>NC_059206.1:53268358-54609128 GCF_020615455.1 Coregonus clupeaformis
GTCAAGAAAGACCCAGCCAAACAGGTGAGAACCTGCGATACATGACACACTCCTTCCTTGTTCAATATTTGATAACCTCGCTTACACACACTTTACAGCTCTCTATCTCTTCATTTAGGCACTGCCTCTCTCACACATTTTAAATTAAGATGAATGACAAACGGGTGGGGTTTACTTTTTTTTCTTATACACATATAAGAGAGAACAGAAGCAACCGTTGCTATTCATTTTAGTCTTGATACGGACATTTCATTAGAACCTATTGGCATCTGCCTCTCCTTTCAGCACAGCATTTTTCAACCATTTTATGTGACAGCTATGCACTGCTCTTTCCCCTCTGTGAAATGGACTCTCACCTTGAGTCCTCTCCAGCTTGTTGCTTCTTCCTCTCTTCTCGTCTTCCTCAGGCATTCTTAGTTCTCAGTCATAAAAAGCAGGATGGATTCTCCATTGTCTGTCTGAAAGTCTGTTTATATAAAGGCAGAGAGAGAGAGAAGTGAGGTCATTTATCCTGACAGACAATTTGCAGCCCTGATGGTCTTTGAAGATGAAAAATGATTGTCTCTCTTTCAAAACAAAACTCAATAGAATCTTGAATATATAAAAGTAAAACTTGCCTGCAATGGTGGCCTTGTAGTAGTAGTGATGATTAATCTTCAAACCAACAGCAGAGCAACAGGGTTTCTTCAGTCTGCTCTTCCATGTTCTTCCAATTAAAGGGACAATGCAATATTTACTGCTGTTCAAATGGTCAATTCAATGAATGACAAACACCCATTGATTCTTGAGAGATATAACTTGCCTCAAGAGTTTAGTAGAACTGAACTCCATCTATGCATTTGAGAATGGTTGCATTTCTCCAGCCCCATCCCTCAGCTTTATAGCAAAACAAGTGGAGGGGCTGCCATTTGTATGAAAAACAAATGACAGATTGTGGCTTTAAGTGTTAATCTGCCAGGTGAATTAGCCCCCCCCAAAGCACCCTGCTGACGTCACAGGTACTCAGCAATCATTGCATTCATTATCTGTACAGTGTCCTTACTGTCACGCGACGTGTATGCGGTCAGCGAAGTCAAACGCAGGACACAGAGCGGCTGGCAACGTACTTTACTGAACACAGTAAAATAAACGTAAAAAACAACAAACCTCCAAACAGGGAGGAAAACACAAATGCCCGTAATACAAAGCAACTGCCGAAATAACAAAGAACAATCACACACAAAATAACCAATGTGAGACAGGGGGTAATATAGGGAATACAATCCAACATAATGGAAAACAGGTGTAAACAATAAAGACCAAACAAGACAAACACCGAAACATCGATCGGCAGCAGCTAGTACTCCGGGGACGACGAACGGCGAAGCCTGCCCGAGCAAGGAGGAGGAGCAGCCTCGGCTGAATCCGTGACAGTACTCCCCCCCCCCTTGACGCGCGGCTCCAGCCGTGCGCCGACCCCGGCCTCGGGGACGGCCAGGAGGACGCGGAGCAGGGCGAGTCGGATGACTCCGGTGGAAATCCCTCAACAGGGAGGGATCTAGGATGTCCCTCCTAGGGACCCAGCACCGTTCCTCCGGACCGTACCCCTCTCACTCCACGAGATACTGCAGACCCCCCATCCGACGCCTCGAATCCACGATGGAACGGACTGAGTACGCCGGAGCCCCCTCGATGTCTAGTGGGGGCGGAGGAGCCTCTCGTACCTCATTCTCCTGAAGTGGACCAGCTACCACCGGCCTGAGGAGAGACACATGGTACGAGGGGTTAATGCAGTAATTAATGGGAAGTTGTAACCTATAACATACCTCGTTCAATCTCCTCAGGACTTTAAATGGCCCCACAAACCGCCGACCCAGCTTCCGGCAGGGCAGGCGAAGGGGCAGGTTTCGGGTCGAGAGCCAGACCCGATCTCCCGGTGCATACTGCGGTGCCGATCGGCGCACGCCTTTTTCCGCCTGATAGCCCGCTGCAGATGGACATGCGCAGCGTTCCATGTTTCCTCCGAGCGCCGAAACCACTCATCCACTGCAGGGGCTTCGATCTGGCTCTGATGCCAGGGACCGGCTGATAACCCAGCACACACTGAAAAGGCGTAAGATTAGTGGAGGAGTGGCGGAGTGAGTTTTGGGCTATCTCTGCCCAGGGGATATACCCCGACCACTCCTCCTGCCGGTCCTGGCAATAGGACCTCAGAAACCTACCCACATCCTGGTTTACTCTCTCCACCTGCCCATTACTCTCAGGGTGAAAACCCGAGGTCAGGCTAATCGCCCTCCAGACTCTAGAGGTGAACTGGGGACCCCGATCAGACATTATATCCTCAGGCACCCCGTAGTGCCAGAAGACGTGAGTAAACAGGGCGTCGGCCGTTTGTAGGGCTGTAGGGAGACCTGGCATAGGAATGAGATGGCAGGCCTTAGAAAACTGATCCACAACGACCAAGATCGTGGTGTTCCCCTGGGAGGGGGGAAGGTCCGTGACAAAATCCACCGATAGGTGAGACCACGGCCGTTGTGGAACGGGTAGGGGTTGTAACTTCCCTCTGGGCAGGTGTCTAGGCGCCTTACACTGGGCGCACACCGAGCAGGAAGAAACGTAAACCCTCACATCCCTAGCTAAGGTGGGCCACCAGTACTTCCCACTAAGGCAGTGCACTGTCCGACCAATACCAGGATGATCAGAGGAGGGTGACGTGTGAGCCCAATATATCAGTCGATCACGGACCTCGAGCGGCACGTACTTCCGTCCCTCTGGACACTGTGGGGGAGTAGGGTCGGCACGTAACGCCCGCTCGATGTCCGCATCGACCTCCCACACCACCGGTGCCACCAGACAAGACTCCGGAAGTATGGGAGTGGGCTCAATGGACCTCTCCTCTGTGTCATATCGTCGGGACAGGGCATCTGCCTTAGCGTTCTTACCCCAAATCGGGTAAGAAACATGGCCCACCTAGCCTGACGAGGGTTCAGTCTCCTCGCTGCCCGGATGTACTCCAGGTTACGATGGTCAGTCAGAATGAGAAAACGGTGTTTAGCCCCCTCAAACCAATGCCTCCATACCTTCAGGGCTTGAACCACCGCTAGCAGCTCCCTGTCCCCCACGTCATAATTGCGCTCCGCCGGACTGAGCTTCTTAGAATAGAAAGCACAGGGGCGGAGTTTTGGAGGCGTGCCCGAGCGCTGAGACAGTATAGCACCGATCCCCGCCTCGGACGCATCCACCTCAACTTGGAACGCCAAAGAGGGATCCGGATGTGCCAGCACCGGAGCCGAGGTGAACAGGTCCTTCAGATGTCTAAACGCCCTGTCTGCCTCAACCGACCACCGCAAACGCACCGGGCCCCCCTTTAGCAGGGAGGTGATGGGAGCTGCTACCTGTCCAAAGCCCCGGATAAACCTCCTGTAGTAATTGGCAAAACCCAAAAACCGCTGCACCTCCTTCACCGTGGTGGGAGTCTGCCAATTACGCACGGCTGAAACGCGGTCAATCTCCATCTCCACCCCTGACGCGGACAACCGATGTCCCAGGAAAGAGATGGACTCCTGGAAGAACAGACATTTCTCCGCCTTCGCATACAGGTCATGCTCCAACAGTCTTCCAAGTACCCGACGCACCAGGGACACATGCTCGGCTCGTGTAGCGGAGTATAATAGAATGTCATCAATATACACCACTACACCCTGTCCATGCAAATCCCGGAAAATCTCGTCCACAAACGATTGGAAGACTGAAGGAGCATTCATTAAACCGTATGGCATGACGAGGTACTCATAGTGACCCGAGGTGGTACTGAATGCTGTCTTCCACTCATCTCCCTCCCTAATGCGCACCAGGTTGTACGCGCTCCTGAGATCCAATTTTGTGAAGAATCGCGCCCCGTGTAATGACTCCGTCATACTAGCAATCAGAGGGAGAGGATAGCTGTATTTGATTGGAATCTGATTGAGACCACGGTAATCAATACACGGGCGTAAACCCCCATCCTTCTTCTTCACAAAAAAGAAACTTGAGGACGCAGGGGAAGTGGACGATCGTATGACAGTATTTATGCTGCAGTAGTTTATGTGTCGGGGGGCTGGGGTTAGTTGGTTATACCTGGAGTACTTCTCCTGTCTTATCCAGTGTCCTGTGTGAATTTAAGTATGCTCTCTCTAATTCTCTCGTTCTCTCTTTCTCTCTGAGAACCTGAGCCCTAGGACCATACGTCAGGACTACCGGGCATGATGACACCTTGCTGTCCCCAGTCCGCCTGGCCTTGCTGCTATTCCAGTTTCAACTGTTCTGCCTGCGGCTACGAAACCCCTACCTGTCCCAGACCTGCTGTTTTCAACTCTTTAATGATCGGCTATGAAAAGCCAACTGAGAGACCTGAGCCCTAGGACCATACGTCGGGACTACCGGCCGTGGTGACTCCTTGCTGTCCCCAGTCCGCCTGGCCTTGCTGCTATTCCAGTTTCAACTGTTCTGCCTGCGGTTATGGAACCCCTACCTGTCCCAGACCTGCTGTTTTCAACTCTTAATGATCGGCTATGAAAAGCCAACTGAGATTTATTCCTGATTATTATTTGACCATGCTTGTCACTTATGAACATTTTTGAACATCTTGGCATGGTTCTGTTATAATCTCCACCCGGCACAGCCAGAAGAGGACTGGCCACCCCTCATAGCCTGGTTCCTCTCTAGGTTTCTTCCTAGGCTTTCGCCTTTCTAGGGAGTTTTTCCTAGCCACCGTGCTTCTACACCTGCATTACTAGCTGTTTGGGGTTTTAGGCTGGGTTTCTGTACAGCACTTCGAGATATTAGCTGATGTAAGAAGGGCTATATAAAATAAAATTGATTGATTGATTGATCCCTGTCTCAGAGATTCGGTGACGTATGTTTCCATAGCCGCCATCTCCTCCTGAGACAGAGGATACACATGACTACGAGGAAGCGCAGCGCCTACCTGGAGGTCTATCGCACAATCCCCCTGTCGATGAGGTGGTAATTGAGTCGCCTTCTTTTTACAGAAGGCGAGTGCCAAATCGGCATACTCAGGAGGAATGTGCATGGTGGGAGTTTGGTTCGGACTTTCCACCGTCGTTGCCCCTACGGAAACACCTACACACCGCCCGACACACAGATCAGACCATCCCTTGAGAGCCCTCTGTTGCCATGAAATGTTGGGGTCATGAGATGTTAACCAGGGAAGCCCCAACACCACGGGAAACGCAGGAGAGTCAATCAAATATAACCGTATAATCTCCTCATGGCCCTCCTGCATCTTAATCTTAAGTGGCGCTGTGACCTCCCTAATCAATCCCGACCCCAAAGGGCGGCTATCTAGGGCATGGGTGGGGAAGGGCACATCAACTGGTACAATAGGAATCCCTAACTTATACGTGAACCGGCGATCGATAAAATTCCCAGCTGCGCCTGAATCTACTAGCGCCTTATGCTGGGAGTGAGGAGAAACCTCGGGAAACACAACTTTAATACACATATGTACAACAGAGAGCTCTGGGTGAGTTGGGTGCTTACTCACCTGGAATGACTCATCAGTGCGCTGCCTACTGCCTCGATTCCTAGGAGACCCTCCCCAGCACCGACCCGCAGTGTGTCCTCTGCGGCCACAGTTGGTGCAGGGGACGGCCTCTCTCCTGGTCTCTCTCTTAGTCTCCCTAGCACCAGCACCCCCGAGCTCCATAGGGCTCAGCTCGGAAGTGCTGGGGGATGGAATGGACGGCCCCGACTCCGGACGTCCGCGGGTAGCCAACAGGGTATCTAGGCGAATCGACATGTCCACCAGCTGATCGAAGCTTAGGTTGGTGTCCCTGCAGGCCAATTCCTGACGCACGTCCTCCCTCAGGCTGCACCTGTAGTGGTCGATGAGGGCCCTCTCATTCCATCCCGCATTGGCAGCCAGAGTCCAGAAGTCCAATGCTAACTCCTGCGCGCTCCTCCTCCCCTGTCTGAGGTGGAACAGACGCTCACCTGCCGCCTTCCCCTCTGGGGGATGATCGAACACCGCCCTGAAGCGGCAGGTGAACTCCGCATAGTTGACTGTAGCAGCGTCTATTCCCCCCCACTCGGCATTGGCCCACTCCAGCGCCTTGCCGGACAGACAGGAGATGAGGGCGGACACGCTCTCGTATCCCGAGGGCACCGGGTGGATGGTTGCCAGGTAGAGTTCCACTTGGAGCAGGAAACCCTGACATCCGGCCGCGGTGCCATCATAAGCCCTCGGGAGCGAGAGCCGAATCCCACTGGACCCCGGAGATGAAGCGATGGGAATAGCTGATGGTGGTGGTATCGTCGGAGGAGGTGTGGGCAAACCTCCTCTTTCCCATCGCTCCAAGGTGTTCGTCACCCGTTCCATGGCGGTGCCGGGAGCCTGGATCATGGCCGCTTGTTGTGTTACGCGCTCCTCCATTGATCCAGCTGGCACCGCCGCTCCTGCTGACTCCATGTCTAGGTGTGTGATTCTGTCATGCGACGTGTATGCGGTCAGCGAAGTCAAACGCAGGACACAGAGCGGCTGGCAACGTACTTTACTGAACACAGTAAAATAAACGTACAAAACAACAAACCTCCAAACAGGGAGGAAAACACAAATGCCCGTAATACAAAGCAACTGCCGAAATAACAAAGAACAATCACACACAAAATAACCAATGTGAGACAGGGGGTAATATAGGGAATACAATCCAACATAATGGGAAACAGGTGTAAACAATAAATACCAAACAAGACAAACACCGAAACATCGATCGGCAGCAGCTAGTACTCCGGGGCAAGGAGGAGGAGCAGCCTCGCTGAATCCGTGACACTTACACACACACACTGGCATTATTAGAACAAATCAATGACATCAATCAGAGAGAAAACCGCACTAATTAGAAATATAACTTCAGCTGCCTTCCTCCTTTGCCTTCGTTCGTTTATGACTAGATTAATAAGTTGTTACATGGCACACATGTGCACACACAGAGATTAAATTAGTGTTAAGTGGGACATAATTCTAGAGGGATTACACAATTAGGCTGTGATTATGCTACTGAGAGGAAGTTATAAACAAATAGAATCTCCCTGGGCAGAGAAGAAAACAGTGTATTGCTCATACAGTGGGGAGAACAAGTATTTGATACACTGCAGAGTTTGCAGGTTTTCCTACTTACAAAGCATGTAGAGGTCTGTAATTTTTATCATAGGTACACTTCATCTGTGAGAGACGGAATCTAAAACAAAAATCCAGAAAATCACATTGTATGATTTTTAAGTAATTAATTTGCATTTTATTGCATGTATTTGATCACCTACCAACCAGTAAGAATTCCGGCTCTCACAGACCTGTTAGTTTTTCTTTAAGAAGCCCTCCTGTTCTCCACTCATTACCTGTATTAACGGCACCTGTTTGAACTCGTTACCTGTATAAAAGACACCTGTCCACACACTCAATCAAACAGACTCCAACCTCTCCACAATGGCCAAGACTAGAGAGCTGTGTAAGGACATCAGGGATAAAATTGTAGACCTGCACAAGGCTGGGCTGGGCTACAGGACAATAGGCAAGCAGCTTGGTGAGAAGGCAACAACTGTTGGCGCAATTATTAGAAAATGGAAGAAGTTCAAGATGACGGTCAATCACCCTTGGTCTGGGGCTCCATGCAAGATCTCACCTCGTGGGGCATCAATGATCATGAGGAAGGTGAGGGATCAGCCCAGAACTACACGGCAGGACCTGGTCAATGACCTGAAGAGAGCTGGGACCACAGTCTCAAAGAAAACCATTAGTAACACACTACGCCTTCATGGATTAAAATCCTGCAGCGCACGCAAGGTCCCCCTGCTCAAACCAGCGCATGTCCAGGCCCGTCTGAAGTTTGCCAATGACCATCTGGATGATCCAGAGGAGGAATGGGAGAAGGTCATGTGGTCTGATGAGACAAAAATAGAGCTTTTTGGTCTAAACTCCACTCGCCGTGTTTGGAGGAAGAAGAAGGATGAGTACAACCCCAAGAACACCATCCCAACCGTGAAGCATGGAGATGGAAACATCATTCTTTGGGGATGCTTTTCTGCAAAGGGGACAGGACGACTGCACCGTATTGAGGGGAGGATGGATGGGGCCTTGTATCGTGAGATCTTGGCCAACAACCTCCTTCCCTCAGTAAGAGCGTTGAAGATGGGTCGTGGCTGGGTCTTCCAGCATGACAACGACCCGAAACACACAGCCAGGGCAACTAAGGAGTGGCTCCGTAAGAAGCATCTCAAGGTCCTGGGGTTGCCTAGCCAGTCTCCAGACCTGAACCCAATAGAACATCTTTGGAGGGAGCTGAAAGTCCGTATTGCCCAGCGACAGCCCCGAAACCTGAAGGATCTGGAGAAGGTCTGTATGGAGGAGTGGGCCAAAATCCCTGCTGCAGTGTGTGCAAACCTGGTCAAGACCTACAGGAAACGTATGATCTCTGTAATTGCAAACAAAGGTTTCTGTACCAAATATTAAGTTCTGCTTTTCTGATGTATCAAATACTTATGTCATGCAATAAAATGCAAATTAATTACTTAAAAATCATACAATGTGATTTTCTGGATTTTTGTTTTAGATTCTGTCTCTCACAGTTGAAGTGTACCTATGATAAAAATTACAGACCTCTACATGCTTTGTAAGTAGGAAAGCCTGCAAAATCGGCAGTGTACCAAATACTTGTTCTCCCCACTGTATGTATGTTCTTAACTTGTAGATGTTAGGGTTTACGATTTAATGACAGACTGTTAACTTAAATGTTAAACAAATCGAGTAGCTGGCCAGTGTCCACACAAGATTTGGTTCTGGGTTCCAAGATCAAGGACTTCATAACAATAATTACCGACACACACCCAGAAATGCTACTGATGAATAAGATAAAGTAGTGAAATTCTGGGCTGCAAAAGGAATAAATATTTTGGTCTGGACAGTAGGCAACGCCTTGGAACCACTCTGGTAATCAGAGTAATGTCTTGAGTATTATTTTTCAGCCAATTACAATCTTTGTTTTTCTCTGTTAATCACCAGTGTGTCAACACAATCCCCTGTCCATTCGATTTGTTTTTAAAGAGGTTTGTTTGTGGCATTTCCTGTGGCCATTGATTGGCTACCTAACGGTGTATCTCCAAACCCTGTCTAACTCCTAATCGTGTCCTCTGTATAACACCTTAATGTGTCCTTCGAGTTTGAGAGAGAAAACACAGAAATACAGAGTGCGTCCCAAATGGCACCCTAATTCCCTACATGGGCGCTGTTCAAAAGTAGTGCACTATATAAGTAATAGGGTGCCATTTGGGACGAAGCCAGAGACTGTGCACGGAATTGGATTGATCTCATTTAGACAGAGCCTTAGTACCTCTCTGTTCCCTGCTTGACTTCTGAGCCCCAGTCATTAGTGTCATTGATATCGATCAAATTAAAAAGGTCCAATCGACCGACCCCCATGTTAGAGCCCATCAAAGGGGCTTCTCTGCCTAGGGGGCTCCGACCCAGGCTCCATCTCTCTTTACCTTTATTTATCCATCTATCCGTCTCTCCATCCCTCCTTCCTAAAGCAAGCAAGGGAACAGCAGGTGAGGGAGCAGAGCGATCAATCTACTTTCATGTGGTTGTCCACAGCCATCAGTTAGCCAGTGTGAGAGAGGAAGAGCGAGGCTGCTGCCTGTTTGTTGGATAGAACACCCATCCACCCACACACACACACACAACAAGCAGTGCTGTGTGTGTGAGGAGACAGCTCAGGCTGGTAAATGGATTTGGGCTTGTAAGACCAAACAGAGAACACACCTCATCAGCTCCTGTAGACCAACTCATTGTACTCATGTCACAGATGTTGTATGTTCTGTTGATGAGCCACAAGACAAGAGGAACACAATTAAAATGTAGTTAATGTTTCATATGGGAAATGGCTCAATTCAAGTTAAAACTTACCTGGATAAGATATTCCAGTTTTTATTCTCTTTATACGACAAGTATTATCATTTGAACTAACTATATCATGGGGCTTCATGGGTTTGGGTTTCTTGAAATGATTAACAGAATAGAAAATAGCACAGTAGAGACAGTATTTATTGGCCACGGTGGGTGTTGAGAGAAGCCGTGTGGTGTGCTTCTTTCTCTGTAGAAGCACACCAGTGAGTCTCTGGCTCTGCTGCGTGAACAGATGGAGACGCGGTGGGCGGTGTTAAATGGAATAGCAGGAGGAGAGGGCACAAACACACATACATGCATAAAGGAGCAGAGGGCACGTGGGCCCATGCCACGCGGTAACTGCTCTAAGGTCGTGTCAGCTGGTAGCCGTGTCTCACACACACACTGGGAGATGAGTGGAGCTGTGTGTCACCTGCCTGTATCTTATTAAAGAAGGTCACACCAATGACAAGCACCGATAAAGTTCTACTATCTGATGTGTGTGCTGTGGAGCCTCTCCTCCTTCATTAACTCTTAATGCCTTGTATTGTAGCACAGAACATGCACATGGATCAAGAAGCAATTTACTGTAATAGGTTTGGTTCCCACAGCCTGCAATTGTTAGCACGCTTGTCATTACCAACGAGGAATACACTGTGTACAAAACATTAGGAACACCTTCCTAATGTTGAGTTGCACCCCCTTTTGCCCTCAGAACAGCCTCCATTCGTCGGGGCATGGACTCTACAATGTGTCAAGCTTTCCACAGGGATGCTGGCCCATGTTGAATCCAATGCTTCCCACAGTTGTGTCAAGTTGGGTGGTGGACCATTCTTGATACACATGGGAAACTGTTGTGTGAAAAACCCAGCATCGTTGCAGTTTTGACACACTCAAACTGGTGTGCCTGGCACCTACTACCATACCCCGTTCAAAGGCACTTCAATATTTTGTCTTGCCCATTCACCCTCTGAATGGCACACATACACAATCCATGTCTCAAGGCTTAAAAATCCTTCTTTAACCTGTCTCCTCCCTTTCATCTACACTGATTGAAGTAGATTTAACAGGTGACATCAATAAGGGATCATAGCGTTCACCTGGATTTATCTGGTCAGTCTATGTCATGGAAAGAGCAGGTGTTTCTAATGTTTTGTGCACTCAGTGTTTACTGCAGCAGCAACCAACTAACAAAAGTTATCATTGTCTACTGTGGATATTTCCAACACTTCCCCATTGTTGACCTGGTCAGTGAATGTGTGTTGTTATTATTGCAGGATGAAGATGCTATGTCTAAAGACTCACCCATCAAGGAGTCATCTGGGGACCCAGAGGGTGGTGATACTGCTGCAGAGGTAGGATATTTACCTACGCTTATAACAGTTTCTAGAGCAGTGGTTCCCAACCTTTTTTAAACCGTGGTACACCTTGATTTAAAAAAAAACTATCAAGATAAAATAATCAAGATTAGGAAAAGTTTTGCGGCACACCTGAGAGTAGGGATGTGAACTAAAGGTCTTGGACCCATTCCGAAATGGATCTGTGGCTTTCCCACCCAACATGCATAAATAAAACATTTAAAAACGGAGACCCGTTCCGAATGGACCCGAGGATAGTCAGACCCGTTCCGAAAAGGCTTATGGAAAAACAGACCCAAACAGACCCATGCCGGCTCGGATCTGAGAGACCCGTTCAGATCCGAGAGTAGAAAGCGAGAGAGAAATAAACTTCCGACTGGGCGCTGCCAGCGCCATCAATAAACAAGTGACATTGGCCAAATGATCCACAGTTACTTACTTGTCCTTAAACTTCCTATAAGAAATGTCAAAACAACTATTTATTGTGTTTTGATGTGTAGCATATTCAAGACTTTATAGCCTATTGTTTTATTGGTTTTTACTTTCCTAAAACAGTAATTGTCCACCTCACTGTTCAGCTGTGGGAGATTTGAGCGCTAAATGCATCAGGGCATTGCATGCATATAGGCCTGTAGGCCTAGGCGTCCACTGTATGATATGAATATTTTTAAACAATTATATAAAAGAAGAGAAGCTAAGGCCTAGCCCTAGAGAGACCGAGAGAAAGATGCATTCTTTATCCTTATCAGAAACTTTGCTAAAGAAATCTGTGTCAGATATCTCGATTTCTATTGATGGGTACACGGTTTTTAGAACTGATCGGATGAGTAAAGGAGGAGGGGTTGCAATTTGTGAAATCCAAGTTTAACACCTCAAATTCTCTCGATTACCAAAGCCAAACATTTTGAATTGCTTGCGGTTAAAGTGAACGTATATAAGGACTCCCACATCACTGTAGTCGGCTGCTACAGACTGCCCTCTGCTTCGGGAGACTCACTTAACTCTCTCTCTGATGTCCTGCACAAGCTAAGTGACTCTGAATTCATTATTTTTGGAGATTTGAACTGGGACATGCTTACATCTGTATCGGACTCTTTTAAAGAACTGTGACTCTGAATCTCACGCAATTAATTAATGCGCCTACAAGACGGAATCCCAGAGCACCTAACAAATCAAAGCTTTTGGACATTCTTCTAACGAATATCTCTCACAAATACACATCGACTGGGATATTCTGTAATGATGTCAGTGATCACTGTGAAATTGCTTGTTAGATATACAAAAATGACCAAAGCCAAACCCAGTTATATTTTTTAAAGACGTGTTCTTACATGATCTGTACCATAATAATGACAGTAAGTCTGATTCTCGATGTTGACACTGCCTGGGACTATTTTTATATGACATTTGTGTCCATTTGCGATAAGCATGCCCCTGTGAAGAAATTTAGAATCAGTGGAAGGGACAATCCCTGGTTTTCAGATAACTTGGCAGAATTAACTAGAAAGAGAAATGTCTCTTGGGCTCAAGCTAGACATACAAATGCTCCTGTTGACTGGGCCTCCTTCAGAGCGCTAAGAAACAAATGTACATGATCAGGAAGTCCAAATCAGATTTCTATCTAAATGTGGTCACAGGGAACCTAAACAACCCTACCAAGTTCTGGAAGCTAATCAAATCAGCGTCAGCTTCTAATGTATCCTCTGGCCTTCCTGACCATTTAATGATGGATTCTAATGAAGTGAAGGATAAAGCTGATATTGTAGGGGTTTTTAACAAGCACTTCATATCTGATGGTTCAGTTTCTGATAATGGTGGGGCCCAGGCCTCTAATGTAAGCTCTGTTACAGTAAACTATGATATAGGCTCTCATGTGAACCATTTTAACTTTGAGCCTGTTTATTAAGCTGAGGTCTATAAAGCACTAAAGGCAGTAGACAATTAAAAAGTATTCAGGTCCAGACATCCCGGATCCCTCTTAAAGTAACAGCTGGTATTATTACTGAGCCTGTGGCTCACATTTTCAACTTGAGTCTCTTGACCAATTCCATACCCATCATTTGGAAATCAGCTTATGTCCTCCCACTACTAAAGGGTGGAGATCCCTCAGACGTGAATAACTATCGTCCTATCTCCAAACTCCATATCCTGGCCAAAGTCTATGAATCCCCAGTGAACTCACAGTTTAAAAAACATCTTAATTGAAAAGAACATACTGAGCGGGGTTCAGTCTGGCTTTAGATCGGGGCACAGGCTGTTGAGTCTCTGGTTCAGGCTGTTGAAGACCTCCAGACTGCTTTTCAGTCACTGCAGGTCTCCCTTTATGGTCTCAAACTGGTCTTGAATGTATAAAAAACTAAATTCATGACCTTTACCAGAGCTCGCACTCAGCCAGAGAAGGTTAGCATTGTCACATCTGGTGGCTTATCCATTGGAAAAAGTGTCATCCTACAAATACCTAGGTATATGATTGGATGACAAGTTTTCCTTTAAAGTTCATATGGATAATCTTGTGAGGAAGCTTACATTTAAATTGGGTTGTTATTTTCGTAATAAGGCTTGCTTCCTGCTTATGGCTAGAAAGAAGCGTGTTCAGGCCACTTTTCTCTCTGTAATTGATTATGGTGACTTGTTGTATATGCATGCAGCCTCCTCTGTCTTACAGAGACGACTCTGTTTATCATGCTTCCTTGCGCTTTATTACAAATACCAAGTCACTCACCCACCATTGCACCTTGTAACAAATGGTGGGTTGGACCTCACTTTATACAGTATGCGCAGAAGGCTACATTTGTGTTCATCTACATAGCCCTTTTGGGTAAACTCCCTCTTTACTTCTTTAGTCTGGTCTTCTTCACCACCAGCAGTTACCATACCCGGTCTGCTAGGTGGTTGCTACTTAAAGTCCCCAGGATATTTACAGTATTAGGCAAGACTGCTTTCTCGTCTTGTGCATCAGAGGCATTGAATAGTCTACAACCCATGCTTCATCTAGATATATTAGTGCCACTGAATGAATTAAAAATGTTGATGGGAGACTCTGTTAGAGGAGTGTAAATGCTTTTTTTTAGACTGGATCATGTTGTTGAATTGTATTGTTGTATGTTTTAATTCTGTAATGTATTGATTGTTGCTTCCTTCTTGACCAGGTCTCCCTTGAAAAAGAGACTCTGGGTCTCAATGGGCTTTTCCTGGTTAAATAAAGGTTAAATCAAATAAATAAATAGGCTACTAATATACAGAGAGGCGTACAGAAGGAGGCTAATTCGTACATTTACTATCAGAATATTGTTTTTATAAAGATAAGCATTAGATTAAAGGAGTAAGACTGGTAGGCCTAAAACACCTCACCTCAAGTTCAGCTGTCAGAGAGAGTTGGAGCGCCGGTGCACACTGCCTTTATAAGCCTGTTTACATGGAAAATACAAACAAGTTATTATGTTGTGGCATTAAATTACGTTTTGCATCTCGCCCTCTTTGGTTTTGCCTTTTTATGGTTTGAGTGTGAGCAGCCCTATATAGGCCTACCGGTAATTCTATTATATTGCGGCAAACACATCATTACAGTTGGAACTTAATTTAGCCAACAAATATCAACAACTGAAACAAAATACTTGCATACTTAAAGAACTGGTTGAGATTCTTAAATAGGCTTACAATAATAATGATAAAACAAATGATAATAAATATGAAAACAGTTAAAAGTAAAAATATTGCATCAAACCTAAATAGCGAGTTGCACACAGACCATTTGGCCGCGCCAACGTTCTTCTCATCTTTGTCCACCCACAGAGGACATTCCCCTTGTCGGCTTCTTTTCACTATACTCTTTCTCCTCCAACTTTTCATTTACTTCAATGAAAATGGCCTCCATTTTCACAATCAACAGTAGCAAAGGCCAAGGCTCCTTACACTCGCTCTTGCGCTCCTCAGCAGCAGCAACCAGTTTCAGCTGTAGGATCCGGACCCGCTTGGATCTCAGAATTTTGGGTCTGTTGGATCCGTGAAGACCTCTAGTGTGAACATTAAAATGTTGAAACGGAATTGGGATCCTAATGTCTGTTTTTTCTTCCCCCCCGGCTGACGGGAGATTGGGAAGGGGAATAAAGTGGGCAGCCTTCGAGAACCGGTCCACAACGACCAGGATGACTGTGTATCCATCAGAGGATAACGATAAATCTACAATAATCGAGAATTTCAACAAGCATTTTGCTACAGCTGGCCATGCTTTCCATCTGGCTACCACTAACCCGGCCACCAACTCTGCACCC
Organism: Coregonus clupeaformis; assembly: GCF_020615455.1. Classification (NCBI taxonomy): domain Eukaryota; kingdom Metazoa; phylum Chordata; class Actinopteri; order Salmoniformes; family Salmonidae; genus Coregonus; species Coregonus clupeaformis. The sequence goes on from NC_059206.1 coordinate 53,283,904, forward strand.
TCTGCTGCAACTTGCCCATGCCCCCCCCGCTTCTCCTTCACACAAATTCAGACAGTTGATGTTTTGAAAGCGCTGCAAAATCTGGACCCCTACAAATCAGCTGGGCTAGACAATCTGGACCCTTTCTTCCTAAAACTAGCCGCCGAAATTGTCGCAACCCCTATTACTAGTCTGTTCAACCTCTCTTTCATAACGTCTGAGATCCCCAGAGATTGAAAGCTGCCGCGGTCATCCCCCTCTTCAAAGGGGGTGACACTCTAGATCCAAACTGCTACAGACCTATATCCATCCTGCCCTGCCTTTCGAAAGTATTCGAAAGCCAAGTTAACAAACAGATCATCGACCATTTCGAATACCACCGTACCTTCTCCGCTATGCAATCCGGTTTCCGAGCTGGTCACGGGTGCACTTCAGCCACGCTCAAGGTCCTAAACGATATTATAACCGCGATTGATAATAGACAGTACTGTGCAGCCGTCTTCATCGACCTGGCCAAGGCTTTCGACTCTGTCAACCACCGCATTCTTATTGGCAGACTAAATAGCCTTGGTTTCTCAAATGACTGCCTCGCCTGGTTCACCAACTACTTCTCAGATAGAGTTCAGTGTGTCAAATCGGAGGGCCTGTTGTCTGGACCTATGGCAGTCTCTATGGGGGTGCCACAGGGTTCAATTCTTGGGCCGACACTTTTCTCCGTGTATATCAATGATGTCGCTCTTGCTGCTGGTGACTCTCAGATCCACCTCTACGCAGACGACACCATTTTGTATACATCTGGCCCTTCATTGGACACTGTGTTAACAAACCTCCAAACGAGCTTCAATGCCATACAACAATCCTTCAGTAGCCTTCAACTGCTCTTAAACACTAGTAAAACTAAATGCATGCTTTTCAATCGAACGCTGCTAGCACCCGCCCACCCGACTAGAATCACCACTCTCGACGGGTCTGACCTAGAGTATGTGGACAACTACAAATATCTAGGTGTCTGGTTAGACTGTAAACTCAACTTCCAGACTCACATAAAGAATCTCCAATCCAAAGTTAAATCTAGAATCGGCTTCCTATTTCGCAACAAAGCCTCCTTCACTCATGCTGCCAAACATGCCCTCGTAAAACTGACTATCCTACCGATCCTTGACTTCGGCGATGTCATTTACAAAATAGCCTCCAACACTCTACTCAGCAAATTGGATGTAGTCTATCACAGTGCCATCCGTTTTGTCTCCAAAGCCCCATACACTACCCACCACTGTGACCTGTACGCTCTTGTTGGCTGGTCCTCACTACATGTTCGGTCGTCAAACCCACTGGCTCCAGGCCATCTATAAATCACTGCTAGGCAAATCCCCGCCCTATCTTAGCTCATTGGTCACCATAGCAGCACCCACCCGTAGTCTGCGCTCCAGCAGGTATATCTCACTGGTCATTCCCAAAGCCAACACCTCCTTTGGCCGCCATTCCTTCCAGTTCTCTGCTGCCAATGACTGGAACGAATTGCAAAAATCTCTGAAGCTGGAGACTCTTATCTCCCTCAATAACTTTAAGCATCAGTTGTCAGAGCACCTTACCGATCACTGCACCTGTACACAGCCCATCTGAAATTAGCCCACCCAACTACCTCATCCCTATATTGTTATTTAATTTGCTCTTTTGCACCCCAGTATCTCTATTTGCACATAATCTCTTGCACATCTAGCATTCCAGTGTTAATACTATTGTAATTATTCTGCACTATAGCCCATTTATTGCCTTACCTCCATAACTTGCTACATTTGCACACACTGTATATATATTTTCTGTTGTATTTTCTGACTTTATGTTTTTTTTTCTTTACCCCATATGTAACTCTGTGTTGTTTTTATTGCACTACTTTGCTTTATCTTGGCCAGGTCGCAGTTGTAAATGAGAACCTGTTCTCAACTGGCTTACCTGGTTAAATAAAGGTGAAATAAAAAAAATAAAAAAAAATAAATAAATAAAAGAGGGGGGTAGGGCGGAAATGAAATCCAGCGAGATGTGGGACCAGGGGCGCTTGGGGATAGGCAGGGGTTGGAGCAGCCCTGCCGCGGGCTGACGTGAGCTCTTCGTGCGCACGCACACCGGGCAAGTAGCCACGAAGGCGCGCATATCCCCCTCAGCAGATGGCCACCAGAACCTCCTACGCAGGAACTCCAACATCCTGGCGCCCCCTGGATGGCTGGTGAGGTCGGACGTGTGCGCCCACTGAAGCAGTCGCGAGCGCACAACCTTGGGTACGTACATCCTCCCCGATGGACCTCCGCCCGGATCCCGCCTTAGCACTGCTCTGACCAGCCTATCAATTCCACACGAAACTGGGGCAGCAATCAGGGCGTTGGGGACAATGGGGTCGTCCCTCTCCACCAGGTCCACAGGGTCGAACTGCCGGGAGAGCACGTCAGGCTTGGTGTTCTTCGACCCCGGATGGTATGAGATGGTGAACCGGAACCTGGTGAAGAACAACGCCCACCTGGCCTGGCGCAAGTTGAGCCTCTTGGCCCCTATGAATGTAGGCTAAGTTCTTGTGGTCAGTCCATACGATGAATGGATGGGCGGCCCACTCTAGCCAATGCCTCCACTCCCCCAGGGCGAGCTTGACCGCTAGCAGCTCACGGTTCCCCACGTCGTAATTCCGCTCCGCCGGGGACAGCCGACGGGAGAAAAATGCGCAGCGGTGAGTCTTAACGTCCGTGAGGAACCGCTGGGACAGGATTGCTCCCACCTCAACGTCTGAAGCATCCACCTCCACAATGAACGGCAGGGACGGATCAGGATGCCCGAGAACCGGGGCCGATATAAAGCGCCAATTAAGTGTATAATGCGTTCCCCGCTTCCTGGGGCCAGGCGAAGGAGCGTACGCTCATCTGGTTGAGGGCTGTCAGGGGAGTGGCTAGGGAGCTAAAATTGTGAATAAATCGCCTATAAAAATTAGCGAACCCTAAAAACCGTTGTCGTTGCTTGAGGGCTGGGGCTTATCCAGTACCGCGCTGACCTTGGCTGGGTCCATCCGTAGGTCCCTCTGGGTGAAGATGAACCCCAGGAAGGAGACTGTCTCTGTGTGGAACACACACTTCTCCGCCTTGACGTAGAGCTGGTGACGGAGAAGGAGTTGGAGGACCTGCCGAACGTACTGCTGGTGTTTACTCATGTCCTTCAAAAATATTAGGACGTCATCCAAATACACGAAGACGCTGTAGTCGAGGAGGTCCCGGAGCACGCCATTGACCAACACCTGGAACACCGCAGGCGCGTTGGCTAGACCGAACGGCATGACTTAGTAATGCCCTCTGGGTGTGTTAAAAGCAGTCTTCCACTCGTCCCCCTCCCGAATCCTCACCAGGTTGTCGGCATTACGTAAGTCCAGCTTGGTGAAGACCCGGGCTCCCTGCAATGACTCGATTGCTGTCGTCATCATGGGGAATTGGTAGCGGTTCTTAACTGTGTTGTCGTTGAGCGCCCGGTAATCAATGCACGGCTGCTGCCCCCACGTCCTTTTTCCCCACGAAGAAGAAGCCCGCGGGTGAGGTAGAGATACGAGTGCCTCGTCGATATACTCCCTCATGGCCAGCGTCTCCGGCCTGGGACAAGGAAAATAATCGCCCTCGTGTGGGCATGGCGCCCGGCAGGAGATCGATAGCACAGACGTAAGGCCTGTGAGGAGGTAGGCCCTTGGCACGCCTCTTACTAAACACCTCCCCCAGATCCCAATACTCCCGGGGAACGCCTGCCAGGTCTGGGCTGGTGACGGAGTCTGTAGCCGCCGTCCTCCCGGTGGCATCTGCCGCTAGGGCGGTTCGGAGTGCGGGACCTGGGGAAGAGGTGAGGACTGGTAGGTGGTCTGGGATGGTGGTTTGGGCTGATGAGTGGTCGGTGGAGACCGGAACAGGACGGGGCGGAGCCTCCCTCCAGAATGAGCCACCCCGTGGACCAGTCTATCCGGGGTTTGTGGGCAAGGGGTGCCCACCCAGCCAGGGGTGCCCACTCTCGTGAAAAGCGTTTTTGTACCTGAGAGTTCCTCAAAAGGCAAACCACTGTTCTAGAGCGCTATTTCAACAAGCCTACTGTACTGTAGCTGAAACCTGTGTCAGAGGCTCTAGTCCAGGACTCTCCAAGCCTGTTCCTGGAGAGCTACCGTCCTGTAGGTTTTCACTCCAACCCTAATCTAGCTAATTAGCTACCCTAATTAGCTAACCTTAATCTAATAATTAGCCCTTTGATAAACTGAATCAGGTAAAATACAACTGGGCTTGGAATGAAAACCTACAGGAGGGTAGCTCTCCAGGAACAGGGTTCGAGAGCCCTGTTATGGTATTTTGTGACAATCTAATCAAAATTTCAGAGATAAGAGTCTCAAACTGAGTCATTAGCTAGATTTTCATGTAAATATTCTAAAATCTGCATAAAACAAGATGCACATTTTCCCACCAGTGACATGTTTAATCAGACTTTTTGTGGATAAAAGGCTGTGCGTGATAACGTAGTGCACACAGGGGAAGAGATTCACGTAGTGTACATAGATTCCCATGTATCGAATGAAAAATAGAAGTTAAATGGGTTTCCATCGCATTTTCAACTCTACTGATGGTTTTGTCACAACCGTTATACGCTGCTGCTACTCTCTGTTTATTATCTATGCATAGTCACTTTACCTCTACCCACATGTACATATTATCTCGACTAACCTGTGCCCACGCACATTTTTACTTATCTATTTTTTACTGAACACTTATTTTTCTTAAAACTGCATTGTTGGTTAAAGGCTTGTAAGTAAGCATTTCACTGTAAGGTACCTGTTGTATTCGGCGGATGTGACAAATACAATTTGATTTGATTTATGTAGCAAATGTTCCCACTCTGATCTTGGCACATGCGCTCTAGCCAATAGTACGCAGATACAGTGTGGGTAGGCTACCTACATTATGAGATTATTATGGATAAGAGCGATTTATTATTTGTATTTGTCAAACGGCAGCCAAGCTTCGATCATCACCAGAATAACACTCAATATTTATTGGAAAGGAGCATCAAGCTCATCACCTTGCACATTCACCACCCTGTGAAGTTCATCATAATCTATTTCATCTGTAGCCTAATAAACTGCATGCTTTCCCGAGTCGTAGTGGGAGGACCACACACCATATCATCGCGTCACTCCAAGTTTATGGATGGTTATTATATCAATGTGTCACGAACGTCGTATGAAGGAGTGGACCAAAGCGCAGCGTTAGTTGCGAACATACTTGCTTTATTTAATTAAAGCATACACACGAAATAACAAAACAATAAACGACTCGTGAAGTCCTCAGTGACAATGACCGAACACGGAACAAAAACCCACAAACACAAAGTGAAACACAGACAGTTAAATATGGCTCCCAATCAGAGACAACCAGCACACAGCTGATACTCGTTGCCTCTGATTGGGAGTCACTCAGTCAAACATAGAAATAAACAACCTAGAACACCCAACATAGAAACAGAACACATAGAATGAACACACCCTGGCTCAACATAATGAGTCCCAGAGCCAGGGTGTGACAGTACCCCCCCCTAAAGGCGCAGACTGCGACCGCGCCTAAATACGAGCAAAACAGGGGAGGGCTGGGTGGGCATTCCTCCTCGGCGGCGGCTCCGGGCTTGCCCACCACCCTCCAACAAACCCCCCATAGCGCCCCTGGTCCGGTCTGGCCCCGCTGGCTGGAGCTGGACTGGACGTAGCAGGAGCGGTAGGCTTCAGCTCCTTAGTGGAGCAGTAGAGCGGTACCTGAATTGGCACCGATGACCCAGGCACGGGTTGTGCCGGACTGACGACTCGCACCCCTGGCTTGGTGCGAGTGGCAGGAACGGGCCGGGCCGGGCTGGCGACGCGCACCGTAGACTTGGTGCGAGTGGCAGGAACAGGCCGGACCGGGCTGGCGACGCGCACCGTAGACTTGGTGCGTGGAGCAGGGACAGGCCGGGCCGGGCTGGCGACGCACCCCGTAGGCTTGGTGCGAGTGGCAGGAACAGGCCGGACCGGGCTGGCGACGCGCACCGTAGACTTGGTGCGTGGAGCAGGGACAGGCCGGGCCGGGCTGGCGACGAACCCCGTAGGCTTGGTGCGTGGAGCAGGGACAGGCCGGGCTGGGCTGACGACGCACACCGTAGGCTTGGTGCGTGGAGCAGGAACAGGCCGGGCAGGGCTGGCGACGCACACCGTAGGCTTGGTGCGTGGAGCAGGAACAGGCCGGGCTGGGCTGTCGACGCACACCGTAGGCTTGGTGCGTGGAGCAGGGACAGGCCGGACTGGGCTGGCGACGCACACCGTAGGCTTGGTGCGTGGAGCAGGAACAGGCCGGGCTGGGCTGGCGACGCACACCGTAGGCTTGGTGCGTGGAGCAGGGACAGGCCGGGCTGGGCTGGCGACGCACACCGTAGGCTTGGTGCGTGGAGCAGGGACAGGCCGGACTGGGCTGGCGACGCACACCGTAGGCTTGGTGCGTGGAGCAGGGACAGGCCGGGCTGGGCTGTCGACGCACACCGTAGGCTTGGTGCGTGGAGCAGGGACAGGCCGGACTGGGCTGGCGACGCACACCGTAGGCTTGGTGCGTGGAGCAGGAACAGGCCGGACCGTACTGGGAACACACACCACTGGCCTTAAACGGGGATCAGGAACGGGCCGGACCGGACTGGCAATACACCTCAGTACCTCTCGCCGTGCCTCTACAACTTCCTTCCCTCCTCTCGCCAATGGCTCCCGTAACCCGGTGGCCTTCTCTCCTCGTCTCCCATTTCGCCCTGTGGCAGCCTCCTGCTGCCCAGTCGCCCATGCCGTGTGCCCCCCCCTAAAAAATTATTGGGGGTGCCTCTCGTCCGTCCGACGATGGCACTGCTGACACCGCTGCTCCTCTCTCGCCAGGGCCTTAATCCTACCCCAAGGTCCCTTGCCCCCGAGCATGTCCTCCCAGGACAACGATTTGCCCACCTGGGCCATCGCCAGCCTCTCCATCTCCTTTCCTGGCGCTTCCTCCCATGTCCAGTCTGCCTGCTCCTGGACACGCTGCTTGGTCCTTTTATGGTGGGTTTTTCTGTCACGAACGTCGTATGAAGGAGTGGACCAAAGCGCAGCGTTAGTTGCGAACATACTTGCTTTATTTAATTAAAGCATACACACGAAATAACAAAACAATAAACGACTCGTGAAGTCCTCAGTGACAATGACCGAACACGGAACAAAAACCCACAAACACAAAGTGAAACACAGACAGTTAAATATGGCTCCCAATCAGAGACAACCAGCACACAGCTGACACTCGTTGCCTCTGATTGGGAGTCACTCAGTCAAACATAGAAATAAACAACCTAGAACACCCAACATAGAAACAGAACACATAGAATGAACACACCCTGGCTCAACATAATGAGTCCCAGAGCCAGGGTGTGACACAATGTTTGCACATAAAGGTGTTTCCTCCGCCATTTCTTGCATAATTAATTTTACAGACACAAAAAGATCCCACCATGTCGAACGAACAAATTGTCTTGATGGCATTTCATAAAATTGTAATGGCATTTAATGTTTCCATCAGCCCGGTCGTGACTTTTTTTCATAAGTCAGGAAATTCATCCATATGAAATGGTTGGATGGAAACGTGGTTAGTGCATCAATAATGAATGGTTTTCTCATCATCCTCCCCTTGTTAGTTAGTCATCCTTTCCCATGTTTCATTCATCAGATTGTTTTACATGGCTTTTATTGTTTATTTTGGCTGTTCAGAAGGGTGATGTTCCCGTTTGCTCACAATAGGTCATTTTGGGTTCCATCCACCATCATCATGATCCATCACCACCATGTATGCATGTGATTTGTTAATTCATCTTATTTTTAACATTATGTACAAATAGGGTAATACTTTACCTTAAGTTATCCTAATACCTATGTAACTACACATTAGTTGACCCTTGTATTTCATTTTTGCATTGTCTATGCACACTCACAGGACTCTAAACACTCACGCACACTGACACTCCAACACGCACACATTTATGCTGACTCTACACACACGTACTCAATCATTTACACTGAGTGTAAAAAACATTACAGACTGACCAGGTGAAACAAGGTGAAAGCTATGATCCCTTATTGATGTCACCTGTTAAATCCACTTCAATCAGTGTAGATGTGTTTCCCGTGTGTATCAGAAATAGTAGTATACCTTGTAGTCCATGCCACGACGAATTGAGGCTGTTCTGAGGACAAAAGGGAGTGCAACTCAATATTAGGAAGATGTTCCTAATGTTTTGTACACTCAGTGAACGCTGCTGCTACTCTGTTGATCATATATCCTGATACCTAGTCACCTTACCCCTATACATATCTATCTCTATCACTCCAGTATTCTTGCACATTGTAAATATGGTATTGGAACTGACCCTGTATATAGCTTCTTACTTTCTCGTGTTCTTCTTATTTCTTACTTTTAATTCTCGTGTGTTTTTGTTCTACCTTAGCTTATTTTTAGTGCTACGTTGATATTGATTGCTGCATTGTTGGGTTTGGAGCTTGCAAGAAAGGCATTCTGCTGTACTTGTGCACGTGACATTAAAACTTGAAATAACTGTAGTAACATAGTAACTGCTTTGTACATGGTAATAGAGTTTAATGTTATCAGTTGTTACACAAGTGGGAAAATAATTTCATAATAATTCTAAAAGTAACCATTCCCCCTCTGTACTTGCAGGAGGATTCCGATGGCTATTAGAAGTACAGCACTGTCAAGTGCCTCATCTCACAACAATCCAGAACTACTGTAACAATCCAGAATCAATTATCAAAACATTCCATGTCGCCCTGCCAAGTCCCGTCGTGCCTCGTTGTGTTCCTTAATGGAGTCTGTGCCATGTGTGTATGACGTTGTGTGTGTGTAACGTGTGTCTTTAGCTTAGTGGGTGAACGCCAGTGTGTGTGTACATCAGTCTGTGTGTGTGGCCTGTAGTCTCCGTCAGTCAGTCCTGAGTGGGGTCTATATGCCCTTCTGGTCCAGTTGTCATCTTCAGTAACTCCCTCCCACTAAGGCAGCCACCTGGACACCGGAGGAACTACCTGTACGTTCTGTCTTGCTGTCTGTGGACTTTGTGGCTTTGAAGTAAATACAAATACTATATACAGGACGGAGTCGAAAACGCGCTTTGCTGATGAAATGTCACTTCCTTATGTTATAAAATACATTTTACCAAGACAAATTTGATTATTAATGTTCTGAATTGTTCATTGGAGCCTTTGTCTAACATATCATTAACATGATATCCAAAAAGTCGGATTTCGTAACCTAATACAGCCGATAATAAGCACTGCGCTCTGTTGACGCTCTGTTTCTCGTAATAACTTGAGGATTTTACATTTTGTGGTTGTCGTCTTAAAGGTTGTTTCCGCAGGTCGCAAAAAGCTTAATTAAATGTAAAAGGCTTTGAAAATAAAAAGCTTGTTATACACTCTGTTCGCTGTTGACATTTCACAGATATACACTTGTTTTTGTGAGAAATCTCCCCCCCAAAAATTGAATTTTGAATTAATATGAAAAGCATATACTAAAATATGAAAACATGTCTCAAAATCAATATTCATCTAACCTCTATTGTTTTATGTCCTGTGGATTCAAGAAGAAAGACGACGAGTTCAACGGGAAAGTGAGCCTGTCAGGTAGCCAGTAGCCTTAATTCTTTCTTAGAGGATTATCTACACAATTAACATTATTTTTACCTATTGGTCAAAAGAAGCGTTTTTGATTGGACACCCTAGATACAGTACACTGTGATAAACCACTGACAGTCCTGCACAGATGCGATCACTATATGCGGAGTGCACTGTAGTACAATTTATGAAAAAGCACATGTGCCTATAACGATTAACTATACGAATCTGAAAGGAAGCATACTTTGTTTTTGTGGTGGACTACTACTGTGCTATATGAGGTATCTGTGAATTTATAAACTTGTATTTTTATGTTCTCACTCTGCAGATTAGTGAAATACAAGGTGGAGTTTGAAACACACTAGCATGGAATCAAAAAATGCAACTAACTGTGACAAGGAGTTTAGTTACATTTGTTAAATGTTGAATAAAGTATACATAACAAAATAAGATGTCTATTAGTTTGTCTTATTACATCTATTCACAACATGTGTGTTTGCCTCAGAAATAGAATGCCTAGAAAGGGATTAGAACCTCTCCCCATGGCTATGTGACTGGTAAATTAATGGGTACACTAAATATGGCTGATTCTGTATTGAAGAGTTCCATTCTAGGGATTCTATTTCTATGGTTTGCCTGCTTGCTCATTGTAACATTACAGTATTAGTATGAAACAGGAGAGCCAACTTGAGTCTTTTCCAACATGACTACGCCAGTCTGTCTCAGCATACTGTAACACTTTCTGTATTTTGAAAGTTCTATATCTTGAAAACTTGATTGCTGACATGCAAAACATTTTGGGACTGCATCAACAGTGGACTAATGAAACAAACACCAAAATATAGTTTTTGAGTGGTATTTTCCTTTAAAGATCCAACGCAGCTGTTTTTATCTCAATATCAAAACATTTCTGGGTAACAATTAAGTACCTTACTGTGATTGATTTCAATTAAAATGGTCAACAATAAACAAAAATAGCTTCTTAGCAAAGAGTAATTTCTCAAGCAAGAATTTTGCTAGGACTGTCGGAGTGGTCTTAAGTGGGGAGGGGAAAACTAACTTTTAATGGCATTGGTTTGGAACTCTTTCTTATTGGTTTATTAACTAATTTACCACTTGGTGATGTCACCAGGCAGGCCAAAACTCCATCCCACCAAAACAGGCTGAAGTCTCTGGTGGTCTTTTCAAACAGCTCTCACACTAAAAGGGCATTAACATCATTTTGACAATTTCACAGTTTTATTCCAACATATTGTGGAAATATACACTCCGCCTCAGTGCTAATGCACGACTTTGGCTATTTGCATTTAGACACGCCCCTAATTAAGCATATATGGTCAAAATCATCCCTTTTAAAGCCCGTGGGGAATATACAACGCCATACCATGAAATAGCCTACAATGGTGCAACTGGAAAAAGCAAAAAAAAAGACTGAATTACATAGAGGTGCTAGTGTCAGAGAGTACAACCGAAAGGTTTTATTCGGCTTGCTCGTGGTTTGACCAGTAAAAACAAACATAGCTACAAAGAGAGGACCATTTAAGTTGCTTTAGCAATGGCAAATGTACTTCAAATGAGTAGGCAACAAACCAATAAGCCATCCATCCTCAACAGCTCCCTCTAGGCATATACAGTGAGGGAAAAAAGTATTTGATCCCCTGCTGATTTTGTACGTTTATTTGAACAGTGAGAGACAGAATAACAACAAAAAAATCCAGAAAAATGCATTAAAATTTTTTTATAAATTGATTTGCATTTTTAATGAGGGAAATAAGTATTTGACCCCCTTTCAATCAGAAAGATTTCTGGCTCCCAGGTGTCTTTTATACAGGTAACGAGCTGAGATTAGGAGCACACTCTTAAAGGGAGTGCTTCTAATCTCAGTTTGTTACCTGTATAAAAGACACCTGTCCACAGAAGCAATCAATCAATCAGATTCCAAACTCTCCACCATGGCCAAGACCAAAGAGCTCTCCAAGGATGTCAGGGACACGATTGTAGACCTACACAAGGCTGGAATGGGCTACAAGACCATCGCCAAGCAGCTTGGTGAGAAGTTGACAACAGTTGGTGCGATTATTCGCAAATGGAAGAAACACAAAATAACTGTCAATCTCCCTCGGCCTGGGGCTCCATGCAAGATCTTACCTCGTGGAGTTGCAATGATCATGAGAACGGTGAGGAATCAGCCCAGAACTACACGGGAGGATCTTATCAATGATCTCAAGGCAGCTGGGACCATAGTCACCAACAAAACAATTGGTAACACACTACGCCGTGAAGGACTGAAATCCTGCAGCGCCCGCAAGGTCCCCCTGCTCAAGAAAGCAAGAAAGCACATATACAGGGCCGTCTGAAGTTTACCAATGAACATCTGAATGATTCAGAGGAGAACTGGGTGAAAGTGTTGTGGTCAGATGAGACCAAAATTGAGCTCTTTGGCATCAACTCAACTCGCCGTGTTTGGAGGAGGAGGAATGCTGCCTCTGACCCCAAGAACACCATCCCCACCGTCAAACATGGAGGTGGAAACATTATGCTTTGGGGGTGTTTTTCTGCTAAGGTGACAGGACAACTTCACCGCATCAAAGGGACGATGGACGGGGCCATGTACCGTCAAATCTTGGGTGAGAACCTCCTTCCCTCAGCCAGGGCATTGAAAATGGGTAGTGGATGGGTATTCCAGCATGACAATGACCCAAAACACACGGCCAAGGCAACAAAGGAGTGGCTCAAGAAGAAGCACATTAAGGTCTTGGAGTGGCCAAGCCAGTCTCCAGACCTTAATCCCATAGAAAATCTGTGGAGGGAGCTGAAGGTTCGAGTTGCCAAACGTCAGGCTCGAAACCTTAATGACTTGGAGAAGATCTGCAAAGAGGAGTGGGACAAAATCCCTCCTGAGATGTGTGCAAACCTGGTGGCCAACTACAAGAAACATCTGACCTCTGTGATTGCCAACAAGGGTTTTGCCACCAAGTACTAAGTCATGTTTTGCAGAGGGGTCAAATACTTATTTCCCTCATTAAAATGCAAATCAATTTATAACATTTTTGACCTGCGTTTTTCTGGATTTTTTTGTTGTTATTCTGTCTCTCACTGTTCAAATAAACCAACCATTAAAATTATAGACTGATTATGTCTTTGTCAGTGGGCAAACGTACAAAATCAGCAGGGGATCAAATACTTTTTTCCCTCACTGTAGGACAACAGTTCTGCGTTCCACCTGGCCACCTCATTCAGCAGCGTTTTTTTGCACATCCCATAACCTATCACCTGCACACTAAGAGTGGAAGCCTTTTCTGTTCACATAGTTGAACTCGTTTTGGGATGGTGATTTTTATGGCGATGTGAGTGCTGTCTATTGTTCCGTTCATAGGCTATTTGGGAACCCATTGATGGCGAAGAAACCTGTTGTGCAATGGTGTATGGAAATGTATGTTACAGTTTGTTTTGCTAATGATTTACTTATTTTTTTATTTAACCTTTATTTTATCAGGGAGTCATACTGAGATCAATGTCTATTTTACAGATTAGCCCTGAATTACAGAAATTACACACATCAAAATATAAATGCAGAAACAAAAACCATGGTCATAAAAAAGAACACATTAATCAGTAATAAGGTCCTCAATCAGCTTTCTGAATTGCCCTAGAGGCACCAAACCATCACATTTAGGAACATTTTGAAGATTATTCCACTAATGGTGCAAGAAACCTAAAAGCTGATTTACATAACTCCGTAGAAACAAAAGGAATTTCCAGAGTTAGCCATCCCTGAGACTGGGTGCATCACCGAGAGCATCCTGACTGGTTGCATGGCAACTGCTCGGCCTCCGACCGCAAGGCACTACAGAGGGTAGTGCGTACGGCCCAGTACATCACTGGGGCCAAGCTTCCTGCCATCCAGGACCTCTATACCCGGCGGTGTCAGAGGAAGGCCCTAAAAATGGTCAAAGACTCCAGCCACCCTAGTCATAGACTGTTCTCTCTGCTACCGCACGGCAAGCGGTACCGGAGCGCCAAGTCTATGTCCAAGAGGCTTCTAAACAGCTTCTACCTCCAAGCCATAAGACTCCTGAACATCTAATCAAATGGCTACCCCCCTTTTACGCTGCTGCTACTCTCTGTTTATGTCACGATCGTCTGATACAGAGGACCAAGGCGCAGCGTGGAAGGCGAACATACTTTTATTTATTAGAATAATCACCCGAACAAAACAACAAATCGATACGTGACGTCCTCGGTTCAAACACAAACCTACACTGGAACAAGATCCCACATAAAACAATGCCAAACGGCTACCTAAGTATGGCTCCCAATCAGAGACAACGAGCTACAGCCGTCTCCGATTGGGAGCCACCCTGGCCAACATAGAAATACAAAACTAGAACAAACAAAGAAAACTCACACCCTGGCTCAACATACAAGCGTCCCCAGAGCCAGGGCGTGACAGTTTATTATCTATGCATAGTCACTTTAAAAACTTTACCTACATGTATATATTACCTAAATTACCTTGACTAGCACATTGACTCGGTACCGGTACCCCAAGTATATAGCCTCGCTATTGTTAGTTTTACTTCTGCTCTTTAATTATTTGTTACTTTTATTTCGTATTATTTTATATTGTATTTATTTTTTATTTTTGGGGGTATTCTTTCTTAAAACTGCATTGTTGGTTAAGGGCTTGTAAGTAAGCATTTCACTGTAAGGTCTACACCTGTTGTATTCGGCGCATGTGACAAATTTTGATTTGATTTGAACTAACATGTCTACAGTTTAGTAAAGATGTTTGGTACAGTGGGGCTTTTTGTAAAAGGGCTTTATAAATGAAAACATAGCAATGTATCAACCTAGTGACAACTTTCTGGCACCCCAATGGTGGAACAAGCTCCCTCACGACGCCAGGACAGCGGAGTCACTCACCACCTTCCGGAGACATTTGAAACCCCACCTCTTTAAGGAATACCTGGGATAGGATAAAGTAATCCTTCTACTAAAAAGTGTAAAGTGGTTATCCCACTGGCTATAGGGTGAATGCACCAATTTGTAAGTCGCTCTGGATAAGAGCGTCTGCTAAATGACGTAAATGTGCCCTTGAGCAAGGCACTTAACCCTAATTGCTCCTGTAAGTCGCTCTGGATAAGAGCGTCTGCTAAATGACTAAAATGTAAATGTTAATGTAGAATGCAGTGATGAGTACAAAATGTGTTTGCCGTAATAAAGCACAGTGCGCTATGATAAACTGCATTCAAAACATTGGCTCATGAGGATTGTGAGATGCCGATGGGTAAGCTCCCGCTGAAAAGTGCCCGTTGCCAAAAACCCGAGGGTGCATAACACTTTGATGTGCACCGAAATGGCATGTGTTTGCCTTTTCTAAAGTAGGTCTTAAATCCTCACAAAGATCCTATAAGATTGGTTTTAGGAAACTATATCTGATGAGCCAATCTGTAGGGTACTAGGGGGTAACTAGCCCTTTATGGTTATGAATGTGTTTTTACCTGTCATTTAGACAATGACTAGCCCAGTTAGCGCTAATATGTTGTTTCTCCCTGTCCTTTGTTTAAAACATGGTATTTATATCCTATGTAACATAAGATGGGTGGTTTTTGACAGACCAATCCCCGGCCTCCCCACATCTCCAAATGTCCTCTATTCCAAGAAGCCTATGTAGCAATGCTTTCCAGATGCTTCAGCAAAGCAGAGTAAAGTTCATCTATTACACCATTTGCAAATGTCAGCAAAATCATAGACCTTCAGACACTACATATTTCCCCCCTTTGAGACTAATTAAGTCTCGAAAACAAAAAGAATAGGATTATGACAAATAACAATTTTTGTTCTTGAGTAACTTTAGCAATAAACCAAAATTTATGGAGAGTAAACACATGTTTATATAGACACATTTTTGTATGGAGTGTAAATAAATTGTTATGGAGTGTAAGAGCGAAAAACCTGTCTGGCAGCTTTCATTCCAAATATCCATCAATCAATCAAGACAGGAAAATTCTCTCACGGCCCCTCTGCCCCAGGCGACCACCTAAGTACTCCAGATCAATTTATAAATCTTTATCAATGCATTTTAAGCTATGATGCAATTGAATACACATGAAAACCTCAGAAAACAAAATACAATCAAAAATGTCCACATTCAGGCTGGTCGACCCATCGGATCCTCCTGTGGATTCTCTCTGTCCCTGCCTAGACCCAATATCCCTAAGCTTCAATGAAATAAACAAAAACATCTGAGGTCCCCACATGTACCCAACAACAGAAAACATAATTCTTCAAAAAATTAATAAAGAAAGAATATAACACTGGAATGTAGTCCACTACACTGCAGCTCCTCCACAGTGTCGACTTTCAATGCAACGTCGATGATGGAATCTGAACATTTCCACACCTTCCTTGTTCCACTTCCTCCAGTCCATTCATATTGTCCATGTTTGAGTATTTGAATCCCCTCTACACATTCCCATATACTTCTGGAAGAAAAGAAAACACAAACCAGTATCTTTTGCAAAACAACACATGAAAATTAAAACATCTATATCAAAATAATATAAAATGATATATAAATGAATCACATTCCATTTCCCCCCTTTGATTCATAACAAAACACTAAATATCACAATAATATGTAAAGACATGCGAAAATTATCACACAATCAGATATTGAAAATTTCCTAGAGTTACTTCAACCCTAGTTTTCATAACATTTTAGTCAGACTTTTTTTCCCAATTTTTTCAAAAACCATTTCACTGATTTATCCACAAAACTCTTTCCCATTTTCTGAGGATATTAAATCGGGAAGTCCCCACCTGCTTATGACTTCTTTACACAAAAACTTTGCAACCGACTGAGCATCTTTTAGCTTAGTTGGACATCTTATGCACCTCTTGGTGTAGGAATGTAACCAAGAATAACAGTCACACCCCTGCAAACATTATTTTTCAGACAGATTGTGCACCTGCCTATGACATAGTCAACCTGTTAAAGCAAATATGGTTCACAAAAACCATACTCCTTTGTGATCTTTCTCCTAACCCCCCTTGCAACATTAGCTAACCCATAGCTTCCTAAATCATCAGACCTAATAGGTCTAGAGGCGCTACTATCAACCCCTCATGGTTTCTCCAAAGGCAACAAAGGCATGTTACTCTGAGATTTTTTTTTTATTGTCTTCAAAACACCTGCTTTCGAAAGTCCTTCAATTTGTGGTTCGATCCCTTGGATTGCTTCATCTTTCAATGGATACTGATTCTTCCAAGGAGGTCTGGCTCCTGGTCGAAGTTCAACTTTCACCTCAATTGGGCTGATTTCACAAGTCCAATATCAGTACTACTTTGATACCACAAACATTCTTAAACTTTTTGCAACATCTCCTTTTTCATAGAGTATTAATCCATCTTCACACTACAAATAGATTTATGTGTCATCCGTACAGCTTGTGGCTCTCCTTGTCCTTGAGCCGAAATCATGATTTTGAGAAATCGCTGATCTTCACTCCTCCAAATCCCCAAATTCTCTTTCATCGGTACGAAAACAGCTTTCTCTGCTTCTGTCATCATTTCTCCTATATGCTTCTGCTCATAGCCTTCAGAAACCAACAAGGTCACATGTGGCACACTCTTCTCAATCTCAAATTCTTTATCCAGATAATCGTCTGTGTTTATCTTCATAGCTGCTCCTTGTGGTCCTAAAAGTATGCAACATGAGCTGAGTTGAACTTTCTTTGGTTGATGACTCAACCATTCCTCTGAGTTCGATTGGGCAGCATTCTTGAAATACTTGAGCGTACAATTAAATGGATATTCCGGAAGCCTCGCATCTGGCATGTTTGCCACAATGAATTTCTCCCATATCTTAGCCTGCTTCAAAAAAAATTCACTGAGATTTCCAATCCAGAATACTGAAGAAAAATCCATCTCTGTCGTCATCAACAATTGGTAAACCTTTTCCTTTGGCACTTCTACCAGACAGCCGTCTGGTGTACATTTTATTGTACAGTTCAATTTACACAATGCATCTCTTCCCAACAATGCGATAGGTGTATGTTCTGATACCAGTATGGGTATTGTAATTTTCTGATTTTTATAGCAGAGCTCAATTGGTTCCGTAAGAGGAATCAGCTGTTTCACTCCCTCAAATCCCTGTCCTAATTAGTTGATTTGACATAGTGAGATGTATAACATCTTCAAGCTGAACACAAATAAAAGCAGTTCTGCTATCCACCATCACTTCCCATGGTTGGTTGTTTATTTTCACCTCAATTGTTGGATCTTTTTCCGGTCCTGATGCTACCAGCTGACACCCCCCTTTCGGATCTTCTGGGCACCTCTAGAATCCTTGCTCCGGGCCCCTATAAGGGTTCACCGGTCCTCCAGATGATCTTGACTGGCCCCTGTATCTTCCTCTGAAATTCCCTCTGGTGTTTCCTCCTGGCCCATTACATTCAGGGCAAAGTGACCAACCTGTCCACAATTATAACACACTTCTGAAGATTGCTGGAAGTATGGCTTAAATCTTCCTCCTCTTCCTCTTCCTAAGCCTTCTCGTCCTCTTCCTCTCCAATTCTGTGTCTGTCCAGAGACTGGCTATGAATATGAAACAACTTGTACCACTACTTGTGGCTGGTACAATTGCATTTGACCTGGTTCGGTTGAAGCTGTGGCAGTGATTGTTGATTTGGTGCACACTGATTCTTCATAACCAAAGCTTGTTTCTTCTCCTTCTTATTCTCCACCAGTTGTATTTGATTGAGTTTTCTGAGAGTTTCTTGGTCCTGTTCTTTCTGGTTGTGTTCCTTTTTCCGGTACAGATCCACTTGATGGGCTATATGATCTGTATAGACACCTTTTGTCATGCTTCCAAGTCCAACCACCTCTGCCAGTTTGCTCGTTACTGGTGAGGGCAGTCCCATCTGTAGTTTAGCTCTCAAAATTGACTGCTCAATTTGACTCATATCTGGATCATTTCCGGTAATATTTCTCCACACTTGATGAACTCTTGACACATAGGCTCTCGGATTTTCTTGTTGTCCTAGTGGGTCAATCAGAATGTTGTCAGGATGCACATTTGTTGGAAACGTATCTTTCAGTGCTCTCCACAGCCGATTTCTACTTGCAGCTAACAATTCAGGATCATTCACCGCAGTCCCCACATATCGATGAAGTCCAGCTCTCTGAAAAATTTCTTCCATACCTGGAATCCCAAGGAGATTAGCCAAAAGTCTCTTAATGTCTCCTATGGCAGACTGTGTTCCCACCGTAATTTCTTCCAACTTTGAAATCCAAGGATATGCTCCATCTTGAAGAGTAGGCAGCTTCTCAAGTATATCTGACATATCGGTATTCTGCAAAGGCTTATACTCCAGGTTCTGTCCTCAAATTATCACTGGCATCATCTTCTTACTTGTGCTCCCTTGTCTTGGCCTCAATGTATACTTCTTCTCCAATTCTTGGGATCCTTTTTTCAGCAGTTTTTTCTTCTGTATCTTCATCTTCTTGAGTTGTTCTTCCAGTTCTCTTACTTCTTCTAAATTATTGGCCTTATCCAGGCATGATATGCATCGATCTATATCTTTTTCTATTTCTTCTGTGCTAGTCATTGTAGGATAAAATCCTCTTGAATATGAAGCACCTTTAATCTCCAAATCTTCATCGCTGTTTCCATCTTCACTTTCATCAGAGATCAGATCTCTTGTATCCTTCTTCCAACTTCCATCATCCCTTCTTTCCGCTCTGGCCAACCTCTGTCTGATCACAGGGTCATATCCACCCATGATCTCTTCTGAATCACTCTGATCATCATCATCATCATCTTCAAGTTCCATCCTCCTGAACCTCACTCCACCCTTAGTTTCCAGACATCTCGTATTCTTCTTACTTTTGGAGTTTGGATTCATCTTTATGGTCGTTTCTGCATGTCCTCTCTCTATTATTCGTTCATCTTCATCTCTGATGCAATAATCACCCTCCTGAATGATCACTGGAAGCTGAGGATAGACGTCCTTAAACTCTACTTCTTCCTCGTAAGGTGGGGGTCTTTTTGCTGAATCCATATGTGAGAAAGGTGTATTGACTTCTGCCATTAGTTTTTCTGTTACCTTCACCTCTTTTGCCATTTTCTCTATACCTCTGTCTCTTTTATCTTTTGTATCTTTTATCAGTTTTTGTCCTTCATTTTCAAACAGCTTAAGAACACCCAGCTCTCTTTGTCTCTTTTCTTTACGTTGTTCCCCTTTTTTCCCCTTCTTTTGATCTGCCTTATACGTGGATACAAGCACTTGCATTATCTTGATGATGTCTGGGTTAAGACTCCCTTCCACTGGCCATGGTTGTTCAATGTCAGGCCAACGTTTATTCCATTTTCCAGATAACCTTGCAATACCATTAACTAGAGGATTACTATTTTGTACTACATCAACAGGAGTAATTACTTTTGTAGTTTTGATGTCCTTTTCCCCCATTGTAACAACTCTTTTATATGTTTCTTTTAATATTTTTGTATTTTATTTTTTTGTTATTTTATTTTTATTAGAAATGTGTTATTTATTTTAAATTTATCAATTAATTAATTAATTAATTAATCAATATATCAATTTATTTTATTTATTTTATTTTACCAAATTATTGATTAGTGGCAATCTTACCACATCCGATCAGGAAAAGTAAAGGAAAGTAGTCAACTTCAGAGCAATCCAAAAAAGAAAGACCTGTAATCCAGCAACACTACAGCACTCACAAACCAATTGCTTAATAATCACCCAATTACCTTAATTTTACAGAATAATGTCAGTGCTGGATTTCCAACACAACTCTAATCAAAACAACTCATTCACAAAAACCCTAATGTGCAATTATCAATTACATCAATTCATCAGTCTGTTGCCAAGTTCCTGTGAAATGGTCACAACATGAAATATTCTATGCATACACAATGTATCTATTATATCCTGTAAGGGAAAGTAGGTTTTGTGGATAGACAGTACTGGCCTTAATTGGACTGGATCCGTCGCAGCACACAC
Source organism: Coregonus clupeaformis (assembly GCF_020615455.1). Taxonomy (NCBI): domain Eukaryota; kingdom Metazoa; phylum Chordata; class Actinopteri; order Salmoniformes; family Salmonidae; genus Coregonus; species Coregonus clupeaformis. The sequence continues at coordinate 53,304,628 of NC_059206.1, forward strand.
TGTCGCTTGATGTACTCGTCAGCACCTCCTCTCTCTCTCTCCGTCTCCTCCTTCTCGTCTCTCACATGACAGAAGAACAAAGGAAACAGACAACAATTTAGTATTTTATGCATACCTATGTTCACATTCGCGCTAAGAAATAAGCAAACAGCTTAACTCAGGAATATTATAAATAGTGCAATAACATTTTATTTATTTATTTAATTTTAATTTTTAATTTTTAATTTTTTAATCCGTCAACATATCTTCTCATTTATAAATTCAATAGTTAAGCAACAGCCGATTTAACAAACAGAATACTCCATTCGTGTGTAAATCTTCCCCTCCCTCTCTGTCTGCTCTGAGTCTGCGTCTCCCAGCAGCTCAGTGCAGGCAGGGGAGTGGCACATTTGCTCTACGTAACTCTAAACTCATAAAATCCCACGCATGCGTAGTCCATTCACCAGTGCGATTTCAGAGTGGAAGGTGCTCCCAAGCAGCTCTCTCCAAGCTAACCAACAGAAAGTAGACAGACCAGCTGCCCCTCCGTTATTTCCCCCAACAGACAAACAGTAACACTTAACAGAACTCACAAACCAACACAAAACATAGAACACAAATCCTACTTTGAAGTTTCTTAACTTCACTTATCCTAATCTGCAGATTTATAGTTATTTTCTTATCCATTACAAAACATCTCTATACACTCTTAAAAACTCCTCCCTGTAGGCTCATGATTTTCTAATAGTTAGTAAACATTCTCTTTTTATAGAGACTCCTAAGATTTTTTACCTTAACGTCCTTACAGGTGGCTCATATATAGTTAACAATTATTAACGTTCTCACAAACGGAGACTCATAAGATTTTAACTTTAACTTACATATTTCCTTACAAAAAACTAAAACCCCTGTTCTCAACCAAAACATATATACGTATATATCTCTAACATAAATCTTATCATAGCATGAGTCGACACACAGCTGAACACAGCAGAGACCTCCCCATGTACACACACGCATAGGCTCTCTTTCACACACACACATGAAAAGAATGCATCCATTCATACCGCATGCTTCCGTCGCTCCTATTTCCTTTATATTCCTTCCTAAATTTCTGCTACCTCGAGTTGCAGATATTCAATGAGAGGTTACTTCGAACATATAGTTCGTCAACTATATTCCGAGAGGTAACATACAATTGAATGTATATTCTACAATCTCCAGTTCCCAGAACTGACCCGAAAATCAACCTAGTGACTCTCCTAGGATTTATGGCCCATCTTAATGATCGCCTCGTTTGAGGGCTTCCTTAAATCAGCGACGTCCTAAAAGTATACTTTTTCCTTATTTCCTTGCCTTCATGCTATTCCTGGACACTCCTTTTAATTTTATTCAAGCCAAATATCCGTGTGCCCAGTGTTAACAATTCCTATAGACACTCCCCCGTTTGCGTTGTTCCCAACGCAAACAAATGTAGAAATTTATAACGGATTCTCATCACACAGCAAATAACAGCAAAGCGCACACACAAGTCCTTTGACGGTACATCTCCTCAACGCACACACAAGCACACGAACTGACCAGCACCCAAAGTTTGTGAGAAAGCTCACCGTATCTGCATGCCTCTTGAGCGGGAGTCACTTCGTAGCCCATGAATGGAACGCTGAGAAAAGACGCAACACGTCCCAAATCCTCGTCGCCATTCTGTAGTGTCCGAGACAACGATGCTGATCATGCTGTGATGATAAGAAATCCGCTGACGCTGTAATTTGATTATAAAGGTTTATTGTATCAAAAGAGTTCAGCGTCAATTTACAGACATCTGCAGACATCTGGAGAACAACGGCCCAATCTGTTAATATGTTGTTTCTCCCTGTCCTTTGTTTAAAACATGGTATTTATATCCTATGTAACATAAGATTGGTGGTTTTTGACAGACCAATCCCCGGCCTCCCCACATCTCCAAATGTCCTCTATTCCAAGAAGCCTATGTAGCAATGCTTTCCAGATGCTTCAGCAAAGCAGAGTAAAGTTAATCTATTACACCATTTGCAAATGTCAGCAAAATCATAGACCTTCAGACACTACACTTGCTAGCTAGCAACTTCACTAGCAGTAAATGCTAGCCAGCTAGCTAGTTAGCATAAGCTGCTATGAGTGCTAGCTAGCAACCTTACTACCAGATCGTCTGAGGTAAAATGCATTAAAAAGATAACGTAACTTAATTGCAGTTGCAAATGTTTCCACTAGTGACTGATAGCTTTAAAGCTAATGTTTCTTTATAGCCTTTTAGCTATTTTACACAGCATTTTGTGTCATATTGCTGGATAGCTAGCTACGTTTTTAATAGCTTTTCATGAGTTGTACTCTAATTTTACTGGGGATAGCTTTATTTTTGACCTATGTACAAATTAGAATCGTGCAATAACGGAGCATAAGAGTTGCCACATCAATGTTACACTGAGTTAATTTGTTAAGTTATTGGTATTAAATGCTATTTCATGTTATTAGTTATATTATGGGCGGCAGGTAGCTTAGTGGGTAAGAGCGTTGTGCCAGTAACTGAAAGGTCGCTGGTTCTAATCCCCGAGCCAACTAGGTGAAAAATCTGTCGATGCACTTAACCCTAGTTGCTCTGGATAAGAGCGTCTGCTAAATGACTAAAATGTAAAATATTCCATTCCAATTAATATGATTTGTTATGAATTAAAAACCACTACTATTGAAAGCCTTTTGCTCCTGAATGTCATTTTAAAGACTGCTGGGATTTAAAATCTTGCATTATTCAAATAATATTTAGTGCAATTGTACATAATGGATTGTATGGAAAAGGAACAACAAAGAAAGAACAAAGAAAATGAATGTGCAGGGGAGTTAAAAAGAGGGACTTTACATCAAATCTCCTCATAGTGCGGATATTAATGGTGACTTGTGCAACACCATTACCCCCTCCCCCCATATTTTATTAAAATAAGACAACTAGACTTAGCTTTTAAGTATTACTTACTAAAGAATTTCAAAATAAAACGGCTTAAATGGATTTTAACACACTTGTGTGAAACCCTATGCCATAATGTAAAAAAACACCCCTTTTCTAAAAACAACATTTCATGAAATAACTAAGTCTCAACTGTAGCCATTTATTTCCCTTTATAGTTTATTCGCCTAAGCATGACCTTCATCCACCAACCATTTTGTTTTTCTCCAAACATTGCTCTTTTTTGTGTCAGCAATTAGACATTGTTCTTAGGGGGGGCTAGTTACCTCCTAGTACCATACTTTCTGCAAAAACCTGTCTTTAAAAATGCTCTCTCTGCGAAATGCAGATCAAGATCAGCCATCTCTCATTTAATTTCTCATTAGCTCAATCTTTTATAGTATTTCAAAAATGGTTTCACTTTCAGATGTGCCTCTAATTTAACAAATTACTACTTTTATATGAATTATCATAACAAATGCACTGACCTGATGTGGTCAAATTAAAGCCTGTCAAGATATGTTGCATGAATTCACAATGGAAATACAATTACATCGAAAAATGATTTAATTATTAGGCCCACTCTCACAATTTCAACATATACAGTATTTTGCCCATTCTATGCTTGACAAGCAGTTCCGTTATTCCACAACTTAGCACTGTGCGTACGCATTGTCATGGCTGTGCTTATATTCATGCACACTCAAGCAAACGTTCATATTGATAAATCTCACACTTTGCTTGTCAAGCGTAGAATGGGGAAATATATGTTGAAAATGTGTGAAATTGTGAGAGTAATAATTACATTTCCACAGTATCTTGACTGGCATATTATTTGACAACATCAGTGCATTTGTTACGATAATAATCCATATAAAGTACAGTAATTTGTTAATTTAGGGGCACGTGTGAAAGTAAAACCATTGTTGAAAGACTATAAAAGACTGAGATAATGGGAAATCGAATGAAAGGCTGATCTTGCTCTGTTGGAAGATTTGGCACATGCTGCATTTCGCAGAGCGCCTTTTTAGAGACAGGTGGGATTTTTTCTGCAGAAAGTACAGATTGGCTCGTCATGTCTTTTCCTAAAACCGATCTTACAGGATTTTTGCGAGGATTTTAAGACCTAGTTCAAAAAGGCTAAAACATGCCATTCAGTTGCAGATCCAAGTGCTATCCATCCTCGGGTTTTAGCAACGGGCACTTTTCAGAGGGAGCTTGCGGATCGGCAACTCACAGCCCTCGATAAGCCAATGGTTTGGATGCAATCATGAGCAAAATGAACAGTAACACATACAATTTCCATACACGATCGCACAACAGGCTCAAGTCAAGAGTTTATTTGCCATGATGCCATCAATGGGTTCCCAAAAACGAACGGAGCAATAGACGGCACCCACATCGCCATAATATCACCATCCCAAAACGAAACGGCTTCCACTCTTTATGTGCAGGTGATAGGTTACAGTGCATTCGGAAAGTATTCAGATCCCTTGACTTTTTCCACATTATGTTATGTTACGGCCTTATTCTAAAATGGATTAAAGTTTTTTTTCTGAACAATCTACACACAATACCCCATAATGACAAAGCAAAAAGAGGTTTTTAGAAATGTTTGCAAATGTATAAAATAAAAAAAACGGATATCACATTTACATAAGTATTCAGACCCTTTACTCAGTACTTTGTTGAAGCACCTTTGGCAGCAATTACAGCCTCAAGTCTTCTTGGGTTTGACACTACAAACGTGGCACAACTGTATTTGGGGAGTTTCCCCTTCTTCTCTGCAGATCCTCTCAAGCTTGGTCAGGTTAGATGGGGAGTGTCGCTGCACAGCTATTTTCAGGTCTCTCACGAGATGTTAGATCGGGGGCAATCCAGGCTCTGGCTGGGCCACTCAAGGACATTCAGAGACTTGACCTGAAGCCACTCCTGTGTTGTCTTGGCTGTGTGCTTAGGGTCGTTGTCCTGTTTGAAGGTGAACCTTCGCCCCAGTCTGAAGTCCTGAGCGCTCTGGAGCAGGTTTTCATCAAGGATCTCTCTGTACTTTGCTCCGTTACATCTTTCCCTCGATCCTGACTGGTCTTCCAGTCCCTGCCACTGAAAAACATCCCCACAGCATGATGCTGCCACCACCATGCTTCACCGTAGGGATGGTGCCAGGTTTCCTCCAGACGTGACACTTGGCATTCAGGCCAAAGAGTTCAATCTTGGTTTCATCAGACCAAAGAATCTTGTTTATCATGGTCTGAGAGTCCTTTAGGTGCTTTTTGGCAAACTCCAAGTGGGCTGTCATGTGCCTTTTACTGAGGAGTGGCTTCCGTCTGGCCACTACCATAAAGGCCTGATTAGTGGAGTGCTGCAGAGATGGTTGTCCTTCTGGAATGTCCTCCCATCTCCACAGAGGAACTCAGGATCTCTGCCAGAGTGAGCATCAGTTTCTTGGTCACCTCCCTGACCAAGGCCCATCTCCCCCGCTTACTCAGTTTGGCCGGGCGGCCAGCTCTAGGAAGAGTCTAGGTGGTTCCAAACTTCTTCCATTTAAGAATGATGGAGGCCACTGTGTTCTTCAATGCTGCAGAAGTTTTTTGGTACCTTTCCCCAGATCTGTGCCTCGACACAATGGTGTCTCAGAGCTCTACGGACAATTCCTTCGACCTCATGGCTTGGTTTTTGCTCTGACATGCACTGTCAACTGTGGGACCTTATATAGACAGGTGTGTGCCTTTCCAAATCATGTCCAATCAATTGAATTTACCACAGGTGGACTCCAATCAAGTTGTAGAAACACTTCAAGGATGATCAATGGAAACAGGATGCACCTGAGCTCAACTTCGAGCCTCATAGCAAAGGGTCAAAATATTTATGTAAATAATGTATGTTTTTATTTTGAATAAATTGGCAACATTTTCTAAAAACCTGTTTTTGCTTTGTCATTATGGGGTATTGTGTGTAGATTGAGGATTTTTTCAAATGTAATAATAAGGCTGGAACGTAACAAAGTGGAAAAAGTCAAGGGATCTGAATACTTTCCGAATGCACTGTATGTGATGTGCAAAAGACGCTGCTGAATGTGGTGGCCAGGTGGAACACGCGACTCCTTCATTCTACAGAACAGCAATGTTGGCCTTTAGGCCTACAGTGGGGAGAACAAGTATTTGATACACTGCCGATTTTGCAGGTTTTCCTACTTACAAAGCATGTAGCGGTCTGTAATTTTTATCATAGGTACACTTCAACTGTGAGAGACTGAATCTAAAACAAAAATCCAGAAAATCACATTGTATGATTTTTAAGTAATTAATTTGCATTTTATTGCATGACATAAGTATTTGATACATCAGAAAAGCAGAACTTAATATTTGGTACAGAAACCTTTTGTTTGCAATTACAGATATCATACGTTTCCTGTAGGTCTTGACCAGGTTTGCACACACTGCAGCAGGGATTTTGGCCCACTCCTCCATACAGACCTTCTCCAGATCCTTCAGGTTTTGGGGCTGTCGCTGGGCAATACGGACTTTCAGCTCCCTCCAAAGATTTTCTATTGGGTTCAGGTCTGGAGACTGGCTAGGCCACTCCAGGACCTTGAGATGCTTCTTACGGAGCCACTCTTTAGTTGCCCTGGCTGTGTGTTTCGGGTCATTGTCATGCTGGAAGACCCAGCCACGACCCATCTTCAATGCTCTTACTGAGGGAAGGAGGTTGTTGGCCAAGATCTCGCGATACATGGCCCCATCCATCCTCCCCTCAATACGGTGCAGTCGTCCTGTCCCCTTTGCAGAAAAGCATCCCCAAATAATGATGTTTCCATCTCCATGCTTCACGGTTGGGATGGTGTTCTTGCGGTTGTACTCATCCTTCTTCTTCCTCCAAACACGGCGAGTGGAGTTTAGACCAAAAAACTCTATTTTTGTCTCATCAGACCACATGACCTTCTCCCATTCCTCCTCTGGATCATCCAGATGGTCATTGGCAAACTTCAGACGGGCCTGGACATGCGCTGGCTTGAGCAGGGGGACCTTGCGTGCGCTGCAGGATTTTAATCCATGACGGCGTAGTGTGTTACTAATGGTTTTCTTTGAGACTGTGGTCCCAGCTCTCTTCAGGTCATTGACCAGGTCCTGCCGTGTAGTTCTGGGCTGATCCCTCACCTTCCTCATGATCATTGATGCCCCACGAGGTGAGATCTTGCATGGAGCCCCAGACCAAGGGTGATTGACCATCATCTTGAACTTCTTCCATTTTCTAATAATTGCGCCAACAGTTGTTGCCTTCTCACCAAGCTGCTTGCCTATTGTCCTGTAGCCCAGCCCAGCCTTGTGCAGGTCTACAATTTTATCCCTGAAGTCCTTACACAGCTCTCTGGTCTTGGCCATTGTGGAGAGGTTGGAGTCTGTTTGATTTAGTGTGTGGACAGGTGTCTTTTATACAGGTAACGAGTTCAAACAGGTGCCGTTAATACAGGTAATGAGTGGAGAACAGGAGGGCTTCTTAAAGAAAAACTAACAGGTCTGTGAGAGACAGAATTCTTACTGGTTGGTAGGTGATCAAATACTATACTAATACTAATGTCATGCAATAAAATGCAAATTAATTACTTAAAAATCATACAATGTGATTTTCTGGATTTTTGTTTTAGATTCCGTCTCTCACAGTTGAAGTGTACCTATGATAAAAATGACAGACCTCTACATGCTTTGTAAGTAGGAAAACCTGCAAAATCGGCAGTGTATCAAATACTTGTTCTCCCCACTGTACATGAGGGAGCTGTTGAGGATGGTGGCTTATTGGTGATTGTTGTCTACTCATTTGAAGTAGGCTATATTTGCCATTGCGAAAGCAACTTTAATTGTCCCAATGGTCCTCTCTTCGTAGCTATGTTTTATTTTTACTGGTCAAGCCACAACTGAGGGTGCCAAATAAAACCTTCAGGTTGTACTCCATCTCTGAGACTAGCACCTCTATTTCAGTCTCGTAAAAGTTTTTTTTCTTAGCTTTTTTGCGTTGTGGGAACACTACGTCACCGCCAAGTCTAAGGGTAGAGCTCGAAAATTCTAGCCCCTTTTGGTGCTGCCATAGATTTACATTAGAGGTGCCCATCCAAGAAGGGTCAAGGTCATTGGCCACATACAGTTGAAGTCGGAAGTTTACATACACCTTAGCCAAATACATTTAAACTCAGTTTTTCACAATTCCTGACATTTAATCGTAGTAAAAATTCCCTGTTTTAGGTCAGTTAGGATCACCACTTTTATTTTAAGAATGTGAAACAGTTTACATTCACTCAATTAGTATTTGGTAGCATTGCTTTTAAATTGTTTAACTTGGGTCAAACATTTTGGGTAGCCTTCCACAAGCTTCCCACAATAAGTTGGGTGAATTTTGGCCCATTCCTCCTGACAGAGCTGGTGTAACTGAGTCACGTTTGTAGGCCTCCTTGCTCGTACACACTTTTTCAGTTCTGCCCACACATTTACTATAGGATTGAGGTCAGGGCTTTGTGATGGCCAATCCAATACCTTGACTTTGTTTTCCTTAAGCCATTTTGCCACAACTTTGGAAGTATGTTTGGGGTCATTGTCCATTTGGAAGACCCATTTGCGACCAAGCTTTAACTTCCTGACTCATGTCTTGAGATTTTGCTTCAATATATCCACATAATTTTCCTTCCTCATGATGCCATCTATTTTGTGAAGTGCACCAGTCCCTCCTGCAGCAAAGCACCCCCACAGCATGATGCTGCCACCCCCGTGCTTGCCATCACGGTTGGGATGGTGTTCTTCGGCTTGCAAGCGTCCCCCTTTTTCCTCCAAACATAACGATGGTCATTATGGTCAAACAGTTCTATTTTTGTTTCATCAGACCAGAGGACATTTCTCCAAAAAGTACGATCTTTGTCCTCATGTGCAGTTGCAAACCGTAGTCTGGCTTTTTTTATGGCGGTTTTGGAGCAGTGGCTTCTTCCTTGCTGAGCGGCCTTTCAGGTCGATATACAGTGAGGGAAAAAAGTATTTGATCCCCTGCTGATTTTGTACGTTTGCCCACTGACAAAGAAATTATCAGTCTATAATTTTAATGATAGGTTTATTTGAACAGTGAGAGATAGAATAACAACAAAAAAATCAATAAAACGCATGTCAAAAATGTTATAAATTGATTTGTATTTTAATGAGGGAAATAAGTATTTGACCCCTCTGCAAAACATGACTTAGTACTTGGTGGCAAAACCCTTGTTGGCAATCACAGAGGTCAGATGTTTCTTGTAGTTGGCCACCAGGTTTGCACACATCTCAGAAGGGATTTTGTCCCACTCCTCTTTGCAGATCTTCTTCAAGTCATTAAGGTTTCGAGGCTGACGTTTGGCAACTCGAACCTTCAGCTCCCTCCACAGATTTTCTATGGGATTAAGGTCTGGAGACTGGCTAGGCCACTCCAGGACCTTAATGTGCTTCTTCTTGAGCCAGTCCTTTGTTGCCTTGGCCGTGTGTTTAGGGTCATTGTCATGCTGGAATACCCATCCACGACCCATTTTCAATGCCCTGGCTGAGGGAAGGAGGTTCTCAACCAAGATTTGACGGTACATGGCCCCATCCATCGTCCCTTTGATGCGGTGAAGTTGTCCTGTCCCCTTAGCAGAAATACACCCCCAAAGCATAATGTTTCCACCTCCATGTTTGACGGTGGGGATGGTGTTCTTGGGGTCATAGGCTGCATTTTTCCTCCTCCAAACACGGCGAGTTGAGTTGATACCAAAGAGCTCCATTTTGGTCTCATCTGACCACAACACTTTCACCCAGTTCTCCTCTGAATCATTCAGATGTTCATTGGCAAACTTCAGATGGCCCTTTATATGTGCTTTCTTGAGCAGGGCGACCTTGCGGGCGCTGCAGGATTTCAGTCCTTCACAGCGTAGTGTGTTACCAATTGTTTTCTTGGTGACTATGGTTCCAGCTGCCTTGAGATCGTTGACAAGATCCTCCCGTGTAGTTCCGGGCTGATCCCTCACCGTTCTCATGATCATTGCAACTCCACGAGGTGAGATCTTGCATGGAGCCCCAGGCCGAGGGAGATTGACAGTTCTTTTGTGTTTCTTCCATTTGCGAATAATCGCACCAACTGTTGTCACCTTCTCACCAAGCTGCTTGGAGATGGTCTTGTAGCCCATTCCAGCCTTGTGTAAGTCTACAATCGTGTCCCTGACATCCTTGGAGAGCTCTTTGGTCTTGGCCATGGTGGAGAGTTCGGAATCTGATTGATTGATTGCTTGTGTGGACAGGTGTCTTTTATACAGGTAACAAGCTGAGATTAGGAGCACTCCCTTTAAGAGTGTGCTCCTAATCTCAGCTCGTCACCTGTATAAAAGACACCTGGGAACCAGAAATCTTTCTGATTGAGAGGGGGTCAAATACTTATTTCCCTCATTAAAATGCAAATCAATTTATAACATTTTTGACATGCGTTTTTCTGGATTGTTTTGTTGTTATTCTGTCTCTCACTCTTCAAATAAACCTACCATTAAAATTATAGACGGATAATTTCTTTGTCAGTGGGCAAACGTACAAAATCAGCAGGGGATCAAATACTTTTTTCCCTCACTGTAGGACTCGTTTTACTGTGGATATAGATACTTTTGTACCTGTTTCCTCCAGCATCTTCACAAGGTACTTTGCGGTTCTTCTGGGATTGATTTGCACTTTCCGCAATAATAAAAATACATTATTGATAAAACGTATCGGTGCTTATCGGCCATTGGACATAAACATTACACAACAAGTTGGAAATCGCAAATTCAACAATGAGAGATTTGGAAGGAATCAGTGTCTAACTGCAAGCATTGCAAAACAATCACAAGCCTGCTATTCAGTGGGGTGGGTGTGTGGTCCAAGTCTGGGTTTAAGGGTCTCTTTTCTAAGCTTAAAATTATAAACATTCAACATTGGCCATGCTGTCAATCCAGCATGATTTGTGGCGCGCTCAAAACAACTTAACTGGGAAATCTGACTTCAATAAGTTCAAGACAACTGGGAACTCAGGGAAAAAACGAGCTCCGACTGGGAAAATACGTTTTGAATGGTCATCCAACTCTGAATTTGTCAGTCGGGAACTCGGGCCTCTTTCTAGAGCTACGACCTGAAGATCACTGACGTCATCATGATTTGACCTTGTTTTTTTCAGAGTACCCAGTTGTCTTGAAAGCACCATAAATCCAGAGAATGCCTGACTTTAATGACAAAGTTTGATGACAAAATTTGCCCACGAAGGACTGCTGCGCCATCTTCCTGTTCAAGTGAGCACAGCACAACAAGGTGAGTCCAAAAATGTATTGTACGCTGCTGCATAAATGATGCAATATGCCAGGTAGATATGTAAACTGTAGCTAAGAAAGTAATACTAAGTGTATGTTGTGTAGTAAGCTGTTAGTAGCCCATGTGCCTCACCCTAATAATTTGGTCTATTTTTCCCTCTTAATTTCACCCACTGTTCTGTTCTGCACACCACTGTTGTTTTTGTTTGCCCCACCAAGATTTACATGCTAAAATCGCCACTGCAACAGTGGTGTGCAGAAGGACATCTCGGAACGCACAACTCGTTGGTCCTTGTCATGGATGGGCCGACCACACAGGGTTCCACTCCTATCAGCTAAAAACAAGAAGAGGCAGCTCAAGTGAGCACCCGATCACCAACACTGGACTATTGAGGAATGGAAAAGCAATCTGGTCCGACGAATCCCGGTTCCTGTTGCGTCATGCTGAATGCAGTCAGGATTTGGAGTAAGCAGCATGAGTTCATGGCCCCATCCTGCCTGGTGTCAACAGTACAGGCTGGTGGCGGTGGTTTAATGATGTGGGGAATGTTTTCCTGGCACACATTAGGTCTCTTGATACCAATTGAGCAACCTTTCCATGCCCTGAAGAATTCAGGCTGTTCTGGAGGCAAAGGGGGGGAGGGTGGGGTCGACCCAGTACTAGATGGGTGTACCTAATAAACTGTGTATATGAAACACAGGAACATCTAGTTTTTGACTGCACTGGAAATAGGACAGAAGGCATTGACAGCCCCCATAGACACTACCTGTGTGTGTGTCAGCTGTGTGGTGTGTGTAGTCATATCAGCTCTCTGTTTGTAGATGATCAATGCCAAAGGCATCTTAATCACCAGAGACACAGGCAAGGTAAATATGATTAGACAATATGCTTTTTCTAGGTTTTTAACTAGGAGATACTCACACAAAGAAAAATAAACATGACTTGCTTGTCCACATTTTTTATTTATTGACAATTAAATATAGAAACATCATTACTAGGTCAAAGTACTTTCCCTAAAATGGCAGTCTTATTGTGACCACAGATAGCAATGCACTGTTGTCACTGTATATTATCATATTGACACAGATTGCAATACACTGTGTTGTTATTCTGCACATATCAAGAGACAAATGTTTTTTCCTGGAGTCAAAAGGGAAACAGAGCACTTCAACCACCTCTAACAACTACCTCTAAAGTCACAGAAAACACAGTCAGACAATAATCAGTTTCCAGACGAGGTTAGACCACAAACTTAAGTGACTTATTGTAAACCAGGAATGCGTTAAGTAGGCACGAAATGTATCAGTAACCGCAAGGTGGTACTACCTGAACTTCTTCAATAAGAACGCTAGTTTCCGCCCGTTTCGTTTTAAAACATGTTCTCCTCCTCCCTACTTCATCATGACCCTGGACTCCATGCAGTATACTCTAGAGAAACCAAAAGTTAACACTGTTGCTGGAGATCCAAGTGCCTCTCCCATATAGCCTTGGGTGGGGAGGAGGGGAGAGTCAGTCGTCTGCGTCCCAAATGGCACTCTATTCTCTTTATAGTGCACTTTTGTCCAGGGCCGCAATGGGAAACCCATAGGGCTCTGGACAAAAGTAGTGTACACAGGGAATAGTATGTAGTAGTGCACTACATAGAGAATAGTATAAAAAAGTTTGCACCCACTACTGTAAGTCGCTCTGGATAAGAGTGTCTGCTAAATGACTAAAATGTAAATTTGGGATGCACACTACAGTGTGTGGTTGGAGCCTGCAGGGTTGGTCTCCATGACGTGTTTGTGACCAATTTGTAAGTCGCTCTGGATAAGAGCGTCTGCTAAATGATGTAAATGTAAATGTGTCACAGCAGAGGCCCAAGCCAATTAACAAGCACCCTAGAGATTGAACCTGCTCAGTGCCGATGCCCTCACAGGGGAATGAGGCTGACTGGGGCTGGAGGCATTAAAACAGATATTGTACAGAGAAAGACCCACACACAGCACACTGTTAGCAGCTAGCTAATCATAAATCACTATTAAACATGTGGTATATTGAGGCATTACTTAAATCTTATATCCATGAATGTAGAGGCCTAGCAGGGGAATGAGTCTGACTGGGGCTGGAGGCGTACAAATAGATACACTGACACACAGCTAGATAGCTAATCATCATGGCTATCTACTGAACATGAGATATGTCTTCTCTTGACCAGAGAGAGGGTGAATATCAATAAATGGAGAATAAAGATTGAGGCCCTCACAATGGAATGAGTATGGGGCTATAGGCATGGAGGCAGCATACAGATACACCCACATCACACTAATGCTAGCAGCAAGCTAATCATGACTCACTACTAAACATGTGGTATATTGAGGTATTAATTCCTCATTTGGTGAAGACGTCATCTTATATCCATGAATGTAGAGCCCTCACAGGGGACTGACAACTTGGGCTGGAGGCATCACACAGATACAGATACACCCACATAGACACAGCACACATCTAGCTATGTAATACATAGCTAATGTTACCTAATACAAGAGTATTACTTCACCATTTGGTCAACTAAAGTAATCTCATGTCCATGAATGTAGAGATGAGTGAAAATGTCATGAAAGGAGGGGTTGTAAAGTGATTTCAATGTGATTCGAGTGTGTGAGCAAACTGTACAAACTAAAGAAACCAAGTGTCTCATCAATCAGTTCAGGTTACCACTTTTAAACATTTCAATAGTGCTTAGTTGCATGTGCTTTAGACCATTTTACTGACATAGTGGTTGTCCATAGTTCTAATATAGGCTTTTCTTACTGTACACAAATAGACGCACCTGAATCTAAAATATCAAGGAATGGCTTTACTATCATTATAACCCTATTTGGCATAATACATTATCCTGAGACTACATGGAGACTCAAATGAAGCAGTACCCTACTGCTCTCCTTAATACCGTTCCCAGCATTAGGAAGTCTCTTGGTATTCTTGGAGATGGTTAATTGTTCAAAGAATGTCATCACTGCAATGGTGTCTGACATCCTGATTAATGTGTGAGGGAGGCTACCGTGGAGCTGTGCCGGAAAGACTTACAGGAAAATATGTTGCCAAAGCACAGTCACTTCGTCAGTGTTTCCCAATGTGCGCGATGCCCTCCATACCCTCCCGAGTCCCTAGCGGTGCCCTAAGTAATAGTGAGAAATAGTGGGCATACATGCTCATATCACTATTTCACACGGAGGCGTGTGGGCCGCACAAACTCCACCCGTCCCCGCTACTAACAATGCAATGCTAGCTAGCTAATGAAGACTGTGGTGTTGCAGGTCTTTGGAAGAGAGTGATGATCCACATTTAAAGCATGTCAAAACCCTGTGAGAGTTTCAAGGGAGTCTGAGACATTCTTTGTGGCCCTATAAAAGCCACAGGTCGATCTGAGAGACCGTCAGTACAGTAGCAAGGTGGGCCAGCCAGGAAAGAAAGAGAACACAAGAGGCCTTCCAATCCTTTTTGGTGGAACTGGAACTATACTCAAACAAAATCTGATTCTAGAACACACTTTGTAACACACTGAGAACCAAACATGAGAGGAGCTTCCTATTCCCAGAAATCCCAGTCACTGCAGGTGAGTGGCTCTCGAAGCAGTATGCGGGTCCAAAGCCCCTCTCCCTCCCGGTGCCGTGGTTCCTCGTACAACAACAGAGGACGGTCCGGATACCAGGGTGGCAATGCGTCCTCCGCCGTGGAAGTCGGCACAGAGATACACCAGCAGCATGCCAACGAGAAGGAGGAGATGCAGGAGCTGAACGTGAGGTTTGCCGGCTACATCGAGAAGGTTCAGGTCCTTGAACAGAGGAACGCCCAGCTGACTGCCGAGCTCGCCGCGCTACAGGGCCGCTTCAAGGGAGGCCCCACCGGCATCGGAGAAGAGTATGATCTCAAGTTCAAGGAGATGAGGGAGTTGATCGAAGCCTTGACCAATGAGAAGGGAGCTGCTGATATCGAGAGGGGATACATTGAGGAGGAGGAGGAGGTGTGGAGGCTGAAACTGGAAGAGGAGCAGGCACTGAAAGGTATGGTCCCAGTCCCACACTGACCACTGGCTGGAGAGATCTGCTGATCTCGATCGTCTCCTATATTGACATTATTGTATGATGATATAAACCTAATTGTAGATAATATAATGTACTATTGTTTCCATGAAGAACACAGGATTTCTAGCTTTCCTTTTATTCCTTGAAGAATCAAAATTGTCAAATTTGACTACACAATGTTTCTAGGCATACCTTTGGTTGATTGAGATCGCTTGTACTCGTAGGGTTGTATGATCAGCCAACGTTTTGTCTACATACACCAAGTGAACCTGATCCCAATACTATAATAACATTGTTGCTGTAATGTTTTAACCCATCTACTCATCTCCCCCGTTTGTCCATCTCCAGAGGAGGCAGAGATGATCTTGAGGGAGTTCCGTCAAGACGTAGACAATGCCACCCTGCAGAAGGCGGAGCTTGAAAAGCGTGTCGAACAGCTGGTGGCCGAGATAGAGTTCCTCAAGAAGCTTCACGACGAGGAAGTCGCTGACCTCATGAAGCAGATCGAGGACTCCAAGGTGACTGCGGAAATTGATGGCGACCGACCAGACCTGGCTGCATACCTGCGCAACATGCGCGCCGAGATCGAGTCTGTGGCGGCCAAAAACGTACAGGAAGCCGAGAAGTGGTACAAGGGCAAGTTCGAAACTCTCAAAGAAGTTGCTGGCAAGAAAGAGGAGCAGATGAAGTCGATTAAAGAAGAGATCATCACTTTCCACAACCAGGTGACAGACCTCCAGAACCAGATTGATGGGCTGAGGTCACGCAACATGGCCCTGGAGCAGCAGCTGGAGGACATGGAGATGGCCCACATGGATAAGGTCGGAAGCCTGGAGGGCATCATTGCCCAGCTGGAGAACCAACTCTGCGAGACCAAGCTGGAGATGGGCAAGTACCTGGCCGACTACCAGGAGCTGCTGCACATCAAGCTGAAGCTGGACGCCGAGATCGCCGTCTACAGAAAGCTGCTGGAGGGAGAGGAGAGCAGGCTGGGGATATCGGCAGGGAAAGAAGCTTAAGGTGGGTTGGTCACCGATGGATGGGTAACACTAGTGTCCTCTAAGTGGTGCTTTGACGTAGAGCATGAGTTATAGTGAAAGTTGTTTGACTGACTGGCTTTATGGCTTGTTGCGAGGCTAAGCCTTAAAGGAAAATGTGTTGAGATCAGAAAATTATTCTAATATATACTTGCAACACCAAAGCACTGTTCACACTTTCAACACAGCAGAACTAAAACATTTATTATATTTGTAGGTGTCTAAATATCATTCCAGACAGAGAACTTCTAATAAAAAGGTACCCACCATATATATTTAATTTCCATAGTCACTTTCAATTGTGCCGTTTACTATCTGTCTCTATGTACACTGATTCATTCCTCCATATGAAACCTGTTTCTCCTCCATGTAGGAGCGGTCACAGAGAGGACCACCTCAGTGTGGAGACCCACACAGCTGCCAGACTGACCGCCTGAGCCCCCTACAGTCTCTCCCACCCGTCAGCCCTCCCAGACTTACCTGTCCCTGCCAACTTCTCCCTCCACTACCCCATCTCCTCCCGTCCAACCTCCCCCACCCACCCCTTTCAACCCCCCCCACTGAGGCCCTCAGCACTCTACCTTCTCCCCAAGTCCTACCCATCACACCTTCCGCTCCCCCAACCGGCCCTTGTCATCCATCCCCCCCAGTCCTGCCTGACCCTGTCAACCTCTCTCCAACGTCGAAGCACCCTTCTCCTGTATGGTTAACTCCTCAAACAAAAACATCCCCTTTATTTTAATTTAAACCCCGTGACCCACCCCCATTTTATGTAAGATAACTAAAGACGTTTACATAAATGTACACCAACTACTACATAATAAATAAAGCTTGACTTGAGTTCATACAACTGCTGTGGTTTGTTTCTGGTAATAATTTTTAATCTCTTAATAGTTTCCGTCTAAAATGATGACTGGGTTTATTGTCAGAGATGTAGGATCTCTCAACAACCTTGTATTAGAATAACCAAAATCTGACTAGAAATTGTTACTGCACTCTGAAATGTGGTGAAACGCTAAAACATTTGCGCTCAGACTAAATGAAAGCAACAAATACAATGATAATGTTTATTACTTTGAACAAATGCATATATATATTTTTATGTACATGGTAAGATTACACCAAGTCAACCAGGCTGGTCTCAGACTAGACTTAACATAGTAAACGTAAATCCAGGACACTGAAATTAGTATGATATGTGTAACCATACCAAACATAACATAAGACGGGTCACTTAAAGCAAAACTAAAGTAGGGTGCTTGGGTGTGCGTATAACGCAAACATCTAGCAACCCAAAGGTTGCATGTACGAATCTCATCACGGACAACTTCAGCAACTTTCAACTACTTTGCAACTACTTAACCCTTCCCCTAACCCCAACCCTTTTAACCAAACTCCAAGCCTAGCGAATGTAAGCCACAACTAATTTGAATTTGTAACATACGTTTTGTAAATTCTTAACATATTGTAGGTTTAGCAAATTAACTTTTTGCAATTCGTAATTTATCATACGAATTGTAATTCATAACATACAAAATGTAACATACACTAAATGGAGTGTATTGGATTTACGTACAGAATAATACGAAATGCTCTGAGACCAGGTTGAGTCAACGCAAAGATTATTGGGACAAAGGAAGAACATTTGCATTGGATTCCATTTCAGGTATAACAAATTGATATTGCATATCCTTGAACCATTGTGGTGACAAGTTGACACCTCAAAATGTATAGAACATATTTTTCATGATAGGCGGAGTGGCGAGTCAATAACATCAAAACCATGAGCATTCTATACACACTGGTTAGAATGAAGTGGCTCAATAAATATCAACCAACAAAACATGCATGTTGTTCTCAGCAATTTTATTCAACAATGTTGAAAACAAAAGGATAATAGAAAATACTACAAAGTTTGTAACTGACAATACAAAGCAGTTCTGAATAGGTCAGTGTCTGCTGTTCTTCCTCCTCTTCAGAGCCTTCCACTCTCCCTCCTGGGTGGCCAGACTGCCAAACAGTTCCTTCACCTTCCTCTTCCTCTCCGCATCCCTACACACAAAGAGGGAAGCAAAAAAACATCAGGTCATCTGCACATGTAAGAAGTCCATATATTTTCAAGTATTTTTTAATAAAAGAACAGTGGTTAAGCGGGGGATTGTAGAAAGGTGAAGAGCACAGAAGGGAAAGTGGCCAAGGTGGGGCTCAAATACCCTTCGCCAAGGGGTATGTAGTCAGGAGTTGGCAGTGCTACCACTAGACCAGACTGGTATGTGTTTTAGTGATAAGTGTATGTATGTGATGTCATACAGACCTGCCCATGACCTCATTGAGTTTCTCTCGGGCCAGGAAGCGGGTGTCTTTACGGATCTCTCTCAGAGCTCCCTTGAACTCTTTCTTATACTTGTGGTTCAACCTTTCCTTCTCCCTCTCCTCCTTTGTGTTCCCTCGCTTCTTCCCATAGTCCAGCCTGGAATTGAGAGAAGGTTTACAAAATGACTTATGAAGGTGACACTACAGGGGAACATATTTATTTTGTACTCTAATTTTCATAAGAGTTTGTTATACATAAATTAATTCAGTCTCACAATCTTTCTTCAATCTTTGATGTAAGCCAAATGGGTGCATGTGACACTACAAGGGAATACAATCCTTCTCTATCTTAATCTTCAGAGGGGTAATGCTACACAAATAACTGAATTAAGATGAGTCTCACTCACGCTACAATGTTTGGTGTAAACAACTTGAGGGGAATGGATTGAAGATGACATTACAAGGGAATACAATCACTTTCTTTTCCTTTCTTTTTCTCCACACAAATAACTGAATTTAGAGGTTTAACTCACACTTCTACAATCTTTGGTGTGAATAGTTTGAGGGGAATGGGTTTCTTCTTCTCAAACACCAGGAGAGGATGTGACGTCAGGGAACCGGATATGGCCGCAAGGATTTCTCCATGAAGCTCCTGGGACAAGAAGATAAAAGAAAAGTGTTCAATATTAGAACATATATTAGAAAAGCTAAAGCATACAATTAACATCAATACTGAACCAGATGAAAGGTTGAATGTTAAGAAAATATTACGCTAAAACAGTTATCATACACACTGAATCAGCTTGAAGCAAATTTAAAATCAAATGTCATTTATGAAGCCATTTTTACACCCAACAGTGACAACGGGCTTTACAGCTACCCGGCGTAGAAGATTGTACCGTTTTCAGATACATTTCAACATGTATTAAAAAACACCTGTACAAAAACACCATGTGTTAGACAACTTGCACGTCAACAAATCCTACATCAATTGCAACTAGTGGTGAAATAGTGAGCATTTCTGTGAGGGTAAGCAGCTGAACTGAGACAATGTTCTATTGCAATAAGCATCTTGCTAGCCTGTGTGAAGGTCATTCATATACTGCTTTACCCCTATTCCCATACCAATACAGTGAGGGAAAAAAGTATTTGATCCCCTGCTGATTTTGTACATTTGCTCACTGACAAAGAAATGATCAGTCTATAATTTTAATGGTAGGTTTATTTGAACAGTGAGACAGAATAACAAAAAATCCAGAAAAACACATGTCAAAAATGTTATAAACTGATTTGCATTTTAATGAGGGAAATAAGTATTTGACCCCCTCTCAATCAGAAACATTTCTGGCTCCCAGGTGTCTTTTATACAGGTAACGAGCTGAGATTAGGAGCACACTCTTAAAGGGAGTGCTCCTAATCTCAGCTTGTTACCTGTATAAAAGACACCTGTCCACAGAAGCAATCAATCAGATTCCAAACTCTCCACCATGGCCAAGCCCAAAGAGTTCTCCAAGGATGTCAGGGATAACATTGTAGACCTACACAAGGCTGGAATGGGCTACAAGACCATCGCCAAGCAGCTTGGTGAGAAGGTGACAACAGTTGGTGCGATTATTCGCAAATGGAAGAAACACAAAATAACTGTCAATCTCCCTCGGCCTGGGGCTCCATGCAAGATCTCACCTCGTGGAGTTGCAATGATCATGAGAACGGTGAGGAATCAGCCCAGAACTACACGGGAGGATCTTGTCAATGATCTCAAGGCAGCTGGGACCATAGTCACCAAGAAAACAATTGGTAACACACTTTGCCGTGAAGGACTGAAATCCTGCAGCGCCCGCAAGGTCCCCCTGCTCAAGAAAGCACATATACAGGCCCGTCTGAAGTTTGCCAATAAACATCTGAATGATTCAGAGGAGAACTGGGTGAAAGTGTTGTGGTCAGATGAGACCAAAATGGAGCTCTTTGGCATCAACTCAACTCGCCGTGTTTGGAGGAGGAGGAATGCCTATGACCCCAAGAACACCATCCCCACCGTCAAACATGGAGGTGGAAACATTATGCTTTGGGGGTGTTTTTCTGCTAAGGGGACAGGACAACTTCACCGCATCAAAGGGACGATGGACCTTAATCCCATAGAAAATCTGTGGAGGGAGCTGAAGGTTCGAGTTGCCAAACGTCAGGCTCGAAGCCATAATGACTTGGAGAAGATCTGCAAAGAGGAGTGGGACAAAACTGTGTGCAAACCTGGTGGCCAACTACAAGAAACGTCTGACCTCTGTGATAGCCAACAAGGGTTCTGACACCAAGTACTAAGTCATGTTTTGCATAGGGGTCAAATACTTATTTCCCTCATTAAAATGCAAATCAATTTATAAAAATGTTTACATGCGTTTTTCTGTCTCTCACTGTTCAAATAAACCTACAATTAAAATTATAGACTGATCATGTCTTTGTCAGTGGGCAAACGTACAAAATCAGCAGAGGATCAAATACTTTTTTCCCCTCACTGTATATATACACACACACACACACACACACACTCATATATATACAGTGGGGTATTTGATACACTGCCGATTTTGCAGGTTTTCCTACTTACAAAGCATGTAGAGGTCTGTAATTTTTATCATAGGTACACTTCAACTGTGAGAGACGGAATCTAAATCAAAAATCCAGAAAATCACATTGTATGATTTTTAAGTAATTAATTTGCATTTTATTGCATGACATAAGTATTTGATACATCAGAAAAGCAGAACCTAATATTTGGTACAGAAACCTGTTTGCAATTACAGAGATCATACGTTTCCTGTAGGTCTTGACCAGGTTTGCACACACTGCAGCAGGGATTTTGGCCCACTCCTCCATACAGACCTTCTCCAGATCCTTCAGGTTTCGGGGCTGTCGCTGGGCAATACGGACTTTCAGCTCCCTCCAAAGATTTTCTATTGGGTTCAGGTCTGGAGACTGGCTAGGCCACTCCAGGACCTTGAGATGCTTCTTACGGAGCCACTCCTTAGTTGCCCTGGCTGTGTGTTTCGGGTCGTTGTCATGCTGGAAGACCCAGCCACGACCCATCTTCAATGCTCTTACTGAGGGAAAGAGGTTGTTGGCCAAGATCTCGCGATACATGGCCCCATCCATCCTCCCCTCAATACGGTGCAGTCATCCTGTCCCCTTTGCAGAAAAGCATCCCCAAAGAATGATGTTTCCACCTCCATGCTTCACGGATGGTGTTCTTGGGGTTGTACTCATCCTTCTTCTTCCTCCAAACACGGCGAGTGGAGTTTAGACCAAAAAGCTCTATTTTTGTCTCATCAGACCACATGACCTTCTCCCATTCCTCCTCTGGATCATCCAGATGGTCATTGGCAAACTTCAGACGGGCCTGGACATGCGCTGGCTTGAGCAGGGGGACCTTGCGTGCGCTGCAGGAATTTAATCCATGACGGCGTAGTGTGTTACTAATGGTTTTCTTTGAGACTGTGGTCCCAGCTCTCTTCAGGTCATTGACCAGGTCCTGCCAGTAGTTCTGGGCTGATCCCTCACCTTCCTCATGATCATTGATGCCCCACGAGGTGAGATCTTGCATGGAGCCCCAGACCGAGGGTGATTGACCGTCATCTTGAACTTCTTCCATTTTCTAATAATTGCGCCAACAGTTGTTGCCTTCTCACCAAGCTGCTTGCCTATTGTCCTGTAGCCCATCCCAGCCTTGTGCAGGTCTACAATTTTATCCCTGATGTCCTTACACAGCTGTCTGATCTTGGCCATTGTGGAGAGGTTGGAGTCTGTTTGATTGAGTGTGTGGACAGGTGTCTTTTATACAGGTAACGAGTTCAAACAGGTGCAGTTAATACAGATAATGAGTGGAGAACACGAGGGCTTCTTAAAGAAAAACTAACAGGTCTGTGAGAGCCGGAATTCTTACTGGTTGGTAGGTGATCA
This sequence comes from Coregonus clupeaformis, assembly GCF_020615455.1. Lineage (NCBI taxonomy): Eukaryota > Metazoa > Chordata > Actinopteri > Salmoniformes > Salmonidae > Coregonus > Coregonus clupeaformis. The sequence goes on from NC_059206.1 coordinate 53,327,261, forward strand.
AATACTTGTCATGCAATAAAATTCAAATTAATTACTTAAAAATCATACAATGTGATTTTCTGGATTTTTGTTTTAGATTCCGTCTCTCACAGTTCAAGTGTACCTATGATAAAAATTACAGACCTCTACATGCTTTGTAAGTAGGAAAACCTGCAAAATCGGCAGTGTATCAAATACTTGTTCTCCCCACTGTATATATACACACATACATACATACAGTTGAAGTTGGAAGTTTATATACACTTAGGTTGGACTCCACACATTTCTTGTTAACAAACTATAGTTTTGGCAAGACGGTTAGGACATCTACTTTGTGCATGACAAGTAATTTTTCCAACAATTGTTTCCAGACAGATTATTTCACTTATAATTCACTGTATCACAATTCCAGTGGGTCAGAAGTTTACATGCACAGTCAACTTAGTGTCTTTAAACAGCTTGGACAATTCCAGAAAATGATGTCATGGCTTTAGAAGCTTCTGATGGGCTAATTGACATCATTTGAGTCAATTAGAGTTGTACCTGTGGATGTATTTCAAGGCCTACCTTCAAACACAGTGCCTCTTTGCTTGACATCATGGGAAAATAAAAATAAAATCAGCCAAGACCTCAGAAAAATAATTGTAGACCTCCACAAGTCTGGTTCATCCTTGGGAGCAATTTCCAAACGCCTGAAGGTACCACTTTCATCTGTACAAACAATAGTACGCAAGTATAAACACCATGGGACCACGCAGCTATCATACCGCTCAGGAAGGAGACACGTTCTGTATCCTAGAGATACTTTGGTGTGAAAAGTGCAAATCAATCCCAGAACAACAGCAAAGGACCTTGTGACGATGCTGGAGGAAACAGGTACAAAAGTATCTATATCCACAGTAAAACAAGTCCTATATTGACAGAACCTGAAAGGCTGCTCAGCAAGGAAGAGGCCACTGCTCCAAAACCACCATAAAAAAGCCAGACTACGGTTTGCAACTGCACATGAGGACAAAGATCGTACTTTTTGGAGGAATGTCCTCTGGTCTGATGAAACAAAAATAGAACTGTCTGGCCAAAATGACCATCGTTATGTTTGGAGGAAAAAGTGGGTAGCTTGCAAGCCGAAGAACACCATCCCAACCGTGAAGCACGGCATCATGCTGTGGGGGTGCTTTGCTGCAGGAGGGACTGGTACACTTCACAAAATAGATGGCATCATGAGGAAGGAAAAGTATGTGGATATATTGAAGCAACATCTCAAGACATCAGTCAGGAAGTTAAAGCTTGGTCGCAAATGGGTCTTCCAAATGGACAATGACCCCAAGCATACTTCCAAAGTTGTGGCAAAATGGCTTAAGGACAACAAAGTCAAAGTATTGGAGTGGCCATCACAAAGCCCTGACCTCAATCCTATATAACATTTGTGGGCAGAACTGAAAAAGTGTGTGCGAGCAAGGAGGCCTACAAACCTGACTCAGTTACACCAGCTCTGTCAGGAGGAATGGTCCAAAATTCACCCAACTTATTGTTGGAAGCTTGTGGAAGGCTACCCGAAACGTTTTACCCAAGTTAAACAATTTAAAGGCAATGCTACCAAATACTAATTGAGTGTATGTAAACTTCTGACCCACTGGGAATCTGATGAAATAAAAGCTTCAATAAATAATTCTCTACTATTATTCTGATATTTCACATTCTTAAAATAAAGTGGTGATCCTAACTGACCTAAGACAGGGAATTTTTTACTAGGATTAAATGTCAGGAATTGTGAAACACAGTTTAAATGTATTTGGCTAAGATATATATATATACATATACACACACACATACACTGCTCAAAAAAATTAAGGGAACACTAAAATAACATCCTAGATCTGAATGAATGAAATAATCTTATTAAATATTTTCTTTACATAGTTGAATGTGCTGACAACAAAATCACACAAAAATGATCAATGGAAATCAAATGTATCAACCCATGGAGGTCTGGATTTGGAGTCACCCTCAAAATTAAAGTGGAAAACCACACTACAGGCTGATCCAACTTTGATGTAATGTCCTTAAAACAAGTCAAAATGAGGCTCAGTAGTGTGTGTGGCCTCCACGTGCCTGTATGACCTCCCTACAACGCCTGGGCATGCTCCTGATGAGGTGGCGGATGGTCTCCTAAGGGATCTCCTCCCAGACCTGGACTAAAGCATCCGCCAACTCCTGGACAGTCTGTGGTGCAACGTGGCGTTGGTGAATGGAGCGAGTCATGATGTCCCAGATGTGCTCAATTGGATTCAGGTCTGGGGAATGGGCGTGCCAGTCCATAGCATCAATGCCTTCCTCTTGCAGGAACTGCTGACACACTCCAGCCACATGAGGTCTAGCATTGTCTTGCATTAGGAGGAACCCAGGGCCAACCGCACCAGCATATGGTCTCACAAGGGGTCTGAGGATCTCATCTCGGTACCTAATGGCAGTCAGGCTACCTCTGGCGAGCACATGTCCCAGTTCTTCCAAGGCATGTCACCCACTGAGCATGTTTGGGACGCTCTGGATAAACGTGTACTACAGTGTGTTTATCATTTCTTTTTTTCTACTCAAAACCACCCGCGGGCCAGATTGGACCCCCTGCATTAGAATTAGACAAGAAGGATCCATCAAACGCATAGTGGTCTCTGACTTGTGGTCAGACTTGCTTAGGTGGAAGAAACTTAAAAACTTGCACCCACAGTGCATTCAGAAAGTTTACAGACCACTTCCTTTTTTGTTACGTTACAGCCTTATTCTAAAATGGATTAAATTCATTTTTTCCCCTCACTCTACACACAATACCCAATTATGATAAAGCGAAAACAGGTTTAGAAATGTATTAAAGATGAAAAACAGAAATACCTTATTTACATAAGTATTCAGACCCTTTGCTATGAGGCTCGAAATTGAGCTCAGGTGCATCCTGTTTCCATTGATCATCATTGGAGATGTTTCTACAACTTGATTGGAGTCTACCTGTGGCAAATTCAATTGATTGGACATGATTTGGAAAGGCACACACCTATCTATATAAAGGTCCCACAGTTGACAGTGCATGTCAGAGCAATAACCAATCCATGAGGTCGAAGGAATTGTCCGTAGAGCTCTGAGACAGGATTGTGTCGAGGCACAGATCTGGGGAATGGTACCAAAACATTTCTGCAGCATTATAGGTCCCCAAGAACACAGTGGCCTCCATCATTCTTAAATGGAAGTAGTTTGGAACCACCAAGACTCTTGCTAGAGTTGGCCGCCCAGCCAAACTGAGCAATTGGGGGAGAAGGGCTTTGGTCAGGAAGGTGACCAAGAACCCGATGGTCACTCTGACAGAGCTCCAGAGTTCCTCTGTGGAGATGGGAGAACTTTGCAGAAGGACAACCATCTAAGCAGCACTCCACCAATAAGGCCTTTATGGTAGAGTGGCCAGACAGAAGCCACTCCTCAGTAAAAAGGCACATGACAGCCCGCTTGGGGTGCACCTAAAGGACTCTGACTATGAGAAACAAGATTCTCTGGTCTGATCAAACCAAGATTGAACTCTTTGGCCTGAATGCCAAGCGTCACGTCTGGAGGAAACCTGGCACCATCCCTACGGTGAAGCATGGTGGTGGCTGCATCATGCAGTGGGGATGTTTTTCAGCAGCAGGGACTGGGAGAGTAGTCAGGATCGAGGGAAAGATGAACGGAGCAAAGAACAGAGAGATCATTGACGAAAACTCACTCCAGAGCGCTCAGGACCTCAGACTTGGGTGAAGGTTCACCTAATAGGACAACCCTAAGCACACACCCAAGACAATGCAGGAGTGGCTTCGGGATAAGTCTCTGAATGCCCTGGAGTGGCCCAGCCAGAGCCCGGACTTGAACCCGTTCGAACATCTCAGGAGAGACCTAAAAATAGCTGTGCAGCGACGTCCCCATCCAACCTGACAGAGCTTGAGAGGATCTGCAGAGAAGAATGGGAGAAACTCCCCAAATACAGGTGTGCCAAGCTTGTAGTGTCATACCTAAGAAGACTCAAGGCTGTAATCGCTGCCAAAAGTGCTTCAACAAAGTACTGAGTAAAGGGTCTGAATACTTATGTATATCAGTTTCTTATTTTTAATACATTTGCAAACATTTCTAAAATCCAGTTTTTGCTTTGTCATTATGGGGTAGTGTGTGTAGATTGATGAGGGGAAAAAACAAACAATTTAATCAATTTTAGAATAAGGCTGTAACATAACAAAATATGGAAAAAGTAAAGGGGTATGAATACTTTACGAATGCACTGTATTTATTTTCAATGCTGAATTGAATGTCTTTAAGAAAACAAAAGGTTTCAATGTTTTTTGTTTGTTGCAAACACCCTTTCTGAATTTAAAAGTTATCCAAGATGTAATCATCTGGTTTTTCAAAAGTATCTGTAATCTGATTACAATATTTTTGCTGCTAACATAACTGATTACAGTTCTTTCTTTTTTGTAATCAGATGTAAAACTCCAGGGGTCACCGCCCGTGGAAGGCATTGACCTCCTTACTGTTAAATAAGGCTGATAAGCGTTTCAGTGACAGGTGAAGAGAATGAACATACTCAACTCTAACCTCTTGCAAAAAAAAAAAAAACTAATTAAAACGGTGCTTGATTGACAAATCTAACTAATCCCTGATTTGTTAACCACAACACTTTGTAACGGTCTTCAACTTTTCTTGAGAAGTGTTTTACTGCAGAAACATTTACCCAGGGCAGCCCAACTAAGTTGTCTTTGGATGACACTACATTTCTACTCACCTGTAAGGCTGCGGGATACGTTTTGATTGGAAGATGTTTGGAGAGCAGGGTTGTGATTGGCTGAAAGATGTGCGAGTAGGAAGTGAGTTCTCTGTAGAGCGAGGAGCAGCGCTTCAGCAGGTCCAGACAGGTGGCCACAGCAGACAGCCTGGGAGGGGGGGACATCATTAGGACAGAAGACACACTAGTTTAATGACCGGACCCACAGACGCGCAAAAACACACACGGACACAGCCACATACAATGACCCATTCATAGGGAATGTTGAGATTTCAGACACACACACACTCCTAGTCACCTGGGGTGGAGTCTAAGTGTGTGTGACGTCCACTACCCTACCAGGGTCATACTGTTTCGCTCTAGTCTCCACCCATGAGGCCTGGAAGCTAACACAGCGTTGACAACTACCATGGCACTGAGACTCTTCACACAACCACGCAGCCCCCACTCTGTCTTGGTTTCTTCACACACACACACTCACTCAACCCTGCATCTGTCTTTGTAAGCCCCACAAGAATGTCTTCCTGTGAAGACCAGAAGGCTTTCTCTCAGCACTGACTTCATTTGGGCAGTGGCTATGATGGGTGTAGGTAGTTTGTGGGAGGGGTGGTATGCGTATGTTATAAAGGAAACAATCAACTGATTTAAAAGGAAAGTGGGTGCCAGTCTAATTACTGCTCAAATAAACGAACAAAACTTGAACATCTCTGGAGAGACCTGAAAATAGCTGTGCAGCGACGCTCCCCAAGAACGTGAGAAAATCCCCAAATACAGGTGTGCCAAGCTTGTAGCGTCATACCCAAGAACACTCAAGGCTGTAATTGCTGCCAAAGGTGCTTCAACAAAGTACTGAGTAAAGGGTCTGAATACTTATGTAAATGTAATATATCCGTAAGAAAAACTATAATATATATATATATACACACAGTGAGGGAAAAAAGTATTTAATCCCCTGCTGATTTTGTACATTTGCCCACTGACAAAGAAATGATAAGTCTATAATTTTAATGGCAGGTTTATTTGAACAGTGAGAGACAGAATAACAACAACAAAAATCCAAAAAAACACATGTCAAAAATGTTATAAATTGATTTGCATTTTAATGAGGGAAATAAGTATTTGACCCCCTCTCAATCAGAAAGATTTCTGGCTCCCAGGTGTCTTTTATACAGGTAACGAGCTGAGATTAGGAGCACACTCTTAAAGGGAGTGCTTCTAATCTCAGTTTGTTACCTGTATAAAAGACACCTGTCCACAGAAGCAATCAATCAATCAGATTCCAAACTCTCCACCATGGCCAAGACCAAAGAGCTCTCCAAGGATGTCAGGGACAAGATTGTAGACCTACACAAGGCTGGAATGGTCTACAAGACCATCGCCAAGCAGCTTGGTGAGAAGGTGACAACAGTTGGTGCGATTATTCGCAAATGGAATAAACACAAAAGAACTGTCAATCTCCCTCGGCCTGGGGCTCCATGCAAGATCTCACCTCGTGGAGTTGCAATGATCATGAGAACGGTGAGGAATCAGCCCAGAACTACACGGGAGGATCTTGTCAATGATCTCAAGGCAGCTGGGACCATAGTCACCAAGAAAACAATTGGTAACACACTACGCCGTGAAGGACTGAAATCATGCAGCGCCTGCAAGGTCCCCCTGCTCAAGAAAGCACATATACAGGGCCGTCTGAAGTTTGCCAATGAACATCTGAATGATTCAGAGGAGAACTGGGTGAAAGTGTTGTGGTCAGATGAGACCAAAATCGAACTCTTTGGCATCAACTCAACTCGCCGTGTTTGGAGGAGGATGAATGCTGCCAATGACCCCAAGAACACCATCCCCACCGTCAAACATGGAGGTGGAAACATTATGTTTTGGGGGGGGTTTTCTGCTAAGGGGACAGGACAACTTCACTGCATCAAAGGGACGATGGACGGGGCCATGTACCGTCAAATCTTGGGTGAGAACCGCCTTCCCTCAGCCAGGGCATTGAAAATGGGTCGTGGATGGGTATTCCAGCATGACAATGACCCAAAACACACAGCCAAGGCAACAAAGGAGTGGCTCAAGAAGAAGCACATTAAGGTCCTGGAGTGGCCTTGCCAGTCTCCAGACCTTAATCCCATAGAAAATATGTGGAGGGATCTGAAGGTTCGAGTTGCCAAACGTCAGCCTCAAAACCGTAATGACTTGGAGAAGATCTGCAAAGAGGAGTGGGACAAAATCCCTCCTGAGATGTGTGCAAACCTAGTGGCCAACTACAAGAAACGTCTGACCTCTGTGATTGCCAACAAGGGTTTTGCCACCAAGTACTAAGTCATGTTTTGCAGAGGGGTCAAATACTTATTTCCCTCATTAAAATGCTAATCAATTTATAACATTTTTGACATGCGTTTTTCAGGATTTTTTTGTTGTTATTCTGTCTCTCAGTGTTCAAATAAACCTACAATTAAAATGATAGACTGATCATGTCTTTGTCAGTGGGCAAACGTACAAAATCAGCAGGGGATCAAATACTTTTTTCCCCTCACTGTATGTTTTTGCTTATAATGTCTGACATTTAGGTAGGCTATTTGTTAGTCAACTTGTCTATAATTAGATACCCTACATGCAGCTTCTCTTGTCATTACTTGTTGCCCTAGAAGACAAAACCCTTGCTCACCAGAATGTCATAAATTGACAGAATAAATGCTTCAAATCTTGTTGACATCGGTCAAGTTTTTCTTTCATCTCTGCTTCTCTCGCCCAGCAAAGACATTTAGAGACCGGGGAGAAAATGCAACAAAAAAAACACAGGAAATATTTTCTTTGCAACATTTTCAAAATGACAGTTTGACCAGTTAAGGAAATTAAACTGTTAAAACGACCCAACATGTATTTGATAAGATTTCAGTTTGGCTTGGATGCATATTTTATGTAGTTGAAATACTATCAGCTTTTATGATGCTGAGAAAGATAGCACCTTTACAGACACACATTCATTCTTTTAAGTTGCAGATTTTTTTTTTATCCAGAGTAAAAATGTACATTTGGTGTATCATTTTACTGTAAGAAAAATGCTTAATTCTGCAGGGGTTAAATATTATATTAGGGTATGTGAGATGTTATAGACCTACAGTCAGTGTCCAAAATTTCAGTTAGGCTACTTCATTTAACCCTAAATGTAATTTAGGCTACTCCATTTAACCCATCTGAACAGTATAGTTCCCCTGAGGTGCCATTTTGAAGTCCCCCATCTTGTGACTGTGAATTTGTATAGCGCCTCACAAATCACACATATCATTTCATCTTTTACCACTACCAAATCTTTCCCAAACATTAGACTACTGTTCTGGCCCTCCCTTCTATTTATTTTCAACTCTCCACATCTTTTCTCTTATTGAATTAAACTCAGACATTGTCCTTTTTGCCTCAGTGGATGGACGTTAACTTTTTCTGCCCAAGCTCCCAAAAAGCATTTGGTGGGTATTTGGCGCCCTGCAGTTAGTGCGTCGCCTAAGCTTTAGGGCCTAACTTCAGATAAAAAATTATGAAAGAAAAACCTCAGTGTAGCCTAAATATGAATTGCGCAACAACTCTACATTTAAGGATATTTTATGTATCATTTTCTCATTATTCAACCCGCCACTACACACCCGCCCTTCATCCACACAATACTTCATGACCCTAAAGCCGCCGTCCTGTGGATATAACTGCAGGGACTGCGGGTTATGCCCATGGGCATCCCGTGGGAATGCAGCCCTCTACAACACTTAATCCATGATTACCCTCTTCACTCCTCCTACACTACATCTGCATCCCAAATGGCACCCTATTCCCTTTACAGTGCGTATAGAGCTCTGGTCAAAAGTAGTGCACAGCCTACTAGGAGGGCTAGGCATGAGTAATCGAGTCCACGAAAGGACGTCAAAACTCGATCTTTAACCAGAGATTTTAAAAAATCGAATACTGTAAAACTATTTGGTGGAATGTGCTTTGTGGTTCCCCGAACGGGCAAGAAAAATGTTGTCCCTCTAGTGTTCCATTTGTACATGTGCATTTGCGGGGCACAACAAAAAACAAACCAAGCATCAGTTTCTCTCCCTAAATTCCCTTTCACCTCCGTGTCTCTCACTCAATTGCGTCAACACACACACACAAGCTAGAGGAAGAGTCGCTAGAGCGCGATGAGCCAAGTAGAAATTTCCTCAAAATAGTCAGAATTAATCTACGATAACTCAAGAAACCGGTCACTAATTGTGACGTTTTTAGTTGCGCAATTTTACATCTAACTAATTTAACTGTTTGGTGCAGAATTTCTCAATGGAAAACGAGTCGTCTCTCGTTGAATGACGACAAACACTTTATTGAAGAATCCCAACTGTTGACCATTCACCGACGAAGGGGCGTAGATTACGGCTACCGATTTCAGCTTGCCTCCAGAAAAAATGTGTACCCTCACCGAAGTCCAAAAAGAACAAAAACGTCACAAAATGTCATAATACATGCAAACTCTTCCGAACTGTTTTGGCTGGGAAGCATACGGACGCCTTTAGACTACTTTGCGAACTGCTAGTGCCATTTAGAATTGGTTAGCCTAGGCTATAACCCCCCTAAACGTACAGGTTCCACACTGAAAAAATGCAAAAACATTTGTTTGATAAAGACAAAGAGCAATTTTCATTAGAATCATTAAGCCTCGGCCTACTCACCAAACAGATGTTGTGGCCGTAACACATCACTGTAGTGTTCAATGTGTAATTGTTAATCCATTTAGAAAATTCCAAAGAACAGGCCGAAAAACTAAATCGAACATCTGTATATCGAAAAGAAAACAGAATTTGGTTTGTAACCCTGAATAAATTGACTTTCAACTCGCCAAATTGAGCCCCGTTACAAATGATCACTCTTTTAGAATAACTGTTCCAGACGTGAGATAAGCTTCACACTGGCAACTATTTTCATTTGGAAAAATATTCTGTTCTATTTTATTATTTTATATTCAGGGACCGAAACAGTCCGGAACAGAACCCTTTATTTTAAAAACAATTTCCAGGCCTATGAAAAGCCCTCCCTCTGTCAGTCAGAAACTTATTCTAGCGTCTGCCTGCCAGCTGAAAATCTTTGGACGTGCGCGCGTGCGTACATGCCCCTTCTCAGCAAAGCTGTAGCCTACTGATGTTACAAGTGTGATTCTGCACACACAAGCTTGTTAGCTAGCTAGCTTCTTTGGTCCAACGTTAAGACAACTCTGAAGTTTCAAGGCATTCAAAGTTCCTCCATAGAAGCTGCTCCTCCGTAGGTATAATTATGTGGGCTTAATTCAGATAATGCATGTCATCAAAGATGTCAAGCGCTTCAAGCCAAGCCTCCTCCTCGACCCCCTCTCCCCACACGCAAAATTTCAGTTGCATCTCGTGCTGGACACTTGTCTTTCCATCATGCATGTAAACAACTCACTGAGCTATAGCTTGCCCGCTCCATATCAAGCTGCTCTTTCCGCACTGCATGATTAGTGAAGTAATCTAATGTTGTTTTAAAAATACGATTGGTTGGTTCGGTTCAGAATGAAACTGGAAAATAATTGTTGGTTCCAACCTCTGGTTATATTACATATAAAATATGTGTCTTGCCTGTGACAAGGGCTCGGGAAATAAGAGCGTCTTGTCGGCTGAATTTACAAAACAAGGCTATGCCATTGCACTGCCATAGGCTTCTACAAGCAAGTGACACTGCTGAGGTTACTGCCTTTTTGAAGATTGTCTTCCACGATATAATATAACCCGTTGATATTACGGTTTCAATAAATTAATCTTAAAAATGGGACTTGTTTTTTTACTGACTGAAAATATATGGGGCAATTTAGCAATTAGGATTTGTTATTTGTAATGGTACTGATGGCATATAGATAAGTGAGAGAAAAAAATCAAGTGCAGGCCTTGTGTTCTAAAAAATCTATATATTTTTTTTTCCATTCAAGTACTCGAGTACTCAAACAATAATAATCATGTGAGTACTCAAAGTCAAAACGCCCATCCCACAGCCTACATCGTCCCACTCAATCCCTATTCAGAGGGGTCCCTACAAGTCTGACACCTTATTACTAAACATATTATTCAGAATAAGGGCTACAATAATGGCACATACATACGACATGGGTTATTTGCTACTCTGCTTCAGACAAGTATTATGAATGTGCATGCATGCGCTGAGGTACACGCTAGCGCCCCCCACATACACACCTCTCTAATCAGGGGTATTCTCTTTCTCTCCCTCTCTTTCTCTCTTTCTCAGATGAAGCTAATAGCAGGCTGCTAGGCTGGTCTGTTGAGTGGAGTGTTGCCTACACACCAGATGCAGTGTGAAGGAGGAAGAACACTGCTGACTAATTCTGATCGCTTCTAATTAGCCCAGTGCCCACACTCACTCACTGCCTCATCTCTGAAGACACACAGCCACATGGGTTTACTGGGAAATGAGTGTTACAGTGCCCAATTTGTTCCTTACCCCTTACCCTTGGGCCTAACCCTTCCTAGGTTTGCAGATCCAACAGGTCTAGATAGGTATAAGGAGTATAGTGGTGGAGCTTCCACCATATTACTTCCACCTTACAGATCTGAAAATAAAGGGTGCCATGGGTAACAGGGTAGGAAGAGAATTGGTGCTCTGCTCTCTGTCTTACCTGTAGTGGTCCGTTTCCAGGTCGGTGGTCAGTGTGAGTGTCCGGGTGGCAGACAGTGGAAGGGTCTTCTTACTCCATGTCTGGCTGGACTCTGGGTCTGACAGCACCAGCAGGTCACTGACCTTACTGCTCTGCCTGAAGGGTGGCACCACTGAGTAACCTAGGAGGAACACAACACAGCAGCCAGTCATGTTAGGGCCCTAGGTGTCACACTGTCTACATCAGTGGAGGCTGCTGAACGGCTCATAATAATGGCTGGAATGGAGCCAATGGAATGGCATTAAACACATTGAATACCATTCCACCAATTCCACTCCAGTTATTACCACGAGCCCATCCTCCCCAATTAAGGTGCCACCAACTTCCTGTGGCCTACATGTAAAATAAATACAGACAGGGCTCCAGGCTTTTACATGACAAATAAACCCACTAGAACAACTATGGAGGAGACATATACTAGTGGAAAGAGGCAAACAATATCTGTAACACACTCCTTCATTTCTGGAGAAAAGCATCAGAATGATCTAAAAACATTTAAATTCCACTAAATCCACTAATTCAATCAGCATCAACAGGAGTTGAGATCTTGACACCAAGCATAGCTTTAGCTTAGCTTTAATTCTGCCGATGATGGTTTGGCATGGCAGTGAAACTATTTCACCGGGCGCCGCTGTACTGTCTCTACAGCAGTGTGCAGTATCATACTGTAGCTGACAGACACACCGAGGCAATCACAGTACAGACAGACAGGCAGACAAACATTTTTGGTTATTTAGAAGTGTTCATTAGGACTTCTGCCCACTATGCACTAGGGATGGGCACGGTTATTAGAATATCCGAACTGACAGTATTCAAAATCAAATCAAAGTTTATTGGTCGTGTACACAGTTCAGAAGATGTTAGCTCCTAAAGATGCAGTGAAATGCCCCCCCCCAAAAAAAGAAATGTCAGAACAAATCCAATGAATAACCCAAATAGCACAGTATTTAAAATGCAATCTATACATATATACACTGGATGAATTTACACAAGATATACTAAAAATGATATGTACAGCAGTAGATATATTAGAGCGAGCAGTCAAGAATCCAGTATATAAAGAAATGGGTTTAAAGTGTCACTAAAATGCAATGTACAGTAAGTAGTAAAATGAACTCTGTCGAGAATACAGTATTTAAATACACAGTACAAACCCCATGGCAAAATTGATAGAATTAGAGGAAATTAGCTTCTGGACCAGAGTGTCCGCAGCTCTTTTTGGCCTTCCTGTGACCCCGGGTGCTGTAGATGTACTGGAGGGCAGGCAGTGTGCCCCCGATAATACGTTGGGCTGACCGCACCACGCTCTAGAGAGCCCTGCAGTTGCTGGCGGTGCAACTGCCGTACCAGGCAGTAATAAAGCCTGACAGGATACTCTCAATGGTGCATTTGTAGAAGTTTGTGAGGGTCTTAGGAGCCAAGCAGAATTTCTTCAGCCTCCTGAGGTTGAAGAGGCGCTGTTGCGCCTTCTTCACCACACACAGGACCTCAGTGATATGCACGACGAGGAACTTGAAGCTTTTGACTCTCTCCACTGTGGCCCCGTTGATGTGGATAGGAGCGTGATCACTCTGCCAGGGCTCTCACCTCCTCCATGTAAGTGGTCTCGTCGTTGTTGGTAATCAGCAAACTTGATGATCGAGTTGGAGGCGTGCATGGCCACGCAGTCAAGGGTGAACAGGGAGTGCAGGAGGTGGCTGAACACACATCCCTGTGGGGCCCACGTGTTGAGGATCAGCATGGCGGAGGTGTTGTTGCCTACCTTCACCACCTGAGGTCAGCCCATCAGGAAGTCTAGGATCCAGTTGCACAGCGAGGGGCTCAGACCCAGAGCCCTGATCTTTGTAATAAGCTTTGGTTACTTGTGTGAGTATTCATTTTTGAGAAAACAAATGATAGGCCTATTTTAACAACGAAAAGGCATTGTCTAAATTCAATTCAAATATCCATACGACATTGTTACATGCAAGGACATACCATATTTTATAAAGCAATAATAAAGCATCTCTCTACTCCGTTGTTTCCAGGGCCGAAACACTTCTGGTTTTTGTTTCTACCTGGTAGTTAATTGCACTCACCTGGTGTCCCGGGTCTGAATTAGTCCCTAATAGAAGGAGAGGATGAAAACCAGAAGTGTTTCGGCCCTCTAGGACCAGAATTGGGCAGCCCTGCTCTATACTGCAGTGGACGGGCGCCCACTCGCTGACCAGTGATCCTCTCGCTCACTTAGTCTCACCTGTAGTGGTTGCATAGTCTCTCCCTCTCGCAGCAAGTGCTCAGGTTATAAACATAGCTAAGTACTTTTTTTTAACAATATATTTTGAATATCCCCAAAAACTACATGATATTATTTGAATAGTGAAATTATTTCAAATGCCCATCCTTAACGTAAGCGAGCAGCGTTCTATTGCTTTGACGTCACAGATCAAATAACACCATAACAATGGGGGGGAAGAAAGAGAGAGAAGGCCTACATGTGGCTGATTGAGCAGCATATCAGAACATACTAGACACATAGCAGTGTGAACTGGCATATAAACCAACATGACATCGGGTGTGGCTGCTTATGGTACTGTGCTGAATACCTTGAGAAGGCGGGGTTTTCGCTGGATTGGGGTCAATTTCATTTCAATTCAGGAAGTAACCTTGAATTCCAATTATACTAATCAGAAAAATTGAAATCTCAGCTTACGTCCCGAACTTACTGAATTAAAATGGAATCAACCCTAACCTTAGTGGTTAATCTAATAACCAAGTTGATGAGCAGATATGACAGTAGCCCATTAACAGAAAGACCGTACCTGTAGAGGTCTTATCTGGCACGGCCAGGTGTAGTACTCCCAACAGGAAGTTGATGAGCTCAGGACAGAATCTCTTGGAGAAGGAGACGTACTCCACAGCCAGACAGCACAGCACCAGGCCTGATGTCACATCCTCTAATGACATCACGGGACACTGCGATGACATCAAACAAACACACAGGGAAAATAGGTTTTTTAAATGTAGGCAGAAATCACAGCCTCAAACTACTTTGCCTACTAAACATTTACACACACAATAACAAGCTTGAGAAAAGGACAATAATGTTTCTAATGTGCTTTCAATCCCTTTTCCTTCTCTATGACCTTGTGACACTTCTGTGCAGCCAATTTTTTCTCAAATAAAGCCATTAGCTTCATCTAGCTAGCCAGTCTGCTATCTTTTTCTAGTGTGTGTGTATGTACAGTGGAAAGAACAAGTATTTGATACACTGGCAATTTTGCAGGTTTTCCTACTTACAAAGCATGTAGAGGTCTGTAATTTTTTATCATTGGTACACTACAACTGTGAGAGACGGAATCTAAAACAAAAATCCAGAAAATCACATTGTATGATTTTTAAGTAATTTATTTGCATTTTATTGCATGACATAAGTATTTGATACATCAGAAAAGCAGAACTTAATATTTGGTACAGAAACCTTTGTTTGCAATTACAGAGATCATACGTTTCCTGTAGGTCTTGACCAGGTTTGCACACACTGCAGCAGGGATTTTGGCCCACTCCTCCATACAGACCTTCTCCAGATCCTTCAGGTTTCGGGGCTGTCGCTGGGCAATACGGACTTTCAGCTCCCTCCAAAGATTTTCTATTGGGTTCAGGTCTGGAGACTGGCTAGGCCACTCCAGGACCTTGAGATGCTTCTTACGGAGCCACTCCTTAGTTGCCCTGGCTGTGTGTTTCGTGTCGTTGTCATGCTGGAAGACCCAGCCACGACCCATCTTCAATGCTCTTACTGAGGGAAGGAGGTTGTTGGCCAAGATCTCGCGATACATGGCCCCATCCATCCTCCCCTCAATACGGTGCAGTTGTCCTGTCCCCTTTGCAGAAAAGCTTCCCCAAAGAATGATGTTTCCACCTCCATGCTTCACGGTTGGGATGGTGTTCTTGGGGTTGTACTCATCCTTCTTCTTCCTCCAAACACGGCGAGTGGAGTTTAGACCAAAAAGCTATATTTTTGTCTCATCAGACCACATGACCTTCTCCCATTCCTCCTCTGTATCATCCAGATGGTCATTGGCAAACTTCAGACGGGCCTGGACATGCACTGGCTTGAGCAGGGGGACCTCGCGTGCGCTGCAGGATTTTAATCCATGACGACGTAGTGTGTTACTAATGGTTTTCTTTGAGACGGTGGTCCCAGCTCTCTTCAGGTCATTGACCAGGTCCTGCCGTGTAGTTCTGGGCTGATCCCTCACCTTCCTCATGATCATTGATGCCCCACGAGGTGAGATCTTGTATGGAGCCCCAGACCGAGGGTGATTGACCGTCATCTTGAACTTCTTCCATTTTCTAATAATTGCGCCAACAGTTGTTGCCTTCTCACCAAGCTGCTTGCCTATTGTCCTGTAGCCCATCCCAGCCTTGTGCAGGTCTACAATTTTATCCCTGATGTACTTACACAGCTCTCTGGTCTTGGCCATTGTGGAGAGGTTGGAGTCTGTTGGATTGAGTGTGTGGACAGGTGTCTTTTATACAGGTAACGAGTTCAAACAGGTGCAGTTACTACAGGTAATGAGTGGAGAACAGGAGGGCTTCTTAAAGAACAACTAACAGGTCTGTGAGAGCCGGAATTCTTACTGGTTGGTAGGTGATCAAATACTTATGTCATGCAATAAAATGCAAATTAATTACTTAAAAATCATACAATGTGATTTTCTGGATTCCGTGAAGTGTACCTGTGATAAAAAAATGACAGACCTCTACATGCTTTGTAAGTAGGAAAACCTGCAAAATCGGCAGTGTATCAAATACTTGTTCTCCCCACTGTGTGTGTGTGTGTTGTGTGTGTGTATGTGTGTGTGTATATATTATATATATATATATATATATATATATATATATATATATATATATATGAATCACATTGACAAAGTCAGAGGTTCTCTAGCCTGCTTTCACCATTCACATAGCTAAAAACTCATTAACCTGTTGGCGTGTAGATGTTACATAATAATAATACAACTTATCATATTTTCCCCTGGCTAGGTTTGCTTTGACAACACCACCATATTCAACACTAAGAAAGGACATGACTCCACAGGTCAAAAGTAGAAGCTTAGTGAAAATTCAGGCATGTAGCAACAGAAAGAGTGTGTGCGCTTGTTCCTTTCCGTTGATCAACATCTGGAGCTGAGCTATCTACATAAACACCATGATTAAACAAAGGGTTGGTGGCAGGAAGGAAGGATACACCCCTCTTCCGCAGACCTGGGTTCAACTACTATTTGAAATCTTTCAAATACTTTCAGCGTTTGCTCTAACCTGCCTGGAGTGCCAGATGGGCAGGGAGCTGTTTTGGGAATATTCTAATGGTCCGTTAAGCCAGGCAAGCTAAATACAGCACAGTTAAAGTATTTGAAATGATTTCAAATAGTATTTGAACCCAGGTCTGGTTCAGCGAGAGGAGCTCCAACCCACTTCAACAGCGAGACTGGAGGCCAAGGAAGGAATCTACTGAGGGAAAAATAAGTTGATTCAAAAGGTATACGAGATGGAGATGAAGGGATGATGAAATCCTATGAAAAAAAGACAAGCCTACAGAAGGTAGACAACAGAGAGAGAAGAGAAGAAGAATAATAGAAAAGAGATGGTGAAGTCCTTTTATAGAGAAGACTGACAGGTCCGGAGGCGTGTTTCTATGGTTGTGAGGTAGGGCGGACCCGACCCAAAGAAATCTTGGTAGACCAAAAGTAGTCTGTTCTTTCGACCAATCGTTTGGTAGAAAATGTTAAGTGTATTTTTCCATATATAGACACACCCTATGTGTTTCAATAAAATCAACTATATGCTGATGCTTTAAGCTTCGTTTGATGAAATAAGACAAATGCCTCAAGAGGGCGGCAGAGATCTAGATAACCAGACAAAAAAAACCTTGACCTAGCCAAACTATTCTCCTCCCGCTCCTGCTGGCTTTCCCAGATTCTGCCATTACTCTCCTGGAGTCGCCGCCAACCTTTCTCATATGGAATGCTAATTTATCTTCCAATTTCTACCGATCAGCGTGACCGTTATGGTTTTCATAAGCACATTTTCGTGAAACAGTTTCATTTAACTTATAATAACGTCTTCATATCTCAAAATAAAATGTTGATCCAAATCTAAATGAAAATGATATCAACCTAAAAAGTTAATTTTATTGCCATTGCCAACTATGAGCTCACCGGAGCTGAGTACCGGCACCTCAAATGTTCTACTGATTGAGCTCCTGCTCCTCTTATAGAATATTAGCTCAAAAGTATTGTGGAGCTCCTGCACCTAAATATAAACAGTACCAGCACCCAAAATGAGTAACAGAACCTATTTCAGTCCAAGTCAAACACTGATAAGAAGTAATCAGGTAGGCTTATTTTATGACGTTTCCACTGGATCAGAGCATTACATTTTTCCCTTTCACGCGGAGTGGTTATCGAAAGGGAGAGAGCGGGAAATACTTTTCAAATACATTGAGGAACTATTGTAATTCTCTATGGATGTAAAAACAAACTTTGTTTGCTTGCTGTTTGAGGTGAAGAAAACAGGCTACTTTGAGAAGCTCCACAGGTCATTAGTGGTGGTGCGTTAAGCCAATCAGAAATACTATCAGATCCCTAAATGGATCCATTTATATGCCTACATTTGCGCACAGGCCAGGTAGCCTATAGGCCTACTTCTATGCGTGCGCGTCCTTACTCAACATTGACAGGAGCGCGCCAAACAATAGACAATGACTAAATTGACAAAACTCGTAAATGGAATGAAATAAAGCAAAACATCTTTCTCACAAGTTTAGCATAGGTTGTGCACTCTGCAAACAATGTGTCCACTCCGACAACAGGAAGACTGGAATAATAATACTGAACGCATTAACAGAAATTACCATAACCAAAGTAACAAACATTGTAGATTAGGAATTAACGGTAAATGTACTACCGGTGATACAGTGAGGGAAAAAAGTATTTGATCCCCTGCTGATTTTGTACGTTTGCCCACTGACAAAGAAATGATCAGTCTATAATTTTAATGGTAGGTTTATTTGAACAGTGAGAGACAGCATAACAAACACATGTCAAAAATGTTATAAATTGATTTGCATTTTAATGAGGGAAATAAGTATTTGACCCTCTCAATCAGAAAGATTTCTGGCTTCCAGGTGTCTTTTATACAGGTAACGAGCTGAGATTAGGAGCACACTCTTAAAGGGAGTGCTCCTAATCTCAGCTTGTTACCTGTATAAAAGACATGTCCACAGAAGCAATCAATCAGATTCCGAACTCTCCACCATGGCCAAGACCAAAGAGCTCTCCAAGGATGTCAGGGACAAGATTGTAGACCTACACAAGGCTGGAATGGGCTACAAGACCATCGCCAAGCAGCTTGGTGAGAAGGTGACAACAGTTGGTGCGATTATTCGCAAATTGAAGAAACACAAAATGACTGTCAATCTCCCTCGGCCTAGGGCTCCATGCAAGATCTCACCTCGTGGAGTTGCAATTATCATGAGAACGGTGAGGAATCAGCCCAGAACTACACGGGAGGATCTTGTTAATGATCTCAAGGCAGCTGGGACCATAGTCACCAAGAAAACAATTGGTAACACACTACGCCGTGGAGGACTGAAATCCTACAGCGCCCGCAAGGTCCCCCTGCTCAAGAAAGCACATATACAGGGCCATCTGAAGTTTGCCAATGAACATCTGAAAGATTCAGAGGAGAACTGGCTGAAAGTGTTGTGGTCAGATGAGACCAAAATGGAGCGCTTTGGCATCAACTCAACTTGCCGTGTTTGGAGGAGGAGGAATGCTGCCTATGACCCCAAGAACACCATTCCCACTGTCAAACATGGAGGTGGAAACATTATGCTTCGGGGGTGTTTTTCTGCTAAGGGGACAGGACAACTTCACCGCATCAAAGGGACGATGGACGGGGCCATGTACCGTCAAATCTTGGGTGAGAACCTCCTTCCCTCAGCCAGGGCATTGAAAATGGGTCATGGATGGGTATTCCAGCATGACAAAGACCCAAAACACATGGCCAAGGCAACAAAGGAGTGGATCAAGAAGAGGCACATTAAGGTCCTGGAGTGGCCTAGCCAGTCTCCAGACCTTAATCCCATAGAAAATCTGTGGAGGGAGCTGAAGGTTCGAGTTGCCAAACGTCAGCCTCGAAACCTTAATGACTTGAAGAAGATCTGCAAAGAGGAGTGGGACAAAATCCCTCCTGAGATGTGTGCAAACCTGGTGGCCAACTACAAGAAACGTCTGACCTCTGTGATTGCCAACAAGGGTTGACACCAAGTACTAAGTCATGTTTTGCAGAGGGGTCAAATACTTATTTCCCTCATTAAAATGCAAATCAATTTATAACATTTTTGACATGCGTTTTTCTAGATTTTTTTGTTGTTATTCTGTCTCTCACTGTTCAAATAAACCTACCATTAAAATGATAGACGGATCATTTCTTTGTCAGTGGGTAAACATACAAAATCAGCAGGGGATCAAATACTTTTTTCCCCCTCACTGTATATGTAATGGGGAATTGATATATACTAACAATCAAACGCAAACAATTCACACAATGAAGTTATGAAACAATGAATGTGCACAAATTCACGGGAGAGAGCGCATTCTGGAAAGAGAATTGCATTGTGCATCAGGGTGCATGGTCAATCTGATATCTACATTGGCCATGCAGCATTTATGGTGATATAGCCTCAGCAGAAGTCCCACCTACCGTCAACCAATCATGTCAATGCGGAGCTATACAGAGCCCTCCGCATTGTTTCAACATTTGGGAGGCGCATTGCGATGCAGTACCGAGCTCGATTTGACCTCTGCATGCCTCTGGAGGCTCCGCAATTGCGTCACACCCTCCACATAGAGCCTCCGACCACATTTTCGGATCAAGCATAAAATTGGGCTTTTAGTCTAGGCCTCCGCAATGGATTAGTTCACTGAGATGGGCATGACTATATACAGTACCAGTCAAAGGTTATGGACACACCTACTCATTCAAGGGTGCAGTTAACTCTAATGAACTTATCCTCTGCAGCAGAGGTAATCTGGGTCTTCCTTTTCTGTGGCGGTCCTCACGAGAGCCAGTTTCATCATAGCGCTTGATTGTTTTTGCGACTGCACTTGAAGAAACATTCAAAGTTCTTGAAATTTTCCAGATTGACCTGTCTGACTGTCGTTTCTCTTTGCTTATTTGAGCTGTTCTTGCCATAATATGGACTTGGTCTTTTACCAAATAGGGCTATCTTCTGTATACCACCCCTACCTTGTCACAACACAACTGATTGGCTCAAACGCATTAAGATGGAAAGAAATTCCACAAATTAACTTTTAACAAGGCACACCTGTTAATTGAAATTCCAGGTGACTAACTCATGAAGATGGTTGAGAGAATGCCAAGTGTACAAAGCTGTCAAAGGCAAAGGGTGGCTACTTTGAAGAATCTCAAATATAAAACATATTTTGATTTGTTTAACACTTTTTTGCTTACTACATGATTCCATATGTGTTATTTCATAGTTTTGATGTCTTCACTATTATTCTACAATGTAGAAAATAGTACAAATAAAGAAAAACCCTGGAATGAGTAGGTGTGTCCAAACTTTTGACTGGTACTGTATGTATGTATGTATGTATGTATGTATGTATGCATGCATACACACACAACGTATTCAGATGCCTTATTCTAAAAATGATTACCGTAATTTTCGGACTATAAGCCGCGCCTTTTTCCCCCATTTTTCGACCCCTGCGGCTTATATAACGGTGCGGCTAATCTATGGATTTTTACAGCTAACGGCCACTAGAAGACCTCCTAAATCTATGGATTTTACAGGTTACAGTCCACCAACTTTAACTCTATGGGCTCTATGACAGGTCCGCGCCCCCCACCTTTAAGCGGCGGGCTCCAGCAGGAAAAGCTGGAGGCCGGAAAAGAGTGAGACAGGTAGCGCGCAAAAGTAAAAGTGGAACCGAGAGTGGTACGAGAGACAGAACGAGAGCAAGACAGACAGACATTACGAGAGCGAGACAGTTTGTGCAAAGGAAGTTTTCATGCACAAACCCTCATTATGGAAAACAAACGTAGAAATGCATATGATGCAGCTTTTAAGTTAAAGGCAGTCAATCTGGCTGTAAAAGAAGGAAATAGAGCTGCTGCACGTAGCCTTGGCATCAATGAGTCAATGGTGAGACGTTGAGACGCCAGCGGGAAAAACTGTCTCAATGCAAAAAGTCAAAAAAAGCTTTCAGAGGTAATAAAAGCAGATGGCCCGAACTTGAAGACTTTCTTGAAGATTGGGTGAACACACAGAGAGCAGACGGCCGAGGTGTTTCCACCGTGCAGATCCGACTGAAAGCTGAAACAGTCGCCACCGAAATGAAAAATTAAAATTTTAGAGGTGGACCATCCTGGTGTTTCAGATTTATGAGACGAAAGGGACTCTCCATCAGGGCGCGGACGACTGTGTGTCAGCAACTCCCTCCCGACTACCAGGGAAAAATAACAAACTTCGGCGAATTCACACAAAGAATGATAGAGGAATATTCCATCGGACCGGACCAGATCATAAATATGGATGAAGTGCCTTTGACGTTTGACCTGCCTCTCACTAGGACTGTTAACAAGAAAGGTGAATCGTCCATCACGTTGAGAACCACTGGCCACGAGAGAACGAATTTGACTTGTGTTCTTGGCTGCACAGCATCTGGATTAAAGCTTCCGCCAATGGTGATTTTTAAGCGGATTACAATGCCAAAAGAAAAGATCCTGAACGGCATCTCCTTTAAAGTCAACAAGAAAGGGTGGATGATGGAAAGCGTAATGAATGAGTGGCTGAATGAGTGCTACGTCAAGCGCCCTGGAGGATTCTTTCGCCAAAAAAAAGCTTTGCTCGTTTTGGACAGCATGAGGGCCCATATAACGGATTATGTGAAAGCAGCCATCAAGAGCACAAACTCGATTCCAGCTGTGATTCCTGGGGGCACAACAAAGCATCTGCAGCCACTCGACATCAGTGTCAATCGTGCGTTCAAAGTGGCACTACGCGTTCAGTGGGAGGCGTGGATGACTAGCGGCGATAAATCATTCACCAAAACTGGTCGCATGCGAAAAGCAACTTTCGCTCAAGTTTGCGAGTGGATCCTGATAGCGTGGAGGAGTGTCAAAACATCCACGATCATTAACGGGTTCCGAAAGGCTGGACTGCTGCGTGATGAAGAGGAGGACGCCGCCACAGCTGAGGCCCTTCAGAGTCTGTTCGATTCCGACAGTGACGAAGAGGAGTTCGTTGGTTTTGAGAGCGTCAACGAAGGAGAGAGGAGAGTGGCTGACGAAGCCACCCTGAGCCTGTTCGTTTCCGACACTGAAGATGAGGACTTTGGTGGTTTTAGTACGCAGGAAGAAGACGGAGATGAGGATTAATGACTTGACTTTTCTGGTTACAGCCGTGTACTGCACCTTAGCCTAAAAGATGAAGACGAGGATTAATGACTTTTCTGGTAGGCTGATTACCGTATATTTTAAGCAGCCGTGTTGCTGCAACTTTAGGTTTACGCGCTTACTGTCGTGTTACAGGCACTTTATTTTGCACTTTAAAAAAACACATTTAATTTAGCCATTGATATTGCCTCGTCAAGCGCTGTAAGCTTAGTTTTTTGTTATGGTACTACTGTAGGCTATAATGTAGATAAATATTCAAAGATGAGCACACTTTTTCAAGGTTTTTCAAAAATAACCAAAGTTAAGTGGTTAAATGATTGTGACGCTATTAACTAATTTTGCTGGAATACGTTATGCAAATATGCAACTTGTTTGTTGAAATGTTAATAAATGGGAGCTTCCTCAAGCAGCCATCTCTTTCCCGACAATCCCCTCTGTGCACGAACCCTTACATATGGTAATTAAACATTAAAACACCTGCGGCTTATAGTCCAGTGCGGCTTATATATGTACACATCATTCAATATCATTCAATTTAGCTGCTGCGGCTTATACTCCGGTGCGCCTTATAGTGCGGAAAATACGGTAAATTGTTTTTTTCCCTCAATCTACACACAATACCCCATAATTACAAAGCAAAAACAGTTTTTTTTGTAATGTTTGCAAATGTATTAAATATAAAATAAGTATTTACATTTACATAAGTATTCATACCCTATACTCAGTACTTTGTTGAAGCACCTTTGGCAGCGATTACAGCCTTGAGGCTTCTTGGGTATTACACTACAAGTTTGGTACACCTTTATTTGGGGGAGTTTTTCACATTCTTCTCTGCAGATCCTCTCAAGCTCTGTCAGGTTCGATGCCAAGCGTCGCTGCACAGCTATTTTCAGGTCTCTCCAGAGATGTTCGATCAGGTTAAAGTCCGGGCTCTGGCTGGGCCACTCAAGGACATTCAGAGACTTGTCCCGAAGCCACTCCTGCATTGTCCTGGCTGTGTGTTTAGGGTCGTTGTCCTATTGGAAGTCTGAGGTCCTGAGCGCTCTGGAGCAGGTTTTCATCAAGGATCTCTCTGTACTTTGCTCCGTTACATCTTTCCCTTGATCCTGACTAGTCTCCCAGTCCCTGCCGCTGAAAAACATACCCACAGCATGATGCGGCTACCACCATGCTTCACCGTAGGGATGGTGCCAGGTTTCCTCCAGACGTGACATTTGGCATTCAGGCCAAAGATTACACTCTTGGCTTCATCAGACCAGATAATCTTGCTTCTCATGGTCTGAGAGTCCTTTAGGTGCCTTTTGGCAAACTCCAAGCGGGCTGTCATATGCCTTTTACTGAGGAGTGGCTTCCATCTGGCCACTCTACCATAAAGGCCTGATTAGTGGAGTGCTGCAGAGATGGTTGTCCTTCTGGAAGGTTCTCCCATCTCCACAGAGGAACTCGATCTCTGTCAGTGACCATTGGGTTCTTGGTTACCACCCTGACCAAGGCCCTTCTCCCCCAATTGCTCAGTTTGGCCGGCGGCCAGCTCTAGGAAGAGTATTGGTGCAGAAATGTTTTGGTACACTTCCCCAGATCTGTGCCTCGACACAATCCTGTCTCGGAGCTCTACGGACAATTCCTTCGACCTCATGGCTTTTGCTCTGACATGCACTGTCAACTGTGGGACCTTATATAGACAGGTGTGTGCCTTTCCAAATCATGTCCAATCAATTGAATTTACCACAGGTGGACTCCAATCAAATTGTAGAAACGTCTCAAGGATGATCAATGGAAACAGGATGCAACTGAGCTCAATTTCAAGTCTCATAACAAAGGGTCTGAATGCTTATGTAAATAAGGTATCTGTTCTTTTTTTTTGAATTTTACAAAAATGTCTAAAAACCTGTTTTCACTTTGTCATTATGGGGTATTGTGTGTTGATTGATGAGGGGGAAAAATTATTTAATAAATTTTAGAATAAGGCTGTAACGTAACAAAATGTGGAAAAAGTCAAGGGGTCTGAATACTTTCCGAATGCACTGTATATTACTGCTTTACTAAAACAAATCTCGGTCGACCAACAGCCTAACGACCAAACAATCGACTAATTGCGGTCAGCCCTATTGTGAGTGAAGACCATTTTAATCCAGACAACTTGACACAATCTGTGTCATACACACACACAGACATGCATGGACACAGGCTCACACACGGTGGAATAATTACCTTGGTGAGGGCCTGGCTGATGTACAGTAGGGCTGGGGTGGTGACAGGGTGGCGGAAGTCTGAGGTGGGGAACAGCAATGCTGTTATCTTCAGGTAAATGAGCTGAGAAAGGAAAGAGAGAAGTAGAGAGAGGTAGAAAGAGAGACGGCGAGAGAGAGACGTCACCAACACGTCAACTTGACAGAACACTGTCAGAGAGAACAAACCAATTTACACAGACAAGCCTGGTGCTCACTGTTAGGTCTAGGAATCGCCAGGGACCTCACAATACGATATTATCCCGATACTTAGGTGCTGATATGATATGTATTGCCATTCTCACTATTCTATATGTACTCACTATATGTCTGCTGCAGAGAGACGAGAGAGCATGAGAAAATTAGTTTTGTTGGCTCACTATTTAAAAAGGATGGAGAACAAGCTATAGGATGAAAAATACAGGCGTTTTGGCGCAGGTACAGCCGAATAGCACTAGCAAATAATGAAATAAAAATTGGAGTCAAGTATCGATATAATAACGTTTATTTTAAAAAAAGCGATATGTAACTGTATCGATTCTCCCCCACATCACTTGTCACTGTCAGAGAACAAATGGAACAGAATCAGATGTCAGACGGGTATTTCCCTGGCTTTTTTCCTGACTTGACATGTAGTGCAGTGTTTCATGCAGAAAAAGATAGCAGTCCATGACAATAACGTAACACAGAGAGGTAGGAAGCAAAACCATTTGAGAGGAAAGTCAAAAGTACCATGTCTAGTTGTGGGAAGGCGGCCCGACCCTTGACCTCCAGTACCTCCTCCATGCTGTGTGCGTTGTTAACCAGGGTCGTCTGCATCGCCTTGGAAGCAGCTTCAGGGAACAGCTGACATAGACCATACAGCTGCCTGGGGAGCAGTAGGGAGAGACAGAACAAACCAGGACTATCACAATCAATACACCTGGCACAGTCAAATCCTATAGCATATCAAAACTAGAGAGCTGAGGAGAGTTACTCACGGTATCAGTTTGTCTATTGTGGAAAGTTCCGGTGGACTCCTGGTAGCCAACTCGCCCACATACTCCAGCAGAAAGCCAAATAATTTCTGAACGAGAAAGTGAGAAATCCACAGCAGTTGAACCAAATAACTATTTTGATCCCTAGCAAAACATTTGCATATCTGTTAACAATTCCATCTTGTGATTCAGGCTGAACTCTACTGACTTGTAGTTTGAGTTTGTTCCCCACAGCCAGACTGGGATGGTTACACTTCTGTGTCCTGGCCAGGATGATACACTGGTGGTCAGCAGGATGACCCTGCAGCAGGCCCTTCAGGTCACTGTAGCTCTCTGGAGCTGGGAGGAGGAGAGGAAAGGGGGAGAGAAGAACATTGAACATATGTGGAGAAGGCAGACAAGACAGTGGTGTTGTGTCAGGGCATGACCACTAGGGGAGTCGTGTTTTGTTTTGCTAGATGACTCAAGAGAGAAGTCGATATTAGCTTTCAACTGAAACATAACTCATTTTAGATCAACCCTCCAATTATTTTTCATATATACCAATATATTCCAAAGCTATCAACTACAGAAAATGATATCCAGTTCGTTATCTTATTATAGATAGATCATATAAAACTGGGGTCTTACCTTTGAAAGTATATGGTAGTTCTGCTTTAGCTGCCTCTGCTTCGGCCTTCCTCTCCTCCTCACTCAGCTGAGATTTGATTGCAGGCGCTTCATCCTTCTCCTCCTCTCCTCCCTCACTCTCCTGCTCAGAGTCCAGGTCTGAGTGGCTATCCTCCTCGTCACTGCCCTCCTCTTCCTCCTCTCCATCAGATTCCTCCTCCTCACCACTCTCTCCTTCTTCACCACCCTCCTCCTCGTCATCCCCCTCTATCTTTGCCCCTTCCTCGTTTATGTTCCATTTCCCATCCTATAGAGAGAGAATGGGAAAAATAGGAATTTGTTATCGGTTGATCTTTCAGTGAATGCCTGTAAATTTGACTGTCACATAAACTCCCCTATGTATTTATTTGGACAGTGAAGCGTAAATATTTAATTTGGCTCTACACTCCAGCATTTTGGATTTGAGATCAAATGTGTCATATGAGGCGACAGTAAGAATGTCACCTTTTATTTGAGGGTATTTTCATATATTTCTGTTTTACCGTTTAGAAATTAAAGCACTATGCATCTAGTCCCCCCATATGAAGGTGTCATAGGTATTTGGACAAATTCACTTATATGTGTACTAAAGTAGACAAGTGTAGTATTTGGTCCCATATTCCTAGCACGCAATGACTACATCAAGCCTGTGACTCTAGAAACTTGTTGGATGCATTTGCAGTTTGTTTTGGTCATGTTTCAGATTATATTGTGTCCAATAGAAATGAATACTAAAAAACAAAAACACATTTATGCCTCTAACTTTATCACTCATCATTATTCACGATTCATTCATGATTATCCGTAATCATGGTAGCATCCACATTAATGTAGAAGTATTCAGAAACATATATTCTTATTTACAATAAAAGTGACTCCAAAATGACAAAACACTATTTACCATTCATAACTATTGGACACAACATAATCTGAAACAACCAAAACAAACTGCAAATGCATCCAACAAGTTTGTAGTCATTGGACCAAATACTATACTTTTTACTATTTTAATACACATAAGTGAATTTGTCCAAATACCTATGACACCTTCAAATGGAGGGGACTAGATACATAAAGTGCTTTCATTTCTAAACAGTAAAACAGATATGTGAAAATACCCTCAAATAAAAGGTGACATTCTGTACTGTCGCCTAATATGAAACATTTGATCCGAAATAAAAAATGCTGGAGTATAGATCTAAATTAAACGTTTTAGCATCACTATCCAAATAAATGTGTGTGCTCCTTCCTACAACTTCCTTCCATTGAGAGAGTAGAGATGATGCGATGTCGTAACTCCAAGACACAATGTCAAATCATAACCCACACACATTCATAGACATAGCCTCTCTCACCTGAAAGGACAGCGTCTGCTTGGTCCATTATCTTACAGGCCAGAGTCTGCTTGGTCCCTTACCTGATAGGCCAGAGTCTGTTTGTCGTCTCCGTCCAGGATGAAGCCGTCGTTGAGGTCGTCAGCTGACATGTGAGCCTGGGTCTTGGTGCTGTCTTCTACTACATCTCCCATCATCCTCCTCAGCCTGTCAGCCTGGGGCAAGTGTCAAACCACAGACAGGAAAAAGCTTCAGTACAGTAGACGGGTCAAACCACACACACAGAGGGACAAACTCTGCCTGTGTATCAATAGTTTTCACTTCCTTCCCTTTCTCAAGTCCTTATCTCTATGATTACTGCCTGAAAGGTCAGGTGAAAGCAGACCCATTACCCATCAATGGTCATAAAGAAAAAATGACAAGAAAATGGAGCCATTTTAGAGTGTTGAGACACATCCATACCTCTAGTTTCTGCAGGCGTTCCCTTTCCTCCCTGGCCACTTCCTCTGGAGTCTTCATCTTCTCAGACGGTTGAGCCTTCATCTCAAACCCCAGCTCTCGCACCATCATGTCATACTCATCCAGCTGGAACATACAGGGGAAGAGACAAAGATGAGATAAAGGGGATTTTCCTTGGGGCACAATCATTTTACTTATCCAGGTTCTCTCACTGAGATAAGGTCTCTGGAAACCTTTTAATTTAATCTTAATGTATACAGGTTAGACTCAATGAGATAAAAATCTATTTTGCATGAGGGACCTGTTTGACTTAGTGGATAAACATTAAAAAGTTCCATTGGAAGCATTTCCTGTTCTTTCACCTTGGGTTTGTCCTCCTCTTGTCTGTCAGCCTTGGGGGCATTCTTGTGAGCCAGCAGCCCCTGGATGCTTTTCCAGTCCTGGTCCAGCTTCTCTGTCAGCACCTGGGACTCCTCCTTCTGGTTCTGCCTCTCCCTCTGAGGACAACCAACAGACCTGTCAGTCATCTGATCTCACCTCAAAGACACCTGTAGAGCTCTGCTAATACTAGAAAAGTGAGTCAAATATCTGGTGGACCACACTATACAACCAAGTCAAGACAAAGGGTATTAAACCGTTCCTAAAAGGAAGAAACTGCAGCACACTGATTATCTTGGATGCTCCCCAAACAATTGAATAGACCTCACACCAACGTTTCAGTGAATAAACCTTAATACCATTCCTAATAGTGTCTAAGACATTAAGGCACATCCTAGAATGAGAAGAGAGGGATTGACGCTCACCTTATCTTGTTTAGACTTGAGGATGAGCTCCTCTATGAGTTCCTGTCTGGACTTGGCTCTCTGGTTCCCCCCGTTATCCTTCTCCCCTTGGGTCTTCCTCCTCAGCAGGCCGCCTCCTCCGAAGTGGGATGCAGTCAGCTCAGCTGGAGGAAAGATGGATGAGAAGATATTGTCATTGTTATGGTCCCTACTTCAGCAGATGTCACCAATAGTGATGCCTCATTTTTTTACAGACACAAATACTTAGCCAATGTACATGTTTCTGTTATTTTTCTCCACCACCCATTTCGCTCGCTTTCCCTCCCTCTGGTCTACAGCTTCCCCCAATTCTGTGGAGCTTGGGAGTCATTTTGTCTTACCTGAGAGCATTCCTTTCTCATCTGCCTCATCGTCACTGTCTACCATGTCGTTGAGCTTCTCCATCTCAGACAGAGACTGGCCATAGTGGGTCAACTCCTCCTCCTCATTTAGGTTATACATGTCCTTCTTGTCTTGGGTACGCTAAAGGGGGACAACATCAAGAGAGGACAACGTTAAGTTATGGACTGATGTACATCTTTATACAATACACATGTATTTGTCCAAATGATACATTGGAAATTAGTCTTCTCCTCTGCTCTCAACCCCCACATAACACACAGATTTGAGAGGAGCACAGGGTCAGACGAAGTGCAGCTCCCCAGGAGCTAGTTTTATGATTCATTTTATATTGGACATGGTGGAAATGGGCACTGCAGGGCTGGGGTGGGCAAACTTTTTGGCTCAAGGGCCACATCGGGATTTCGAAATTCAACAAAAATAACGCACAGTTTTGTTTTAAATGTGTCCAATTTGCGGGCCAGAAAAAAGGGCAGTTATTTGAACATATATAAGTCCATTATAGTTTCTACATTTTTAGGGGTTTTACTTTTCTTTGAACAGGGCGTCCCATTGAGACCAATGTCTCTTTTGCAAGGGAGCCCGGCTCCTTATACTTTATCTAGTTTTAGACATTCAAGTGTGGCCTGGAGTGGTTTTTTTTATAAAACAAAATAATATCTTTAAAAAAGAAGACGCGGCCCACAGACCTTAGTGTGCCCAACCTTGTAGAAGGTGTTTAATGCAGTGACAGTGGAGAGAACAGAGATACTGTATGTCTGTCAGTATTGGATCTCACCTGTCTCTCCATCGAAAACCTCTGAAGGATTTTCTCCTCTGGGTCCATCTTGGTGTCATATTCACCAAACCGTCTGTCTATGAACTTATTGGCCTTGTCCTTTGTCTTGTATTCCTTCAGCAGGGTCTCTTTTCGCTGGGGGAAGAAAGGAATATTTTGTAAGCATAAGATCCACACTGGCACAATAATAAATAGAATCAAAGAAACATGGTAACACAAGTTGCAAACTGCTCTAGCTGTAATTTGCGATATTGCAAAGCTCACAGTCGAAACAGTTCACGCATATATTATGATGACATTTTGTGACGTTTTTGTTCGTTTTGGTCTTCTGCAGGTTTTTTTCCGGCTGTTCGTGTACACTACATTTTTTCTTGAGGCAAGTCGAAGTAAGGTAGCCAAAGTCTACTCCTAGTAGGAGTGGGAACTATGGACGGATTTCAAGTGTTGTCATTCATCGAGTGAAGACAAGTTTACATGCGCATTTCTCCCTTGAGAAATACTGCAGGGTAATTCCGCGGTTACGGAATGTATGCCAAACAAAAACCATTGATTTCTAAGTTTAACAAACCATACAACTCTATGCACAAGGACTACTTTGAACAATTTGGCAACATTTTCCAAAAACGCTGTTAAATATCTGCTCCAAATTAAGATTTAAAGATGTCTGCAGAAAGATTGGGGTGTGAGCTATGACAGGGTTTCCCAAACTCAGTCCTGGGCCCCCCCCCCCTGGGTGCAAGTTTTGATTTTTGCCCTAGCACTACACAGCTGATTCAAATAACCAACTCATTATCAAGCTTTGATTATTTGAATCAGCTATGTAATGCTAGGGCAAAAAACTAAAAGTGCACCCAGGAGGGGCCCCAGGACCGAGTTTGGGAAACCCTGAGCTATGACATGGCAAATATATTTTGTTTATTGAACTACAGTAAGTGAAGTGGATTTACACCCGGTAACGGAATGACATCATTGGTCCCTGAGCTGTACTACAGAGAAATGTTTCACAGGTTTGGACAGCGCAGTTCAGTATAGCACAACAGAGTAGTATAGAGTAGAGCTCAGTAAAGTGCAGTACAGTACAACGTATGTTTCACAAGTTTGGATAGCACAGCAGAGTAGACTACAATGCAGTACAATGTACTGTACTCGACTTTTCTGTACTGTATTCTACTGTACTGCATTGTACTGTACTCTACTCTGCTGTGCTCCCTAAACTTTTGAAACATACGTCTATGATAGGTTCAGATTTGGTCCAGGCCATCTGTGTATGGTACTTGCCTAAAGAGCAGCAAGAGAAACTGCCCCTCCCTACCTTCAGGCTATGCTCAAACCCTACACCCCCAACCCGAACACGCCGTTCTGCCACCTCTGGTCTCTTGGCCCTCCCACCCCTACAGGAGGTCAGCTCCGGCTCAGCCCAGTCCAAGCTCTTCTCTGTCCTGGCACCCCAACGGTGGAACATGCTTCCCCCTGAAGCTAGGACAGCAGAGTCCCTGCCCATCTTCCGAAAACATCTGAAACCCTACCTCTTCAAAGAATATCTTAAATAATCCCGCACCCCCCTCCTCACCGCACATTTTGTGAAACAACATGCGCACTTGACTTTTTTCTCCCTTACTAGCTCTGACTTTGCTGATAGATACTTTGAGGAAAAATGTACTTACTATGACTGTGATATGTGGTTGTCCCAACTAGCTACAGTATCTTATGATGAATGCACTAACTGTAAGTCACTCTGGATAAGAGTGTGTGCTAAATAACTAAGATTTAAAATGTTTTACGCTAGCTAATGTAAATGGCTATAGCTAGCTAAAAATTGACGTGGCTAGCTAGCTAATTTATCCAGTTTGTCCCACTGACTTTGTATGAGCTCCAGTTAGCATGATAACTGATTAGCATGCTCCCATCCATGGATAGTTACACAGTATGTATGTATGTATTAACATATCATGATCATATATTGTAGTGAAAAAACATTTGAGACGTGAATGTCCAACATTTCACTCAAAAACGGTTGCCATGTTTTCCTAAATATTTTAGAATGGCAGACTGATCACATGACCAATGTCTGTGCACTGATTGAACGATTTCTAAAAATGGCCCAATAGGTGGCACTGCCCATAGAAATAAGAATGAATAGAACGGGCTTGGAACCTCTAACCCTGGCAATTTGATTGGTAAACTCATGGGTCCACTCACAATGGCTGCCTGGTATTGTGATGTAATAATTTCCATGATAATGTAGAATGTTCATTCAAATGATGCTAACTCATGTGGCTCATGCAATGGAATGCATTTTTTTGTAATGTTATTTGAGTAGATTCAACAAAACAAATCCTGCTTTTACTTCCTGCTTTGCTCCTATTGGTACACTCGCAATGTCTGCCAGTCCACCCATTATGCCATAATTTGCTTGAATGGGGACGCCCGTTTTATTGATTCTTATTTCTATGGCGCTGCCGATCAAAATTCCTCAGATAATAAAAAGTTGCTCATTTTCAGAGGTGTGGACTCGAGTCACAAATTTGATGACTTGACAGTCGACTTCATAGAAAATAAAATAACTTAACTTGAGACTCGACTTCGAGCCTCAAGACTCGGCACTCGACTTTGACTTGAGACTGATGACTTGAAATTATCTGGCCAGGTTGTAACATTTTGTCACTCATTTTGAAGCACAGCGTCTCCGTGGATTAGGCTACTCTCCATGCAGCCAGAGACAGTATGGGACTTACAAATTTTTTTTATTGGCTAGTGAAACGCGTACTCGGCCCTCTGATTGGACCAGCAAACTGTCAATGAACACAGGTCGGGTGAGCTAGCGCAGTAAGAAGGTTTTGTGGGGGGTCACGAGTGTGAAACTGAAAAATAAATATTTTAATAGGCGGCATATAGCCTACCATTTGTATTTTATATGTATTCCTTTGCTTATTCGATCTGGTCACTAACATAGGCGTCGGGTATTGCACCAAATTCTTGTTTCAAAAACATCTGTGCTTCAGAACCAAAAAGTTGGGCATCTTGACTGTGACCAATGACCAGTCATCAGCATTGGCGTGCAAAGGCGGGCTCACATATCCAGATTAGTGACCAGAAAGCAAGCACTTGTTTAATTTTCCCTTTGCTAGGTGATTTCATTGATCATTTTCATATTTCAGATAGGCCTAGTTTGGGTGGGTTTATAATTATGTACCTCAGTGTTGGTACTGGGGTATATGTGGTCCTCTGTAGCTCAGATGGTAGAGCACGGCGCTTGTAACGCCAAGGTAGTGGGTTCGATCCCCGGGACCACCCATACACAAAAATTTATGCACGCATGACTGTAAGTCGCTTTGGATAAAAGCGTCTGCTAAATGGCATATTATTATTATTTATTATTATTATATGTCTAAAGATAGCTGTAACATCTTATCGGATGAAGATGTAACATTCTGGCTAATTAATTACGATATTTGTGAGGAAGAAAAAGGCTACAGACAGATCATGCTTTCCATCCGATCCTGCAACCCCCACTGCATACAGGTAGGCCTATGATCCTTCTTTCTCTGGACTCCAGTGAATGTGACATGGTATCCCTAGTTGATATTGACTGCTAACATTAATTACTTTCAGCTCAAAACGCTGTTTATTTCTGTTTCTTGCGTTTTCAAAACGCATCACTGTTTATGGCTGTAATGACAGGCTACACTTGCACAGTGATTGTGCGCACGCGTATGTGCGTGCGCGGGGGTCGCAAGCTTTGAACCACTCCTTTTTGGGGGTCGTGGGTCAAAACACACCAAAACAGTCATGTAGAGGGCACGACAAAGCCTATTCCCCCTCAGGAGACTGAAAAGATTTGACATGGGTCCTCAGGTTCTACAGCTGCACCATCGAGAGCATCCTGACTGGTTGCATCACTGCTTGGTATAGCAACTGCTCGGCCTCCGATCGCAAGGCACTACAGAGGGCAGTGCGTACGGCCCAGTACATCACTGGGGCCAAGCTTCCTGCCACCCAGGACCTCTATACCAGGCGGTGTCAGAGGAAGGCCCTAAAAATTGTCAAGGACTCCAACCACCCTAGTCATAGACTGTTCTCTCTGCTACTGCACGGCAAGCAGTACCGGAGCGACAAGTCTAGGTCCAAAAGGCTTCTTAACAGCTTCTACCCCCCCCCCAAGACATAAGACTCCTGAACAGCTAATCAAATGGCTACCCAGACTATATGCATTGTTCCTCCCCCTCTTTTACCCTGCTGCTACTCTGTTTATTATTTATGCATAGTCACTTTTACTATACCTACATGTACATATTACCTCAACTAACCTGTGCCCACGCACATTTACTCTGTACCTGTATTTTTCTGTTGCTCTTTAATAATTTGTAATTTTTATTTTTTACTTAACTATTTTTTACTTAACACGTATTTTTCTTTAAACTGCATTGTTGGTTAAGGGCTTGTCAGATAGAACCTTATAGTCCCACGGTCTTGATTTGTAGTTGAAGAAGTCATTGCATGTAGATTTTTTTTTTTTTAAACCTGACGTGAGTCAATTGAAAACTTGTGACAGTACTTGCTCTAATGCTGCATTAAAAACAACTGGGAACTCCGGGAAAAAACGAGCTTGGACAGGTAAAAACTGATTGGTCACCCACCTCGGAATTCTAACTGGGGAACTCGGTCCACTTTCTAGAGCTCCGACTTTCTGACCTGAAGATCACTGTCGTCATGATTTTACCTCGTATTTTTCCAAGTTCCCAGTCGTTTTGAAAGCGGCATTAGAATGTACGAATTGGACTCGAGACGTTCTACTTGGGATCGACTTGAGACTCGGACCTTGGTCCCACCTCTGATCATTTTCAATCAAAAATTTTTGCGGCAAACATTGCTGGCAAGACGCTCGCTTCGCCTAGCCGAGTTCTGCTAGGAGCAAACCGAACCTAGTCTGCGGGCGTCTTTAGGATCCATCTAGCCTGGTCCCAGATCTGTTTGTGCTGGTTTGTTAACTATGGTCAACTTATATGGACAACGACCATAGAAGTTGGTAAGTCAGCACAAATCTGAAACCAGGCTAGATACTGTGTATGCATCTCAGCATCTGTTATCTTCAAAGAACCCAATGTACACACACTACTTCATTACAACCACTTACCTTGTTGATGGCTTTAGATCTGGATACTCCTGGCAGACCGACGTCGTGCTTGCTCTTTCGCCCGAGAATGTCAAACTTCTTCCGGTTGATTTTCACCTCGAACGGGTTGTTTTTTATCTCGGTGGAAGTTTTGGTCTTGCGAACCTTATCAGCAAGGTTCTTCTTTTTTGGCGGTTTCCCCATCTAGACAAAATACGTAGCTAGGTGAATGTAAAATATGGATGACAACCTCCTCGCTAATATAACAACCATGTAAAGAAAGTATTGCATAGCTAGTGTGATAACTGGCTAGCTAGATAACGTCGCCTAGCTAGCAAACATTGGACACGTTCTCAAGGCAAACATCATAAACTGTAATGGCATAACGTTACCTTATAGATTTGATATAGTGTTGGAAGCAATATTGTTAAAGCGTTCAGGTCTTTTGAAGTTAAAATATAACGTTAAATCATCTATTTTGCAATATCCACGTTGTTCCACTGCAGACATAAAGCGTGCCAGCACGAGGTCAAAGTTCATCACATGAGGCTACTTCTCGTCAGTTGACATGCAAGTAATATTCTGCAGCGCCGCCCTCTGGTAAAACCTCAGCAATGCACTTACAGGAAAACTAAAAAAGGATGAGATTTGAAATAGGTTCTGGCAAAGACATATAGCCAGTGGCCACCCGTCAGAGCCCCACCTTGTGTCTGTTTTGCATGTTATTTAGGCTTTAATACGTGTCACATATCAGTTTGCAAGCAATGTAAAAAAACAACAACAGATAAACAAATATTTGAGTTAATAAAGACACATACAAACATGGTCTCTTCTTTGCTTTCTTGAGTAAGGCAGCTCCAAAATGCAGGTGATTCAGCCTAGCTCAGTGCTTTCTTTGGTGGTGGGGCAGCCAGTGGAAAATACGGAGTGTAGCGGTTGGTAATGTTCTCTAGTTGCGACGTGATTGTCTCAGTGTTCTGTCACTCATGGGGACACTACACTACCGGTCAAAAGTTTTAGAACACCTACTCATTCAAGGGTTTTTCTTTATTTTTACTATTTTCTGCATTGTAGAATAATAGTGAAGACATCAAAACTATACAATAACACATGGAATCATGTAGTAAACAAAAACGTGTTAAACAAATCAAAATATATGTTATATTTGAGATTCTTCAAACAGCCACCCTTTGCCATGATGACAGCTTTGCACACTCTTGGCATTCTCTCAACCAGCTTCAGTCACCTGGAATGCATTTCAATTAACAGGTGTGCCTTCTTAAAACTTAATTTGTGGAATTTCTTTCCTTCTTAATGCATTTGAGCCAATCAGTTGTGTTGTGACAATGTAGAAAACAGTAAAAATAAAGAAAAACCTTTGAATGAGTAGGTGTTCTAATACTTTTGACCGGTAGTGTACATGACCGCAAAATCTACAGGGAGAGCTAGAAAATTCAAGCCGCTTCAGTGCTGCCATAGAGTTACATTAGAAGAGCCCATCCAAGAAGGCTCAAAGTCATTGGCCATAGGTAAAATGACGCCAAATCATGTTATTTCTACCGTAGCGTTGATTAGACGGATCATGTCAACATTATACTTTCAAAGTCTTAGTTAGCAAACTAGCAGTCATCATCATGAATCAAGTCGACAATCTACTGGCAAATCCTTTTCAATCCTTGTCATATGAAGATAAATTATGAACATTTTAGTCATTTAGCAGACGCTCTTATCCAGAGCAATTAGGGTTAAGTGCCTTGCTCAAGGGCACATCGACAGATTTTTCACCTAGTCGGCTCGGGGATTAGAACCAGCGACCTTTCGGTTACTGGCACAACGCTCTTAACCACTAAGCTACCTGCCGCCCTTTCTTATAGAGAAACTATAGATAAAATGTATCAGTGCTCATCGGCCATTGGACATAAACATTACACAACAAGTTGGAAATCCTAAATTCAACAATGAGTGGGTTGGAAGGAATCAGTGGCTAACTACAAGCATTGCAAAGCAATCAATGGCCTGCTATTTAGTTTAGTGGGTGTGTGGTTCAAGTTTGGGTTTAAGGGTCTCTTTTCCAAGCTTAAAAGGATAACATTCAACATTGGCCATGCTGTCAATCCAGCATGACTTCTGCCGCATTGAAAACAACTGGAAACTCGGAACTGGGAAATCTCAGACTTCAGTGAGTTCAAGACAACTGGGAACTAGGAAAAAAACGAGCTCCGACTAGGAAAATACGTTTTGAACGGTCATGCAACTCAGAATTCCAGGTCGGGAACTAGGGTCTCTTTCTAGAGCTCCGACCTGAAGATCACGGACGTCATGATTCGACCTTGCTTTTTCCAAGTTCCCAGTTGTCTTGAAAGCACCATAAATCAGGAGAATGCCAGACCTTGATGACAAAAATTGCCCACGAAGGACCGCAGCGGTATCTTCCTGTTCAGGTGAACACAGCAAATGTCTTGTTTGCTGCTGCATAAATGATGTAATATGCCAGGGAAATATGTCTACTGTAGCTAAGAAAGTAATAAGTATGTTGTGTAGTAAGCTGTTAGTAGCCCATGTGCCTCACCCTAATCATTTGGTCCCTTTCCCCCTCATACCTTAGCCTACTGTTCTGACTTGGTGGTGCACATGTAGCCTATAGCCTGTTTTAGTGAAATATCATCATTTAATATTGTAAGAGCTTTCATTGTCTGCTTATATGCCCCCTTTATCTATCCTACGGTTCTGACTTGGTGTACAGGGAGAATACTGTAAGAATAGCCCATGTTCTGAATTCTGTTGCTGTACATTTCAAAAGTGCTGAACAAATAGTTATATTGACTATGTCCGTCCTAGCTCGCTCATTAATGTCTTAATCGAAGTTACGGACTGCCTCCTAACCGCTCGTCGTCCCCTTATGCCATTGTTTGTACATCTCAATTGTCAGTGGAAACCACATTTGTTTAAACAAGTCAGCCATATCAGCTATGTTTTTTTTAAAGGCAGTAAATGAGGCTGAATGAACTGTTTCGCTGCCAGACAAGGCTCCGCTGATAGCCAGGTGTAGCAGTGGTAAGGTGTTGGGACTGCTGTTGGGACAGCTTTATGTAGGCCCTAACAGTTTGTGGGCACTGTTTGTCACCGTTATAGTGCAATTAATGTATTGTTTAGTGTTGTGTTGTAGCATTGCTGGCATGCATAAAAAAAAAATTGGGGGGAGTTTGCCACACCAAGATTTACATGCTAAAATCGCCACTGCATACAGTGCCTTCGGAAAGTATTTTGACCCCTTGACTTATTCAATTTTTTGTTAGGTTACAGCCTGTTATGATGAGTTCCTTTGGTATCAAGTAAATCAGGATGCAATAATATACCTAAACAATTATATGGAGAGTTAATACAAAGTATTTAACTGATACGGTACCGGGGTTCGTTTAACAAATGGCACACGCTTTGCCTCTTGTGATCCGACCTCCTGAACAAAGGAAATCTCTCAGTTTATATACTTCATGTTACACGTTTCTTCAACAACATCTGTTAACCATCAGTGGGCACTCCCTTCTTTAATGTTATTACCTTGTACCCCAAGTCAGTATATTATATCTATCAATCATTCTAAGATAAACCCCAGTAAGCTCCCTCGACATACTGGAATCCTTGGTATTCAGACTCTGCAGCACCAAGAGTCACCTATCTAATTGATTTAACCTTGTTCCCACGACACTATGAAAAGACACAACACAGCCTTATTCTAAAATCGATTGAATAAATAAAAAGTCCTCAGCAATCTACACACAATACCCCGTAATGACAAAGCGAAAACAGGTCTTTAGACCATATTTACATAAGTATTCAGACCCTTTGCTATGAGACTCAAAATTGAGCTCAGGTGCATCCTGTTTCCATTGAGATGTTTCTACAACTTGATTGGAGTCCACCTGTGGTAAATTCAATTGATTGGACATTATTTGGAAAGGCACACACCTGTCTATATAAGGTCACATAGTTGACAGTGCATGTCAGAGCAAAAACCAAGCCATGAGGTCGAATGAATTGTCCGTAGAGCTCAGAGACAGGATTGTGTCGAGGCACAGATCTGGGGAAGGGTACCAAAACATTTCTGCAGCATGGAATGTCCCCAAGAACACAGTGGCCTCCATCATTCTTAAATGGAAAAAGTTTGGAACCACCAAAACCCTTCCTAGAGCTGGCCGCCCGGCCAAACTGAGCAATCGGGGGAGAAGGGCCTTGTTCAGGGAGGTGACCAAGAACCCGATGGTCACTCTTGACAGAGCTCCAGAGTTCCTCTGTGGAGATGGGAGAACCTTCCAGAAGGACAACCATCTCTGCAGCACTCCACCAATCAGGCCTTTATGGTAGAGTGGCCAGACGGCAGCCACTCCTCAGTAAAAGGCATATGACAGCCCGCTTGGAGGACTCTCAGACCATGAGAAACAAGATTCTCTGGTCTGATGAAACCAAGATTGAACTCTTTGGCCTGAATGCCAAGCGTCACGTCTTGAGGAAACCTGGCACCAATCCTACAGTGATGCATGGTGGTGGCAGCATCATGCTGTGGGGATTTTTTTCAGCGGCAGGGAAACCTGTTTTCGCTTTGTCATTATGGGGTATTGTGTGTAGATTACTCATTTTTAATTTTTAATTTAATTTATTTTAGAATAAGGCTGTAACGTAACAAAATGTAGAAAAAGTCAAGGGGTCTGAATAATTTCTGAAGGCACTGTATATCTATACTGAACATGACTGGGAATACAGAGATGCATCTGTTTATCATAGATACCTTAAATGAAAGGTAGGGGCATGGATCAGAAAACCAGTCAGTATCTGGTGTGACCACCATTTGCCTCATGCAGCATCTCCTTCGCATAGAGTTGGTCAGGCTGTTGATTGTGGCCTGTGGAATGTTGTCCCACTCCTCTTCAATGGCTGTGCGAAGTTGCTGGATATTGGCGGGAACTGGAACACGCTGTCGTACACGTTGATCCAGAGCATCCCAAACATGCTCAATGGGTGACATGTCTGGTGAGTATGCAGGCCATGGAAGAACTAGACACTTTTAGCTGCCAGGAATTGTGTAGAGATCCTTGCGACATGGTGCCGTGCATTATCATACTGAAACATGAGGTGATGGCGGCGGCTGAATGTCACAACAATTGGCCTCAGGATCTCGTCACGGTGTCTCTGTGCATTCAAATTGCCATCGACAAAATGCAATTGTGTTCGTTTTCCGTAGCTTATGCCTGCCCATACCATAACCCCACCATGGGGCACACTGTTCAGAACGTTGACATCAGCAAACCGCTAGCCCATACAACGCCATACACGTTGTCTGTGGTTGTGAGGCCGTATGGATGTACTGCCAAATTCTCTAAAATGACGTTGGAGGCGGCTTGTGGTAGAGAAATTAACATTAAATTATCTGGCAACAGCTCTGGTCGATATTCCTGCAGTCAGCATGCCAATTGCATACTCCCTCAAAACTTGAGACATCTGTGGCATTGTGTTGTGACAAAACTGCACATTTTAGTGGCCTTTTGTCCCCAGCACAAGGTGCACCTGTGTAATGATCATGCTGTTTAATCAGCTTCTTGTTATGACACACCTGTCAGTTGGATGGATTATCTTGGCAAAGGAGAAATGCTCACTAACAG
The DNA here is from genome assembly GCF_020615455.1 of Coregonus clupeaformis. Lineage (NCBI taxonomy): Eukaryota > Metazoa > Chordata > Actinopteri > Salmoniformes > Salmonidae > Coregonus > Coregonus clupeaformis. Next base: position 53,368,576 of record NC_059206.1, read on the forward strand.
GTATGTACAACATTTGAGAGAAATGTAGAAATAAGCATTTTTGTGCAAATGGAAGATTTCTGGGATCTTTTATTGCAGCTCTTGAAACATGGGACCAACACTTAACATGTTGCTTTCATATTTTTGTTCAGTGTAGTACTAATATCGTTGAGTAATCCAATAAGTATTGTTCTGCTGATTAAATGTCATCTCAAGTTTTACTAGTCTTAGCAAAAATGCGATGATAATTTGGAATTGATTGATTCGCGCATTAATTCAGATCATGGTTTTGAAGGAAGGATTTTTATTAATGGTTGAACAAAAATAAACAGTACCATGAAAAAAGAGATGGTAGTCTATAAATGGTATAATGACATTTGTGTAATAGGGGAATAGTTCAAAGAATACAAAATCAGCTAAGCTGCAAGTTTAAAACAATTCTAAGTGACTTCAGATGAAGAAATGACTAAGGACTTAGTGTTGTTATTAGCACAATAATAGCAAAGTAAACGGGAGTTACAGTCATAATGTAGAGACCGACAACAAACAATACAAGTTCAAAGCTTTAGTTTAATGCCATGCGGTCCTTCAGGTTCAGGGAACAGGCTAATGTCCTCAGCTTGCATCAATCATGTAATATACCAGGTTTATAGTAGCCTGGTCGTAGATCTGTTTGTGCCATCTTGCCAACTCATATGGTCCTTTATACCATTGGTAAGACAGCACAAACAGATCTGGGACCAGGCTAGGTTTTCATAGTCGTCTAAAACCAAGATTCACAGGCAAGTGGGATTCATTTATGACATTGGTCCGGTATCAATGCCCGTCTGCCTGACAACCTTTTTAAAAGCGAAGGTGTAAGATCGCTAGCCTTGTCCCAGATCTGTGCCGTTTCGCCAATTCCTATTGTCATTGTTTGGTGTGACAGCACAAATAGATCTGGGACCAGGCTGTAAGATCGCACCAACAACTAGATCGATTACATTAACTCCATAGCGTCTTGAGTGCAACTAGAAATCGATATGTTTTCTTGAGACAGTTATTTCATTTCAGATGGGATTCACAGAGTAGTCCATTGCAGTGTGGTGACAGATCATGCATGCAGTGTTAAAATTGTGCGATGTGGCTTCAAAACAACTGTATTCCAACATTCCGTATATACATATCAGTAGCCTGAATCCAGACTGAATTGTTCTGTTTGACTTTCAGTTTGGATCCAGGCTGACCTACTGTTTCCTCTAAAAGCAATGGTTAAAAAAACAGAGCAGTCCAGGCCGTGGTATATTGAGGTTGGGGTGCATAAGTTCAGTGCTCTCACAGCAAGTTTTTGAATAACAAAATAAATTGACTATAGCTATATCATTAACTATACAAAATCAATTTGTATTCTCTGTCTTGTACTGTAGCTGTCTTTTGTCCTCTTATGTCCCGTTTGTTTGTGTCCTTCTTGTGATTGGAGTGATTAGGTTAGGAGGGAAGAGCCAAAGCCAGCCAATGATACAGGATTATGAAACAAAACTTCCTCCCTACACATTCCTTCATGCCACATAGCGATACAGCCACATAGGCGCTACCTGTACACAGACAGGAGCAATACCAGCAGTCCTCCCTCTCACCAGGTGCCACCAAACTCTGGTTGATAGAGGAGGTACGTGAGTGACATAGAATGTCAAATTCAGATTAAGAGTTATGCTATTCTTGACATGATTTGAGTTCTCACGGGCCATAGGCCAGGAAAAACCTAACTTGGACCCAATTAGCACCGTGCAGTTTGTTTGTAGTTATACATTTTGAATCGGTTACCACCAGCTAAATGACAGAGAAAAGCTTTTTTTTTTGCATTCCCTGTTTAAAAAAAAAGACACTGATACAATCCCAAAACATTCTAGTGGTTAATCGGGTTTCAGTAACTATTATTTTTTAAACAAATAAAAGGAGAAAAAAAAATCCACTGCTCACTTCAAGTAGTGGGCCTACATAGACATAATGCATAGCAAGCCACACAGCTGCACTGAACCAGACTGAATGCACACAGTCATTCACCACTGAAAGAGACTTATTAAAACTTCATAAGTGATTTTGACCCTTTTTATATAAAATTGGCACACACTAGGAGGAGCCCACAAAGTTATAATGCCAAACAAACAAATGATAAAAAGCATAAAAATCAAATGATGTGGGTTGTGGCTCGCTCTAGGGGAAGCGAAGGGTTACAAAGCGTGAGATGGGTGGGCAGGCGGGTGTCTCATCTAGGGTTCCTTTGCTTTATGTTCCTTTTCTTCAGTCTTCTTTTTGTTTTTCTTGAGGAAGGAGGGAGTGCGGAACTTCTTCTTCTTCTTGGAAGGTGATTTGCTGGGGGATTCGTCGCCGTCCTGTTCACCGTCATGGTCACAGGCGGCGGAAGCATCAGCAAGCTCCTCCCCCTCAGTGGCGGGCTGTTCGGTGGCGGCGGGAGCGGGGTCTTCGGCGGGGAGGGTGCGGGGCTGGGGTGTCGGAGGGTTTGTCATCTGGGGTCAGGTCAGTGAGGGTCTGTCTCAGTGTAGGCTGGTCACTCTCATCCTTATAGGTGTGCTCCGGCTGGGACTCTGTGAGGGGGGGGGAGCAGAGGGGGGAGAGCAGGGTAAGATCTAATTAGACAATCAGACAACATGCTCCCCAAATACAGGTGTGCCAAGCTTGTAGCGTCATACCCAAGAAGACTCTAAGCTGTAATCGCTGCCAAAGGTGCTTCAACAAAGTACTGAGTAAAGGTTCTGAATACTTATGTAAATGTGATATTTCAGTTTTATATTTAATACATTTGCTAACATTTCTAAAAACCTGTTTTTGCTTTGTCATAATGGGGTATTGTGTGTAGATTAATGAGGGGAAAAAACGATTTAATCAATTTTAGAATAAGGCTGTAACGTAACAAAATGTGGAAAAAGTGAAGGTGTCTGAATACTTTCCGAATGCACTGTTTCATGTATTGTATTCATGGGAATTCTAATGCAGGAACTTATGATTTCATTTGTTTTAAAATAAGATGTTCCCATGTAAGACTCAAAGGTCTTCACAATAGGTCAACTCTGGGAAGGAAGAGATTACCTAAAAAGAGATTTGTTGCTGGGTCTATCTCAGATCTCTCCACTGTCGTTGGCTTGGACCATAGACTGTATAGGAAGTGGTGTTAACATCAATCTCATAATTTAAAAGATACTGTCATTTCAGACAGGGAGGACCTCTGAAATAGCACCTGGCAACAAAAGGAAATAAGAGGGAAAGAACAGGAATTCAAGGACCAAAGTGAGGAGGAATAGATACTCAACCCCAGCGGGCCAGAGAGAGAGAGAGAACAAGAAAGAGGAGGAAGAGTCAGAAGAGTGAAGCCATGCAAGGAACGGAGGGGTTAATAGTTTGAACACAAGCCATGGGGGCGGAGGTGAGTTGGTGGTTGGAACAGTACGTACTTACTATGGCAACAGGTACTCTTTAGCATTTCCATCTCCTGATAGTAACGCAGCCACAAAGAAGAAGAAGCACAGGTAGAAACAAACGTCTATAGATGCAAGTCAATCACAGCCACCACAGTGTTAAAATTATAAAAGAAAAATACAAATGAATATAGGAAAAACACCAGGATAAATTAAATAAAAAAGAATGGCAAAAAGCCATTCTTAGCAAGACTCCAAAAGAAGGAGAATGGAGAAGAGAATGGGGATTGGAAGATATTTAACGTAACGTAAGACAAGTGTTATAAGACCATCTTTGATTAGATTACACCAGTGATTGGTCTTGTAGACAATCACATTCTCCTTCCCTTCTATACTTTACTACCTACAGAACACAGCTTGTCATGGTTTATACTGGGAGATGCTGGAAGAAGCACAGTATTTACTTCAGAATATCAGAGGAAGGATAACTATGTCCCTCTCAGGCCTCCATAGATCTTGATGCATTAATTCTTTATTACTGTATAAGCCATGGCAAGAAGTGTCTGAGAAATACTGTACTTTATGGTTTTACAACCAGTAGTGTCATTATACTGTATTGGACATTCTCCTGCTGTCTTTAAAAGATGTAATCCAAAAGTAATAAAGACCAAGAGGGAGAAATAAAATTAAACTAAGTACTTTCTTAAATGATCATAATGCACTTCAATGTTACTCTCATTTAAGAAAACTTCACCCGAGGCCTCCCAAGTGGCACAGGGGCACTGCATCACAGTGCTAGAGGCGTCACTACAGACCCTGGTTCGATCCCGGGCTGTGTCGCAGCCGGCCGCGACCAGGAGACCCATGAGGCGGTGCACAATTGGCCCAGCGTCATCCGGGTTAGGGGAGGGTTTGGCCGGCCGGGATATCCTTGTCCCATCGCGCTCTAGCGACTCCTTGTGGCGGGCCAGTCGCCAGCTGTACGGTGTTTCCTCCGTATGGGTGGTCCTCTTTAGCTCAATTGGTAGAGCATGGCGCTTGTAACGCCAGGGTAGTGGGTTCGATCCCCGGGACCACCCATACGTAAAAATTTATGCACACATGACTGTAAGTCGCTTTGGATAAAAGCGTCTGCTAAATGGCATATTATTGGTGTGGCTGGCTTCCGGGTTAAGCGAGCAGTATGTCAAGAAGCGGTGTGGCTTGGCGTGGTCGTGTTTTGGAGGACGCATGGCTCTCGACCTTCATCTCTCCCGAGTCCGTACGGGAGTTGCAGCAATGGGACAAGACTGTAACTACCAATTGGATATCACAAAAAGGGGTAATTCTTTTAAATATATATAAAAATAAAAATAAACGCCAAGCTCTCTAAAAGTTTTGGCTATCTTTGGTATATTACCCATTTGTAGCGCTCTGTTGATCTTGAGGAATCATAATCTAAAGGATATTCTTTGGACGAAAATGTCAATCCTGAATTACACTGAACTTTCCATTACATGAGGGGTATTTCTTTTATTTTTTATTTTACCTTTATTTAACTAGGCAAGTCAGTTAAGAATAAATTCTTATTTACAATGACGGCCTACACCGGCCAAACCCGGACGACGCTGGGCCAATTGTGCGCCGCCCTATGGGACTCCCAATCACGGCCGGTTGTGATACAGCCTGGAATCGAACCAGGGGGTCTGTAGTGACGCCTCAAGCACTGAGATGCAGTGCCTTAGACCGCTGCGCCACTCGGGAGCCCGAGTTAGATGAACAACCAGAAATAACAATAGATTTTCTGGTTCATTAAGAAAGCTAAACATAGATATGTGTTTTTGTTGTTGTTTCAATGAGACCATGCCCATTCTAAGTGCATCTTTCTAAAAAATAAAATGTTATTTCAGAACATTTAGCCAAGATAGCTGGCTAACTCATTGATCCTACTTTGTAGTATACCCTTCTGATCTTATGGTTTGTTTGTTTCCCATATAAACCAATTCACCTCAATTAGCCTCAAACCTCTTGGCCTGTTATTACACATTAAACATCACATTCAAAAGCAACTACAGTTATTATGTTAAAGACCACATCAAAGACAAACAGCCAGGGACCCCAGCATTCCTTGTTTTTGACCCTTAACCATGGTGCCTCACACCCAGTAGTAGCCCAGGAGAAGCCACTAGGCCAACTAACCTTCCTCTGCTCTGACAGGGGTGCTGGGGGGCGTGCAGGTCTGACTCTGACCCTTTACCTCTTCCTTAGGCTCCGGTAACGCGTCTGGGGAGGAAATCAAATCAAACTTTATTTAAAGTCCATTTCACAAACGAAAAGACGAAGGTTGTCAACTGGTCAGATTAGAGCAATGCATTCATTGATTTTGATTGAGGATTGCCAGTTACAGGGTTCATACAAAACAACACATCATCAACCCAGAGAAAGTTGTGTAATACATACTACTCTTACACAACCACATACAGTATATAACAATAGCACACAGAAGAGAAGAACACAGGTATTGATTATTATTAGAGGATATTGCACACGACACTGCATAAGTAATATAGCCCACAATGGTAACAAGACCCATGTAAGTCCACCTTCACCCCAGATAAGGAACCTCTTCCCTTGGAGACGCCAATCAGATGATTAGTAGTAAACTTTTACACACCCCAAAAGGAAAACAGGTCCATGTTAGGAGGAGGAGCAGGAGGATGAGGAAGAGTCTCTTGCCCAGGACTGATTATTGACGAGAGAGATCATTCATGTTCATTTGGGGAAGGCTTCCTCGGAGAGCAACAATGAGCAATAGGATTCCATTGGTTAAACAGAGATGAGTCAGATCAGATGGTAGGGGGAGGGTTGCAAAATTCTGGAAACTTTACCCAAATTCCCAGGTTTTCCAGAAATCCTGGTGGGATGTTTCACATTTCAAGGATTTCCTCCCTGCTGATTCCTGGAATCCTCCAACCGGGATTTCTGGAACACCTGGATATTTTGTAACCTTAACCATGAGGAGGGTGGCATAGGCAGAGGACAGACAAGGTTTGAGGATTGGAGAGGGCTAAGTAGTGAGTAGGACGGGAGCAGGATCAACCCCGGAGAGACAGAAAAGGGACTCCAGTCAAATGTAAGAATGCAGGACGGAGAGCAGGAGGGCAGGACAGAATCACTCTGCAGTCAGTCAGTACCTGGAGCCTCAGGGAGGGTGAGGGCAGTCAGTCAGTACCTGGAGCCTCAGGGAGGGTGAGGGCTGCCAGCTCTGTGTTGGTGGTGCTGAGGGCCTTCAGCACGGCACAGTGAAACTCCTTGTGAGGAGACTCTGGGTGGGAATCTCCCCCGTAGCCCCTGGGCCCCGACCCTGCAGACGTCCCAGGGCTCTCCTGACCTTCCCCCGACTCGGTCAGGGTGTCTCGGCTGGGGAGAGAGGAGGTGGTGGTAGGGGTGGCCGTGGAGGCTGTGGGGTGGGACTCAGAGACCTCTAGACACTTCTCTGGGACACAGAGGGGCTTTGGTTTCAGTGCAGGCTTCTGTGGGGAGGTAGAGGGGGACAGGCCTCCCTCCCCAGGCCCAGGTGAAGGGAGCTGTGTGCTGGCTGTGGAGGACTCTTCACCCTGTACTGGATGAATGATGCAACACAACAATTTGGATCTCTGTGACGGGTCGTTGGCTCCAGGAGCTTTGTGAAGAACTACCTCATACCTCACATATATTGTGATTCTGTATCTTTGTGCGGTTGTCATTTCTTTCTTAAAACTGTATACTGCAAACCAATTTCCCATCTGGAACAATAAAGCTACTGCTACTGCTACTACTACTACTGCTACTACAACTACTACTGCTACTGCTACTAGAAGATAATGGAGAAAAGAGGGTTTAATGGTGAACAAACAGTGCAGTTTCTCAGAGTTGGTCAAACGTAACCCAAGAGGTGATCTAGGAGACAGTTGACAGGTCTTACCATCGGGTCCTTTCTGTTTGAGTTCCACCTCCTTGCGGTATTCCTCCAGCTCCTGGTCGAACTGCTTGTTGAAGGGGTTGGGGCCTTTCTGGTTGATGATGACTCTGGGCTGGTACTCCTTCTCTATGATGGCCTTAGACGCTGTCACCAGCTCTCCCTAGTGATTCAGACAGGAAGGGACACAGGACACATTGTTGCTAAAAACAGGCCTGTTGTGCGTCACAAAATGTATATTGTTAGACAATTTTTTAAATCAATGCCAACACTGAGAATTTCTAAATATGTTAATACTAGTATTAGGCAGGTCAAACCTATTTTGGGGATTTCTGGTATATCATCAAAATAAATCAATTGCAGCATGTTTTTGTACTGGTTAAGTACAATACCATTGGAAATTAATGTTGAAAGTTCAAATTTGTATTCCTAAAACTTAAATTGAAAATGATGCTGTCTCTGCTTCCCCCTTTTCTTTTGTGGCCCCCCTCTTGACAGCGGACAGACAAATATACATTTTAAAGTACATTTCCTGCAGTTCTACGCATTCTACCGTGGGGCGGAGAGACATTTTTGCAATTTTATAATAAATGTCATTCAATTCTACTAATTATGCCATGGGGCAGAGACACTTTTGCAGACTAATTTACTAATCTAAAAATTGTTAGCTGACACTGCTAATTGAGTGACTGTCAATGACTGACAAATTTCGAACTTGCACCTTGTGTATTCTACTACTCTAACTCTCAACAGTAAGTTGAGACCCCGACTGAGTTCCTAGCAGCCGGGGGCCCTAAGCGACCGCGTATGTCTGGAGCCGGCCCTGCCAATATGCAGAAACAGTTCATGATATATTGAAAACCTAAACATTAAATGTATTATCGACACATACAGTACCAGTCAAAAGTTTGGAAACACCTACTCATTCAAGGGTTTTCTTTATTGTTACTATTTTCTACATTGTAGAATAATAGTGAAGACATCAAAACTATTAAATAACACATATGGAATCATGTAGTAACCAAAAAAGTGTTAAACAAATCAAAATATATTTTATATTTGAGATTCTTCAAAGTAGCCACTGTTTGTCTTGATGACAGCTTTGCACACTCTTGGCATTCTCTCAACCAGCTTCATGAGGTAGTCATCTGGAATGCATTTCAATTAACAGGTGTGCCTTGTTAAAAGTTAATTTGTGGAATTCCTTTCCTTCTTAATGCGTTTGAGCCAATCAGTTGTGTTGTGACAAGGTAGGGGTGGTATAGAGAAAATAGCCCTATTTGGTAAAAGACCAAGTCCATATTATGGCAAGAACAGCTCAAATAAGCAAAAAGAAATGACAGTCCATCATTACTTTAAGACATGAAGGTCAGTTAATCTGGAACATTTCAAGAACTTTGAAAGTCGCAAAAACCATAAGGCGCTATGATGAAACTGGCTCTCATGAGGACCGTCACAGGAAAGGAAGACCCAGAGTTACCTCTGCTGCAGAGGATAAGTTCATTGGAGTTAACAGCCTCAGAAATTGCAGCCCAAATAAATGCTTCACAGAGTTCAAGTAACAGACACATCTCAACATCAACTATACAGAGGAGACTGCGTGAAATCAGGCCTTCATGGTCGAATTGCTGCGAAGAAACCACTACTAAAGGACACCAATAATAAGAAGAGACTTGCTTGGGCCAAGAAACACGAGCAATGGATATTAGACCGGTGGAAATCTGTCCTTTGGTCTGACGAGTCCAAATTTGAGATTTTTGGTTCCAACCGCCGTGTCTTTGTGAGGCGCAGAGTAGGTGAACGGATGATCTCTGCATGTGTGGTTCCCACCGTGAAGCATGGAGGAGGAGGTGTTATGGTGTGGGGGTGCTTTGCTGGTGACAGTGTCTGTGATCTATTTAGAATTCAAGGCACACTTAACCAGCATGGCTACCACAGCATTCTGCAGCAATACGCCACCCCATCTGGTTTGCGCTTAGTGGGACGATAATTTGTTTTTCAACAGGACAATGACCCAAAACACCTTCAGGTTATTTGACCAAGAAGGAGAGTGATTAAGTGCTGCATCAGATGACCTGGCCTCCACAATCTCCCGACCTCAACCAATTGAGATGGTTTGGGATGAGTTGGACCGCGTGAAGGAAAAGCAGCCAACAAGTGCTCAGCATATGTCAGAGCTCCTTCAAGAATGTTGGAAAAGCATTCCTCTTGAAGTTGGTTGAGAGAATGCCAAGAGTGTGCAAAGTTGTCATCAAGGCAAAGGGTGGCTACTTAGAAGAATCTAAAATACATTATGATTTGTTTAACACTTTTTTGGTTACTACATGATTTCATATGTGCTATTTAATAGTTTTGATGTCTTCACTATTATTCTACAATGTAGAAAATAGTACAAATAAAGAAAAACCCTTGAATGATAGGGGTGTCCAAACTTTTGACTGGTACTGTACATATGCAACAATAGTAATCATATCGTGGTCCTCTGTAGCTCAATTGGTAGAGCATGGCGCTTGTAACGCCAGGGTAGTGGGTTCAATCCCCGGGACCACCCATGCGTAAAAATGTATGCACACATGACTAAGTCGCTTTGGATAAAAGCGTCTGCTAAATGGCATATTATTATTATTATTATTATTATGTACTTGTATATGAGCACCATATAAACTGCACACGCACCAAAAACCCTGTTTTGGCAATAAATCACTAATATAAATTAGGGGGGACTATCATGTTGTACCCGCTGTGGAAATTAACACACAAAAAAACACATGGAAACTGGAGATATTTTTTACATCACTGTTTAGAGAACAACCTGCAGAAGACAGTCAGCTACATTTTGGAGTGATGCATTTTTATTTGGGGGTCGCCAAAACAGGAAAGAGAAAAGCATTTAATATGGCAAAATAATTAAACATGTCAATTTAACAGGATATATGTTGCCCACTCACAAACTATTGCAACAATGACATCTATTTCTCACTCATTTAACCATTTAGAGAGTAAAAAAATGCTCTACAACACAATTTAACCCCGGTGCCTGAAAGTTTGACGTCACTACTAGTATGGAGCATTTCAAAGCAGTCTGGACAATAGGGCCTATTCAAGTTGTCTTAAATGTTTATACCTCACCTTGGAGTCCGATATATGGGGCGATGAAGAACAGGGTCACGTTCAACAAGGCACAACATTGTGGAACATTGAGATAGAAATATATAATGTTGAACAAACTGGCCTTTTCTGACATGTGACTTGAAGGAATCACATCAACTCTATTTCTATCTGCAATGTTCCACAATGGTTGCCTACTGAACCTGCCCCAGATATCACACAGAAGAGAGGTGAGAGGTAATGTGAGATGTCATGGAAGGTCAGGAAGTACCTTTCTAAAAGACTTAGCAGGACTATTGGCCTCTGACAGATCGAGGCTGGCAATAGTGTCCGTACAGTCAGACAGAGGGGCGTCCTGCAATAGTAAACTGAGTGAGGGGGGCAGAACTCAGTCCGAGAACACACACACATTCATACAGTACGCATAGTCACACCCACGCAGCGTTTGTTTAAGGGAGGCGAATGGGGCAGTCTCAAGCGTGATCATGATAATAAAAATGGCTCTGGATCATGCATTGCAACACACCACAGGAGTGTGTGCAAGTCAAACTACGGAGACACAAAACCATAAGACATTTACCTCTAGATTTAACGCCATCAAATCACGCAAAACCAAAACGTTATAACTAACAGTGAAGAAAGGTTCAGAGAAAACCAACTGCTCTTTCTCAAATCAGTCCTTCTAAAGACCTTCATTAGTCAAATCTGATCGCATAATGCACATTATATTGGTTAGCAGACAAACACTTCAACAATGGCCTCAGCAGTCCTCCCAAAACTCATTCAAATTAAACTAGCAAAACCTTAATAACTAATTATGAATGGGATCCACCAGAGGTCAAATAATGGAAAGGAACTCAGGAGGAGGGCAAACCAACAACATGCAAACTCAACTCTGAAGTCATATGAAAGCAATCCAACAGACCTGTAGCGAACAGTGCTGAAGGCTAACAGTGCTGAAGGCTAACAGTGCTGAAGGCTAACAGTGCTGAAGGCTAACAGTGCTGAAGGCTAACAGCATGTTGGGGTTAGTCATCAAAAGGATGAAAATCTAAAATCAACCAAAGGAGATGGACACAACCCGGCCTGTGACACAGCATGAGTTTACCTCTGACCTTCATGTTACTTACCTGCCAGACTGAACTTCTCTGTGGTCAAAGAATAACCAAGTTAACTTAAATGTCAGTGGGGGCGATCAAGTCAGACCTGGGTTCAAATACTATTAGAAATCATTCAAATACTTTTAGCCTTTGCTTTAGTCTGCTTAGAGTGCAGGGTTTGCAGTTTTGCAACTATTATATTGGCTCAATCAAGCCAAGCTTAAGAATTTGAAATTAGGTCTCGAGGGTAAGCATATGGGGCAGCACACATATTGCTATTTTTCCAGGGTTTGGCTGGCTGTGGTGTGGGGCAGGGCACAGGATGGACTCACCTGGACAAAGGAGCGGTCCACCATGCTTCCAGCACACAGCACCTGGGACTCAGGCCCTGCAGTCTTGATGTCCTTAAGGTTCTGCTCTCGGATCTAGAGGGTGGTAGCAGACAGAAAGAGGGGTTGGATACGGAGCCACAGACATGCATTGAATAACACAAAGACAGAAATCCCGATTCTCTAACCTTCTTCCGAAGTGTGCACTACCACTCATGGATTCATTTTTGTTGTTGTTGAAAAAAACCTAATGCTTTTAAATCCATGATGAACAGTGTACAAGTGCACACTACAGGAGTAGGGCAAAGAGTTGGGACCCAAACCAACCCATGTTGAAATAATCGACAGAGAGTCCATGTTAAAATGATATCCTACCTTGTTCCTCATCTCCAGCACCTCTTTGGGGTTTGTGTTGAGCGGGACAAACTGATTGGCCACTGCAGCCTGTCGCATCCCTTCCTCATTCATCCACTGTAATCACCATAGCAACAATTAAAATAAACTGCCTAAAATGACGCCGCCAAAATAACATGAAAAAACAGGTGCAAAATATTTAAATATACAGACTACGCAGGCTTTACAGGACAATAATTATAATAATAGGTCATGCTTTTCAAACTGAAAAAATTGAGAAGGTATGACTAACGGAATTATAAAAAATATAAAATACACGTAGAAGCAGTGATGATGCATATTTTGGCAGGATGGCTCTGTATTTCATAGTTCTAGACAGTACACACTGTATTAAGTTACTGGTATTCTATGTCATTATCTAACCCCCTAACAGGCATCTGTTATTGAACATACAATACCAAAATAGTACAATGTTTCCTCCAAAAAGATGCACAATTATCATCATCATCATCATCATTCATACTCTGGCTGTTACTGGTAGACTTAAAAAACGGAGTAAACAACTATAAAACACAAAAAAGAGCAACTGAAGACATCACAAGATGATGAGAGACCGGGGAGGGGGTGAAAACGGGAGGGGGTGAGGCGATGATGACGCTGGCTTACAGTACAGTAGAAGCTATGTACTGTATGTGGACCAGCGAGCTAGTGGCAATGGGGTGAGGCGTGAGAGTGGGCATTACCAAGTCATTTCCCAGGCTAACATACAGTACAGTAACAGAACAACAGGGATAAAGAGAAAAACACACACCGACAGACGAGACACTCGTCCACCATTTACTGACTGACAGAATAACTAATTGGGGAAAAAACTCCAACTTAGTGTTACCCCCAAGAATTGAATTTTATACAAGTTAAAATGTCCTTAGTTTATGTTTAGTTAAAAGGGGCTGTCATGGTCTCTATGCAATGGTATTTTGATCTACTACTGAATACCGTTCTTGTACGACAGCAGTAGAAAGAATCTCTGGAGCTGTCATTTTTTGGAAGGTAATGAACTGGACTGTTCTGGAAGTTCTTGACAGAGCTGTTTAAACCGAAACAATGGGAATGCTCAGGCCAGGATAGAAAGAAAATGATTGAGCTTTATTTTTTTTAAACACAGATATGATTAAATGAGCAGCCGCTGAATCTACAGTACTTTTACCCTTCATGCTAATATTTTTTATTTTTCCACCTTTTTTAATGCACTTTCTGGAAAGCATGTTATTATGCAATTTGCCTTGGAGTAGCATGAGCTATGGGTTCTTTTCTGTTTAAGAGATGTTTCAGCTGGGTTGTTAAAGCTGTTAGGTGCCAAACCAAAAACTAGATGAGGAAGAGGCAAAGGGCATCTGGGATGTAGTTAGGAAACATGGGATGGACATGTAAACATGATATACTCACTGATTATGTACAGAGTTTCACAACAACACTTTCTCCTACTTTCCCAGAGGAGATAATCGGTTCAAAAGTTAAAATGGGTTAAATGTATTTTTCTTCTTTTTTTTTTTATTAAACATATTTGCTCATGCATGGGAACACAAATGAAGTTTCATATCAGCTCTGGGCATTTGGGAGGCGGTTCGGGTCTGAGTCATAAAAAAGCAGGCTATGACTCATGAGATTCCGATTCCAATGCCATACCAAAAGCAGGGCGGTCTTGCGCCTTATTCACTGTCTATGGCTTTAACTGTGATGTAATTAGCTGTCTGGCCGAAGGACCAGCTGCAAGAGATAGAGGTAACTTCCTCGGTTTCAAAGGTCAAACAATGCTCAAAATAAAAGAGGCATGCTAGCTTTGAAGTGCGTCTACAAAGGGGGACATTGTCTATCTATAATTTAGTGTATTGTTCTATTAGATTAGCTAGTAATTAGTAATACATTGTCATACTCTCATATCATTAACTGTGGTACAAAACTGTGTGCAACACACCTCACCTTAGAAAGGTGTGAGGTTTGCTTTAGTAAAATGCATCCTACATTATGCTTCAGTTTAACACTGCACTAACTTCCCTGGGTGCACAGTTAGAAAAGCTACAGATCAGACACACAACACCAGACAGAAAGGAACGAGAACAAATCTGTAAAGCAGCAGTAGTGGTTCGTAAGCAACATCATCGAGCCACGCCCACTCTGGGCTCATGCCACACCCCTGTCGCTCCTCCTCCCGCAATGCATCTGACTACTCATGCAACACCGCATGCGCTGGGCTGCTGGGCTGGCACCCTAAAGCCTGAGGGAACAAGGGATGGAAAGGGGAGGAGTGGGACTAAGAGGAGGAAGAGAGGGAGGGACCACCTGCTTAACAGAGTGGTTCATAGGGAAAACAACTTCTTTAGACAGAGTAAGATTTAGGAACAAAGAAGTGCATTTTCAAGGGAATGAAAAGGGGGAATCAGAATATATAAAATCTGTCTTAATCAGTTATTAAAGTCTGGTCTTTGGACTGGCTAGAGAGGAAAATAGAGCAAAACTACCACAATGGGAATTAGTTAACTACTGGACAGAGAGAGTGGTTAGATACATCCAAACACTGGAGATGTCTGGAGTTATCTGGAGAAGCACACGATCTAAATAGATCACAGGATCCATTTCACCCCAACCTTAGAGTGCCAACCAGCTGCCCTGTCAACAACTAGCTGAACTGTACGACTAACTATGAACAATAAGGTAGACACAGACCAAGCAGTTGGTAATACAGCTTGGCACGCAGACACCGGACGAGAGAGACTGCAGCAAGGGTTTGACGTGATCGTGTGTAATGTTCGTCCACACCTTAGTCTTCGACTTGGGGCTGCCACCGTCAGGCCCTTCCTCGTTGGCATCGTCCGGCCGGCCCGAGTTGAGCCAGCGGGTCTTGTCACGCTGCTGCCTCTGAAAGCTGTGCTTGAGAGGGGAGCGAGCGCCCGAGTCACTGTCCTCGGCATAGGAATAGCCCGTGGCAGAGGGAGCGATCTCTACGTCGCTGCTGAACTTTTTTGCTTTGTCTCGCAGGGCAGGGCACCTGTAGGGGTAGCCTGTCCTGTAACCCTAGAGAAAGAGAGAGACAGGGTCAGTTAGAGGGTGTATCAAGAAAGGAGTTAAAGCAAGGCATATCAAATATTATTGATAGTAACCTACAGTATTACTAATATAATTTTACATGAAAATCTGTCAACTGTAATGAAATGTAATTTTTCCAGCTTGGCAGGAAAGGTTATCCTGGTAGTCTCATATCTGTTTGTACTGTCTTACCAACTCCTATGGTCAAACAACATTTGGCAATGACAATGACCATGACCATAGGAGTTGGCAAAACAACACAAACAGATCTGGGGCCAGTCTAGGAAAAGGTAACATTACTCTCAAGACTAATAGGCGAATTCCTACCAGGTTATCCAGCATCCTCATGTAAGCCTCAAACTCCTGCTCCCCGACCAGCCACTTTGGGTGTGTGGAGCCCTCGACATGCTCAGAGCACCGCGGCCGGGATTTGTACTTAGCAGGGTCCAGCATCACCAGGTTATCAGGCCCTCCAGCATTGGCTAGGGTGCGCACCTGGAAACACACACAAACACATAGTCCCACACAAAGTCATTCAGTCACAGACACGATCATGTCACATGCAGAATGAAGTATTGTGTTGGGTATATGTTGTGTTTCGATTGTATTATACTTGGCAAATGCTCAGAGAGTTGGCATCTTGTCTGAGAGTAACAGTATACAATACGATGTATCATTGATTGAAGGCTGGGTGCAGCATAAGATCAGCCGCAGTGCAGCGGCCCTGGAGCAGATTCTCACTGAAATCAACATTTGGCCTGAAAACTGTCAGGAAAGTGTCCTACCTGGACCTCACATGCAGTGACCAGGTTGTGGATATAGTAGAAGGCTTCCTCCACAGTCTCCCCAACAGACACCAGACCATGGTTTCTAAGGATCAGAACCTAGAGGACAAATAACATCAAAACAACTCAGTGTACCCACACACAAAAAGATACTCTCTCACACATATAGACACTTAGGGCCAGTTTCCCCAGACACAGATTAAGCCATGTGCGCACGCACACTTGCAGCCAGTCCCAATTTATTCCCAAACCCTCCCTAGCCTGGCCCCATCATTTTGAACCCTTCTTCTGTTACCTTGCTGGTTGGCCCCAGGTTCTTCTGTATAAGGACGCTCTCCTCCTCATCTACGAGGATGCCGTGGTAGTCATGGTAGGCCACTTCCCCCAGGGTCATGGCCTCTGGAGAGATGGGCAACAGGCCACACTTCATGGCCGACACCTGAAATACAACACACAGAACACAAGTTATCCACCAATAGGGACAGGGCCTCTGGAGATGGGCAGCAGGCATCATTTCAAGGCCGACACCTGAAACACAACACACAGACAGATGTAATTATCTACCACTACAGATATGGGGCGCTGTAGAACTACACCACAACAGCTGACTAGAATGTTTATTTTGGTAGCAGCAGTATTTCACGATTTTTCACATTCGTTCTAGCTCGCTTGGTGCCCTTGATGGGCAGAATTTTCACCAATGGAATGGTGCCCTGGGTGAGCTAAAATGAATGCGCCTAATATTACAAAGTTTACAAGAGCATAAAAATGTTAAAGTTCTATAGATCTGTAGCAACCAGGCAGAGAAAGGAAGTTAGGAATGGGTCAGGTGTGTGTGGTTGGTGGGGTGGGGTGGCTTATTTCTTACTGCAGCTCCGGCCGGTGTGTGGACGTGTACAATGCACTTGACGTCTGGCCGGGCTGCGTAGATTGCTGAGTGGAGAGTGAAGCCAGCCAGGTTGACCCCTAGATTGGTGCTCCCCCGGTCCACGATCTCCCCTTGTATATTAATCTTCACCTAGGATGGGACACAGAATTAAATAGAAAGGATACATTATAACATAGCTCTATGGGATAGGACCAGACAGGCAGCGGTGAGTCAATGCCTTATGACTGAAAGACTACAGTGAAATTAACTATCTAAAAGTTAACAATAAAAAAAAAAAAAAAAAGGTGATACATCTGGGATCATACAGTTAAACAGTGAGTCAATGCCCTGTGACTTATCTTACCATGCTAGCCTATGTCCCAGATCTATTTGTTCTGTCTTGCAAACTCTAGCCAAACTTGAGTTTGCAAGTTTGGCTGCGGCAGGTAGCTTAGTGGGTAAGAGCGTTGTGCCAGTAACCGAAAGGTCGCTGGTTCTAATCCCCGAGCCGACTAGGTGAAAAATCTGTCGATGTGCCCTTAAGCAAGGCACTTAACCCTAATTGCTCCTGTAAGTCGCTCTGGATAAGAGCGTCTGCTAAATGACTAAAATGTAAATGTAAAATGTAAATGTAAAAATGACATAGGAGTTGGCAAGACAGCACAAACAGATCTGGGACTCAGGCCTGTCAGTGAAATTAACAATGTAAAAATATGATACAGGCAGAGGGAATTGACGGCAGCTTCGGCCTTGAAGGATCTATGAGTCAGCATATAACAAGACAAGTGTTACATCTCCAGATTACAGTACACAGTCGTGGTCAAAAGTTTTGAGAATGACACAAGTATTGGTCTTTACAAAGTTTGCTGCTTCAGTGTTTTTAGATATTTTTGTCAGATGTTACTATGGTATACTGAAGTATAATTACAAGCATTCCATAAGTGTCAAAGGCTTTTATTGACAATTACATTAAGTTTATGCAAAGAGTCAATATTTGCAGTGTTGACCCTTCTTTTTCAAGACCTCTGCAATCTGCCCTGGCATGCTGTCAATTATCTTCTGGGCCACATCCTGACTGATGGCAGCCCATTCTTGCATAATCAATGCTTGGAGTTTGGCAGAATTTGTGGGTTTTTGTTTGTCCACCCGCCTCTTGAGGATTGACCACAAGTTCTCAATGGGATTAAGGTCTGGGGAGTTTCCTGGCCATGGACCCAAAATGTCGATGTTTTGTTCCCCGAACCACTTAGTTATCACTTTTGCCTTATGGCAAGGTGCTCCATCATGCTGGAAAAGGCATTGTTCATCACCAAACTGTTCTTGGATGGTTGGGAGAAGTTGCTCTCGGAGGATGTGTTGGTACCATTCTTTATTAATGGATGTGTTCTTAGGTAAAATTGTGAGTGAGCCCACTCCCTTGGCTGAGAAGCAACCCCACACATGAATGGTCTCAGGATGCTTTACTGTTGGCATGACACAGGACTGATGGTAGCGCTCACCTTGTCTTCTCCGGACAAGCTTTTTTCCGGATAACCCAAACAATCGGAAAGGGGATTCATCAGAGAAAATGACTTTACCCCAGTCCTCAGCAGTCCAATCCCTGTACCTTTTGCAGAATATCAGTCTGTCCCTGAAGTTTTTCCTGGAGAGAAGTGGCTTCCTCGATGCCCTTCTTGACACCAGGCCATCCTCCAAAAGTCTTCGCCTCACTGTGCGTGCAGATGCACTCACACTTGCCTGCTGCCATTCCTGAGCAAGCTCTGCACTGGTGGTGCCCCGATCCCGCAGCTGAATCAACTTTAGGAAACGGTCCTGGCGCTTGCTGAACTTTCTTGGGCGCCCTGAAGCCTTCTTCACAACAATTGAACCTCTCTCCTTTAAGTTCTTGATGATCCGATAAATGGTTGATTTAGGTGCAATCTTACTAGCAGCAATATCCTTGCCTGTGAAGCCCTTTTTATGCAAAGCAATGATGATGGCACGTATTTCCTTGCAGGTAACCAGAGGAAGAACAATGATTTCAAGCACCACCCTCCTTTTAAAGCTTCCAGTCTGTTATTCTAACTCAATCAGCATGACAGAGTGATCTCCAGCCTTGTCCTCGTCAACACTCTCACCTGTGTTAACAAGGGAATCACTGACATGATGTCAACTGGTCCTTTTGTGGCAGGGCTGAAATGCAGTGGAAAAGTTTTTTTGGGATTAAGTTCATTTTTCATGGCAAAGAGGGACTTTGCAATTAATTGCAATTCATCTGATCACTCTTCATAACATTCTGGAGTATATGCAAATTACCATCATAAAAACTGAGGCAGCAGACTTTGTGAAAATGTATATTTGTGTCATTCTCAAAACTTTTGACCACGACTGTACACTAGACAGAGAAGGAACTTGAACAACCTTAATGTCTCAAGTACGGTTGGATGTTGATAAACCTAATGCATTCAGAATCCCAAAGCCAGATATATTAAAATACCAGTAGTTAGGCAGGCAAAATGACAATCACTCATTTAAATGCATTTAGCACAACATAAGATGTACATTTTTAATTAGTTCACAGCTTTATCATACATTATGCAGGCAGCTCTGTTAAGAGTGAGAGACACTGGGGGAGAACCTTACCAGACTGGAGGCGGAGACTTCACTGTACAG
This sequence comes from Coregonus clupeaformis, assembly GCF_020615455.1. Classification (NCBI taxonomy): domain Eukaryota; kingdom Metazoa; phylum Chordata; class Actinopteri; order Salmoniformes; family Salmonidae; genus Coregonus; species Coregonus clupeaformis. The sequence continues at coordinate 53,388,185 of NC_059206.1, forward strand.
AAGCCCAAAAGGGACAACAATGAACCTCTCCTGATCTGAATTCATCCTGACCTGGAAGAGTACAGATGGTGTTCTTATCAAGTTACTCAGTACCAAACAAACAAACAAACAAACAAACAAGCCTAAGGAATTACACAAAATGGCTGACATACATACACTATAATGCAGTAGTTAGTATTTTCACATTATTTTGATGATTCATATGTATAGAATATTATGCTTACTCAACTAATTTTACTAACCTAGCCAACCCCACATTTCCTTATTGAGCTTTCTGAAAATATAGTCCGCTGGTAAAATGTGCGAAGCAAGCACTACATTATACTGCAGTGGGGGAAAAAAGATCCTGTCCTACATACCACTTCAGGTGTTTCGTACTGACTACGAGTCAGCTTCAGTGATATACAGTATCACTAGAGGGGTAAGATGCCTACAGTATAAGGTTTTCTTACAGTTAAGTGGTTGTAGATGAGCTGGGACCAGCCAAAGAGGTCTGTCAGGCGGTAGAAGGCAGCTAGCTTACAACGAAGCAGTTTCTCTCCTTTCTCATAGGAGATGGAGTCAGATCCACGCAGGTCATTCACTGGGGTTACCATACCCAGACCTAGATAGGGAGAGAGGGATTTGCTTTGGCAATATGTACACTACCGGTCAAAAGTTTTCGAACACCTACTCATTCAAGGGTTTATCTTTATTTTTTACTATTTTCTACATTGTAAAATAATAGTGAAGACATCAAAACTATGAAATAACACATATGGAATCATGTAGTAACCAAAGAAATGTTAAACAAATAAAAATATATTTTATATTTGAGATTCTTCAGTGTAGCCACCCTTTGCCTTGATGACAGCTTTGCACACTCTTGGCATTCTCTCAAACAGCTTCACCTGGAATGCTTTTCCAACAGTCTTGAAGGAGTTCCCAGATATGCTGAGCACTTGTTGGCTGCTTTTCCTTCACTCTGAGGTCCGACTCATCCCAAACCATCTCAATTTGGTTGAGGTCGGGGGATTGTGGAGGCAAGGTCATCTGATGCAGCACTCCATCACTCTCCTTCTTGGTCAAATAGCCCTTACACAGCCTGGAGGTGTGTTGGGTCATTGTCCTGTTGAAAAAAAAGTTATAGTCCCACTAAGCCCAAACCAGATGGGATGGCGTATCGCTGCAGAATGCTGTGGTAGCCATGCTGGTTAAGTGTGCCTTGAATTCTAAATAAATCACAGACAGTGTCACCAGCAAAGCACCCCCACACCATAACACCTCCTCCTCCATGCTTTACGGTGGGAAATACACATGCGGAGATCATCCGTTCACCCACACCGCGTCTCACAAAGACACGGCAGTTGGAACCAAAAATCTCCAATTTGGACTCCAGACCAAAGGACAGATTTCCACCGGTCTAATGTCCATTGCTCGTGTTTCTTGGTCCAAGCAAGTCTCTTCTTCTTATTGATGTCCTTTAGTAGTGGTTTCTTTGCAGCAATTTGACCATGAAGGCCTGATTCACACCGTCTCCTCTGAACAGTTGATGTTGAAATGTGTCTGTTACTTGAACTCTGTGAAGCATTTATTTGGGCTGCAATTTCTGAGGCTGGTAACTCTAATGAACTTATCCTCTGCAGCAGAGGTAACTCTGGGTCTTCCATTCCTGTGGAAGTTCTCATGAGAGCCAGTTTCATCATAGCGCTTGATGGTTTTTGCGATTGCATTTGAAGAAACGTTCAAAGTTCTTGAAATTTTCCGTATTGACTGACCTTCATGTCTTAAAGTAATGATGGACTGTCGTTTCTCTTTACTTATTTGAGCTGTTCTTGGACTTGGTCTTTTAATAAATAGGGCTATCTTCTGTATACCCCCCCCCCCTCCTTGTCACAACAAAACTGATTGGCTGAAACGCATTAAGAAGGAAAGAAATTCCACAAATTAACTTTTAAGAAGGCACACCTGTTAATTGAAATGCATTCCAGGTGACAACCTCATGAAGCTGGTTGAGAGAATGCCAAGAGTGTGCAAAGCTGTCATCAAGGCAAAGAGTGGCTACTTTGAAGAATATATTTTGTCAACTGGTCCTTTTGTACAAAATATACTACATGATTCCATATGTGTTATTTCATAGTTTTGATGTCTTCACTATTATTCTACAATGTAGAAAATACTACAAATAAAGAAAATCCCTTGAATGAGTAGGTGTTCTAAACCTTTTGACCGGTAGTGTACATTGTTACATCATGCCAATCAAACAAATTGAATTGAGAGAGAGACAGAGGAACAATTTCCTTTACCTCAGTTAACAAAGAATAATATGTTTATTTAGGTCTAAACATAGCATTTATCTGTCTATCATTACAAAGCCTGTAGTTTCCCTCTACTACAACACTACTAACAACCTCTGATCTTAGCGGAGGCCATCTTGGACTGAGGGGACCTACTAATCTGGTAACATACAGTGGGGGAAAAAAGTATTTAGTCAGCCACCAATTGTGCAAGTTCTCCCACTTAAAAAGATGAGACAGGCCTGTAATTTTCATCATAGGTACACGTCAACTATCACAGACAAATTGAGAAACATTTTTCCAGAAAATCACATTGTAGGATTTTTAATAAATTTATTTGCAAATTATGGTGGAAAATAAGTATTTGGTCACCTACAAACAAGCAAGATTTCTGGCTCTCACAGACCTGTAACTTCTTCTTTAAGAGGTTCCTCTGTCCTCCACTCGTTACCTGTATTAAATGGCACCTGTTTGAACTTGTTATCAGTATAAAAGACACCTGTCCACAACCTCAAACAGTCACACTCCAAACTCCACTATGGCCAAGACCAAAGAGCTGTCAAAGGACACCAGAAACAAAATTGTAGACCTGCACCAGGCTGGGAAGACTGAATCTGCAATAGGTAAGCAGCTTGGTTTGAAGAAATCAACTGTGGGAGCAATTATTAGGAAATAGAAGACATACAAGACCACTGATAATCTCCCTCGATCTGGGGCTCCACGCAAGATCTCACCCCGTGGGGTCAAAATGATGACAAGAACGGTGAGCAAAAATCCCAGAACCACACGGGGGGACCTAGTGAATGACCTGCAGAGAGCTGGGACCAAAGTAACAAAGCCTACCATCAGTAACACACTACGCCGCCAGGGACTCAAATCCTGCAGTGCCAGACGTGTCCCCCTGCTTAAGCCAGTACATGTCCAGGCCCGTCTGAAGTTTGCTAGAGTGCATTTGGATGATCCAGAAGAGGATTGGGAGAATGTCATATGGTCAGATGAAACCAAAATATAACTTTTTGGTAAAAACTCAACTCGTCGTGTTTTGAGGACAAAGAATGCTGAGTTGCATCCAAAGAACACCATACCTACTGTGAAGCATGGGGGTGGAAACATCATGCTTTGGGGCTGTTTTTCTGCAAAGGGACCAGGACGACTGATCGTGTAAAGGAAAGAATGAATGGGGCCATGTATCGTGAGATTTTGAGTGAAAACCTCCTTCCATCAGCAAGGGCATTGAAGATGAAACGTGGCTGGGTCTTTCAGCATGACAATGATCCCAAACACACCGCCCGGGCAACGAAGGAGTGGCTTCGTAAGAAGCATTTCAAGGTCCTGGATGGCCTAGCCAGTCTCCAGATCTCAACCCCATAGAAAGTCTTTGGAGGGAGTTGAAAGTCCGTGTTGCCCAGCGACAGCCCCAAAACATCACTGCTCTAGAGGAGATCTGCATGGAGGAATGGGCCAAAATACCAGCAACAGTGTGTGAAAACCTTGTGAAGACTTACAGAAAACGTTTGACCTGTGTCATTGCCAACAAAGGGTATATAACAAAGTATTGAGAAACTTTTGTTATTGACCAAATACTTATTTTCCACCATAATTTGCTAATAAATTCATAAAAAATCCTACAATGTGATTTTCTGGATTTTTTTCTCTCTCATTTTGTCTGTCATAGTTGACGTGTACCTATGATGAAAATTACAGGCCTCTCTCATCTTTTTAAGTGGGAGAACTTGCACAATTGGTGGCTGACTAAATACATTTTTCCCCCACTGTACATCACATATAGCTCATATATAGTGCCATATACATTAGATTAAAAGTATACATTACATCAGTGTTTCCCAAACCTCTCCTCGAGTACCAACAGACAGTCCACTTACTTAAAAAGTATTTAAAAAGGAATCAGAGTGGTAAGAACTGAAGACACATGACAGGATTATCCTGTATATTACTCACTCATGTTGAGTGCAGCCATGCCTCCCTGTGGCGCTGCGGGGTACATGGTGGGGATATTCGTGGTCATGAAGTCAGCTATCTGCTGCAGGGCCAACAGGCTGGTGGGGGTCTTTCCCCTCTTCATCTGGTCCTGGATCATCGTATCCAGCTCGTCACAAAACGCCTGGGGAGTAAAGTAGACAGTAACACAGTCAGTAACAGACAGACAGAGAGACACATAGTCAGAGACAGACATTGAAGGGTCAGTACGTGTCACTGCACACATACGCTACCAGTCAAAGGTTTGGACACACCTACTCATTCAAGGGTTTTTCTTTATTTTTACAATTTTTTTACATTGTAGAATAATAGTGAAGACATCAAAACTATGAAATAACACATGGAATCATGTAGTAACCAAAAAAGTGTTAAACAAATCAAAATACATTTTATATTTGAGATTCTTCACACAGCTTTGCACACTCCTGGCATTCTCACAACCAGCTTCAAGAGGTAGTCATCTGGAATGCATTTCAATTAACAGGTGTGCCTTCTTAAAAGTTAATTTGTGGAATTTATTTCCTTCTTAATGCATTTGAGCCAATCAGTTGTGTTGTGACAAGGTAGGGGGGGTATACAGAAGATAGCCTTATTTGGTAAAAGACCAAGTCCAAATTATGGCAAGAACAGCTCAAATAAGCAAAGAGAAACAACAGTCCATCATCATTACTTTAAGACATGAAGGTCAGTCAATACGGAACATTTCAAGAACTTTGAAAGTTTTTTTCAAGTGCAGTCGCAAAAACCATCAAGCGCTATGATGAAACTGGCTCTCATGAGGACCGCCACAGGAATGGAAGACCCAGAGTTACCTCTGCTGCAGAGGATAAGTTCATTAGAGTTACCAGCCTCAGAAATTGCAGCCCAAATAAATGCTTCAGAGTTCAAGTAACAGACACATCTCAACTGTTCAGAGGAGACTGTGAATCAGGCCTTCATGGTTGAATTGCTGCAAAGAAACCACTACTAAAGGACATCAATAAGAAGAAGAGACTTGCTTGGACCAAGAAACACGAGCAATGGACATTAGACCGGTGGAAATCTGTCCTTTGGTCTGGAGTCCAAATTGGAGTCCCAACCGCTGTGTCTTTGTGAGACGCGGTGTGGGTGAACGGATGATCTCCGCATGTGTATTTCCCACTGTAAAGCATGGAGGAGGTGGTGTTATAGTGTGGGGGTGCTTTGCTGGTGACACTGTCAGTGATTTATTTAGAATTCAAGGCACACTTAACCAGCATGGCTACCACAGCATTCTGAAGTGATACGCCATCCCATCTAGTTTGGGCTTAGTGGGACTATCATTTGTTTTTCAACAGGACAATGACCCAAAACACACCTCCAGGCTGTGTAAGGGCTATTTGACCAAGAAGGAGAGTGATGGAGTGCTGCATCAGATGACCTTGCCTCCACAGTCCCCCGACCTCAACCCAATTGAGATGGTTTAGGATGAGTCGGACCGCAGAGTGAAGGAAAAGCAGCCAACAAGTAAGTGCTCAGCGTATGTAGGAACTCCTTCAAGACTGTTGGAAAAGCATTCCAGGTGAAGCTGGTTGAGAGAATGCCAAGAGTGTGCAAAGCTGTCATCAAGGCAAAGGGTGGCTATTTGAAGAATCTCAAATATATTTTGATTTGTTTAACACTTTTTTGGTTACTACATGATTCTATGTGTTATTTCATAGTTTTGACGTCTTCATTATTATTCTACAATGCAGAAAATAGTAAAAATAAAGAAAAACCCTGGAATTAGTAGGTGTGTCCAAACTTTTGACTGATACTGTATGCGTCAATACACTACCACCGTCGCAGAGTTGACAGTCACAGACAGACAGACAGGGACATTCACAAAGTCAGATGGTGAAGGCTCAGGTCAGGACAGAACGCGCCAATACACTGTCGTCTTCGCTAATGCATTCTAACACTGTCACTGGCTGGCTATTGTTAGTTCCTCTATTTCATGATCCATGGTTACTCTTAAATCAAGAGTGATCTGAAATAAAAGGGCCTCTATTTTATGTCTGCCTGTGTTCTCTCGCTGTCGCTGCTTGAAAATGTCACAAGTAAGTCTGAAGTGCCTGTTGACTGCCGCATTGCAAAGAGGAGACAGAGAGGCTCCACAATAATAAACAATGTTTGCAGGAATAGCCTAGTATATTACAGAAGCTCTGACTATTAGTTACTGTCCTAACCCAAACATTCCCAACAGCAGCTATGAGAGATCACTGAAAAACAATCTTCTCACACTGGTCCTGTATGTTTCATACTGTCCCTGACATGAAGAGAACTGAAGGGAGAATATCATGCACTCTACCCTTTTGTTACCCTCCCAGCTGCTGTCGGTGTGTGTGTGTGTGTGTGCACTTTGTGCGTGCGTGTGTGTGTCATTGCTGCCCGGAAAGAGCTCATCTCCTCTCTGACCCATATAAACTCATTCAGACTAGAGTACTGAGGCCTTATGGCTCTCTGCCTATCCCTAGACCCTGATCCATCCACACTGCACAGCATAATAAAGACTGTCTTTCTTCCTTAACTATAAGGGCTGGTGTATAAATATTTAGTTTTTATACGTATATTACTGGGCTTAAACTGAGTGCTTAGGGAACAGTAGTGTGTTTGAGAGAGACAGATAAACTGTTGATCAGTGTTAAGTGGTTATAGCATGTGATAGTGGAGAGGGTGATACAGCCCTACACAAAGAGGCTATTCAATTGGAAGTAAAAAAAACAGTGGGACAAGTTTTTGGACAAAAGGTGTTCTTATATTCTTATGTTGGTGACATTACATTAAGACATAGGATAGAAGAGGAGTAGCACTGCACATTGAGTGTGTGTTTGTGTGAATTTGCATGCAGTGTGTGTGTATGATAGCCAGTCCTACCGGGCTCTGCAGGATCATGGAGACCCTCTTCCTCTGCTCCATCATGTTGAAATCCTGTCTGAGGTCTGGAGCCATGTTTCTCTCACGCTGGTACTCTGGGCTGCTCTCATCCACACGGTCAAAGTAGCGCTCCTTGTGGGGGGCAGTGGTGGGAGGGGGGGCAGTCACCACCCCAGCACCTGAGTCACCATTCATCACCGGGTCTGTCAGCTCCTGTAGATGCCAGGGTGAATGGTCAGAGGTGAGATGTTACAACATGGGTCATGTTCAGTGGTGACCTGTCATTCAGTGCAGGTGGGGTGATAAGTGTCACATATCAGTTTGCAAACAATGTAAAAAAATAAATATACATCTTTGAATGAATAAAGCTGCATACAAACATGGTCTCATTTTTGCTTTCTTGAGTGAGGCAGCGCCAAAATGCAGGTGCTTTCTGTGGTGGTGGGGAAGCCAGTGGAAAAAAACGGAGCGTAGGGGTTGGTAATGTTCTCTAGTTGCGCCGTGATTGGCTCAGTGTTCTGTCACTCATGGGGACACTACGTCAATGCAAAATGTACGGGTAGAGCTCTAAAATTCAAGCCCATTGGGTGCTGCCATAGAGTTACATTAGAAGTGCCCATCCAAGAAGGCTCAAGGTCATTGGCCACAGATACAATGACATCAAATCACATATCTACCGTAGCTTTGATTGGACTGATAATGTCAACATCATACTTACAAAATATTAGCTAGCAAGCTAGCAGTCATCATCATGAATCAAGTCGACAATCTACTGACAAAACCTTTTCAATCCTTGTCATATGAAGATAAATTATAGATAAAACGTATCGGTGCTCATCGGCCATTGGACATACACATTACACAACAAGTTGGAAATCGCAAATTCAACAATGAGTGGTTTGGAAGGAATTGCAAAGCAATCACTAGCCTGCTATTCAGTGGGGTGGGTGCGTGGTCCAAGTCTGGGTTTAGGGATAAACATTCAACATTGGCCATGCTGTCAATCCAGCATGACCTCTGCCGTGCTCAAAATAACTGTAAACTCGGAACTGGGAAATCTCAGACTTCAGTGAGTTCAAGACAACTGGGGAAAAAAAACAGCTCCGACTGGGAAAATACGTTTTCAACGGTCATCCAACTCGGAATCTCGAGCCTCTTTCTAGAGCTCCGACCTGAAGATCACTGACGTCATCATGATTCAACCTTGTTTTTTTCAGAGTTCCCAGTTGTCTTGAAAGCACCATAAAAATCAGGAGAATGCCAGACTTTGATGACAAAGTTTGCCCACGAAGGACCGCCGCGCCACCTTCCTGTTCAAGTGAGCACAGCACAACAAGGTGAGTCCAAAATTGTATTGTATTCTGCTGCATAAATGATGTAATATGCCAGGGAGATAAGTATACTGTAGCTAAGAAAGTTATACTAAGTGTATGTTATGTAGTAAGCTGTTAGTAGCCCATGTGCCTCACCCTAATAATCTGGTCCCCTTTCCCCTCATAATTCAGCCTACTGTTTTGACTTGGTGGTGCACATGTAGCCTATAGCCTGTTTTAGAGAAATGTCATCATTTAATATTGTAAGAGTTTTCATTGTCTGCTTATATGCCCTTTATCTATCCTACGGTTCTGACTTGGTGTACAGGGAAAATACTGTAAGAACGGCCCATGTTCTGAATTCTGTTGCTGTACAATTTCAAAAGTGCTGAACAAATAGTTATATTGACTACGTCCATCCTAGCTCGCTCATTAATGTCTTAATCGAAGTTACGGACTGCCTCTTAACCGCTTGTCGTCCCCTTATGCCATAGTTTGTACATCTCAATTGTCAGTAGGAACCACATTTGTTTAAGCAAGTCAGCCATATCAGCAATGTTTTTTTAAAAGGCTGAATGAACTGTATCGCTGCCAGACAAGGCTCTGCTGATAGCCAGATGTAGCAGTGGTAAGGTATTGGGACTGCTGTTGGGACTCTGCTGTTGGGACAGCTTTATGTAGGCCCTAACAGTTTGTGGGCACTGGTTGTCACCGTTATAGTGCAATTAATGTATTGTTTAGTGTTGTGTTTGTTGGGTACTAACTTTTAAACTTGAAATATCCTTATTCATGTTACCATATTAGAACTGATGGTATGGAAATATACTGAGTGAGAAAGGGGAGTGCAGGGAGTTTACATTTTATTGTTAAAATCTCATGTATCCTATGGAGAGGAGAAGGGCCACAGTCTGGTTTCATTCAACAGATAAGGTAGGACAGGTCTGGGTTGGGGAGGAGAGCAATTTGGGCTGGGGTCAGGTCAGATGAAGTGAGAAAGAACAGGCATCACTAAAGTCCTGCCTAGCAACAGAGATGTATTGGCTGTCCAGGGGTGCAAGGAGGGGACTCAGCATAGGAGGAAGGTATAAATATATGTGCTTGTGTAAACATGTCTTGGTCTTTGCAGCTGTTTGACCCATTGGGTGAATAAACTTGGTTTGAGCTTTGACTAGTTGTCCATTAGATACTGACAGAGTGAAAAACTAACATGTGTTGTGTAGTGGCTTTGCTGGCATGCATCTAAAACACATATATATATATATATTTTTTAGCCCCACAAAGATTTACATGCTAAAATCGCCACTGGTCATGTTTATAAGGGTACGCTGTAGAAAAACATTTTAAAAAGTAAGATGAAAATTAGCATTTCTTATTGGACAAGTCCAGGTAGTAGTCTCTCCCTGTTAGTTAGTTAGTTGTCTTACGTTTGGTACATTTTAGTCATTTAGCAGACGCACTTATCCAGAGCGACTTACAGGAGCAATTAGGGTTAAGTGCCTTGCTCAAGAGCACAGACAGATTTTTCACCTAGTCGGCTCGGGGATTAGAACCAGCGACCTTTCGGTTACTGGCACAACGCTCTTAACCACTAAGCTACCTGCCGCCCCAATGAACACAATGCTGGTTTCATCGAAGTTATCAGTTTAATATCACAGTCACACTAGATTACTGGGTGTATGTCACTGCCTCAGAGGAATGCAGCAGAATTTAAAATGTGCACGTCACGCTTGCTGTCCCAAACATTGTCACATTGCATGGCTTCATGCCATCACCTCTGCTGCTTCCTGTTTGGTCATTTGACCACACCCCCCATGGCTTATTGATTTCCTGTCCATTTTCCCTGGCTCACTCATTCAAAACAAAACCCAATAATAACAATAACATGGGACAAAATAAAATGTTAACAGTTTTACCCAACACTAGCACGCCAAACACTGTTTGCTAGCAACACAGTGAGTACAGGAAGGAGGGAGTGTCTAATGTCAGTTTCAGTCCAGAGTAAAAGCGATTCTCATCTCCACTCTGATTCTGTTGCATAGCAGAGCTATGAGAGGTTGTTGTTCATGAATACCACAGTACAGCTTGCACTGCCCCCTCCTATTTAGACAGAACATCACTGATAATCAAGGAGAGATAGAGAGATGGGGGCAATTCAATGGTAATGGAATTACGCTGTAAATGTGTTTATTTATTTAATGTGTCAATTGTTCAAAGTAGTCATTGCATAGAGTTGTATGGTTTGTTAAACGTTGAAATGAATGGTTTTTTTTGCCATACATTTTAAAGTGAGTCTCAGCATAATTGCGTTACCGTGGAACTGCTCATGGAGAGATGGAGCGAAAATAGATGGAGGGATTAGAGATGGAGGGACAGTAGTCTCACTCTGCCAGACATGACACCGATTTCCATTCAATAATCAACCTAGAGCGGCTGGAGTCTAGGCTAGAGGGACAGAAATGATTTGCAATTGATCTTGTCTCATTTCTGTCAAGGCTGTCTGAGGGGATAATGTGCTCTCAGATAAAGTACATTAGCAGCCTGTAGACTGAGACCTCCCCCCAGAGGACAAAGATAGGCAGCATAAGAGCATTAGAGTTAGGCTAGTGGGCCTCTCTGGGCAGACACCACTGTAAACCATTAGCCCTTCTCAGTTCTCAGCAGTTAGAGCTTTCAGGCAGCCAAAACTGGACACAGGGCTGCTATGACAACTACTTGCCAGGCCCAAACTATCCAGCCCTCACAGCAGACATTGGCCCAATCGGTTTAGTGCCAGATACACGCTAGGAAGAGTTTGGGGGCAAATAAAAGGGGAAATCAGGATTGTTTTGTTGTTGAGAAAGTAGAAAAACCATGATACATACTTTATCAATTCAAATTGTATATGCAATGGTTCTACACTGTTTTAGTGTGAGTTTTGAAGCCAGGGTCTCTTTTCTGACCTGAGGGATTCTTGTGATTGGAGTAACTTACACCCACAGAATACAGAACAACTAGCTTGGAATCCAAAATGACATGCTCTGTTTTACAGCTTGAAATCCAGGCTACCAAATAACACGAACAGGTAGAAAAATAGCAATTAGGCATAGGTCTTCCTGTGTCAAACTCATTAGGCCCAGAAAAGACATCAAACCTCTGGCCTGTTATTAATCCGATTGTATCACGAATTGCTATTTATTGTCCAACAGAACAGAGGATAATGCTGCACTGTCTCTGTCTGGTGGAGAGAACGTAGATGGGTATGCCTCCCAAATGGCACCCTATTCCCTATTTAGTGCAGTACTTATGACCAGACCATAGGACTCTCGTCAAAAGTAGTGCACTATATAGGGAATAGGGTGCCATTTGGGACGCAGACCATGGTCTTCTGTTTCCAGGAATGGAATCCTCCCTTAAATGGTCCCTCTTAGCCCTCTCTGGGTCATAGTCAACCTCAGTCTGCACTACTGCACTATTGATTGTTTAGTATCTTTTGTTAATGTTGTGGTGCCAGTGTGGGAAGGGAACATTGCAGACAAAATCTGACTCCTCGTACAATACAGCCCTGATACCATTTAGAACAAGAGAAACGACTCAGAACAAGACATCTCTAAAAGCAACTGTGGTTGAGGGCAATTTCCACGGTAACGGAATTACGCTTTGACTCAGTTTTTCACTTTAAAATATATGCCAAACAAAAACCATTGATTTCAAAAGGTTAACATACCATATTACTGCGAAAAGTGCAAATCAATCCCAGAACAACAGCAAAGGACCTTGCGAAGATGCTGGAGGAAACAGGTACAAAAGTATCTATATCCACAGTAAAACAAGTCCTATATCGACATAACCTGAAAGGCCGCTCAGCAAGGAAGAAGCCACTGCTCCAAAACCGCCATAAAAAATCCAGACTACGGTTTGCAACTTGCACATGGGGACAAAGATTGTACTTTTTGGAGAAATGTCCTCTGGTCTGATGAAACAAAAATAGAACTGTTTGGCCATAATGACCATCGATATGTTTGGAGGAAAAAGGGGTAGGCTTGCAAGAACACCATCCCAACCGTGAAGAACAGGGGTGGCAGCATCATGCTGTGGGGGTGCTTTGCTGCAGGAGGGACTGGTGCACTTCACAAAATAGATGGCATCATGAGGAAGGAAAATGATGTGGATCTATTGAAGCAACATCTCAAGACATCAGTCAGGAAGTTAAAGCTTGGTCGCAAATGGGTCTTCCAAATGGACAATGATCCCAAGCATAATGGCTTAAGGACAACAAAGTCAAGGTATTGGAGTGGCCATCACAAAGCCCTGACCTCAATCCTATAGAAAATGTGTGGGCAGAACTGAAAAAGCGTGTGCGAGCAAGGAGGCCTACAAACCTGACTCAGTTACACCAGCTCTGTCAGGAGGAATGGGCCAAAATTCTCCCAACTTATTGTGGGAAACATTTGACCCAAGTTAAACAATTTCAAGGCAATGCTACCAAATACTAATTGAGTGTATGTAAACTTCTGACCCACTGGGAATGTGATGAAAGAAATAAAAGCTGAAATAAATCACTCTACTATTATTCTGACATTTCACATTCTTAAAATAAAAGTGGTGATCCTAACAGACGTAAGACAGGGAATTTTTGAAGACAACTTCAACTGTATCTAATTTACATGTACATTTTAGTCACTTAGCAGACGCTCTTATCCAGAGCGACTTACAGTTAGTGAATGCATACGTGTTTGTCTTTTTCATACTGGCCTCCAGTGGGAAACGAACCCACATCCCTCCGGCCAAACCCTCCCCTACCTTGGACGACGCTGGACCAATTGTGCGCTGCCCATGGGTCTCCCGGTCGCGGCCGGCTGCGACAGAGCCTGGACTCGAGCCAGGATCTCTAGTGGCACAGCTAGCACTGCGATGCAGTGCATTAGGCTACAACGACCAAGAGCGAACAGGTAGGCAGGCTGCTACTTAAATGTCTGAATGGTTGTTATTTGTAACTGTAGGATGAGAAAGCTTATGCACTGCAGACTCAGTTAGCCTAGCTAGCTAATATTAGCTAGCTTCTCCTCCCGTTTGATGCAGTCCAAGACAGGTACTACGTAATCATATTTGACGATAAATAACCTAGCTATGGCAGCTATTAGTCTACTATAGCGCGAGTCGGCTTGGTTCGTTGCTCTCTCTCCCTCCCTCCTCCCCATGTCACTCGCTCACAGTACTCGCTCCCCCACCTGCTAGAGTGGCACCTCTCTCCCTATCAGCTCAGATTAATAAAGTAGGTAAAAAAAAGAATTTTCAGCTGCTTCCCTCACTCGGATCCAGGCAGTATGTATGTTACAGGCAGGGCTCCATATCAGTTTACTGTTCTGAATGGTACAGTAGTACTCATATTACTGCCAGTAAACCAAGCAGACATGGCTGACATTCATAACATTCACTGTCAATCAGTTTTTCTCTTACACCCTTTCTTCTGACAGCAAGCCAGCAACTGTGAAGTGGCCACATACTTACGCCATTTAACTCTCCAAGTCGTCTGACTAAGGAGTCGTTCCATGTCCTTTCAGCAAGCCATGACACCCACCATCTCAGATTGTTCTGAAATCGTTTCTGTAGTTAGAAACATAACATTAGCATTCCAGCAACATTGTTTTTTTATTTAATTTAAATTTGATCTGAGAAATTAAGCTAATTGATTGCACCCAAATTGGCCCTATTAATTTATAGGATTCACATAACATTCAATAAATATTGTACCCAATATCCGATTCGGACCAAACTTCTTCCTACCATTGAGTAAGACATGAGGAATCCAATAAAATTGTCACAATTCACCCATGGTTAGAACTGCTGTAATGGTTTGATTGTTCCCCAGGAATGTTTCAAGGGAATAAACCACACACAGAGAAGCCTAAGAGAATGACAAACATAATTGCTTTCATGGAGGCCTGAATTGTGACGATGACCACCCCATTTATTTTCATCATGATCATACGCTATTGGTTTTCTACCCAAAGTTGTGATCCATTTACTAAAAGGGCAATTCACGGTAACAGAATGATGCTAAGACTCATATATTTAAACAAACCATACAACTCTGTGCACAAGCACTACTTCTACCAATTTCCACTGAAAATGTTACAAATACACATTTACTTGAAGAACAGTGCAGATGCAAAGTTTGGTAACAGAATGACGGTTTATGCTGTTTGTGCATTCTGTTATCAAACTTTGCATCTGCACAGTTCTTCAAGTAAATGTGTTTTTGTAAAATGTTCAATGGAAATTGTTAGAAGTTGTCCTGCACAGAGTTGTATGGTTTGTTTTTGTATGGTTCGTCTTTGCAATCATTGGTTTTGTTTGGCATGCATGTTAAATTGAAAAATGAGTCTCAGCCTCATCATCTGTAACCGTGGAATTTCCCTAAAGACCAGCAAAATTGATAAGGGTGTGGCAGTAGCAGGAACAGCGGCATCTAGTGGGCAAACCTGGTACTTTCACACTGATTTATGGTAAATAATGTAAGCCACTTCAGTGGCTATATATATATATATATATATTTTTTTAACATCACCAGATTCACAGGGAATACAATACATAAGATGAAGAAGCAATACTCCAAGCCACAGCTTCATACTACTTGTCAGACAGAGAACTGATACATGTATACTGGTTGTTAGGGTGGGATTGGCGTGGGGTGTGGGGGGTCCATGGGTGGCTTTGCGATCATTTTATTGGATTACTCTAGGGTTGGGCGGTATCCAGATTTTAATATCGTCATACCATCCTTCTCTCATTCCGGGATTTACGGTATTACCGGCTTAGTACACAAGGGGGCGCCAAAAAACATAAAAGTCCATTGGGTGTCTATTACCACAATGCTAACAAAATTAGAACACGTAATAGCGAATTTCCATGGAGGCTGCAAGCTAAATATGCTAACGAGCGCAAACAAAAATAAACAAATTGCTAAGACAGGCAATCCAGCTCATAAAGTTATACATGTACAGGTAGGAGCTACCGAATCTCATTTTTGGTGAGTTTGGACATTTACCAGCGAATGTGAACGAGAAATATTGTGTAAATGAACAACATTTTGACACGGTTGTCTGAAGGAAGAACAGTACTGGCTCTGGAGCAGCATGAGTACACGCGGTGTCTGTGTCGAGTCTGGAGATGCTAGGGCAACAGGCCTGCCTGCTCCACTCGCAGAAGACGACGGGCGAAAACTGAGAGGAGAAGAAAATGCTAGGAAATCAAGATAGTGGCAGCTGTATAAATACCTAATCAAAAAGGGCTTTGACTCCCTAACCACGGCAGAAAGATAACACAATAGGCTGTCCCATATTATTAATTCAGCCACTTACTTAGATAATTAGAAAGTTAAACTTACGGGTCGGGTTAACGCAGAATTGTATATTTTTCACGCAGGGAAAATATATAAAATGCATAAGAAATATCTTGCTGTGTTTTGTAAATGCAGATCTAAAATGCTTCTTATTGTAATTTCTGCTCGGCATCAGACTAATTTTGTGCTTCAGTGGCACTTCTCCACTCGGATGAAAATTCAGGAATGGGCAGCAGACAGCGTTCTGACTGATGTGTAGCACCTTTTCTCCGGTACTTTTCTCCATGTAGCCAACCTACCTTTCTCCGGTAAAATGCTAGATTAACTTTAAACAAAACATTAGGAAATGTAGCTGGCTACATTCTTTCAATGATAAACATGATAAATATATAATAATCTAAATATGATATGATGCATGAATATAAATACATATGATGGCCATGCATCGTTTTTGCTAAAAAAAAGAGCTTGCTTTTTCATTATAAGCTAATTTACTTGTGTTGGCTGCAAGCCAAATAGCGTTGCATTTCTGTTGTCATCTGATGAAAATTAAGCTATTTTCTCCTGAATGTGTTGCACTAATGTATTTTCTGTGAAGGAACACTATAGATGCAAGTCCCTGATCACTCTATTGAAGCAAAAAATATACACTACCAGTCAAAAGTTTGGACACCTACTCATTCAAGGGTTTTCTTAATTATTAAAAAAAATTACACCGTAGAATAATAGTGAAGACATCAAAACTATGAAATAACACATATTGAATCATGTAGTAACCAAAAAAAAAAAAGTGTTAAATCAAGTGGTCCTATGGACAGATACTCCAATCTCCGCTGTGGAGCTTTGCAGCTCCTTCAGGGTTATCGTTGGTCTCTTTGTTGCCTCTCTGATTAATGCCCTCCTTCCCTTGTCTGTGAGTTTTGGTGGGAGGTCCTCTCTTGGCAGGTTTGTTGTGGTGCCATATTCTTTCCATTTTTAAATAATGGATTTAATGGTGCTCCGTGGGATGTTCAAAGTTTTGGATATTTTTTTATAACCCAACCCTGATCTGTACTTCTCCACAACTTTGTCCCTGAACTGTTTGGAGAGCTCTATGGTCTTCATGGTGCAGCTTGCTTGGTGGTGCCCCTTGCTTAGTGGTGTTGCAGACTCTGGGGCCTTTCAGAACAGGTGTATATATGTATGTATGTATGTATGTATGTATGTATGTATATATGTATGTATGTAACACTTACATTTCACACAGGTGGACTTTATTTAACTAATTATGTGACTTCTGAAGGTAATTGGTTGCACCAGATCTTATTTAGGGGCTTCATAGCAAAGGGGGTGAATACATATGCACGCACCACTTTTCCGTTATTTATTTTTTAGAATTCTTTGAAACAAGTTATTTTTTTCTATTTCACTTCACCAATTTGGACCATTACATGAAATCCAAATAAAAATCCATTTAAATTACAGGTTGTAATGCAACAAAATAGGTAAAATGCCAAGGGGGATGAATACTTTTGCAAGGCACTGTATGTCTTCACTATTATTCTACAATGTAAAAAATAGTAAAAATAAAGAAAAACTCTTGAATGAGTAGGTGTGTCCAAACTTTTGACTGGTACTGTATATATACACACACACACACAAGATACAAAATTAAAACTTTTAATATAAAACTCAACCTCTGTCAATACACAGCTGGACTCACCTGCTCCCACTTTCTCCCATTGTGCTATTAACAAACACGTGACTGGCTCAACTGTTCTGGGGAACTACAGTAAGCTTCATAATGTAAAATAAATGTGACCGGTGAAATGAAGAACGTGATGTAGAGGTCTTAACGGGTCCAGAAATGTGACCTGTTCCGAAATGAACCTTGGGCTTTCCCACCCGGAACCGATATGCATAAATAAAAATGTTTTATATAGAGACCCGTTCCGTATATAGACCTGGTTGGATCCAGACCCAGTCTGATCTGAGTGAGGGAAGCAGCAGAAAAGTCTTTTTTGAGCTACTTTATTAACAGGAGCTGATACAGCGCGTGAGGAGGGAGAAAGGTGCTGCTCTAGCAGTGGGTGACATTTACATTTACATTTTAGTCATTTAGCAGACGCTCTTATCCAGAGCGACTTACATGAGCAATTAGGGTTAAGTGCCTTGCTTAAGGGCACAGACAGATTTTTCACCTAGTCAGCTCGGGGTTTAGAACCAGCGACCTTTCGGTTACTGGCACAACGCTCTTACCCACTAAGCTACCTGCCGCCCTGACATGGGGAGCAGGGAGGAAGAGAAGAAAGACAGCAACCAAGCGGACTCGTGCTATAGTAGACTAATAGCTGCCATAGCTAGGTTATTTCTCATCATCAAACTATGATTACGTAGTACCTGTCATGGACTGCTTCAAACCAGGACGAGAAGCTAGTATTAAGTAGCAGCCTGCCTACCTGTTGGCTCTTGGTCGTTGTAGCCTATCATTCCTATCAGTCATTTTAATTCCATCTTCCATTTATTAGATAGAGTACATTCGGATATGATTCAGACCCCTTGACTTTTTCCACTTTTTGTTACATTACAGCCTTATTCTAAAATGGATTAAATAGTTTTTTCCCCCCCTCTCAATCAATCTACACACAATACCCCATAACTACAAAGCAAAAACAGTTATGTTTTTTAATTTTAGAAAATGTATTAAAAATAAAAAACTGAAATATAACATTTACATAAGTATTCAGACTCTTTACTCAGTACTTTGTTGAAGCACCTTTGGCAGCGATTACAGCCTCGAGTCTTCTTGGGTATGACGCTACAAGCGTGGCACACCTGTATTTGGGGAGTTTCTCCAATTCTTCTCTGCAGATCCTCTCAAGCTCTGTCAGGTTGGATGGGGAGCATCGCTGCACAGCTATTTTCAGGTCTCTCCTGAGATGCTCGATCGGGTTCAAGTCCGGGCTCTGGCTGGGCCACTCAAGGATATTCAGAGACTTGTCCCGAAGCCACTCCTGCGTTGTCTTGGCTGCATGCTTAGGGTCGCTTCATCAAGGATCTCTCTGTACTTTGCTCCGTTCACCTTTCCCTCGATCCTGACTAGTCTCCCAGTCCCTGCCGCTGAAAAACATCCCCACAGCATGATGCTGCCACCATCATGCTTCACCGTAGGGATGGTGCCAGGTTTCCTCCAGACGTGACGCTTGGCATTCAGGCCAAAGAGTTTAATCTTGGTTTCATCAGACCAGAGAATCTTGTTTCTCCTGGTCCGAGAGTCCTTTAGCTGCCTTTTGGCAAACTCCAAGTGGGCTGTCATGTGCATTTTACTGAGGAGTGTCTTCTGTTTGACCAATCTACCATAAAGGCCTGAGTGGTGGAGTGCTGCAGAAATGGTTGTCCTTCTGGAAGGTTCTCCCATCACCACAGAGGAACTCTGGAGCTCTGTCAGAGTGACCATCGGATTCTTGGTCACCTCCCTGACCAAGGCCCTTCTCCCCCGATTGCTCAGTTTGGCCAGGCGACCAGCTCTATTTCGAGTCTCATAGCAATGGGTCTGAAAACATTTCTAAAAACCTGTTTTCACTTTGTCATTATGGATTGATGAGGATTTTATATTTATTTAATCATTTTTAGAAGAAGGCTGTAACATAACAAAATGGAAAAAAATTGAAGGGGTCTGAATATTTTCAGAATGCACTGTATCTCCTAACTTTTGCCACACTGAAGGAGGCTCTATGACTGTAGCCTATTGCCGCTTTGGCCAAAAACAAGCTACATGGGCCATTCTCATGAAAAGCAAGAGCAGCAGCATAAATTGTAAAATTCTCTCTCTACTGCAGAAGTCGTGTTCGGATCTGTACGGGCCCTTCTCGACAAGTCAGTTAAAATTACAGATACCGGAGACTCATGACAATCGTATCAGAGCCGACCCAGACCCGTGACATTATTTAGAATTCTGGATCCGGACCCGTACAGATGGATCCGTGAAGACCTCTAATGCGATCTGCTTTATCTCCTAAGGTATTGCACAAGTTGACTGCAGGTATTTACTTAACCCTTTAGACCCCAATAGAATTCTAGAATGTTCCTGTAGATTACTGAGAAATGTCAAGATAAAGCTCATTTTCTCACACATTTCAAACAAACAGACAAAAACAAATAACAATTACAAGTTAACTTAGTTTTAAGGAGCACAACCTCTTCTTTAATATGACATCACATTCGTGTCCATAGGAATAACACTCATTTTGTCTTCCATTGTGTAAAGACCCGCACTTTGAAAAAACGATTAACACAACACAAAAAACCCTACAGTATTTAAAATGGTAAATTTGACTAAATTACTCACCAAAAATGTACCAAGTATAATATATTATACTTATAAATATTATTTACATATATATTTTTTTTGAAATACAAAATGTGACCAGAGGACAATATTCAGAAAGTATTTCAAAACCCACACCAAGTAAGCAATTTGATTGACAACGATTCTTACTTCTGTAACAATGTAAAAATGCAAACAGCTACTCAGAGACCATTTCAAAATGTAGAAAACCTCTCTCAATAAGATTTAGTACAGACCAGGCCTGACAAAATGTAGAAATACAGTGGGGAAAAAAAGTATTTAGTCAGCCACCAATTGTGCAAGTTCTCCCACTTAAAAATATGAGAGAGGCCTGTAATTTTCATCATAGGTACACGTCAACTATGACAGAGAAAATGAGAGAAAAAAAATCCAGAAAATCACATTGTAGGATTTTTAATGAATTTATTTGCAAATTATGGTGGAAAATAAGTATTTGGTCAATAACAAAAGTTTCTCAATACTTTGTTATATACCCTTTGTTGGCAATGACACAGGTCAAACGTTTTCTGTAAGTCTTCACAAGGTTTTCACACACTGTTGCTGGTATTTTGGCCCATTCCTCCATGCAGATCTCCTCTAGAGCAGTGATGTTTTGGGGCTGTCGCTGGGCAACACGGACTTTCAACTCCCCTCCAAAGATTTTCTATGGGGTTGAGATCTGGAGACTGGCTAGGCCACTCCAGGACCTTGAAATGCTTCTTACGAAGCCACTCCTTCGTTGCCCGGGCGGTGTGTTTGGGATCATTGTCATGCTGAAAGACCCAGCCACGTTTCATCTTCAATGCCCTTGCTGATGGAAGGAGGTTTTCACTCAAAATCTCATGATACATGGCCCCATTCATTCTTTCCTTTACACGGATCAGTCGTCCTGGTCCCTTTGCAGAAAAACAGCCCCAAAGCATGATGTTTCCACCCCCATGCTTCACAGTAGGTATGGTGTTCTTTGGATGCAACTCAGCATTCTTTGTCCTCCAAACACGACGAGTTGAGTTTTTACCAAAAAGTTATATTTTGGTTTCATCTGACATTCTCCCAATCCTCTTCTGGATCATCCAAATGCACTCTAGCAAACTTCAGACGGGCCTGGACATGTACTGGCTTAAGCAGGGGGGACACGTCTGGTACTGCAGGATTTGAGTCCCTGGCAGCGTAGTGTGTTACTGATGGTAGGCTTTGTTACTTTGGTCCCAGCTCTCTGCAGGTCATTCACTAGGTCCCCCCGTGTGGTTCTGGGATTTTTGCTCACCGTTCTTGTGATCATTTTGACCCCACAGGGTGAGATCTTGCGTGGAGCCCCAGATCGAGGGAGATTATCAGTGGTCTTGTATGTCTTCCATTTCCTAATAATTGCTCCCACAGTTGATTTCTTCAAACCAAGCTGCTTACCTATTGCAGATTCAGTCTTCCCAGCCTGGTGCAGGTCTACAATTTTGTTTCTGGTGTCCTTTGACAGCTCTTTGGTCTTGGCCATAGTGGAGTTTGGAGTGTGACTGTTTGAGGTTGTGGACAGGTGTCTTTTATACTGATAACAAGTTCAAACAGGTGCCATTAATACAGGTAACGAGTGGAGGACAGAGGAGCCTCTTAAAGAAGAAGTTACAGGTCTGTGAGAGCCAGAAATCTTGCTTGTTTGTAGGTGACCAAATACTTATTTTCCACCATAATTTGCAAATAAATTCATTAAAAATCCTACAATGTGATTTTCTGGATTTTTTTTCTCATTTTGTTTGTCATAGTTGACGTGTACCTATGATGAAAATTACAGGCCTCTCTCATCTTTTTAAGTGGGAGAACTTGCACAATTGGTGGCTGACTAAATACTTTTTTCCCCCACTGTAGTAGCTTACTTTAACAACAATTCAGTGAATACAACAAGTATTAGATAGAGACAGATAAAGAGAGAAGATACAAAACACAATAACTGTTCAGAGACTATTTTAAAAAGTACACAAATTCCCTATAAGATTCGTAGGACAAATTCATGTAACACTGTCACTTGAGTGTTTGCATTCAGCCTACAACATGCCATAAAACTTCTTGAAGCAAGGACCCATCCTACAAAGTGGCACAAAATGTACAAATAGTACCGTAATTTTCGGACTATAAGCCGCACCTTTTTTCCAATTTTTCGACCCTGCGGCTTATATAACGGTGCGGCTAATCTATGGATTTTTACAGCTAACGGCCACTAGAAGACCTCCTAAATCTATGGATTTTACAGGTTACAGTCCACCAACTTTAACTCTATGGGCTCTATGACCGGTCCGCGCCCCCCACCTTTAAGCGGCGGGCTCCAGCAGGAAAAGCTGGAGGCCGGAAAAGAGTGAGTCAGGTAGCGCGCAAAAGTAAAAGTGGAACCGAGAGTGGTACGAGATACAGAACGAGAGACAGAACGAGAGCAAGACAGACAGACATTACGAGAACGAGACAGTTTGTCTCTTTCCCGACAATCCCCTCTGTGCACGAACCCTTACATATGGTAATTAAACATTAAAACACCTGCGGCTTATAGTCCAGTGCGGCTTATATATGTACACATCATTCAATATCATTCAATTTAGCTGCTGCGGCTTATACTCCGGTGCGCCTTATAGTGCGGAAAATACGGTACTTAGATCGAGAAAGATTCAGAGAAAAAAGCCAGAAAAAACATCTAAATGCACCCACACCAAGTAGGCAATTTGATTGTTACAGAAGTTAGAATCATTGTCAATGTAAAAATGCAAACAACTATTCAGAGACCATTTCAAACTGTAGATAACCTCTCTCAAAAATATTTTGTACAGACTAGGCTTGACACAATATAGAAATAGTAGCCTACTATTCAGTAAATTGGATGTGGTGGCAGACAGGTTGGTGTTAAACAGCAGATAATAAAATAAAATAAAACAGACTCCTACAACTTTTAAAAACAACTCCAAAACCCCTTCCACTGTTACTTTAGGCCCAGGCTGTGTGGTACAAGGGTGAATGGTGGGACTTGGGGCAGACGCACGCCATGGAAACGTAGGCTCCCCTCTCAGGTGTGCTCTCCCTCTTCCTCCCCCCTTTTCCTCTCCCTCCACTCTCCTCTCTCCTCCTCGCTTCACATCTCTATCCCTCCTATCATCTCTAACTCCTCTTCTTCCTTGCTTTCTGCTGCTGAGCCCTGAGTTTCCACATCACTTCCCTCGCTTTCACTGACCTAGAGGAACAGACTAACAGAGGGAGAGAGGGGAACAGAGCAACAAATAGGATACAATTGTGGTCAGGAACATCATCTCCACCCAGTCGCTCTTCCTTCCTCAACCATACACATACTCACTTCCTAATAATCCCCAGTAAACAGTATCATGATGCTATACAGCACTTTCAATCAATCAAAATTATTTTATGAAGCCCTTAGTGGCCAGATTGTTTCTCAGTTCATGTTGTGCATATGTATGTCAGACTGCTGGATAATCAGACAGGATAGAGTATACAGAAAGACGTTCGTGAATATGTTCATAGATGGGTCAGAGTATATCCATAAAAACTATATAGGGTACACACACTTCAAGACCCATCGTCAGATGACTTTTCATAGATGGTAAGAAGTCAAAGCATATGGCACAACGGTTTACAGATTCAACACGTCAACTATTATTTATTTATTTAGGATGTTGAAAGTAAAATATTACAAAGATGACACTGTGCAATTTAGCCAATTCTTAATCTATTTCAATGGTTAGCTGGTTGTCTTTGTAGAGAGGAAGTGAGACGATCAAGTAAGTGACGGCGTCGCGAGCAAATCACAATGTTGCCTCCAACTCGTTTTCTTGCCTGACAGATCAACTACAGAGTTCGCCAATGTTAGCTGATTAGTGATTAGTTATGAAGTTGGGCCAGTTTCCAAATGAATTGCATTGGTAGAAACAGGACAAAAAACAATCCACTTGTTTGCTGACTATGTAAACAAATATCACTGCAACTCAATATCATATGCGCTCCACTGCGTGGGCATCTAACCTAACACGACAGCTAAGCTGCCAAATAATAGGAAAATTAGGCAATGTACTAGTATAGCCTATGAATATCTGTAGCTACCTAGCAAACCATTACCTAAAATTGGCCCTTTTTAATTTATAGAATTCATATAATCTTCAATAAATATAGTACCTAACATCTGATTTGGACCGGTATTGACAGTATTGAAAAACCATCCTGTGGCTATTTCCAAATACCCCGGTATATGGTATATACGGTATACCGTCCGAGCCTAGATTCCTCATGTCTTACTCATTGTTAGGAAGACTTATGGCCCAAATCGGATGTTAAGTACTATATTTATTGAAGATTATATGAATCCTAGAAATTAAAAAAGGGCCAATTTGGGTGGAATCAAGTAGAGATCAAATTATATTTCAACAAAATTATGTTTTATCTGTTTCTAAACTAAAGAAATGATTTCAGCACAATTTCAAATGGTGGGTGTCGAAATCCTCTTGTGCTTTTTGAGATGGAATGATCCTAAGGATGTTAAAAGACTGCATGCTGCTCAGTGCTTCCCATGTAATTTGGTACAGTACAGTAAAATCATGAAGCTGAACAAACACAAAAACACTCCCCATTCAAGCGCACAATGCTGACGTTGTTGCGGACTACATGGTACCATCACCACAGATCTACTGTGCCCATTCTGCCACACTGAAGTGTCCAACCATCCCCAAGCTCAGTGGAAACATCATGGCCTTATCCATCCATTCATCAGTACATTTCTACAAGGAATATCAGCTCACCGTTTTACATACATATCTTCTATTTAAAGTCACACTTCCGGGATGTAGCACTGTGCAGCTACTGATAAAAGCTGCAATCATAGTATCATGCTGATTCATCTGCATATTGTACTAACCCCACATCACACAGGTGCCCCCTTCCCACTATTACTCAACAACTGGTGCACAGCTGAAGTGTGCAGGGGTGTAGCATTGACTGTGTTCACTATGGAAACAAAGCACATTACCATGGAAACTGGGAATAGCCTTTTACACTTATGTAATACTATAGCAATCTATCAATTACAGTACACACCAACTCTACTCCAAATGAAATGTGTTATTAACACGTTCCAGACTTGTTACAGAGAACTGGGAATAGAAATCTAATTCATGACTGATTGCACTAGGTAGAGTAGGGACACAGGTTTCTACACCATATGTGTCATCTATGAACCCAAAATGGGCCTAATGTTCTTCTGACTAAAATATTTTATTCAAAATGCACTCTAATCTCTCACTGATGCAATGACTAAATCATTTAGAACCTTCCAATGGAATCAAAGTAATGAATCAATCTGGGCCACATTCCAACACAATGCCTTGGGGGAAACTAGCCTAAAGAGTAGTATTGAATACAGTAAGACGGCTCTGGAGAAATTCTGCAACAGTCCAGATGCTGTCCATAACTTTTTCGTTCTCTCCCAGCCTGCATCCTGACATGAGGCAGAGAGAGAGAGAGAGAGAGACTAATTGTTAGTACTACAACTACTTCTGTCAGAAACCTGCTAGCTAGCGAGCAAGAGAGAAGATAGAGGTTAGGTTTCAGCTTTGCTCTGCAGATGGACCTGAGTTACTGTAGGGAGGGCAGGGGATGGGTCCATTGAGATAAACAAGTGTGTTCTTGACTTTAGATCTCCAATAGCCTCTGCCGAGTCTGCAACATCTGGTTGTTGGCTTTTGGACGTTAATGAGGCGACACTCCATCTTAACTCCTCCTACACATTTACTGGATAGGTCGAACAGTGCAGAAGAGAACCTCCCGACCGTTTCTTTTTCTCTTCTCGTCAAGACCAGTTTTTTTTACACCTGCTACGTTAGATCTCCAATAACAGTAGAGAATGTAATGAAAAAGAACATTTCAGTTAGCTTCTCAGCTTATTTTATTTCAACATCATAGATCATTCTAATGTTTTTCAATTTCATTAGTTGAGACTGCATTTGGCTGTGTAATGTTATATACCCCAACGCTGCACCCCTTTAGTCATGAGGTTGGAGGGAAAACCTATTTTATTGGCTTGTCTGACTGTGCATACATTTTAAGTTTAAAGTTTTATTGTCACATACACAAGTACAGTGAAATGCCTTTCTTGCAAGCTCTTTCCTAAAAATGAAGTAATCAATATCAGTAGCACTAGAAAACTAAGTAGAACAAAAACACAAGAGAAATAGAAATAAGATCATTTTATCACACCGCTTTCAATCAGAGCAGGAAGTTCTGTTGAAAATGTATTTTCATCAATCCTAGTTCATATCCGAAATAGAAAAAAAGAAAACACGTCAGGATAAAAGATCACTTGAGTTAGTTCCAAAAAGATGCCAGTCAAGTCATATTTAGTGAAAGGATTTTGCTATGAGAGGAAACTGAAGTTTTGGTCTCAAACTCACCCTCTCTCACCCTATTTTTCTTTCACTTCATGTGTGTGTTTGTGTGTGTGCCTCCATGTCTGGATGGGTCAGTAATACAAGGCGAAGTCCACTATGCTTCCAGACAGTGAGTGCAGTCTCTTTAACTCCAGAGTGAATGCCTGTCATAGCTGGAATCCATAATAATCCTTCCTTGGGATGTAGGAATCCACTGCCTGACAACTGTTGCCTGTGCCTCAGATAACTAGTGTTCCTAACAGAAAAATGCATTATAGCTGTGGCCCTTTTCACTCATCTAAATGAGATGCCATGAGCATTGAGCAGTGTGTTATGTGTGTCTGTTGCAGTGTTTATATGGCAAAGCCCTGATAACCATCCTTAAGCATCCAATTTGTATATATGATACAAGGTCTGTAGTCATGGATATTGAAGATGGAATTATTTCCATGTGTTTCTGGCTATTAAAATACTACTCTGATTTCACTAAATGCTTTCTTACAGCTGGCGGACAAGTGGTTATCGACTGCGTAATGTCTTTATTGAATACGACTTCAAGTGACGCTATATAAACTAACGTAAAATTACAAATATTTATAATCCTCTGTGCCCTGATAAACCACTTGAAATAGTTAGATGCCATTTCATGTTAGAAGTCTATATTCCAGCATTGATTTGTTTTGAACAGAGATAACAATACTAAGATGGACCACCATCAGTCTGCCATAAATGTCAATGTTCAATGGCATCATATTCAATACATCATATAACAAGATTTTCATCCTCATACAGTGCATTCGGAAAGTATTCAGGGCCATCACTTTTTCCACATTTTGTTACGTTACAGCCTTATCCTAAAATTGATTAAATAAACATTTGTTCTCATCAATCTACACACAATTCCCCATAATGACAAAGCGAAAAGAGGTTTAATTTGTGTGCAAATCTAAAATGTATTTACATAAGTATTCAGGCCCTTTGCTATGAGACTCGAAATTGAGCTCTGGTGCAACCGGTTTCCATTGATCATCCTTGAGATGTTTCTACAACTTGATTGGAGTCCACCGGCGGTAAATTCAATTGATTGGACATGATTTGGAAAGGCACACACCTGTCTATATAACGTCCCACAGTTGACAGTGCATGGCAGAGCAAAAACCAAGCCATGAGGTCGAAGGAATTGTCTGTAGAGCTCCGAGACAGGATTGCGTCGAGGCACAGATCTGGGGAAGGGTACCAAAACATTTCCGCAGCATTGAAGATCCCCAAGAACACAGTGGCCTCCATCATTCTTAAAATGGAAGTAGTTTGGAACCACCAAGACTCTTCCTAGAGCTGGTCGCCTGGCCGAACTGAGCAATCGGGGGAGAAGGGCCTTGGTCAGGGTGGTGACAAAGAACCCGATGGTCACTGACAGAGCTCCAGAGTTCCAATGTGGAGATGGGAGAACCTTCCGGAAGGACAACAATCTCTGCAGCACTCCACCAATCAGGCCTTTATGGTAGATTGGCCAGACAGAAGCCACTCCTCAGTAAAAGGCACGACAGCTTGGTTTTTGCAAAAAAGCACCTAAAGGACTCTCAGACCATGAGAAACAAGATTCTCTGGTCTGATGAAACCAAGATTGAACTCTTTGGCCTGAATGCCAAGCGTCATGTCTGGAGATAACCTGGGACCATCCCTACGGTGATGCATTGTGGTGGCAGCATCATGCTGTGGGGGTGTTTTTCAGCAGCAGGGACTGGGAGACTAGTCAGGGAAAGAAAGATGAACGGAGCTAAGTACAGATATCCATGATGAAAACCTGCTCCAGAGTGCTCAGGACCTCAGACTGGGGCGACGGTTCACCTTCCAACAGGACAACGACCCTAAGCACACAGCCAAGACAACGCAGGAGTGGCTTCGGGACAAGTCTCTGAATGTCCTTGTGTGGCTCAGCCAGAGCCCGGACTTGAACCCGATTTAACATCTCTGGAGAGACCTGAAGATAGCTGTGCAGCAACGCTCCCCATCCAACCGGACAGAGCTTGAGAGGATCTGCAGAGAAGAATGGGAGAAACTCCCCAAATACAGGTGTGCCAAGCTTGTAGCATCATACCCAAGAAGACTCGAGGCTGTAATCACTGCCAAAGGTGCTTCAACAAAGTACTGAGTAAAGGGTCTGAATACATATGTAAATGTGATACAGTGGGGGAAAAAAGTATTTAGTCATCCACCAATTGTGCAAGTTCTCCCACTTAAAAAGATGAGAGAGGCCTGTAATTTTCATCATAGGTACACGTCAACTATGACAGACAAATTGAGAAAAATCAGAAAATCACATTGTAGGATTTTTTATGAATTTATTTGCAAATTATGGTGGAAAATAAGTATTTGGTCAATAACAAAAGTTTCTCAATACTTTGTTATATACCCTTTGTTGGCAATGACACAGGTCAAACGTTTTCTGTATGTCTTCACAAGGTTTTCACACACTGTTGCTGGTATTTTGGCCCATTCCTCCATGCAGATCTCCTCTAGAGCAGTGATGTTTTGGGGCTGTCGCTGGGCAACACGGACTTTCAACTCCCTCCAAAGATTTTCTATGGGGTTGAGATCTGGAGACTGGCTAGGCCACTCCAGGACCTTGAAATGCTTCTTACGAAGCCACTCCTTCGTTGCCCGGGCGGTGTGTTTGGGATCATTGTCATGCTGAAAGACCCAGCCACGTTTCATCTTCAATGCCCTTGCTGATGGAAGGAGGTTTTCACTCAAAATCTCACGATACACAGCCCCATTCATTCTTTCCTTTACACGGATCAGTCGTCCTGGTCCCTTTGCAGAAAAACAGCCCCAAAGCATGATGGTTTCCACCCCCATGCTTCACAGTAGGTATGGTGTTCTTTGGATGCAACTCAGCATTCTTTGTCCTCCAAACACGACGAGTTGAGTTTTTACCAAAAAGTTCTATTTTGGTTTCATCTGACATTCTCCCAATCCTCTTCTGGATCATCCAAATGCACTCTAGCAAACTTCAGACGGGCCTGGACATGTACTGGCTTAAGCAGGGGGACACGTCTGGCACTGCAGGATTTGAGTCCCTGGCGGCGTAGTGTGTTACTGATGGTAGGCTTTGTTACTTTGGTCCCAGCTCTCTGCAGGTCATTCACTAGGTCCCCCCGTGTGGTTCTGGGATTTTTGCTCACCGTTCTTGTGATCATTTTGACCCCACGGGGTGAGATCTTGCGTGGAGCCCCAGATCGAGGGAGATTATCAGTGGTCTTGTATGTCTTCCATTTCCTAATAATTGCTCCCACAGTTGATTTCTTCAAACCTAGCTGCTTACCTATTGCAGATTCAGTCTTCCCAGCCTGGTGCAGGTCTACAATTTTGTTTCTGGTGTCCTTTGACAGCTCTTTGGTCTTGGCCATAGTGGAGTTTGGAGTGTGACTGTTTGAGGTTGTGGACAGGTGTCTTTTATACTGATAACAAGTTCAAACAGGTGCCATTAATACAGGTAACGAGTGGAGGACAGAGGAGCCTCTTAAAGAAGAAGTTACAGGTCTGTGAGAGCCAGAAATCTTGCTTGTTTGTAGGTGACCAAATACTTATTTTCCACCATAATTTGCAAATAAATTCATTAAAAATCCTACAATGTGATTTTCTGGAGAAAAAATTTCTCAATTTGTCTGTCATAGTTGACGTGTACCTATGATGAAAATTACAGGCCTCTCATCTTTTTAAGTGGGAAAACTTGCACAATTGGTGGCTGACTAAATACTTTTTTCCCCACTGTATTTCAGTTATTGTATTTTTAATAGATTTGCAAAAATTTATAAAAACCTGTTTTTGCTTTGTCATTATGGGTTATTGTGTGTGTAGACTGATGAGGGGAAAAAACAATGTTATCACTTTTAGAATAAGGCTGTAACGTAACAAAATGTGGAAGCAGTGTAGGGGTCTGAATACTTTCCGAATGCACTGTAAATCAGGTGGATGAATTTGTCCTTGACCTGAGGGATTACATGACTGTTACCTGAAAGAGTAAGCAGCATTTCTCCTAATGAATTACCCTGTGTTTTCACTGGATAATACTTTGAGCAACCAAACTAATGGAAAACAGTCATTTTCAATAGGAGGCGAGGAGTTGGATTGTTGGCGACGCTACTATGCGATTTGTTACTACAAAGTAGTTTCTAGTGAAAAGCATTCAAACAGTAAGTTCACTATAGAAGGAGACTTAAAAATCTTGTCCATTCCAACTTTGCCTGATTCAGGGTGGCCCAGTAGTGTGAAAAGGCTACTAGTGTCTTCAAATAGGACCTGCTGCTGATTGCTACGCAAATGTGAGGGTGGTGCCTGGGTTAAACAGATGGTGCTGTGTTATTATTATGCAAGAAAGCAAAAGCAGGAGGGACAGTGACTGTGTGTAGCTGTGTAGGATGGCTAAATTAGCATGAAGACTTTCTGGGTGAATTTGGCCCCACATTTTTCCTAAAGTTTAATTCCTGAAATCTAATCCATAAAAAGGTGCTTTGAGGGGTGGAAAGATGTTTGGCATATATTTGGCATTTGCACAGAAAATGATTATTGAGAAATAATTAGTTAAAGTTGTGGTAGCCTATTTGTGAGATTTTGCCCTTACCCAGTCCTCCTTAAAACTAGTCTAAAGTCGAGCCTGTTAGCATGGACATGTTGTTTTCTGCCTCAAAGGAGAAATTAGGGTTTGATTCAAGTTTAAGAAAATATCTTATTTCACAGTACCCACATGTAAGCATTGAACTCCCACAATCATAATCTCTTTTTAGTAACATCTACGCTGAAGCCAACCCTGTTAACATGGAACTGTTATCTGCTCCATGCTGCAGAGTGTAGAGTGTTGTGTTGAGGGGGCAGTGACGGTGCTTGGGGAGGGTTCTCTCAAGGCTTTATCCGTCAGATGTCACATGTAAGAGAGAGTGGTGGGAGATCGCTGTCTGAAGGGAGATTGGTTTGGAAAAAGGCACACTATGAATTTCCATTTTAACCAAATGGACAATAAAGTATTGTAATGACCTCGATATATCATGAATAAAATAACATCCAGTACAGTGGATCGCATTCTCGTATCAAACTGTTTATTATACAATTAGAATAGTATAACTACGCCAAATAAATTGTTATACACCAAATCACTAACTCTGATGGCTATCTCACTGATCCAGGACGTAAGAGAGAGAACAATTAAGCATGGAAATATAACAGAACCTGCTGTGCCCAGCCCCCGGCTGTTCTACCAACCACAATTAGGCCTGGCACCGAAACATTCCAGACATTCCTTTGATTGGCAGACAGCAGGGGGACTGGCCTGCTGGACCCCGCGAAAGCCTGAGTAACTGGTAAACGTGCCATGATAACCACACAACAACAGGATGTCAGAACACAGGCACACATAACTGTCCAAGCGGGTTTCTACATACAGGATCTATTCCATAGAAATATAATGAATGCCATAATGGGTGGACTGGCAGCAATTTTGAGTGTACCCATGCCTGGGTTGAAGATGGGAAGGTTAAGACAATGTAATAATTCCATGCGGAAGCATTCGAAAATATATGTAATTGTTTCTTTTTTATCATGTTACCAGTGCCGTTGCTTGATTCTATAGGATCCGCATTGAAAACATGACCAGCGGTCGGGGAATCCAGTAATAAAGTGCCTGTAGATTATTTAAAAAACGTCTAAATTAATAGAATGACAGTAAAGCAGTTATGCTATGTTTTCTCTGAGTTGTTAGCTGAAGTTCACTACGATTGTGTTAATTTTTCACTTTGATGGCAAACTTTGTGCTGCTACCATTCACTCCCAGTCAATCCAAATGCAGAAGCTGGTCCCTTGTTGAATAGTGGCACAAAGAGTTATGGGATATTAGAATCCTCGTCTTAAGTTGTATATTTTGAACCTAGACGCATGCCAGGAAGTAAAAGCAGGAAATGTAACGTTGCCCTTCAAAAATTACATTACAAAAAAATTTACATTGCATGAGTCACATCAGTTAGCATAATTTGAAAGAACATTCTAAATTACCATGACAATCCAGCATCAGTTGATAGAACATTCCAAAAGCAGGAAATTATTGCATCACAATACCAGGCAGCCATTGTGAGTGTACCAATGACTTTACCAGTCAAATTGCCAGAGTTAGAGGTTCCAAGCCCATTCTATTCATTCTATTATCTATTTTATTATTCTATTACATGGACAAACCCTGTGTCTTATACATAGATAGCACCACCATCATTGGTGTGATCCTGAGTCTATGTATGGGCCAGGGACTAAGGTATGACCATAACTCTATTCTTCTGAATCCTGCTTACAAGAAAAAACTAAAGCAGGAAGCACCAGTGAATCGGTCAATAAAGAAGTGGTCAGATGACGCAGATGCTAAGCTACAGGATTGTTTTGCTGGAATATGTTCCGGGATTTTTCCGATGGCATTGAGGAGTACACCACATCAGTCACTGGCTTCGTCAATAAGTGCATCGATGACGTCCCCCCAAGCCATAAGACTCCTGAACAGCTAATCAAATGGCTACTCGGACATTGTCGTCACCCCCCCGGCCTGCCCAGCGAAGGAAAGACCCCCTCTGAAAAAATATTTTTCAAAATACAATATTTTTGTGAGGGTGTAGTAGCCCTTTAATTAAATTGCACACCTAGCAAGATACTGTTTGGGTAGCTGTGTTTCTGTACATGTCCTACATGTGATGGCAGAGTTCACAAAACAAATGCCCTCCCGATTGATACAAACCATCACGATATCATTCTCCCAGGTAGGCCTACTTAGCAGTCAACATTTAACTGGGAAGATTTTTGGGGAAAGCCTTTAGAAATTTATATTCTAAAAGTGCATGATGACTGAATTGAGTATCGCAAAGATTCAACCAAGACTTCGGACCAAATATTTTTTTATACATGGTTTACATATCCATTGTTGCCTTAGGTTATACTGGTAGATAGAAGTTGAAACTTATTTTCTACCTACCCTTACTGGCTACCAATGTTTTTCTGTGAGTTGCTCCATGCAACAACCAGTTGAGAGCTGCAATCTCTTGCTGCCCGCTGAAACTACGCTGTGTGTGGCGCGCATGTTAACATACAGTATTTCACATGCTTTGCATTTGTGTGGGCTACTTTTTGCATGATTTCTCTATTGTACTACAACTTCATAATTGATAGGGTGTATACCTCCACCACACCACTTTGATAAGCATCAAGTGGGGATTAAGTGAGTATACGCAATGCCCACTGAAGAAAATGTGGGTATACGGCGTATATCTGCATATAGCGTCCACTACACCACTGAGTGCCACTGGGCTGGATTAACCTGTTTTCCTTGAAACATTGTAAATATTAACCTAGTTATTCAAATCCGTTTTTAAAACATCCTCTTTCATGAGATCAGAAAACATTGTTTCTTGAGTCTAACACAAGAACCCCCCCTTGCTGCAGTACACTGACAAATCTTGCACGCTACACACTGAAACACTGCCAAACGTTTGCACATGGAGAAAGGAAGGAAAGAGAGCGAGCGAGAGAGGGGGAAACAAACTTAAAACGAGGAACACATTTTAATCATCATCCACACTGGGGTCAAGGGTGTGGGTTGGTGTACTAAAACAAACTGATCTTAAAAACAAGTGTGCGCGTGTGTAGCAGCTAGCTCCAATCCAATGGGTGTTCCTCTCATTTCAACAAAATAACGAAATCCAGGGAGATACCCCTCCACAGGCTGCTAGCCTAGTCTGTCTTTACCACTCCTCATACAGGGAGAGAAAGGAGGAGAGGGAGCGGAATTACAGCTCACTAACTGACTGGAAAATATATATCTACAGCTAGCAGGCTAAAGAAGCAATAGTTTAGTGGAATCTGCTCTGATCTCCAGTATTGCCCTAAAATCAAGAGCAATCTGCATTCCAGAGATGGCATGGTTTAGCAAAACTCTATGCAACAGAAAACGAAAACAAGTGTTTCTTATTGGACAAGTTCATGTAGTCCCTCCATGTTTCAGTCAGTTTGGTTACGTTTGGTGCCCAATTAATAATACCCTTATATCGGCATGTCAATGACAGTGTGATGACACACATTAATTCGCCAGGTCAGCACAGAGCCTCAGACATCCCTGTTCATCCTTTGAACGACCCTTAATGCTCTTACCAAGCCTTTCACTGACTATTACACATGATGGGATAACACTGTACCGAGAAGGACTAAGAATTCATCTCAAGGCATTTTTCATAGAAATCCATAATGCTTCCTTATCCTTTGGGTTGTTGTAGCCTGGCAAGGCTGGATTGTCATCATTAGGAAAAAGAATAATCAAACAGTCTCTTGGGAGATTGGAAGCTTATTGGATGATTGCTCAAATAGACAATGAAAAAGATGGGATGTTCAAAATCAAACATGAAATACTTCATAATTGTTACAGGGCACAGGGAAAAACACGTGCATAAAGTTATGCATGGTTGAATTAGGCCTACAATAACAACACACCAGCACAGTTAAGCGTTACAATAACATCTGGCTATTAGCAATGACTGACTCAAAGGTTTGAAGGTCTCCTACTTCCTTTCCTGTGCCATTCATTATTCAGGCCTACTGTAAACCGTAAGATACTATCCTATTAGAGGCCCCATACAGTTCTCTAACAACATTGCATAATACTGCACTCGATATTGCATAATGTTATGATAAATATATCATAATAAACACACCAATGCACTAGTTTAACCTAAACTCAGTTTCCTGTCCCACTCCTGCGTTTGAATTAAGACTAGGTGGGTGATGGGATTAGTAGTAGCCTACAGTGCCGTTGTTGTTACTAAACCTACTAGTAGGCCAACACAACTATTCAGTCTATAATTCACTATTGCTACAGTTGATTACAAAAAAAAAAAAAAATGTCGCACACGCCCCTCTGCTAAGTCCATTGGTGACCCCTAATCAATTATGCCAACGTTGTAGCGACGCTGCTAGCAAGTTCGCTACATATTATACAAAGAGAAATGAAAGAAACGCTTCCATAATTTACATGATCTCGCACCGGCTGGATCGTACTACTATTTAAATAACATTATCGGATGCAACTTACCTTCGTTTATTTGAAATATGGTTGGAAAGACAGCACCTTCTGGTTGAAAGCGAGCCTGCTATTTTCACAATTTTTATCCGCTACGCTTTCAAAGGGGTCTGCTTCTGCTTGTAGTTACTGCGACGCTCCGCCCACTACCGCCCTCTCACTTGGGTTAGTGCTAGCTGGAATCCTTGGGACGTCACTACCCTAAACCCTAACCTTACCCCAACCTTAACCATAACCCTTACCTTAAACATTTTAAATTTCAACTTCAATGGGTAACGTCAGAGTTATGACGTCCCAAGGATTCCGGATAGCATGGACCCTCTCACTTCGGTGCGGTAAATGCTGGCGCGTATGTATCATTGGTTGTGGTCAAAATCCATTGCTGCACATGAAAGCAACAACGAACCTGGTTGGAGGTTGAAAGGCATAGGCCTTCTACTTATAGGAATGTACGGAGCCACACAATGTTTTTTATTATTGTTATCCTTAAAGACATATAACAGTATAGCCTATTTAACATGAATGTGCATAAAAAGCCAAACCTGATAATAAGTCACAGAAGATTAGCCTATATTTATAGGTATCCGAATGCCTCACATTCCTCTAAGTTGGGGCATATGTGCTTTAGGCATAAATGGTCATTGTGTATATAGATAATTAATTTAATTAATAGTAGGCCTTCTTTGATAGACAATAACATTTAGTTGAGAAACTCCCCCCTTTAATGTGTCCATTGCATAAAATAGATGGAAATCATGTAGTCGAATACACTCTCACGCCACCTTGTGGCATTGTATGGAAATACAGGCTGACACAAGTCTTTCCCTTCGAGGGTAAAAAAGTCAATCACTCAATACTATTCGTAGACCTCGAGATTAGAAATAAATCACCTCTGCGACCACAGTCTGCGTCTTTGCTTTGAACAGCGGTGTAAAAATAAACATTGTTACAAGCAGCGAAATGTTAGTGTTGCTACTGTACAGCACGCACCGATCATCTGGTTTCCACTAGATAGCACAGCCACAAAGTATAAATAGGCTATATCGTAAAAATTAATGAAAACAAAATGTAGCTTTTTAATTCAAGGTTAGGGTTAGGCATAAGCTTAGGGGTGTGGTTAGGTTTAAAATAACATTTGAATAAGATACATTCTACAAATAGAAACTTGTGACGACCATTCATTGGCGAATCCGGAAATGACGTCCTTTCAGAAATGACGTAATTTCAGTCCGCGTCTGCGCAGCGCAACATCAAAACACTTCCGATAATAAGACGTACATTCGCTTTTACCCAAGAGTTGAAAATAATCATAATTTCTGATTTAGGTAAGCATCAAAAGCTTGTTGAATAACGGTAGTTGCTATTTAGAATGTTTCTAGAGATATCAAACAGATAGGCTAACGTTACTGTTAAAGTTGACTACACGTTAACGTTACATTAATGTACTTATTGCCAATTTCATGAACCATATTAGGAGGATAATACATTTTTTTAACACAGCTAATTTGCAGGATTTGGCTACAAAAATATCAGCTTTCATTGATGTGCAGCTAAACAGTCTGCCATACTACGGTTAGGCAGGGCAAAACGTTTTGGTGATTTCTGGTAGGCCTATATCATCAAAATCAATCAATCGCAGCAGGTTTTTGGACTCATTCAGCTGTTTTTACCCGATTAAGTACATTATATTCCTAAAATGTAAGTTACAAATTATGGTTTCGCTGCTTCCTGTTGACAATACTTTTTGATAAATAGCCCAATATCAAAGCACAGTTTTAACCTGTCCAAATCAATAAGCAATATGCAGAAACAGTTCGTGGTATTGAAAACCTAAACCTAAAATGTAGTATCTACACATACATGTGCAACAATAGTAAATTCAATACTTTTTTTTAACGAGCGCCTTGTAAAACTGCACACGCACCATAAACCCTGTTGTTTTGACAAGTGGCAATACAATCATACGGATTAGGGGAGAAATCAGGTTGTAAGTGCTGTTGAAACTACCACAACTAAAAAAACACATGGAAACTAGATTTTTGACATCACTGGTTAGAGAAGACGGTGAGCTACATTTTGGAGCATGCATTTGGATTTGGGGGTTGCCAAAACGGAAAGAGAAATGCAACACTTATTTGTCAATAACTCGATATGAGATCGAGTGAGATGAGGTTGCGCGTCCTGTTAAAACGAACACCGCAACAAAACAAAAAACACGGAATAAGGTGTACATCACTGGTTAGAGGACAAATTGCTAGCTACATTTTCATTCATGTGGGTCGCCAACTGGGTAAGTGTAACGCAACACATTTATTTTGTTAATCACTTCCATCGATGTCACGCTGAAGACAATAGAACAGGGGACAAACGTTTGGGGTGTAGTGCTGTTTAAACTAACACTATTCAAAGGCCACACTGAAACGTGGAATAACCTATACATGGTTGGTTAGATGAGAACTTGTAGAAGTAGGCTTATATCTATATTTTGGAATGTCTGGTGTTTATTTCGGTAGGCTGCCATCACGGAAAAGGTAACAAACCAACTGTTGGCTGCTATTTAAGTGATAGTTCGAATGTCTTATTCATGTATTGGTGTGTGGCCAGCGATTTACAGAGAGACCCCAGAATTGTCCGTGCCATTTCATTAACTACGCGTTCTGAGTTATGCGCATCCCAGAGTGTGACAAAATCAATGGCACAAAACCAAAGATATTTATCTGTTTTAAGCAATCAATCTTATGGCATCGTGATGACTATAAACTTTTATACTAACATCACGAATCTGAGGTAAAAATAATGTTTTCCACTAAAATTTATGGGGTGAAAATGCAAGCTTGTGTAAGGTAGTAACACAAACTGTCAGCATTAGGGAAATTAGCGCAATATACAATAATTTAGTATGGCAAAATAATTAAACATGTCAATTTTAAGATTATAGTTTGTGAGTGGGCAACACATACCATTGCAACAATGACATCTATTTCTCACTCATTTAACCATTTAGAGAGTAAAAAAATGCTTTAAAACCCATTTAGAGCAGGGATGGGCAACTTTGATGGGGGTGGGGGGTGCTCAAGTTCTGTGTACCCACATCCATACCACCCCCACCCCACATTACCAGCAAAACATTTTAGTGGCCCGCTTTTGACAGCTGAGAGAATTGTTTTGAAGTGAATTTCGTGCAATTTTGCTAATTTTTCCATGGGGTGTAGAGAATGTTGCAGTTTTAAAGCAAGTTTTCTGCAATTCCACATATTTGGCCATTGGGCGGAGAGGAAAATAAGCTGTTTTACAGCTAATTTCCTGCAATGGGGCAGAGAGAAGATGTAACTATTTTATAAAATGTCATGCCATTCTACACATTTTGCCATAGAGTGAAGAGAAATGTTTGCAGTTTTTAATAAATTATGATATCTGAGTGAGACTAACAAAATCAATAGGGGCCCCCTGGCGGGTAATTCGACCATGATAACAAGTTTAAAAAGCTGGCCACTAAACTAAGTTAGCAACCAAAACATTTTTATCTGACATGGGCTAATTGACTATCAGTGACTGACATAACGAGACAAATTGCTGATGCACAACCAAATTTCGAAATTGCACCTTGTGTATTCTAACTCACAACAGTAAGTTGAGACCCCAACTGAGTCTCCTTTTTGATTAAACTTTTTTTTTTTGGGGGGGGGAATTTATCCGAGGGCCTTCAAAAGGGGTCCGGGCCGCCAGTTGCCACTTCCCTGATTTTAGAGTTTAAAAATGCTCTCAAACACAATTTAACCAGGGCACTCTAGACTAGAGCCTCCGTGGTGTCTGTGCAGCAGCCTGAACGTTTGACGTCTCTACTATGGTGGTGGGCCGACGCTAGCTCTCGAGAACACTAGGCGGCATTCTGCGTTTTCCCTACAGTTTTCAGCGGTTAGCTTCGCCCACGACTGGCTCATGTGAACTACAATCCCAACACTTGCGATGCGGCTTTCAAAACATATGATCCTTGTCTTTCATCAGCGAGAAAGAATCCTTCAAATAAAAAAAATACACTTACTGTAGCAGTTTTGCACAGATCCATACTGCTATGGGTGCCTCCATCTGACAAAAGCACACTTCGAAAACACTTCCCGAGTTAGGCTTACACACACAGATAGCGAATTAGCACAGGTGGTCCTCTTCCGTCTGTTTTCCGTAAACAAGCGCTGTAACATGGAGATATGGCCGTGAGGGAACACTAACCCTATAAAGGTGTGTGAATGTAACATTTTTGCATCATTTTCCCCCCGCTAATATGAAAGATAAGGTACCGCAAGCGATGCGTGTTAATGTTCAGACCGAGAGTCGGGGCTCTTAACAAAACTCCCCAGTACAGAAGACTCCTTTGTCCAATGACTCTTATGTGTAATATAATAGAACAATAATGAATAAAGATGCTCAAACAAGCACGTGTATCTGTAGTGGGTGTTCTTCAACTCTAAAATGCACTAGAGGGTGTAAGACATCCACAAAGAAAAGACAACAGTGCATTTGTGCTCCCAATGTCTAAATAGTGAAGGCAGAGCTAGTTCAAACTGCAGTAGAATAGTTCTACTCACAGATGAGTGAATCAGCCCAATGCTTGGTGAATAGCATTTGGTTGATCTCAGGGAGTAGGACACAGGAGAGCTGAATAGGTCATGTGAGATGAGACAAGAATAAATAAAATAAATCATCACAGCAAAGGAATGTAGTTTGAGCTAGAAAATGAACATCCTGACAGTCTGAGGTAGGGTGCTCTGCAATCATCGTACTCCAACTATTGACAGGGATAATGTGGCATTTCTTATTTGTCAGTATGAATTGAATTAGCGGTTCCTACACTACTTGTCCTATAGATTTTTGTAGTCTTAAATTATTACTTGGAATAAACTGATAGCTAAAACGCTCCTTGTCCCAGAATGACATGCTAGATAGTGATAAAGCCATCTGCTCCTGCTAGCCACACTACTAAGGTTGCTGCATTCTAAGTTGGGAGTCATTTTACAGCTTGCATTGATGGTATCACATTTCTATAACTAAATATACTGAACAAAAATATAAAAGCAACATGCCACAATTTCAACGATTTTACTGAGTTACAGCTCATATAAGGAAATTGAAGTAAATTAATTATGCCCTAATCTATGGATTTCACATGACTGGGCTGGGGGGCAGCCATGGGTGGGCCTGGGAGGGCATAGGCCCACCCACATGGGTGCCAGGCCCAGCCAATCAGAATACGTTTTTCTCCACAAAAGGCCTTTATTACAGACAGAAATACACGTGTTCTGCGGTTGTGAGGCGGGTTGGACATACTGCCAAATTCTCTAAAATGACGCTGGAGGCAGCTTATGGTAGAGAAATGAACATTCAATTCTCTGGCAACAGCTCTGGTGGACATTCCTGCAGTCAGCATGCCAATTGCACGCTCCCGCAAAACTTGAGACATCTGTGGCATTGTGTTGTGTGACAAAACTGCACATTTTACAGTGGCCTTTTATTGTCCCCAGCACAAGGTGCATCTGTGTAATGATCATGCTGTTTAATCAGCTTCTTGATATGCCACACCTGTCAGGTGAATGGATTATCTTGGCAAAGGAGAAATGCTCACTAACAGTGATGCAAAACTATTTGTGCACAACATTTGAGAGAAATAAGCTTTTTGTGTGCATGGACAATTTCTGGGATCTTTTATTTCAGCTCATGAAACATGGGACTAACACTTTACATGTTGCGTTTATATTTTTGTTCAGTATAGTTTAGTATGTAAAAAACAACTCTTCCAGATGGCTTGCTATGGCCCATCGTCTATTTTTCAAGTCTTGTTTACTTGCCACATATCACATGTTCTCATATGCTCTCACCATATACACTACCAGTCAAACGTTTGGACACACCTACTCATTCAAGGGTTTTTCTTTATTTTTTTACTATTTTCTACATTGTATAATAATAGTGAAGACATCAAAACTATTAAATAACACATATGAAATCATGTAGTAACCAAAAAAGTGTTAAACAAATCATAATGTATTTTAGATTCTTCAAAGTAGTCACCCTTTGCCTTGATGGCAGCTTTGCACACTCTTGGCATTCTCTCAACCAGCTTTATGAGGAATGCTTTTCCAACATTCTTGAAGGAGTTCCCACATATGCTGAGCACTTGTTGGCTGCTTTACCTTCACTCTGCGGTCCAACTCATCCCAAACCACCTCAATTGGGTTGAGGTCGGGGGATTGTGG
The DNA here is from genome assembly GCF_020615455.1 of Coregonus clupeaformis. Lineage (NCBI taxonomy): Eukaryota > Metazoa > Chordata > Actinopteri > Salmoniformes > Salmonidae > Coregonus > Coregonus clupeaformis. Next base: position 53,430,040 of record NC_059206.1, read on the forward strand.
AGGCCAGGTCATCTGATGCAGCACTCCATCACTCTCCTTCTTGGTCAAATAGCCCTTACACAGCCTGGAGGTGTGTTGGGTCATTGTCCTGTTGAAAACAAATGATAGTCCCACTAACCCCAAACGAGATGGGAATGCTGTGGTAGCCATGCTGGTTAAGTGTGCCTTGAATTCTAAATAGATCACAGACACTGTCACCAGCAAAGCACCCCCACACCATAACACCTCCTCCATGCTTCATGGTGGGAACCACACATGCAGAGATCATCTGTTCACCTACTCTGCGTTTCACAAAGACACGGCGGTTTGAACCAAAAATCTCACATTTGGACTCATCAGACCAAAGGACAGATTTCCACCGGTCTATTGTCCATTGCTCTTGTTTCTTGGCCCAAGCAAGTCTCTTCTTACTATTGGTGTCCTTTTAGTAGTGGTTTCTTTGCAGCAATCCGACCACGAAGGCCTGATATACGCAGTCTCCTCTGAACAGTTGATGTTGAGATGTGTCTGTTACTTGAACTCTGTGAAGCATTTATTTGCTCTGCAATCTGAGGCTGGTAACTCGAATGAACTTATCCTCTGCAGCAGAGGTAACTCTGGGTGTTCCTTTCCTGTGGCGATCCTCATGAGAGCCAGTTTCATCATTGCGCTTGATGGTTTTTGCAACTGCACTTGAAGAAACTTTCAAAGTTCTTGAAATTTTACGGATTGACTGACCTTCATGTCTTAAAGTAATGATGGACTGTCATTTCTCTTTGCTTATTTGAGCTGTTCTTGCCATAATATGGACTTGGTCTTTTACCAAATAGGGATGTCTTCTGTATCTGATGAGCGTCGGCATCGGGCGCCTTAACCCGGCGTTCGGTTCATCCCGCAGCGCCAGTTCTGCTTACCAAAAGTGGCCCACTAGGCGGCTCGCATTCCACGCCCGGCTCCAAGCCAGTGAGCCAGGCTTCTTACCCATTTAAAGTTTGAGAATAGGTTGAGATCGTTTCGGCCCCAAGACCTCTAATCATTCGCTTTACCAGATAAAACTGCGAGACTTCGAGCGCCAGCTATCCTGAAGGAAACTTCGGAGGGAACCAGCTACTAGATAGTTCGATTAGTCTTTCGCCCCTATACCCAGGTCGGACGACCGATTTGCACGTCAGGACCGCTACGGACCTCCACCAGAGTTTCCTCTGGCTTCGCCCTGCCCAGGCATAGTTCACCATCTTTCGGGTCCTATCGCACGCGCCCACGCTCCACCTCCCCGACAGAGCGGGCGAGACGGGACGGTGGTGCGCCCGGCCCCGCAGGGCCGGAATCCCACCTCAGCCGGCGTGCGCCGGCCCTACCTTGTCACAACACAACTGATTGGCTCAAATGCATTAAGAAGGAAATAAATTCCACAAATGAACTAGGCACACCTGTTAATTGAAATGCATTTTGACTGGTACTGTATGTTATTGTGGCTAAAAAATGCAGTATTGCTTCCAGTGCAGGACAATGGGAGCACATTTTAGGCAACACTGTATTACTGTAGATAAGAGTAGCCATTTACCTAATGAAACAACATTTGAGAAATGATTGACCTTGTTTTCTCTGTCCCCTCTGTTGCAGGTTGTCCGTTTATAGTTGAGATACAGCCATGGTCTGCATTCCCTGCATCGTCATTCCTGTTCTCTTGTGGGTGTATAAGAGGTTCCTTGAACCCATCATCTACCCCTTCATTGGTCCAATTATAAGCCGATTTTGGCCAACAAAAAAAGCTGTCCAGGAGAGTGTTACAGGAACTGGTGATATGAAAGCCAGTGAAAAGAGCAATGGATGCCCAGTGATGAGCAATGAACCATGCAAGGTAATACATTACCCAAAACCTGTTATTGGATTATGGACTGGGAGAGTGTGCCACCACTAGTAGACTGCGCCTGTAGCAACCTCCGGTGACCAAGGCACAGACTGGCTATAAATGCTGAGGAAGGCAAGACATACATTGTATACTGAACAAAAATATAAAAGCCACATGTAAAGTGTTGGTGCCATGTTTCATGAGCTGAAATAAAAGATCCCAGAAATTTTCCAAGCGCACAAAAAGCTTAATTCTCTATTTTTGTGCACAAATTTGTTTACATCCCTGTTAGTGAGTATTTCTCCTTTGCCAAGATAATACATCCACCTGACAGGTGTGGTATATCAAGAAGCTGATTAAACAGCATGATCATTACAAAGGTGCACCTTGTGCTGGGGACAATAAAAGGCCACTCTATAAAATGTGCAGTTTTGTCACACAACACAATGCCACAGATGTTTCAGGTTGTGAAGGAGCGTGCATTTGGCATGCTGACTGCAGGAATGTCCACCAGAGCTGTTGCCAGAGAATTGAATGTTCATTTCTCTACCATAAGCCACCTCCAACGTCATTTTAGAGAATTTGGCAGTACGTCCAACCGGCCTCACAACTGCAGACCACGTGTATGCCATCGTGTGGGCGTGCGGTTTGCTGATGTCAACATTGTGAACAGAGTGCCCCATGGTGGGGTTATGGTATAGGCAGGTATAAGCTACGGACAACAAACAAAATTGCATTTTATCGATGACAATTTGAATGCACAGAGATAGTGACGAGATCTTGAGGCAATTCATCCTTCGCCATCACCTCATGTTTCCGCATGATAATGCACGGCCCCATGTTGCAAAGATCTGTACACAATTCCTGGAAGATGAAAATGTCCCAGTTCTTCCATGACCTGCATACTCACCAGACATGTCACCCATTGAGCATGTTTGGGATGCTCTGGATTTACATATACAACAGCGTGTTCCAGTTCCCGCCAATATCCAGCAACTTCGCTCAACCATTGAAGAGAAGTGGGACAACATTCTACAGGCCACAATCAACAGCCTGATCAACTTTATGCAAAGGAGATGTATGGCGCTGCATGAGGCAAATGGTGGCAGACCAGATACTGACTGGTTTTTCTGATCCACACCCCTATCTTTTTTTTAAAGGTATCTGTGACCAACCGATGCATATCTCTATTCCCAGTCATGTGAAATCCATAGATTAGGGCCTAATGAATTTATTTAAATAAACTGATTTCCTTATATGAATTGTAACTCAGTAACATCTTTGAAATTGTTGCATGTTGTGTTTATATTTTTGTTCAGTATACATGCATTGTCTCCCTAGGCAGACGGGTTGTCTCCCACAATGTTAACAATGTTCCAGCATAGGTCTGGGATTTCTGAGACTAATACATACGTCACAGATAGTAAACCTTTATTTTTACTGATTGGATAGACTCTGCATCATCCCATGCACTTACTTTAGAGTGAACATGTTAGAGTGAACATTGTAGACTGTTGCTTTATATCTGTTGTCATTTGTCAACTAATGAAGCCATCTCTCTTTTCAGACTGAAGTCAACGGTCTGGTTGCTAATGGAGCGGCTGCAAATGGATCAGCTACTACAGTCTCTGACAAGAAGACTGACTGACATTTCACTTTACACCTTAAGTTATATTTATCACTGTGAAAGTGTTTTAATACAATATGAAGTTGACTAATGTAGAATCTTTTAATGCTGGCCTGGATTTAACCTAGCAACACACACGGTACAATTTCCATAATGCTCACTATAATTGCTTTGAAAGATTGATTAAAGATGCTCTTTTTTAATTTCTGCGTTGTAATTTCAGGAAGTGTTCATAATATATCTGCAATGATAGTGTTTCACTGTGGTGTGATTGGCTGTGATATTCGCCTATTGATTTCTCCCACTGGAGCAGCAGCATCTGTTGTCAAAATGTGAAAGCTGTTCTGACTTTGTGGCTGTGGTTTCCTGGTTGATAAAATTCTACAATGTTAACTCAATTTCAATTTATGTGAGAAAACAAGCACTGAACAGTGTAGGGAATCATTGTACCATCTAAATCGCTGTGAATTATCTTTTCAATAACAAAAAAAATATCATTGTTACCGCTGTTTGAAGCTGGTGGACCATAACCAAAAGTAACTTTTGGTGCCTGTGGTCCAAAGCCACAAAGTCAGAAAATTTTGACAACAGATGCCACTCCGGTGGGAGAACTCAATAGGCGAATATATCACGGGAGGGTAAGTAATACTGTGAAACACTATCATTCCACTATTAGCGGCAGATATATTATGGACATTTCCTGAAATGACAATGCAAAAATCCTATGTGAAGCACCTTTAATAAATTGATGATATTTCTGCCTTTGGTTTATCATGCTTGATTCCCTGATGATTCCCTAGTTCTGTATAGTATTTAGTACATATTATATTTTATAATTTTGAAATAGATTTATCAATAATTAAAATTGACATTTTAAAACATTCCTTTTATTCCACTTTATGTGCAATGTAGAAATAAAGCTATATGGATTACTTTGATTGTTCTTTCTCTCCTTGTGGATCTCATTTAGCCTGGTCTCAAATCTGTTTGTGCTCTTGCCAACTCCATTGCTGTCATTTTTAAGAGAGCAGAAACATGCTAGATCTCATTGCAGCATAGAATGATTTGCCCATATGTTATTCAAAATCAGTTTCAGCTATATCTGATAAGTATTTTTCATGCATACATGAGCAGACAGGGATGTTTATATTATAACCATAATAGGATAAAAGTCGTTGATTCTTTACTTTTATAATAACCCCATCAGACCCACACTGAGGGCCAGATTCCCGGACACAGATTAAGCCTAGGCTTGGACTAAAGCACGCTCAATTAAAAACTTCAATTTAAATTGCTTTTTAGTTTAGCACTAGGCTTCATCTGTCTGGGAAATCAGCCCGCAGAGTTTTTGCAGCCTCATCTTTAAAGTTGATTTACCTCTTCTAGCTACTACTAGGGCCAACGAGGGAGAAATGTCTGTGACCCATGCTCTAGTTACAATGACAAAGAAGGTTAAAATATATGGAATATTATTCCTAGCCACAGAAATATTTAAATTATTAAAAAATATGGTTTGAAGAAGACACATGACATGCTAAGAAACTGCTCAATCAAGTTTAGGGCAGAACATTCGAGTGAACGTTTCAGATAGAAATACAATGTCTAGAGTCGACTTGGCTTTGATAAAGTGTATGTGTTGTGTCCGTACTATATATTTCTATCTTCAACGTTATGCACGTTCCGCCCAACTGTCAGACGACACGTTCACGCAAGTCTGTGGCTACGTGGAAATATGTTGGACGAGGACTAGCGTCAAAATCTGAGGTTTCTCAAAGTAGCAAACTGTTGTCTATCATTGACATCTACAGCATTATCTACTGTTCAGTAAGCAGAAGACTGCCAAGAACCTGGCCAGGTGCCACGAGAGCAGTGCATTTGACAGGTGAGCTGTCAGCTAATGCTAGTGGCTACCAACAGACATAGCTGGCTAGCTACTCAATTAATTAGCTAGTGTTATTTTAATCTCATGTCAGTTACACATCTGTTTCACCTGACAAGTTCCATAACCTTTAAGGAAGGCTGTCTGCCCGCTGCATTTAGGCCGTTTGTTTTGCGGTTAGCTAGTAAGCTAGCTGCAGTTAGGGTGTGTGCTAACTAGCGTTAGTTGGCTTGCTAGCTGACAAGTCCATGTCATGAACACTTTTTTTTGTATTGTAACTTGTACTTGTGTGGTCGGTATGTATGTATATTTGTTTTACTGAAAAGGTATAACTAACTGTCAGCCACAGATGTGCAAGGAGGGTGAAATGCAGGTTTGTGGCTGCTGTAGCTAGTGAGGTTGCTATGGCTAACCAAGCTACCTACTTGATTACATTGTGTCACACAGTTTGATGCCTAATGTTACTCCTTATCGTCCAAGGACCTTAATTTACATGTTCTGTTTAAAGGCGAATTGGCTCTGGAAGCCAAAACAGCCAAATACTCCATCTAAATGGGAATCGATTCTCAACTGCGGTACGGTTCTAGAAACATAAATCCCTCTACTTTTATATCACATCAATATCATTTCACAAATGCAAAATACACACTTACAGTACACTGTTTTAACCGGTTTTATTTTACTTGAATAACATTTTGATTTGAATTAGATTTTTCTAACACTTGCAGCCAACAGTATTTTTCAGTGACAACACGTTTGTGGCGACCATCTTCCGTTCACACACAGGCGTTAATAGGAGATGCAGATAGCTAATTAGCACAGGTAATTTGCCGAGAACACGCGCTGTCACATGGAGATATGGCCTTGTGGGAACACTAACCCTATAAAGGTGTGTATCAATGTAATTTTATTATAACATTTATTTATCTCTGATATGTTAACAAAACTGTACCACAAGTGATGCGGGTTAATGTTCTGACCGATCGTCAGGGCTCTTAAAAAAACTACCCCATACAGAAGAAGCCTTTAACCAATTACTCTTATGTGTAATGGAACTGAGTCATGATCAAGGGCTAGACCAGTTCTTGTCACTTGTTAGAGCCAAGTTGTATATTATAGTGGACTATTTATGTATCAGATTTGAATGTATGTTTTATCTAAACGTGTCCAATTTGAAGAGTGAGTTTTTAAACACTTGACACAGATGTGGCACTGTGGCTGATAATGCACATGGTCATTTCCATGAGCACAATATGTGGACCCATGAGCACATGTGAAGTTAATAGGAGCATGTCAAATTAAAGCTAAGTGTATATTTTTCAGAAATTAAGGCATATATACATTTTTCAACAATTGTCTATCCTAAATATTAGGAATAAGCAATGGCTTTGATTTCTGGTCAAACAGATGGAAAAGGGTCTTAGAAATCACCTCCCAACTAATAACACTTTATATTTAGTTTTGGAGAAATTATTTGCCTTGTGTAAGTTTAAAGGGATACTGCGAGATTTAGGTTGTTTTTCTACTTACTCAGTCAGACGAGCTCATGGGCCTTTTCTCAATTGGATTTACTTAACTCCTGCGTCCTGTCCTCTCTCGCCTCCTTTTGAAAAATACAGAAAGTTGACGAAAAATGCACTAGTATAAAATGACTCCCATCTCCACTCGCGCAGCATCATGCAAATGACGTTTACAGGGGTGGATCCCAAACTAAATGTGTAAAGTGATAAAATAAATGAGGTTGTGCAAGACATTTTATAAATAAAACGATAAGTAGCATATTGTTTTTAAACGTGTGCATGCTTTTCTCCTCCGACAAAACAAAAACTGATTTCGAAACTATTCTGCGATGGACTCAGATAGGAAACACATGACTATCCTCGATGAAAGGTGGCTATCGAGGAGGGGAGGACACTCTTCGGTTCGCATACTAACGAATTGATATCTCCTCGACCACTTATCGGTTTCCAGGTCACGGAGGAGAGAGGGTGGAGGACAGACTTTTGCTCAAATGAGAAAAGGCCATGGAACGTTGTATCTGTCACAATAACTATGTTTCCATTAACTTGTCCAGTGAGTTTTGTATTTTTTTGGGGTCGACATTTAGAACGTTTGCTTAGAAAACAGATGCAATTTCCTGCTAGGGTGCGTTTCCATTTAACTATCTTGTGTCGATTGAAAACGGCTTGACGTAATGATGTCACACCTACAAAAATAAAACATTTGCTCAAACCTACAGTGTTGAATAAAAATGTAGTGGTTTTTCCATTACCCATTTAGGCAAATTGCACATAATGTGCCAACATATCGCCACGGTCCGTTCCATGGTGAAACTTGCACTCCTGTAATTATTGGATGGTGAAACTTGCCAGCCAACCAGAAAAGCAAAGCGAAGCATTTCAGGCCTGCTTGAAAGTCAGGTCAATCCTTGTCCTGCAAAGAAACAACTTTTATAGTTGAAAAATATATATTTTGCAAGCAGTCGGCATTTAGAATTAAATGTGGAGTGGAGGTTTATAATTACACGTGCCCCACGTACCTTCAAAATAATTAGGTAATCATCATTTATTCGAAAACACAGTTTCCATTTGTCGCAATAATTTATGAAATATAAATCCACCACTGTCAAACAGATAAAAATGTCGATCTTTAGAAAATGTATCCTACAGTGCATTCGGAAAGTATTCAGACCCCTTCCCTTTTTCCACATTATGTTACGTTACAGCCTTATTCTAAAATTGATTAAATTAATACAAATCCTCATCAATCTACACACAATACCCCATAATGACAAAGCGAAAACAGGTTTTTAGACATTTTAGCAAATATTTACATAAATATTCAGACCATTTGCTATGATACTCCAAATTGAGCTCAGGGGCATCCTTTTTCCATTGATCATCTTTGAGATGTTTCTACAACTTGATTGGAGTCCACCTGTGGTAAATTCAATTGATTGGACATGATTTGGAAAGGCACACACCTGTCTATATAAGGTCCCACAGTTGACAGTACATGTCAGAGCAAAAACCAAGCCATGAGGTCCAAGGAATTGTCCGTAAAGCTCTGAGACAGGATTGTGTCGAGGCACAGAGCTAGGGAAGGGTACCAAAACATTTCTGCAGCATTGAACGTCCCCAAGAACACAGTGGCCTCCATCATTCTTAAATGGAAGAAGTTTGGAACCACCAAGACTCTTCCTTGAGCTGGCCACCTGGCCAAACTGAGCAATCGGGGGAGAAGGGCCTTGGTCAGGGAGGTGACCAAGAACCCGATGGTCACTCTTGACAGAGCTCCAGAGTTCATCTGTGGAGATGGGAGAACCTTCCAGAAGGACAACCATCTCTGCAGCTCTCCACCAATCAGGCCTTTATGGTAGAGTGGCCAGACGGAAGCCACTCCTCAGTAAAAGGCACATGACAGCCCACTTGGAGTTTGCCAAAAGGAACCTAAAGGACTCTGACCATGAGAATCAAGATTCTCTGGTCTGATGAAACCAAGATTGAACTCTTTGGCCTGAATGCCAAGCATCCCGTCTGGAGGAAACCTGGCACCATCCCTACGGTGAAGCATGGTGGTGGCATCATCATGCTGTGGGGATGTTTTTCAGCGGCAGGGACTGGGAGACTAGTCAGGATCGAGGGAAAGATGATCGGAGCAAAGTACAGAGAGATCTTTGATGAAAACCTGCTCCAGAGTGCTCAGGACCTGACTGGGGTGAAGGTTCACCTTCCAACAGGACAACGTCCCTAAGCACACAGCCAAGACAACGCAGGAGTGGCTTCGGGACAAGTCTCTGAATGTCCTCGAGTGGCCCAGCCAGAGCCTTGAACCCGATCAAACATCTCTGGAGAGACCTGAAAATAACTGTGCAACGATGCTCCCCATCCACCCTGACAGAGCTTGAAGAATGGGAGAAACTCCCCAAATACAGGTGTACCAAGCTTGTAGCGTCATACCTAAGATGACTCTAGGCTGTAATCGCTGCCGAAGGTGCTTCAACAAAGTACTGTGTAAAGGGTCTGAATACTTATGTAAATGTGATATTTCAGTTTTTGTGCAAATGTAGAAATATTTCTAAACATGTTTTTTTCTTTGTCTTTATGGGGTGTTATGTGTAGATTGAGGGGAAAAAACAATTGAATCAATTTTAGATTAAGGCTGTAACATAACAAAATGTGGAAGTTGACAGATCGGCAGGACCGAATTCAGACGAGTCCCGTGACGCTTGTGGGGGCAGTAGAGCAAAACCACCAATATGTGCGTGTTCGTGAGTCTCACCTTTCCATAAAGGGGTCATAGTTTTAGGCCAAATTCGGACACTACAGACGTTTTCGTGAGACGACCGATTTTCGGGATGTCTCATGTTCTGACAAACACCGCTGTAGCTCTGCCACTTTTCACCGCAGATGCAGAAGGCCAATATTGGCGGATGCAGTGGATTGAGACACAGCGGGGTTTCCGTGGGGGCGAAAAATTGACTCGAGGGTTATAATGTTAATATTCCAGAGCATCCGCCATCCAAAAATAAAAAACATAGTTCCTAATTTTTGATATCAATTGGATGGAAACCTAGATATTAAAGCACATAACTTTTTTGGTAGATGTCAAAAATGGTACGACTTCCCTAACCAAAACGCGTCAACATTATTTGATTTTATTAATTCAGCCTGTTTTGAGGATGAAATTAGGTTCATTTGGCGATCATCTCACCTAGGTAATATTTTCTAACGTTAGACAGCACATTGTAGCCGAACGATAACTATTTTCTAGCTATCCCATTACCCTTTGCGATGTACGAGACTGATCAGTGCAGGCGGAATCGACGCGCTATCTGACGCAATACAATGGTCATCTGGTCGTCAAAGCAAGTGTGAAAACAGTCTGGACAACCCCTCCCTCTCTCTCTCCAGTTAATGTCACCTCGCCTGGCTGACACCTACCCATGAGCCCCCTTTCTTTCCATTTACTGTAACCAGCATCCTTACCCACTGAGCACCGACCAACATTGGACGTCCATGGACGTTGAAAAGTAGTAGACATTTTGTCAATCTGAACCTGGCCTTTATTTCAATGTCAACAGATGTCGTTTTTGGCACAGTCCTGAGCAGCCTTAATTTGGACCAAACTGGACCGGACCAAATCTGAACCAATCATAGACGTCTGTGTTTTAGAAGTGTGAGGAACAGTTCAGTAGAGCACAGGGTAAAGTAAAAAGTTAAGCAAAGTACAGTAGAGTATAGGCTAGTTCAGTACAGGCTAGTTCAGTACAGTACACAGTAGAGCACACTAGAGTTGAGTACTCTAATGTACTGTATTGAGCTGTACTGTACCAAACTAGCCTGTACTGAACTAGCCTATACTCTACTGTACTGTACTGAACTCTACTATTATGTGCTGTACTGTACTCTACTGAGCTCTACTGTGCTGTACTTTGATGTCCAAACATTTTAAACATAGACGTCTACGATTGGTTCAGATTTGGTCCAGACCAAACTCCGGACCAACCAAAAAGCTCATTAAAATAATAGCCAGTGTGTAGAACAATACCCAAATATGCGAAGGAGGATATTGCATATTTATACCTTTTGTGTACCTATTTAGGATACATCACCATGAAGTGGAAATTATATCCATAATTATGCATTTCTGTGTACAGATCAGGGACACATGATGAAATTCCTTTACTGCAATTCTGTTACCGGGTGTAAATCCACTTCACTTACTGTAGTTCAATAACCAAAATAAATGTTTTCAAACTCAAGGTGTTATGTCATAGCAGACACCCCATTATTCCTGCAGACATCTTTGAATCTTAAAGCTGCAGTATGTGACTTTTTGGGTGACCCCACCAAATTAACATAGAGATGTTAGTTATAGATCTTCATTCTCATTGAAAGTTAGTTTAAGAAGCGGTATAGCTGTTCTATGTGCACTATTTCTATGCTTAAGTTGAGTTTTTGCGTCTTTTGCTTTCCGTTTTCTACACCATTTTCAAACAGCTGAAAATACAATATTTTAACTTATGGAAAATATATTTCACAGTGGTTTAGATGGTTCAATGAGTCATTACACTATACTTGCTTTTTTTTGTCACATAAACTGAAATTAGGCGAACTATAAGAATTTTTGCAACCAGGAAATGGCTGAGCAATTACACCTTTTAAAGACATGCTCCGGTACTTTGGCGTCTAATCATTTTTTTCTCTCCAAACCTCCCACTTTGGGCTGGATGTGTCAATGTGTAGATCATACATGCATAATCTATCAGCAGAATTACTGTCTCAATTAGCCACGAAATCCCTAGTTTGAAAGCGACTGTTTTCTTGAAGCTGTGCTGTGACATTTTCTCTATATTTTCCCCCACATGGGCTAGCCCCCTAGCAATTTGAGTTCTAGCCAACGAGATTCAGCTCCTCACATTTGGGTGACAGCTAGCAAGAGGCCTGCCCAGCGTTATCCAATGAGGTTGCAGGGTGGGCTCAGTGGACACAGCAGAGGGAGAGGAACCACTTTTAGCTCATGAGTGCTACTTTCAGAACTACTGGCTAAAAAGTATAGTACCGGAGAATCTCTTTTAATTCTAAGCAGATATTTAACTGTTTTTGGAAAACATGGTCACATAAAAAAACGGAGGGAGATTTTACAGAAATTCTGTTACCAAACTGTATCTGCAGTAAATGGTTTTGTAAAATGTTCAGTGTAAATTGTTTAAAGTAGTCCTTCCTTGTGCGTAGAGTATGGTCTGTTAAACTTTAAAATCAAAGGTTTTTGTTTGGCATACATTCTAAAGTGAAAAATCTGTCTCTGTTACCGTGGAACTTCCCACATGACATGGGTGTAATCAAATGTAATATGTGTACTAAAGGAAACCATAGACTAGAGAGTAAACTCATGCCATGTTATACCACTGTACTGTATGATGAACATGCCACGTAGCCTTATTCATTACTATGCCCAAGGCCAGGGAGTCATATTTTTCTATTACCCTTGCTTCCCTTTTGTGGCTAAATCAGAGCTTGCAAAATCTGTCACTTTTGGAGGGAAGCCTGGAGTACTGATTTGATATCGTGACACATTTCTCCCAGTCAAAAGTGAGATCCCTCTCCCAGCCTACCTGTTTGGGAGAAGAGTGTATTGATCATTCACTGCAATAGAGTAGTAAATATTTGTCTTAACTCTGCACTGTTGCGAATGGGCTCGTAAGTAAGCATTTCACTGTAAAGTCTACACCTGTTGTATTCGGCTCATGTGACCAATAAAATGGGATATGATTGGATTTTGATTAGGTTCATTATTCTGCGAAGTGGATCGTATTTCATAATGAAAATAAGCTCAAACACTTCCAAAAAGGGCTCGAAATCCCCACAAGGTATTTTGTCTGGATTTGAGGATGCTGCCAGACAGACAGATGTGCATCATAAACCAGATTTGGCCAGATGTACAATTAGGTCAAGCAGTTCTTTAAATAAGATAAAGAACATTTCTGAGATGCCATACATTTAGCTTCTGACTGATGGTGTGAGTAGAGTAAGGCCCAGGCTTCATAACTTTACAATACAGAATGTAGCTTAATGCAGCAAATAGAGCATTCCTAACTTTATATAAGCAGCTCTCACCAGGGAGATTCTTATAGATCAGAAGTAGGCCTAGGTCTCCGGTAAAGAAGAGGATCTACTAACAGCTGAACTAGGGCCCCATTCATTTAGAATTAGGCTAGAATGAGGACTCAGTTTACTTCCTATTTCATGAACCATAACAAACGTTTTAGTTCAGTTCATAATCTTGATAACCTGAGTGCAGTGATACTATTGATTAATTTTCCTTCTGTTCCCCAGTACAGTGCCTGATGTGGGAGATGAGGCAGTGAGAGACAGCCTCTCCATAGATCCACATCCCAGGAGATGGGAGCCAACACCAGCCAGGTCAGTGACCTGTCAGAGAACCAGAGCCTCCGGACCCTGATCGGCACGGAGTCCATCTCAGAGAATGACCCCTTCTGGAACCAGCTAATCTCCTTCACATTTATCAGCCCCACTAGCAGGTAAGAACATGTCACGTATCCTTACACCACAGACAGAATCATTATGTGCTCTTCTTGACCCCGCCACCTGACGAGTTAGTGCCAGAGACAGACGTCTTGGCTGGACCACTTTTCCCATAACGTGAGAACTCAGAACATGGTGCACTAGGTAGGGAATAGGGTGCCATTTGGGACGCAATCCATGATAAAGTAGTAGACAACAACAACTAACCATAGGAGTTGGGAAGACAGCACAAACAAATCTGGGACCAGGCTAATAACGTAGGCCAGTACCTCTCTGATTATGTATTCTCTTTAGACTGTTTGTTTCATGTTTAATCAAATTGGGTTGTTGTTCAAATACAGGTGTTGCTATCACACATAATTTCACATTTCGGGAAATGGTTTAAAGTTGCAACATGTAACTTTTTGGGCGACCCAACTACATTCACGTAGAAATGTATGTTATACATCTGTCATTCTCATTGAAAGCAAGTCTGAGCAGCGGTAGATCTGTTCTGTGTGCGCCATTTCTATGGGTCCCGTTCTTAAGTTTCTTTTTTGCGTCTTTTACTTTCGGTTTTGTAAACCAGCTTCAATCAGCTGAAAACACAATTTTGGGTTATAGAAAGGAAAATTCACAGCGGTTTAGATGGTACAGTGATTCTTTACACTGTACTTGCTTGTTTTGTCACAAACTGAAATTAGGCTAACTTTTTTAATTTTAGCAACCAGGAAATGGCGGAGCGATTTCTGCATAGTGCTTATTTTAAGTAGATCCAACACCGGTTTTGTAATGTTTACCGTGGCTACAGCTAAGGAAAGCTTATGAAAGAAATGATGTGTAGTTGTTCAAGCCCCATTTCCATATTATACTAGCAATGTGCAACCTACCTACAACACATAAAGGCAAAAATGCGACAGTTTATCCAGTTCTGAGGACGGCACAGGTCTGCAGCCCATGATGATTTACAACCCATCACAGAATGCACAGCCAGCAAGGCTCTTTGACTGTGTCACTCGTTCCATCTGTGCACTTCAGCACACACAGACACACAGATAGCCAGATATACCTTGGCTACTACACATCTCTTTCTTGCCAAGGCTCCACCAGAGTGGAATAGGCTGATGGAAAAGATTTGCTCCTCTAAATATATTTAGTCAATGTCCCTCCCGTAGCGTGCGAGCTTGCGCTAGCAGTTTTTGTTTTAAACATATTTTTTAAAATAAATAAATAATAATTTGGGATGGCCGCTAGGAGCCGATAACATTGTCTATGGGCAGGCAAAGAAAATTATTTGTTCTTCACTCATTTTCAGTCACCCTTTTGGCCGATGGTGTTGGACCTTTTTTGGGAGGGGGGAGACAAGTGACTTCAGCTTTCGGACATCTGAAAAATCAGTCCTACTTGTCCAAAGGACAAGTGGCTAAAAAAGTTAATGTCAAGCCTTGCCCAGCGCTTTAAGCCAAGTCTCCTCCTCCACCCTCTCTCGCTCTGTCCCACCCGCAAAATTTCAGTCACATCTCACACCCTACACTATTCCCTATATAGTGCACTACTTTTAACCAGAACCCTATGGGCCCTGGTCAAAAGTAGTGCACTACATTAGGGATAAGGTGCCATTTGGGACGCGTCCAGGCTGCAAACATTAGCTAAGGTGCAGGATGCAGCGAAGGCCTAAATTACACCAGGCTGTCAACATTAGCTAAGAACTTGAAGTTTAAGTCTTCCAAGCCAAACAGCTTTTAGGTTCCGGTTTACACACATCTGCTGACTTGGAGTAATTATCTAACACACTTTATGATCAGAGGTGACAGTAAATATAGTTGACCTTAAGTTACAGTAACAGCTTGCTGAAAAATGGTAGTAGGTATTTTCTGGTTGTACAGTACAAGCTTATTTACAGCAGAGAGGCACATAACAGGAGTGGGTGTTTTCTAGTGGTAGTGCTGGAAAACTGGAGTTAGCCAATAAGAGCATAGAGACATACAGTGGGGAGAACAAGTATTTGATACACTGCCGATTTTGCAGGTTTTCTTACTTACAAAGCATGTAGAGGTCTGTAATTTTTATCATAGGTACACTTCAACTGTAAGAGACGGAATCTAAAACAAAAATCCAGAAAATCACATTGTATGATTTTTAAGTAATGAATTTTGCATTTTATTGCATGACATAAGTATTTGATACATCAGAAAAGCAGAACTGAATATTTGGTACAGAAACCTTTGTTTGCAATTACAGAGATCATACGTTTCCTGTAGGTCTTGACCAGGTTTGCACACACTGCAGCAGGGATTTTGGCCCACTCCTCCATACAGACCTTCTCCAGATCCTTCAGTTTTTGGGGCTGTCGCTGGGCAATACGGACTTTCAGCTCCCTCCAAAGCTTTTCTATTGGGTTCAGGTCTGGAGACTGGCTAGGCCACTCCAGGACCTTGAGATGCTTCTTACGGAGCCACTCCTTAGTTGCCCTGGCTGTGTGTTTCGGGTCATTGTCATGCTGGAAGACCCAGCCACGACCCATCTTCAATGCTCTTACTGAGGGAAGGAGGTTGTTGGCCAAGATCTTGCGATACATGGCCCCATCCATCCTCCCCTCAATACGGTGCAGTAGTCCTGTCCCCTTTGCAGAAAAGCATCCCCAAAGAATGATGTTTCCACCTCCATGCTTCACGGTTGGGATGGTGTTCTTGGGGTTGTACTCATCCTTCTTCTTCCTCCAAACACGGCGAGTGGAGTTTAGGCCAAAAAGCTATATTTTTGTCTCATCAGACCACATGACCTTCTCCCATTCCTCCTCTGGATCATCCAGATGGTCATTGGCAAACTTCAGACAGGCTTGGACATGCGCTGGCTTGAGCAGGGGGACCTTGCGTGTGCTGCAGGATTTTAATCCATGACGGCGTAGTGTGTTACTAATGGTTTTCTTTGAGACTGTGATCCCAGCTCTCTTCAGGTCATTGACCAGGTCCTGCCGTGTAGTTCTGGGCTGATCCCTCACCTTCCTCATGATCATTGATGCCCCACGAGGTGAGATCTTGCATGGAGCCCCAGACCGAGGGTGATTGACCGTCATCTTGAACTTCTTCCATTTTCTAATAATTGTGCCAACAGTTGTTGCCTTCTCACCAAGCTGCTTGCCTATTGTCCTGTATCCCATCCCAGCCTTGTGCAGGTCTACAATTTTATCCCTGATGTCCTTACACAGCTCTCTGGTCTTGGCCACTGTGAAGAGGTTGGAGTCTGTTTGATTGAGTGTGTGGACAGGTGTCTTTTATACAGGTAACAAGTTCAAACAGGTGCAGTTAATACAGGTAATGAGTGGAGAACAGGAGGGCTTCTTAAAGAAAAACTAACAGGTCTGTGAGAGCCAGAATTCTTACTGGTTGGTAGGTGATCAAATACTTATGTCATGCAATAAAATGCAAATTAATTACTTAAAAATTATACAATGTGATTTTCTGGATTTTTGTTTTAGATTCAGTCTCTCACAGTTGAAGTGTACCTATGATAACAATTACAGACCTCTACATGCTTTGTAAGTAGGAAAACCTGCAAAATCGGCAGTGTATCTTGTTCTCCCCCAATACTTGTTCTCCCCACTGTATATAATAGTACTCTAATTCTATTTCTATGAATGAGTGTGTTGTGACTATGCTAACTTGACAGTAGAGGGCACAGTAGGCTGATGAGAACCATCCGGAATTCCACAGTGCTGTGCTATTGAATTGACCAACATTTTCTCGGGCTCTCTCTCTCTCTCTCGCTCACTCTCTCTCCTCTACAGTGGTAACTCCAAGCTGTTGGAAGAGGCTGTTATTCCCCTGGCCAAGATCCTGAGTACGTCTCATGTTTGTTGGTTTGTGTGTTATGCCTGATATATATATATACCGTTCAAAAGTTTGTGGTCACTTAGAAATTTCCTTGTTTTCTGTGAAAACATACATGAAATGAGTTTGAATAGGAAATATAGCAAAATGAATAGGAAATGTAGTCATTGACAAGGTTAGAAATAATGATTAATTGAAATAATAATTGTGTCCTTTGCTTTCGTCAAAGTATCCTCCATTTGCAGCAATTACAGCCTTGCAGACCTTTGGCATTCTAGTTGTCAATTTATCAAAGAGATTTCACCCCATGCTTCCTGAAGCACCTCCCACAAGTTGGATTGGCTTGATGGGCACTTCTTACGTACAATATGGTCAAGCTGCTCCCACAACAGCTCAATAGGGTTGAGATCCGGTGACTGTGCTGGCCACTCCATTATACACAGAATACCATCTGACTGCTTCTTCCCTAAATAGTTATTGCATAGTTTGGAGCTGTGCTTTGGTCATTGTCCTGTTGTAGGAGGAAATTATCTCCAATCAAGCGCCATCCACAGGGTATGGCATGGCGTTGCAAAATGGAGTGATAGCCTTCCTTCTTCAAGATCCCTTTTACCCTGTACAAATCTCCCACTTTACCACCACCAAAGCACCCCCAGACCATCACATTGCCTCCACCATGCTTGACAGATGGCATCAAGCACCCCTCCAGCATCTTTTCATTTGGTCTGCGTCTCACAAATGTTCTTCTTTGTGATCCGAACACCTCAAACTTCGATTTGTCTGTCCAGAACACTTTTTTTCCAATCTTCCTCTGTCCAGTGTCTGTGTTTTTTTCCCCATCTTAATCTTTTCTTTTTGTTGGCCAGTCTGAGATGTGGCTTTTTCTTTGAAACTCTACCTAGAAGGTCAGCATCCCGGAGTCGCCTCTTCACTGTTGACGTTGAGACTGGTGTTTTGCGGGTACTATTTAATGAAGCTGCCAGTTGAGGACCTGTGAGGCGCCTAATGTATTTGTCCTCTTGCTCAGTTGTGCACCGGGGCCTCCCACTCCTCTTTCTATTCTGGTTAGAGCCAGTTTGCGCTGTTCTGTGAAGGGAGTAGTACACAGCGTTGAACAAGATCTTCAGTTTCTTGGCAATTTCTCGCATGGAATAGGCTTAATTTCTCAGAACAAGAATAGACTGACGAGTTTCAGAAGAAAGTTCTTTGCTTCTGGCCATTTTGAGCCTGTAATCGAACCCACAATTGCTGATGCTCCAAGAAGGCCAGTTGTATTGCTTCTTTACATTTTAGTCATTTAGCAGATGCTCTTATCCAGAGCGACTTACAGTTAGTGAGTGCATACATTTTTTTTTTCTTACTGGTCCCTCATGGGAAACGAACCCACAACCCTGGCATTGCAAACGCCATGCTCTACCAACTGAGCTACACGGGACCATCTTTAATCAGCACAACAGTTTTCAGCTGTGCTAACATAATTGCAAAAGGGTTTTCTAATGATCAATTAGCCTTTTGAAATGATAAACTTGGATTAGCAAACACAACGTGCCATTAGAACACAGGACTGATGGTTGCTGATAATGGGCCTATGTACGCCTATGTAGATATTCCATTAGAAATCAGCCGTTTCCATCTACAATTGCCATTTACAATATTAACAATGTCTACACTCTATTTCTGATCAATTTGATGTTATTTTAATGGACAAAAAAATAGCTTTTCTTTCGAAAACAAGGACATTTCTAAGTGACCCCAAACGTTTGAACGGTAGTGTGTATATACATACATACGCACACACACAAAGTATTCAGACCCCTTGACTTTTTCCACATTTTGTTACATTACAGCCTTATTCTAAAATGTATTCAATTGTTTTTTCCCCCCTCAACAATCTACACTAGCCCATCATGACAAAGCAAAAACAGGTTTTTAGAAATTATTGGACATTTATAAAAAGATAAAAAAACGGAAATATCACAGTTACATAAGTATTCAGACCCTTTACTCAGTACTTTGTTGAAGCACCTTTGGCAGCGATTACAGCCTCAAGTCTTCTTGGGTATGACACTACAAGCTTGGCACACCTGTATTTGGGGAGTTTCTCCAATTCTTCTCTGCAGATCCTCTCAAGCTCTGTCAGGTTGGATGGGGAGCGTCGCTGCATAGCTATTTTCAGGTCTCTCCAGAGATGTTCGATCTGGTTCAAGTCCGGGCTCTGGCTGGGCCACTCGAGGACATTCAGAGACTTGTCTCGAAGCCACTCCTGCGTTGCCTTGGCTGTGTGCTTAGGGTCTTTGTCCTGTTGGAAGGTGAACCTTCGCCCCAGTTTGAGGTCCTGAGCGGTCTGGAGCAGGTTTTTATCAAGGATCTCTCTGTACTTTGCTCTGTTCATCTTTCCCTCGATCCTGACTAGTTTCCCAGTCCCTGCTGCTGAAAAACAGATCCACAGCATGATGCTGCCACCACAATGCTTCACCGTAGGGATGGTGCCAGGTTTCCTCCAGACGTGACGCTTGGCATTCAGGCCAAAGAGTTCAATCTTGGTTGCATCAGACCAGATAATCTTGTTTCTCATGGTCTGAGAGTCCTTTAGGTGCCCTTTGGCAATCTCCAAGCGGGCTGTCATGTGCCTTTTACTGAGGAGTGGCTTCCGTCTACCATAAAGGCCTGAGTGGTGGAGTACTGCAGAGATGGTTGTCCTTCTGAAAGGTTCTCCTATCTCCACAGAGGAACTCTGGAGCTCTGTTTTTGCTTTGTCACTATGGAGTATTGTGTGTAGGTTGATGAGGGGGAAAAAAACGATTTAATCAATTTGAGAATAAGGCTGTAACCTAACTGTGGAAAAAGTCTAGGGGTCTGAATACTTTCTGAATTGTATGTATGTACACTACCAATCAAAAGTTTGGACGCCACCTACTCATTCAAGGGTTTTTCTTTATTTTTTAATGTTTTTACATTGTAGAATAATAGTGAAGACATCAACTATGAAATAACACATATGGAATCATGTAGTAACCAAAAAAGTGTTAAACAAATCAAAATATATTTTATATTTGAGATTCTTCAAATAGCCACCCTTTGCCTTGATGACAGCTTTTCACACTCTTGGCATTCTATCAACCAGCTTCATGAGGTAGTCACCTGGAATGCATTTCAATTAACAGGTTTGCCACCTTAAAAGTTCATTTGTGGGATTTATTTCCTTCTTAATGTGTTTAAGCCAATCAGTTGTGTTGTGACAAGGTAGGGGGGCACAAACAGCTCAAATAAGCAAAGAGAAACGACAGTCCATCATTACTTTAAGACATGAAGGTCAGTTAATCCTGAACATTTCATTAACTTTGAAAGTTTCTTCAAGTGCAGTCGCAAAAACCATCAAGCGCAATGATGAAACTGGCTCTCATGAGGACCACCATAGGGATAGAAGACCCAGAGTTATCTCTGCTGCAGAGGATAAGTTCATTAGAGTTACCAGCCTCAGAAATTGCAGCCCAAATAAATGCTTCACCGAGTTCAAGTAACAGACACATCTCAACATCAACTGTTTAGAGGGGACTGTGAATCTGGCCTTCATGGTCAAATTGCTGCAAAGAAACCACTACTAAAAGACACCAATAAGAAGAGGAGACCTGCTTGGGCTAAGAAACACGAGTGATGGACATTAGACCGGTGGAAATTTGTCCTTTGGTCTGGAGTCCAAATTTGAGATTTTTGGTTCAAACCGCAGTGTCTGTGTGAGACACGGTATGGGTGAACGGATGATCTCCGCATGTGTATTTCCCACTGTGACGCATGGAGGAGGAGGTGTTATGGTGTGGGGGTGCTTTGCTGGTGACACTGTCTGTGATTTATTTAGATTTCAAGGCTCACTTAACCAGCATAGCTACCACAGTGTTATGCAGCGATACGCCACCCCATCTGGTTTGGGATTAGTGGGACTATCATTTGTTTTTCACAGGACAATGACCCAACACACCTCCAGGCTGTGTAAGGGCTATTTTATCAAGAAGGAGAGTGATGTAGTGCTGCATCAGATGACCTGGCCTCCACAATCCCCCGACCTCAACCCAATTGAGATGGTTTGGGATGAGTCGGATGGCAGAGTGAAGGAAAAGCAGCCAACAAGTGCTCAGCATGTGTGGGAACTCCTTCAAGACTGTTGGAAAAGCCAGGTGAAGCTGGTTGAGAGAATGCCAAGAGTGTGCAAAGTTGTCATCAAGGCAAAGGGTGGCTGCTTTGAAGAATCTCAAATATAAAACATTTTGATTTGTTTAACAGTTTTTTGGTTACTACATGATTCCATATGTGTTATTTCAAAGATTTGATGTCTTCACTATTATTCTACAATGCTGAAAATACTAAAAATAAAGAAAAACCCTTGAATGAGTAAGTGTGTCCAAACTTATGACTGGTACTGTACATGCATACATACTGAACAAAAATATAAACGCAACATGCAGCAATTTCTAAGATTTTACTGAGTTACAGTTAAAATAAGGAAATAAGTCAGTTGAAATATATTCATTAGGCCCCAATCTATGGATTTCACATAACTGGGTATACAGATATACATATGTCAGTATCTAGTGTGACCACCATTTGCCTCATGCAGCGCAACAGATCTCCTTCGCCTAGAGTTGATCAGGCTGTTTATTGTGGCCTGTGGCACTCCTCTTCAATGGCTGTGCAAAGTTGCTGGATATTGGCGGGAACTGGAACACGCTGTCGTACACGTCGATCCAGAGCATCCCAAACATGCTCATTGGGTAACATGTCTTGTGAGTATGCAGGCCATGGAAGAACTGGGACATTTTCAGCTTACAGGAATTGTGTACAGATCCTTGTGACATGGGGTTGTGCATTATCATGCTGAAACGTGGTGATGGCGGCGGATGAATGGCACAACATTGTGCCTCAGGATCTTGTCACAGGATCTCTATGCATTAAAATTTCCATCGATAAAATGCAATTGTGTTTGTTGTCCATAGCTTATGCCTGCCCGTACCATAACCCCACCGCCACCATGGGGCACTCTGTTCACAACTTTGACATTAGCAAACCGCTCACCCACACGACGCCGTACACGTGGTCTGCGGTTGTGAGGCCGGTTGGATGTATTGCCAAATTCTCTAAAACTACGTTGGTAGAGAAATGAACATTCAATTCTCTGGCAACAGCTCTGGTGGACATTTCTGCAGTCAGCATGCCAATTGCAAGCTCCCTCAACTTGAGACATCTGTGGCATTGTGTTGTGTGACAAAACAGCATATTTTAGAGTGTACTTTTATTGTCCCCAGTACAATGTGCACCTGTGTAATGATCATGCTGTTTAATTAGCTTTTTGATATGCCACACCTGTCTGGTGGCTGGATTATCATGGCAAAGGAGAAATGGTCACTAACAGGGATATAAACATATTTCAGAGAATTAAGCTTTTTGTCCGTATGGAACATTTCTGGGATCTTTTATTTCAGCTCATGAAACTTGACCAACACTTTACATGTTGCGTTTATATTTCTGTTCAGTGTAGATTATTGATGTACTGTGTGTCAGAATCACCAAGCAGTTATTTTTTAATACCATGTGCTGTGTCTTCCTCTCTCCTCTTTTCTCTGTCCCTCCTACAGTTGAGAACAATCCCAGAACAGGGAATTTTGGAGCCCTGGTGAGAATTTTCCTGGGAAGAACCAAAGAGTTGAAAATATCCACAGAATGCCAAGAGTGAGTACTGTGTGTAAAACCAAATAACAAGTGCTGTTCCAAGAACAAGTGATGGGATGGGAATCAGTGATCTCAATTGAGTAGTTCAATAATAAGTAGACCTATGCCCTGTGTTGTACGCCTTATGTTTAAGTCAATGACTGGGATGATATGGTCATGCTCAAGCCATTGACGTTTCCCATGGGAATCCAGATGTAGGCCTAGAGTTTTGGACATTGACATGGATAGTTTAGCAATAAATATGCCTTGTACTCATTATTTAGTGGTAATGCTGTAGCAGAACCATTTACATTTTCCATTTCCCATGGGAATCCACCCAAAGGTATAGTTTGGGATGTGTTGGTGACAAACCCAACATCACTCTGGATGGGAGATCCAACTCATCCAATTTGAAATCCAGATGATCTGATGTTTCATTCATAAACCTGAGGGTGGAGTGAGTTAGTTATTCCTCCCTTCAATCTGGTTTTCCACTTTTACCCACATAATTGGAGGCATATTTGCATTGGGCATGGGTCATTTACATTGTGTTGTGGTTCGTTCTGGTCATGAACCCCATGGGATTTTGTCACAAGATGTGAACCGTAGTTGTGGATCGGAAGTGGCTGTGCGGTCTAATGACACCCGTGAGAGATCCCACTTATGGTCACTTATAAAAGAAGAGGAGCAGCTGTAAGGCAAGAGACACACCAGCGGTTCTCAGACACCAGCTGTCAGATTCCAGTAAGTAAGAGACAGCAACTAAAACTTCATAGTAATTAGTGGAATAAGGGCGGCTCGATGTTTACCAACTAGATCTGATGGACCAGATGTGTGCGGTGGTGGAAAGGTGTCTGCATGGGAAAACTCTTGGAGAAAAACATTAAAACACATAAAAAATTCCAAAATGTAAAGATATTGATGTTTGTGTGAACTGCAAAGCTACGCTCGTTCTCATAGAACTGTGCGGGTCATGTCACTCGTACAATGGTGGGTGTCCTCACAAGGATTCACATACAACCTCGCCACAGTTAGAAGCTAGTAGTAACTCCCAAAATAAAGGAAACACTTACGTAAAGTGTCTTAATAGGGTGTTGGGCCACCACGAACTGCCTGAATAACTTCAATACTTCCTTGGATAGATTCTACAAGTGTCTGGAACTCTATTGGAGGGACGCGGCACCATTCTTCCATAAGAATTTCCATCATTTGATGTTTTGTTGGTGGTGGAAAATGCTGTTTAAAGCGCTGCTCCAGAATCTCCACTAAGTGTTCAATTGGGTTGAGATCTGGTGACTGAGACACACACACACCAGGGTTCGATACCGCGACCAAAACTGGTCACAAGGATGTGAATTTTTTCCTGGTCACGTTAGTTTTTCGTTCACAATTTGCTTCTTTTTTTATTAGATTAATATATTCAAACAGTAATGTGCAATTGGCCAGAAATAAACCTACTTTCTGAAGAGGCAACAACAGCATGGGAATGCCCCTGTCTGTGTTTTTTTTTTTTTTTTTTTTTTATTTAACCTTTATTTAACCAGGTAAGCCAGTTGAGAACAAGTTCTCATTTACAACTGCGACCTGGCCAAGATAAAGCAAAGCAGTGCGATTTAAAAACAACAACAACACAGAGTTACATATGGGATAAACAAAATGTACTGTCAATAACACAATAGAAAATCTATACAGTGTGTGCAAATGTAGTAAGTTATGGAGGTAAGGCAATAAATAGGCCATAGTGCAAAAATAATTACAATTTAGTATTAACACTGGAATGATAGATGTGCAGAAGATGATGTGCAAACAGAGATACTGGGGAGCAAATAAGCTAAATAAATAACAATATGGGGATGAGGTAGTTGGGTGGGCTAATTACAGATGGGCTGTGTACAGGTGCAGTGATCGGTAAGCTGCTCTGACAACTGATGCTTAAAGTTAGTGAGGGAGATAAGAGTCTCCAGCTTCAGAGATTTTTGCAGTTCGTTCCAGTCATTGGCAGCAGAGAACATGAAGGAATGGCGGCCAAAGGAGGTGTTGGCTTTTGGGATGACCAGTGAGATATACCTGCTGGAGTGCATACTACGGGTGGGTGTTGCTATGGTGACCAATGAGCTAAGATAAGGTGGGGATTTGCCTAGCAGTGATTTATAGATGACCTGGAGCCAGTGGGTTTGGCGACAAATATGTAGTGAGGGCCAGCCAACGAGAGCGTACAGGTCACAATGGTGGGTAGTATATGGGGCTTTGGTGACAAAACGGATGGCACTGTGATAGACTACATCCAATTTGCTGAGTAGAGTGTTGGAGGCTATTTTGTAAATGACATCGCCGAAGTCAAGGATCGGTAGGATAGTCAGTTTTACAAGGGCATGTTTGGCAGCATGAGTGAAGGAGGCTTTGTTGCGAAATAGGAAGCCGATTCTAGATTTAACTTTGGATTGGAGATGCTTAATGCGAGTCGGGAAGTAGAGTTTACGGTCTAACCAGACACCTAGGTATTTGTAGTTGTCCACATATTCGAAGTCAGACCCGCCGAGAGTAGTGATTCTAGTCGGGCGGGCGTGTACAAGCTGTGTTCGATTGAAGAGCATGCATTTAGTTTTACTAGTGTTTAAGAGCAGTTGGAGGCTACGGAAGGAGTGCTGTATGGCATTGAAGCTCGTTTGGAGGTTTGTTAACAGTGTCCAATGAAGGGCCAGATGTATAGAAAATGGTGTCGTCTGCGTAGAGGTGGATCTGAGAGTCACCAGCAGCAAGAGCGACATCATTGATATACACAGAGAATAGAGTCGTCCCGAGAATTGAATCCTGTGGCACCCCCATAAAGACTGCCAGAGGTCCAGACAACAGGCCCTCCGATTTGACACATTGAACTCTATCTGAGAAGTAGTTGGTGAACCAGGCGAGGCAGTCATTTGAGAAACCAAGGCTATTTAGTCTGCCAATAAGAATGCGGTGATTGACGGAGTCGAAAGCCTTGGCCAGGTCGATGAAGACGGCTGCACAGTACTGTCTATTATCGATCGCGGTTATAATATCGTTTAGGACCTTGAGCATGGCTGAGGTGCACCCATGATCAGCTCGGAATCCAGATTGCATAGCGGAGAAGGTACGGTGGGATTCGAAATGGTCGGTGATCTGTTTGTTAACTTGACTTTCGAAAGGCAGGGCAGGATGGATATAGGTCTGTAACAGTTTGGATCTAGAGTGTCACCCCCTTTTGAAGAAGGGGATGACCGCGGCAGCTTTCCAATCTCTGGGGACCTCAGACGATACGAAAGATTTTGAACAGGCTGGTAATAGGTGTTGCGACAATTTCGGCGGGTAATTTTAGAAAGAAAGTGTCCAGATTGTCTAGCCCAGCTGATTTGTAGGGGTCCAGATTTTGCAGCTCTTTCAGAACATCAGCTATCTGAATTTGGGTGAAGGAGATGCAGTGGGGGCATGGGCAAGTTGTAGCGGAGGGTGCAGAGCTGGTGGTCGGGGTAGGGGTAGCCAGGTGGAAAGTATGGCCAGCCGTAGCAAAATGCTTGTTGAAATTGTCGATTATTGTAGATTTATCGGTAGTGACAGTGTTTCCTAGCCTCAGTGCAGTGGGCAGCTGTGGGAAGGTGGTGTTATTCTCCATGGACTTTAGTGTCCCAAAACTTTTTGGAGTTAGTGCTACAGGATGCAAATTTCTGTTTGAAAAAGCTAGCCTTTGCTTTCCTAACTGATTGTGTATATTGGTTCCTGACTTCCCTGAAAAGTTGCATATCGCGGGGGCTGTTCGATGCTAATGCAGTACGCCACAGGATGTTTTTGTGCTGGTTAAGGGCAGTCAAGTCTGGGGTGAACCAGGGGCTATATCTGTTCTTAGTTCTGAATTTTTTGAATGGGGCATGCTTATTTAAGATGGAGAAGAAAGCACTTTTAAAGAACAACCAGGCATCCTCTACTGACGGAATGATGTCAATATCCATCCAGGATACCCAGGCCAGGTCAATTAGAAAGGCCTGCTCGCTGAAGTGTTTTAGGGAGCGTTTGACAGTGATGAGGGGTGGTCGTTTGACTGCGGACCCATTACGGACGCAGGCAATGAGGCAGTGATCGCTGAGATCCTGGTTGAAGACAGCGGAGGTGTATTTAGAAGGTAAATTAGTCAGGATGATATCTATGAGGGTACCCATGTTAACGGATTTAGGGTTGTACCTGGTAGGTTCCTTGATAATTTGTGTGAGATTGAGGGGATCTAGTTTAGATTGTAGGACGGCCCGGGTGTTAAGCATATCCCAGTTTAGGTCACCAAGCAATACGTTAGGGCTCCACATAGCCCACAGGGCTGGCCCGGGCAGGTTTTAGAAACCCTCCAGCCCAGTCAATCATCCATGTCAGTGGCCAGTGAAAAAATAAATAGTAATAATGCTATTTTTAATCTAGGCTAGATAATTTATTAAAAACACAGGGATTCCTGAAGCTGTTAGTTCATTATGTTGATTATTTATCACGTGCGCTGCACAAATATAGCCTATATATCATCTATCAGGCATGAGAGTGCGCAGCTCTCAAACAGCTGGTTGTTGCTTGGAACAGCTTACCGATGACCGACAGCAGTAGGAAAGATGTTCCAAGTTATGATATCTACCAGTAAATGCTAAGGCAAGAATAGGTAAGCAAAGTAACTACAAAGTAGCATACCTGGCAGAATAATGATTATTTGCATCAATCCAGTGGCCATTAGTTTTGAAAACTCCACAAGTGCGCTACAGAAACACCGCTAGCCAAACACAACTGTCTGGCTGGTGTGCACCTGAATTAAAGGGTAACTACACCATAAAAAAATATTATCAGATTCTCAGACTAAAAAAATTGTCCCTTTTATGCGGTTCAAGTATTGTTGTGGACGTTTTGTTTTTATATTTAAAAAGTGTGATTTAGAGAGCGGAAACCATGAAAAAACAGGTTGTAATCAGTCCTCCCCGTTTTTGTTTGTTTTTTGTCATAGTATCATTTTGGTATCAAATAAATAAAAAAATCTTCAAATTCTGCGCTCTAGAAGTTTTCACAGAAAAGAAAACATGGCACTGTGAAATCTGCAGTAAATACATTTTGCACTTTATTTTAAGTCTCTTTTCTTTGCTGTTACAGTAAATCTATCCAATGTAAGAACACAATGGCATGCTAATTTAAACATGGATAGTCATTATTAGCCTGGTTCTGTATGGAATGCAGGTGCATTATGGGACTCAGGCCAGGTCATTATCAATTGTTTAAATAAATGGTGTGACC
Organism: Coregonus clupeaformis; assembly: GCF_020615455.1. NCBI lineage: Eukaryota > Metazoa > Chordata > Actinopteri > Salmoniformes > Salmonidae > Coregonus > Coregonus clupeaformis. Next base: position 53,458,205 of record NC_059206.1, read on the forward strand.
AAATCATGTGCTGGTTCCACCAACTGAAAAAGTTGATAGCACCAGTGCTACCAGTAGAACAAGTTAGTGTTGAACCCTGCACACACACACACACACACACACTTTTATCCCCCTATGCTCCTTTGAGACCCCTCTTCCAAAATCACTGATCTCTTCTAGCCATGGAGCCAAAATAATGGGCAGCTGGGCATTTTTATACATGACCATGATGGGATGTTAATTGCTTAATTAACTCAGGAACCACACCTGTGTGGAAGCATCTGCTTTCAATATACTTGTTTTCTTTATTTTATTTTGGCAGTTACCTGTATTACTTTGGTCATAATATTGGCTTGAATGTGTATTGATGTGGGTGTTGGTGTGCTTATTTACAAGGCATGCAGCTGCTTTGGTCATATATTGGCTTGATTATAAGTGTTGGTTAGTGTGCTTACATGAACTGTTGGGACATGCCTTTGGTCATAATATTGGCTTGTATGTGTGTGTTTGTTAGTGTTGATTGGTGGGCTTAAATGAACTGGTGGTACATGTGTGTGACTGTCATGGCTGTTGTCACTGTGAGAGGTTGCTCTTTTCCTCGGTGGTAGTCAAGGCTGCTGTTGTGTCTCTATAGCAGATGTCACAAGTCACGACTGTTGTCACGAGTCATGACTGTTGTCACCTGCTGTGACTTGTTTATGTGAGTGTTGGCTTGGTTGGTGTGCTTATATGACCTGGTGACCACCAGAGATCAGAGCAGAGGCTCATCCATCCTTCCTGGCTGTGGTAACTGTCTGTGACTGAGAGTAGACAAGTAGTCAAGGCTACTGCTGCGTGTCTCTGTAGCGGATGTGTCACGAGTCACAACTGCTGTCTCCCTGAAGGAGCCAGTCAGTCTGAGGACAAGCCAAGGGGCCACAGGACATCTCTATGTCACAGGATGTCCTCTGTCTATAACCTTGACAAGGCCACCTTGCCACACGTTTTTATGACAGGGTTGTTTACTATGTCCACAGTTCCCATCAACCCCTCCCCCCAGTCTATAGATAGTGGTACTCAGGACTTAATAAGATATCCAACCAAATCAGTTTACGTCAACAATGAGCATATTTGACACAATGGAATGAGTGCCTGATTTTCATGTTTAGTATTTGTGTGAATTACGATGCCTAGATTACTCTTGTCTTACAAATCTCAACCAGTGACTCTCTGACAATTGACAAAGTAATCTTCTTTCCCCCCCCTTTCCAGTCAGCTGTTCATCTGGCAGGCCCACAATGCCTTGTTCATGATCCGCTGCCTGCTCAAAGTCTTCATCAGGGAGATGACAGAGGAGGAGCTGCACTTACAGTTCTCCTACCAGGAGAGGGTGCCAGGCTCCTGTGGTGAGTGAGAGAAATCCCTCCATCCATCTCCAGACCTGTATTCTTTATCCATCCCTCCACACACTGACAAACACGCACACACGTCTCTCCACCTCCGAATCCATCCCCCTTTCCGATACTGAAGCACGGCCAGTACAGTGTGTCAATGCAGATGGGAGAGTGCAAGAGAGCAGTTAGTGTGGGAATTGGGAAATGCTTCTCTTTATAGTAAAACAAGTGAGGAAAAGAGTAAACATTTTGATTAAGTAAATGATGAGGAAATGATGTGATTTACTCTGAGGCAAATGGTGAATTTCACAGAACACATACAGAGACTGACGATGTCTTAAACACACCGTGTGAAGCACAGGAGGCTGCTGAGGGGAGGACAGCTCATAATAATGGCTGGAATGGAGTGAATGGAATGGAATCAAACCCATGGAAACCACATGTTTGACGTGTTCGAAAACATTCCATTTATTCCGTTCCAGCCGGGTCCTCCCCAATTAAGGTGCCATCAGCCACCTTTGGTCTGAAGGTGCCACACAGTGAACTGCGGTTATTATGGCTGCTTTTTTCTTTCATTTATCCCCTGCCAGTAAGAGTAAATTATGGGGAAAATATGGTCTTTGTTTTACTACATGCCTATGAGCGAGAAATAATTTACAGTGATCACATAGCCTAGCTAACCATCTGAGTGAATTTAGTCTGATGTGATGGTGAGGGAATCATCCTGTATAGTGGGAAATGTTTTGCTTTTCAGTAAAACCAAGGAGAGAAAGGGGGAAACATCTTAGTTGTATGGTGAATTATTGGGAAATTACATTGTGTGTTTTACTTTGACCTATGAAAAAGAAAACATTTGCACGGAGTACACGCACACACAACACGGTTTCGTGGTGCCGGGCACCGTGACCTAGAATATTTTAATTTACCGGCCATTTGAGAAATTTACCAGACCTGTATGCATTGGGTGCATAACCTATTAGGAGGGCGTCCAACCACAGTGCTCAGTATGACAGAAATCACATTTAGATTATGATAATTCATCTGAACAGAACATGCAACTCCTGTAATGAAGCAGCCAATAAAACATAATTTTCAAACATTTGCCAAAATGCAATTAGCGGGAAAACTCAATTCTAAAGTGCACCTGATGAGAGCAGTTCCATATGTATCAGAGATAAAAAATCTCCTTTAGAAACGTAGAAAGAGGGGGAATCTAAAGATGCAACAACTAGAATGGGTTGCTAATATGACTAGGATTGTGCTTTTCGCTTCTGGACAACGAAAGAAAGTTGATATGAAAACCAATAGAACAGGAGAGTCTTTAATACATTTGCCAAATTATATAATTACTCCTGTCTATACAGAAATAAATCAAATCATTCAAATACTTCACCAGAAAGCGTGACTTAGCCACAGAGGAATCGAGGACCATTAAAAAATATATATATATATATATATACAGTGGGGAGAACAAGTATTTGATCCATCAGAAAAGCAGAACTTAATATTTGGTACAGAAACCTTTGTTTGCAATTACAGAGATCATATGTTTCCTGTAGGTCTTGACCAGGTTTGCACAGCTTGTAGGCCTATGCCTATTTGGGAATCCCGCAATTTGGGCAGAGCAAGCCTAGCTGATTACTGAGTTGCATCTGTCAGGGAAAAGCATCTCAAATATGTGTGAAAATAATGTGTCTTGAGTATAATTTAAAATGTTGCGACAAGAAGAAGGGGAGTGGTGTGTGGAGAAGATATAGGCGAGTCTCTCTCCAGAAGGACTCAGCTGTCCCCCGCCAAATTCTTGTTCATTCATTGTTTCATTGTGTGATTGTTTGCCCTTAAATTGTTAATTTTTAAAATTCCCTGTTACATATGTCACCAGTAGTAAATGTATGTAATACGGAATTGATAAAAAGAGTAGTTTAAGACTTATAGAAAGGGAGGTAGACAGGTTGAGTAGAGAGATGAGTTGACAATGGAAGTTATAGGCCTACTGCTGCATTGGCCCATAGACTATGAGTTCCATGCGCTCATTTCTTTAGCCGCCGATGGGATCGCGGTGTATCAATGTATGCATAATGTGTCCATATTGCAGAGGCTGGTGCTCTCGCATTAGTTGAATTTTAACTTTTAGATTTTTACCTTTTTAATTCCGATTTTTATGTTTTACCATGTGACAATGATTTTGAGAAACAAAAACGTTATTATTGTAATGAAACTGTTCCACAAATGCGCTTATGAAAATCAAAACTGGAACGCAGATCGGTAGAAATGGTAGGATAAATTGTTAGCTTCCCCAAACTTGAAACTAACGCGCCGCCTATGAAATCTTTATAAAATAATTGCCTCCACTTTTCCATGGTCGGATTTGCCTATAGGCTACTTTGAAGCAAGGGAAGACCTGCCTCATAATATGAAGTAAAGCATTCAGGTTTCAAACAATTAAGTAGGCCTATGTTTTCAAAATGCATACTGCCTCCTGCTCATATTGTAAAGTGCTGTAAATTGTAAAATTAGGCTACCATTTGAGAAATAAAAATAATAGGCCTAGCTCTTTTTAATTGTGGCCATGAAAACAGTTTTTAACAAGATTGCATTTAGAATTCTTGCACATGAATGGGCTTATAGAAGCACGTTTTACTTCAGCAGAAACCTGCTGAGGAGCTGCAGGAGAAATCCAGCTCTTTATGCTGTACACATGGGATAGCTGTGTTGATAAATAAGCATTATTTTGCAATAAAAAATTTATTCTCCCGGTCATTTTGGCTGGCAACAGTTTTATTTATCGGCTTTTCTTTTTTTTAATCGTCCGATAGCTGGCTAATGGAAACCCTAACACACACACACACACAATCTGAGTGACTGATGTCTTAAACACACACACTCTGAAGCTGCCACACACTTAAGCCTATGTGAACTGCGGTTCCTTCATTCATCCCTTTGCAAGTTCAGTCACTCCATTTCCTCATCTGGTATTGTATTCAGTGGCTGCTGGGTAGGTCACCCTTCCAGAGAGAGGGGGGAGAGAGAGGGAGAAATGTGGAAAAACGGCATCACATCCCATCATCAGAGTTAATATAACATCTCTGTAGTCTAGAATGGGTTCCCATTAAGCCCTTGGTCCCCAAGGGTTGGGCTGACGTTGATGGGAAGAGAGGGGGAAGAGGGGGACGTTAGTGGGAATAGAAAAGAGGGGGACGTTAGTGGGAATAGAAAAGAGGGGGACGTTAGTGGGAATAGAAAAGAGGGGGACGTTAGTGGGAATAGACAAGAGGGGGACGTTAGTGGGAATAGACAAGAGGGGGACAGAGAGGAGGGCTGGAAACGCTTAATTGGAAGTTGTTGGAGACGGAGGAGGAGATGGTGCCAACAGGCTGTCTTCACCCTCCACTGTGTCTCTTTCAAACCTTCTCTCTCCCTGGAGGGAAGGAGGGAGAGTGGGAAGGGGTAGAAGGAAATGGAGAGAGAGAGAGGGATGGAAGAAGGAAGTGAGAGAGAGAGGGGGTTCAATGGTGTATTGCCAGGGGTTGCAGAAACCAAAACTGAGACAGAGCAGTGTTTATTCTTGTGATTTATGTTGTTTCTCTGTTGGTGTTCACAGAGTGATACTATAAATGTGTAGACAGGGAATAGTCTTGTAGTCACAGGAAATTGAACATGGAGAGAGTAACATTGAATATGTATAATACGTTATAATAGTGTTTGCATCTTGTGTCCATTACAATGGCCATTTGAAGTGTAAAGATATCTAAACATATATTATATAGCATAGATATACAGCATATACTGTGTGATATTCAGGAACCCCTGAAGTCAACCCTATTAGGTTAACAATATATGAACATTGCCATGATAAAATTATGTACAAGAGATGTTTCATCCCTGTTGGCTTTGCCAATGAACATAGACTAGTCTAGTGTATATACACTCACTTATTAGGTACACCACCCAGTTCACAAAAATGGATCGCTCCCAAAGACAGTTAGTCACGTGGCCGTGGCTTGCTATAGAAAGCAGGCAGACCGGCATCATTTACCGTTTGATTGAAAGTTAGAATAGGCTAAAGGAGTGACTTTGGGAGTGGCGTGATGGTCGGTGCCAGGCGCGCCGGATCCAATATCTCAGAAACGGCCGCTCTCCTGGGCTTTTCACGCACGACAATGTCTAGGGTTTACCGAGAATGGCGCGACAAACAAAAACATCCAGTCAATGGCAATCCTGTGGGTGAAAACAGCTCATTGATGAGAGAGGTCGAAGGAGAATGGCAAGAATCGTGCAAGCTAACTGGCAGGCCACAAACAGACAAATAACGGCGCAGTACAACAGTGATGTGCTGAACGGAATCTTGGAACGCACAACTCGTCGATCCTTGTTACGGATGGGCTATTGCAGCAGTCGACCACACCGGGTTCCACTCATATCAGCTAAAAACAAGAAGAAGGGGCTCCAGTGGGCACGCGATCACCAACACTGGGCTATTGAGAAGTGAAAAAACATCGCCTGGTCCAATGAATCCCGCTTCCTGTTGTGTCATGCTGATGGCAGAGTCAGGATTTGGCATTTACAGCATGAGTCCATGGACCCATCCTGCCTGGTGTCAGCGGTACAGGCTGGTGGTGGTGGTGTGACCAACATCCCTGTGGAACGTTTCTGGCTTGTAGAATCCATGTCTCGAAGAATTCAGGCTGCTCTGAAGGCAAAGGGGGTCCGACCCAGTACTAGATAAACTGGCCACTTAGTGTATATTTAATCAGTATCAAGGCCATGCGTCCTATGGAGCCTTCCCACTGTGCCTTGTGTTCTTCTTATGTGCTTATTTTTGCCTGTCAGCTTGGGTCGCACTCTCCACAGCTTCCCGTTGATCCGAAATGGGCACAGTGGTCTTTTTTTACCGTGGTAGGGGAGTGATTTTAGCTACTGGCTGATCTAATTGAAAGGGGGGTGAAAGCAGAGACAGGCTAGGTAATTGGCTTAACCCCAGTCTCTCTCTCTCGCTCTCTCCAGACACAGGGAGCGAGGTACTGCTGGAAGAGCTGATGTGTAACCTGGTACACCTGGTGGTGGAGGTGCCCCTGCTGTGAGTATACCTCTCCTGGGGGAATGGGGTAAGGTGGGTAGAGGGAATGGCATAGAGGGAGGGGAGCAGAGTGAGGTGTGGTGAGTCTGGACCCCCTGTGACAACCTCCACGTGCTTTAATGAGTACACGGACAGTGAAAAATGAAAGGCCAGCTCTACACAGGACAGGTTCTCTGCACCTACTATATCAGTTAGACTCCTAGCATTTTATACCTCTCCCTTTTTAATATAAAACCTAAAATAATGACACCATAACCTGGTCCTAATGACACCGTCTGTTGAAGTATCAGTGGTGGCTTTGGACCCCAGACAGGGGCAGATGGGGGTAGACAGAGGTAATATGATCCTGTGTTCTGCCCAATCTCATTGAGCTCCACTATGAATGCACAAGGTCCTCTGGTGTCAAACCAAGGACACCATATTTGTTTTTGTCTTTCTATTCATTAATCATCTTGCATCTCTGACTCTGTTTGCCAGCCTCTCTCTCTCTCTCCCCCTCTCTCTTTGTGTGCCAGCCTACTTTTATATATTTTTCTTTCTGTCTCAGATAGAATAGAGGTCTCTGGCAGAGGTTCAGAGGCAGAGGGTCACTGGATCTCTGGGTTCCAATTGCAGTGCGGTCTCATGGTCCATCTGGTGGGGTGAACACACTCTCTCACACACACACATACACAGTGAGTGAGGAGGAGGCGGTTGAGAGATACTGAGGGTTGGGTAGGGAGGGTCAAAGGGAGAGGCAGGCGGTAAGGTGAGAGGAGCCCCTTGGATGGCTGAATTACAGTCCCCTGTTTGGGGGTGGGACACGGAGCCAATGCCCTGGGGAGGGAGTAGTGGGAGTGGATGGTCAGTGTGTATCACAGGCTGCATTCCAAATGGCACCTTATTCCTTATATAGTGCACTACTTTTGACCTGAGCCCTATGGGCCCTGGTCAAAAGTAGTGCACTAAATAGGGACACAGCCTCTGCTGTGATGATTGGGCATCTCGCTCCGGCTCAAGGGCTTTGTTGGGTTCTGTGGCGCCGGGCTGGTAGTAGTGAGTCGGCCCAGATCTGGCCCGGCATTGCTGGTGGCACTGGTGTACATTTCAAAGGCATTTCTCCGCTTCGCCTCTTGTCTTCGCTCGCTTTTGTGCTTCTCCAACACACAGCGGTGTGTGTGTGTGTGTGCACGCGCATGCTTGTGTCTTTGTGTGTAAATTCATCAAACAGTCAGCAGTACCCTAATTTCTATGTCTATTTCTTTTGCCTTTAGTTTTCATGGTCGACATTTCTATTACTTTTTATATAGGCCTGGCTACACCTATTATTTAGGCATGCCATTCACTTCTCAAGGTCTGTCAAAGTGCCTGTGCTGAAAGCATGAATCTCCTTCTTTGTGTGTGTCGTGAGTATGGCCATGCTCCAGGCCAAGACTGCCTCCCTCCCTCACACTCAATATGAAAGCATCGGCATGGCGATGTCAATGTTCCATGGAATGTTCTCAGGATGTCCTTGTCTTCCGTTCCTCCTCCATGTGTCCGTCATGCCTAGAACCTATGAACCAGGATGATGAGGATAGTGATTGAGGAGTGCACGACGGTCACCTTACTCTATAAGAGTGGAACACACTTTGCTATGTAAATATATTATTAAACTCTCCTTGTAGTAACACTATCAAAGACAAAAGGATGACTGACTGATGTAATTACTCTTCTTCACATGAGAGCCAAGGTCAGGCAAAGGTTGTTTGAGGTTTGAAATAAATGATTGACAGGGGTTTGAAAAAAACATCTCTCTTGCTCTCTCTCTCTCTCTCTCTCTCTCTCTCTCTCTCTCTCTCTCACTCGTTGTTTGACTTGGTTCAGCATTTCATTCCATTCTTCATTGTTTGGAGCTTCACAACGTCCTTGTTTTTTTTTTTTCTCGCTTTGTTGTCGTCGGCTCGTTTCCTATCTACGTGCTCCGAGTAGAGAGGAGAGGGACAGAAAGTCTGACGTTTGGGAGAATTCAAGAATGTCTCCGATTTGCTTTTTTTTAAACATTCAAGAATGTTTAGAAAAATATTTTGAGAGTTGACTTTGAGGCACCAGTGATGGACTGCAGCAATCAATAAATGATTTGATTTGATTTCCTTTTGTTTAGGATCCATCACTTGTTCTCACCATTTATCCGATGAAAAAAATGTAGGCCTAACTAGAACAGTCACCTAGTACAGTAGCTAGGACAGTCACGCACCATTTGGAGATGTTTTCCATGGTAGCTTGTGTGGTAAACTGAAAAGGAAAATAAACTCCTAAAGGGCACATATGTTTTATATACAGTACAGACTGTATAATCTGTGTGTGCCAGTTAGTGTGTTTAATGCCAAGAGGAAGACTAGATCGATCCCTCCCTCCATACCTCCCACTACCTGTGTGTGTGTGGGGACACCACAATGGTGTTGGTTGTGTCAGTTGAGTAGCCCCCCACTCTTAAGCGAGAAGAGTGGTAAAAATAGAACCCTGAAAGTGGAAGGCATCTGTGACGTGACATCACAGGCTGCGGAACGGAGGAGAGGCGGAACTGGAAGAGCTGGGGGATAGGAAGGAGAGGAACAATGGGGGGTTAAGAGTGGGAGAGAGGGGGATCGAGAAAGAGAGAGTAGGAGAGTGAGCGAGTAGGAGGGACAGAAAAAGAGAGCGAGCGGGGAAAGACTGGTGGTGACACTGATGCTCAAAGACCATGGGGCTCACTGTGTCACGACCAGTGTCACTATAGACAAATGAATCATGTCACACAGAGATGCTCAATCTGTTAGTCACTGCATGTGGGCCAACTCATGAGATGAGCGAGAGCAGTTTATTGTTACCTAATGTCCTCCTCAGTACTCCCCAGTTCCATTCAGAATACTATGTTCCCTGTGTGTTTCCTGTGAACTGTACAGGCTTGAGCACAAGATGTTGACATTTTGTGCTCATAGGCTTTGTGCAGCACGGTCACCAAATCATGTCTCTATAACACACTGTGTGTTTGTCTCCCTCTCTGTGTTATAGGGACATCACGTACAGTATCCTGTTTGAGGCTGTGACCACCATGCTGGTGCTGCTTTCCTACCAACTCTTCCACAAGGAGATCCTGAGAGACGGACTCATCTACCAGTACCTGATGAAGGGGCAATGGTGAGTGGAGAGATGGTCACACACACACAGGACCATGGTGAGTGGAGGCATGAAATCAAGTACTATTTGAATCCAGGTCTGCTACATACCTAAACACACAGATTGTGAAGATTGTGTAATGGCACCGGAGGGGATGATGAAGCAGATGCTAAGCTACAGGACTGCTTTGCTTGCACAGACTGGAATATGTTCCGGGATTCTTCCGATGGTATTGAGGAGTACACCACATCAGTCACTGGCTTCGATGACGTCGTGCATCGATGATGTCGTCCCCACAGTGACTGTACATACATACTCCAACCAGAAGCCATGGATTACAGGCAACATCCGCACTGAGCTAAAGGGTAGAGCTGCCGCTTTCAAGGAGCGGGACTCTAATCCGGAAGCTTATAAGAAATCCCGCTATGTCCTCCGACGAACCATCAAACAGGCAAAGCGTCAATACAGGACTAAGATCTAATTGTACTACACCGGCTCTGACGCTCGTCGGATGTGGCAGGGCTTGCAAACTATTATAGACTACAAAGGGAAGCACAGCCGCGAGCTGCCCAGTGACACAAGCCTACCAGACGAGCTAAATTACTTCTATGCTCGCTTCGAGGCAAGTAACACTGAAACATGCATTAGAGCATCAGCTGTTCCGGATGACTGTGTGATCACACATTCCGTAGCCGATGTGAGTAAGACCTTTTAAACAGGTCAACATTCACAAGGCCGCAGGGCCTGACGGATTACCAGGACGTGTACTCCGAGCATGCGCTGACCTACTGACAAGTGTCTTCACTGACATTTTCAACCTCTCCCTGTCTGAGTCTGTAATACCAACATGTTTCAAGCAGACCACCATAGTCCCTGTGCCCAAGAACACTAAGGTAACCTGCCTAAATGACTACCGACCCGTAGCACTCACGTCTGTAGCCATGAAGTGCTTTGAAAGGCTGGTCATGGCTCACACCAACACCATTATCCCAGAAACCATAGACCCACTCCAATTTGCATACCGCCCCAACAGATCCACAGATGATGCAATCTCTATTGCACTCCACACTTCCCTTTCACACCTGGACAAAAGGAACACCTATGTGAGAATGCTGTTCATTGACTACAGCTCAGCGTTCAACACCATAGTGCCCTCCAATGCTCATCACCAAGCTAAGGACCCTAGGACTAAACACCTCCCTCTGCAACTGGATCCTGGACTTCCTGACGGGCCGCCCCCAGGTGATAAGGATAGGTAACAACGCATCCGCTACGCTGATCCTCAACATGGGGGGCCCTCAGGGGTGTGTGCTCAGTACCCTCCTGTACTCCCTATTCACTCATGACTGCATGGCCAGGCACAACTCCAACACCATCATTAAGTTTGCCGATGACACAACAGTGGTAGGCTTGATCACCGACAATGACGAGACAGCCTATAGGAAGGAGGTCAGAGACCTGGCCGTGTGGTGCCAGGACAACAACCTCTCCCGCAACGTGATCAAGACAAAGGAGATGATTGTGGACTACAGGAAAAAGAATAGGACTGAGCACGCCCCCATTCTCATCGACGGGTCTGTAGTGGAGCAGGTTGAGAACTTCAAGTTCCTTGGTGTCCACATTACCAACAAACTATCATGGTCCAAACACACCAAGACAGTCATGAAGAGGGCACGACAAAACCTATTCCCCCTCAAGAGACTGAAGAGATTTGGCATGTGTCCTCAGATCCTCAACAGGTTCTACAGCTGCACCATCGAGAGCATTCTGACTGGTTGCATCACTGCCTGGTATGGCAACTGCTCGGCCTCCGATCGCAAGGCACTATAGAGGGTAGTGCGTACGGCCCAGTACGTCACTGGGGCCAGGCTTCCTGCCATCCAGGACCTCTATACCAGGCGGTGTCAGGAAGGCCCTAAAAATTGTCAAAGGCTCCAGCCACCCTAGTCATAGACTGTTCTCTCTGCTAGTGCACGGCAAGTGGTACCGGAGTGCCAAGTCTAGGTCCAAAAGGCTTCTTAACAGCTTCTACCCCCAAGCCATAAGACTCCTGAACATCTAATCAAATGGCTACCCAGACTATTTGCATCACCCCCCCTCCTTTGCACGGCTGCTACTCTCTGTTTATCTATTTGCATAGTCACTTTAATAACTCTACCTACATGCACATATTACCTAAATTATCTTGACTAACAAGTGCCCCCGCACATTGACTCTGTGCTGTTACCCTCTGTATATAGCCTTGCTATTGTTATTTTACTATTGTTATATTACTGCTGCTCTTTAATTATTTGTTACTTTTATTTCTTATTTTTTTTAGGGTATTCTTTCTTAAAACTGCAAAGTTGGTTAAGGGCTTGTAAGTAAGCATGTCACTGAAATGTCTACACCTGTTGTATTCGGCACGTGTGACAAATAAAATGTGATTTGATTTGAACTAACATGGTGTGACTGTAGTCTCAATGCTTTCCCCATTCACTCTTATTCTGCATAATCACATGACCTAAAAGTAACCTTGGCAAGCGAGTCTCTACAATGACACAATCACATGATCCTAACTAAGAAACTTTAGCAGGAGTCTCCATGAGTCCTTGAAAACAGATAGCTACATGTTACAGATTCTGATTCAGATTGTTCCAGACAGGGTTACGAGGAACATTATCAAGTTCCGAGTAATGGCCACGGAAAGTGGTCCAGCCAAGACTTCGGTCTCTGCCACTAAGGAGCCAGTCATCTCCCTGGTGGGTCTGGAGGAGTGCGTCCCAAATGTTACCCTATACCCAATATAGTGTACTACTTTTGACCAGGGCCCTACTGTCTGAGGTTCAGTGGGAGTCTGGCGAGGGCACACAAGAAAGCTCTGCCTCAGCCAAAAACAAGGCCCACAAAAACAAACACAAGCTGTTTCTCTAAGCGCTCCACTTCTCTCGGGTCTCGCACACACGCGCAACACACACGCAGCACACACAGTCTCTCACGCACGCACACACACGCATATATAGCCACTCACAATAGAGTTTGTTTCTCTCCTCACATTCAAACACAAATGGAAGCCCACCGCTGCTTTTCTTGGGCAGTTTTCCAGTATCTGTCTAACTTTAAAACAAGAAAATAGCTTGGTTTCCCACAAAAACTTCTAAAAACAGTAAATACTTATTAACCACAGAAAGGCCAGTCATCCTCTCTCCTGAGTCCTGACATATTTTAATATCACTCCTGAGAGAAAGGTTTTTTTTTTTGTTGAGAAACTTAGACTCTGTTTCACTCACAATACATTTGTAGGTAAACAACTGGTACAGGTGAAATGGTCAAAAGTTTTTTAAATAATCTAAGTTTGTTTTCTGTTGTATTAGTCTTTTCATTGTTTCTGCAAATAAATGGCATGGAAGTGATGCAGACAATTACACTGATGGAAGTTACAATCTATCTGCAATATTAAAGCTGATCTACACCTAAAAAAATTATAAATAAATAATAATAATTAATGGCATAGGTCAGGAATATGCCATATTTTATACAACGGGTGGGTCTAATCCTGAATGCTGATTGGTTAAAACTGCATTCCAGCCGGTGTCTATTCCACAAGTTACCACCGGCTAAATCTATGATGTTAAAATGCCTATTTACTCTGTTCCATCTGACTGCACAATCCACTGTCTCATCAGCCCAGCCAAGCAATTTTTAACTTGATCTCCACTATAAAAGCAATCTAGACATCATCTCACTATTCTTTTAGACTAACATTTAGTTTTCAACAGCGGAGATTTGTATAAACCTTGCTGTCTGTCTCTCCGACATTTGCAACATTGTTTCAATATTCAAATTCGATCTCCAGCTGTCCCATAGTAATGAACGTGTAGGGATGAGACCGGCAGGCAGCGTTTCTCAACCAAAAAAATCGAAGTCATGAATTGGCTGGCATAATTTTTATGGATATATACAAAGAAATGTCAATTGAAAAAAAGGTACAACGAAACGAGTTGCATCTAGTTTGCAGTCTATACAGCTTCAGTTTGAAGTGATTGTGTTAGCTGTGTTATTGGCTAGCTTCCCTGAACAACAGTGTCCTGACGAGAGAGCACATTTTCTATGCCAGGCAAAATCGCGCCTCATTAGCTCATTGTTATGGATGTATCCAAATAAATGTCTCTAGAAAACAGCTTAAACAAATGCAAATGCAGCTACTTTGTAATTCTGGCTGCACTTTTTGATGTGACTGTAAGTTAGCCGTAGTTGGCTAACTAGAAAGCAAGGGATAAGAACGTTGCCAGCCAGTATGGCAATGGAACATTAAGAATGAACGACTGGGTCGCGTCCATAGATACAGAACAAAAAGACTGAACGACTGGGTCGTGTCTCTAGCAACCGAACCGATAGAACGAACGACCAGCCGGCTTGGGTAGCAACCCTAGATTTGTGTCGGGACTATATCTTGTGGAAGGATGAAATAATAGTATGAATAAATTCATCAAAATAACTTTGTAATGAAAATATGTCAATCGTTATTTGAATATGTTGGTAACTCGACTTCACCTCGGGCCTAACAACACCCGTGCCAATATATCCTCCAAACGCCGGCTTCGAGGGCATTATCACTTAGATGATAGTGATAATGTGATAGATAACATGTAATAACATATGATAACCTGTGATAAGATATGATAACATGAAACACTGTCATGCCCATCTATTGCTAGCAGGTCTACTGGGTCTCTGTGTCAGTAGCGGTGAGTGGGTAAAATCACTAGGGAAGCCAGAAAAAATGCCATATTACAACCGAAGTGTTCTGATAATTGTGTTTGCTCTATAACCTGTTAGTTCATATGCCTTGCGACCGTGATATATAGGCCTAAAGGCCGAGACCATAAGAAGACAGTGGCAGAATAAATTCAACCACACCTTTGTTTCGTCACAAAACCGGAAAGCAACCTCTGTCTGTTGAAGTCCACAAAGCATATTGCATGTAACAAACAGTTACATGACCTACAGCATGGTCAAGCAAGTTTCCGACATTTTCGGACCACTAAACAACTATTGATTTAGAACCACAGATAGTTACCGCAAGTTGCAAAGAAAACAGGCGCTGCCTCCACTATTCCAGCACCATTTCAATTTCAACATCATCATATCACCTCTGCTTAGTCTAATACAGTGACAACTAAAAGATACCAAAAACGATTTAGTCCATTCAACTTAAGCTAAATATGATGTGGCTGTCCATGGTTTTGATTTCTGTGTGTGTGTTGAACTTCCATCTTGGATCAGAATCACCGTTATGTTCATTGACCAGTACTGAGAATTAAGTAAAACCGCAAGCCCAAATCCCTATCGCCATCCATGGCTAATTTAGGAAAGGGCCTATTTTAGCTAGCTAGCCACCGGAGGACAACAACACAACGAGATGCAACAATTCAAGTTGTTTCTGTCAATGATAGTCCCCTGTAGCTCAGTTGGTAGAGCATGGCGCTTGCAACGCCAGGGTTGTGGGTTCGTTTCCCATGGGGGGCCAGTATGAAAATGTATGCACTCACTAACTGTAACTCGCTCTGGATAAGAGCGTCTGCTAAATGACTAAAATGTAAATGTATGCTCTCGATGCGATTTGAGAGGAGTGACGCCAAATCCAAACAGGCTTCCCTTCACACTTTTCTTTGGTGCGCCAGGACCATTCACAGTTGAGCTCACTCAGTTTAGCTTAACGCTGATTGGCAATTATTTTATACTTATTTTGTCAAGGGAGGCCAAATGCTCGCTGGCTTCCCTTGCATTCAATGCTACAGGCGGCAACCATGTCATAGACTTTTTGACCAGACAGCATCAGATAGATGGCTTACAGAGACAGAGGTGTGCTGTTTTGCTCGTTCGGATGCGTTCTTCAGTGAGACACATTCAGCCTCTTGCGAATTGAAGGAAGCCTGGCTTCCCTTGGCATCCATGAATACACGCCACTGGCTTGTGTGTTGACTTAGTGTCACTAATTGTCTCGTTGTCTTTGTCTCGTCTCCCCCAGTCTATCCCTGACCAGTCGGTTGGTGAAGACTCTGCTGTATA
The DNA here is from genome assembly GCF_020615455.1 of Coregonus clupeaformis. Taxonomy (NCBI): domain Eukaryota; kingdom Metazoa; phylum Chordata; class Actinopteri; order Salmoniformes; family Salmonidae; genus Coregonus; species Coregonus clupeaformis. The sequence continues at coordinate 53,473,802 of NC_059206.1, forward strand.
ACTTCATCAGACAGGAGAAATGTCCACCTCCTTCCACACACATCTTTGAACAGCAGTCTGACAGAGGAGGCCTGCTCTACGGACTCGCCTCAGGCGTAGCAAGTAAGTACAAGAAGGAGCAGACATAGACACGCACATTACGTATACACACACACACTACCGTTCAAAAGTTTTAGAACACCTACTCATTCAAGGGTTTTTATTTTATTTTTACTATTTTCTACATTGTAGAATAATAGTGAAGACATCAAAACTATGAAATAACACATATGGAATCATGTAGTAACCAAAAAAGTGTTAAACAAATCAAAATATATGTTATATTTGAGATTCTTCAAATAGCCACCCTTTGCCTTGATGACAGCTTTGCACACTCTTTGCATTCTCTCAACCAGCTTCATGAGGTAGTCACCTGGAATGTATTTCAATTAACAGGTGTGCCTTCTTAAAAGTTAATATGTGGAATTTCTTTCCTCCTTTCAGTTGTCTTGTGACATGGTGGGGGGGGGGGGGGTATACAGAAGATAGCCCTGTTTGGTAAAAGACCAAGTCCATATTATGGCAAGAACAGCTCAAATAAGCAAAGAGAAACGACAGTCCATTACTTTAAGACATGGTCAGTCAATACGGAACATTTCAAGAACTTTGAAAGTTTCTTCAAGTGCAGTCGCAAAAAACATCAATACCCAGAGTTACCTCTGCTGCAGAGGATAAGTTCATTAGATTTACCAGCCTCAGAAATTGCAGCCCAAATAAATGCTTCAGAGTTGAAGTCACAGACACATCTCAACATCAGCTGTTCAGAGGGGACTGTGCGAATCAGGCCTTCATGGTTGAATTGATGCAAAGAAACCACTACTAAAGGACACCAATAAGAAGAAGAGACCTGCTTGGGCACGAGCAATGGACATTAGACCAGTGGAAATGTGTCCTTTGGTCTGGAGTCCAAATTGGAGATTTTTGGTTCAAACTGCCGTGTCTTTGTGAGACGCGGTGTGGGTGAACAGATGATCTCCGCATGTGTATTTCCCACTGTGAAGCATGGAGGAGGAGGTGTTATGGTGTGGGGGTGCTTTGCTGGTGACACTGTCTGTGATTTATTTAGAATTCAAGGCACACTTAACCAGCATGGCTACCACAGCATTCTGCTGCGATACGCCATCCCATCTGGTTTGGGCTTAGTGGGACTATCATTTGTTTTTCAACAGGGCTATTTTACCAAGAAGGAGAGTGATGGAGTGCTGCATCAGATGACCTGGCCACCACAATCCCCCGACCTCAAGCCAATTGAGATGGTTTGGGATGAGTCGGATGGCGGAGTGAAGGAAAAGCAGCCAACAAGTGCTCAGCATATGTGGGAACTCCTTCAAGACTGTTGGAAAAGCATTCCAGATGAAGCTGGTTGAGAGAATGCCAAGAGTGTGCAAAGCTGTCATCAAGGCAAAGGGTGGCTATTTGAAGAATCTCGAATATAAAATATATTTTGATTTGTTTAACACTCAAACTTTTATCTGGTACTGTGTGTGTATATACACACACACACACACACACACACACACACACACACACACACACACACACACACACACACACACACACACACACACAGATATTTGATGGGATGCAATTATAAGTAAGGGTTGATCTGAGAGCGCCAGGAAATGACATCATCTAAAAATAAATGTGTCATCTTATACGTTGCATCGTCTCGTCTGAACAGAAATCGCATAAATCACAGGATTAGTTTACATCCCATCATTTCAACATTTAAAATGTAATTGTACTAATGTAAGCCAAGACTCTCTCAGACATATTAGTAGAGGACAGACAGCGCCGGCATGACTGTACTGAATCTGTGTCTCCGTCATCCAGAGAGCAAGGATGCATTTCACTTTAATGAACAGCTCTGAGACTCTGTCAGACTCTGTGTTGCCTGTTGTACTTCCTGATTTTCCAGGAACAGACCGAGACAGTGATGTCAGACCTCTTGTCTCTCTCTGGGTCAATTTATCATCTTTGGTTGGAATCTGAATTGGCACTTTGTGTTGAAATCATTGATGGCCGAAAATGACACTGCAATGGTATTTTGTAACAATTTCCAATCATAGCCAGTAGTCCCTGATGAATAAGGGGTATTTTGTGCATTGAATAACAACACGCTGTAACTCCCCTACACACTCACTCCCTCTCTATGTGTAAGGTATTGTCCGACTGATCCCCACCATCATTGTCATCATTGTCATTGCTATAGTCTGCCATTCTGAACGCTGCCCACACACACAGGAGACAGGGTTGCTAGGGCAACCAAGACACTCGACAACCCTCTCGTATTTTACTCTCTAGAAGCCTTCTCCCACTGTGATAGAACAATATATCTGTTTTAGAGACCTCTTTGATCGATGGAGATTCATTGATAAAATATATAATTTATTTAATGACTGTGGTATAGCTGCCTTTGTTTTGAATTGGGGTTTTCCTGTTTATAGTTAGTTCGTAGAGTCCTCACTCTCTGTGATACCAGGGCTCTGTCCCAAATGGCACCCTATTCCCTACATAGGTCTGTGGTAAAAAATAGTGCACCATGGGCCCTGGTCAAAAGTAGTGCACTGAATAGGGTGCCATTTGTGACACATCCTGTTTTAATGGGAGGTAGTGAAGTACTATAGCGGAGTAAACAATGGTCCCTTAGAGTCAATGACTGCCTGTTGTGTTTTAACTGTGGGAATCTCTCAGTGCCAGGGATGTGGCTGGTTAGGTCTCTGACACACACACACACACACACACACACACACACACACACACACACACACACATAGCTACAGGACCTTCTCTTCCTCTAATGCTGGATGGAGCCTGTGATAAAAAGATAACCAGTCATAATAAATGTTTTGCTGGCCTGGCCAGGAACAGCCAGGGGAAGCCAGAAAGCCTGTCCTGGCCAAATCACAGCCTGGATGTCCAGGGCCCTCTCTGGCTCTCTGTCTTTCTGTTTATTTGGGATGGGGGCTGTGGGTCACGGCCTAGAGCTCAATGCTACTTGGAGAGATAAGAGATGTATCTATAATTTACTGATAGTAAAAATAAATAAAAAATAGATCACATAAAGAGAGACAGGAGAGCATTGCTGAGTGGAAGAAATGGGTTTACTCCAAAGTGCAGAGTGTGTTAGCAAAGTGGATGTTTTTCTTTGTCGCTTTGTTTCCCACTGCTCTGATTCTCCACTTCTGTATTTCCCATAAATTTCCCTCTTCTCTCTTCAGCCCCACTCAGTACACAAGGCCCTTCACAGGCCACTAAAGGCTGCTGGGTAGGGTTCAGCGGGAGGTTAGACGTCTGTTTTACTACTACTGTGATGTGGTTGTCTCACCTAGCTATCTTAAGATAAATGCACTAACTGTATGTCGCTCTGGATAACAGCGACTGCTAAATTAATAAAATGTAAAAAATTTGTGTCTATCCATCTGTGCGCCAGAATTAGGGCCTTGAGATTGCTCCATAATATCTCCCATTCTCAGAATGACAGTACGACAGAGGGCTGTGTGCTCATAGATAGGACAGGGCAGCTCCCCTCTATCTATCAGACAGTCCACTCTGTAGTCTGACCTGTACAGATCAGACATGACACATAAGGAAGGCTGTGTGCTCAAAGATAGATTTAGAGACCGAGAAAGAGCCCTGTTCTACCAACCAGACTATACAGGTGTTTGTACTTTATGGTGTTAGTGTCTTCGTTACTTAGTTCCTCTGTCAGCTTTTTATGCTTCGTCATACACATCCTCCTCTCCCATTCTACCGTAGAATGGCGTCATTCTACAATGGCAGCTAGCTACTGTCTGTCTGCATGCCAAGGCTACAGCTAACTACAGTCTACAATGCACCCTGATTGTAAATCAAACTTTAGTACCCTACTCACACTAATGTCTTTATATAGGACAACGAGCCTGTTCTGTCCAACAGCCAAGCCGAAGAATGATTGGTATTTGTATAACAGTGTGCAGCATAAAGTCCCCTGGACAATCACAGAGGATGTGGAGGTGGTAACACTAACGGGACTGGGCTGGCTCACCCCCCCTAGAGACGATGCCCGAGGGGAAATCTATTTGGCATAATAAAACAATTTCCATCAAAATCCATCTGTTTAAGCTAGACTTCCAGGTCCCAGATTCAAATGTCTAAAATACGAGTGCGTCGGTCCGCGGACCCCAAACCGATCCAAATGTAGCATGCATTGGTCAGAAAATTTATAAAAATGTTATGAATCGCCGGTTCACTTTTTTTTGTTGTTGCTCATATTACATTCTTTCTACCTTCCGAAAATACCTAATATTTTGTGACAACTGATGCATCCTCTCCTTCAGTTTTGAGCTGCATATATTTGTCTTCAGAGTCATATATCTATAAGTAATTTTACATGTTGAACAGGCAATATCAGTAGCCTAGTCAAACTGCGCACTGTGCCCATCTTCGCACGCTGACCACCGTGATGTAGGTGGCAGTTTCCTGATCTTGCATAGCTGCGCGGCACCTTCAGCATTCAAATGCTAAAATGGCTTGCATGATATTAGGCTTTATTAGTTGAGAGACTAGCTAGGTTATTATCTATGCACTGTTGAAAAAAGTATTTTACCTGAATAAAAGAAAGCTACTGGAGACAATGCTCATCTGACTATACCTTCTGAACGGGGCTTACAATAGATAGTTCAAGTAATGTTGATAATTTCATAACGAGGACATCTATCACTTTTTTGCGAGGATCACTGCATGGCCGAAGCGTGAGGAGAAAAGATCACTCCGTGAAATCCAAAGTTGTGCTATACTGTACACAGTGTACAAAACATTAAGAACACCTGCTCTTTCCATGAGGCTGACCAGGTGAAAGCTATGATCCCTTATTGATGTCACTGGATACATCCACTTAAATCAGTGTAGATGAAGGAGAGGAGACAGGTTAAAATAAGGATTTTTAAGGTTTGAGACAATTGAGACATGGATTGCGTATGTGTGTCATTCAGATGGTGAATGGTCAAGACAAAATATTTAAGTGCCTTTGAACGGGGTATGGTAGTAGGTGCCAGGCACACTGGTTTGACCGATTCAAGACCGGAGCAAATCTAGTCCTAGTCTAGACCAAGACCGGAGGGGGGCAAGACCAAGTCTAGACCGAGACTGGGAGGGGGAAAAGGGGTCCGTGACCGAGTCAAGACTAGGGCCAGAAAAATGTGAGTCCAATTCAAGACCATGATTGCAATTTTGTCAAATCACCACCATAACAAGAGCTCAAAATGTCCATTATTTATGTGTTCATATTTGAGAACAACATATGGATTCTTTAAATAGTGAAAAAAAGCATGCTGTGGGAAAATAGAGCCACTCTACAAATAATTACTAACCCAAACACAGTGGGGAACAATGGGCCTTGTACCCCTTCAGAAAAATAATGATTATAATGATAATTATACAATTATTTTCAATAATGTTCTGATTTAATCTTTTCAGTTTTTGATGGAAAGGAAAGGGTTAACACTGAAGAGAGAAATAGATCAAATCAGGTTGTTTCTTTGCTGGTCCCTGGGGAGACAAATCTAGCTAGCTAAGTCAGCCATTGGCTAGGCCATCAGAAGCTAGATAAAGGCATCTGCCATTCAACTGTATTACGGCCAAATTTTGGAATGACCGTGGAATCAACCAATTACAGTTTGACTTAATGTGTGGGACTGTTTTTACAAAAACGTATGGAAACTTCTGCCTTCTTGAATGCAAACAGGTCACTGCGCAATAGCGAGCAGTAGTTTTCTAGATAGTTAGCTAGATAGCTTTTGTTGTCGGCTAGTTTTCAGCGGCTGCAGCAGGTGTTATCAAAAAGGATGTTGTTGCTAATTTGTTAGCTTCTCCCTTTTCAAGAATAACTTTCAGCAAGAAGTTACATTTCAAATTATCATTATCTGGTGAGTGGAACTGTGTTTTTATTGCAGCTCGCTTGCTGTTGTTAGCCATCTCTTGTTAGCCATCTTGTTTTAATTTAAAGTGGAACTGACAGTGGAACCCCCAGGAAGAATGACACTTAAAAAAAAAAATAATACATCTGAAAAGTGACCCCTGAGAAATGGTCTTTTTCATGAATTCTTAGAATGACCCGGGGGAAGACTTGCGGGGAAGTTGCATGGGGAGAGGAGAAGAGAAGAATGTGCCTATTTGAAAGCTAGAAAACAATGTGTAGCTGGCGACACGTTTCATTTAAAAAAAGTAGCTTTCATGCTGGAAAATGTTGGAGACCCCTGGTTTAGTTAGTATTGGCATGTTGTGCTTTCCTGCCACCCCTGTACCTCCTGCTCTTCATGGTGCCACACACACACACCACACACACACACACACACACCAGACGCACACCACGCACACGCCACACCACACACACAGAGTCCTCCTGCTCCATGGGAAAGCTAGGCCTATGTGATTGTAGCGGAGGAGCAGGAAGGAAATACTTTCAGGGAACAGGAAGAGGCCAGTTGGAAACGCTCCTCATCAGACGAGATGGGACCGCTACTCAGCGCTCTCTCAGTGGAGGACTGGAGAATTCTTCCTACTCCCAAATGCACTTTGTGAAGATGAAAGATCCCATTTCATAATGAAAGGAAGACACGGCAAACCGTGAGAAGCAAAATCAAGCAAAGGGAAATGAAATAAATGTAGTGCTTATAACGTTGTTGTGATCATAAGGACGCAACAATGGTCTTATTTATCTCTAGACCTACCAGGACACAGGGCCCTGTTGGAGAGCATGACCGAGAGCTAGAGTGATAGGAGAAGAGGGGGATGAAACCAACTAGAGGGAAATATATTAAAGAAAGAGATGAGATACAACCATGGTCAATCATAGAAGAGAAAGAGGGTGAGCGGCCGTGTCATGGCCAAAGTGAGACTGAGGGAGAGGAAGGGAGTGAGAGGCTGTCTGAATAGGGGGAAAAAGAAGAGCCCATTGTCAAACAAAACAAGATAAAGAGAGCCCTTGACCAGAGAGAGAGGGAGAGTCTGTGTGTGTGTCTGAATGGAACGGCGGTCATCGGTTTCCCACAGATAAGTGCTCTTTGTTGGTGGCAGACGCCTATCAGCGGGCCATCAGCAGCCGGCTTGTCTCTGTCTGTGTCTCTGACGTGTGTGTGTGTTTCTGTGTGTAGCGAGCTACTGCCTGACTGTGTGATCAGAGGTCTGAGTTATGCCCTGACCTCTCTGTAATCCCCAAGAGCCTCAGTGTCTGCTACTGCCTCATCTCCTCCCCCCCCCCACACACACATAGACAGACGCCATATCGGATGTTGGCTTACTAGTCACGTCCACAACTGGGACAGATCGTCCCCTCACTGGATGAGCACAGACTAGAGACTGCCTGGGGTTTCCATACTGGAACAAAGTGTGTAATGTGGCAGAAACAGCCAACATGCCTGGGAGGCCTGGGCAGACAGACAGACGGGTTTGGTCAAGGCTCTCTATCGAATCGTTGTGATCACACGTGTGACTCGGCGACGTGGTGAATCTGAATGAATGGGAGGGAACTGTGGAATCCTGACTGTCACTATGCACCCTTCGTCTCTGGTCTCTAGATGGGATGGGGCCTGGATGGATGGACAGACACTCACTGCTTTATTTCTGTTTGATGCATTGTTTCCTCTCTTCAAGGCAGGGCCTCACAATTTCCCCTCTACTGATTCTCTCCCAGTCCCAGCATGATAATATGATCCTGTTTCACATGGCACCACAGAACAGAGTATGTGTGGAGTCTTACTCATAGCCCTGTGTCTATGTGATCTTTAGTGGGGTATTCCCGGGAAGTCTGTCAGCCATCCAACCAGTCAGTCAGTCAATCACTTAGCCTGCTACAGCCAGTCAGTCAGGCTGTGTCTGTAGGCAGGGCGGTAGCCAACATATTCATCTCCATTCATCTATTCATCAAACCAGTTTTATATCAGCCCTCTTATTTGTCTCTATGGAGAGGAAAGAGAGCTTTGAAGCCACCCAACCAACTGGATTGTAATTTCCCTTTTACTGTACTGTCATTATCATTATGCTCTAACGCTCTGGGCAAAATTACAATCTAAGGTGATTCCAGACAGACATATGGCTTAGTTTCCAGTGAAAACCGTTGCAAACTCTTACAAACAGCAGTTGGAAAACAGTTAGGCTAAATCTATGCACAGTAACATACAATGGCATTGATACCGTTGATAGCAGTTGCTCCATTTATTTTGTACTGTATGCATTGAGTCGTCGTCATCACTTGTGGCAGGCAGTAGCCTTTGTAATTTGTTAAACATGCCGTCCTGTATGCTGTCTGTTGTAGTTCATCTGTACCCAAACGTATGTCTCCCCACATACCAGTGGTAGCAGTTGCTCCAGTTCTTTTGTGTTTGAGTTACTACCAGTGGTGCCAGTAGGGCTTTGTAATCTGTTGAGCATAACATGCCTCCTGTACAGTATGTTTCCTGTCCAGTATCCCAAAAGCTACCACCCCCCCACACACAAACACACACACACCCACCCACACCCCTCGGCCCACCCCGTCCTGGCAGCCTGCCTGGGTCTTCCCAAAACAGACCATGGCTCCGATAAAGCGGTGCTCGAGTATACCACAATTTCTCAAGATAGTCTTTTGCATTTGCTGTGGGGATTAGCACCCTGTCTACAGTAGGCATGGGTCTGTCTGCCCCGACCCGTCCCCACTCCCTTTGCTAGTCCCTGTCTGGGCCTGCTGTCTGTCTATCTGCCTCTTTCTCTCTTTCGCCCTGGCCCCTGCTTCCTCGCCCAGCTCCTGCCTCCTGGACAGGGGACCATAACTTGGCCTGGATTAGTCAGTTTAAGTGCCCGGAGTACTACCAGATGGGGCATGCTCTGGGCTGGAGTGTGGGGGGCTGGAAAGGGAGTGGACGTTATTAAGACATCAACATGGAGGATACATCATGTCAGGATTAGGACCAGGAGTTATGTGGAAACTCATGTTCAGATCACATTGTCAGGAGAAAAACTCCTGGCCCTAGTTGTGAGGTGTGTACTGGTATGTTTGTTTGGTGTGTGTGTGTGTGTGTAGGCAGGTAGATAATCAGACTGATTATCTGTGTTATGGCAGATAATAATGTATGAAGGATTAACTTAACTTCACATGGTTTCCTCAAAGAAATGGTCTGAAAAAGCAAAACTGAAAGGAAGAAGAAAGCTTTTAAAGGCATTCAGCTTTTAGCCTGGTTATTAGTGAAGTTTAGTGGTGCCTGGCCTGCCAGCTCAGTGTTGCCCTGAGGAAGTGGAGCAGAGCATAATCATGGAGTGAGAAGGGCATGTCTGTCTGGTTGTGTCCAAAATGGCAACCTGCTCCCTACATAGTGCACTAATTTTGACCAGAGACTTATGGGCCTATGTAGTCCACTACATAGTGAATAGGGTGCCATTTGGGATACACCCTGTCTGGGTGTCTGGCCCCACATTGACTAGTGTGTGTGTGTGTGTGTGTGTGTGTGTGTGTGTGTGTGTCTGGGTGCCAGTTTTGCTTCACGTCAATCCGACCAGCGCGGGGACCATGGTGTCCAACTTCCTGTACAGAACAAAGCAGCTGACAATGTAGAGACACCAGAAGTGGTGCTTTGTGTGTGAGTGTGCATGTCCGTGCGCATACAATTAAACTGAGCAAAAATATAAATGCAACATGCAACAATTTCAAAGTTTTACTGAGTTAAAGTTCATATAAGGAAATCAGTCAATTGAAATAAATTCATTAGGCCCTAATCTATGGATTTCATATTACTGGGAATACAAAGATGCATCTGTTGGTCACAGATACCTTAAAAAAGAAAAGTAGGGGTGTGGATCAGAAAACCAGTCAGTATTTGGTGTGACCACCATTTGCCTCATGCAGCGCGACATCTCCTTCGCATAGAGTTGATCAGGCTTGATTGTGGCCTGTGGAATGTTGTCCCACTCTTCAATGGCTGTGCGAAGTTGCTGGATATTAGCGGGAACTGGAACACGCTGTCGATCCAGAGCATCCCAAACATGCTCAATCAGTGACATGTCTGGTGAGTAGGCAGGCCATGGAAGAACTGGGACATTTTCAGCTTCCAGGAATTGTGTACAGATCCTTGCGACATGGGGCCGTGCATTATGCTGAAACATGACGTGATGGCGGCGGATGAATGGCACGACAATGGGCTTCAGGATCTCGTCACGGTATCTCTGTGCATTCAAATTGCCATCAATAAAATGCAATTGTGTTTGTTGTCCGTAGCTTATGCCTGACCATACCATAACCCAAACAGAAGCCCAAAAATATATAATACAGTGCATTCGGAAAGCATTCAGACCCCTTTACTTTTTCCACATTTTGTCACGTTACAGCCTTATTCGAAAATTGATTGAATAACTTTTTTTCCTCACCAATCTACACACAATACCCCATAATGACAAAGCGAAAACAGGTGTTTATAAATGTTTGCAAATTTATTAAAAAGAAAAAAAAGAAAAACATATTTACATAAGTATTCAGACCCTTTGCTATAAGACTCGAAATTTGAGCTCAAGTGCATCCTGTTTACTATGATTATCCTTGATGTTTTTACAACTTGATTAGAGTCCACCTGTGGTAAATTCAATTGATTGGACATGATTTGGAAAGGCACACACCTGTCTATATAAGGTCCCACAGTTGACAGTGCATGTCAGAGCAAAAACCAAGCCATGAGGTGGAAGGAATTGTCCGTAGAGCTCAGAGACCAGATTATGTCGAGGCACAGATCTAGGGAGGGGTACCAATTCTGCAGCATTGAAGGTCCCCAAGAACACAGTGGCCTCCATCATTCTTAAATTGAAGAAGTTTGGAACCACCAAGACTCTTTCTAGAGCTGGCCGCCCGGCCAAACTGAGCAATCGGGGAGAAGGGCCTTGGTCAGGGAGGTGACCAAGAACCCGATGGTCACTCTGACAGAGCTCCAGAGTTCCTCTGTGGAGATGGGTGAACCTTCCAGAAGGACAACCATCTCTGCAGCACTCCACCAATCAGGCTTTTATGGTAGAGTGGCAGACGTTAGCCATTCCTCAGTAAAAGGCACATGACAGCCCGCTTGGAGTTTGCCAAAAGGCACCTAAAGGACTCTCAGACCATGAGAAGCAAGATTCTCTGGTCTGATGAAACCAAGATTGAACTCTTTGGCCTGAATGCCAAGCGTCACGTCTGGAGGAAACCTGGTACCATCCCTACGGTCAAGCATGGTGGTGGCAGCATCATGCTGTGGGGTTGTTTTTTAGCAACAGGGACTGGAAGACTAGTCAGGATCAAGGGAAAGATGAACGGAGCAAAGTACAGAGAGATCCTTGATGAAAACCTGCTCCAGAGCACTCAGGACCTCAGACTGCGGTGTGAAGGTTCACCTTCCAACAGGACAATGACCCTAAGCAAACAGCCAAGACAACGCAGGAGTGGCTTTGGGTAAAGTCTCCTTGAGTGGCCCAGCAAGAGTCCGGATTTGAACCTGATCAAGCATATCTGGAGAGACCTGAAAATAGTTGTGCGCGGACACTCCCCATCCAACCTGACAGAGCTTGAGAGGATCTGCAGAGTAGAATGGGAGAAATTCCCCAAATACAGGTGTGGCAAGCTTGTAGCGTCGTACCCAAGAAGATTTGAGGCTGTAATCGCTGCCAAAGGTGCTTCAACAAAGTACTGCATAATGGGTCTGAATACTTATGTAAATGTAATATTTCTAAAAACTAGTTTTTGCTTTGTCATTATGGGTTATTGTTTGTAGATTGATGTGGGGAAAAAACAATTTGTTCCATTTTAGAATAAGGCTGTAACGTAACAAAATGTGGAAAAAGTCAAGGGGTCTGAATACTTTCCAAATGCATTGTATATACAGTGCCTTCAGAAAGTAGTCATACCCCTTGACTTATTCCCCTTTTGTTACATTACAGCCTGAATTCAAAATGGATTAAGTAGATTTTTTTTCTCACCCTCAAAGGGATATTCAATGTCTGCTTTTTTATTTTTACCCATCTACCAATAAGTGCCCTTCTTTACAAATCATTAGACAACCTCCCTGGTCTTTCTGGTTAAATCTGTGTTTGAAATTCAGTGCTCGACTAGGGGACCTTACAGATTATTGTATGTGTGGGGTACAGAGATGAGGTAGTCATTAAAAGATCATGTTAAACACTATTAGTGAGTGAGTCCATGCAACTTATTATTTGAGTTTTTAAGCAAAGTTTTACTCCTGAATTCATTTAGGCTTGCCATAACAACGGGGTTGACGTTTCAGCTTTTTATTTTTTATTTATTTGTAAAAATGTCAAAACACATTATGGGACCAGTGTGTAGGCCAGTGACAAAACATTTCAAGTGAAATTCAGGCTGTAACAGAACAACATGTGGAAAAAGTCAAGGGGTGGTGTGAATACTTTCTGAAGGCATTGTATAGATGTATATACAGTCGTGGTCAAAAGGTTTGAGATTGACACAAGTATTGGTCTTCACAATGTTTGCTGCTTCAGTGTTTTGAGATATTTTTGTCAGATGTTACTATGGTATACTGAAGTATAATTACAAGCATTCCATAAGTGTCAAAGGATTTTATTGACAATTACATTAAGTTTATGTGAAGAGTCAATATTTGCAATGTTGACCCTTCTTTTTCAAGACCTCTGCAATCCGCCCTGGCATGCTGTCAATTAACTTCTGGGCCACATCCTGACTGATGGCAGCCAATTCTTGCATAATCAATGCTTGGAGTTTGTCAGAATTTGTGGGTTTTTGTTTGTCCACCCACCTCTTGAGGATTGACCACAAGTTCTCAATGGGATTAAGGTCTGGGGAGTTTCCTGGCCATGGACCCAAAATGTCGATGTTTTGTTCCCCGAGCCACTTAGTTATCACTTTTGCCTTATGGCAAGGTGCTCCATCATGCTGGAAAAGGCATTGTTCGTCACCAAACTGTTCTTGGATGGTTGGGAGAAGTTGCTCTCGGAGGATGTATTGGTACCATTCTTTATTCATCTGTGTTCTTAGGCAAAATTGTGAGTGAGCCCACTCCCTTGGCTGAGAAACAACCCCACAAATGAATGGTCTCAGGATGCTTTACTGTTGGCATGACACAGGACTGATGGTAGCGCTCACCTTGTCTTCTCCGGACAAGCTTTTTTCCGGATGCCCCAAACAATCGGAAAGGGGATTCATCAGAGAAAAAGACTTTTCCCCAGTCCTCAGCAGTCCAATCCCTGTACCTTTTGCAGAATATCAGTCTGTCCCTGATGTTTTTCCTGGAGAGAAGTGGCTTCCTCGCTGCCCTTCTTGACACCAGGTCATCTTCCAAAAGTCTTCGCCTCACTGTGCGTGCAGATGCACTCACACCTGCCTGCTGCCGTTCCTGAGCAAGCTCTGCACTGGTGGTGCCCCGATCCCGCAGCTGAATCAACTTTAGGAAACGGTCCTGGCGCTTGCTGGACTTTCTTGGGCGCCCTTAAGCCTTCACAACAATTGAACCTCTCTCCTTGAAGTTCTTGATGATCCGATAAATGGTTGATTTAGGTGCAATCGTACTAGCAGCAATATCCTTGCCTGTGAAGCCCTTTTTGTGCAAAGCAATGATGACTGCACGTGTTTCCTTTCAGGTAACCATTGTTAACAGAGGAAGAACAATGATTTCAAGCACCATCCTCCTTTTAAAGCTTCCAGTCTGTTATTCTAACTCAATCAGCATGACAGAGTGATCTCCAGCCTTGTCCTCGTCAACACTCTCACCTGTGTTAACGAGAGAATCACTGACATGATGTCAGCTGGTCCTTTTGTGGTAGGGCTGAAATGCAGTGGAAATGTTTTTTGGGGATTAAGTTCATTTTCATGGCAAAGAGGGACTTTGCAATTATTTACAATTCATCTGATCACTCTTCATAACATTCTGGAGTATATGCAAATTGCTATCATAAAAACTGAGGCAGCAGACTTTGTGAAAATTAATATTTGTGTAATTCTCAACTTTTGACCACGACTGTACAGTACCAGTCAAAGGTTTGGACACACATACTCATTCAATGTTTTTTCTTTATTTTTACTATTTTCTACATTGTAGAATAATAGTGAAGACACCAAAAAAGTGTTAAACAAATCAAAATATTTTTTAGATTTGAGATTCTTCAAATAGCCACCCTTTGCCTTGATGACAGCTTTGCACACTCTTGGCATTCTCTCAACCAGCTTCACCTGGAATTATTTTCCAACAGTCTTGAAGGAGTTCCCACATGCTGAGCACTTGTTGGCTGCTTTTCCTTCACTCTGCGGTCCAACTCATCCCAAACCATCTCAGTTGGGTTGAGGTCGGGTGATTGTGGAGGCCAGGTCATCTGATACAGCACTCCCATCACTCTCCTTCTTGGTAAAATAGCCCTTACACAGCCTGTAGGTGTGTTGGGTCATTGTCCTGTTGAAAAACAAATGATAGTCCCACATTATTTTTGTACAATGTAAAAAAACTTTGAATGAGTAGGTGTGTCCAAACTTTTGACTGGTAGTGTGTGTGTCTATGTATATGTGTTATTTATATATATACAGTGGGGGGGGGGAATATTTAGTCAGCCACCAATTGTGCAAGTTTTCCCACTTAAAAAGATGAGAGGCCTGTAATTTTAATCATAGGTACACGTCAACTATGACAGACAAATTGAGAAAAAATCCAGAAAATCACATTGTAGGATTTTTAATGAATTTATTTGCAAATTATGGTGGAAAATAAGTATTTGGTCACCTACAAACAAGCAAGATTTCTGGCTCTCACAGACCTGTAACTTCTTATTTAAGAGGCTCCTCTGTCCTCCACTCGTTACCTGTATTAATGTACCTGTTTGAACTTGTTATCAGTATAAAAGACACATGTCCACAACCTCAAACAGTCACACTCCAAACTCCACTATGGCCTGCACCAGGCTGGGAAGACTGAATCTGCAATAGGTAAGCAGCTTGGTTTGAAGAAATCAACTGTGGGAGCAATTATTAGGAAATGGAAGACATACAAGACCACTGATAATCTCCCTCGATCTGGGGCTCCACGCAAGATCTCACCCGTGGGGTCAAAATGATCACAAGAACGGTGAGCAAAAATCCCAGAACCACACGGGGGGACCTAGTGAATGACCTGCAGAGAGCTGGGACCAAAGTAACAAAGCCTACCATCAGTAACACACTACGCCGCCAGGGACTCAAATCCTGCAGTGCCAGACGTGTCCCCCTGCTTAAGCCAGTACATGTCCAGGCCCGTCTGAAGTTTGCCAGAGTGCATTTGGATGATCCAGAAGAGGGTTGGGAGAATGTCATATGGTCAGATGAAACCAAAATAGAACTTTTTGGTAAAAACTCAACTCGTCGTGTTTGGAGGACAAAGAATGCTGAGTTGCATCCAAAGAACACCATACCTACTGTGAAGCATGGGGGTGGAAACATCATGCTTTGGGGCTGTTTTTCTGCAAAGGGACCAGGACGACTGATCCGTGTAAAGGAAAGAATGAATGGGGCCATGTATCGTGAGATTTTGAGTGAAAACCTCCTTCCATCAGCAAGGGCATTGAAGATGAAACGTGGCTGGGTCTTTCAGCATGACAATGATCCCAAACACACCGCCCGGGCAACGAAGGAGTGGCTTCGTAAGAAGCATTTCAAGGTCCTGGAGTGGCCTAGCCAGTCTCCAGATCTCAACCCCATAGAAAATCTTTGTAGGGAGTTGAAAGTCCGTGTTGCCCAGCGTCAGCCCCAAAACATCACTGCTCTATAGGAGATCTGCATGGAGGAATGGGCCAAAATACCAGCAACAGTGTGTGAAAACCTTGTGAAGACTTACAGAAAATGTTTGACCTGTGTCATTGCCAACAAAAGGTATATAACAAAGTATTGAGAAACTTTTGTTATTGACCAAATACTTATTTTCCACCATAATTTCCAAATAAATTCATTAAAAATCCTACAATGTGATTTTCTGGATTTCTTTTCTTATTTTGTCTGTCATAGTTGACGTGTACCTATGATGAAAATTACAGGCCTCTCTCAACTTTTTAAGTGGGAGAACTTGCACAATTGGTGGCTGACTAAATACTTTTTTTCCCCACTGTATGTATGTGTGTGTGTATAAAATCTTAGGGCTGACCCCAATTAGTCCACGGGTCGATTGTTTGGTCGTTAGGCTATTGGTTGACCAAGATTGTAACAAATATATATACAGTTGAAGTCCGAAGTTTACATACACCTTAGCCAAATACATTTAAACTCAGTTTTTCACAATTCCTGACATTTAATCCTAGTAAAAATTCCCTGTCTTAGGTCAGTTAGGATCACCACTTTGTTTTAAGAATGTGAAATGTCAGAGTAATAGTAGAGAGAATGATTTATTTCAGCTTTTATTCCTTTCATCACATTCCCAGTGGGTCAGAAGTTTATATACACTCAATTAGTATTTGGTAGCATTGCCTTTAAATTGTTTAACTTGGGTCAAACGTTTTGGGTAGCCTTCCACAAGCTTCCCACAATAAGTTGGGTGAATTTTGGCCCATTCCTCCTGACAGAGCTGGTGTAACTGAGTCAGGTTTGTAGGCCTCCTTGCTCGCACACAAATTTTCAGTTCTGCCCACAAATTTTGTATAGGTTTGAGGTCAGGGCTTTGTGATGGCCACTCCAATACCTTGACTTTGTTGTCCTTAAGCCATTTTGCCACAACTTTGGAAGAATGCTTGGGGTCATTGTCCATTTGGAAGACCCATTTGCGACCAAGCTTTAAACTTCCTGACTGATGTCTTGAGATGTTGCTTCAATATATCCACATAATTTTCCTTCCTCATGATGCCATCTATTTTGTGAAGTGCACTAGCCCCTCCTGCAGCAAAGCACCCCCACAGCATGAACTGTGTTCTTCGGCTTGCAAGCAACCCCCTTTTTCCTCCAAACATAACAATGGTCATTGTGGCCAAACAGTTCTATTTTCGTTTCATCAGACCAGAAGACATTTCTCCAAAAAGTACAATCTTTGTCCCCATGTGCCGTTGCAAACCGTAGTCTGGGTTTTTTATGGCGGTTTTGGAGCAGTGGCTTCTTCCTTGCTGAGTGGCCTTTCAGGTTATGTCGATATAGGACTCGTTTTACTGTGGATATAGATACTTTTGTACCTGTTTCCTCCAGCATCTTCACAAGGTGCTTTGCTGTTGTTCTGGGATTGATTTGCACTTTTCGCACCAAAGTACGTTCATCTCTAGGAGACAGAACGCGTCTCCTTCCTGAGCGCTATGACGGCTGCGCGGTCCCATGGTGTTTATACTTGCGTACTATTGTTTGTACAGATGAACGTGGTACCTTCAGGCATTTGGAAATTGCTCCCAAGGATGAACCAGACTTGTGGAGGTCTACAATTGTTTTTTCTGAGGTCTTGGCTGATTTCTTTAGATTTTCCCATTATGTCAAGCAAAGTGGCACTGAGTTTGAAGGTAGGCCTTGAAATAGATCCACAGGTACACCTCCAATTGATTCAAATGATGCCAATTAGCCTATCAGAAGCTTCTAAAGCCATGACATCATTTTCTGGAATTTTCCAAGCTGTTTAAAGGCACAGTCAACTTAGTGTATGTAAACTTCTTACCCACTGGAATTGTAATACAGTGAATTATAAGTGAAATAATCTGTCTATAAACAATTGTTGGAGAAATTACTTGTGTCATGCACAAAGTAGATGTCCTAACCGACTTGCCAAAACTATAGTTTGTTAACAATACATTTATGGAGTTGTTGAAAAACAAGTTTTAATGACTCCATCCTAAGTGTATGTAAACTTCCGACTTCAACTGTATATATATTTGCGCCCATCCAAGTGAACTAATCCATTGCGGAGGCGTAGACTAAAAGCCAATTTATGCTTGATCCGAAAATGTGTTTAGAGGCTCTAATGGAGGGTGTGACGCAATTGCGGAACCTCCAGAGGCCTAATTGAGCTCTGTACCGCATCGCCATGCGCCTCCCAAATGTTTTAACAATGCGGAGGGCTCTGTATAGCTCTGCATTGACATGATTGGTTGACGGAAGGTGGGGGCGGTACATCCTGTATAAACACAAACTCACTTCCTTGACAACAGCTCTGCACTGCTCCGTGAAGCACAAGAAGTATGAATTCCCTGACTTCTGCTGAGGCCAAGTCACCGTAAATGCTGCATGGCCGATGCAGACGTCGGATTGACCATTGCACCCAGATGCACAATGCAATTCTCTCTCCAGAATGTGCTCTCTTCCGCCAATTTGTGCACATTCATTGTTCATAACTTCATTGTGTAGATTGTTTGATTGTTAGTGTATATCAATTCCCCGTTACATATATCAACAGTAGTACATTCCTATAATTTCTAATCTACAATGTTTGTTACATTGGTTATGGCAATTATTTTTAATGCTTTTCAATATTATTATTCCAGTCTTCCCGTTCTCATTGTTTGCCGAGTGCACAACCTATGCTCAGTGGCGATTTTAGCATGTCAATCTTGGTGGGTCAAACTTCCCAAAAATGTTGAGATGCATGCCAGCAAAACCACAACACAACACTAAACAATACATGAATTGCACTATAATGGTGACAAACGGTTCCCACAAACTGTTGGGCCGTTCTTACAGTATTCTCCCTGTACACCAAGTTAGAACCATAGGATAAATAAAGGGGGCATATAAGCATACAATGAAAGCTCTTACAATAAAACAGGCTATAGGCTACATGTGCACCACCAAGATAGAACAGTAGGCTAAGTTATGAGGGGAAATGGGACCAAATGATTAGGGTGAGGCACATGGGCTACTAACAGCTTACTACACAACATGCACTTAGTATTACTTTCTTAGCTACAGTATCCACTGCAATGGCACCACAGAGCATACATACAGGGCATGAGGTCTGGTGGGCTGTGTGTGATCATATGTGTGTGTGTGTGACTGTGTACTCGTGTCTCTGCATAGATCTCTGTGTGTGTGTGTGTCTGAGTGTATCTATGTATGTACAGTGCATTCGGAAAGTATTCAGACTCCTTGACATTTTGTTACGTTAGCCTTTTTCTAAAAGTGATTAAATAGTATTTTTTCCCTCATCAATCTACACATAATACCCCATAATGACAAAGCAAAAACTGGTTTTTAGATTTTTTTTGCTAATTCATTAAAAATAAAAAAACATAAATATCACATTTACGTAAGTATTTTTTTTGCTGAGAAAACTTGGGGGGACAAATAAAATTTGGCACACGGGCTGCCAGTTGGGGAACCCTACTGTACAGCATGTATTGTGAATAAAGTCATCAGTCTCTCTAAGTTGAATTGTTGAATCATTCTGTGAGTCTCTGGCTCCAAATGGTTGGAATAGCTGCCAGAACCCTATTGTCATAGTTGAGAGGGGACCAAACCAACCTATTAATAATGTACTGCAATGGCACCACAGAGCATACATACAGGGCATGAGGTCTGGTGGGCTGTGTGTGATCATATGTGTGTGTGTGACTGTGTACTCGTGTCTCTGCATAGATCTCTGTGTGTGTGTCTGAGTGTATCTATGTATTTGGAAAGTATTCAGACCCCTTGTCTCTTTCCACATTTTGTTACGTTACTGCCTTATTCTAAAATGGATTCAATTGTTTTTTTCTTCTCATCAATCTACAGACAGTACCAATACCCCATAATGACAAAGCAAAAACAGTTTTTTGGTTTTTTTTTTCATACATTTACATAAGTATTCAGACCCTTTATTCAGTACTTTGTCGAAGCACCTTTAGCAGCGATTACAGCCTCAAGTCTTTTTGGGTATGACAGTACAAGCTTGGCACACCTGTATTTGGGGAGTTTCTCCCATTCTTCTCTGCAGATCCTCTCAAGCTCTGTCAGGTTGGATGGGGAGCGTTGCTGCACAGCCATTTTCTGGTCTCTCCAGAGATGTTCGATCGGGTTAAAGTCTGCGCTCTTGCTGGGCCACTGAAGGGCATTCAGAGACTTATCCCGAAGCCACTCCTGCGTTGTCTTGGCTGTGTGCTTTGGGTCAATGTCCTATTGGAAGGTGAACCTTCGCCCCAGTCTGAGGTCCTGAGCGCTCTGGAGCAGGTTTTCATCAAGGATCTCTCTGTACTTTGCTCCATTCATCTTTCCCTCGATCCTGACTAGTCTCCCAGTCCCTGCCGCTGAAAAACTTCCCCACAGCATGATGCTGCCACCACCATGCTTCACCGTAGGGATGGTATTGGCCAGATGATGAGCTGTGCTGGTTTCCTCCAGACGTGACGCTTGGCGTTCAGGCCAAAGAGTTCAATCTTGGTTTCATCAGACCAGAGAATCTTGTTTCTCATGGTCTGAGAGTCCTTTAGGTGCCTTTTGGCAAACTCCAAGCGGGCTGTCATGTGCCTTTTACTGAGGAGTGGCTTCCGTCTGGTCACTCTACCATAAAGGCCTGGTTGGTGGAGTGCTGCAGAGATGGTTGTCCTTCTGGAAGTTTCTCCCATCTCCACAGAGGAACTCTGGAGCGCTGTCAGAGTAACCATCGGGTTCTTGGTCACCTCCCGGGCGGCCAGCTCTAGGAAGAGTATTGGTGGTTCCAAACTTCTTCCATTTAAGAATGATGGAGGCCACTGTGTTCTTGGGGACTTTCAATGCTACAGAAATGTTTTGGCACCCTTCCCCAGATCTGTGCCTCGACACAGTCCTTTCTCTGAGCTCTACGGACAATTCCTTCATCCTCATGGCTTGGTTTTTGCTCTGACATGCACTGCCAACTGTGGGACCTTATAAAGACAGGTGTGCGCCTTTCCAAATCATTTTTCAATCAATTGAATTTACCACAGGTGGACTCCAATCAAGTTGTAGAAACATCTCAAGGATGATCAATGGAAACAGGATTAACCTAAGCTCAATTTCGAGTCTCATAGCAACGGGTGAATACTTATGTAAATAAGGTATTTCTGTTTTTTAGTTTTTAATACATTTGCTAAAATTGATTAATACCTGTTTTCGCTTTGTCATTATGGGGTATTGTGTGTTGATTGAGAAAATAAATAAATATCCATTTTAGAATAAGCCTGTAACGTAACAAAATGTGGAAAAGGTCAAACGGTCTGAATACTTTCCGAATGCACTGTGTGTGTGTGTGTGTGTGTCGGCAGTTGGCACGGCGTTGTGTGTTCTGCTGTGTGTATATTTCTCCTGGTAAATTATTGGTGTGTGCGCATATTTTTCCTATTGTTGGTAAATGAGCACGCCTACAGGCCTCACGACGTCTGTCTGTAAGCTGCTGTCCCTCCGCCACAATGTCCTAATTAATTTGCTCTACTGCAAATAAAACTAAGACTGGAAATAAATAACCAGCACATTCTGTCTGTTCTGTTCCCCTTACACACACACACAGACACACATTCTGTTGCTGTCTGCTCCCCTCTCCCTCCCTTTCATGTTTCCAGTCAAAATTACTTGTTCCTGGAAGCAGAGGTTTGAGAAATTGCCCCGACCCTCTCTCATTTATCAATCGTGTGCAGAACGAATTTGTGTGTGAATGGTTCGTAGGATTTCAGCATTTGTGAAAGGTTTAGGAACTCAAATTGTTAAACAAACCATTTAGGGTGTAAGAAACGTGATAAATGTTGTGTGGGAGGGAGCTGTTAGTAAGCTGGGTTGGAAGAGAGAGTGTTGGTAGCTTGAACAACAGGTAAACAAACCACCTCCAAGGTGTCAAACATTGGATCAAATCTTGTGTGGGACTTGTGAGAGTGTAGGCTGGTGTTACTTTGCTGGTTCTGCTTTACTGACTGCCATCAATTGTTGAGTCATCGCCTATCATATCGTCCTCCGTTAGACTCACAACAGTATAGATGAGATTGAGCAGACGTACAGTTCTCAAATATGTCATGCCAGTGTCTCATCTATGATGGTGCTAGCTGTTAGTGTATGACTCATTGTTAATAGCACACATATAGAACCCTGAGAGACCAACAGCATGCTGGGTGAACAAGAATACGGTAGAAATGTTTTCCCAGAGGGAGCCTTATAGCTGGGGAGAAATGCCAAACTGGCATGAACGGATTGCAGTGTTAATTCCTGGTAGAATAGCAAGAGAAGGGCAGTGTTGTTGTTGTTGTGGGTGGTGAAGCAGACCAAGGACTAGCCTGGAGCCGGGGATGTGCCCTCATTGCACCCTGCCTGCTTCCATCCCAGGCGCCAGTCCCTGTGTCCACATTAAACCTCTCCTCCTCCTCTTCTGTAATGGCGCGACAGGGCCAGAGAGGCACATGCAATATTACATTATTGTATTTGTGTGGTGGGCAGGCAGGGGAAGCAAGCCAGATGCATAACAGTGAGGTTAAAGGAGTAGAGGGGGAGGAGAGTAAGGAGGGGGGAGAAAGAAAGCGATTGAGAGAGACGCAGAGAGAGAGACTGATAAAGAGAGTCAGTAGAGTGAGTCAGGAAGCGTTGCTGCCAGCCAGGCAGGCCCTGGCTCTGTTCTGCGTCCAAAATGGCACCCTAACCCCTATATAGAGCACTTCTAGTAGTATTATTATTATATATAAGTAGTGTGCTACATAGGGAATAGGGTATCATTTTGGACAGAGACCTGCTCTCACAGAGATGGGTGTGGTGTAGCCGGTCTGGTGCCAGTGATGAGCAGGGCTCAGTCACAAGGGCTGCTTATCTACCCCGCTCCTCCCCTCCCTCTTTCCCCCAGACTCCCCCGCTCCATTGGGTTACTGCTGCCAGCCGCCACCGCTAGACGCCATGCAAGGAATTAGCTTGGAGTGCTGGGGCAGCACTGTGGCCGCTGGGCTAGCCACAGACTGGGGGCTAGGGCGTCACTAACACACCACAGACCCAGACGGGGTACTGGGGGGGACCGGACAGAGGGGAAAGCGGGGAAGTCACCATGGTCTGTTGTTTTTTTTGCTGTGGATGGTGTTTGTTTATGTCCTTTGGCTGAGACGCTGAGACGTCAAGGCAGTTTTTCCACCCACCGGATCCATACAGTCCAGCTACAGGGCATTAGGCTGAGTTGGACAGAGTCAGACACACACACACACACACACACACACACAAAGACTACTGCTCCCCAGTCACATTTTACATCTTACATTGACAAAATGCAATTGCTGTGCTTCAGTTCTTTCTCCAAGCACACAGAGGAATATGGACCAAAGGATTAACCCAGCAGATAAAAGAAGGAACATGGTATTGACCATAGCAGAGCCATTACTGCCCATAATTGTGTAGGAAGAGCGGTCAGGCTGGGAAACAGGACTCTTGTCTGTCATGTAGTTCCTTCTATCACCTCTAGATGGAGACATATCCATTTCACTTTGATAAAGATTAGTCTTCTAACACACTGTCTGTGTTCTTTCTTCTGAGAGTGTAAGGCTTAGTAGAGCCAGAATGCACTGTGTTAAAAAAATACAATACCATGTTCAGCATCAACGCAGTGATTATTTTGAATAGCAACATCTCAATTCTTGTCCTTACATTCCTCTGTCCCAGGTCTTGTAGATTGCTTCTTTTCACTGTCCCATTTACTATACATTTACGTCTACAAAATATTTTAATAATATATTTATGAGCAGTTACTAGCGCCTATATCATGCGTTTCGCATTGCTTATAAGATGTTATAAATATGCTTATAAAGCACAGGGAAGAGGGTATTCATAGAAAGTGTTACCAATATTAATGTGGCTATGGATCCGAAGGCAGGGCCAGCACTAGCCTTTTAGGGGGCCTAAGTGGGATTTGGTTGGAGGGCCCCCCACGTCGTGGCAAAACAGTTTAATGGCCCCCCTCTTGATGGTGGAGAGAAATGTACGTTTTAAAGTTCATTTCCTGCAATTCTACTCATTTTTGCTGTGGGGCATAGATCTTTTTCTTCTTCTGTTTTACAGCTAATTTCCTGCAATTCTGCACATTTTACCATAAGGCATATAGAAGTTTTAAAGCTTATTTCCTTATTTCGATACGCATCGGTCCCCGATTTCAAATGTTTAAGATACTACTGCATCGGTCCGCGGACCCCAAACTGATCTGAATGTACACTATATATACAAAATTATGTGGACACCCCTTCAAATTAGTGCATTGGATTTATTTCAGCCACATCCGTTGCTGACAAGTGTATAACATCGAGCACACAGCCATGCAATCTACATAGACAAACATTGGCAGTAGAATGGTCTTTACTGCGTCATAGGATGCCACCGTTCCAACAAGTCAGTTTGTGAAATTTCTGCCCTGCTAGAGCTGCCCCGGTCAACTGTAAGTGCTGTTATTGTGAAGTGGAAACGTCTAGGAGCAACAACAGCTCAGCTGCAAGGTGGTAGGCCACACAAGCTCACCGAACGGGACCGGCGAGCGCTGAAGCGCGTAAAAATGGTCTGTCCTTGGTTGCGACACTCATTACCGAGTTCCAAACTACCTCTGGAAGCAACGTCGGCACAATAACTGTTATCGGGAGCTTCAAGAAATGGTAGTTTCATTAACATGTTTTGCTCATATTACGACATACAGTACCATTCAAAAGTTTGGACACCTACTCATTCAAGGGTTTTTCTTTATTTTTACTATTTTCTACTTTGTAGAATAATGGTGAAGACATCAAAACTAGGAAATAACACACATGGAATTATGTAACGAAAAAAGTGTTAAACAAATCAAAATATATTTTATAGTTTAGATTCTTTAAAGTATCCACCCTTTTGCCTTGATGACAGCTATTGATACATTACTGGCTCAAACACTTAATCTGCAAAAATGACATGTTAATTTATTGGGTGATGGTGATTTCAGAACCAAAATGGGTGGACAAAAAACAGGCTACATGGGAATATGCATTTAGATCTTAGTTATGTACAGTGTTTTGAATTATGTACAGTGTGCAGATGGTGTTAAAGGGGAATAATGGCAAATTTCGAATATGTGTCTGTTCCTAAACCCTGCTGGCTCGTTGTTGGACTGTCTGTCAAAGTGCGCGCTTCTCTCACTCAGGGAGAGTGAGGTA
Organism: Coregonus clupeaformis; assembly: GCF_020615455.1. NCBI lineage: Eukaryota > Metazoa > Chordata > Actinopteri > Salmoniformes > Salmonidae > Coregonus > Coregonus clupeaformis. The sequence goes on from NC_059206.1 coordinate 53,498,834, forward strand.
GAGCGTGAGCTACATCACAGGGTTATACAGACCCCCATTCACTGCAGCACTAGATAGAACTTTGTGGAATAACGCAAATACAGTATACAAATGTAAATGTTCTGTCACAGCGAGAATAATAAAGTCCAATCGATTATGAGGTATGGCATATACATTTTTGTGATAATTTTGCGTCGCGGGTGCACAATTTTACTTTTTCTGAGATCTCTGCCAAGCAAGGAGGAAAGGAGCCGATCTAATCGCGCCTCCCACTTTTACCTTGCAGCCCCATTTCACCTGCCAATCAACGTTGTCCATCTTTCCTCTCTGACCGTAGGCTACATCCCTCCTTGCATGGTGTGATCAGGGCCCATATCCACAAAGAGTCTCAGAATAGGAGTGCTGATCTGGGATCAGTTTGGCTTTTTAGTTTATAATGAAAAAACAGTGGGGACCTGATCCTAGATCAACATTCCAACTCTGAGATGCTTTATGGATATGGCCCCAGATCATTACGGCAAAATATATCTACTAAAATGAGAGGGAAAGACAAGTGAGTGTGCAACAACGTTAACTTATGTAACAAATGTTTCATTAGATTGTAACTTTCCTACAGTAGCCAGCTGACAGTGAACATATCTTTGTAAATTAATTTATTTTGCAGATATAAAAGAAAGCCTAGGTACTAATGCATGCATCTATCGAAATGCGATTCATGCTCACTGTCCAAGTTTTCATTGGGGTAAATCAATTATGCTATTATTACATGATTGATTAGCCTACATTTACTTTTTAAATCAGTAGAATATTGACAATCATTTACAAAATTATGCAGGGGATTTAGTTTGCAAGCCAGGGCCAAATTGCCTTCCTCGAGCGAGCAAGAGAATGTGATGATGTAGGCTAATTTTATAAAATGTGAAAGTATTCTTATAGCCTGTTTGTATCAAATACACACGCGTAAATACCCTACTCCTTGAAAGTCGTGTATTGATTATACAGTGCCTTCAAAAAGTATTCATACACCTTGACTTTGTGTCATTGGCCTATGCACAATACCCCAGAATGTCAAAGCAGAATTATGTTTTTAGAAATGTTTACAAATTAATTACAATTGAAAAGCTGAAATATCTTGTCAATAAGTATTCAACCCCTTTTGTTATGGCAAGCCTAAATAAGTTCAGGAGTGAAAATGTGCTTAACAAGTCACATAATAAGTTGCATGGACTTACTGTGTGCAGAAATACGGTTTAACATTATTTTTTGAATGGCTACCTCATCTCTGTACACCACACATACAATTCTCTGTAAGGTCCCTCAGTCGAGCAGTGAATTTCAAACACAGATTCAACCACAAAGACGAGGGACGTTTTCCAAGGCCTTGCAAAGAAGGGCACCTATTGGTAGATGGCTATAAAAAATGTAAAAATGTAAAACGGACATTGAATATCCCTTTTGAGTATGGTGACGTTATTAATTGCACTTTGGATGGTGTATCAATACACCCACTCATTACAAAGATACATTTGTCCTTCAGTTGCCGGAGAGGAAGGAAGCTGCTCAGGGATTTCACCATGAGGCCAATGGTGACTTAAAACAGTTACAGAGTTGAATGGCTGTGATAGGAGGAAACTCCACAATACTAACCTAATTGACACAGTGAAAAGAAGGAAGCTTGTACAGAATAAGGCACTAAAGTAAAATTGCAAAAAATGTGGCAAAGAAATGAACTTTATGTCCTGAATAAAAAGCGTTATGTTTGGAGCAAATCCAACAGAACACATCACTGATTACCACTCTTCATATTTTCAAGCATGGTGGTGGCTGCATCACGTTATGGGTATGCTTGTCATCAGCAAGGACTGAAGGAAAACCATGTTCAGTCTGCTTTCCAACATACACTGAGAGACAAATGCACCTTTCAGCAGGACAATAACCTAAAACACAAGGCCAAATATACACTGGAGTTGCTTACCAAGGCGGCAGTTAATGTTCCTGAGTAGCCTAGTTACAGTTTTTACTTAAATCGGCTTGAAAATCTATGGCAAGACTTGAAAATGGCTGTCTAGCAATGATAATCAACTTGACAGAGCTTGAAGAATTGAAATCCTTCAGTCTATTGACGCACCCGTGCGTCATTCTAATTAACATAAAAATCCACATCAAAATCTGTCAGTTTAAGCTAGAGATATTGCATGGGTATCGTCACAATCCACCACATCCGCCTATGTCTGCCTTCCGCATCTGCTGTAGAAGGTGGCCGAGCTACTGCGGTGTTTGTCAGACCGTGAAACATCCCGAAAATCATTCTTCTCACGAAAACGTCTGTAGCGTCCAAACGGTTTGGCCTATAAACTATTATGACCACTCTATGGAAAGGGTGAGGCTCTCACAAACACGATTGTGTTCTCCGCTTTGCGCAAGTGTCATGGGACTCGTCTGAAGGTAACCCATACAAACTAATGGAAGTATGGAGGTAGTTTTGTGCCAACAAAAATAAGGGATTAAATATGTGTAAAAAATTAATATATATATATACATACATACATACATACATACATACATACATACATACACATACATACATACATACATACATACTGTGGGGAGAACAAGTATTTTATACTTAATTTGCATTTTATTGCATGACATAAGTTTTTGATCACCTACCAACCAGTAAGAATTCCGGCTCTCACAGACCTGTTAGTTTTTCTTTAAGAAGCCCTCCTGTTCTCCACTCATTACCTGTATTAACTGCACCTGTTTGAACTCGTTACCTTTATAAAAGACACCTGTCCACACACTCAATCAAACGGACTCCAACCTCTCCACAGTGGCCAAGACCAGAGAGCTGTGTAAGGACATCAGGGATAAAATTGTAGACCTCCACAAGGCTGGGATGGGCTATAGAACAATAGGCAAGCAGCTTGGTGAGAAGGCAACAGCTGTTGGCGCAATTATTAGAAAATGGAAGAAGTTCAAGATGACGGTCAATCACCCTCGGTCTGGGGCTCCATGCAAGATCTCACCTCGTGGGGCATCAATGATCATGAGGAAGGTGAGGGATCAGCCCAGAACTACACGGCAGGACCTGGTCAATGACCTGAAGAGAGGTGGGACCACAGTCTCAAAGAAAACCATTAGTAACACACTATGCCGTCATGGATTAAAATCCTGCAGCGCACACAAGGTCCCCCTCCTCAAGCCAGCGCATGTCCAGGCCTGTCTGAAGTTTGCCAATGACCATCTGGATGATCCAGAGGAGGAATGGGAGAAGGTCATGTGGTCTGATGAGACAAAAATAGAGCTTTTTGGTCTAAACTCCACTCGCCGTGTTTGGAGGAAGAAGAAGGATGAGTACAACCCCAAGAACACCATCCCAACCGTGAAGCATGGAGGTGGAAACATCATTCTTTGGGGATGCTTTTCTGCAAAGGGGATAGGACGACTGCACCGTATTGAGGGGAGGATGGATGGGGCCATGTATTGCGAGATCTTGGCCAACAACCTCCTTCCCTCAGTAAGAGCATTGAAGATGGGTCGTGGCTGGGTCTTCCAGCATGACAACGACCCAAAACACACAGCCAGGGCAACTAAGGAGTGGCTCCGTAAGAAGTATCTCAAGGTCCTGGAGTGGCCTAGCCAGTCTCCAGACCTGAACCCAATAGAAAATCTTTGGAGGGAGCTGAAAGTCCGTATTGCCCAGCGACAGCCCCGAAAGGTCTGTATGGAGGAGTGGGCCAAAATCCCTGCTGCAGTGTGTGCAAACCTGGTCAAGACCTACAGAAAACGTATGATCTCTATAATTGCAAACAAAGGTTTCTGTACCAAATATTAAGTTCTGCTTTTCTGATGTATCAAATACTTATGTAATGCAATAAAATGCAAATTAATTACTTAAAAATCATACAATGTGATTTTCAGGATTTTTGTTTTAGATTCCGTCTCTCACAGTTGAAGTGTACCTATGATAAAAAATTACAGACCTCTACATGCTTTGTAAGTAGGAAAACCTGCAAAATCGGCAGTGTATCAAATACTTGTTCTCCCCACTGTGTGTGTGTATGTATGTATATTATATATATATATATATATATATATATATATATATATATATATATATATATATATATATATATTTCCTGAGCTTTCTTATATCACCTAGATATAGGACAGACACTTCAAAACCTTATTCCAAGGGGTGTGAATACTGTCGTGATGAATGCCCGTCACTGCAATCAACAGCTGCAGTGTTGCTCATTGATTAACCCCGGTTACCCCACATCATGGAATAGGCTATGTGAATGTTGATAAAGACAAAAGGTGGAACATTTTGATTATTTGATTTGGATGGATGGTTGACATGACGAAGGTAGGCAGATATTTTCTTATCTAAAATGTGGGGTAAACTTTGCTTCAGTATACCCTTCTTGAGCTTGTTGTCATGTTCGTTGTGTAAAGGATCAGACTGCAGACCGTCGCTGGAGACTCTGGACTGCAGACCGTCGCTGGAGACTCTGGACTGCAGACCGTCGCTGGAGGCTCTGGACTGCATACCGTCGCAGGAGGCTCCGGGCCATGGACCATCACTGGAGTCTTCGGGCCATGGATCATCACTGGAGTCTTCGGGCCATGGATCATCACAGGAGGATTCTGCTAAATGGCATATTATTATTATTATTCGGGCCATGGATCGTCACTGGAGGCTTCGTGCCATGGATCATCACTGGAGGCTTCGGGCCATGGATCATCACTGGAGGCTTCGGGCCATGGATCATCACTGGAGTGCGGGGCGCTGGCACAGGACGCACTGGGCTGTGGACACGCACCACTGATTTGGTGCGAGGAGCAGGTACGGGCCGTACCAGGCTGGGGACACGCACCACTGGTTTGGTGCGAGGAGCAGGTACGGGCCGTACCAGGCTGGGGACACGCACCACTGGTTTGGTGCGAGGAGCAGGCACGGGCCGTACCGGTCTGTGAAGGCGCACTGGCGGCACAGTGCGTAAAGCCGGCGCATAGCCTGGTGCCTGCACGGTCACACGCTCCTCAAAGCGAGTACGCGGAGTTGGCTCTGCTAAACCTGGCTCCGCCAGCCTCTGCTCTAAGGACCGAGCTCTCTGCTGCTGGAGGGTTAACTCCTCTCTCAGCTCCTCCTGTTGCCTGGCCTGCTCCTCTCTCCGTGCATCCACTGATTCCTTCTCCCTGTGGGCCTCCTGCAGCTCCTGCTCCCTCTTAACTAACAGCTCCCGTAAGGCGGTGGTCTCCTCTGAGTACTGAGCTGCAGGTCTTGGAGGGCATCTATCATAGCGGCTTCTTCTATCGCTATCTTCCTCTCCATCAGCCCTTCCAGGGCCTCCTGCTGCTCCGCCAACCACCCCGTGTGCCCCCCAAAATTTTTTTATTGGGGCTGCCTCTCGGGCTTCCTTCGTGATCGGGACCTTTTGAGTCGCCGTTTTTTCTCTCCTGCCTGGGCTTCTTCCTTCGCCCAGGGTCCCTTACCGGCCAATGTCTCCTCCCATGTCCAGAATGTTTTCCCCACCTGTGTCCATCATGTCTGCTCCTCCTGGCCAAGCTGCTTGGTCCGTTGGTGGTGAGATCTTCTGTCACGTTCGTTGTGTAAAGGATCGGATCAAGGTGCAGCGTGGTATGCGTACATAGTCGTTTATTTTAATAAACACCGACAAAATAACAAAATCCAACAGAACGTGAAGTTCAAGAGGCTAAACATCAAACAAGCAAAAACAGAAACAATATCCCACAACTAAGGTAGGCAACATGGCTGCCTAAGTATGATCCCCAATCAGAGACAACGACCGACAGCTGCCTCTGATTGGGAACCACACCCGGCCAACATAGAAATATATAAATTAGATTTCACACCCTGACCAACTCAACTAGAGATCTCAATGTCAGGGCGTGACACTTGTTATGTCCGTTTCGCTCACGGGACTCAAGCCTGGATGGGCTTGCGACTAGTAAAAACAGCCTATTGCGCAATATATTCCAAAATTCAAACAAAATACACCAGCGACATCATTTAGGAGATTACAATTGTGAGCACAGTGTTTCTGATTAGATCGACAATTATCTTCTAATGTATTTGTGTGGCTACAATGCCATCTTTTAGAGCACAACATGAAATAGGCTACTACCGAGGTCTGATGATGCTTCTGACAATATAGTAAAAGGCGTGTTGTGATCTGGTGATGTGCTAATGTCTGATATAGGCTATTTTCAAAACTGCCTGTGTGTTGTGTTTATGAGGAGCACCCTCGTGTGTGTGTGTGTGTGTGTGTGTGTGTGTGTGTGTTGCGTGAGCTGGCTGCTGTTTCATCCTTGCTTGGCAGAGATGGAAAAGGTACAATTGTGAACCCGTGACCCAAATGTATCACATATCTCACAATCGATTGGACTTCCCGAATTTAGTATTTTCACTGTGACAGAACGTTTATATTTTTCGTAGATTTGCGTTATTCCACAAAGTTCTATCTTGCGCTGCAGTGAGCGGGTGGGGGGGGGCTGTATAACCCCACATGTTTTGCTTAGTCTCGCACACTGTTGAGTTGTGACCCCATGAGAAGAATGTGATCATTCTCACAATCATCCTAAAATCTCATAAGAAATTAGGTGGTGTTTTTTGTCTTACAGTAATGTTATACTATGCTATTATATTTAGTTTTGTTATGTAGAATACTATCATTATGTGGTCCTGCAGACATTGATTCAGCTTTGATCTAACTTTATTAAACAAACACCATTCGCCAGAGTAGCCTGTTCTCTACGAGTAAAGCAGAGACTGTGCATAAAGTAGAGAATCCTACACATGCGTGGAAGCTTCTGAACCTTTAGCCCCCAAGAAGAAAGGTCCAGAAAAGTTGGAACCACAGCCACTCCATATTAATGTTCTCTTTCCCCGTGTTTCCTCCAGGTGGGTTGTGGAGTGTGTTCACGCTGGGTGGAGCTGGCACTAAGCCAGGATTGGACCAGGAACAGAACCCTCTGCCACTGTCCAATCAGAGCCTGTTATTGCTCCTGGTGCTAGTCAATCTGACAGATGGACCCAACGACTGTCCCAACCCCTACAGACAGGCTGTCAAATGCTTCAAAAACACACAAGGTACAGAATATGCACTAGTACCAGTAAAAGATGACGGGGAACTTTCAATGAATGGGTACTAAACATGTGTGTGTTTTCCACAGACACGTCGTCCATCCCTACAGAGCAGCATCATATGTTCCAGATCAACTTCAACAGCCTTTACACAGCTCTGTGTGAGCAGCAGAGATCCGACCAGGCTACACTGCTACTCTACACACTGCTACATCAGAACACCAACATGAGGACATACATGCTGTCACGCACAGACATGGAGAACCTGGTGAGTTAGAGTCGCTAATACACATGCGCACACACACTACTCTCTGCACACTGCTGCGTCAAAACATGAGGACATATACTCAGTATATTAGGTACACACATCTAGTACCGGGTATAACACCCCTTTGCCTCCAGAACATCCTGCATTTTTCAGGGCATAGAAACATTGCTCAATTAGTATCAAGTATTACTCCACCACTACGACCCTGTACTGTTGACACCAGGCAGGATGGGGCCATGGACTCATGTTGCTTACGCCAAATCCGGACTCTGCCATTAGCATGACGCAACAGGAACCGGGATTGGTCGGACCAGGCAATGTTTTTGTGAACGGAGTGGTGTACCTAATAAACTAGCCACTGAGTGTACATGCTGTCACACACAAACATGGAGAACCTGGTGAGTTAACACTAGAAAGGCCTCGAGGGACCCCCCTTCATGCCAATGACACGTCTTTTGTACATCAACATTCTAACAGTCTAATAAATACATTTCATATATCGTATTGGAAAAATTATCCTTTGGTTCTGTTTATGAAGGTCTCAGGTAACATTAGAATGCAAAATAAAAATGATTTCAAAGACCATAATAACATTTTCATTCGTTTGTTACTGTAGGCTATATGTAGAAATGAAAAACCACGAAAATTGAAGAGTTAAATCCAATCGCAAATAAATCCATTAATTTTGTTTTGGCAGGTCTTTAGAAACATTATGGAAATTAGAAAATGTATTTCAAAAGAACAGAATTTTAAGTTGTATTATGTTACTAGTCTTTGCTTAGTAGCCTGAGCAATGCTGCCGCGAGTGCTCACATGTTGAACGCATGGAACAGCGGTTATTCTTGGAACAAGTGATATTTTGAAATAGAGCTCACCTCTTGAATTCTGGGAGTTATTTGACAAAGGTAAGTGTTTTAGAAACGGCAGAATCTGCTGTTTCCGATGCTATATAGAAATCAAAACATATTTCCTGCATGTAACTCTATAGGAAGACTTGAAAGAGTTATTTTTTGGCGCTCTATTTCCCTGCCTGTGTGTCAATTCCAAGCTGCGTCCAGCTCTTCATGTACAATTTGACGATTTATAATATTGTCACACATCAGACTATTGTCAATTTAATCTTGTCTCTAGGCTAACTATTATTGTATGTGTGAAACTAGTTTCGATATAGTTTAGGTCTAGTTTGGATGGGCCATCAGCTGCACAGGCTCACTGGCGATGAATGAAGGGCAAGGGGGAATAATGACATGTCCTCTTAAAACTGCTTATAACACACATTCTGTTTGATATTAAGATTCTAACAACGACACTGTTATATAGGAACGGTCAAGAGCATGACTTTAAAAATGGCAGAGTAATCAAAAATGTAAACTCGTTCTACATCCACATGACGCTCTCAGTTTTTGTGGTGTTAATACAATAAAAAAATTATCCATGAAGGATTTTTGTTAATTTTTTTCACAAACACGAAACCAACAACTCATTACCCACACAGACATTGACCTGTGTGCTTCTGTGCTCCCATACATGTCTGCTACTGTTACTGTTAATGGTCTAGGATCCAGAGGAAGCCTTCTGAAGGTGCAATCGTAGCAGGATTTCCTTTAGCTGGTAATGGGCGGGTTTTGGCAACAAAATAAATGTTGGATAAATACAATTGTTGCCGGCCAAATTGACCGGGAGAAAAAACAATCCCATTGCAAAAGAATGCTTTTTATTCATTGATGGAAATATCATTTGACCGTCATGCTTATCGGTCTAGGTTAATTTGTTACATTTAGTGGAATTAAATTAGGGCGTGTGTATTTTAGTTAGTCGTCATGTATCTTATTTACCACACGTGCACAGCATACATACTATTGTATACTATACTAGCACACTATTTTGAGCGGAATATCACTTGTCAAACAGCACTCCTCAGCTCGTTGCTGCTGAATTGAAACATGCTTTTTTAAGCCCAATTATTGCGGAACAATTCTAAGTGCAATCGCATGTTAAAAACTGTTTATGGCCACGATTAAAAAGAGCTACTGTTTTTATTTCTCAACTGGTAATTGAAACGCTCCTCCCATTCACCATTCAAGTGTATCGGTAACAGTAGGCAGGCTATCAGCACGTCACCCATCACTTTGCAATGTGAGTTGGAGGCAGTATGCATTCTGAAAACATTTACTTAATTGTTTGAAACCTGAACGTGTTACTTCATATAACAGTTTTTTACAATCACTTTGGCACTAATTTCAGAACCTTGACGTCATTTTTCAAAACTCTAGACACAAAACTCACAACCAATGATCAAAATGCACTTTTTTCAATTGCTTGGATACAATACACATAAAACTAAGATCATTTGTTCATTTAACAAAAATCACCTGTTCAATATGACACAACTTAACATCAAAGTACTACTATTTCAAAAGGCAATTCACACATTACATTTCAGATGAGTGTCTATTCATTTAATTACAATTATCCAACTATCAACTGATACAACTGCTCAAAATGATAAGTAATTGTTGCATTACTCTTAATGCATAGTTGTATGGAAACAGACAAACAATATTCCATGTTTAGATCATGAAAGTTTCAAGATAACGAGATTCATTGTCACCAATTAGCGTGGAGCATGAACCAATTAGACTACATTATCTATGGATGTAATATTTCATCATCATTCTTTATCAGACACCGTTTCTATGGTCCCATGTACCACCTTTTCAGACTATTTACAGTATTGACAGTGCTGCACTGTATGGATGAAGGCCCTTGTAATTGCTTGTCCAATTCTGCCAACTCGTTACTGATGATTGAGTTCACATTGTGGAACGAGTATATAAAGAATTGATTGGGATCCACTTGCAACAACATAGCGATACGTACTGTAACATGGAGCCGGCAGGTGATCCAGGTCACAATATAGGTCAAGCAGTGGTGGGAGGAAGACGAGGAAGACATGTTGGTCAAAGGAATGGCAGGGGACAAGCACCCCTTCTGAGAGGTTGTCGTGGGCCTTGTTTGAGAGGTGTGGGGGAACGTGGTAGAGGACAAGACCACGGACCAAGACAGTGGCAGCAACAGCAAAGAGTCCAATGAAATCCGAGCAATAGTTGTAGACCATGTCATAAATCATGGTATGACAATGACTGAGGCGGCTACAATGATACAACCAAACCTCAGAAGGTCAACCGTGGCCTCAATAATCTGACAAAATTCTGACTGACCAATTAAATTATTTTCGCCTTACAGAAATTCGCCAGCATATCTTGGACAATGAAGACATGTTAACAATGTGGAATCCATAAGTTTGCCGACTATTGCACGCATGCTGAAAGGGCACCAGGTGTCTTTAAAACAACTATACTGTGTGCCTTTTGAAAGAAATGCAGACAGAGTGAAGCAAATGAGGACTGAGTATGTTCAGGTATGTTCAGTTTCAAGATGGCTGTTGTAATAAAATTCCCTAATAATTCTACATTGTACAGTAATCGGTAAATCTCTTTCCAAAATGTATTTTTAGAGGGTGATGTAGCTGGATGCTGATGACAACCATCACAAATTCATATATTTGGATGAGGCAGGCTTTAACCTGGCCAAGACAAGGAGGAGAGGTCGGAATTTCATTGGCCAGCGGGCAACCATCCAAGTACCTGGACAACGTGGGGCCATCATTACCATGTGTGCGGCTATATCAGAAGATGGTGTGGTGGGACGCAGACCTCGTATTGGATCATATAATGCAGCTCTCCTTGTAACCTTCCTTGATGAGCTCGATCAGGTCTGTAGAGCTGATTGCGTGACCTATGTCATTGTGTGGGATAATGTCAGGTTCCACCAAGCTCATATGGTGCAAGCATGGTTTCAGGCCCATGCACAATTTACCACCCTGTATTTACCCCCATACTCTCCTTTCCTTAACCCGATTGAGGAATTTTTCTCCACATGGAGATGGAAGGTTTATGATAGGGCGCCCTCATGAACAAGTCACTCTTCTCCAGGCCTGGATTCGCCATGCCCAAAGGTTTTTTCCAAGATGTTTGGCTAATGAAAACATCCATTGTGATGTAGATGAGAACCAGTGGCCAAATCCACAAGATCAAGTTGATGAAAATGTAGAAGTACAGTAATCACTCCTATGTTTTGCTTTTTACAGTACAAGCAAGCAAGTTGAGGAACACCTCATTTGATGTTTTACAGTACTGTATTGTTTATCACCAATATATTTCAGATTTTGTTCAATGATTCCACTGTGTCTGTAGTATTCTCTCTACTACTGCAGTACTTTTACAGGGATGTATTTACATGTAGTACCATAATGAAACATGTATCACCTATTTTGTACTACAATATTTAATGATTGTACGAACAATGACACAGTGAAACTATCGGTTGTGTGTGGGTGATCTAAATTAACGTTTCATTGGTATTTCACAATAAATTTGTTTTTTGAACCAATGATTATGCAAGTGCAAGATTTCTTTAAAGATATGAATGCACAATGCAATGTTTTGAACATTGGACAGCCTGTGTTACAAGTGATGACCGTTTTGAGTTTTGAAAAATGACGTCAAGGTTCTGAAATTAGTGCCAAAGTGATTGTAAAAAACTGTATGAGCCATGTCTTACCTTGCTTCAAAGTAGCCTAGGCAGAAAGACTTATAAAGTATTCCTCATATTCCATTGAAACCAGCATTTCTCTCCTGTTCTATTGGTTTTCATATCAACTTTATTTTGTTATCCAGAATCCAAAGGCACAGTCCTAGTCATATTATCAATCAATCAAATTTTATTTATAAAGCCCTTTTTACATCAGCAGATGTCACAAAGTGCTATACAGAAACCCAAACTAAAACCACAAACAGCAAGCAATGCAGATGTAGAAGGCAAGGAAAACCTAGAAAGGCAGAAACCTAGGAAGAAACTTAGAGAGGAACCAGGCTCTGAGGGGTGGCCAGTCCCCTTCTGATTTTTCTCCAAGATGTTCAAACGTTCATAGATGACCAGCAGGGTCAAATAATAATCACAGTGGTTGTAGAGGTTGCAACAGGTCAGTACATCAGGAGTAAATGTCACTTGGCTTTTTAGAGGATGAAATAGCAGGTGCGGTAGAGCGAGAGAGAGTTGAAAACAGCAGGTCTGGGACAAGGTAGCACGTCCGGTGAACAGGTCAGGGTTCCATAGCCGCAGGCAGAAGAGTGGAAACTGGAGCAGCAGCACGACCAGGTGGACTGGGGACAGCAGGGAGTCATCAGGCCAGGTAGTCCTGAGGCTTGGTCCTAGGGCTCAGGTCCTCCGGGATGGGAGAGTGAGATAATTAGAGGGAGCATTCACACAGGACACCAGATTAGACAGGATAATAACACCAGATATAACAGACTGACCCTAGCCCCCCGGCACATAGACCATTGCAGCATAGATACTGGAGGCTGGGGGGGGGGTCTGGAGACACTGTGGCCCCGTCCGACGATACCCCCGGTCAGGGCCAACCAGGCAGGATATAACCCCACCCACTTTGCCCAAGGACAGCCCCCACACCACCAGAGGGATATCAACAGACCACCAACCTACTACCCTGAGACAAGGCTGAGTATAGCCCACGAAGATCTCCTCAACTGCACGAGCCCGAGGGGGCGACAAACCGGACAGGAAGATCACATCAGTGACTCAACCCACTCAAATGATGCAGGGTCGGCATGGAAAGCACCAGTAAGCCAGTGACTCAGCCCCCGTAATAGGGTCAGAGGCAGAGAATCCCAATGGAGAAACAGGAACCGGCCAGGCAGAGACAGCAAGGGCGGTTTGTCGCTCCAGTGCCTTTCCGTTCACCTTGGCACCCCTGGGCCAGACTACACTCAATCATAGGACCTACAGAAGAGATGAGTCTTCAGTAAAGACTTAAAGGTTGAGACAGAGTCTGCGTCTCTCACATGGAAAGGCAGACCATTCCATAAAAATGGAGCTCTATAGGAGAAACCCCTGCCGCCAGCTGTTTGCTTAGAAATTCTAGGGACAATAAGGAGCCCTGCTACTTGTGACCGTAGCATACGTGTAGGTATGTACGGCAGGACCAAATCGGAGAGATAGGTAGGAGCAAGCCCATGTAATGCTTTGTAGGTTAGTAGTAAAACCTTCATCAGCCTTAGCCTTAACAGGAAGCCAGTGTAGAGAGGCTAGCACTGGTGTAATATGATCACATATTTAGGTTCTAGTCAAGATTCTAGCAGCCGTGTTTAGCACTAACTGAAGTTTATTTAGAGCTTTATCCGGGTAGCTGGAGAGTAGAGCATTGCAGTAGTCTATTGCAGGTCCTTCACAGTTTTTTTGAGACTACAACCATCAAGATTAATTGTCAGATCCAACAGAAGATCTCTTTGTTTCTTGGGATCTAGAACTAGCATCTCTGTTTTGTCCAAGTTTAAAAGTAAAAAAATTGCCGCCATCCACTTCCTTATGTCTGAAACACATGCTTCCAGGGAAGGCAATTTGCACCATGTTTCATCGAAATGTAGAGCTGTGTGTCGTCCGTATAGCAATGAAAGTTAACATTGTGTTTCCGAATGACATCACCAAGAGGTAAAATATATAGTGAAAACAATAGTGGTCCTAAAACGGAACCTTGAGGAACACCGAAAACATACAATTGATTTGTCAGAGTACAAATCATCCACAGAGACGAACTAATATCTTTCCGACAGATAAGATCTAAACCAGGAAAGAACTTGTCCGGGTAGACCAATTAAGGTTTCCAATCTCTCCAAAAGAATGTGGTGATCGATGGTGTCAAAAGCAGCACTAAGGTCTAGGAGCACGAGGACAGATGCAGAGCTTTGGTCTGATGCCATTAAAAGGTAATTTACCACCTTCACGAGTGCGGTTTCAGTGCTATGATGGGGTCTAAAACCAGACTGAAGCGTTTCGTATACATTTTTTTTATTCTTCAGGAAAGCAATGAGTTGCTGCACAACAGCTTTTTCTAAAAAAAATTAGAGGAATGGGAGATTCGATATAGGCCGATTTTTTTTAAAATATTTTTTTTATTTTATTTTTTTCATTTTCTGGGTCAAGGTTTGGCTTTTTCAAGAGAGGCTTTATTACTGCCACTTTTAGTGAGTTTGGTACACATCCAGTGGATAGGGAGCCATTTATTATGTTCAACATAGGAGGGCCAAGCACAGGAAGTAGCTCTTTCAGTAGGTTATTTGGAATAGGGTCCTGTATGCAGCTTGAAGGTTTAGAGGCCATGACTATTTTCATGAACGTGTCAAGAGATATAGGATTAAAAAACTTGAGTGTCTCCATTGATCCTCGGTCCTGGCAGTTTTGTGCAGACTCAGGACAGCTGAGCTTTGGAGAAATACACATTTTCAAAGAGAAGTCCGTAATTTGCTTTCTAATGATCATGATCTTTTCTCACTGCTGAAGTGAAAGGCATCCTCTCTTGGGGAATGCTGCTTTTTAGTTAGCTTTGTGACAGTATCAAACATACATTTTGGATTGTTCTTATTCTCCTCAATTAGGTTGGAAAAATAGGATGATCGAGCAGCAGTGAGGGCTCTTCGATATTGCACTGTACTTTCTTTCCAAGCTAGTTGGAAGACTTATAGTTTGGTGGAGCGCCATTTCCGTTCCAATTTTCTGGAGGCTTGCTTCAGGGCTCGGGTATTTTCTGTATACCAGGGAGCTAGTTTCTTGTGACAAATGTTTTTTGGTTTTAGGTGTGCGACTGCATCTAGGGTATTACGCAAGGTTCAATTTAGATCCTCAGGTCATTAACTGATTTTTGTACTCCGACGTCCTTGAGTCGGTGGAGGGAGTCTGGAAGGGCCTCTAGGAATCTTTGGGTTGTCCGAGAATTTATAGCACAGCTTTTGATGGTCCTTGGTTGGTCTGAGCAGATTATTTGTTGCGATTGCAAACGTAATAAGATGGTGGTCCGATAGTCCAGGGTTATGAGGAAAAACATTTAGATCCACAATATTTATTCCACGGGACAAAACTAGATCCTGGGTATGACTGTGGCAATGAGTAGGTTTGGAGACATGTTGGACAAAACCCACTGAGTCGATGATGGCTCCGAAAGCCTTTTGGAGTGGGTCTGTGGACTTTTCCATGTGAATATTAAAGTCACCACAAATTAGAATATTATCTGCCATGACTGCAAGGTCCGATAGGAATTCAAAGAACTCAGTGAGGAACTCTGTATACGGCACAGGAGGCCTGTAAACAGTAGCTATACAAAGTGATTGAGTAGGCTGCATAGATTTCATGACTAGAAGCTCAAAAGTCCGTCATTTTTGGGGGGTAAATTGACATTTGCTATAGTAAATGTTAGCCACACCTCCGCCTTTGCGGGCTGTGCGGGCGATATGTTCACTAGTGTAACCAGGAGGAGAGGCCTCATTTAACACAGTAAATTCATCAGGTTTAAGCCATGTTTCAGTCAGGCCAATCACATCAAGATTATGATCAGTGATTAGTTCATTGACCATAACTGCCTTGGAAGTGAGGGATCTAACTTTAAGTAGCCCTATTTGGGATGTGAGATATCACAATCTCTTTCAATAATGACAGGAATGGAGGAGGTCTTTTTTCCAGTGAGATTGCTAAGGCAAACACCGCCATGTTTAGTTTTGCTCAACCTAGATCGAGGCACAGACACGGTCTCACTGGGGATAGCTGAGCTGACTACACTGACTGTGCTAGTGGCAGACTCCACTAAGCTGGCATGCTGGCTAAAAGCCTGCTGCCTGGCCTGCACCCTATCTCATTGTGGAGCTAGAGGAGTTAGAGCCCTGTCTATGTTGGTAGATAAGATGAGAGCACCCCTCCAGCTAGGATGGAGTCTGTCACTCCTCAGCAGGCCAGGCTTGGTCCTGTTTGTGGGTGAGTCCCAGAAAGAGGGCCAATTATCTACAAACTGCTGTAGAGCTCATCAATTACTCGATGCCAACACATCTTTCTTGCTAATTTACATGCTGAAGCTATGTTGCTATGACTGTTTCATCCTAACATCATCCCTATACTCTCTACACTCGCCAGTTTTAGCTTTAGCCAGCACCATCTTCAGATTAGCCTTTACGACGGTAGCCCTGCCCCCTGGTAAACAAGATGATTATTTTTAAGTCTAATATTGCGGGTAATGGAGTTTTGACTAGGGTTTTCAATTTGTCAGAGCTAATGGTGGGAGGCTTCGGTGGCTCAGACCCCGTAACGGGTGGAGGAGAGACCTGAGAAGGCTTGGCCTCTGACTCCGACTCGTTGCTTAATGGGGAGAACCGGTTGAAAGTTTCTGTCGGCTGAATGAGCGAGACCAGTTGAGCATGCCGACAGCATTTCTTTCCAGAAGCCTTGAGAAAATCGTCCGGCTGCGGGGACTGTGCGAGGGGATTTATACTACTATCTGTACTTACTGGTGGCGCAGACACTGTTTCATCCTTTCCTAACCATTGCGTCTTAAGCTTTGCTTGCAGCACGGCTATCCTCACCATAAGGCGATAGTTATCCTGTATATTATGAGTACAGCGACTGCAATTAGATGGCATAGTGTTAATGTTACTACTTAGCTTCGGCTGGTAGAGGTCCTGTAGAACCATGTCCAGATAAAGCGTCTGGGGTGAAAAATTATTAGAAAATGGAAGAAGTTCAAGATGACGGTCAATTACCCTCGGTCTGGGGCTCCATGCAAGATCTCACCTCGTGGGGCATCAATGATCATGAGGAAGGTGAGGGATCAGCCCAGAACTACACGGCAGAACCTGGTCAATGACCTGAAGAGAGCTGGGACCACAGTCTCAAAGAAAACCATTAGTAACACACTACGCCGTCATGGATTAAAATCCTGCAGCGCACGCAAGGTCCCCCTGCTCAAGCCAGCCCATGTCCAGGCCCGTCTGAAGTTTGCCAATGACCATCTGGATGATCCAGAGGAGGAATGGGAGAAGGTCATGTGGTCTGATGAGACAAAAATAGAGCTTTTTGGTCTAAACTCCACTCGCCGTGTTTGGAGGAAGAAGAAGGATGAGTACAACCCCAAGAACACCATCCCAACCGTGAAGCATGGATGTGGAAACATCATTCTTTGGGGATGCTTTTCTGCAAAGGGGACAGGACGACTGCACCGTATTGAGGGGAGGATGGATGGGGCCATGTATCGCGAGATCTTGGCCAACAACCTCCTTCCCTCAGTAAGAGCATTGAAGATGGGTCGTGGCTGGGTCTTCCAGCATGACAACGACCCGAAACACACAGCCAGGGCAACTAAGGAGTGGCTCCGTAAGAAGCATCTCAAGGTCCTGGAGTGGCCTAGCCAGTCTCCAGACCTGAACCCAATAGAAAATCTTTGGAGGGAGCTGAAAGTCCGTATTGCCCAGCGACAGCCCCGAAACCTGAAGGATCTGGAGAAGGTCTGTATGGTAGGAGTGGGCCAAAATCCCTGCTGCAGTGTGTGCAAACCTGGTCAAGACCTACAGGAAACGTATGATCTCTGTAATTGCAAACAAAGGTTTCTGTACCAAATATTAAGTTCTGCTTTTCTGATGTATCAAATACTTATGTCATGCAATAAAATGCAAATTAATTACTTTAAAATCATACAATGTGACTTTCTGGATTTTTGTTTTAGATTCCGTCTCTCACAGATGAAGTGTACCTATGATAAAAATTACAGACCTCTACATGCTTTGTAAGTATGAAAACCTGCAAAATCAGCAGTGTATCAAATACTTGTTCTCCCCACTGTATATATATGTATATATATATGTGTGTGTATATATATATATGTATATATGTATGTATATATATATATATATATATGTATATATGTATGTGTGTGTGTATATATATATATATAAAAACATGGGGGATTGGAAGTGATGCAGACAATTACATTGATGGAAGTTACAATCTATCTGCAATATTAAGCTGATCTACCCCCAGAAAAAAATACGTTGGTATAAAAAAGTAAAAACCGTCAAGTTTGGCATATAGCCAATCAGCAACAAACAGCGTAGCACGGAGACAAGTGACCTGCTCAAAACGGAAGTTTAGCAATCCATTTTAGTTGTTGCATCTTTAGAAGTTTATAATGGAGAATATTCATCTCAGAATTTTCGCTCACATCAGGTGCGCTGTTTTGAATGGTGTTTTCCTGCAAATTGCATTTTGGCAAATGTCGGAAAATGACATTTTTATTGGCTGTTTCATTACAGGAGTTGCATGTTCTGTTAAGATTAATTACCATAATATAAATGTGATTTATTTCATTCTGAGCACCGTGGGTGGACGCCCTAATGGGTTACGCACCCAAAACATATGGGTCCGGTACATTTCTGGAATGGACGGTAAATTTAACATCTTCCTGGTCATGTTGTCCGGCACCACATTTTCCTAACGGAAACTCTGAAATGTACTCTGGGTAATCTGAGTCATCCTCTTTGTTCCCTGCTGACATAGTGGGGCGCAGTAGACAGCTGGTCCTCTGGGGTGCGCTGTGACGTCACCTCTAAGCAGGTTTTAAGTGTATTAGGGAGTTAGGGAGCGCCACAGACCATTGCTCTGCAGAACCCACCTGTGACAGAGGATCACTCCCACACACACAGTGGAACCATGCTTGATCAAACACACACACATCGCTTCCCAAAGCACCCCACTGTGGAACAATGCTGGAGGCCTAAACACACACACACACACACACACACACACACTTTCTCTCAGTGCTGTCTGGGATGCAGTGTGTTGGGATGTCGGATGCGTGTCAGAGCTTGCTCAGTGCACTCTGCCTGCTTATTCTGCAACACTGTCGGTCTGCACAGCAGGAATGCAGGATTTCACAACAGAAGTTGACACAATGGCAGTTGAACCATGGCAGTTAAACCATCAATACAGAAACACCATGCAGCCACATACCCTGGAGAAACACCATGCAGCCACATACCCTGGAGAAACACCATGCAGCCACATACCCTGGAGAAACACCATGCAGACACATACCCTGGAGAAACACCATGCAGACACATACCCTGGAGAAACACCATGCAGACACATACCCTGGAGAAACACCATGCAGACACATACCCTGGAGAAACACCATGCAGACACATACCCTGGAGAAACACCATGCAGACACATACCCTGGAGAAACACTAGTGCAGACACATACCCTGGGAAACACCATGCAGACACATACCCTGGAGAAACACCATGCAGACACATACCCTGGAGAAACACCATGCAGCCACATACCCTGGAGAAACACCATGCAGACACATACCCTGGAGAAACACTATGCAGACACATACCCTGGAGAAACACCATGCAGACACATACCCTGGAGAAACACCATGCAGACACACACACAGTAGGCCAGGACATCCTGGAAAACAGTGTAATGTGTTACTGACTGGACTATCCCGGCTAAATATATAAAATAAAATACGAATATGTTCGTTCTCTAATTACTTTACCCCTTCCCCTCCTCCTTAGGTGATGCCCATCCTCGAGATCCTGTATCATGTGGAAGACAGGAACTCTCATCACGTCTACATGGCCCTCATCATCCTCCTCATCCTCACTGAGGATGATACCTTCAACAGATCCATACATGAAGTGGTGAGTAGTATCCCGGATTGATTAAGCGCTGAAAATATACTCCAGTGTCACACACAAATGATGCACATCTGTAATTGGTGTGACAGAAGAGACACAGCCCTGCAAACAACATTTATTCCCTTTCAGCACATTCTGATTATAGACGTCTGAGACATTTCTCTGTATGAAGTACGATTTCTCAAACGTCATTTCAGATAAGAACACTACATTCTATGATAGGCACTGTCTATAATTTAGAAATGCTCCCCAAGTCCCCATCTCCCTCTGTCTATTTCAGTCTTCATTATTTCTTTCTTCTGAGCTTGTCAATGAATTCACCGTGTATTTGAACAGAGAGCCTTTAAACCACTTAGGATACGATGCTTGACGCCATTCCACTCTTCCATTACATTCCAGTTGTGTGAATCATTTTTGACATTTTAAAATCGTTCCCCTATCTCTATATTTCTCCGTACATGCGGAGCCTATCGAGTTTCAGTCTCCTGGCTGTGGGCTGCATATGAATGTGTCTCTGTCTCTGGCACTATATAGGGAATATTGTGTTATTTGGGACGTACCCCCTCTCTCTCAGCAGG
Organism: Coregonus clupeaformis; assembly: GCF_020615455.1. Lineage (NCBI taxonomy): Eukaryota > Metazoa > Chordata > Actinopteri > Salmoniformes > Salmonidae > Coregonus > Coregonus clupeaformis. The sequence continues at coordinate 53,519,373 of NC_059206.1, forward strand.
AAATCCTAAAGCCTAGGCTGTGGCTGCCAGCAGACCTCTCTCTGAGTCTCGATATGTTTTGGATGAACATCCATTTGACATTGGTCTCTTTGCTGTTGACATGTAATTTCCAGCAGCACTAGGTTCAATGTAAACCAACCACGGTCAGGCCAGCTCTCAATATTCAGACGGGCGCTTTTCATCATGGAAATATCTATGCGGAAGTGCCTTAGTGCCGTTGTGGTGTTTTGGGGCTGTGTGTTGAGCCTGGGATTAGACTGCCATGTTGGTCCATGTTTTGTCCATCAGTTGCTGTTCGTTGTCACCCAGTGCCTAAGGTGCTGTGTCACTGTGACTCCATTTAGTGTATGCAGAGCCAGGTAGATTGACTCAGATCATGTATTATACACATCACAGCTAGGCTTCTACAACCTCTGTTGTATTTGATAGTGCAGACCTGAGCCATTGATAGAGACTCTAAAAATGACTGGTGCAGCCTAGTCAATTTCACCAATTATCTCTTTGAAGTCTAAATCTGTGAAAGTCTTTAAATTAGGGCGTTATTCTATTTCTGCATGTTAGTGAATAAGAAGGCGCAATCTCAAATTCATTATTTAATGTGTATTTGTGTGTGTGTGGATTGCTTTTTCAGAATCCATATCCTTCCCCAACATTAAGTAATGCCAAACCTTATGACATCCTGTCCTGCCAACCGTTACCAAGCCTTACTTTACTTCTGACATGAAGGGCTGTTACCATGGGTGCTAAGCACCCTGGAAACACAAGGTTGACAACAAGATGTGATAGGCCTACTGTAGGAATGGGAAAAGAATCGAGCCGTCAAGTTGCATGAAACACTTACAGTAAATGTCTTGTTTAGGAGAGAGAGGGAAAGAAGGTATTTGTGTTTTACAGAGAAAAAAGTTATTTGTGATGAAAACGATGATAGCTGGCACTGCTGGCGGTGTTACAACTTTTCCTCTTAATTTGTACAGTACCAGTGTTTCCCCTGTATTCATTTAGAAGTATTTTATTTGAGAACTAGAAATCACCTAAATAAAAGCTAAAACAATGAATTTAGGAGTACTTTTGGCATGTCTGGCTTACCGACCGGGCACGCAGGGCACATGCCCAGGGTCCCCGATTGAGGTCCCCATTGATTTTGTTATGTTTGCGCGTAAGAACACAGAATTAACATTTTCTCTCCGCTCCATGGAAAACATTTATAGAATTGCAGGAAAGTAGTCCCTTTTTGATCCAGTTAAAAACCTTGCTTATTGCTAATAGCACACCTGCCTGATAATATGGAATGGTCCCATATATAGGCTATGATAAAAAGTTGGCCCTAAAATATTTTTGGGGCAATATGTTATTGGGCTCATTTCAATCAATCAATCAATTTTATTTTATATAGCCCTTCGTACATCAGCTAATATCTCGAAGTGCTGTACAGAAACCCAGCCTAAAACCCCAAACAGCTAGTAATGCAGGTGTAGAAGCACGGTGGCTAGGAAAAACTCCCTAGAAAGGCCAAAACCTAGGAAGAAACCTAGAGAGGAACCAGGCTATGAGGGGTGGCCAGTCCTCTTCTGGCTGTGCCGGGTGGAGATTATAACAGAACCATGCCAAGATGTTCAAAAATGTTCATAAGTGACAAGCATGGTCAAATAATAATCAGGAATAAATCTCAGTTGGCTTTTCATAGCCGATCATTAAGAGTTGAAAACAGCAGGTCTGGGACAGGTAGGGGTTCCATAACCGCAGGCAGAACAGTTGAAACTGGAATAGCAGCAAGGCCAGGCGGACTGGGGACAGCAAGGTGTCAGCATGCCCGGTAGTCCTGACGTATGGTCCTAGGGCTCAGGTTCTCAGAGAGAAAGAGAGAACGAGAGAATTAGAGAGAGCATACTTAAATTCACACAGGACACTGGATAAGACAGGAGAAGTACTCCAGGTATAACCAACTAACCCCAGCCCCCCGACACATAAACTACTGCAGCATAAATGCTGGAGGCTGAGACAGGAGCGGTCCGGAGACACTGTGGCCCCATCCGAAGAAACCCCAGGACAGGGCCAAACAGGAAGGATATAACCCCACCCACTCTGCCAAAGCACAGCCCCCGCACCACTAGAGGGATATCCTCAACCACCAACTTACAATCCTGAGACAAGGCCGAGTATAGCCCACAGAGGTCTCCACCACAGCACAAACCAAGGGGGGCGCCAACCCAGACAGGAAGATCACGTCAGTAACTCAACCCACTCAAGTGACGCACCCCTCCTAGGGACGGCATGAAAGAGCACCAGCAAGCCAGTGACTCAGCCCCTGTAACAGGGTTAGAGGCAGAGAACCCCAGTGGAGAGAGGGGAACCGGCCTGGCAGAGACAGCAAGGGCTGTTCGTTGCTCCAGAGCCTTTCCATTCACCTTCACACTCCTGGGCCAGACTACACTCAATCATATGACCTACTGAAGAGATAAGTCTTCAGTAAAGACTTAAAGGTTGAGACCGAGTCTGCGTCTCTCACATGGGTAGGCAGACTGTTCCATAAAAATGGAGATCTATAGGAGAAAGCCCTGCCTCCCGCTGTTTGCTTAGAAATTCTAGGGACAATTAGGAGGCCTGCGTCTTGTGACCGTAGCGTACGTATTGGTATGTACGGCAGGACCAACTCGGAAAGATAGGTAGGAGCAAGCCCATGTAACGCTTTATAGGTTAACAGTAAAACCTTGAAATCAGCCCTTGCCTTAACAGGAAGCCAGTGTAGGGAAGCTAGCACTGGAGTAATATGATCAAATTTCTTGGTTCTAGTCAGGATTCTAGCAGCCGTATTTAGCACTAACTGAAGTTTATTTAGTGCTTTATCCGGGTAGCCGGAAAGTAGAGCATTGCAGTAGTCTAACCTAGAAGTAACAAATGCATGGATTAATTTTTCTGCATCATTTTTGGACAGAAAATTTCTGATTTTTGCAATGTTACGTAGATGGAAAAAAGCTGTCCTTGAAACAGTCTTGATATGTTCGTCAAAAGAGAGATCAGGGTCAAGAGTAACGCCGAGGTCCTTCACAGTTTTATTTGAGACGACTTTACAACCATCAAGATGAATTGTCAGATTTAACAGAAGATCTCTTTGTTTCTTGGGACCTAGAACAAGCATCTCTGTTTTGTCCGAGTTTAAAAGTAGAAAGTTTTCAGCCATCCACTTCCTTATGTCTGAAACACAGGCTTCTAGCGAGGGCAATTTTGAGGCTTCACCATGTTTCATTGAAATGTACAGCTGTGTGTCATCCGCATAGCAGTGAAAGTTAACATTATGTTTTCGAATAACATCCCCAAGAGGTAAAATATATAGTGAAAACAATAGTGGTCCTAAAACGGAACCTTGAGGAACACCGAAATGTACAGTTGATTTGTCGGAGGACAGACCATTCACAGAGACAAACTGATATCTTTCCGACAGGTAAGATCTAAACCAGGCCAGAACTTGTCCGTGTAGACCAATTTGGGTTTCCAGTCTCTCCAAAAGAATGTGGTGATCGATGGTGTCAAAGGCAGTACTAAGGTCTAGTAGCACGAGGACAGATGCAGAGCCTCGGTCTGACGCCATTAAAAGGTCATTTACCACCTTCACAAGTGCAGTCTCAGTGCTATGATGGGGTCTAAAACCAGACTGAAGCATTTCGTATACATTGTTTGTCTTCAGAAAGGCAGTGAGTTGCTGCGCAACAGCTTTTTCTAAAATTTTTGAGAGGAATGGAAGATTCGATATAGGCCGATAGTTTTTTATATTTTCCGGGTCAAGGTTTGGCTTTTTCAAGAGAGGCTTTATCACTGCCACTTTTAGTGAGTTTGGTACACATCCGGTGGATAGAGAGCTGTTTATTATGTTCAACATAGGAGGGCCAAGCACAGGAAGCAGCTCCTTCAGCAGTTTAGTAGGAATAGGATCCAGTATGCAGCTTGAAGGTTTAGAGGCCATGATTATTTTCATCATTGTGTCAAGAGATATAGTACTAAAACACTTAAGTGTCTCTCCCGATCCCAGGCCCTCGCAGAGCTGTGCAGATCCAGGACAGCTAAGCCCTGGAGGAATACGCAGATTCAAAGAGGAGTCCGTAATTTGCTTTCTAATGGTCATGATCTTTTCCTCAAAGAAGTTCATGAATTTATTACTGCTGAAGTGAAAGCCATCCTCTCTTGGGGAATGCTGCTTTTTAGTTAGCTTTGCAACAGTATCAAAAATAAATTTTGGATTGTTCTTATTTTCCTCGATTAAGTTGGAAAAGTAGGATGATCGAGCAGCAGTGAGGGCTCTTCGGTACTGCACGGTACTGTCTTTCCAAGCTAGTCGGAAGACTTCCAGTTTGGTGTGGCGCCATTTCCGTTCCAATTTCCTGGAAGCTTGCTTCAAAGCTCGGGTATTTTCTGTATACCAGGGAGCTAGTTTCTTATGACAAATGTTTTTAGTTTTTAGGGGTGCAACTGCATCTAGGGTATTGCGCAAGGTTAAATTGAGTTCCTCAGTTAAGTGGTTAACTGATTTTTGTCCTCTGACGTCCTTGGGTAGGCAGAAGGAGTCTGGAAGGGCATCAAGGAATTTTTGTGTTGTCTGAGAATTTATAGCACGACTTTTGATGCTCCTTGGTTGGGGTCTGAGCAGATTATTTGTTGCGATTGCAAACGTAATAAAATGGTGGTCCGATAGTCCAGGATTTTGTGGAAAAACATTAAGATCTACAACATTTATTCCATGGGACAAAACTAGGTCCAGAGTATGACTGTGGCAGTGAGTAGGTCCAGAGACATGTTGGACAAAACCCACTGAGTCGATGATGGCTCCGAAAGACTTTTGGAGTGGGTCTGTGGACTTCTCCATGTGAATATTAAAATCACCAAAAATTAGAATATGATCTGCTATGACTACAAGGTCTGATAGGAATTCAGGAAACTCAGAGAGGAACGCTGTATATGGCCCAGGAGGCCTGTAAACAGTAGCTATAAAAAGTGATTGAGTAGGCTGCATAGATTTCATGACTAGAAGCTCAAAAGACGAAAACGCCTTTTTTGTAAATTGAAATTTGCTATCGTAAATGTTAGCAACACCTCCGCCTTTGCGGGATGCACGGGGAATATGGTCACTAGTGTAACCAGGAGGTGAGGCCTCATTTAACACAGTAAATTCATCAGGCTTAAGCCATGTTTCAGTCAGGCCAATCACATCAAGATTATGATCAGTGATTAGTTCATTGACTATGACTGCCTTTGAAGTGAGGGATCTAACATTAAGTAACCCTATTTTGAGATGTGAGGTATCACGATCTCTTTCAATAATGGCAGGAATGGAGGAGGTCTTTATCCTAATAAGATTGCTAAGGCGAACACCGCCATGTTTAGTTTTGCCCAACCTAGGTCGAGGCACAGACACAGTCTCAATGGGTATGGCTGAGCTGACTACACTGACTGTGCTATTGGCAGACTCCACTAAGCTGGCAGGTTGGCTAACAGCCTGCTGCCTGGCCCTGCACCCTATTTCACTGTGGGGCTAGAGGAGTTAGAGCCCTATCTATGTTGGTAGATAAGATGAGAGCACCCCTCCAGCTAGGATGGAGTCCGTCACTCCTCAGCAGGTCAGGCTTGGTCCTGTTTGTGGGTGAGTCCCAGAAAGAGGGCCAATTATCTACAAATTCTATCTTTTGGGAGGGGCAGAAAACAGTTTTCAACCAGCGATTGAGTGCTGAGACTCTGCTGTAGAGCTCGTCACTCCCCCTAACTGGGAGGGGGCCAGAGACAATTACTCGATGCCGACACATCTTTCTAGCTGATTTACACGCTGAAGCTATGTTGCACTTGGTGACCTGACTGTTTCATCCTAACATCGTTGGTGCCGACGTGGATAACAATATCTCTATACTCTCTACACTCGCCAGTTTTAGCTTTAGCCAGCACCATCTTTAGATTAGCCTTAACGTCGGTAGCCCTGCCCCCTGGTAAACAGTGTATGATCGCTGGGTGATTCGTTTTAAGTCTAATACTGCGGGTAATGGAGTCGCCAATGACTAGGGTTTTCAATTTGTCAGAGCTAATGGTGGGAGCCTTCGGCGTCTCAGACCCCGTAACGGGAGGAGTAGAGACAAGAGAAGACTCAGACTCAGACTCCGACTCGCTACATAATGGGGAAAACCGGTTGAAAGTTTCTGTCGGCTGAATGAGCGACACCGGTTGAGCATTCCAACAGTATTTCCCTCCAGAAGCCATGAGAAAGTTGTCCGGCTGCGGGGACTGTGCGGGGGGATTTATACTAACGTTACTATCTGTACTTACTGGTGGCACAGACGCTGTTTCTTCCTTTCCTACACTGAAATTACCCTTGCCTAACGATTGCGTCTGAAGCTGGGCTTGTAGCACAGCTATTCTCGCCGTAAGGCGATCGTTCTCCTGTATATTATGAGTACAGCGACTGCAATTAGAAGACATCATGTTAATGTTACTACTTAGCTTCGGCTGTTGAAGATGTTGACGAACCATGTCCAGATAAAGCGTCCGGAGTGAAAAAAGTTGAATGAGGGAAAAAAGTTGCGATGGAAAAACTAAAAATATAAACGGTAATTAAAAACAAAACAAAACAAAAAAAAACATAAAGTTGTCAGCTAGCAAAATAAAGTAAAGTTGGCAGCAAAACGCACAGCAACAAAACGCACAGCAACACGTCTGATGGATATACTGAGATCATGTGACAGGAACTGGAAAGCTCAATCTTGGGAGGATTATAGATAGATCGGAATCATTTGATTTTCATTCATTTTGGAGTATAATGTACTTTTAAAAAGTAAACCGAAATGACCTTCTCACAGTCCTTCTACAAAAAAATATCCCGGGGGCATGCTGCTGTGGACCCTGCCCCCCCTCCACGACCTTTGCCTCCACTGCTAAAAAATATTAAATGCTGAGTAGTTACTCACGCTCCTTCTTTCTCTCTCTCTCTCTCTCCCTCCCTCCCTCCCTCTCTTTCTCTCTCTCTCCCTCCCTCCCTCCCTCCCTTTCTCCCTCTCTCCCTCCCTCCCTCCCTCTCTTTCTCCCTCCCTCCCTCTCTTTCTCCCTCTCTCCCTCCCTCCCTCCCTCTCTTTCTCCCTCCCTCCCTCTCTTTCTCCCTCCCTCCCTCTCTTTCTCCCTCTCTCTCGCTTGAACTCCCTCTCTCCCAGGTATTAAAAAACATAACGTGGTATTCAGAGCGTTCATTAACAGAAATCTCCCTGGGGAGTCTGCTCATCCTGGTGGTCATACGCACCATCCAGTTCAACATGACACGGACCAGGGTGAGTACACACGCACACACACACCCAAACCCACATACACTTTGTTTACCCTCTCCTAGCTTTTTTTTCACACAAGATGGTCTCAATGGAATTCCAGTTAGGTCATTACATGTCTCTCATATCCTCTCTTCCAGGATAAGTACCTGCACACCAACTGCCTGGCTGCCCTGGCCAATATGTCTGCCCAGTTCCGCTGCCTACACCAGTATTCAGCCCAGCGCATCATCAGGTGAGGCTACAGCTACATCCTCCGTATAACTATTGCTGACTGTCAACACAGACACGGGTATGGCCAATGCATGTTAATGGGTATAGATACGATCTCAACTCGAACCTAAAGCCTACTGGTAGACTGCAAATTGTAGAGTTTTAGCAGGTCTGTGCAGCACCGTCTGGTGTAGATATTCCAGGGTTGTGTTTTGTGCTGAGAGTGGGAAAGACTCCACCCATCTTCTTAGCTTCTGATGTTGCAGGGTTCCCTCACCAAGGCAGTAGAGGAGGAGAAAATCAAAGGTTGGATTGAACGTCCTCATCAGAGAGGATTTAAATGAGTCGTTTGATTAACGGTAGCTAACGCACTTTTGTACGTCGCGCTGTTCCGTACATTTGACCTTATTTTAGCGCCCCAAAAACGTAGTACTTCCAGGTCAACTGTATTATGAATACCATTGTAAAGCAGAATTTCTCCCCTTTTCAGCAAAGTCAATGACGAGACCTTCATGCTGCCCGTCTCTGCATGATTGAAAAAAGCAATGGAGCTTCGCCGGGTCTTTTAAAAAAATGGCGGGTGGGGAAGCGAAAGCTACTGCGTCATAGTGAAATGGGGAGAAATGTCGTGTGGGGAACCGGCTTTTTTCACCCGATTTGTCCAACTTATCACCTCTAAAATGTAAATAGTTTAAATATAAAGAGTTTATATAATGTCTCATTTACATACCTATTTGAAGGTTTGTGTAGAATTTGAATTGGGTTTTTAGGGCGGCACTAAATTTATCTTCACAATTAAACTGTGGGTGTCACAGTTTTTGAGAGTCATGATGGCTCGCAGTGATTACGTGGAAATTTAACAATTGATTGAATTAACTATTGATGAACTCACAAGTAATTAACTTTACACTCACTATTACACTCACCATTGATCATTTCTTGTTTTTAATCTGCGAGAGAAGCGCTACACCTGGTGGAAAGAGGCTGTACGGCACAGAATGAGTTGAATAATGCGTGCCGTACGTTACGTTGTGACATGTCACACTTTAACATACAGCGTCAGCTCGGTCAGTTTTTTCAACTTTTCTCCAATACTATTGGTCCATTATCATGTCAATCAACGCTGGATCGAAACTTAGTTCCCATTAGTTTTCATTGCAGCATCGTTTGAGTGCCGTGGTTGCCCACATATGTACGGAACGGAGTTAGCTACCGTTACGCGTTTGTTTCTTCTTTGACTCATGGCCTACAGTACCTTCTGTACTGAAGTCTGCCACTGTTCAGTCACAAACATTACCATACAAAATGTTCTTCATGTTCTAAGGTCCACCACAGATTACCAACCCTTGCCACATCACCACACCAGCATGCAAGCATTAGCATGGATTGAATCACAACACATCATTTTAACATTTCCATAACCACTGTGTAAAATGACTAAGGTAGTCGATCGTTATATTGGCCGGTTATCACATTCCGATCCATTTCTTGCAGATTGACACACTGCTTCCAGATTGAAAACAGTGTTTTTAGATTGGTGGATTGGAAGTACAGCTGGGTTAAGTCATACACATTTCCCTTTGTGCCAGTGACCATGTGGGTTTGGTGCATTACGGAATTAAAGGAAAAGGTCAGCATTTAAGGGTAATAATTGTGCGTAATTATTCTGTTTTATAAATTATCCTGTAGGGTGGAGTGGTACTATTTTATATGGTGATTATTTTATGTATGATTTGAGTTGGTGATTTCATTTGGCTTCTCTGAATGCCTTGACGACTTGATACTCTACTAAGCACACAAACAAGACAAACACGTGTATAAGCAAACACACTCACTCACACGAACACTTACTCCACCCTGATTTTTATTTTAACCTTTCATTTAACTAGGCAAGTCAGTTAAGAACAAATTCGTATTTACAATGACGGCCTTCCCCTGGCCGAACCCTAACCCGGATGACGCTGGGCCAATTATGCGCCGCCCTATGGGACTCCCAATCACGGTTGTGATACAGCCTGGAATCTAACCAGGGTCTGTAGTGACACCCCTAGCACTGAGATGATGTGCCTTAGACCGCTGCGCCACTTGGGAGCCCCTGATGATGGAATAAAGTTGGTGGTCATAATAAGACGCATAGTTAGTGGGAAAGTGCTTGGAATTACATGCTTTGTGTTTATTTAGACTTTCTTTTACTATCTTTCTATTTTTTTAAATTATGAGTTATTTCACTGGATATACAGATCAAAATTATGTCAACGTCCTCCTCAACTGCATCCTTTGTAATGCTGTAGCCTAGGTCTATTGCTCATCGCGTGGCTCATCACATATTAGACCACTAGGCTTGCTGTCATAGATCTGTGGTTGGCTCTGAATAAAGACATCATCACGTCTTGTGGTTGTGTATTCTGGCTTTGAAGCAGTCAGTCAAGGAAGGTAATGGTAATGACTCCAAGCTGTTGAGAGGGAGGAGGATTCTCCTGACTCTGTGGTTAGAAGTTAACTATATGAATGAATGTGAAGGGCTTGCCCAGTGACTCACCCAGATAATTGTTCCGGATGAGCCCTGGTTAGGAACACACTCCGCTGGTCATACATACTAACACACACACACACACACACACACACATACTCCCTTTCAATGTTCACCCAGAACGACCACACAAGTGCATGGCCTCTCCTCTTCCTCTCATCAATTCATTCAGGATCATTTAATGCTGTTAGTGACCACGGGGAAATGGAAACAGAAATGCACACACACTCCATCATGTTTTATTATTACTAAGAGAGTAGCCTAGCTGACACAGTGTGTCTTTCTTCTCTGACTGGTTTGGGATGTGGTGGTGGAGGGGAAGGTAATGTAGTACATTCATGATTTTGCGCTGGGGGGAATTTCCTCCAGGAATTTCCAAATGTCAGATTTGCACATTTGCTCTCAAGGACTTAAAAAAATATATAATTGATGCTTAAAAGAGGGACATTTTTTGGTACATATATTGAGGCAGCAGAGGGTGAAAATGCTTTCTTTCCACTACATTAGTGAACCCCCCTCCACCCCTTCATTCATCTTTCCTCTCTTCCCTGAAGAGCAGTGACATGGATGTGTCAATAGCTACACTGATTTGACTGTGCATTAGTTGGTAAGAGGCTGTGGGTTCAACTCCCTGTAGGCATCACATACAGATTCACATACCAAGAAGGTATGGACTCACTGTACTGTAAGTCACTTTGGATAAAAGCATCTGCTAAGTGGCATATATTATTAGTGTTATATAGTACTTCACACACTGGTTTTCCTGCTAAACGCTGCATCTCAGCCCCATTGCAGATGCAACCACCTCTTGCCTCCTCTCCTCTACATCATCTCTCTACACATTTACAATTTAGTAATTTAGCAGACGCTTTTATCTAGAGCGACTTACAGGAGAAATTAGGGTTAAGTACCTTGCTCAAGGGCACATCGACAGATTAGTCACCTAGTCAGCTTGGGGATTCGAACTTGCTACCTTTTGGTTACTGGCCAAGGGCTCTTAACTGCTAGGCTACCTGCCGCCCTACATGTATCTAATTTTACAAACAAAGTAGAAAATACTACTGTATTGTATAAGAGCATGTGAAGTATATCTATAACTCCAAGCCTCAGGCAAGGCATTGGTTATACATTAACATTTTATTTTAATTTAGTCATTTAGCAGACGCTCTTATTCAGAGCAACTTACAGTAGTGAGTGTATAAGTATTTTGATGCTTTTTCACAACCTACACAGGACTGCTACATGAACAGTCAATGTCGTGAAGGAGAGCTATTCCAATGATTTTACTGCATGCTCAAGGCTAAAGTCATTGTTATCTTTTCTTGAACTGTCAAGTGGGACTAGTTTGCTTGAGTCAATCACAAAAACCAATCCATCATTACCTTTGGCTATTATCAGTTATTATTCTGGGATGTCTATTGAGCTGTAATGTTAAACAAACTGACAATCAATGATGGGTGTTCTTTCGCATCTTTTTGAACTCCATTGTCACCTTTCCGACTGTAACCCTAGCATACTATACTAAAGTATTTTAGCAGAAATCAAACGCTAACCAGACATATTTTTTTTAGAAACAAAATGGAGAAAACACTTTATTTTATATAATTTGTGTCCTTTTTTTCCCCTCCTCTCCCCTTGTCTTTCAGCTGCGCCAGCCTCCACATGCGGAGATACTTGTATGTTTTAGACAATATGAATTTCCCCCACTCCAGTTGCAGTCGCCACTAACACTGGCTGGTCACCGCGGGCGACGCACTAGGAGAGGAGCTTGTGCACTTTACTTTCTCATTCTCAAGTCCTATGCTTCCAGGTTATAACCAGACTCTAAGACTACCCTGCTTCTTTTTCATTTTTCTATTATCTTTCCCCTTTCCGTCCTTCTGATTGCTGCATGAGCACAGCATCATTTGCATTGCGTCTTTGCATGCTGGAATGATGCCTGGATAGTGTACTCCCTGAATGGATCCAAAATGACAGCCTAATCTCTAGTACACTACCTTTGACAAAGATGCATTCGACACATGCGTGTTCTATGTGAAGTCGTGTCTGTCTATCAGTGGCGGGCGGTGCCGTTGAAGATGAGGGAGGATTATTTCTTTTTTCATGAGCATGGCCTTATTTCTATTACAGCATATTGGATGACTGTCATTCATATTCCATTCACCCAGTTCAATGTAACATCGATAGGTTTAGGCTACTACATGATACTCACATTTTCCCTATACCCATCATGATGTTGCTACAACCTAGCATATGAATGAAAGTTTACAGCGTAGGTGCACAGGTCGAGAGAGACATTTGAGGTGACGGACAGTGACGTGGACAGACAGTGACACATTCAATACCGCCTTACACACTCTTGCCTGCATCTAGCTGATCTAGGGTGTAACCATTAGTCCAACAGTTGCAAACAAGAGTTTCTATTGGACAAATTCTGGTATGTTTATCACCGTTCCGTTTGCTTCCGTTTAAGAAATGTTTTCCAACAGAATTGGTGGAATGAATACACCCCTGATCACACATAAACACAGTTCACTTTCATAGCAGCCACGTTGTATTCTTTCATGCATCTATGCTCTCTCCTCCTCCTCACCTTTTATCCCTTCGCTTGTGGACTTCAATGCACAACACATCAGCTGTATGTGACCAGGTGAAAAAACCTTTCCAAGCCAAACCATATCATAATTGTTACACACAGCCTACATCATTGTCACCATATTAGCTAAAGTATCGTCTTAGTCAACATAGCTAATAGAACTAACGCGTTAGTTAACCCTCTGCAATGATGCAGTAACATTAGTGTACAGTCCGTAAGCAGTTTAGCACTTACACCGGCTGGCCCCTGTGGCAATAAATTAGTAAAACCTTGACTTGGAGGAGTTCCAATGTTGTGTTGGATAGTCATAGCCAGCTAGCTAACATAGCACCCCACTGTTTGCACAGGGTGTTTGAGTAGGCTAAACTAGCTAGCTGCATTTGCTAGCTAAGTAAGTGAAACTGAAAGTGAAGGCAAATGACAATCTATCCCTCTCTTGCTTAATTTGTTCAAAACTGTTCAACTATTGTCTTTCTCTCTCTTTGAGTCGACTACTCACCACATTTTATGCACTGCAGTGCTAGCTAGCTGTAGCTTATGTTTTCGGTACTAGATTCATCCTCTGATCCTTTGATTGGGTGGACAAAATATCAGTTCATGCTGCTAGAGCTCTGATAGCTTGGAGGAAGTCCTCCGGAAGTTGTCATAATTACTGTTTAAGTCTATGGAAAGGGGTGAGAACCATGAGCCTCCTAGATTTTGTATTGAAGTCAATGTACCCAGAGGAGGACGGGAGCTAGCTGTCCTCCAGCTACAACATGGTGCTACCCTACAGAGTGCTGTTGAGGCTACTGTAGACCTTCATTGCAAAACAGTGTGTTTTAATCAATTATTTGGTGATGCAAATATATTTAGTATAGTTTTATCTAAAAAAGATAATTTTTAATGTTTTACTAGTTTTAGTTTTATGAAATTCACTGAGGAGGATGGTCCTCCCCATCCTCCTCTGAGGAGCCTCCACTGCTGTCAGTGCTGTAGACTAGGGCTGAGTTTTGCAGTCAGTCAGTGTGGCAGAGTCTTTGTGCTGGTGGGGATCACCAGGTGTGCCTCTCAGTCTTATTAATAGCGTAGCTACAAAAGACGCCATAGAATCTTAGTTACCCTACAGACAGACCCAGTCCCAGGCCTCTTAACCAGCACTGGTAATCATATCTCTATACACCTTTCAGTAGCTCAATCACCCCACATAAAGCCAATGATAAATGGACTCCGTGACCTGCATTGGATGAATGATGCTGACATGTGGCGCAGGTGTACATCTCGGCTCAGTAATGCATTTATCTGGCTAGGTTCTTTGTGCAAATATTTGGGAGATTCTCTCCCATTTGGTCTAGCTATATGGTTTATTTTGTGGCCAAGTCTGCTGATGCAAGAGTGAGAGAGAGAGAGCGATAAAGCAAGTGTGTGTGCGTCTGTACGTGTGTGTGTGTGTGTAGGTGAGCATGACTGTGGGTGCAAATGTGCACGCTGCTCGCCGGTGGCAATTTGTCTCTCTCTCAGTAGGTCAACCTGACACAGCTTCCATGCGCTGTGTCTAGACTAAACATGAACAATAGAACAGGCTGCCATGCCACTGATGCCAAAACAATAGTATATGGCAGCTAGCGCCCTGCCCAGCCCTGTCAATCAATTAGTAAAAAGTGTGCCCCCTCTGTCCCATCACCTTTATAAAAAAGCTGTGACAGTGGATCTGACTTTTCCCTGACCTTTTTGCCCCCGGACTAAAGGTCCCGAAGCTTCTGCCCATGTGTGGATCACGTTCTAGGCATGTGTTTATTCTCTACTTTACACACACTCTCTGCTTTACTCGTAGAGAACAGGCTACTGTGGCGATGGTGCTTATTTAATAAAGTTAGATCAGAGGTGAATCATTGTCTGCAAGATCACATAATGATAGTATTCTACATAACAGAACCAAATATAGTAGCATAGTATAACGGTACTGTAAGACAAAAAACACCACGTAAATTCTCTCTCGTAGCCAAAACTCAACAGTGTGCACCACTAGGCAAGATACACAGGTAGGCTATGCTATAGTTTAACCCCATCTGCTCTAAAATTCGCTCACTTTACAAGATCATTCAAGTCGTGAAACTGATTGAGTTCAAATGGTTGGTATGCAGATGCTGCATGGACATTTCACCGGTAAAACTTGAAGAATTATCATTCCCGATTGACAGTGAGAAATGTGACGGGAAGGAGACCACAAAAATGTGTCCGTAAAGTAGAGGTAAAGAAACACATGGTCAGAACGTGATCTGCGCATGTGTAGAAACTTTGGGGCCTTTAGTCCAGGAAGAAACAGGTCCGGGAAAAGTTGGATCCGCAGCCACTCCCATTATAAAAAACACAGAGGCCACGTAACAAAGGATGTTTGTTCCCCTTCATTTTTTCCCCTTAGGCTTTCAAAGAGAACAAAGCTTCAGAGCATGCCCAGACGTTAAATGAACTGAATGAACATTCCCAGATCTCAGTCAAAGCCAACGTAGTGTGTCTATGCTTTGGAATCAACAAAAACCAAACTGAGCATGCCCGTATCGCATTCATTCTACCAAGTGTCTGTTATATTTTGGAATCAACAAAAACACACAAGCCATATAAAAGCCCCAATTAAATATTATATTTTTTATATGACATACCCAAGTGTGTCTGTTTTAGAATCAACAAAAACACAATACAACATCATGTACAAAAGCACAATACCAGGTAAAGGCTGAATTAAATATGACTTTAATCAGATGTTATTTTAACCATGGTGGGTTATTATAAGAGGATGAATATTTAGTCAGGTCAGCTGCTGCTTAACAGCTACACCGGAAGGAATGTCTCCTTCTATTCCCATACCACACATTTCATTCAGACCAGGCTTAAAGCTATAATCTGCACTTGAAACAAAAAACATTAACAGAGCGTTACCCGCCTCTGTTTTGGTAAAAAGCTGAGGGATGCACCTGGAGAAAGGTAACCACTCTCAAATTCATAGACAGAGCTATGGATGCAAGGACTGACTATCCATGATATAAAAATTATAATTTTAACCATGTTTTGAGGCTGTAGTGTTTGTATACATTTCTGTTTACAAACATTGGAGTAAAACAAGCTTATTTTTTGGGTTCTGATGGGGTACGACAGTTGAACTACGCTCATGAGGCATTTAAGTTATATTCTTCAAGAATCAATGGGTATAATAACAGACGTAGCAACTGCAGATTCTAGCTGTAATAAGTTACTATTGTTCAGAGGGCATATATACACTGAACAAAAATATAAATGCAACATGCAACAATTTCAAAGATTTTACTGCGTTACAGTTCATATAAGGAAATCAATTCATTGGGCCCTAATTTATGGATTTCACATGACTGGGAATCCAGATATGCATCTGTTGGTCACACATACCTTTAAAAAAAAAAGGTAGAGGCATGGATCAGAAAAGCAGTCAGTATTTGGTGTGACCACCATTTGCCTCATGCAGCGTGACACATCTCCTTTGCATAGATTTGATCAGGCTGTTGATTGTGGCCTGTGGAATGTTGTCCCACGCCTCTTCAATGGCTGTGCGAAGTTGCTTGATATTGGCAGGAACTGGAACGTGAGTATGCAGGCCATGGAAGAACTGGGACATTTTCAGCTTCCAGGAATAGTGTACAGACCTTCCGACATGGGGCCGTGCATTATCATGTTGAATCATAAGGTGATGGCGGCCGATGAATGGCACAACAATGGGCCTCAGGATCTCATCACGGTATCTCTGTGCATTCAAATTGCCATCGATAAAATGCAATTGTGTTTGTTGTCCGTAGCTTATGCCTGCTTATGAAGTGCATTTGGACCCCTTGACTTTTATCACATTTTGTTACGTTACAGCCTTATTCTAAAATTGATTAAATCGTTTTTTCCCTCATCAATCTTCACACAATACCCCATAATGACAAAGCAAAAACAGGTTTTTAGAAATTTTAGCAAATGTATTAAAAATAAAAAAACAGACATAGCTTATTTACATAAGTATTCTGACCCTTTGCTATGAGATTCGAAATTGAGCTCAGGTGCATCCTGTTAACATTGATCATCCTTGAGATGTTTCTACAACTTGATTGGAGTCCACCTGTGGTAAATTAAATTGATTGGACTATATAAGGTCCCACAGTTGACAGCCATGAGGTCGAAGGAATTGTCCGTAGAGCTCCGAGACAGGATTGTGTCGGCACAGATTTGGGGAAGGGTACCAACACATTTCTGCAGCATTGAAGGTCCCCAAGAACACAGTGGCCTCCATCATTCTTAAATGGAAGAAGTTTGGAACCACCAAGACTCTTTCTAGAGCTGGCCACCAGGCCAAACTGAGCAATCGGGGGAGAAGGGCCTTGGTCAGGGAGGTGACCAATAATCTGATGGTCACTCTGACAGAGCTCCAGAGTTCCTCTGTGGAGATGGGAGAACCTTCCAGAAGGACAACCATCTCTGCAGCACTCCACCAATTAGGCCTTTATGGTAGAGTGGCTAGACGGAAGTCACTCCTCAGTAAAAGGCACTTGACATCCCGCTTGGAGTTTGCCAAAAGGCACCTAAAGGACTCTCAGACCATGAGAATCAAGATTCTCTGGTCTGATGAAACCAAGATTGAACTCTTTGGTCTGAATGCCAAGCGTCACTTCTGGAGGAAACCTGGCCCCTTCCCTACGGTCAAGCATGGTGGTGGCAGCATCATGCTGTGGGTATGTTTTTCAGCGGCAGGGACTGGGAGACTAGTCAGGGTCGAGGGAAAGATGAACGGAGCAAAGTACAGAAAGATCCTTGATGAAAACCTGCTCCAGAGCGCTCAGGACCTCAGAATGGGGTGTGAAGGTTCACCTTCCAACAGGACAACAACCCTAAGCACACAGCCAAGACAATGCAGGAGTGGCTTCGGGACAAGTCTCTGAATGTCCTTGAGTGGCCCAGACAGAGCCCGGACTTGAACCCGATCGAACATTTCTGGAGACACCTGAAAATAGCTGTGCAGCGACGCTCCCCATCCAACCTGACAGAGCTTCAGAGGATCTGCAGAGAAGAATGGGAGAAATACAGGTGTGCCAGGCTTGTAGCGTCATACCCTAGAAGACTCAAGGCTGTAATCGCTGCCAAAGGTGCTATAACAAAGTACTGAGTAAAGGGTCTGAATACCTATGTAAATGTCATATTTCATTATTATTTTAAATATATAGATTTCTAAAAACCTGTTTTTGCCTTGTCATTATGAGGTATTGTATATAGATTGATGAGGAAATAAAACAATTGAATCCATTTTAGAATAAGGCTGTAAATTAACAAAATGTGGAAAAAGTCAAGGGGTCTGAATACTTTCCGAATGCGCTGTATGTCTGTGTGTGTGCCTGCCCTGCTCCTGTGTGTTATTAGGCGGTGAGCTCCCCTGTGTATTCCCAAACGGCTGTTTACTCGTCTCTGTTTGTTATTAGTGAGCATCAGCAACCATCTGCTCTGCTGTTCCTAGTGGGGATAGAGAGCGAGACTGGGCTAGGCTGTGGGTGCATGCCATTTGGGTGGGACACTCTGTACTGTATAAGGAGCCTAGGCTGAATTGATTTAATGATTTATGTTCTGTGGTCCAGGCTGAGTACTCTGTTGAGATAGAAGAGACCGATTACAGGAATGTTACTGCCTGGGCGGCAGGTAGTTTAGTGGTTGAGACCATTGTGCCAGTAACCGAAAGGTCGCTGGTTCTAATCTCCGAGCCGACTAGGTGAAAAATCTGTCTGTGCCCTTGAGCAAGGCACTTAACTCTAATTGCTCCTGTATGTCGCTCTGGATAAGAGCGTATGCTAAATGACTAAAATGTAAATGTAAAATGTAAAAGATGGTTGTTTGATTCAATAGTGGACTGGGTGCCAATAGTGTACCAGTTGAAACTGGTTACTTAGAAATTACATACAGTAATGACTGTAGCTGTACAGATTTATATATATTATTTTCTACATCATATTTTTCTGCCAAGTGACAAAAAATCTATCATATTGTTCCCCCTTGGTTCATAAAGACGATAGAGAAAGAGGATGTGTCTCCGTCTGTTTGTGTTGGCGTGTGGTCTGTAGCCTGTGTTGTCAAGTGTTGTTGTGTATACTGATGTGTGTTAATCCATGGTGGCCTATACTCAAGGTCAGTGGAGCAGACCCTGAGAGACTTGATGATGTACAGTGCCTTGCAAAAGTATTCATATGTCTTGGATTTCTTTACATTTTGTTTTACAAAGAAGGGATTAAAATTGATATTTTTTTTTTTTTTTAATGTCATTTTTTGTTTTGTTTTTTTGATTAATAGAAAGAAAATAAAATGTAGTTGTTGCAGAAGTATTCAGCTGCCTGAGTCAATACATGTTAGAAACACTTTTGGCAGCGATTACAGCTTTGAGTCTTCTTGGGTAAGTCTTTAAAGGTGCAATATGCAGAGATTGCTCTGCCATTTCCTGGTTGCAAAAATTCTAAAGGTTTGCCTATTTTAAGATTGTAAAAAAACACGCAGTGCCATAGTGTAGAGAATCCTTGTACTATCTAAACCGCTGTGAAATACCTTTCCAATAACCAAAAATATTGTATTTTCAGCTCTTTGAAGCTGGTGTACAAAACCAAAAGTAAAAGACGCAAAACTAAAGAACATTAAGTATAGAAATAGCACACAGAACCGATCTACCGCTTCTTAGACTTGCTGTCAATGAAAAGAGAGATCTATAACTCACATTTCTATGTGACTTTGGTCGAATCGCCCAAAAAGTTACATATTGCAGCTTTAAGACCTTTACACACCTGGATTGTGCAATATTAAACTGTTATTATTTTTCAAAGTTCTTCAAGCTCTGTCAAGATGTTGGGGAGCATGGCTAGACAGCCATTTTCAAGTCTTACCATAGGTTTTCAAGCAGATTTAAGTCTAAACTGTAACTTGGCCTTGTGTTGTAGGTTATTATCCTGCTGAAAGGTGAATTCCTCTCCCAGTGTCTGGTGTAAAGTAGACTGAAGCAGGTTTTCCTCTAGGATTTTGCCTGTGCTTAGCTCCATCGCGTTTCTTTTTATTCTGAAAAACTCCCCAGTATTTGCCGATGTCAAGCATACCCATACCATGATGCAGCCACCACCATGCTTGAAAATAAGGAGTGATGTGTTGTTGGATTTGCCCCAAACATAAGGCTTTGCATTTAGGCCAAAAAGTGAATTCCTTTGCCATGTTTTTTGCAGTATTACTTTAGTGCCTTGTGGCATACAAGATGCATGTTTTGGAATATTTGTATTCTGTATATTTGTGTATTCTTTTCACATTGTCATTTAAGTCATTATTGTGGAGTCACTACAATGTTGTTGATCCATCCTTCGTTTTCTGCCATCACAGCCATTGAACTCTGTAACTGTTTTAAAATCACCAATGGCCTCATGGTAACATTCCTGAGCAGTTTCATTCCTGTCCTGCAGCTCATTTCAGAAGGACAACTGTATCTTTGTGTCTGGGTGGTTTAATACATAATCCACAGCATAATTATTAACTTGACCGTGCTTAAAGATATATTCAGTGTCTTATTTGTTATTGTTACCCATCGATCTACCGATCACTGCCCTTCTTTGAGGCTTTCGAAAATCTCCCTGGTCTTTGTAGTTGAATCTGTGCTTGGTAAAAAAAAAAAAAAAAAAAGAAGTTATAATGGGTCTATATATTTTCAAAAACTGCCCTTTTTCTAGCCCACAAATAGATTTTAACAAACAAATCGGTCAAAAAATATATTTCCGGCCCTTCGTTGAATTTCTAGATGTGACCCTCGAGCCCAAAAGTTTGCCCACCCCTGTTATAAGTGTACCCATAGAACAAGGATTGAATGACGTCCATATTTTGTTACACAGAATCTATTTGATGATTTTGGAGAAAACTGATTTGAATAGTAACGTTAGTCTGAGGTCTGAATGATATTGGGTACCAAACATGGATTAGCTGCATGTGTAGTCAGTCTCCTTCAACAACAAACATGGTCAGGAACTCAGGATAAATCAGATTCAAGCATCCCTTGCACAGCCTTGTTGTCATGCCATTTACTTCCTAGTACTACCAGTCTCTGTGTGCGTCCCAAATGTCACCCTTTTCCCTTTATAGTGCACTTCTTTTGACCAAGGCCTATATGGCTCTCGCATAGAGTTAGAGGACTCACCTTTGTATCTGTCTCATTATGGTGTCTGTGACAGCACAGGCAGCGCCATTGAGCCCATACCCATTTTGAAGTGGTCAATTTTCTTCTAATTTTGTAGATCGAAAAAAAAACATAAAGCAAATATTTGTGATTTACTGCAACATGCAGTGCTGGGGTCCTGAACCAAATCTTATGTCATTGATTTATTGTGGCCATTGATGGCAGGGATATAGCTTAAAGACATTTACAAACCATATTTTACCCACTTTGAAGAAGAGAAGGCTCTGATCATTGGCTGATATCACCCAACCCATAGGAATCCCCACCAAGTTGGCTACTTTAAAATGGTGGAAGCCCTCAATGGCATTGTCCATGCTACAGTGGATTATATCCACGAGTCCTCTAACTCTATGGGCTCTCATCAAAAGTAGTGCACTATATAGGGAATAGGTTGCCATTTGGAACACATATCTGTCTTTTATGTGTGTCAATCCATCAGGATCCTCTACATCTTTCACACAACAAACCTTTTCTTTGTTATTCTATTATTTTCTTTTATATTTAGCTGCACTTGTATCTGTGAGGCTTGTTTGCCTTGCTTTCATTTCATTCCCCTGGTTGCGTTGTTGTTCATGTTATGATGCCTTGTGATGATGATGCCTCTGTTTGGAATGACACACACACACTATTTGAAATGATTTGTCATGACAGCTAATGCGTAGACAGACGGATCAAAAGCAGACGCCAAGCCGCCAACTCGGCAGTTGAATGAGTCATCATACAAGCCTTTATCTAAAGAATCCATTCATGAAGAATCCATAGATGTACGTAGCTGGAGCTTCTGTCTGCGTCCCAAATGGCACCCTATCCCCTATTTAGTGCACCGTAGGGCTCTGGTCAAAAGTACTGCACTATAGGGTGGCATTTGGGATGCAGACAGAAGCTCCAGCTACGTACGTCTATGGATTCTTCATGTATGGATTCTTCATGTATGGATTCTTTAGATAAAGGCTTGTATGATGCTCCTGAGAAATTGCTGTATTCTTTCTCTTCACAATAGGAATGTGTTTTCTAAATATATATTTTATAAGATATATGTGGGTCTTTCTATAAATAATGGGTCCAAAGTGTAACATTGGGATCAACATTTCAAAACGGTAAAAAAAAAATCCCCCATAAATCCACTTAACAATAATCTAGGACTATATATCCTTTAAAATTGCAGGGTTTGTACAGACATTGGCAAGTCAAATTATTTTTAGGACTTTTTAAAGACTTTTTCAAGCACTTAATCAGAATTTTCAAGGACCTACATTTTATCTTTAATTGTTCTTATAGCCTGTAGAGAAAAACTCTCCCCAAAAAGTATGCAAAAAGTGTCAAGTATTCATTACCACTTTAAATGGTTACTTCGGAATTTTGGCAATGAACTGTTACCGACCGGCTCGATTCGGTCTTATGTAGCAACATTTGAAATTGTGTTTTTTACCTTGGATAAAAGCAGACACTACAGATGAGGAACAATGGGAAAGTAATTCTGCTTTGAAAGTTGATAAACTTGTAAAATCACTTTTGAGAAAATGGCCCTTGAATGTTTTGGTACACATACTGGAGAGCTCTTTGTCTACACCCATTCAGCATCGTTCACACCCTCTTAAGCTTTAGCCCTACCCATCTCTTTAAGGATTCACATGTAAGGCCATGTACTAAACAACCAAAGATTTCAAGACTAAAGGCTGGTTTATACTACGGGTGTGTTCGTAAATTTAATCTGGAGTGCCAGAGTGTTTTATGGGCGTTCGTAAACTGAGTGTTGTCAGATTGTGCATTCAGAGCGCACATTGGACGCTCTGGCCGAGGAGTAGGGTTGATCCGAAGTAGTCAAGCACCCAAGCTACCTGGCTAACGTTGGCTAGCTTGCAAGCTACTTCCAGACACAAATGAGAGAACAGTTCACTCTGACCATTTTACTCGCTCTAGCAGAGCTGGTTAGGCTGTTTTTATGTTATCCAGAGTGTTGGTGACTGCAACTGTGCTGCTGGCAACAATTAATTACGCTTTTTCCCCAACGTTTACTGACACCGGCCATATTCAACGGGTGTTGAGCATTCATACATTTGTCAGTTATTCTGCGCTCTGGCACACTCAGACGAGAGTACTCTGAATTCGGAGTAGATAGCCAGAGCAAATTTACCAGTTACGTCTATCGACAATTGTCGCAGTGACATCATTAACATTCTATTGAAATGGTTACTTGCATAGTGGAGTCTTTTGTTTAGACATGTAGCTAGCTAGTTAAACAATAAATCATAATCCCAACTCATAACGTTACTACCCTGCATGAATCTGCAGGTAGCTAACCAACCAGGTTTAATGTTAGCTAGCTAACATTAGGCTATAACTAGCAATGCAAATGGTTCTGAGATACGAATGATATTACTACACAGATCATACATGTAACATTAGCTAGCGAGCCAGCCAGCTAACGTTAGCTAGCTAGTTAACAGTGCACTTTAACTTGAAATGAAAACAACTTTCTGACAAAATTAGAAACATGTAATATCTGAAAATGTAGCTAGCTAGACTATCTTACCTGTATACATGGATGGATGCTTCTCCCTCTCTGTCACGGATGCCATGGTTGCCCCAAGTTTGAAGATGTAATCTGGAGACAGGTGTTTTATACAATATTCTTCTGTGTGTTATCTTTTCGACTCCGTCTGCATATTTGCAGTCAAACGGCAGAATTTTCTCCATCTCCTTAGCTACCATACTGTAATTTCAAAACTCGGTCCTCCAGAAAGTGGAAAGCAACACTTATGCAGTTCTACTACGTGATATCTTTTTTAAAAAGTAGTGTTAGAAGGGTTTACCTACACATACTGACCAGCTCATGTTATAGACAGAAGCGTGCTACATGTCAGACCAATCCGAACTCATCTCTCGGCATGTCCAGCCCACTCATTATCTCAGCCAATCATGGCTAGCGGGAAGGTTGCTGTCTTTTTCCGTGGCTAAACCAACTAGGCTCATGATTTAACAATTGTATTCGTATTTATAGATCACATACAAGTTTGTTATTAAGGCACATAAAATTTCACATGTTCCAGAAGGCATTTCTGCATTTTGATAATAAAAATAAATACAAGTTTACCTTCAAATGGCTCTCCTGTGAAATAGTGACTCGCGACATACGCCTAGTTTCCTGAAACGAGTCACATTTTTATGTCTCTGTGTCCAGTATGAAGGAAGTTACAGGTACAATGCCTCCGGAAAGTATTCAGACCATTGACCTTTTCCACATTTTGTTTGGTTACAGCTTTATTCTAAAATTGATTAAATCGTTTTTTTCCCTCACACAATACCCAATAATGACAAAGCAAAAACCGTTTATTTTTTTTTGTTTGCTAATTTATTAAAATAAAATAAAACTGAAATGTCACATTGACATAAGTATTCAGACCCTTTACTCAGTACTTTGTTGAAGCACCTTTGGCAGAGATTACAACCTCAAGTCTTCTCGGGTATGATGCTACAAGCTTGGCGCACCTGTATTTGGGGAGTTTCTCCCATTCTTCTCTGCAGATCCTCTCAAGCTCTGTCAGGTTGGATGGGGAGCGTTGCTGCACAGCTATTTTCAGGTCACTCCAAAAATGTTAGATCGGGTTCATGTCTGGACTCTGGCTGGGCCACTCAAGGACATTCAGAGACTTGTCCTGAAGCCACGTTGTCTTTGCTGTGTGCTTAGGGTTGTTGTCCTGTTGGAAGGTGAACCTTCACACCCCATTCTGAGGTCCTGAGCGCTCTGGAGCAGGTTTTCATCAAGGATCTCTTTGTACTTTGCTCCGTTCATCTTTGCCTTGATCCTGACTAGTCTCCCAGTCCCTGCCGCTGAAAAACATCCCCACAGCATGATGCTGCCACCACCATGCTTGACCGTAGGGATGGTGCCAGGTTTCCTCCAGACTTGACACTTGGCATTCAGGCCAAAGAGTTCAATCTTGGTTTCATCAGACCAAAGAATCTTGTTTCTCATGGTCTGAGAGTCCTTTAGGTGCCTATTGGCAAACTCCAAGCGGGCTGTCATTTGCCTTTTACTGAGGAGAGGCTTCCATCTGGTCACTCTACCATAAATGCCTGATTGGTGGAGTGCTGCAGAGATGGTTGTCCTTCTGGAAGGTTCTCCCATCTCCACATTGGAACTCTAGAGCTCTGTCAGAGTGACCATTGGGTTCTTGGTCACCTCCCTGACCAAGGCCCTTCTCTCCCGATTGCTCAGTTTGGCCGGGTGGCCAGCTCTAGAAAGAGTCTTGGTGGTTCCAAACTTCTTCCATTTAAGAATGATGGAGGCCACTGTGTTCTTGGGGATCTTCAATGCTGCAGAAATGTTTTGGTACCCTTCCCCAGATCTGTACCTCGACACAATCCTATCTTGGAGCTCTACGGACAATTCCTTCGACCTCATGGCTTGATTTCTGCTCTGACATGCACTGTCAACTGTGGGACCTTATATAGACAGGTGTGTGCCTTTCCAAATCATGCCCAATCAATTGAATTTACCACAGGTGGACTCCAAGGTATTTCTGTTTTTTAATTTGAATACATTTGCAAAAAAATCTGTTTTCGCTTTGTCATTATGGGGTATTGTGTGTAGATTGCTGAGGATTTTTCTTTTTTAAATCCATTTTAGAATAAGTCTAACGTAACAGTGGAAAAAGTCAAGGGGTCTGAGTACTTTCCGAAGGCACTGTAGTTTCGTTACCCATAGACTTCCAGTCATTGCGCTAATGCTAGTTAGCAATGTCTTGCGAAATTATTTCTGACTTCCTTCATACTGGACACCGGATATAAAAATTGTATTCACAAGTTCATCTGACTCTGGGGAAGTAGATAAAGGGCCTTGTTGCCAAAATCCCGAAGTATCCCTTTAAGACTAATTCATTTTATAGGCCTCCCCAATGCATTGGCATTCAAATTATTACGTTCTATGTAAATAATATTTAAACGAAAGTGTCTACATCTGTCACAAAAACTGATTAGAAATGAAATTATTGGATATTTATATTGGATCAGGAGAGCTTATAAATCGGCTACAATAATTTCAAGGACTTTTCAAAAACCAAATTGAGGAAATGTCTGATTTCCAAGGTATTCCAGTAGATCTACTTGATTTTCTGAGCTACAAATTCATCTACTTTAAGCACTTAAAGCGCTCTGTGCGAATCCTGAAAATGTAATTGTCATATATTTTCATTACCTGATCACCAGATCATGTTGGGGGGAATTCAGACCCAAGTTACGTGTGCGTAAATGGAACTTAATTATATTTTAATGCAATTTTCTCTCTACGCATATTCAGGTATTGTGGTGGAGATCACAGAAATGGAGATGTGGCAGAAGTGTGCTGTATTCTGACCTTAGGCGTGTTCCCGTGCTCAGACAGTTCATTGCGCAGATGCAATTGCCCCTCACTCGCATGCCTGCCTCACCTGGGACAGCTTTAGAGCTCCCTGTTTTTTTTACAGTCAAAAGACTACAATAGCCACGTGGCTTTCGACAACCAAAGCAACCATTACTGTAGTTGTTTAACATAGCAGTCAACCTACAGTAGGGAAAAAAGTATTTAGTCAGCCACCAATTGTGCAAGTTCTCCCACTTAAAAAGATGAGAGAGGCCTGTAATTTTCATCATAGGTACACGTCAACTATGACAGACAAATTGAGGAAAAAAAATCCAGAAAATCGCATTGTAGGATTTTTTATGAATTTATTTGCAAATTATGGTGGAAAATAAGTATTTGGTCACCTACAAACAAGCAAGATTTCTGGCTCTCACAGACCTGTAACTTCTTCTTTAAGAGGCTCCTCTGTCCTCCACTCATTACCTGTATTAATGGCACCTGTTTGAACTTGTTATCAGTATAAAAGACACCTGTCCACAACCTCAAACAGTCACACTCCAAACTCCACTATGGCCAAGACCAAAGAGCTGTCAAAGGACACCAGAAACAAAATTGTAGACCTGCACCAGGCTGGGAAGACTAAATCTGCAATAGGTAAGCAGCTTGGTTTGAAGAAATAAACTGTGGGAGCAATTATTAGGAAATGGAAGACATACAAGACCACTGATAATCTCCCTCGATCTGGGGCTCCACGCAAGATCTCACCCCGTGGGGTCAAAATGATCACAAGAACGGTGAGCAAAAATCCCAGAACCACACGGGGGGACCTAGTGAATGACCTGCAGAGTGCTGGGACCAAAGTAACAAAGCCTACCATCAGTAACACACTACGCCGCCAGGGACTCAAATCCTGCAGTGCAAGACGTGTCCCCCTGCTTAAGCCAGTACATGTCCAGGCCCGTCTGAAGTTCGCTAGAGTGCATTTGGATGATCCAGAAGAGGATTGGGAGAATGTCATATGGTCAGATGAAACCAAAATAGAACTTTTTGAAAAAAACTAAACTCGTCGTGTTTAGAGGACAAAGAATGCTGAGTTGCATCCAAAGAACACCATACCTACTGTGAAGCATGGGGGTGGAAACATCATGCTTTGGGGCTGTTTTTCTGCAAAGGGACCAGGACGACTGATCCGTGTAAAGGAAAGAATGAATGGGGCCATGTATCGTGAGATTTTGAGTGAAAACCTCCTTCCATCAGCAAGGGCATTGAAGATGAAACGTGGCTGGGTCTTTCAGCATGACAATGATCCCAAACACACCGCCCGGGCAACGAAGGAGTGGCTTCGTAAGAAGCATTTCAAGGTCCTGGAGTGGCCTAGCCAGTCTCCAGATCTCAACCCCATAGAAAATCTTTGGAGGGAGTTGAAAGTCCGTGTTGCCCAGCGACAGCCCCAAAACATCACTGCTCTAGAGGAGATCTGCATGGAGGAATGGGCCAAAATACCAGCAACAGTGTGTGAAAACCTTGTGAAGACTTACAGAAAACGTTTGACCTGTGTCATTGCCAACAAAGGGTATATAACAAAGTATTGAGAAACTTTTGTTATTGACCAAATACTTATTTTCCACCATAATTTGCAAATAAATTCATTAAAAATCCTACAATGTGATTTTCTGGATTTGTTTTTCTCATTTTGTCTGTCATAGTTGACGTGTACCTATGATGAAAATTACAGGCCTCTCTCATCTTTTTAAGTGGGAGAACTTGCACAATTGGTGGCTGACTAAATACTTTTTTTCCCCACTGTATTTCCTGTAGTCTCAAAAATGATTCAACATTTTGTTTCACATAATAACGTTTATTTTCTTATTCAAATGGAGCACACTTTGTTAATAACGTATTAAATCATATGAAATAATGTCATTAAAATAAGCGCCATGCTCTACCAACTGAGCTACAGGGGACCAGTAGCCTACCAGTAGCCTAAGAGCTAGGTAAATGAGTAATCCATTTGGAAAGGGGATTGTAAATACAAATAGCAATTGTTTTAGATGATTTTTCCTTGTGATCGCTCGAGATGAAAGTGAAACCAGTCACAAAAGCAAACTAAAAAGCATATCAAGAGGACAGGTATTTCCGACCCTTTCCCACAGTGAAGTATAAAATGCTGTGGCCTTATGCATCATTTTTATTGTATGGCCTTTTAACTTGCAATGATGAAACTTGGAGACGCAAGCCAAATGGGTAGGCTACTGCAGCCTGGAGCATGTGATGACAATGAAAAGCATTGCACAATTAAGGTTACACCAAATTGAACCTTTGGGCACTCTCAAATGTGTTTATTTTATGCCAAATTTCTCTGTTTCCTACTATTTCTATCATGTTAAATATTAGCCACTATCAGTATCGACCGTCAGTAATAGCCAAACACATTTAACTTCCAATTTACTGCTAGTTCCTTCAGAACAGTCTACAGTTCGTATTATTCCATTTCATTCCATTGTTTCGTTTCGCTTCCTCTGTAAACGCTGTCATGTCCATGTGGTTGTTGTTACCTTCTAATGTTGTGCCGACCAAAATAAATGTACACAGTATTTAAAGGACTTGCTTTAGATAAATGAACAGGAAAAAAAGAATTGAAGAAAAAATCCCTGATCAAATTGGTAGGCCACCCAGTGGGTGTGTTTTCTGGGATTGATTTAAATGTATTCAGTGCTCGAAGGGAGCCACATCTGCAAACCTCATTTCTCACGTGCATAGGGTAAGTCTGAATACCAAATATTGAGAAGTGCTTAAATCAAAATGCGTAAAAATGGCATACATTTTCTAAGTCTCAATCGGCCCCATTGTGAATAGGCCCACTAGGCTACTATGTCATTTGTTGTCATTACTATGTAATTTATTATAAGTATCAAGTTAAGGTGACTCTTCCTGTTAGAAGCATTGAATTTTCCAATCGCATACATTATTTTGGATTTATGTGCCCATGAAAACTGTTTCACGCCGTAACATAAGGAGACATTACATTTTACGTAGTTACAGTGCATTTCTGTCTGACAGCAAGATCCAGGATTCTTACAGGGTTCAAGTTCAATGTCAAATTTAACTAATTAATGTTTAAAATGTATTGTTACAACAAATAACACTGCCATAAACGCAAGGAAAGAAAAATGGTTTCATGTCAAACGACTTTGGACAAATCCGTCAAGAGACCAACCATGAGAAAGGGTTAAACAGGTTTTAAATCAACTTGTGAATTGTATTGAATGTAGCTATGTTCCCCTGTTATAAGGCAGATTATTATCAATAATTTATCAACAGCTGTAATAAATTGTCCGCCGCTGGAAATCCTCAATGGTACCCTAGTTTATAGAAATACCCATGTGTAGTGAGTACCTCAATCAGCATTAGACATGACGACAGTGTTTGTGTGTTAGATCTTTTCTGTCTCGGCCTGTCTTTCTTGAGTGAGATGTGAGGAGGATGTTGTTGCTAGTCTGATTTATGCTGTTGCCTCTCTTTCTCTTTCCTTATCTCTCCTCTCTCTTCCCTTCTCTCTCTCTCTCTCTCTCCACCCCCTCAGCCTGTTTGCACTGCTATCCAAGAAGCACAACAAGGTTTTGGAGCAGGCTACCCAGTCTCTACGGGGCCCGCGGCGGGCAGACGACAGCTCAGTCCTGCCTGACTACGTGAGTACAGTTCCCCTACTTCCCTGGTCCCCTGGACCTCCAGCCACGTCTAGTGCAATCAGCCACACACACCTCAGCCTCCTTTGTCTGCAGCGAGGGAGCAGGCCTGGGGCTGGGGGCCCCCTGACATCTGACAACCCCCCCAAACACACAGACAAAGACACAGGCGACACGAATGCAGATGCAAACCCAGTGAGAGACAAGAGGCCAGACGCAAACCTAGACACCCAGACACACAGACCCAGACATGGCTGGAGGTGTGTGCGTGTGTCTGATTTAGGTTCCTCACACACACAGTCGGAAGGGAAGCACCCTTCACCCCCACTCTCTTTTGTTTGGATGCCACCTTCATGGCCTTTTTTCCTGCCAAAACAAAAACACACACACACACACACACACAGACTTGAAAAGACCATTGCTATGTCTAGAGTCGTTGATGCTGAATTAACTTCTGGCCAATGATATCACTTCACCCAAACATTACCCTCCCTCGTCACATTGTGTTTTGAATACGTCTGTATGAATTATATCATGTTTGCTATATGTCTGTGTGAATTAAATCATGGAAGGTCTCCAAGTTCCAACAATAAGCTGGTTGGGGTCGTGTTCATTAGGGCACACCATACCAAAACATAGTAAGTAAAATGTTTTGCAACAGAAAACAAAAACAAGACATTTCTTATTGGACCAGTTCAGGTAGTACCCTCCCTGTTTATGTTTTGTGTCTAATAAATATGACCCTGGTCTCAATGGAAGAAGTTGTGACTAGATTCCATCCAGGTCTCAGGGATATTGTTCTGTGTTCGTATCTCATGTCCAGTCTAGACCTCAGTTTTGTTCTGTTACTAAGTAATGTTGTTAAGTGTAGTGTGCTGCGTTGCAGGGGGGAGGATGGGAGATGAGGGGAGACTAGGCAGGACAAAGGTAGAGTGACAGGCCCCACTTTGCCGTCAGGCCTCGTGACTGATCTGCCGTGACGCAGAGCCACGAGCTCAGACACGATTTACAGAGGGGAGAGGAGGGAGGGAGAGAAGAGAAAGGCTGACGGAGAGTAAAGGGGTGAGATAGGTGAGGAGGGAGCAGGCCTTGGTCTCATGGGAGAGGAATGGGTAGGGGAGAGGCTAAGAGGGAAGGCTGAGGAGGGAGCTAGCCGTGGGAGAGGGGAGGGGGGGGTGAAAGGGATGAGGTGGCACGTGGCAGTAATTAAAGATGACTCCAGAGCGTGCGTGCATGACGGGTGAGAAGGGGGGAGAGCGAGGGTGATTGGGGGGGGGTGACAGGCCACCTCCAGCGCCACACAGGGGATCTGTCCCTCCACTTCACTGTGTCACAGCCAGGCCAGCCAGAGCCTCTCCTCACTCTCACCCCTCCTCCAGGTCCCCAGACCTCCGCCATAACATCCTCCCTCCTCTCCCGCCTCCTCCCTCCACACCCTATCCCCTAGTCTCCTTCTCCTCCACGTTACTGTCACAGCCAGGCCAGCCAGCCCCTCCTGCCTCCTCCCTCCACACCCTATCCCCTAGTCTCCTTCTCCTCCACGTTACTGTCACAGCCAGGCCAGCCAGCCCCTCCTGCCTCCTCCTCCCTATATCTCCTTCTGGCCAGCCAGGCTAGATCCCCAATCCTCCACCATAATATCACCACTCCGCTTCTACCACCTCCTCCGCTCCCCTGTTTTCCCTACTCCCCCTGTCCTCCTCTTTGGCCGGCCAGTGCCTCTTTTCCCAGTTCTCTCCATCTTTACTTCTCCCTCTGCGATCACCCCTAGTCCTTCGTTCCTCTCCAGCCACTCCCATCCCCCTCATTCACTGCTCTCTCACTCCATCTTGCCCTTATTTTCTCTCCCACCCCATTTATCACTCTCCCCAGTCCTCTGTCACTGCAATTCTCTGTGACACACCATCTGTCCTTCTCTCTCTTTGTTAGTAGTAGATGGTGTTGTGATAAGAGGCCTCGGAGATAGTGGATCTAACTTTGGTCTGTTGTTACTGGTGATAGGAGACTGGCAAGGCCACTGTTCTCCTCTCTGTCTCTTCCTTCCCTCCCTCCCTCCCTCCCTCCCTCCCTCCCTCCCTCCCTCCCTCCCTCCCTCCCTCTCTGTAGCCTTCATCACCCCCCCCCCCCTCCCTCCACGGGTGACAGGCTGCAGCGACTCTTTCAATTTAAGGGCTTTATTGGCATGGGAAACATATGTTAACATTGCCAACGCAAGTAAAGTAGATAATAAACAAAAGTGAAATAAACAATAAGAATGAACATTAAACATTACATTCACAAAAGTTCCAAAAGAATAAAGACATTTCAAATGTCAAAGGATGTGCAAATAGTTAAGTACAAGAGCGAAAATAAATACATGTAAATATGGGTTGTATTTACAATGGTGTTTGTTCTTCACTGATTGCCCTTTTCAGGTCACAAATCGTGCTGCTGTGATGGCACACTGTGGTATTTCACCCAATAGATATGGGAGTTTATCAATATTGGGTTTGTTTTCTAATTCTTTGTTGATCTCTGTAATCTGAGGGAAATATGTGTCTCTTACATGGTTATACATTTGGCAGGAGGTTAGGAAGTGCAGCTCAGTTTCCACCTCATTTTGTGGGCAGGGTGCACATAGCCTGTCTTCTCTTGAGAGCCAGGTCTGCCTACAGCGACCTTTCTCAATAGCAAGGCTATGCTCACTATGCTCACCATTATTTTAGTCTTACTGAGATTTACTCTCTCTCTCTCTATTACCTCCCTCAAGGTCCAAGGGGTACACCCCCCTCTCCTGAATGACTGGGCCTGGTCACTGTGCTCCTCTCACTCTCCCTTCTTCACAGCGTCCCTCCACAAGCTTCCCACCTCCCCCCCTGTGCTTAGAGCTGTGGATGTTCTCATTAGGCTAGGCTGCAGCTCAGAGCACTGAGCTCCATATGACACCTAGATATGTTCTAATCCATGTGAGCTATATGGACCTCTCTGATGAAATCCTTCTCTGCCTCTGGAACCTAGGAGGAACCTGCCTTCTGGCCCATATTCATATTCAGTCCTACAGTCCCTTTGTGAATGACAGTGGGCTTGGCTGGCCTGAGCATGTTATTGTTATCATGGGCTGTAGGGACATTGGTCTATATGACAGCTTTCTGTCCACTGGCCACAGGCAGCAGACCTGATTTAAGTCACACTGACCAGTTCTGCTAGAGAAGGGTAGAGTATCTAGCCCTCTCCCCTGTTCCTGTTCAGTAGTGTCTGCTCGGTGTCAATGCCAAGTGGGGCGGGACAAAACAGATTTAACCAGCCACAATACACAATACTCTTTCCCTCTCCTCCCCTCTCTCTCTTTCCCCTCTTTAGTCTCAATTTTTCTCTCTTCTCTCTCCCTCTCTCTCTCTCTCTCTCTCTCTCTCTCTCTCTCTCTCTCTCTCTCTCTCTCTCTCTCTCTCTCTCTCTCTCTCTCTCTCTCTCTCTCTCTCTCTCTCTCTCTCTCTCTCTCTCTCTCTCTCTCTCTCTCTCTCTCTCTCTCTCTCTCTCTCTCTCTCTCTCCCTCCTTCCTTCCTTCTCTGGTCTGTTTAGCAGAAGAGTGGATGTAAAGGCAGTAATAGAAAGCAGCTGGCCCTGACAGTATTCTGTTCCCCGCTGCCTGAGGGGAGGATGAATGGGGGAGGAGGAACGGGGGATTAGAGAGAGCGAACAGAGCGAGAGTGAGACAGAAGGGGTGGAGAAAAAGAGAGGGGGAGAGAGAGAAAGAGTGAGGGATTTAGGGAGAGAGAGTTGTGTGACTGACTGGCATCTGGAAACAATGTAATTTGGCATGGCGGCCAGGCTATGGCGAGAGAGCGAGGGAGAGGGAGTTAATGTTTGTTTAATGTAGGATTGTCCTCAACCTGTAATTGGTCTTTAAGGAAGCAGAAGGATATTAAAAAGAGAGGGGAACTCAAACACTGTCGGCTCAGTGGGGGCGTTTCCCCCTAATACCTTATGTGTGTAGAGAGAGAGAGAGAGAGAGAGAGCTTTATTGGCATGAAATTAAAGAAAAATAAGATTATAAGAAGAAAAATTAAGAATGTCAAATGAACAATAATAATAATAATAATATGCCATTTAGCAGACGCTTTTATCCAAAGCGACTTACAGTCATGCGTGCATACATTTTTGTGTATGGGTGGTCCCGGGGATCGAACCCACTATCTTGGCGTTACAAGCGCCGTGCTCTACCAGCTGAGCTACAGAGGACCACAATCCTGTGCTACAGACACTGAATACTGTATAGTATTTGAATAAAATGTACATGGATGATGGTTACACTATGTATTAGTTGTAAGTTATATACAATGTAAATACTTCAGAGAATAAATGATCATGGGATGTCCCTCCGGCTATGGAAATCATATACAGTTGAAGTCGGAAGTTTACATACACTTACGTTGGAGTCATTAAAACTCGTTTTTCAACCGCTACACACATTTCTTGTTAAAAAACTATAGTTTTGGCAAGTCGGTTAGGACATCTACTTTGTGCACGACACAAGTAATTTTTCCAACAATTGTTTACAGACAGATTATTTCACTTATAATTCACTGTATCACAATTCCAGTGGGTCAGAAGTTTACATACACTAAGTTGACTGTGCCTTTAAACAGCTTGGAAAATTCCAGAAAATGATGTCATGGCTTTAGAAGCTTCTGATAGGCTAATTGACATCATTTGAATCAATTGGAGGTGTACCTGTGGATGTATTTCAAGGCCGACCTTCAAACTCAGTGCCTCTTTGCTTGACATCATGGGAAAATCAAAAGAAATCAGCCAAGACCTCAGTAAAGAAATTGTTGACCTCCACAAGTCTGGTTCATCCTTGGGAGCAATTTCCAAATGCCTGAAGGTACCACGTTCATCTGTACAAACAATAGTACGCAAGTATAAACACCATGGGACCACGCAGCTATCATACCGCTCAGGAAGGAGACGCGTTCTGTCTCCTAGAGATGAAAGTACTTTGGTGCGAAAAGTGCAAATCAATCCCAGAACAACAGCAAAGGACCTTGTGAAGATGCTGTAGGAAACAGGTACAAAATTATCTATATCCACAGTAAAATGAGTCCTATATCGACATAACCTAAAAGGCCGCTCAGCAAGGAAGAAGCCACTGCTCCAAAACCGCCATAAAAAAGCCAGACTACGGTTTGCAACTGCATATGGGGACAAAGATCTTACTTTTTGGAGAAATGTCCTCTGGTCTGATGAAACAAAAATAGAACTGTTTGGCAATAATGACCATCGTTATGTTTGGAGGAAAAAGGGGACAGCTTGCAAGCCGAAGAACACCATCCCAACTGTGAAGCACGGGGGTGGCAGCATGATGCTGTGGGGGTGCTTTGCTGCAGGAGGGACTGGTGCACTTCACAAAATAGATGGCATCTTGAGGAAGGAAAATTATGTGGATATATTGAAGCAACATCTCAAGACATCAGTCAGGAAGTTAAAGCTTGGTCGCAAATGGGTCTTCCAAATGGACAATGACCCCAAGCATACTTCCAAAGTTGTGGCAAAATGGCTTAAGGACAACAAAGTCAAGGTATTGGAGTGGCCATCACAAAGCCCTGACCTCAATCCTATAGAAAAGTTGTGGGCAGAACTGAAAAAGCGTGTGCGAGCAAGGAGGCCTACAAACCTGACTCAGTTACACCAGCTCTGTCAGGAGGAATGGGCCAAAATTCACCCAACTTATTGTGGGAAGCTTGTGGAAGGCTACCCAAAACGTTTGACCCAAGTTGAACAATTTAAAGGCAATGCTACCAAATACTAATTGAGTTTATGTAAACTTCTGACCGACTGGGAATGTGATGAAAGAAATAAAAGCTTAAATAAATAATTCTCTCTACTATTATTCTGACATTTCACATTCTTAAAATAAAGTGGTGATCCTAACTGACTAAGACAAGGCATTTTAACTAGGTTTAAATGTCAGGAATTGTGAAAAACGGAGTTTAAATGTTTGGCTAAGGTGTATGTAAACTTCCGACTTCAACTGTACATATCTGGCAGTAATATTTGCAGTTTCTCCCTCTCCCAGAATAATTCCCAGCTTTATGTCATTAATAAATGCACAGAAGTTGGGAATTGATTGGGATATTTTCTTGAAAAAAATATTTTATTTGGGAGTATTTCTCTCTCTCTCTCTCTCTCTCTGTGTGTTTGTGGAGCTGGGTCTGGTTAGTGTCAGTGCTTTAGAGGGCTAGGCCCTGGCCCCTGGGGACAGGCTGAGGCACCGACCCAGGCCAAGGGCAGCTCCAGCCCCTCCCTCCTGTAAACCCCCTCAGCGGAGGTCATGTGTCTGTTTACTAATGAACATTTCAAAGTGAAGGCTGATAAGCACACACTGTCTCTTTCTCTCCCGCTATCCTCCCACCCCTGCCCATCCCCCTTCTTACTCCACCACTCAATCCCTCGCCTTGTCCGTTCAAGATGAGCTCCATTGAACATTAGGGCCTAGACTCAGTAGGAAAAAGCAGCAGGAATGATTTTTTTGATGAAGGCTGATATATTCTGTTTTTGTTTTCCCTCTGAGGATAGTTGAAATAAATTTTTAACAAAAATGTGGTTTTGACTCATCTCTGTGAGGAGAGCAAAGCACCACACAGATGCACCCTACAGATACATCCTAAACCCTATAGATCCACCCTAAACCCTACAGATCCACTCTACAGATAACTTATTTAACATGGCATACCAGACCTCCATGTCTCTCTGTTTACATCTGTGGGCTCACTGCTTCTGCTCTGTTTAATTGTCTGTATGTATACTCACTGATGTAGCCTGGAGCACTATACCCTCTGTTGGCTAGTCCTGCTAGCTAGAATATTGCGTCATATATACTGAAGCTGTTGGGCTGACTGAATTTACAATGCACGTTGGATTGGCTGGGTCCCTACTGTGGAGGCGGAAATCATTTATTTGTTTGTTTTCAAACGCTACACTAGTACTTAAGAATACTACAGTACTATGATGACACACCACAATATGTACAGGTGACCCTGTTAGTGCGAGGAGATTAATTTCATCCCTCTCTCTCCTGCTGCTTCACCTCCACACCCCCTCATTCATTACATTACACTGTCATCCTGCTTATGGCAGGCAAACCTTCAGAGAGACTGCTGCAAAGACAGAGAGAGGATGAGTCAGAGGCTGCCCACCTGTCTTTCTGCCTGCCTGTCCGTCTGCCTGTTCTGTCTGTTCTGTCTTCCTTTTTCCCTCCCTTACTGTCTGCAGCCAGTATCCATCTTCTCCACAGGCAGCAGGAGGGCCACCCCCGCTCTCGGGGCCTAATGGGGTCCATCAGCATGGAGGTGCCAGGCAGGGTAGGACAGGCTTAATTGCTGTCTTGTAGCTCAATACGTAGAGCATGGAGCTTGCAACACCAGAATTGTGGATTCGATTCCTGGGACCACCCATATGTAAAATGTATGTACACATGACTAAATCGCTAAATGGCATATATTATTATTATACAGGTATATTATGTACCGTGTCCTTTACACTGCTGGCTTAGATGGAGAGGGGGAGAGAGAGGCTGAGGCAGAGGTTACAGTCTGCAGGTGGAAGCAGCCAGTTAGTCACTAATCCACCAATGACCAGCCAGTCATGGGGGCTGGATTAGCACAAAGCTGTCCCTGCCAGGGCACTAGGCAGACCAGACCAGTCAACCTCCCAGTTCCAGCCAGCATTCCTATTGGCCCCTAACTAACTGTCAGGGCAGGCCAGACTCCCAACCCAAGCCAGCCTTTCCCATGGGCAGCAGCCCACTAGGCTGAGCAATCGCTAGGTTAGCTAACTGATGTTGCTGAAATAGTATATGCCACCCAAAGCAATTTACAGTACAGTAAACACTTACAGTACGTTGAGTACGGTACTCTAGCATATGTGGCCCCAGCAGGAATCAACGGCAAACTCTGGCATTGCTAGTGCCATGCTTCTACCAACTGAGCCACACAGGACCACAAAATGTCTTCCGACATGGGTGCCTGAGGAAAGTAAGGAAGGCACGAGGGGTGGATGGGAGTTTGGCTGGTAGTGTTGTACTTGTATAATGCACTATAGGGCCCCCTCTAACAGCATGGGTTTCAGCAAACCACAAGTGCTACTTATCTGACTTCTGAACTTGAGTCTCTTAACATGCTCTCTCACACTCTCCCACACACATGCATGCAGACGCACACACACTCACTTACCCCTAGACACACTCCTAGTCTCGAGCCTTTAATGAAGTCAAAGCCGAAATGTTAGCGGACATATGAAAGCTCCTGTAATTACATGGGCTGAGCCCTAATTGAGCCTCCATAATACTCAGAGTACTGAGACTACTGCTCTATACAGATCAGTTCAATTCAGTTAACGCCCTATATTCTGTTGGTCTGTCGCTAGATATCGTTGACCATTTTAAGATCTTTGGAGTTGGTCAGAAACGCATAGAGATTTGTGCTGTGTTTGTAAGTGCACTGTAGTTATTTCCGCTTCTCTCCCCAAGAGCACAGAAACAGTTCTACGCTTTTATCTTTCATCTATTCTTTACTGTGTTGCGTGAGAAAGGGTTGGTGGTTGGAGTAAGACTTGCAGACCTAGACACTTTCTGCAGAAGGCCCTCCTCTCCTTGTGTGGAAGCCAGGTTGTGATTAAGTGAGGGGCTTCGATAAAACTGCTGACCCTCCCTGTCTGCTGAAACTGCGCCTCTCTCTATCTCTGTCTCTCTCCCCCTCTCCTCATCCTCCTCCACTGTAGCTGATTACTTCCTTTGCAGACAGGAAGTGTGTTTGTTTACCTTGGGAATAACAAGGTCTCTATTTCAGAAAGAGGGGGGAACATGCTGTAGACCCCCTTGCCGTCCACACACACACGCACCACCCCGTCCCCCTCCCCTTTAATCTGGTCCAGTTCATATGGCCATAACAGTAAGGGAGACGGGATGGATGGCCCTGGACAGAGTGTTGTAATTGTGATTATGAAATGCCTCCCTCTATTTGCCATAATGCAGGTCAGAGAATTACCCATTAGAGCCTCCCAAAAGACTGTTGTTGTTTCAGCGCCAGCCTGCCAGCTCTATTCTGTCTGTGTGTTTCTCTCGCTTTCTCTCTCCCTCTCTCTCTCTCTCTCTGCCTTTATTCCCTCTCTCTCTCCCTCCCTCCCTGGGGCTGTGATGCAGCGTTGGTTGCTGCTGTTGTTTTTAGTGTTTCGCTGCGGTAGGTGGTTCTGACTGGTTTGGAATTTGCATACTCCCCTACAAAACCTCCCGAGTGGAGCCGAACATACATACAAGCACGCACAGACACACACACAAAGTACCTCCCGAGTGGAGCGGGACGGCCGATACATTAAGCTGCTTGTTTATTCATGCCAGCTCTCCTGCTTTAGGAGAAAATCCTGCAGATTTTCATGTCTCTTCACTAAGCCTGCAGCCTCATAGAGAGCATTGTTAGGAGCAGAACACACACGCAGTAGAACACACACACACACTCACACAATGGAATAGTCACCACCAGTGATAATTCAACACATTCAAATACAATGATTTCAGATATGTTTTTAAATGTTCTGAACGCTTCGTCTGAATTACTTGGGAAAGTATTTCTCCTTCGTATGACAGTAAATAGTGCACATAGCTGTATCAATAGGAATTCACCGTACTAACAGACAGTACTTCTACTTGGTCATTTTGTTCGTCCTTTTGTGGTCTGTCTGGTCTCTTAACCTCCTCCTCAGACACACCGATCCGTCTGCCTTGACAAAGGCTATGTTGTGTTGCTACTCAACTCCCACTCAGATAGCAGATATGACCTGACACACACACAGAGAGATATGCTTTCTCCTGGCCGTCACACCTCACCACCGACCCATTAACCTCTAACCTATTCAATATAGCCAGGCCCGGAGGCTCTCTGTAACCACGGTAACCAGCGCATTCCCCTGGTGACATATCAGAAGGCAGGCTGTATTGACGTTGTGTTGGTATTAATAACTGATGATCAGCCCTGCTCTGTAAATGAGTAGGTAGTGGCAGACATAGAACACACACACACAGAACAAATATACACACACACACAGCAGGACGTAGACGCTCAGACAGAACAGACAGTCCCCGAGGCCTCCCCTGACCCTGTGTCAAATGCTGAGTGCTAAAAACCAGTCTTGACACACACACACACGCTCAGCCCTACCCTCCAGGTCTAAGGATCAGCAGTAGACAGATTTACAATTATCTCTTGAGTGTATACTGTCTCTCTCAACTACTACAACACACACACACTGTCTGCGGTTATGCAAATAGCCAAACAAGTCAGTCAAGATAGGATCATTGTGAGTACTGACCATGTTTCACCTCTACACAAACACCTGAAGCCACTCTTCCCATCTACATCCTCAACGTCTGCAATAGGGATAGAATGAACACATCTCATATACAGTGAGGGGAAACAAGTATTTGATCCCCTGCTGATTTTGTACGTTCGCCCACTGACAAAGAAATGATCAGTCTATAATTTTAATGGTAGGTTTATTTGAACAGTGAGAGAATGAATAACAACAACAAAATCCAGAAAAACGCATGTCAAAAATTTTATAAATTAATTTGCATTTTAATGAGGGAAATAAGTATTTGACCCCCTCTCAATCAGAAAGATTTCTGGCTCCCAGGTGTCTTTTATACAGGTAATGAGCTGAGATTAGGAGCACACTCTTAAAGGGAGTGCTCCTAATCTCAGCTTGTTACCTGTATAAAAGACACCTGTCCACAGAAGCAATCAATCAATCAGATTCCAAACTCGCCAAGACCAAAGAGCTCTCCAAGGATGTCAGGGACAAGATTGTAGACCTACACAAGGCTGGAATGGGTTACAAGACCATCGCCAAGCAGCTTGGTGAGAAGGTGACAACAGTTGGTGCGATTATTCGCAAATGGAAGAAACACAAAAGAACTGTCAATCGCCCTCGGCCTGGGGCTCCATGCAAGATCTCTCCTCGTGGAGTTGCAATGATCATGAGAACGGTGAGGAATCAGCCCAGAACTACACGGGAGGATCTTGTCAATGATCTCAAGGCAGCTGGGACCATAGTCACCAAGAAAACAATTGGTAACGCACTATGCCGTGAAGGACTGAAATCCTGCAGCGCCCGCAAGGTCCCCCTGCTCAAGAAAGCACATATACAGGGCTGTCTGAAGTTTGCCAATGAACATCTGAATGATTCAGAGGAGAACTGGGTGAAAGTGTTGTGGTCAGATGAGACCAAAATCGAGCTCTTTGCCATCAACTCAACTTGCCGTGTTTGGAGGAGGAGGAATGCTGCCTATGACCCCAAGAACACCATCCCCACCGTCAAACATGGAGGTGGAAACATTATGCTTTGGGGGTGTTTTTCTGCTAAGGGGACAGGACAACTTCACTGCATCAAAGGGATGATGGACGGGGCCATGTACCGTCAAATCTTTGGTGAGAACCTCCTTCCCTCAGCCAGGGCATTGAAAATGGGTCGTGGATGGGTATTCCAGCATGACAATGACCCAAAACACACGGCCAAGGCAACAAAGGAGTGGCTCAAGAAGAAGCACATTAAGGTCCTGGAGTGGCCTAGCCAGTCTCCAGACCTTAATCCCATAGAAAATCTGTGGAGGGAGCTGAAGGTTCGAGTTGCCAAACGTCAGCCTCGAAACCTTAATGACTTGGAAAGATCTGCAAAGACGAGTGGAACAAAATCCCTCCTGAGATGCCAACAAGGGTTTTGCCACCAAGTACTAAGTCATGTTTTGCAGAGGGGTCAAATACTTATATCCCTCATTAAAATGCAAATCAATTTATAA
Organism: Coregonus clupeaformis; assembly: GCF_020615455.1. Lineage (NCBI taxonomy): Eukaryota > Metazoa > Chordata > Actinopteri > Salmoniformes > Salmonidae > Coregonus > Coregonus clupeaformis. Next base: position 53,561,076 of record NC_059206.1, read on the forward strand.
CATTTTTTACATGCATTTTTCTGGATTTTTTTGTTGTTATTCTGTCTCTCACTGTTCAAATAAACCTACCACTAAAATTATAGACTGATCATGTCTTTGTCAGTGGGCAAATGTACAAAATCAGCAGGGGATCAAATAGTTTTTTCCCTCACTGTAGATATAGATATCTGTAAAATGCATAGTATGCTTCCCTCCTACACTGAGTGTACAAAACATTAAGAACACCTTCGTAATATTGAGTTGCACCTCCACTTTTGCCCTCAGAACAGCCTTAGTTCATCGGGGCATGGACTCTACAAGGTGTCAAAAGCGTTCCACATGCTAGCCCATGTTGACTCCAATGCTTCCCACAGTTGTGTCAAGTTGGCCGGATGTCCTTTGGGTGGTGGACCATTCTTGATACACATAGGAAACTGTTGAGCGTGAAAAACCCTGCAGCGTTGCAATTCTTGGCACACATACACAATCCATGTCTCAATTGTTTCAAGGCTTAAAAATCCTTCTGTAACCGGTCTCCTCCCTTTCATCTACAGTGAAAGGGAGGAGTGAAGTGGATTTAAGAAGTGACATCAATAAGGGATCATAGCTTTCAACTGGATTCACCTGGTCAGTCTATGTCATGGATAGAGCTGAATGTTTTGTACACTCAGTGTATGTTGCTATTTCTGTATTAGAGGGGAGAAGAGAGGAGAGGGAAATGTGGCTAGACAGAGGAGTATAGGAGTGGGGAGGAAGAGGGGAATGTGGCTAGACAGAGGAGTATAGGAGTGGGGAGGAAGAAGGGAATGTGGCTAGACAGAGGAGTATAGGAGTGGGGAGGAAGAGGGGAATGTGGCAGGTGGTATGGGTGTCTGGATTTAAAAAAGCCTCTGCTTCATTACATATGGGGAGAGACTGGGGCACCTCTCATTTAATCAGCTTAGCATGTCTAACACACACACACAGACGTCGAGCTTACACACACACACACACACACACACACACACACACGTCTAGCTTACACACAAACACACACACTTAGAAGCACACACACACAGACGTCTAGCTTGCACATTTGCATCTGACCTGGATTCCCTGGTGTGCAGTGGGCTAATCTCATTACAGACAGAACTCTGCCGCAGGGGGAGAGAGAGCTGTAAGAGTGGGAAATGCAAGCTGCCACCACCAACGCTTCCTGCTACTCTCCTCTTTACTCTTTCTCCATTCCCTTCCTCTTCTATCTTCTTCTGTCTTCTTCCCTCTTTTGTTTCCTATCCTCTCTTCTGTTCTTCTCCCCTCCTCTCTCCTCATCCTTTCCTGTCCTCCTCTTCTTCAGCTAGACTAATTATAACCTAAAACTCTTGAGTCCATGCCTGGCGGGCCACCACCTCCCCTCCCTATGAGCCCTGGTGAAAAGTAGTGCACTATACAGGGAATAGGATGCCATTTGGGAGGCAGACGGTACCTCTGCTCCTAGACACACCATCAATCCTTATTAGTCAGTCAGACAGACAGACACTGCACAGTGAGGCTCTGCTCTGTGAGGCTGGTAATGTCTGGTCTGGCTGCCTCTGCTGTCTCAAGGTCACAGTCACACACACATTTACATTTACATTTTAGTCATTTAGCAGACGCTCTTATCCAGAGCGACTTACAGGAGCAATTAGGGTTAAGTGCCTTGCTTAAGGGCACATCGACAGATTTTTCACCTAGTCGGCTCAGGGATTAGTACCAGCGACCTTTCGGTTACTGGCACAACGCTCTTACCCGCTAAGCTACCTGCCTCTTCCCACATCTATTACCTATCCTCATCCCCTCTCTCCTCCTTAATACTCTATTGCCATTTCCTCTCACATTACTACCTATGCTCCTCTCATCCTTTCTCTTCTCTGTTCTCTACTATAGTGATGATGGGTTGAAACTTGTGAAAGGTACAGTGCCTTCAGAAAGTATTCATACTCCTTGACTCATTCCACATTTTGTTGTATTACAGCCTGAATTCAAAATGGATTAAATGTTTTTCTCAACCATCTACATACAATACCCCGTAATGACAAAGTGAAAACATGTTTTTAGAAATGTTTGAAAATGTGTTGAAAATGAAATACAGAAATCTAATTTACATAAGTATTCACACCACTGAGTAAGTACTTTGTAGAAGCACCTTTGGCAGCGATTACAGCTGTGAGTCTTTCTGGGTAAGTCTCTAAGAGCTTTCCACATCTGGATTGTACAATATTTGCCCATTTATTATTTTCTACATGCTTCAAGCTCTGTCAAGTTGGTTGTTGATCATTGCTAGACAACCATTTTCAGGTCTTGCCATAGATTTTCAAACAGATTTAAGTCAAAACTGTAACTCGGCCACTCAGGAACATTCACTGTCTTTTTGGTAAGCAACTCCAGTGTAGATTTGGCCTTGTGTTTTAGGTTATTGTCCTTCTGAAAGTTGAATTCATCTCCCAGTGTCTGGTGGAAAGCAGACTGAACCAGGTTTTCCTCTAGGATTTTGCCTGTGCTTAGCTCCATTCCATTTATTTTTTATCCTGAAAAACTCCCCAGTCAATGTTGTTGATCCATCCTCAGTTGTATCCTATCATTAAAGTCACCATTGATTTTCTTCCTGTCCGGAAACTGAGTTAGGAAGGACGCCTGTATCTTTGTAGTGACTGGGTGTATTGATACACCATCCAAAGTGTAATTAATAACTTCACCATGCTCAAAGGGATATTCAATGTCTGCTTTTTTATTTTTACCCATCTACCAATAAGTGCCCTTCTTTGCGAGGCATTGGAAAACCTCCCTGGTCTCTGTGGTTGAATCTGTATTTGAAATTCACTGCTCGACTGAGGGACCTTACAGGTAATTGTATGTGTGGGGTACAGAGATGAGGTAGTCATTAAAAGATCATGTTAAACACTATTACTACACATGCAACTTATTATGTGACTTGTTAAGCACATTTTTACTCCTGAACTTGTTTAGGCTTGCCATAGCAAAGGGGTTGAATACTTATTGACTCAAGACATTTCAGCTATTTATTTTTAATTAATTGTAAAAATTTCGAAAAACATCATTCCACTTTGGCATTATGGGATATTGTGTGTAGGCCAGTGACAACATATCCATTTATTCCATTGAAAATTTTGGCTGTAACACAACAACGTGGAAAAGTCAAGGGGTGTGAATACTTTCTTAAGGCACTGTTTGTGTCATTAGTGATGTGTGGTGGGTTAATATTCTCCTGCTTCCAGAGCCAATGACATCAGCCAGATTGCAGGAAGTGATTAAGGATGATTGGCTTCTCCTAATCGATAGCCAAGTGTAGTCTTGTCGTTGAACTTTCTCCATAACGTAGCAGACGGGAGATATAAAGCTGTCATTAGGTTTTACTGCAATGAGCAAAGCAAAGCCATCACCAGAGCGTTTTACTGGCTGGCATTTACTGACCGACCCTGCCACACTGCGCTGAGCTACACACACACACACACACACACACACACACACACACACACACACACACACACACTGTGTTTAAAAGAAAAAGTGTAATAATGCTAATAACCTTGCTAATATTTCTCCAGACGGGTTTCACGCCACGGGCAGATCAGGGCAGACTCTGAGGAAGTGGCCATGGAAACGGACCTGAGGAAATCTGGGAGCGTTGGGGTGGTGTGTGTGTGTGTGTGTGTTGGTCTGCATTGCTAAGCGGTCAGATTGCCACTGGGCTTATTTCATTAGTGTCTTTAAGCTGCTTTGGACTTCTTGACTCCAGACTAGAGTTGTTCTTAGTTCAGGACTTGGGTTCCCTCTCAGCCTCTTGAGGTACAGCTTTATGATAGCAGGTTGGCTTTTAAAGGCACACTCCTATATTCATTTTTTCAGCCAAACGGCAGTCCCACCACTTGGTTTGCTAGAAACCTGAGGAAAGGCAGTGGGGCATAGAGGCGAGACATCACGATCCTTACAATAAAACCTTCCTCCAAATTCCACAAAATCAGTGCTAGTAGGAAGCACGCCATTATCAAAAAGAGATTATTATTATTCAATTGCATGTGTCATCCCATGCTAGTAGCTATCTCTCAAGACAAATGTTTTGTTTCTCTTCATGTTTTCTGATTTGTAGAAAGGATGGGAAAGTCACAAAGGATCTCTACACACACACAAACCAGGGCTACCGTTAGCCGGTAATTGCCGGCTTTTGGCCAATAAAATACATTTAAAAGCCAATAAATAAAATTGTCCGGGGCTGCGTATCATACATCCTGATTTTACGCTTCAGCACCATTCTCTCACTCCTTGCGCACTGCCTTATGTGCAATCGCCTGCTGCTGAAGAGAGGGAGAGAGGAGCCTTGGGATACGGTTGATTTGCGAAGATGGAGGCCTGAAGTAAAATGAAAGTTAGAGTATGCCTATAGTGAAAAGCCTTCGAGGGAAATGTCCTCCATATTGGACAAGTTTTAATATTGTAGTGGACAAAGATGAGAAGAACATTGGTGCGCGGCCTACTGTGCAACTTGCTATACATGTAGGATGCCATTTCTTTTCTCGTATTTATAATCATTTGATTTAGCATTTTGTTACTTTACAGCCTTATTCTAAAATGGAATAAATACTTTTTCCCCCTTATCAAGCTACACACAATACCCCATAATTACAAAGCAAAAACAGGTTTTTAGACATTTTTGCACATTTATAAAAGAATACATAAACAGAAATATTACATTCACATAACTATTCAGACCCTTTACTCAGTACTTTGTTGAAGCACCTTTGGCAGCGATTACACCCTCGAGTCTTCTTGGGTATGACGCTACAAGCTTGGCACACCTGTATTTGGGGAGTTTCTCCCATTCTGCTCTGTAGATCCTCTCAAGCTCTGTCAGGTTGGATGGGGAGCATCGCTGCACAGCTATTTTCAGGTCTCTCCAGAGATGTTCAATCGGGTTCAAGTCCGGGATCTGGCTGGGCCACTCAAGGACATTCAGAGACTTGTCTCGAAGCCACTCTTGCGTTGTCTTGGGTGTGTGCTTAGGGTAGTTGTCCTGTTGGAAGGTGTACCTTCATGCCAGTCTGAGGTCCTGAGCGCTCTGGAGTAAATTTACATCAAGGAGCTCTCTCTACTTTGCTCCGTTCATCTTTCCCTCGATCCTGACTAGTCTCCCAGTCCCTGCCACTGAAATACATCCCCACAGCATGATGCTGCCACCACCGTGCTTCACCGTAGGGATGGTGCCAGGTTTCCTCCAGACGTGACGCTTGGCATTCAGGCCAAAGAGTTCAATCTTGGTTTCCTTTAGGTGCCTTTTGGCAAACTCCAAGCGGGCTGTCGTGCTGCTTTTTACTGAGGAAACCTTCCGTCTGGGCACTCTACAATAAAGGCCTGATTGCTGGAGTGCTGCAGAGGTTTTCCTTCTGGAAGGTTCTCCCATCTCCACAGAGGAACTCTGGAGCTCTGTCAGAGTGACCATTGGGTTCTTGGTCACCTCCCTGGCCAAGGCCCTTCTCTCCCTATTGCTCAGTTTGCTCTCGGAAGAGTCTTGGTGGTTCCAAACTTCATCCATTTAAGAATGATGGAGGCAACTGTGTTCTTGGGGACCTTCAATGCTGCAGAAATGTTTTGGTACCCTTCCCCAAATCTGTGCCTCGACACAATCCTGTCTTGGAGCTCCACAAACAATTCCTTCGTCCTCCTGGCTTGGTTTTTGCTCTGACATGCACTGTCAACTGTGGGACCTTATATAGACAGGTTTTTGCCTTTCCAAATCATGTCCAATCAATTGAATTTACCACAGGTGGACTCTAATCAAGTTGTAGAAACATCTCAAGGATGATCAATGGAAACAGGATGCACCTGAGCTCAATTCCAAGTCTCATAGCAAATGGCCTCAGTACTTATGTAAATAAGGTGTTTCTGTTTTCATTGTTTTTGCTTTGTCATTATGGGTATTGTGTGTAGATTGATGAGGAAAATGTTTTATTTAATCCATTTTAGAATAAGGCTGTAACGTAACAAAATGTGGAAAAAGTCAAGGGGTCTGAATACTTTACGAATGCACTGTACATCTGTGTATCTGACTATAAAGAAATGCATGTCGGTGTCGTAGCAAGCCTATAGGCCTATGCATGCAATTTAGTGCTAAAATCTCTGACATCTGAACCGTGAGGTGGACAATTATTGTTTTAGGAAATTAAAAACCAATAAAACAATAGGCTATAAAGTTTTGCATATGCTACACATCGAAACACAAGGAATAGTGTTTTTGTAATTTGTTATAGGCTGTTTTTAAGGACATGTAAATGTGGCTAATTTGGCCAATATCCCTCATGTTTTGATGGGCTAGCTGCTTGGGAGGACGCCCTAATGGGATACTCACCCAATGCATATGGATGACCAGTAAATTTCTCAGATGTCTGATAAATTCAAATCTTCCCAGAAATGTTCCTAACTGAAACCCTGACAGAGAGACACACACACACACTTTCTCTTCTGAACCTAGCCAGGGGAACAAATGTATACACTCCCTCCCCAGGGCCGAATTAATGCAGGGGCTTACCGGGGCCGAGGCCCCTGTGCCCAGGCCCGTGGGGGCCCAACAGGTAGCTAAAAATAATAATAATACATGTAATACAGTATATATTATACAGTATATAATGCATATGTAGGATATATTTTTTACACATTTTTACTGCAACCACCAACCTCAGGAGCCCGTTCTCATTGAGTATAGACAGCCTGCTGCTGCCGCTCTGCTAATCATCAGATTGGGGGAGTAGAGGAGGTAAGTGGGTAACTGGGGGCCCTGCCTTGAATGGGTAACTGATTAATAAAAAATAAACCGCATAATAGGTAAATGTATCTGTCAGGGCCCAAGGTCATAAGGGGCATGAGGCAAAAAAAATAAGAACATTATTTTGTACATTTTGATTATTATTTTATCCAACTACAGGAACCCGCTCTCAATGTTCAAAATACACCAGAGAGCATAATTTAGCCACATATTGAAAACATTACTGTGGATAAAATGTTATCACAAGCCATACAGGTAACTGCCAAAATAAAGGAAACGCAAACATAAAGTGTCTTAAAAGGGTGTTAGGCCACCATGATCTGCCAGAACAGCTTCAATGCTCCTTGGCATAGATTCTACAAGTGGACCTAAACCATTCAAGGAAAATGCACCCCACACACCATAACATAAACGTTATATCCCTCATTTACTCAAGTGTTTCCTTTAGTTTGGCAGTTACCGGTTGTCAGGAAGGCCGCAATTTGGACAGCATGTGCACCAAATATACAGCTTGTTCCGTTGTGGCCATAGACATATCATCCATAGAAGGGATTTGGAACCTCGGCTCTTACCCTGGCAATTTGAGTGTTAAACTCATGGGTACGCTAGCAATGGCTGCCAGTCCTGACTTGAATGGGAACTGTCATCTATGGATTATATTTCTATGGTTGGTTGCGGCTGTATGTTTGCCTTTTGCAATTTTCAAAATACAATTGCGGTAAAAACGTACAGTTTGGGAAAGCAAATGCCTCCGTCTGTAGAAACAATATTTAAAAAATCTCTCAAAAACTCCAATCTTTTTGCGAACAGCAGCACTGTTTTTCCCAATTAAAAAAACAAAGCCCCAGGGCCTATGATTTCTTAATCCGGCCTTGTCCCTCCCTGTGTCCTACATGGCAGATGGTTGTGTGAATAAACGTTTTACTGACTCTGACTTCGTCCCAAATGGCACCCTGTTCCCTGTATAGTGCACTCCTTTTGACCAAGGCCCAGAGGGCTCTGGTCTAAAGTAGTGCACTATGTAGGGAATAGAGTGCCATTTGGGACGCAGCCTGGCTCTTTTCAACAGTTATCAGACAAACAGTTCCTGTCACACACCATGTTTGTTTGAACACAAAAATAATTTTTGATTCGAGCAACTCACACACACACACCCCGTTTGATTCCATATCTGTGTTCCGTTCGCGCATCATGTGCATGTTTCTATGACAACATCATATCGCTACCTTTTTTTATCTTGAGTATTTGTGTGTTTTATATACACACACACTCCCTCACACACAAGCTGCCTCTTTCACACACACTCACGCACCAATACTCATACTCTTGCACATACAATCCTTTTGATGCAGGTTTTGCAGTAGGTTGAATGTCGCTCCTACCCGCTCTCCTAGAGATTCTTCACATCTCTGAACTGGACCTCTGACTCTGAGAACCTCTGCAGTACTGATCAGCTGGACTGATATCTATTCTCTCCCATGTCATTTCATAAACACAAACTACTGTAATGTAATACACCAGACAGCCAAGCCAGTGGCTATCTGAGTAGCAGCTATCTACAAACCAGCGCTGCACTATCAGATGTAGATGAAGAGCACAGTATGTCCTCTCCATCTCTGCTGTCCTTCCTTACCCTAAAGATGATATCTAGCTATAGCTACGCTGCATGTGATTATTCAGACCGGCTTTCTCCCAGGCCTTCTCTTTTCTCCTGGGCTGTAACAGGCATGGCTTTCTGTCTCTGTAATGTACTGGAGATCCAACTGTTCAGAAGACAAGTATCACATGGCAGTGCAGAGGACCCCACGGCCCTACAGCCAGGAGATGCCATCACTCAGATAAACCTACTATCCATCTTTCTATTCAGTGTGCACCTCATCTATCTATGGCCTATTTATTGCCTTACCTCCATAACTTGCTACATTTGAACACACTGTATATATATTTTCTGTTGTATTTTTGACTTTATGTTTTGTTTTACCCCATATGTAACTCTGTGTTTTTGTTCTTATCGCACTGCTTTGCTTTATCTTGGCCAGGTCGCAGTTGTAAATGAGAACTTGTTCTCAACTGGCTTACCTGGTTAAATAAAGGTGAAATAAATTTTGTTTAAAAAAATCTATCCTTTGTGTCCTCAGAATTGACCTTTGTCTCTCTCTCCCTCTCTGTCTCTCTCTCTCTCTCTCTGTCTGTCTCTCTCTCTCTCCCACCCTTCTACTCCTATTTGTGCTCTGCGGTCCTTCAGTCAGTGGCTCCCCGTTGCGTCTCTCTGACTCAATTTTCAGCCAGTGACTCTCGGCTGGTGGGCTGGCTCCGTCTTGGCCTCTCAGAAGCCATTAGTGCTGAGGTCTAAATTGGTCTGATGCACGCAGGGGGATCCAGCTCTCCTGCTGCTGCAGACAGACATGATTGGCAGACATGATTGGCTGCGTCCCAAATGGCACCCTATTCCCTACTTAATGCACTACTTCTGACTAGAGCCCTATGTGGGCCCTTTTCGAAAGTAGTTCACTATAAAGGGAATAGGGTGCCATTTGGGACGCTGCCCTACTCTTTCCTCCCTCTCAGCCATGGGAATATAGCATAAGCACTGCTAGACGGCAGGGATGGTGGGACTGAGGGAGAATGGAACTGTTGATGTCAAAGGTGAAATGGCAAGTAGACAAGCATCAGGCTGGCAGCACCATGTGAATGCTGATACCATGCGTCTCTCTCTCTGCTCTGTCTCTCTCTCCCCTTCTCTCGCTCCCTCTGAAGGGAGTGATGTCTTCTCTCCCTCACTATGAGGAAATTGGTTCGGACATGAGTTGACCTGTGAGTCATAAGGGCAGTGTGAGTCCCTATGCAGTTGGAGCTGTAGTGTTTTGTTGCTGCTAGTACCCAGCTGACCCCCTGGAGACCCATGTTGTTTGGAGCTATAGAGTGGTAGACCCATAAATACCATATGTTCTATTTTATTTTGTGGGTGCACAGATGTTTATGGAGGGCAACATTGCTCCAAGGGTTCCTTGATGTACCTCACTACCACTAGGGCTGTTACGGTGACCGTATGGTAATCATGGAATTAGACTTCTCCAAGCTCTGATGCTGCTGATGGTCATTAGTAGCCTACCAAACTTGCTAACTGCCTGGTACTCAGCACTCTATTGTCCCTCTAATCACTCTGACATCAATGCAAATTTATTCTGAAATCTAATCGAACACTACATGAGAGCCCATGAGCTCATGTTGCGCAACATTTCTATAGGCTATGCAATTGCGTGAGAAAACAGAGTGATGGCCTCTATTAAAAAGAGGAGGATCCGATCAGCTTTCTATAGGCTAGGAGAGAGGTTCTACTATATTTATTGATCAACTTTCCTAATATTAAGCACATTGCTTCTCTTTACAACAGGATAGCATGAAAATTAACCACGGGAATAGCATCCTCCATTCGCAAAGTGCATAGATGACATGTATTTTTTCCCCCTACCCCTGTTTCAAGACAGGTGCATGATAAAGGTCCATTCTAAATCAAACAAATTTCACACAAATATTATTTAATATATGTGAAGACGAGATTAAATCAAGAATAGTCTGATGGGTGACAATATTTGCCTATCACTTGTGAATGATATATTTGCTGCCGGGAAATTCGAGGCATTATCAAGTGCTTGTCAAATTGTGAATGAGAGACTGATGAAGTGTGTACAGCCTGTGCAAAAAATAAAACAGCGCTCATGCCTTTCATGCAACTTTTTTCAAATCATCATTAGTCGCATCATGCAGCCTCAGAATGTATTTAAAATCAAAACATATACGGCCTCCCGAGTGGCGCAGCGGTCTAAGCACTGCATCGCAGTGTTGCGGCATCACTACAGCCTGGGGTTCGATCCCAGGCTGTGTCATTACCGGCCGTGACCGGGAGTCCCATTGGGCGGCGCACAATTGGCCCATCGTCGTCCGGGTTAGGGGAGGGTTTGGCCGGGAATTGCTTTACTTGGCTCATCGCGCTCTAGCGACTCCTTGTGGAGGGCCGGGCACCTGCAGGCTGACTTCAGTTTGTCAGTTGAACGGTGTTTCCTGCGACACAATTGGAGAGAAAATGGGGGTAGAAATTACAACAAAACAATAAATCTAAAAATCTAAACATATAGCCCAATGTTTGTATCACAACTAAAGTGGCCAAATAACGAATTAAAATTTAGCACATTAATCCGCTTTACAACGGGTGTAGAGCCTAACTGGCATACATATGCAGCGCGTGAGTTTCAAGTTTGGGGAAGATCATTTTCACCATAAAAATGCACCTTTACAGTTGTGGTCAAAAGTTTTGAGAATGACACAAGTATTGGTCTTCACAAAGTTCGCTGCTTCAGTGTTATGAGATATTTTTGTCAGATGTTACTATGGTATACTGAAGTATAATTACAAGCATTCCATACGTGTCAAGGGCTTTTATTGACAATTACATTACGTTTATGCAAAGAGTCAATATTTGCAGTGTTGACCCTTCTTTTTGAAGACCTCTGCAATCCGCCCTGGCATGCTGTCAATTAACTTCTGGGCCACATCCTGACTGATGGCAGCCCATTCTTGCATAATCAATGCTTGGAGTTTGGCAGAATTTGTGGGTTTTTGTTTGTCCACCCGCCTCTTGAGGATTGACCACAAGTTCTCAATGGGATTAAGGTCTGGGGAGTTTCCTGGCCATGGACTCAAAATGTCGATGTTTTGTTCCCCGAGCCACTTAGTTATCACTTTTGCCTTATGGCAAGGTGCTCCATCATGCTGGAAAAGGCATTGGTCGTCACCAAACTGTTCTTGGATGGTTGGGAGAAGTTGCTCTTGGAGGATGTGTTGGTACCATTCTTTATTCATGGCTGTGTTCTTAGGCAAAATTGTGAGTGAGCCCACTCCCTTGGCTGAGACGCAACCCCACACATGAATGGTCTCAGGATGCTTTACTGTTGGCATGACACATTACTGATGGTAGCGCTCACCTTATCTTCTCCGGACAAGGTGTTTTCCGGATGCCCCAAACAATCGGAAAGGGGATTCATCAGAGAAAATGACTTTACCCCAGTCCTCAGCAGTCCAATCCCTGTACCTTTTGCCGAATATCAGTCTGTCCCTGATGTTTTTCCTGGAGAGAAGATGGCCTGGTGTCAAGAAGGGCAGCAAAGAAGCCACCTCCAAAAGTCTTCGCCTCACTGTGCGTGCAGATGCACTCACACCTGCCTGCTGCCATTCCTGAGCAAGCTCTGCACTGGTGGTGCCCCGATCCCGCAGCTGAATCAACTTTAGGAGACGGTCCTGGCGCTTGCTGGACTATCTTGGGCGCCCCGACGCCTTCTTCACAACAATTGAACCTCTCTCCTTGAAGTTCTTGATGATCCGATAAATGGTTGATTTAGGTGCAATCTTACTAGCAGCAATATCCTTGCCTGTGAAGCCCTTTTTGTGCAAAGCAATGATGATGGCACGTGTTTCCTTGCAGGTAACCATGGTTAACAGAGGAAAACCAATGATTTCAAGCACCACCCTCCTTTTAAAGCTTCCAGTCTGTTATTCTAACTCAATCAGCATGACAGAGTGATCTCCAGCCTTGTCTTCGTCAACACTCTAACCTGTGTTAACGAGAGAATCACTGACATGATGTCAGCTGGTCCTTTTGTGGCAGGGCTGAAATGCAGTGGAATTTTTTTGGGGGGATTAAGTTCATTTTCATGGCAAAGAGGGACTTTGCAATTAATTGCAATTCATCTGATCACTCTTCATGACATTCTGGAGTATATGCAAATTGCCATCATCAAAACTGAGGCAGCAGACTTTGTGAAAATTAGTATTTCTGTCATTCTCAAAACTTTTGACCACGACTGTATAACAAAAGCATTACATGTTAATCACATTTCCAGTCACTTTTTAGAATGGTGTTTTCCTGCTAATGGAACATTTGCGCTTGTAGCCTACTGCCATGTGCGCATTGCTGCGCTTATAATGTGAAGAACCTTTTAAGCTAAAGGTTCTGATCTGTTGCGTCAGCCTCATTACTTCAAAAAAAAAGTTTTGATGCTAGTGGGTGTATTTAATTTGGGGTCTATCGCATCCCACAAGTGTCCCAGACTACGTTTGGAATATTTATTTCTCGCACAGAATAGAATGGGTCAACTTTTGTACTGTGGGGGATAATAGATTGACATAAGCTAGTGCTTTTGCTGTTCGTTAGGCCTACTCATCTTGTTGGCTGACCAAAAGTAAATGTGGACAGTTCTTCCAAGATCTTCAATATGCGCCTCGGAATTAGATAAGGACACAACGGCCACTGGCCGCAAAAGGCATGGATTGTTTTAGGGGTCATTATGGCCACACAAAGGGGATGCCACCGGGAAATTCGAGGCATCATTAGTCGCATCATGCAGCCTTAAAATGTATTAAAAATCTAAACATATAGCCCAACGTTTGTATCACCATTAAAGTTACAGAAATAACTCTAAATTAAGCATATGAGTACCTGTTTCTTTGTTAACCTCTCAACACAGAATAGCCGCATGTGCGCACTCCCCCAAATCGTTTGGAGAAAATATCCTTTCTATTTTATTCAGTTGTGTTCAGTTTTATTCTTCATACTATTAAATAATTCCATGGAATTTTAGAGAAAATCTTGTCTGCTAAATGAACTAGTGTAGCCCACAGCCATATGGCTTAGGCAGATCAGGACCTAACATAAGGACAACTCAGAGTATGCTATTCTGTTCTTCTGAAACAGACTACATTTTCTTCATATCATGTTTCTTTAGACCTGTCTAAAATTAATAATGTATTTATTGTGATGTTGTAGGCTATATTACATGGATTTATTATACTTTTTTAAATGTAGATGTTCCAAAGGTCTGCATCAGTGGCTTGTAGGCTATGCGTGGAAGCCGGGAGATGCTAAATGTGTTTATGTTAATGAATGGTCAATTACCGTGAGACCGGGTGTTATTTGCTTGACAGTCACCGGCTGACAAAATGTCATGACCGCCACAGCCCTAACCACCACAACCCCCATGTCTTTTTGTCTGGTGTATTGATGATTGTGAGTTGATAATTTATATGTTTCTATTCAGGCCAATGGCATGTTTAGATGAGTGACCATACTTGAGCTGTTAGAACATGATTTGATGCCTTTACAATAACCTGGGTTCCTTGAAATTCTGAGCAGAGTTAGCTAGCGATTGGTGGTTGTGCAAAGTGGGAGTGAACGATAGCATGAGGTAATGGAGGGAGGCAGGGCTGTAATATAGCAACACGGGGGGACTCCACTCCCAGTCTGCTCGCTCTCTCTCTCTCTCTCTCTCTCTCTCTCTCTCTCTCTCTCTCTCTCTCTCTCTCTCTCTCTCTCTCTCTCTCTCTCTCTCTCTCTCTCTCTCTCTCTCTCTCTCTCTCTCTCAGGTATAATATGTTGCTGTTTTGCATAGCGTAGTGCTGTAGGCCTCCTGTAGCTCAGTTGGTAGAGCATGGCACTTGCAACGCCAGGGTTGTGGGTTCGATTCCCACGGGGGGGCCAGTATGAAAAATGTATGCACTCACTTAACTGTAAGTCGCTCTGGATAAGAGCGTCTGCTAAATGACTAAAATGTAAATGGTTCCTGGCCTGAGACTCCAGACAGTCTGTATGGAGCTAGATAACATCTCAGCCACGCAGGCATCACAATGGGTATCCCTCAACATGACACAACCACCCTGCCGCCTGCCTACCCCTGTGTTCCCTGTCTACTGCCTCTACGGACATAGTGGTGCCCCCGGCTTCCTCTCTGGCTCCCTTGCTCCAGCCACTGCTAGGCTGCCCTGCTCTCTCACTCACTCACACACACTTAACCTTCCTTGCTCTCACACACCGTCACTTTCTATTTACGACCCAATGGAAACCATTGATTCTAGTAACAAACTTTTCCTTTTACTTCTAGTCGCCTTGTTCTTTTGGTTATGGAACCCCTATTTGCTTTAAACCAGATGCCCACTGTGTTGGCGTAAGAGTTGTGGACATTTAGCAAAATAGTTCACATTTACTGCAGTAAGACAAAGGTGAAACATCAGGGTAATTCTTTCATACAGTTTTCCCCCCAAAGTGAAATATCAGGTCATTAAATGTTTCACCTGAAAGTCGTGTCTTGCTCTTGTGTCTCTTATAAAATACATATGTTTCTCTCTTTATAGGCCCTGTATGTTAGTTTGTCCCCTCTCTCTTCTCTAGGCCCAGGACCTGAATGTGATTGAGGAGGTGATCAGGATGATGCTGGAGATCATCAACTCGTGTCTGTCTAACTCTCTACACCACAACCCTAACCTGGTCTACGCCCTGCTCTACAAGAGAGAGCTCTTCGAACAGTTCAGAACACACCCCTCCTTCCAGGACATCATGCAGAACCTCGACACAGTGAGTGAGAGAGAGAGAGGCATACGAACGAGTGCTCACATGCACATACAGACGGACACTGCTCAGACACACGCGCGCACCCCATTCCAATGAATTGAAATTGAATTGAAACATGAATCCAACAGGCAATTTGCAATTTATTAACAGGATTTAGAAAGCATAAGACTTCAGAATAGTTTTGTGAAAAAGCTTTGTAAGTTTTGGTCACTATTGAACTGTTAGAAGGAAGAAGAAACCAGCACAGTACAACTCAATTCAAGTTTCTGATTTGTATTGATGAATAAAATAAGTCCACTCTCTGTACCCTCATGGGGCTGATAGTAAAATATTAATTCAGAACATGATTATGTTGTCGAGAGCTACACTAGCTGTCATTCAGTCTTCCAACAAGTGTCTAGGGACAGTTAAGACAGATGGCAGCTTAATCTTCACTAGTCCTTTCCCTGTTACCCAGCCCTGCTGCCTCTAATGCTTGTATGTGCTGCAGCCTGTTTGAGAGGTCTGCCTGGGACTCTGGAGCAAGGCTGGTTTAGTTTCTGCTCCTTAAATTAACCCCATATGGGAAACCTTCAGACCCAATGAAGACATCAGTAGACATGCTGTTCTCAGACACAGATCGTGTCGGGAGTTGTAGTAGAAGACGGATTAGGGATGTAGTGATTCACCGATACGCATCGGTCCCCGGTTCAAATGTTGAAGATGTGAGTGCATCGGTCCGCGAGAGCCCAAACTGATCCAAATGAAGCATGCATCAGTAAGAGAACCTATTCAAACGTTCCGAATCGGTTCACTGTTTTTTACTCATCTTTTTTTCGGACTTATTCCGAAAATACTCTAATCTGTTGGGACTGAATTGATGCATCCTCTCCTTCAGCCTATTGAAGTTTTATGCATGTAACTGCGTATGACATTGTCAAATTCAACCCGTTGTAGAATGTTCTTTGCTTACCTGGCTGTTCTCGCAGTGCAATCACTGAGACAATGTAGTGTGCCGTGTCAAAAGTATGGAAACATGGACAGACCATAGGACAGTTCGTCCAAATCCACTAATCAAATCACAACCAATCGTTTCAAACTATGCCAATGTATCTAGATGCGTATCGAATCGTCATTGTAAAAGAGAGATACACATCCCTAGGGCGGATTCATATCCCTCGTCTCCTCTATCCATTCCCTCGTCTCTTTCCTTCCTCTCTGCTCTCTACCAGTGTGATCTTATAACCCAGAACCAAATGTTGATATTGATGTCGACATTAATTAGAATCTGTCATAAGAGACTACTACCAGTGTAACGAAAGCATGTAACGAAAGAGAAGAAACATTCCCTTTTTGAAAGTAGAACCCAATGTTTGTAATGTGAAATAAAATGACTGACTATTACTTGCTTTTTATAGGCCAAATCTCACCCAAACACTCTTCTTTTGAAAAGCAGCAGATTTATTCTCCAGAATCATTCAAGCTGCCTTGATCTTATAGCCCATGTTGCTAGGATACGTTTATCAGCTGTTTGTCTAACTTCAGACTACACCTGGGCAGTGTTGTGTTCGAGACCACCTAAAGTGGGATCGAGTCAAGACCAAGACGGTAGCAAATCGAGTACGAGTCAAGTACATGATTGTAATTCTGTCAGATCGGCACCATAATAAGAGCTCCAAATATACAGTAATTATTTGTCAATATTTCAGAACAAAATATGGATTCTTTAGCCATTCAGAATGGTGGAAAAATGTATTCTGTGGGCAAATAGAGAGCCACTCTTCAAATGATCACTAACCATGGTCTGTAAATAATGTTACAATTTCCCCCAGTCTCCCCTCAGCGAGTGCGCGACTCTCAAACAATTTCCCACAGTCTTCCCTTCTATGGGAGCAAGGAAATTCCGAAGCGCGTGACAAGGTTTGAGGATATGTTTCAACAAAAGTAAAGGACCATAATGTTACGAGTAAAGTAGAAAGCCCAGGTTTTAATAGGCTATAAGATATAATTGTTTCATGAAAGGAGTGTGGATCTCTGGCCTGGCAAAGTGATTTTATGTGCTGACTGAACAGGGGCTGATAATTGAGTTTTTAACTCCACTGGGGCCTCATTTATAAACCTTGCGTACGCACAAAATATGCCCCAAAACATGCGTGTGCCAATTTTCACGCAAAAGTTGGAATTTATAAAAACTGAACTTCACGTGAGAATGTGCTTATCCTCCCGCAATCTTTAGACCATGCGTACGCACAGTTTCTAGTGGTTGAAGTATTGCATTTCACGAATGCAAAAGTAGCTTAGTAGTAGCAAATGGGGAATATACACTGAGTGTACAAAACATTAGGATCAACTGCTCTTTCCATGACATAGACTGACCAGGTGAACGCTATGATCCCTTATTGATGTGACTAGTTAAATCCACTTCAATCAGTATAGATTAAGTGGAGGAGACAGGTTAAAAACAGATTTCTAAGCCTTGAGACAATTGAGACATGGATTGTGTGCCATTCAGAGGGTGAATGGTCAAGACAAAATATTTAAGTGCCTTTGAATGGGGTATGGTAGTAGGTGCCAGGCGCACCGGTTTGAGTGTGGCAAGAACTGCAACGCTGCTGGGTGTATCAAGAATGGTCCACCACCCAAAGGACATCCAGCCAAGTTGACACAACTGTGGGAAGCATTGGAGTCAACATGGGCCAGCATCCCTGTGGAACGCTTTCGACACCTTGTAGAGTCCATGCCCAGACGAATTGAGGCTGTTCTGAGGGCAAAAGAGAGTGCAACTCAATATTATATCAATATTAATTTTGTACACTCAGTGCATGATAACACTCTTATTCATAACAAAAAAACAGGTAGCTAAATATAATAACAAAATGCAATAATTTGCTGTTAGTGAGAAGAGCAAAAATCTTGGCGTATTTATTTTCTTTGGATTCTAAAATAATTCGAAATAGGTATCTATTTCCTACTATTTATTTCATGTCTCTGATCATTGCAGAATCAATTCCTCACCTTTTCTGACTCTAGCTAGGTTTCCATCCAATTGGTGACAGATTTTTATGCGAATATTAAAAAATCTGCATTTTCCCACGAGAGATGTTTCCATCAAGTGGACTTGTTGCAGGTAAAAGGCTGTGCGTGATGACGTAGTGCAAATAAAAATACCTTTTGCGGTTAAATTCCCATTTACCGAATAAAAAAATACATTTTGAACTCTACTGATGGTTTTCTCACCAAAAATGTTGCGTTACATAGCAAGTGTGCCCACACTGGTATTGGCACGTGCACTCTAGCCAACAGCGCTATCTGCGTGCTGTTGGCTAGACGCACGTATATCCTACATGATGAGATTATTATTATTATTATTATGGACAAAAAAGCGAGATTATTTTTAGTTGTCAAACGGTAGCCAATCATCGATCATCATGTCACTAGAATAAGACCCTTGATATTTATTGGAAAGGAACATCAAGCTCATCACCTTGCACTTTCACCACCCTGTGAATTTCATCATAATTTATTTAATCTGAAGCCTAATAAACTGCATGGTTTCCCGAGTCGTAGTGGGAGGACCACACATGTCATCACGTGACTCCAAGTTCACTTCAATATGATGGTTATTATATCAATATTTGCTCATAAAAGCGGCGGTCATAAAAAAATGTATCCGACATGTACTTTACTCGCATAGAAAGGTTTGATGGAAACCTGGTTAGTGATGGTTTCATACTCGAGGAATAACTTATAGGCCTATACAACAAGTTAGGATAGGCTACCATTCGTCCCATCTCTCATTTAATTGGACCCACTTCACAGTAGTAAATAGATAAGCTATGTCAAGTATTTTGGTCAATGCGATTCAATTTGAAGCACAGTTTGACGGTAGAACAGACGGTTCACCTTTTCCATTGACGTTTGTAGGCTATGTCTGAAAACTGTAATTTCTCGAGTCTATTAGATAGGCTACTATAATTTGTTTTTGCTCTATGCATCTGAAAGGGAACTCTGGTTATAACACAGGCCTACAATGGAATTTGACAGGTGAACAGAGTTTATCTTTTGCATTTAATGTGTGTAGGCTACCACTGCATGTAGGCCTACTGTAGTTTTATTTTTGTTTCAGAATTCGCGGCCAGTGCAGCATATTTACGTTCGGGAAAAAGTAAATGCAAAACATTATTGAATGCAAATGATCTGTTTACAGGTCTAAAATGATTTGTTATTGTTTTTGTGTTTCCGAAAAGGTCAGAACAGCAAATTTCACTGCAAAAGAAAACATTCTGCCACCTCCAAAGACATTTGATCAAGTTCGCCATTGCTATTTCCTTTAGATACTGTCTTGGCCTAATTCCAATACTTCCAAAGTACAGTGGGGAAAAAAAGTATTTAGTCAGCCACCAATTGTGCAAGTTCTCCCACTTAAAAAGATGAGAGAGGCCTGTAATTTTTATCATAGGTACACGTCAACTATGACAGACAAAATGAGGAAAAAAAATCCAGAAAATCACATTGTAGGATTTTTAATGAATTTATTGGCATATGATGGTGGAAAATAAGTATTTGGCCAATAACAAAAGTTTCTCAATACTTTGTTATATACCCTTTGTTGGCAATGACACAGGTCAAACGTTTTCTGTAAGTCTTCACAAGGTTTTCACACACTGTTGCTGGTATTTTGGCCCATTCCTCCATGCAGATCTCCTCTAGAGCAGTGATGTTTTGGGGCTGTCGCTGGGCAACACAGACTTTAAACTCCCTCCAAAGATTTTCTATGGGGTAGAGATCTGGAGACTGGCTAGGCCACTCCAGGACCTTGAAATGCTTCTTACGAAGCCACTCCTTCGTTGCCGGGCGGTGTGTTTGGGATCATTGTCATGCTGAAAGACCCAGCCACGTTTCATCTTCAATGCCCTTGCTGATGGAAGGAGGTTTTCACTCAAAATCTCACGATACATGGCCCCATTCATTCTTTCCTTTACACGGATCAGTCATCCTGGTCCCTTTGCAGAAAAAACTGCCCCAAAGCATGATGTTTCCAACCCCATGCTTCACAGTAGGTATGGTGTTCTTTGGATGCAACTCAGCATTCTTTGTCCTCCAAACACGACGAGTTGAGTTTTTACCAAAAAGTTATATTTTGGTTTCATCTGACCATATGACATTCTCCCAATCCTCTTCTGGATCATCCAAATGCACTTCAGACGGGCCTGGACATGTACTGGCTTAAGCAGGGGGACACGTCTCGCACTGCAGGATTTGAGTCCCTGGCGGCGTAGTGTGTTACTGATGGTTGGCTTTGTTACTTTGGTCCCAGCTCTCTGCAGGTCATTCACTAGGTCCCCCGTGTGGTTCTGGGATTTTTGCTCACCGTTCTTGTGATCATTTTGACTCGCACGGGGTGAGATCTTGCGTGGAGCCCCAGATCGAGGGAGATTATCAGTGGTTTTGTATGTCTTCCATTTCCTAATAATTGCTCCCACAGTTGATATCTTCAAACCAAGCTGCTTACCTATTGCAGATTCAGTCTTCCCAGCCTGGTGCAGGTCTACTTTTTTGTTTTTGGTGTCCTTTGACAGCTCTTTGGTCTTGGCCATTGTGAAGTTTGGAGTGTGACTGTTTGAGGTTGTGGACAGGTGTCTTTTATACTGATAACAAGTTCAAACAGGTGCCATTAATACAGGTAACGAGTGGAGGACAGAGGAGCCTCTTAAAGAAGAAGTTACAGGTCTGTGAGAGCCAGACATCTTGCTTGTTTGTAGGTGACCAAATACTTATTTTCCACCATAATTTGCAAATAAATTCATTAAAAATCCTACAATGGGATTTTCTGGATTTTTTTTTCTCAATTTGTCTGTCATAGTTGACGTGTACCTATGATGAAAATTACAGGCCTCTCTCATCTTTTTAAGTGGGAGAACTTGCACAATTGGTGGCTGACTAAATACTTTTTTTCCCCACTGTATATAGCAAAGAAGGGCGTTATTGTCAACATAAAAGGTGAATGATGGGCTTTTTTCAGGTGGAGTTATAATACTCATTCACGCGTGCACAGTTTTACAACAGGTCTAATTTATAATGGGACACATATGTATGGCTTGCGCCAAGTTTATAAATCTCTATTTTTTGTGTAAAATGTACACAGTGGTTATAAATGAGGCCCCGGGTCTCGGCTGGTCTCACGAAGAAACTACGAGTCCTCATTGTCCCGAAGTTGAGTCAAGACCGAGTAAAAATGGATCCGAGACACTATGTGGTCTACTACAACCCTGCCTGAGGGGGTGATGGTGAGGGGGTGACGTCTGTTGCAATGGTAAACTAGTGTGAAGACCCAAAGCACAGGATTAAATGAATTAGGATCCAGATGATACAAATAGAAGCTGAGAAGAGATGATAGTTCAATCAGATCAACATATGTTATTGATGTACAGAGACGAGACTCATTGAAGTGTAAATTCTCTTGAGTGTCAGTGGTGTCAAAGAAAAGCACTGCCTCAGTTTCATGAAAGACTAGCCTTTCACAGTCATGAAAAGACTAGACCTCAAATTGTAACTGTGTGTAATTGTTCACTTACAATTACACACACACAGACGAAAAACACTATCTCTCTCACACTACGCGCACACACACACACACACACACACAAAAGACTGAAAAACAACAGTTAAACTGAAAGGTTCCTAAAGCTAACATACACACACACACAGGTCCTTTTCCTGACGTGTGTGTCACTGTCCCCCCAGGTGCTAAGTTTCTTCAGCCAGCGTCTTGAGGCAGCAGGGACAGACCTGTCAGTAGAGAGGGTTCAGGAGGTCATCATGAAGGGAGCACAGGCCCTGCCCAAAGACCGCCTCAAGGTAAGACCATAGACACACACACACACACACAGGGTTGGGTAGGTTACTTTCCAAATGTAATCCGTTACTAGTTACCTGTCCAAAATTGTCATTAGTAATGTAACGTTTAGATTACCCAAACGTAATCTGATTACTTTGTTACTTTTGGTAGGAGCGAGCAGGGATGGGGAAGGGGATTGATGGGGCTGAGGATGAGGATAGGATGGGAGCTGGGGATAGGGATTGATGGGGCTGGGGATGAGGATAGGATGGGAGCTGGGGATGAGGATAGGATGGGAGCTGGGGTTGAGGATAGGATGGGAGCTGGGGATGAGGAAAGGGGAGTTACGAGAAAGGGATTTTTTTTTACTTATCTATTGTTTACGTAACACTTATTTCTCTTAAAACTGCATTGTTGGTTAGGTCTTGTAAGAAAGCATTTCACTGTAAGGTCTACACCTGTTGTATTCGGCGCATGTGACAAATAAAATGTGATTTGATTTGGGCTGGGAGGTTGAGAGCTTGGCTGGGACTGGGCAGTTAGGGATGAGCTTAGACAAAGACCAGCTCCAATCTTCATTAGCATTAGTGTTCCCGTCACGGCCATCCTTCCTGCCTGGTGAATATGCTGCTGCAGGTAATGACATTTCAAGAAGATGCCACCGCTCCGACACTTTGTCTTCTGCCTGCATCCCAAATGGCACCGTATTCCCTATATATTGCACTACCTTTGACAGTGCATTATATAGGGAATAGGGTGTCATTTGGGATCCGGGAGAGAAATAAATCTGCCAGCAGCACCTCGTTACCTTGCTCTCGCCGCGGGATGCCGCATACCCACAATCCCCCATCCATACATTAATCAAGGAGGAAATATGTATCCTAGGTATGTGGTCCATCTTCAGCGCCCAGATGCCTTAATTGAGTGTTTCATCATGTGTTCCACATTCTGTCTCATGTCATTGGAACCGGAAGGCATTTGTCTCTACTACTACTGTAACTAGCTAGCTAATGGATATAAGGGATGTTCTGTTTAACGACCAGCCATATCCTCCTTCTATACATCTCAGCACCCTCCATTTCAGCATTTCTCTATGTAGCATATATGACAAAAATCTGCAGTCTCTTCATCTAGGCATAGGTATCTGTCAGAACCTGGGTTTAAATAGTATTTGTTTTCTTTCAAATACTATACAGTATTCAGTGTCTGTAGCACAGGATTGTAGTCCTCTGTAGCTCAGCTGGTAGAGCACGGCGCTTGTAACGCCAAGGTAGTGGGTTCGATCCCCGGGACCACCCATACACAAAAATGTATGCACGCATGACTGTAAGTCGCTTTGGATAAAAGCGTCTGCTAAATGGCATATTATTATTATTATTATTATTATTATTATTATTATTATCCTTTTTCAACACCTACCGTATGTTGCCCATGAGAACCCCTGCATTATCCTTTATCTAGGCAAGTATCTTTGTTTAGGTGTGTCTGTCTATGCAGGTCATGTTATGGAACTGGTCTGATTGACAGCTAGTGTAGCTTTATTTCTCATCTCTTCTTTAGTGTAATGATATCATGCTGGCCTTGCCTGATGTATCCTGACACAATATTACCACTGCAGTGTGATAATCTAGATCGATCCTTCCATCGCTCAACTCTGCCTCAGTCTGCTCTGCCTGAGAGATACTCATCACTTCCCTGTCTGTCTCCCTGTCACCCTGTCTCCCTGTCTCCCTGTCTCCCTGTCTCCCTGTCACTCTGTCTCCCTGTCTCCCTGTCTCCCTGTCTCCCTGTCTCCCTGTCACTCTGTCTCCCAGTCTCCTGTCTCCCTGTCTCCCTGTCACCCTGTCTCCCTGTCTCCTGTCTCCCTGTCTCCCTGTCACCCTGTCTCCCTGTCACCCTGTCTCCCTGTCTCCCTGTCTCCCTGTCTCCCTGTCACTCTGTCTCCCAGTCTCCCTGTCTCCCTGTCACCCTGTCTCCTGTCACCCTGTCTCCCTGTCACCTGTCTCCCTGTCTCCCTGTCACCTGTCTCCCTGTCTCCCTGTCTCCTGTCTCCTGTCACTCTGTCTCCCAGTCTCCCTGTCTCCCTGTCACTCTGTCTCCCTGTCTTTCTCCCTGCATTCACTCATTCCCCTTCTTTTAATTAGGTTGTGTCCCAAATGGCATCCTAGTTCCTATATAGTGCCCTTTTCCCCAAAAAAAAAGTAGTGCACTATATAGGGAATCCGGTGCCATTTGGGACAGCCTTATCTTCTAAATAACAATTAATAGGCTAATGATTAATGCTGTATGAAATTATCAATAAGTCTTTAATTGCCCTCTCAAAGCACTTATATGGAGCATTGCCCAGCTATTTGTTAAATTGAGATGGCTTGGTAGAAGGTCTTTAAAGTGCAATTTAAATATTTTGCTGTGCAACCAGGAGTTTAATAATTGTTGTAATGATAAGGCTTCGCTGTACCTTTGTTTCAGAGTGCCCTAGAGAAAACAAGCAAGTGCAGATTCATTAGCTTCATGGTTGCACCATTACTACAGCGCAAATGGCTTGCTTCTAACACAATCAGGTCAAACGATCTGACCCATATTACCAGCGCAATATTTGTATCTTCCTATAGCACAGGGTTTCCTAAACTCGGTCTTACGCCAAAATTTCATGTGGTGCTTCTAACTTTTTTAAGTTGAGCGCACCAGTGCTACCAATGCCATTTTTTTATTCAGTGCCCTACATGGTAGAGTACTATAAAATTGGACAATAGTTGGAAAGGCCTTTTATTAGGTTTCGACTGGCTATCTAACTGATCATCTATCTTTACTGGCTATCAAACAGATTTAATAAACGTGAATCTGAATCTGCCCATCACGGGAGTTGGGTTCAGCAGCAGCTGAATGTGTGGATGTGGAGTTTAAATGACTAATTCTGACTTCCTTTTACCATTATCATGATGATAGGACATAGTCTAGTCAGTCACTGGTTCTATACAGATGGACCAAACTAGACATAGAAGAACATGGTAGACTTGTATAGTCTAAAACGAGCTAAAGGATGTATGTCCATGGACATCTGGATCTCAAGGGGTCTAGTCTGGGTTTGTGTCTCAATGGCTCCGGTTTTTACTTTATCTCTCTTGGACACACAGTCACTGGTTTTATTACACATACAGATCAACTAGACTAGACATATATTAGCATTGAAGTGGTGAATGAACTAGACATGGACATAGAACTAGACATAGACCAGCATGGTAGACATGGTAGACACATTGACTCACGCATGTCTGGCTGACTCATTGTATCTCCCTGGCCGTCTGTCTTTATGAAAGGGTTAACAGAAGGTGAGAATGCCCCAGGGATATCTAGCTGATGTTTCTTCACCACACCACAGTGTCCCAGCAGCGTCAGACTGCCCCTATTATGTGTCTGACCTCTGCCCTCAGCCCCCAGACAGAGACAAAGGACCCATCCAGGGCTAGGGGCCAGCCACTCTCTCTCCCTGCCTGCTGTCCAGCCTCCCTCTCTCTGCCTTTCTCTCTCTCTCTCTCTCTCTCTCTCTCTCTCTCCCTGCCTGCTGTCCAGCCTCCCTCTCTCTGCCTTTCTCTCTGAATCTGTCTGTCTGTCTGTCTGTCTCTCTCTCCCTGTCTGCTGTCCAGACTCCCTCTCTCTGCCTTTCTCTCTGTATCTGTCTCTGTCTGTCTCTCTCTCCCTGCACCTGCTGTCCAGCCTCCCTCTCTCTGCCTTTCTCTCTGTGTCTGTCTCTCTCTCCCTACCTGCTGTCCATCCTCCCTCTCTCTGCCTTTCTCTCTGCCTCCGTTTTTTCCTCTCCTTCTCCCAGGTTCTCTCCCTCTCTCCCTGCCTACCTCTCTCCCCCTACATCCCTCCCTGCCTTTCACTCTCCCGGTCCACTGTGAGCCCAGTCCCCTCTCCCCCTCCTCTCCATTTGAATATCAACAGAGCCGGCCCTGTGTTGTTACTCCTCCAGCTATCAGGCTCAACGACTTTCAACGACAGACAGAGCTTAAGTCCCAAATGGCACCCTATTCCCTACATAGTGCACTACTTTTTACCAGAAAGGTAGTGCACTATATGGGGAATAGTGTCCCATTTGGGATGTAGACAGACAGCGCCTGTGGAATGTATTGTTTGGCCTGCGCTGCCTCGTTCTGTAGTGATAAGGTACAGACAGTTTGGCTCCTTGGGAGGGGAGAGGAGAGTGGAGGGTAGAGTAGGGGAGGATAGGAGGGAAGGGGACAGAGAAGGGGGAAGGAGAGGAGGGATAGAAGAGAGGAAGGTAGGAGAGGAGAGAGGAGAACGCTCCATACCTGGGGCTTCCAGAGGCCAGCAGACTGAGTAGGAGACGAGCCCCTCACACCTGAACATCTACCTGAAACACACCTGAACAGCTACCTGAAACACACCTGAACATCTACCTGAAACGTACCAATAATAGAATAAACGTGTGTTGTTTTGTGTGTAAAGTTAGTTTTTTTTTCTTCTGATCTGCTTCTAGCTGCATTCCACCCTGTCTGCGTGGGGTCTGAAAAGCTTATTCCTTCTAAGCCATGTAACAGTGGGAACAGAGAGAACAGAGAGTCCTACTGTCGATATGGACCCAGTCAGTCAGTCTGTGTTCTGGGGGGCGAGGGCTGGGGGCGCTGAGCTGACATGCATCCCAAATGGTACCCTATTCCCTATAATGCACTACTTATTACCAGGGCCCATAGGGAATATGGTTCCATTTGGGATGCACGCCTGGGCTGGTCTGACTCTGACTGGCATAAGCCTGGGCCAAGTATGTAGTGTGCTCTGCAGGCAGGGAAGGGAGAGAGAAGGGAATGAGAGAGGGGAGTTGCTGGAACCAGGCCAAACATGAGCCAATCCTGGGCCAGCTTGTTTGTCTGCTTCCCAGGAAACACTGGGGCCAGTGCAAGGGTGGCTGGATTGGGCTCTGTAGTGTGTTTACCTGACCATATTAGTCTGAAGCCAGTTTGCTAGCAAAGTTCTAGCAAAACAACATTGACAGCAAGCCATGCAAGCAACAAGGGACTGATCTAGACAGCTTTTCAATGAACTAGCTAGCTGTTTTGAATGCATTGTATACCTAATGATAGCTAGCCAGACGAAGCACTGGCTGATACAGAGTATCATATGAACACACAGGATCCATAGCCCATATGCCAGGCTGTGCCACAGACCGATACCCCCATACCCACAACTGTTATTGTGTTGAGTGGACACAATGAAGCCTATAATACTATCCAGTTAGTGAATGGACCCAGCCTGTCCCTGACCACAGCATAAAGGAGTAGAAAAGAAAAGTGTGTGGCCCAAGCATCGCCCTGTGAACTGGTGGCATATGATGAGATATCACTGTATTATTGATGATTATACAGGCCTGCCTGCTGCAGTTCTTGGATGGGCTTGGCTGGGTTGTTGGTTGAAAGAGAGACTCTCTGGGTGGCCTCTTGTCGGTGGTAGGAAGGACACTAGATGCTACTGGGCATGAGCAGGGTAGGTATTTACATTATAATTAAATCACAATGGATTCATTTTCATGAAACAGCTGCCTGTGTTAGCTGCCGAGTTATTGCAATGTCTCTAGCTAGCAATCTATGTTGTGCTAGCTAGCGAATATGCTAACGTTAGCTAGCTAGCTAGCTAAACATTTGGCTATGGGCTGGCACTGGCAGTATGGGATTATGGAAAGTGAATTAAATTGTTTCTTCGTCATCTTGCTTGGCAGTTATCTAGCTATCTAACAACATTAGCGCAGCTAGCTAGCTAACATTGGAATCTAGTCCATGAACTAGCTAAGCAACACACACGGACATGCATTGTCAAACAAAACTACTGCCACCTTCTGTTTTGGAGTATTTTAAAAGGCTGAGTAGCTGACGACTTGAAGGACTTTGCTGTGTGAACACAAAAGAGATTGACTGCCGACACTCTGTTCAGAGGTGCTAAGTACTGTCGGCAGGCAAACATTTGACAATCCTACCGCTGTGTCTGAACTATAACCTTAGCAACCCTTAAGCAACCCCTCAGGTCTTCCTTAACGAGCGTTCTCTCTCACCTGATGTCACCTGAAATCAAAGATGGTATGTAGCTTTCAGTGAGTGGGTTAGGTGTAGCTAGGAGAGCCAGGTAACTGAGGCAAAATGGGTTAACGCACGCACACACACACACAGGCATATACAGTGAGGGAAAAAAGTATTTGATCCCCTGCTGATTTTGTACTTTTGCCCACTGACAAAGACATGATCAGTCTATAATTGTAATTGTAGGTTTATTTGAACAGTGAGAGACAGAATAACAACAACAAAATCCAGAAAAACGCATGTCAAAAATGTTATGAATTGATTTGCATTTTAATGAGGGAAATAAGTATTTGACCCCTCTGCAAAACATTACTTAGTACTTGGTGGCAAAACCCTTGTTGGCAATCACAGAGGTCAGACATTTCTTGTAGTTGGCCACCAGGTTTGCACACATCTCAGGAGGGATTTTGTTCCACTCCTCTTTGCAGATCTTCTCCAAGTCATTAAGGTTTTGAGGCTGACGTTTGGCAACTCGAACCTTAAGATCCCTCCACAGATTTTCTATGGGATTAAGGTCTGGAGACTGGCTAGGCCTCTCCAGGACCTTAATGTGCTTCTTCCTGAGCCACTCCTTTGTTGCCTTGGCCGTGTGTTTTGGGTCATTGTCATGCTGGAATACCCATCAATGACCAATTTTCAATGCCCTGGCTGAGGGAAGGAGGTTCTCACCCAAGATTTGACGGTACATTGCCCCGTCCATCGTCCCTTTGATGCTGTGAAGTTGTCCTGTCCCCTTAGCAGAAAAACACCCCCAAAGCATAATGTTTCCACCTCCATGTTTGACGGTGGGGATGGTGTTCTTTGGGTCATAGGCAGCATTCCTCCTCCACCAAACACGGCGAGTTGAGATGATGCCAAAGAGCTCGATTTCGGTCTCATCTGACCACAACACTTTCACCCAGTTCTCCTCTGAATCATTCAGATGTTCATTGGCAAACTTCAGACGGGCCTGTATATGTGCTTCTTGAACAGGGGGACCTTGCGGGCGCTGCAGGATTTCAGTCCTTCACGGCATAGTGTGTTACCAATTGTTTTCTTGGTGACTATGGTCCCAGCTGCCTTGAGATCATTGACAAGATCCTCCCGGGTAGTTCTGGGCTGATTCCTCACCGTTCTCATGATCATTGCAACTCCACGAGGTGAGACCTTGCATGGAGCCCCAGGCCAAGGGAGATTGACAGTTCTTTTGTGTTTCTTCCATTTGCGAATAATCGCTCCAACTGTTGTCACCTTCTCACCAAGCTGCTTGGCGATGGTCTTGTAGCCCATTCCAGCCTTGTGTAGGTCTACAATCTTGTCCCTGACATCCTTGGAGAGCTCTTTGGTCTTGGCCATGGTGGAGAGTTTGGAATCTGATTGATTGATTGCTTCTGTGGACAGGTGTATTTTATACAGGTAACAAGCTGAGATTAGGAGCACTCCCTTTAAGAGTGTGCTCCTAATCTCAGTTCGTTACCTGTATAAAAGACACCTGGGAGCCAGGAATCTTTCTGATTGAGAGGGGGTCAAATACTTATTTCCCTCATTAAAATGCAAATCAATTTATAACATTTTTGACATGCGTTTTTCTGGATTTTTTTGTTGTTATTCTGTCTCTCACTGTTCAAATAAACCTACCATTAAAATGATAGACTGATAATTTCTTTGTCAGTGGGCAAACGTACAAAATCAGCAGGGGATCAAATACATTTTTCCCTCACTATAGATATACAGTGCCTTCAGAAAGTATTCACACCCCTTGACGTTCTACATTACATTGTGGGATTAAAATTGATTTAACTGTCTTTTTTTCGGGGGGGGTTCTCGATCTACACAAAATATTCTTATGTTAATGTGGAAGAAAAATTATATAATTTGTATAATATGTATACTAAATAAAACACTAATATATCTTGATTAGATAAGTATTCAACACCCTGAGTCAATACATGTTAGAATCACCTTTGGCAGCAATTACAGCTGTGAGTCTTTTTGGGTAAGTCTCTAAGAGCTTTCCACACCTGGATTGTGCAACATTTGCCCATTATTCTTTTCCAGGTTCTTCAAGCTCTGTCAAATTGGTTGTTCATCATTGCTAGACAACCATTTTCAGGTCTTGACATAGCATTTCAAGCAGATTTAAGTCAAAACTGTAACTCGACCACTCAGGAACATTCACTGTCTTACACAGAAAGCGGCACAGGTCCTAATCCAGGCACTTGTCATCTCCCGTCTGGATTACTGCAACTCGCTGTTGGCTGTGCTCCCTGCCTGTGCCATTACATAATAAATAATAAAAAACCCTACAACTTATCCAGAACGCTGCAGCCCGTCTGGTGTTCGACCTTCCCAAGTTCTCTCATGTCACCCCGCTCCTCCACACACTCCACTGGCTTCCAGTTGAGGCTCGCATCTACTACAAGACCATGGTGCTTGCCTACGGAGCTGTGAGGGGAACGGCACCTCCTTACCTTCAGGCTCTGATCAGACCCTACACCTAAACGAGAGCACTACGTTCATCCACCTCTGGCCTGCTAGCTCCCCTACCTCTACAGAAGCACAGTTCCTGCTCAGCCCAGTCAAAGCTATTTGCTGCTCTGGCACCCCAATGGTGGAACAAGCTCCCCCACGACGCCAGGACAGCGGAGTCACTGACCACCTTCCGGAGACACTCGAAACCCTACCTCTTTAAGGAATACCTGGAATAGTATAAAGCAATCCTTCTACCCCCCCCCCCCAGCCCCCCATTAAAAAAGAAAAAAAAGTGGTTGTCCCACTTGCTATCATAAGTTGAATGCACCAATTTGTAAGTCGCTCTGGATAAGAGCGTCTGCTAAATTATGTAAATGTAAATGTCTTCTTGGTAAGCAACTCCAATGTAGATTTGGCCTTGTGTTTTAGGCTATTGTCCTGCTGAAAGGTGAATGAATTTCCCAGTGTCTGGTGGAAACCAGGCTTTCCTCTAGGATTTTGTCTGTATTTAGCTCCATTCCATTTCTTTTTTATCCTGAAAAACTCCCCAGTCCTTAACGATTACAAGCATACCCATTTATTATTTATTATTTAGCATTTATTATTATTTATACCCATAACATGATGCATCCACACCAATGCTTGAAAATATGGAGTGGTACTCAGTAATGTGTTGTATTGGATTTGCCCCAAACATAACACTTTGTGTTCAGGACAAAAAGTTAATTGCTTTGCCACATTTTTTGCAGTATTACTTTAGTGCCTTGTTGCAAACAGGATGTATGTTTTGGAATATTTTGATTCTGTACAGGCTTCCTCAGTTTTCTCCTATCACAGCCATTAACTGTCTTAAGTCACCATTGGCCTCCCTGAGAGGCTTCCTTCCTCTCCGGCAACTTAGGAAGGACACCTGTATCTTTGTAGTGACTGTGTGTATTGATACACCATCCAAAGTGTAATTAATAACTTCACCATGCTCAAAGGGATATTCAAATCTGCTTTTTTATTTTTACCCATCTACCAATAGTTGCCCTTCTTTGCGAGACATTGGAAAACCTGCCTGGTCTTTGTGGTTGAATCTGTGTTTGAAATTCACTGGACCTTAAGATAATTGTATGTGTGGGGTACAGAGATGAGGTAATCATTCAAATATCATGTTAAACACTATTATTGCACACAGTGTGTCCATGCAACTCATTATGTGACTTGATGTGATCTGAACGTATTTAGGCCTGCCATAACACAGGGGTTGAATACTTATTGACTCAAGACATTTCAGCTTTTCATTTTTTATTAATTTGTAAACATAAAAAAAAAACATAATTCCACTTTGACATTATGGGGTATTTTGTGTAGGTCAGTGACCAAAAAAATCTAAATTTAATCAATTTTAAATTTAGGCTGTAACACAACAAAATGTGTCAAATGTCAAGGGGTGGTGTGAATACTTTCTGAAGGCACTGTACACACACGCACACACACACACTGGCCGGTCACCACCACGTCCCCCTGATTGAGTGAGTCTCTAATATTCCTTTAATACGAAGTCGTTTTTTCAGCCAACTTTACCATACCGCCAACTTTTTTCTGCCTTTTCCGTATATCTGAAAGGTATTGCCGGTATCAAAGCCAAAACGTTTATTTCCGCCTAACGACCTAGTAATAATTTCGGTAAACTTCTGCCTACGGCTTAGTATGAAATGTAGCCGTAATGCTGAGGCGGCATTGGCACGTGCTGTGCTCTTAAACTCTTGATGGTTGCTAGGCAGCGCCAGTTAACCATCCTCCTGCCAGTTCTAAACTTTGCAAGGCATGTCACTTCTCCTATCTCTTCGCATAGCCCACCACTAAGCATGCAATGTTTTCTTAACCACAACTGGATGGATCCATAGAGAATTATTGTGGGAATAAATATCACTGAATGACAAATATTGGAATAAAGTAAGCTAATGCAATTGAAGGCATGTATCAAATTGTTGCATACTGAAACTCCCAAAGTTATCCAACCGCATGTGGTCAACTAGATTATAATTTCAGCACCATTTTGATTGGGACAGCGGTCGGGAGTAGGCCAATGGGACCAATGTCGTCCAAAAAGTTATACTTTTGAATCATATGTCCATAGAAGTTTCTTCCAAGAGTCTTGATGATCATCCAGGTGCTTCCAGGCGCTTTTTGGCAAACTTGAGTCAACTTTTTGGACGACATGGGTCGCACTATGCCTGGAGAAAACCAAAAACTGCATTCCACAGTCAACGGTCAAGCATGGTGGTGGTAGCGTGATGGTTTAGGGATGCTTTGCTGCCTCAGGACCTGGACGACTTGCCTTAATAGAAGGAACTATGATTTCTGCTCTGTATCAGAGAATTCTACAGGAGAATGTCAGGCCATCCGTCTGTGAGCTGAAGCTGAAGCGCAGCTGGGTCATGCAGCAAGACAATCATCAAAAACATACAATCAAGTCTAAATGAAAATGGCTAAAAAGCAACACATTTTAAGTTTTGGAATGGCCTAGTCAAAGTCCAGACCTAATCCCAATTGAGATTTTGTGGCAGGAATTGAAACGAGCAGTTCATGCTTGAAAACCCACAAATGTTGCTGAGTTAAAGCAGTTCTGCATGCAAGAGTGGGCCAAAATTCATCCACAGTGATGTGAGAGACTGATCAACAACTACAGGAAGCATTTGGTTGCAGTCATTACAGCTAAAGGTGGCACAACCAGTTATTGAGTGTAAGGGGGCAATTACTTTTTCACACAGGGGAATTGGGTGTTGTATGACTTTGTTAATTCAATAAATAAAATAAGTTATTTGTAATATTAGGTTTTGGTTGAAGATCTGATAAAAATATGCAAAAATTCAGAAAGGGGGCAAGAACTTTTTCACGGCACTGTGTCTCCCAGTTTATGGTTTCCAGTGTCCCAGTTAGGTCAATGGAGGGCTGATCACATGTTAACTGGGCCTGTTTAAAGGTCAGAGGTCACCTAAGTACCTTTACCTCAGCAACTAGACTGGTACAGATGGAATTACATCAGATGGATGGGTTTTGCATTTACATTTTACATTTTAGTCATTTAGCAGACGCTCTTATCCAGAGCGACTTACAGTTAGTGAGTGCATTTTTTTTTATTTTTTTTTATTTCATACTGGCCCCCTGTGGGAATCGAACCCACAACCCTGGCGTTGCAAGCGCAATGCTCTACCAACTGAGCTACACAGGGCCAGTTTTTGCTTGTAGCTAGCTAGCTCCTGTCCTGACTGGCTGTCACCAACCGGCTGCAGAGACTTTGACTCTTTTGTGTTGTCATCTGTAAGTAAAACCAGGGAGTTATAGACACTTAATCAGACATTTCTCTGGTCATATATGTTTGTCCAGAGATTGCGTCAAAACCAGAAGTCTCTAGACCCAGACCAAGACTAAAGATCAAGGCTCCATCTCTGTGGTTGTCCTGTCCATTGATCTTTATCTTAACATTTTCTTCTTCTGTCTTTTCTGTGTCTCTCAACAGAAGTTCCCGGAGCTGAAGTTTAAGTACGTGGAGGAGGACCAGCCTGAAGACTTCTTCATCCCTTATGTGTGGTCTCTGGTTTTCAACTCTGGAGTGGGCCTTCACTGGAGCCCTACAGGCATAGAACTATTCAGCATGGACTCTGGCTGATTGTGGAGGTTCACGTCTGTCTATGCTATGGGCCAATCCAAACTTCCACTTTAGTCAAATGTTCCCTTAGTCATGCATTGATGTAAATGGGAGAGGAAGGGAACATTTTACCTTAGTGGAAGTTAGTGTGTGTGTGTGTGTGTGTGTGCGCGTTGCTTTGGAAGTGCCTCTACCCTCACAGACAGATCCCTGGGTTACTATGGGATGTTCGACAGGAGGACAGTACCGGTCTTCCTTTCTGCTCCTATTTGTTCAAATCAGACAGTCTTCTCTCCTGTGCTTCCACTTAGCCTGGTTAGTCCAGACTGAACACTGAGCTCACCATTGTGAGTCATCATTCAGTCTGGTACAACCAGGCTAGCTTCCACATGGTTCAGCTCCACAACCAGACCTCAACAGCAGCACTGAATACTAGGGATGGTCCTCTTTACAGAGACATTTTGTTTTCTCCATTATTGGGAGTTTGGTACAGTTTTTGTCCAGTCTTTCTCTGGTTTTCTCTGGTTTTGCCTCACCTCAAATTCACCCTTGATTCTTTTGGGTTTGCTTGAATTGTACTTTCTTTTTTTTAATGAAGTAATGAAGTAATAAATAAATAAAATGTCAGAATTTAGAACAGGTCACCTGGGATCCTGGGTTGAGGACGGGACAGTTGATGACAGTTGACAGTTGGTGATGGCCTAAAGGTATCAATACGATACTTGTCGCTGTAGCCTGGTCCCAGATCTTGTCACAAACAGAATCTGGGACCAGGCTTTTGTGACTGTCCTAAGTCACGTCTTTACCACAGTAACGATTTACTATCAGTAGTTTAGTAAAACAGGGGTCCTCGTTTTTCATCAGTTTGATTCAACTCTCCTTATTTTCAGTCAGTTGTCCCAATGTTATTTTGTGCACAATCATGTTTGTTTGTTTATTTGTTTATTTGCATGTTTTATATGATTTGTTTTTTTATGATTGTATTTATTTTCATGTATGGATTTTTATATTTGTCCCCACCAAAACATAAACAACAATCAACAGCAACAACAGTAGCAAAATGATATCCTTAATATCCTTGTAAAGAAACATCAAAAAAGTTTTTTTTACGCTATCTTATTTCCTGGTAGTTATGTAGTTGTCTTAATGTCAATATAGAACAACAACAGCTGACAGATTTGCAAATTTAAAGTTGAATTTAGGAAGCATAATTATTATCTATAGAAAAATAACTGTATACTGTGTCACGTGTAAATGTTCCAGGATGCGTCAAAATTGGTACCCTATTCCCTATATAGTGCACTACTTTTGAGCAGAGCCCTATGGGGCCTGGTCAAAAATAGTGCACTGTAGGGATTAGGGTGCCATTTGAGATGAAACCCCAATGTTGTACTGATCAGGGAACACATGTATATTATTTTATAGACAAATACAAACATAAGTTTGTTGCTTTTCCTAGACGTTGTTCCATATGAATCTGAAGGGAAGATGTTCCTTGAAGTGTCCCAAATGGCACCCTATTCCCTCTATAGTGCACTACTAGGGCCACAGGGCTCTGGTCAAAAGTAGTGCCCTGTTTATTGAAACTTTGTCGCTTTAAATATTTTTAGTTCAGCAAAAAATAAACGGACAAATATATTTAGAATGAATATACATTTATATTTATGTATGAATCAACATGACATGCATAATAAAACATGATTGAGTGAGAGGTTGTCCCTATAGGCAGACTTGTCACCTGTAGGATCCACTGTTTTAAGTAAACATCGCTGTTACAGAACTACACAGTCAAAGATGGGGTGCCTCCCAATAATTTGTCCTTCTTCCTGAAGTGTGCACTTGTTCACTACTTCCCACACATTTAAAACCATTGAAGGGTGGTGAACAAGTACTCACTTTGGGAGAAAGGAGAGATTATTCGGATGTACCCAAAGATTTCTTTACTTGCATTCAGTAACAAGAGTCTTGTCTATAGTGAGGCCCTTGAGAAGCACTCTTGAAAGCATTATATTTATCTCTCTGTCATCATCTCTTTATCTCTCTATATTTATTTGGGGTTGTTATGACTGCTGTTTTCAGCTGAAAAAGAACAATGTGTTAAAACTGGAAACTTGCTGTTTGCGTGCAAGTAAATTATTCTAGAATGTTACTTCACTAAGAACAGACTAAAGTACCATGCTTCTACATTTTAGATTATTTTACAACCACCTCCCTTCATATAATACCCCCTTTCTACTTCAAATGTAATGGTTCTCTTCTATACCTCCTATGTAAACAAACATAAATAAAAAACAGCTGTTGTAAAAAATGATTGTATGTTAAAATAATTATGGGTTGGTAGGTACAGATCTTGAGTACATTTTATCTGTATATCACTCTATTACAATGACGACAGAGAGACAGACTGTTTTCTATAAGGAGGTGAAATTGAAGCATGAATCCACTTAGGTAGCTGGAGTTAACAATACAATGTGATCCTTTGTGTGTTTATGTCAACGCTATTGAAGGGAATTTCAAGCATTTTCCTCTTTATTTGATCGATTTTCATGGCTGAATTACATTTTCCTTTCTGAAGAACAATAATACTTGATTTAATGTAATGTGAAGAATAGACCATAAGATGGCTACTAACAATGATGTAACATTTCTACTCCATTTCTGGGTTTGGACTGCTCCAAATCAAATCAAATTTTATTTGTCACATACACATGTTTAGCAGATGTTATAGCGGGTGTAGCGAAATGCTTGTGCTTCTAGCTCCGACAGTGCAGTAATATCTAACACGTAATATCTAACAATTTCACAACATATACCCAATACACACAAAACTAGTGAGGAATGGGATTTAAGAATATATACATATATGGATAAGCAATGACAGAGCGGCCTGGACTAAGATACAGTAGAATATTATAGAATAGAATGCAGTATAAACATATGAGATGAGTAGTGCAAAGCCTGTTACAAAAACTATAGAGTTGCTCTTTTCTTTCCTTTCGTTAGCCAACTCGCATGACACACACACACACACCTACACACCTATTCTAGATGCGCCAGATGGCTAAGGTCTTGGTAAAGTGCCATGTTAGCTACGCTCACCTTGTTGTTTCCTGTAGTAGGGGTCACCTTACAGAGGGCTTCCATTACAATGCGTCCCAAATGGCACCCTATTCTCTATATAGTGTACTACTTTTGACCAGGTTCCATAAGGCTCTGGTCTAAAGTAGTGCACTTTATTGGGAATAGGGGGCTATTTGGGACGCAGTCAAGGTGACCGCTTCTGGGAGATGTAGTTGAAGCAATAGAGACCTCAACCTGGGTCTTTTTCAGGTGGATATTTTGGTCTGTTTTCTTCCATTTGGTGTGTAGTGAATGCGACCCTGATCCCTGGTTGCCAGCGGTCGTGTCAGCGGCGGTCTCGTCGCCAAAACTAAGACCGTCGCCGAAACAAAGCTGAGTTGCTGAGTTATATGAGGAAGGAAACAGGAAGGCTCCACACCACTCTCTTACTTGAGTATATTAACTAGTTATTTTGAGATCTCATTTTGCTCTTTTGAAGCTTTTTCAACTATGTGTGTGTTTTCTATCCCTGTTCGCTCCTCTCCCTGTAGGTTTTACAGACGTTCCCCAACCCATGGCTGCAACCTTTATAATTTAGTGTACCCTGCGTGCACAACCCATGTGGAATCCCTAGTCACCGGCAGCGTTTGGAACTGCCAACCTGCGGTCAAGAAGGCTGAGTCCAGCCCTTAAGTTCCTACACTTTTTGGCCGAGACAGAGACATGGATTACACCAGAGAACACTTATACTCCAGATGCTTTCTCGTCAACTGACTCACAGTCCGAGAGCATCTGGTCATTACGGTGGTGGCACAGGGCAACTCATTTCTCCTTAGAGTGAGACGGGGAAAATAGAAAATCTCCACTATCTCCTCATTTGACATTCATGCTGTCACTGTCACTTGTCCACTCAAGCTTTATATTGTTGTCATCTATCTCCCACCAGGTGCCCTTGGAGAGTTCCTCAATGAGCTTGACACCTTGATAAGCTCATTTCCCGACGATGGCTCACCACTCATCGTACTGTGTGACTTAATTCTCCTGACACCTGACTTCGATTCATTTCTTTCCAACTCTTTCTTTCCATTGTTTGAACCCCATGAACAGTAGCTGCTGCCTTGGCACCAGCTAATGGGATCCCTAATAAATACAAATACTCCTTTCCTCTTTTGACCTCACCCTTTCCCAGTCCCCTCCCACTCACAAGGCAGGCAATGCGTTTGGCCTCATCTTTACTAGAGGCTGTTCGCCTACTAATCTCACTGCAACCCCCCTCCATGTCACTGACCACTACTTTGTTTCCTTTTCTCGCCCTCTCTCCTCCAACCCTACCCACTCAGCTCAGACCCTACCCAGATGGTCACGCCCCGTCGCAATCTTCGCTCTCTCCCACTACTCTCTCCTCTTCTATCATATCATCTCTATCTTCTCCTGATTATGCTTATTCGACCGTACTCTCCCCCCTTTCCGCATCCTATGACTCTCCCTGTCTCCTTTCTTCACGGCCGGCTCAGCCCTCCCCTCCTGCGCCGTGGTTGAGTGACTCGCTGTGAGCTCATAGAATAAGGCTGTGGGCAGCTGAGTGGAAATGGAGGAAAACTAAACTTCCGGATGACCTATCATCCGTCCATTCCCTCCTCTCTACCTTCTCTTCCTTTGTATCCGCTGCTAAAGTCGCTTTCAATCGCTCGAAATTTCAAGCTTCTGCCTCTAACCCTTGGAAACTTTTTTCCCACCTTCTCCTTCCTCCTTAATCCTCCACCTCCTCCCCCGCCCTCTCTGCGGATGACTTGGTCAACCACTTTGAAAAGAAGGTTGACGATATCCACTCCTCATTCATTCAGCCTATTGAATCCACTGGTCCCACTCTCACAGAACTACCATACACCTTGACCTGAAAATATAGGGACGCCTAGCCCTATATCTCTCCAGATGGTATCCTGAGACTAGTAATGTCCAGCCGCCCGACAACCTGCCCGCTCGACTCCGTCCCCTCCTCCCTTCTCCAGACCATCTCTGGAGGCCTCCTCCCATTCTTCACTTCCCTCATCAACTCATCCCTGACCACTGGCTGCGCCCCTCTGACTTCAAAATGGCCAGAGTCGTTCCCCTCCTTAAGCAATCAACACTCAACCCCTCTGACTTCAAAAACTACAGACCATTATCCCTTCTTTCTTTTCTTTTCAAAACACTTGAGCGTGCTGTCTTTGACCAACTCTCTTGTTATCTCTTTCAGAATTATCTTCTTGACCCTTACCAGTCAAGCTACAAGACGTCTCACTCAACTGAGACCGCTCTCCTCTGCGTGACAGAGGCTCTCCACTCTGCCAAAGCTGACTCTCTCCTCTATTGTCATCCTCCTAGATCTATCCGCTGCCTTCGACACCGTGAACCATCACATCCTCCTTTTCCACCCTCTCAGGGCTAGGCGTCTCAGGCTCTACACACGCTTGGATTGCATCCTACCTGGCAGGTCGCTTCTACCAGGTGACGTGGACAGGATCTGTGCCTGCACCACATGTTCTCACTACTGGTGTCCCCCAGGGCTCGGTTCTAGGCCCTCTCCTCTTTTCTCTATACACCAAGTCACTCGGCTACGTCATATCCTCACATGGTCTCTCCTGTCATTGTTATGCGGATGCCACTCAACTACTTTTCTCCTTCCCCCTTCTGACACCCAGGTGGTGACTCGCATCTCTTTGTGCCTGGCAGATATCAGCCCACCACATCAAACTCAACATCGCCACTCCTAGGATTGCAAAATTCCAGTAACTTTCCCAAGTTTGCCTGAAATCCCAGTTGGAATATGCTCAGAATCCGGAGGGATTAAGTAGGAAATCCGGACTCATCCAACCAGAATTTAACAAGAAAAATGGTAAGTTACCAGAATGATGCTATAGTTTTGGCAAGTCGGTTAGGACATCTACTTTGTGCATGACACAAGTAATTTTTCCAACAATTGTATCACAATTCCAGTGGGTCAGAAGTTTACATACACTAAGTTGACTGTGCCTTTAAACAGCTTGGAAAATTCCAGAAAATGATGGCATGGCTTTAGAAGCTTCTGATAGGCTAATTGACATCATTTGAGTCAATTGGAGGTGTACCTGTGGATGTATTTCAAGGCCTTTGCTTGACATCATGGGAAGATCAAAAGAAATCAGCCAAGACCTCAGAAAAAAATTTGCAGACCTCCACAAGTCTGGTTCATCCTTGGGAGCAATTTCCAAATGCCTGAAGGTACCACGTTCATCTGTACAAACAATAGTACGCAAGTATAAACACCATGGGACCGCACAGCTGTCATACCACTCAGGAAGGAGACGCGTTCTGTCTCCTAGAGATGAACATACATTGGTGCGAAAAAAGTGCAAATCAATCCCAGAACAACAACAAAGGACCTTGTGAAGATGCTGCAGGAAACAGATACAAAAGTATCCATATCCACAGTAAAACGAGTCCTATGTCGACATAACCTGAAAGGCCGCTCAGCAAGGAAGAAGCCACTGCTCCAAAACCGCCATAAAAAAAGCCAGACTACGGTTTGCAACTTTGCACATGGAGACAAAGATCGTACTTTTTGGAGAAATATCCTCTGGTCTGATGAAACAAAAATAGAACTGTTTGGCAATAATGACCATCGTTATGTTTGGAGGAAAAAGGGGACCGCTTGCAAGCCGAAGAACACCATCCCAACCGTGAAGCACGGGGGTGGCAGCATCATGCTGTGGGAGTGCACTTCACAAAATAGATGGCATCATGAGGAAGGAAAATTATGTGGATATATTGAAGCAACATCTCAAGACATCAGTCAGGAAGTTTAAAGCTTGGTCGCAAATGGGTCTTCCAAATGGACAATGACCCTTATGGCTCAAAGCATACATCCAAAGTTGTGGCAAAATGGCTTAAGGACAACAAAGTCAAGGTATTGGAGTGGCTATCACAAAGCCCTGACCTCAATCCTATAGAACATTTGTGGGCAGAACTGAAAAAGCGTGTGCGAGCAAGGAGGCCTACAAACCTCAGTTTACACCAGCTCTGTCAGGAGGAATGGGCCAAAATTCACCCAACTTATTGTGGGAAGCTTGTGGAAGGCTACCCGAAACGTTTGACCCAAGTTAAACAATTTAAAGGCAATGCTACCAAATACTAATTGAGTGTATGTAAACTTCTGACCCACTGGGAATGTGATGAAAGAAATAAAAGCTGAAAGAAATCATTCTCTCTACAATTATTCTGACATTTCACATTCTTAAAATAAAGTGGTGATCCTAACTGACCTAAAACAGGGAATTTTTACTAGGATTAAATGTCAGGAATCGTGAAAAACTGAGTTTAAATGTATTTGGCTGTGTATGTAAACTTCTGACTTCAACTGTACATGCAAAGTAGTGTTAGAGAATGTGTTCTCTCAGGCTAGTGAAAGAAAAAAGTTTTGCAACATTTGAGCATAGCAATAATCCCTCCTCTTTGCACATCGAAAAAGCAATGTTGTCAGCAGCAGCACTACTGTCAACCAATGCACCTTCAAATTTAATGTATGCCGTCATTATGTTGGTGTGAACAAGACTTCCAGACCGCAGAGCTAACAACCTGCGTCTCCTTTCCCTCAGGTTAGAACTAGCTACAGTTTTATTCCTCATAATCTGACAGCTTGTCATAGTGCTGTTATCAAAGGGAATTTTCCCAACTTCAAATCAAGGTGGTGAGTTCATAGCATACAATTCTTTGCCAAATCCATGCAGTTTAAAAACAAATAAAAAATTGGCTAATGGCTATTACGTACATGTAGCCCTCAGCTTGCCTTTCTCTTTGTGGAGAGAAATTACGGTGCTTTTTTACAACATGCTTTAATGTCATATAATGCCTTAAAACTGGGGTTCAGAGTTCAATTCTTTGTCATAAATCCTTTGGAGCCTTAACAACTTCTCTCTGCTAGCCTCTAGATTAGCCTTTTCTCTCTCTCTCTCTCTCTCTCTCTCTCTCTCTCTCTCCTTCCCTCTAAAACAGTAAGATTTAAGTCTAGAAGGTTAGTTATGCCCGTCCTGCCAATGACCCCATGCTGTAAGTAAGTCTGTTATGTTTGTTCCACAATATACAGGGTGTGTCTGAAATACCACCCTATTCACTTTGCCACCCCATAGGGGACTGGTCAAAAGTTGTGTACTATATGGCTGATTCTACAGAAGTGGTGCAAATTGCAGTCCCACCCCCAAAAAACGATTTAAAAAAAATAAAAGCGTAA
Organism: Coregonus clupeaformis; assembly: GCF_020615455.1. Classification (NCBI taxonomy): domain Eukaryota; kingdom Metazoa; phylum Chordata; class Actinopteri; order Salmoniformes; family Salmonidae; genus Coregonus; species Coregonus clupeaformis. The sequence goes on from NC_059206.1 coordinate 53,603,545, forward strand.
GTCTCCAAACTTAGGACATTTATTTACATAATGATATGTAAATAAAATATAGACTCATTTCTGGGTAACATTTGACCCTTCGCTAAGCCCCGCCCCAGAACGCCTCGAACAAGCTCACGCTTCAATCGCATTAAAGCCAGTGTGTAAAATCTGAGTTTTCTTCAAAAAATAAGTGTTTAAGTGGCTAAATAATTGAACAGTGCACCAGGAGTACCTGCTACTGTGATTCCTGAAATGCAGAGCCTGTTCATGGAGTATTTTTCAGATCCGAAATTATACTTTTGTTACATTGTTTGCTCAGCTGGTTAGCAAGCTCTGTCTCATTGATCACTAAATGTTGCTAACGCTAGCTAGATAGCTAGCCACTTAATAAAGGGTGGCTACTTTGAAGAATCTCAAATATAAAATATATTTTGATTTGTTTAACACTTTTTTTGGTTACTACATGATTCCATATGTGTTATTTCATAGTTTTGATGTCGTCACTATTATTCTACAATGTAGAAAATAGTTTTAAAAATGGTATCCAAATCCATCGGATGTAGTGATCACAATATAGTAGCCATATCTAGGAAAACCAAAGTTCCAAAGGCAGGGCCTAATATAGTGTATGACGTCATACAATAAGTTTTGTAGTGATTCCTATGTTGTTGGTGTAAGGTTTGTCTGTGGTGTGTAATGAGGAGCAACCACATGCTGCACTTGACACATTTATGAAATTGCTTATCCCAGTTACTAATAAGCATGTACCCATTAAGAAAATGACTGTAAAAACGGTTAAATCCCCATGGATTGATGAGGAATTGAAAAATGGTATGGTTGAGAGGGATGAGGCAAAAGGAATTGCAAATAAGTCAGTCTGCACAACCGATTGGCAAACGTACTGCAAATTGAGAAATCATATGACTAAACTGAATAAAAATAAGAAACTATACTATGAAACAAAGATAAATGACATAAAGAATGATAGTAAAAAGCTTTGGATGAGCTTAAATGAAATTATAGGCAAAAAGGCAAACTCCGCTCCATCGTTCATTGAATCAGATGGCTCATTCATCTCAAAACCCACTGATATTGCCAACTACTTTAATGATTTTTTCATTTGCAAGATTAGCTCACTTAGGCATGACATGCCAGCAACAAATTATAACTGTCCAAATTATAAAAGACAAGCATTGTAGTTTAGAATTCCGTAAAGTGTGTGGAAGAAGTGAAAAAAGGATTGTCTATCAACAATGACAAGCCACTGGGGTCTGACACCCTAAATGGAAAATTACTGAGGATAATAGCGGACGATATTGCCACTCCTATTTGCCGTATCTTCAATCTTAGCCTACTAGAAAGTGTGTGCCCTCAGGCTTAGAGGGAAGCAAAAGTAATTCCGCTACCCAAGAATAGTTAAGTCCTCTTTACTGGCACAAATAGCCGACCAATCAGCCTGTTACCAACCCTTAGTAAATTTTTTCAATCTTTACTAACGACATGAGTAAAGCCAGTGTCTATGTATGCGATGACTCAACACTATACACGTCAGCTACTACAGCGACTGAAATGACTGCAATACTTAACAAAGAGCTGCAGTTAGTTTCAGAATGGTGGCAAGGAATAAGTTAGTCCTAAATATTTCAAAAACTAAAAGCATTATATTTGGGACAAATCATTCACTAAACCCAAACCCAAAGTAATGAATAATGTGTAAATTGAGCAAGTTGAGGTGACTAAACTGCTTGGAGTAACCCTGGATTGTAAACTGTCATGGTCAAAACATAAAGCGATGCTCTGCCTTCTTGACAACAATGTCAACAAGGCAGGTCCTACAGGCCCTAGTTTTGTCGCACCAGGACTACTTTTCAGTAGTGTGGTCAGGTGCCACAAAGAGGGACTTAGGAAAATTGCAATTGGCTCAGAACAGGGCAGCGCGGCTGGCCCTTAATTGTACACCAAGAGCTAACATTAATGATATCAATGTCAATCTCTCATGGCTCAAAGTGGAGGAGTGATTGACTTCATCACTACTTGTTTTTGTAAGTGGTGTTGACAAGCTGAATGCACGAGCTGTCTGTTTAATCTACTAGCACAAGCTCGGACACCCATGCATACCCCACAAGATATGCCACCAGAGGTCTCTTCACAATACCCAAGTTTAGAACAGACTATGGGAGGCGCACAGTACTACAAAGAGCCATGACTACATGGAACTCTATTCCACATCAGGTAACTGATGCAAGCAGTAGAATCAGATAAAAAAACGAACAGATAAAAATACACCTTATGAAACAGTGGGGACTGTGAAGAGACACACACAGGTACAGACATGCATACGCAGACGGGCTCTAGCACAAACAATCTACACACACATACATTGTAATATTGTTGTATAGTGGTGTCATATATTTTGTGTTGTGTTGGTGTGACAGTGTTATATGATGTACTGTTTTATCATTTGTTTTACGTGTAATATAAGTGTTTTAATGTGTTTGGACCCCAGGAAGAGTAGCTGCTGCCTTGGCTAATGGGGATCCCTAATAAAATATAAATACTCACCAGACACGTAACCCATTGAACATGTTTGGGATGCTCTGGATCGATGTGTACAACAGGGTGTTCCAGTACCCGCCAATATCCAGCAACTTCGCAGAGGAGTGGGACAATATTTCATAGGACACAATCAACAGCCTGATCAACTCTGTGCGAAGGATGTGTGGTGCTGTATGAGGCAAATGGTGGTCACACCAGATACTGATTGGTTTTCTGATCCACGCCCCTACCTTTTTTTTTAAAGGTATCTGTGACCCCCAGATGCATATCTGTATTCGCAGTCCTGTGAAATCCATTGATTAGGGCCTAATAATTTATTTCAATTGACAGATTTACTTATATGAACTGTAACTCAGTAAAATCTTTGAAATTGTTGCACGTTGTGTTTATATTTTTGTTCAGTGTAGATTAAATAGGGTTTATTTGAAATATTTTCATAGTTTTGATAGTTCCTTACTCATAATGGTTCATATGTGTGTGCCCCTTTAAGAGCGTTCTGCGAATCTGTGCCAGAAAAACAACATAGCTCTGGTAAAACAGGGCTTTACTTTAATTTTGAGCAGTTTTCTGCATTGCAAAGGTGCAACCATGGACACAAAGCCATGCTCTTTTGTTACGATGGTAGAGGCTGTGGTATAGCTAAGCCCAGAGCCAAAATAAATACATGACTCTGGCTAAGCCTAATGGCTCTGCCTATGTTAATGTTTTTCACAGACTAAGTAAAATTATATACAGTGGGGAAAAAAAGTATTTAGTCAGCCACCAATTGTGCAAGTTCTCCCACTTAAAAAGATGAGAGAGGCCTGTAATTTTCATCATAGGTACACGTCAACTATGAAAGACAAAATGAGAAAAAAAAATCCAGAAAATCACATTGTAGGATTTTTAATGAATTTATTTGCACATTTTGGTGGAAAATAAGTATTTGGTCAATAACAAAAGTTTCTCAATACTTTGTTATATACCCTTTGTTGGCAATGACACAGGTCAAACGTTTTCTGTAAGTCTTCACAAGGTTTTCACACACTGTTGCTGGTATTTTGGCCCATTCCTCCATGCAGATCTCCTCTAGATCAGTGATGTTTTGGGGCTGTCGCTGGGCAACACAGACTTTCAACTACCTCCAAAGATTTTCTATGGGGTTGAGATCTGGAGACTGGCTAGGCCACTCCAGGACCTTGAAATGCTTCTTACGAAGCCACTCCTTCGTTGCCCGGGCGGTGTGTTTGGGATCATTGTCATGCTGAAAGACCCAGCCACGTTTCATCTTCAATGCCCTTGCTGATGGAAGGAGGTTTTCACTCAAAATCTCACGATACATGGCCCCATTCATTCTTTCCTTTACACGGATCAGTCGTCCTGGTCCCTTTGCAGAAAAACAGCCCCAAAGCATGATGTTTCCACCCCCATGCTTCACAGTAGGTATGGTGTTCTTTGGATGCAACTCAGCATTCTTTATCCTCCAAACACGACGAGTTGAGTATTACCAAAAAGTTATATTTTGGTTTCATCTGACCATATGACATTCTCCCAATCCTCTTCTGGATCATCCAAATGCACTCTAGCAAACTTCAGACGGGCCTGGACATGTACTGGCTTAAGCAGGGGGACACGTCTAGCACTGCAGGATTTGAGTCCCTGGCGGCGTAGTGTGTTACTGATGGTAGGCTTTGTTACTTTGGTCCCAGCTCTCTGCAGGTCATTCACTAGGTCCCCCCGTGTGGTTCTGGGATTTTTGCTCACCGTTCTTGTGATCATTTTGACCCCACGGGTGAGATCTTGCGTGGAGCCCCAGATCGAGGGAGATTATCAGTGGTCTTGTATGTCTTCCATTTCCTAATAATTGCTCCCACATTTGATTTATTCAAACCAAGCTGCTTACCTATTGCAGATCCAGTCTTCCCAGCCTGGTGCAGGTCTACAATTTTGTTTCTGGTGTCCTTTGACAGCTCTTTGGTCTTGGCCATAGTGGAGTTTGGAGTGTGACTGTTTGAGGTTGTGGACAGGTGTCTTTTATACTGATAACAAGTTCAAACAGGTGCCATTAATACAGGTAACGAGTGGAGGACAGAGGAGCCTCTTAAAGAAGAAGTTACAGGTCTGTGAGAGCCAGAAATCTTGCTTGTTTGTAGGTGACCAAATACTTATTTTCCACCATAATTTGCAAATAAATTCATTAAAAATCCTACAATGTGATTTTCTGGATTTTTTTTTCTCAATTTGTCTGTCATAGTTGACGTGTACCTATGATGAAAATTACAGGCCTCTCTCATCGTTTTAAGTGGGAGAACTTGCACAATTGGTGGCTGACTAAATACTTTTTTCCCCCACTGTAAATGACTTTGCTCAAGATGCACGCCCCTCAAATGATACAAATGTATCAACAGACTGGGCGCACTGGACTTGAAATAACGATACAGATGTAACCATGTGTCATTTATATGTATTATCTGACCAGCACTAGTGCTCCCAAGTCAAGATTCCATGTGCATTCCACAGGTCACATTTATAGGTGAGTGTTACACAAAATAATCAAGATTAGGAAAAGTTTTGCGGCTGCACACCAGTTGGGAACCACTTCTGTACTGTGCTCTACTGTGCTCTACTGTACTGTACTATACTCTACTATACTGCACCCTACTCTGTGCTGTACTGTATACAAGTTTACTTGAGTTTCTTACAAATTAAGAAAGGGCCCATAGACTCTTGATCTACTGGTCTTGGTCTTGAGACCACTCAAGACCACAAATGTGGTCTCTAACTTGTCATGATCTCAACTCACTGGGTCTTGGGACCTACACTACCGGTCAAATGTTTTAGAACACCTACTCATTCAAGGGTTTTTCTATTTTTACTATTTTCTACATTGTATGAAATAACACATATTTAATCATGTAGTAACCAAAAAGGTGTTAAACAAATCAAAATATATTTGAGATTTGAGATTCTTCAAATAGCCACCCTTTGCCTTGATTACATTTTTGCACACTCTTGAGGTAGTCACCTGGAATGCATTTCAATTAACAGGTGTGCCTTGTTAAAAGTTAATTTGTGGAATTTATTTCCTTAATGTGTTGGAGCCAATCAGTTGTGTTGTGACAAGGCAGGGGGGTATACAGAAGATATCCCTATTTGGTGAAATACCAAGTTATGGCAAGAACAGCTCAAATAAGCAAACAGAAACGACAGTCCATCATTACTTTAAGACATGAAGGTCAGTCAATATGGAAAATATCAAGAACTTTTAACGTTTCTTCAGTGCAGTTGCAAAAACCATCAAGCGCTATGATGAAACTGGCTCTCATCCACAGGAATGGAAGACCCAGAGTTACCTCTGCTGCAGAGGATAAGTTCATTAGAGTCCCAGCCTCAGAAATTGCAGCCCAAATAAACACTTCAGAGTTCAAGTCAGAGACACATTTCAACATCAACTGTTCAGAGGAGACTGTGTGAATCAGGCCTTCATGGTGGAATTGCTGCAAAGAAACTACTACTAAAGGACACCAATAAGAAGAAGAGACTTGCTTGTGCCAAGAAACACATTAGACCGGTGGAAATGTGTCCTTTGGTCTGGAGTCCAAATTGGAGATTTTTGGTTCCAACTGCCATGTCTTTGTGAGACGCGGTGTGGGTGAACGGATGATCGCTGCATGTGTATTTCCGACCGTAAAGTATGGAGGAGGTGGTGTTATGGTGTGGGGATGCTTTGCTGGTGACACTGTCTGTGATTTATTTAGAATTCAAGGCTCACTTAACCAGCAGGGCTACCACAGCATTCTGCAGCGATACGCCATCCCATCTGGTTTGGGCTTAGTGGGACTATCATGTGTTTTTCAACAGGGCAATAACCCAACACACCTCCAGGCTGTGTAAGGGCTATTTTACCAAGAAGGAGAGTGATGGAGTGCTGCATCAGATGACCTGACCTCCACAATCCCCCGACCTCAACCAAATTGAGATGGTTTGGGACGAGTCGGACCGCAGAGTGAAGGAAAAGCAACCAACAAGTGCTCCACATATGTGGGAACTCCTTCAAGACTGTTGGAAAAGCATTCCAGGTGAAGCTGGTTGAGAGAATGACGAGTGTGCAAAGCTGTCATCAAGGCAAAAGATGGCTATTTGAAGAATCTCAAATCTCAAATATATTTTGATTTGTTTAACACTTTTTTGGTTACTACATGATTCCATATGTGTTATTTCATAGTTTTGATGTCTTCACTATTATTCTACAATGTAGAAAATAGTAAAAATAAAGAAAAACCAGTGAATTAGTAGGTGTGTCCAAACCTTTGACTGGTAGTGTATATATACACACACACACACACACACTGAGTTTAGAAAACATTAAGATTACCTTCCCAATATTAAGTTGCATACCCCTTTTGCTCGGGGGGCTAGTTACCCTACAATTTTTTATTTTGCCAATTTGAAATAAAAAATGTATTGATAAAAATACTTCCTGTAGGCTGTGTGAATCCACTTTCATTACACAGAGAGACAAAATGGATTCTACAAACTCTTTATGTTCTGAACAGCGGTTGTTTTCAGTGTAGATTACTTTGACTACCTTAAATATGTTGCGTGCTGCTGCTGTTGGTTGAGCTTAAACTGTTGTGCGGCGCCAGTGGGAAATCTGTGGAACAATGAGACTGAGCCATTGACTGTCGGCGCCTGCCATCCTGAACAGAACACACATATCCCATCATCATTACCATCATCCACCCCATCCCACTGCCCTGCAGCGACACTCACTGCCTTGCCTGACTGGCACCCACATTAACATAGTAGGCTACTGCTGCCTGCCTGCCTCCCCTTACGTCTAGGACACAATTAGGCTACAGCGGATGGCATTCTTCAATTTACTCACACACAGACCGAGTCAGAGACAGACCTGTCTGTACAGCAACGAGTCATTTTAAAGGGTCATATGTTATCATTCCTTTTGGTGGAGGTTTGTAGACTTTGGAGAGGTAAGGTGGTCTTCTGTCTCCTTCCCACACCCAAGTAGGCTATTCTTCAGAACATTTACTTCAACCATCTATGTCAATGAATAGATAAAGAAGTTGTATTCTATTTATTCTGTTATTTGGATGATGTTTTACAATTAGGTTATCTTTGGTCTATTTTCTAAATTAATTTAGCTATATTTAATCAGATGGTCGGAGCCCTATTAGTCTACACTATCAGGCTGATTGTATCAACAGGAAAAGTTACACAAGAAAGATACCCTACAGTAGCCCAATGGGCCAGGAAACCTATTTCATATGGTGGTGCTCCAGTCCAGAGGATTAGTTTATGTTAATGGTTTGTTGAAGTAGCCTACTCAGACAAACTGTGACTAGTAAACTACTACTGTAGGCCTATAGTCTGATTGGCAACAGTCACCAGTCTCTGACATGAACAGGATGGACAACCAAAGAAAAAATACAACAAAACGTTTTGTACAACATCAGTGAACTTGTCCATGAGTAGCCTAATGTGTAATAAATAAGTAGGTAACCTACATCAGATGTATTTCACAGGGAAATAACTATTTGACCAGAGGGAGGCAGTAGTTCGTTGAGACCATTCAGGGGAAAAAGGTTCAGAGACATGCAACTAAGTTACCCACCATGAAAGGGAAACCTAATAATAATAATAATAGCCTAATAACAATAACAATATGGTTGTAGCCTAATTGTTATTATTATAACACCAACACTTATTATGTGTTGTGTTATTCTTATTATTAGTGTTGTTATTCTTATTATTCTCATTAGCCTACTATTGTGATCAACGTCAATCATAGTTAGCCTATTCATATTTAGGCCTACTGCATTAATGTGATCATATGGGCAAAGTAAATAAAAGGTCAAACAAATAATGTTTGGTCAAATATTACGCTGAGGCAACCCTTATCTCTCTTTCAGAGCGAGAGTGTGTTTCATTTATATAGTAAAATAGCCATTCTAGCTCCACACGTTTCGCCATGTTTTTAAATTGTGTTACTTTGCAACTTTTGGAAAATGAAACTTTTCCTCCCCCAAACGATTTCTCTGTACGTAAGCTACTTGATCTCTTGTTTGCGCAACACAATCTTTTTTTTTTTAAGCGACAGGGTGTCTAGACAACCACGTGACGGGGCGCGCCAATGCGCACTGGAGACACAGCTAAGAGCACAGAGTCAGAAAGAGATAGCGAGTGAGAGAAGGCAAGGGCACTTGAGCTATTCGCGTCATTCGCAGACCTTTTCTGAAGATCGCATCACTTCTTTGTCAAACTCAACTCACTTTATTCCTCAGACTACAGAAACTTCATTCAAAAAGTGGCTGGATTAATTTATCAAGGGATATTTAGAAATATAGGCTATAGGTAATTATTGTAAAACGGAACATAACCAAGACTCTGTTCAGTATTCAATTGGAAACGCAACTACTCTACTCGGGGTAGATTTCTGTCTGGCACTTCAGCGGCTCCAGTTTTGGATTTGCTCAATCGCTTTGGATCTGTTTGGAGGATCATTTCGTTCTCTCGTAACGTCTAAATCTATACTGAAGATCACATCATGTGCAGACGGTTATGATATTTAGAAGATAAGGGATAAAACATAGACACCCGCCTTTGTTAAAGCCTTTTTGCTATCGGATCAAGGGTTGTGTGGATTATTATTTTTCTAAAGAAAACGGGCGAGCTTCGTTTTTTTCATGGATATATAATTCTAGTATTTTACCAGGCTATTTAGCCTACTGGCTCAGAGTACCATAAAAACCCAACTCATAACCATATGCGCAAAGTAATGTTAGAATGTTTTTTCTTTATACATAGCATACTGATGGAATGGAACGAATGTAGCATTTAATGTTCACAGTAGACTAGCTCTACATTGTAACAAATTCTCTATGCTGCTATTTTGTATTCTAGATGCTCAGCGTTCCTACATTGATATAAAGGTTTATATTTCGATATAGCTGCATATTAGTAGGATTATTATAGTAATAGGTGATGGTTAATTTCTCTTTACAGAGAAGGTTACTATCACGGCAGGAGCCTTGATTTTTTTTTGTGGGGTTTAGTTTTTAGAAAATTAGACTGGCGTATGCTACAGATTTTCTTTGCTTCTCCACCTCCCAGTTTCTACATAATAATATCTCAGGCTGCTTGTCGTTGCCTGGACTCGGATCCCGGAATCTTCATGATTTGCGGACATCATGCTCGTTTTTTAGCCGGGAAACCCTCTTTTCGTCCCGCATGTTTAGGACCAAACGAACGGGGCTCGTCCGGCGACTCTGGAGGAGCCGTGCGCCCGTCGAGGGCGAGGGGGAGGCGGATACACGAACGCATGGATCCGGGGGTTGCTGTATGGGTAAATCGACGAAGGTTGCCGGAAAAACTAGCGTCGGAACGGAGGCTGAATTGAAAGCCCTGACCCACTCGATACTGAAAAAAATTAAAGACAAACAATTAGAGGGGCTCTTGCAAGCGGTGGAGTCAAAGGGGGGTGCGCGGAGCCCCTGCCTGCTCCTACCCAGCAAAGTGGACACCAAACTGGGTCAGCAGTCTTATTCCCTCCCCTTGCTGCTCTACAAAGTGTTTCGGTGGTCGGACCTCAGGCATTGCTCGGAATTAAAAAGGCTATCTTGCTGTGAATCCTATGGGAAAAGTAACCCAGAACTTGTTTGCTGCAATCCTCACCACATGAGCAGACTTTGTGAACTCGGTAAGTTAATATACACGGACCGATAATGTGTTTAAAAAAAACAATCATTGATTGCAAATTATAGGCATGGTCTATCTGTTTCACTATTATATATTATATGTGGGTAAATTGATTGGCATGTCACTTTGCCAGACATGTTGACACAATTACAGGTGGTGTCTATTGCAATAGCACAGGTCAGACTTAGTTGGTGTGACGTTAGAACAGTTTTAGCAGCATCACATCTGTCCATATGGCAGAGGTCCCTCATTTTATTATTTATCTATCTGGGATACAATAAAAATATATATTTGCTTTGAATGACTCCTCACAGGTAATGTAGAGATTACAAAGATCAACGCAATTGTAATTACATGATGTCCTTATTAATTTATAATATGCAGTATTTTATATTATGTAGTCTCTTTATTGGTTTGGCAAAGCTTGGCCTAGGTATTGTATTTATAGATTTGTTTTTGCTTTAAAATCTAAATGGAAAAGCTTATAAAGAATTCAAATAGGCCTAGATGTTTATATTATGTTTTTTATACTGAATGCATGGCCTACACATGTTAAATGTGGTTTCCCAAGTTCTCCCACTGTCTCATAAAAAAATATAGTTGAAAGTAATTTGATTGAACATTATCATGTTTTCATGTCAGGACTACTACTAATATAACACACAAGACAGACCTACACAATGTTCAACTATTTTAAATGTCCTAGCCTTTCATGTAGACTATCATGTGTATTTGACAGTCAGTCTAGACCAAGTTAGTTTGCTTGCAGCCAGCCCGGCAGAGATTGCGACTGGAGTGTCCTGTTCTGTTGTGAGCCAGAAGAGACCCGTATCTCCTACAGCCTGAGTCGGAGCCTAGTCAGATAGCTGCCTGGAGGCTGGCGCCAGGCGCCCCCTGTTTATCTCCACCAGATATCAAGGCAATCGCAGCCTTGCTGCCTGCCGTGCCTCCAACCCTCACTGCTAACACAAACAGTTTTCAAAAAGAATGCAAACTGTTATCATAAGTTTCTATCTTCCCCTGGACCCTTTTTCTAATGCCTTCTTTCTTTTCATTTTCAGAGTCTCCCCCTCCGCCTTATTCCCGATATCCAATGGACCTTCTTAAACCACCCGGTGAGTTTTATTATTACTTTAAAAAATATATATAGTTTTTCATGAATGTTTCTCTCTTGAATGTAGAATATGAATTGAATATGTTGAGGTTTCTGGTTGTGTTTGTATTTTTCCAATGAGCATACCCACTGGGCACACACTGGTTTAATCAATGTTGTTTCCACTTCATTTCAATGAAAATTATAGTTATATTCCATTTGTAAAAACTAAAAGGCATATTATAGGCTTATAACTTATAAGTTAAACATAAGTTATGACAACAACATTATACTTTTGCCTAGTAATTTCTAAACAACATGTTATTATGACACTAGTGAAAAGGAAGTCTCATACTAACTCAGTCATTCACACTATTAGGTGCATTGAGTTCTGTTCTGTGTATATGGAAATGCTCCCTTCTCTGTTTTGATTTATGATGGTAGTCAGACTGAGAGTGGTATGCCTGCCCGCGCAATGCAGCCCAGTGCAGATCAGGGCCCTGTAATAGAATGGCAGGTAGCCAAGGCCAGGGCCCATTCCAGGCTGGCACCAGCTCTGTAGTGGTTGTCTGTCTGCACAAACTTTTGGCTGGAGGGGGTGACCTGGCAGGACAGATAAACAGCATTGGCACCAGAGGAGAGAGAGAGAGCGGAGACACACGCAAGGAGGTTACACAAAAATAATCACACACACACACGCAAGACACACGCGTTGTGTATGTGCGTGCGTGAGTGAGGGGGTGGTGGCATCTGCAGTGAAGGGAGAGTTTGGGGGGAAATGTGGATCACACAAGGGAAAAAGACAAAGATTTCTGGAGCCATGTTTTATCTGTTTAATTAATCTGACTGTAGATTACAGCTGAGGATTTGGGAGTGTCACATGTGTGTATGTTTGGAGCTCTTGTGTGTGTATGCAGGCCTGTGGTTTAGTCTGTGAGCCATTTTAGAAGGAAATGTCTGCCAAAAAAGGGAAGTTGGGAGTTAATGAAATGCTGTGTGTGTTGCTGCTGTAGGCTATCATGGGTCTCATCCATGCCTGATATGGAATGAATCCTTATAGCCTGCTCTACTTTGGTCAGATATATTTTATGTGTATGTTAAAGATTGAAGTGAAACCATTAGAAACATGTTCATCATTTAATAGATAGAGAATGAAGAGACAATGTTTAGTTAAGCAAGGACGAGGTCGTGAGTTGAAGTGTTTTGGCGGCGGCTGTGAGTGAGTCACTCCTTTTATGAATCAGACAGTTTTGGGGTTTCCTGCATGCTCCGATCAGGCCGCACAGAGTGAACGTTCCGGGGACGTTCCAAATACCACCCTGTTCCCTATATTGTACACTACTGTTTACTTTATTTTTATTTTTATGGTCCACTATATAGGGAATAGGGTCCCAGGGACATCATTGCTAATGGGGCTGGATCAGCGCTGGGTAGGAAGACATCGTTTGGGAGGCAGCTTCCTGTGAGGATGCTTGTAGGGCTCCATTAACCGTTTACTACACTTCCGCAGCTCTTTTTGGAGTGCCGCTTCTTAGTGAGTGATGTGGACGAATACGCCATGTCCCCAATGAGAGAACGACACACACACACACACACACACACACACACACACACACACACACACACTCTAGTCTCTCATCTGGTTGTGGTAAGGAGGAAAGAAGAAAGAAAGACGGAGGAAAACAGAAAGAGAAAAGCCCAGTGAAACAATAGAGCAGGAAGCAGCAGAAGTTTCCCCAACAGCAGCAGCAGAGAAGGAGAAAGTGTCTTTCATTGAACATAGGGAAAGAAAAGAGAGGAAGTCATGTGCAGCTGCGATTCTTCGAGGGTTCAGTGGATGTTAATATAGTCGAGAGAGAGGGAAACTAAAGAGTGTGAGAGAGGACAGATATTAATAGGACAATAGAGTGGAGCGTGGCTGGGCTGCAGAGGGTAGGGAGAGAGACTCACACGGATGCACACACACACACACCGATAGCACGCGCACGCCACACACACACACACACACACACACACACACACACACACACACACACTGAGCCTGGATGTAGAGGACAGATGAGATGCCTGACAGACAGACATGGGAATTCCCTCTGGGCCAAGGGAGCTGTCAGTCATCCAGTCCTCCCACTCTATATAGGCTCTGACTCCTCTCCTCTTCCGTGTGTCTGTGTGCACGTCCTTGTGTGTGTGTCCACTCCAGCTCTATTTAGTCCTCTGACTCTTCACCACAATTTGTTTCACAGGCCACATTACCATGCTAACATCTTACTGGATTACATGGTGGTCTGGTCTGCATAGCAATGTCCTGCCTCATCACTCCACAATAGGAGGAATACCCCATGGTGGAGTGCTAGTACAGTGTGTACCTGCATATATAACACATATATTATGGATTATGAGAGGTATAGGTGTGTAGTAGAACATTTTTTCTTCTCTGCCTGGCCTTGGGTTGTACTGTGTGTGTATGCAAACTTTGGCTCCCCTGGGGTTAGGAGCATGATGTTGTAAGGCTTGCGTCCTTGACCAGCAGAACCAGCCATGTACAATGGGGACAAGGATCCACTCGAGAGACAGACAGGAAGGTAGACAGACAGTCTTCACTGGACCCAGGTAGGAGCTGGTCGGTCGCGGGCCAAGTTCAATAGACTAACTGCCACGTCAGAGGCACTGCAAGTCTGAGTGTGTATGTGGATAGTTTACCTACAGGACATGAGCAACAGATGATCAATAGTCAGTCAACAATGAGGGCTTAGTAGTGTATTGATGATTCCAATGTCTGAAGTTTATGCTATAATAATTCGGCTATAAAAAACATCAAAGGGGAGTCAGCGGTATGTGTTTCAATTTCTGTTGCTGCATGCGTAAATCTGAACAGGAGAGTGTGTGTGTGTGTGTGTGAGAGAGGGAGAGTGAGGGAGAGAAGGACAGAGAGAGAAGTTCTTTAAGGAACAGGAATCAGATGGACGTGTCTCTCTCCATACTGCCAAAAATTTGTCAATATCAAAGCTGCCGTCGTAAAACGCTAGCTGCCTGCCTCTCTCTCTCTGTCACTTACTTTAAATCACTCTGTTCACATCTTTCTTCTTTCCCACACTCTTCATCCACATTTTCTGTTTCTATTTGTTTTACGCTCCATCCCCGTGACTTTCTATCTACACCGCTCTCCATCTCTCTCTCTCAGTAGTTCTTCCAGGTCTTGGGTCTGGACTAGCTCCACCTCAGCCCCGGTACTGTGGTGAACCGTGCCCAGGAAACCAGGCCTGCAGCCTGGACAGCCATGAAAGAGAGGCAGGCTGCTTGACCGTGGCCCTGTATCTCGTTAGGTTGACCACAGTACCGTTTTGACAGAGTCCTTTTGATCCTATGGAGGCTGAGACTTAACAGAGTCACAGTCCACATATTGGAACAGATTCATGACTGGCTCACACAGACCGATTCATCAGTAGTAGTCTTATAGACAGATAATAATACTACATAGAAAAGTTATTACATTGAAGTGTAATACCCGTCTCCCTCGCTGCTACAACTCCTTTTGGTGGCACCACCACAAGAACACAGGGGGTTAATCTTAGCAGGGACGGGGGGAGACCGAGGAGGAGAAGAGAGGGAGCGAGAGTTTCCTCTGTCGGCTAGTATGCTATTAAGAAAATGCGCTGTACACAGTTTTCAAGGCTGGGGCTATTTCCTGTTTCGCTCATTGTTTTGGGTTTGATGGAGTGTATCCTGCTAAACTGTATATTCCTATTAGAGACTAGGTCTGACAGTGTCCCAAATAGCACCCTATTCCCTATGTAGTGCACTATTGACCAGGGCCCATAGGGAGTCCCATAGGGCTCTAGTCAAAGGTAGTGCACTATATAGTGAATAGGGTGCCATTTTGGGACGCAACCAGGCTCTGATAAGTGAAGTAGTGCTAGGCTACAGTGGAGGCAGACATGTTTTTCAAGTCAACGCCTCTTTTCCCTCCAAGCCAGGCATTTATTTATTCTGGGCCTTTTAGAAAGTTGGAGGAAAAAGGAAAATGTGATTGTGTTGGGAGTCTTGGTTGGTTTTACGGTGTTGGGACTGGGAGAAGGAGCAGAGCAGGGGCGCTGCTGTGTGTTTTAAGTGCTGTGTGTGTGTGTCGAGACCTGCCAGAGCCTGTCGTCAGAGCCTCTGCCAGCCCCCCCCCTCGCTATGTCTCTCTCTCTCCCTCTCTCTCCACCAACATGGCCGCTCTAGTTGTCTCACTGAGTAAAGACTGCTGAGGATTATGGGATTAGTGGTGGCTAGTGTTGAAGGCCGTCACAGGGCAGGCCTCCCACATTAGTAGTCAGTACTATTCATACTCTGTCGATGAAGGGCTGCTAAGACTTGATGTGTCTTCGAGATATCGCCAACTTTCATGATGTTACTATCCACTAACTAGCATGTTAAGAATCTGATCTATTTTGTTTTGTCATATTATTGTGCTACCAAAGGTTCAGTCGCAAATACTGTATGATTACAAAAAATGACAAACTACAAAAATGATGTATCTAATACTGGTATATTTGAGGTAATTTCACCAGACAGAAGTGCAGTGAGGTAGTGAGTTTGTAGGAGTGAGCTGTGTGTGTGGATCTGTGAGGTTATTAGTGGTGCTCCTGGCTAGCTGTCTGAACTGACTGAGTGACTCCCAGAGCTCAGTGGTCCAGTGTCTTCATTAGGAATTGATTTCACTGTGTGATTGACAGCTTCTCACAGCTGCTCTCTCTGCTCACACTGTGGTTGATCTCTCATTCTAACACACACACACTTCCTCTCTCTCTCTCTCTCTCTCTCTCTCTCTCTCTCTCTCTCTCTCTCTCTCTCTCTTCTCTCTTTGTTCAGATTCTCTAGACTCGGGTCCTTCATCCACTGAGACTGGAGGAACTACCTACTCGGCCCCTGTGGGGCTCTCAGGTAAGACGCAAGCCCATGGTTTTTATTTTTCTCTCTCCCTCCCTCCCTCCCATCCTCCCTCTCTCTTTCTGTCATGATGCAGTGGCTAGTTGGAGGGGCCCCTACTTCCCCTCTTCGCTGTAATAAAAGAAGGGAGGAGTGTTTCTAGAGATCCACATAAAATCCTCCCGGCTCATTGAACAAGCGCTCTTTACCGCCTTTCATTTTCCCTCATGCTGTTTTGTTTAATGTAATCCAAACAGAAAATAGGGCTGTTTGCTTTAGAGAGCGCTGTATATTGTGTGTGTTTGCGCTCTTCTTGATTTTGCCTTTGATGAGGATCTGAGCTGAGATGTTACGGCGTGCGTGTGTGTGTGTGTATATACATTTTGTGAGGCGATAATCATGTCATCAGTATACCTGCAAGGGGCCACAACATCTAAAGCTGGATGAAGCCCTATCAATACTATATCCTCCATGGGAACATGAACACAGACATGCAAGCTGCTTAGAGGGTTGGTTAAGGTTGACTGGTCATGGGGTTGAGTCCATGTTATTCTGAACACAATGCACTCAGCTAGCAGGGGAGGTCTGCTAGCCTTAACCTGTGTTACTGCTCTCTCTCTCTCTCTCTGGTAATAATAACATATTCTGTACCTGAGGGAGGGAGGTGTTTTTGGACAGCCTCTAAGTCTTACATTTTCTCCTATAATCCTGTAGGCTATACCACCTTTCTCGCGTCTCTCTCCATCCCGCCATCCATCCAGAGGCAAGCAGATAACACGGTGTTTATGGGTAAAAGAAAGAGGGAAGAAAATAAAGAATTCAGCTGTGCTTTCTCTCTCTCGTTCAGATGTTTCTCATTACAGAGACTTTAAAGTTTTTTTTATGTTGGTTGGTCGGGGTGCTTAGCTCGCTCACTGCCTATTTTTCTTCCCCCTCCTTTGTTTAGGAGAGGAGCGGGTGTTGGCTGGGAGGGACGGAGGGAGGAGGGGGAGGGTCAATGGTCTCCAGATAGGGGCTTTTTAGATTGGGGACTCAGATTGTGAGCTGGGCTGGCTGTCTGGCTGAGTGTATAAACACAGAGCAAACAAAGCCTCCAGAAACAGAAAAGTGCAGCTCTCTGTCTCTGTTGTGGAGAGGTTTTTAGCCTGTTTTTTAGAACCCCAGTGCAAACTGTGAAATCGTAGACTGGAGTCTAACTAGCTAATCCCCTCACCTCCCCTCCCTCCCCCTCTTCTTCTCCCTCAGGCATGCACCCCTCCCCTGTTTTCCTTCCTGGCTGAGCCAATGCAGGCCGGCCAGCCTTAGTGAATGGGGCTCAGTGAGGGGAGGGGAGGGGGGCGGCAGGGAGTGAAGGAGGAAAGGGCCCGGGCGCCTGGAGCCAAGGATTTGATTTCTCTGGCAAGGGAAGAAAACTGTGCTCCCCCCGGGGCTCTCACAAAAGAAACATGCCCCTCCCGGAGGCTCCATGTTGACCTTTTAATTCACTCTCGTTGCCCTTTTTATGTTGCTACCCAGACGTATTTACAGAAGAAGAGGGAGGGATGATGGAGATGGTCTGCTTTTTATGTTGCGCTCTCGACTTATTTACAGAAGAAAGAGGGTGGGAGGAGGATGGTACTGCTGTTATATACACACATACAGTACACAGCCTATTGAAATTGGAATATGACATTCTAAGAAGATTACCTAAGCCTAAGTATCTAACACATTAAGCTTTTATATTCCTAAATAAAAAATAAAAAAATGATTTTGCAACCATCTGCAGTTAAGGTTCTAGATATTGACAAAATATTAAATACTTGAAACGATCAAGAGAAAAAACAATGGGGGAAAAGAGCAATAGCAGATCTTTCTCTCTCTATCTCTATCTCTATCTCTCTCTCTCTCTCTCTCTCTCTCTCTCTTCCCCCCCTCCCCCTTTGCCTGATTATGGTCTGGTCTGGTCGGCTCAGGATCAGGATTATATAGTGAGACAGACTAGTGCTCTGGTCTGGTCTAGATTATCTGGTGGGAGGAAGACAGGCTAGTTACTGTAACTGGTCTGCTCTGGTTAGGATTATATTCTGGTGGGAGGCCCCTAGCCCCAGACTCGTCCCTGTCCCTAACCTCGGCCTTCTGTGGTCCTGGAAAGCAGGGTTATTAAGGAGTTAACCTCAATGTGACAGTGACAAGCACAAATGCGAACTAGGCTGCCTGCCAGACTAGGAGCATGAAAGCCTTCTCTAGCACGTCATCTGAGTGGAGCAAAGGGAGGAGAGCCAGGGATGACCGGAGAGACTGGCCGTGGCCCGGGGCTGGGCCAGGATTGGACCTGAGGCTGGGACAGAGGGTCACGAGTCCGGGATGGACAGAGACCAGAATTTGGCCATAGTAGTGGGTCTGTTCTTTTGTATATGTTGGCCCCTTTCTCTCTGCTCCAGTTCCTCCTCCTCCTACTCATGGGTCTTTTCCTGGCACAGACAGGTCCCTTACCCCGGTCAGGGTGGGCTTTGTGTTTAGTTTGCGATTGTTGTATTTGTTGTATTAAAATATTTGTATGTGGATGCGGAGAGGGACCTTGCTGAGTGGGTGGTGGTATTGTAATCAATCAAATTGATTTATAAAGCCCTTTTTACATCAGCAGATGTCACAAAGTGCTATATAGTATAGTAATGGTATAGGTACTATTGGTGATTCATAGTGTGTACATTGGGGTGGGCGCCAAGGGTCGGGACCAGGGGGTGATGAGAAGAAGGTGGGGTGCTTGAGGCTGGCCCAGATGCGGTGATGGCGGTGAGGTGGGGGTGAGGAAAGCGTTAGGTGTTGTATGTACTGTATCTCCTGTGGGTGAATGAGACTTGGGGGGTGGAGGGGGCACAGTCAGGTCACAGGGGGCGAGGTGTTGTATCTATCTCCTGTCCTTGGTGCACTGCGCGATTGAGTGCTGGGAGGCTATATGACTTTGTCTGTGGGCGACAGAGTTGGAGGGGGGTTAGGTGTTGTATCTCCTCTATATTCTATGGGTCCATGTCGTGAGTGGCTGGGGCTCTGTCCCTGTGCGTGTGAGTAGTGGTGGGGGTCGGGTTCAAAGCCGGAGGTGGCATGCCTGGCTGGTGCCGGCTAGGAGTGACCCCAGAGTGCCTGGTGTAACAGGATCCTTCTGGCTCACTGCTCTGCTGTGGTGGCGCTGAGCTGACAGGCACACTGTTCGTGTGTGTGTGTATGTGTGACAGGCCACGGCCTTGGCCGTCAGACGATGGGATAGAATGACCCACACAGGGACATAGACTGTCTGGCTGACGGGGCACACACACGCACACACACACACACACTGGATGGCGGCCTACTGTCACACAGGCACTAGCCTAGCTTCCTCTTCTCAGCAAGTTACATTTAGGTCGAAGTATATTATTAAACTGTTAGCTAGCGAACCCAGCCACTAGCCCCTCTGAACTGGTTACTGGCCACTTAACATAAGGTGTAAACTAGGTGACTCTGGTAACATTACAATTGGGTTTCTTCTTCCTACCATCAAGTTGACCGTGAAGACCAGTGACTGACCCAGGCTGTAGGAGCCTGTCTCTTTGTACTCTGTTCCTTTTCTCTTTCCGTCTTATCTTCAATGTTTAAGTCTTACAGCCTACACCTCTCCTCTCTCAGTCCTTTCACCCTATGCCACATTCTCAGTCTCTGCATTGTCAGCTAGCTCCTTATTGTCCCCTGGCCCCACTCTGAGAGGTGAGGTGGTGGAGGTGAACCCCTTCAGAGAACAGCTCCAACAGAGCAGCCACAGTCTACAGTCCCCCCTTAGTTCAATTCCTGTCTTGTTTGGGTTAACAGAGAAGGAAAGGGCAGGCAGTCACAGGAAATTACCTAATGTGTTTGAGGAAAAGGCAATGAACAGGGAGGGAGATGAGGGTGGCCTCCTCTGAATGGAAAGCAAACATTAAAGACAGTCAGTCAGTAAAAAGAAAGAAAGAAAGAGAGAGTTAGGCTGAACAGAACACCCAGTTCGTCACAGTTTAGAGAGATCCCTGATTAATCAAATGGCCAAACATCTTGACTTCAACCTTCTCTAGCTTTTCAGTTCAATCCCCAAACTTATTTTATTTCTCTCCTTTGTTTTTCTTACTTGCAGAGAGGGGAAAAGGCATGGTCAAAGGAGAAGCAGTTCTCTCTCTCTCTGTAATTTCAAAACAGCCCTCTCCTCGGTGGTTGCGTCTCAAATGGCACCCTTTTCCCTTTAGGGTGCACTACTTTGACCGCATAGGGCTCTGGTCAAATGTAGTGCACTATACAGGGAATAGGGTGCCATTTGGAAGGCGATCTGTGTGTTTCTCAGTTGACTGAGCTGCACTGAGCGAGGAACTTTCATTACTTTCCACTTCCTCTCCAAGAGCTGCGGCCAAGGAGTTCTCTTGGCGGGCGGGGAGTTAATTTGGTTCTGGCCGTACACGGTTCCCCACCCACTGTCATTATGGTGCATGAATCTGAAAAACTGTGAGAGAGAGAGGGGGAGGATAGAAGAGGAAAAACAGTCCAGTTACTCTACATGGCCAGGCATTTAGTTTAGTTCAGGCTCTCTACACATTAGTAGTAAATGCTACAGGCTCAGGCTGGGCCCCCAGGAAATCACACAAACCCACTCTGTGACTGTTCTGTAAGGCTCCACTCCCCATCTCCAACCCTAACCTCAACTATATTTATTACCCTCAACGTTTCCTCCTCCAGTCCAGTCAGATTCCTTTGCTCTAGGCTCGAGGGGCACCGAACAGAGTTGACAGAGTCCTACCTCTGGCCAGGCCGAGTGAAGTTAGTGAAAGGCCCTGCCTGTAGTTGTGTGAGAGAGAGAGTTTTTCCTGGGTAGAGAGTTTTTCTCTGGGTTGTTTCTTTTTTTAGAGTTTTACCTTTGGGCAGAGTGAAGAAGTGACGGGTTGGCCTAGAGTTTTACCTCTGGGCAGGCAGAGAAGAGTGAAAGGTTAGGGTGGGCTCTGCCTTGCTTATGTAGCTGTGTAGGGTTCTGAGAGAGAGTTGGTGGGAGGCCGGCAGGGAACAAGGTGGCCATTGTTTGGCCTCAGCGGCTCGAAGGCAGCGGCTTTTCACATAACTCATTGTATGAAGATGATCAAAAGAGAGGGGAACATTCCTTCTCCCTGGTGTGTTTTTTCACCACCACCAGTCCCCTAGCCACAGAGAGAGAGGTGGAGGGAGAGAGCGGTAGAGAGAGATTTCTGTGCAACGTGCTCTCTCTCCTCTTTCTACTATTTCCAACCACGGCCAGCCAGACCATTCATGTGTAATCAGTCAGTAAAGCTGGTTGGTTACAGCAGATGTCCGGGTACAAGCACCCTTGCCTGTCTGCATGACAGACAGACAGCACTCCCTGTAATATGATGGCTCTGTCACCAGCGCTATGGTCGTTGCTGTGGCAGCGTAGCCTGGCGCCGGTTTGGTTCCCACGGAGATCCCTGACATCCTGATGTAGAACAATGCTGCCTGTTGTTCAGTCTGTGTCGCTACAGCGGTGTCAGAGGGACAGGGTTCTAGTCAAGCCCTGCTCTTGGCAGCTCTGTGGTGGGGTGAAGGACCCATGATGACATCATCATTTCTGCCTTTCTGCATGCCTCCCTCCCGCCCCAGCACCATCTCCTGCTTTTCCACCCTGTAGTGTTTGCTTACTCTGTCGCTCAGGGACGTCTAGGCCGGAGGAGGGGGGCCAGAGGAGGGCAGGATGGGTGCACCTCCCTGCCTCACAAATGATGTAGTGTTGGAATAATAAATCAGTTAACCAGCCTGGACCGGGGTAGAAAGGGAAGGCCAGGGGTATTGTGACTGGGGCTGTGGGGTATAGGAACTAGGAAGGTGCCGGGCGATGGGTTAGTCCCCCCATTTCAATCCAGTCAATTCAGGAAGTAAAATGAAATTCCTGTGATCATCACATAAGTGACCTCTGGGTTGGCCTGTGGAGTAATGACAAAAGCAGGGTCCTAGTTCCATCTCTGAGATGTGTCCCTGTTGTTTGTGTGTACTAGTTATTTTTTGTTTTGTTGTACGCATTTGTTCAGATTGATAAATAAGTTAGAAGCACTAGCTACATGTTCCCCCCCTCTGTGTATGTGCAGCCACTCATGTCCCCTTCCTGCGAATTGGGTCAGTATGTATATATGGACAGACTTCCTGGACTGGAGGAAAGAGCTGCTGACATCTTCCCTGTTATGTAATGCTTCTTCCCTAATTAGCAGTTTCCCCCTTCATTGGCATCCTATGGGGACAGAACAGGGCCTAGCAAACAAAGCAACACTTATGTTATTTCTCTCTCTCTCCTCTCTCTCTCTCTCTCTCTCTCTTTCTCAAGAACAGCCATACTAGCACTGATGTCACTCTCTCTGACACTCATGTCCTCTCTCTCACTCCCCCTCTCTCTCTCGCCCTCTCTCTTCTCTCTACCTCTCTCTCTCTCCCCAGCCGTAGGTCAGTAGAGCCAGTCCTCTCCTCCTCTGTTGTGTTTAGACTGGCTAGAGTTTACCTTGGCTAATTTCTGGGGAGGGAATGCCTCTTGAGATTGTGCTGCTGTCAGAAGGGCTGATGCCTCAGGAAAAAGATAACATTTATAGAAGGGTAATAACTCTGCATGCCCCGCCCTGGAGCCTCTCGAGAGCTTTTACAGAGTGTCTGTGTGTGCGCGTGTCTGTGTGTATGTGTGTTTGGCCAGTCTTCTGGCCTGTGAGTGTGAGAACCGTATTCTTCTTGGATCTAGCCGAGCCTCTGTATTATTATTATTATTATTAAGTTATGGTCCTATAATTATGTCAGTAGGCTAGCTGGACCATTCCTTCCAGTGACTGTACTATACTGACGTGACTCCACCGCTCAAGCACTGAATGTCTCCTATAGTCAGAATAGTTGATCCCTTGTGTGTTGTGATAAATTGTTTTGTATATTTGCACAAGACATAGAACAAAGACACATTTATAAGAACTAAAGGAACTAAAAGGTCACTTGTGTTGTGTGTTTGCTTATAAATCAATACGTACCAGTCTACTAGATCGTTTTAAGATTGACAAAGTATGCAGCCTTTCCTTTCATTAAAGGCAGTTCAGCTGTAGTCAAACAGAGGAAGAGACAGACAGAGACAGAGGAGGCCAGGCAGGCAGCAGAAGAGAAGAGAACACAGAGAACAAAATAATGTATTGTCATGACCTGTGACCCCTGAAATAGACTTGCCCCAGGCTGAGCAGGGTGTTGAGACTATGAATGAAAGACAAAGACGCCTCCTCCCTTCATGTCGAGGGAGGGAGGGAGGGAGAGAGAGAGAAAATAGGGTGCCATTTGGGACAAAGTCAGGATAAATAAGAACTCATTCTCAGGTGTCTTCTCTGTATTTACCAATGTTGATAGTGTGTACTCACATTTGAAGGTTAAACAGCAAGCGAAAAAATAACAAAATGCTTCTGTGTGTCACAGGTGGTTGGTGGCACCTTATTTGGAGAGTATGGGCTCGTGGTAATGGCTGGAGCGGAATCAGTGAAATTGTATCAAATGCATCAAATACATGGTTTCCGCATGCTTGATTCCATTCCATTCACTCCATTCCAGCCATTATTATGAGCCGTCCTCCCCTCAGCAGCCTCCCGTGGTGTGTGTGTATGTTTGTATGTGCCTCAAATCAAATTTTATTTGTCACACGCTCCGTAAACAACAGGTGTAGACTAACAGTGAAATGCTTACTTACGGGCCCTTCCCAACTATACAGAGAGAAAAAAATTGAAATTATTGAAAAAGAATAACACAAGGAATAAATACACAGTGAGTAACGATAACTTGGCTATATACACAGGGTACCAGTACCGAGTCGGTGTGTGTGTGTGTGTGTGTGCGTGCGTGCGTACACGCGTGTGTGTCTCACAGTGTGTGTGTTTGTGTAGACATCCAGAAATAGTAATGATCGGAGTGTGGAGTCAGACAGAATTAATCATTAACTTTTCCAGACTGCTCTGCTCGCTGTCTCCAGTCTCTCTCTCCCGTCCCCCCTCTCTTCCTCCGCTGCCCAATAGTCTCAGCTACAGCTGGCTACCATGGACTGTAAAACAAGGAGCCATTAGAAGGCTATGGGGATCCACAGGGGGTGGGGGTTGAAGAGGGAGGCCTGTCTGCTTCCCTGTGAAATGGAGCTAAATGTTTCACATTGTTGGAGGACTGAAAGAACATGCTTCTTTCAGAGTTGTGAAAGAGAGAGCTTCCTTTTCTCCATTCTCCTTGGTGATAGACCTGTATGCCTCTACTACTAGCTTGTAATCTTGTCTTTTTAGTGTTTAACGTAGGTCCATGAGCTTGTGGTTTTGTAAAGATTGATGGTTTAAACCAGGCTAAAACAAGTCCATTACCTAGCCTGAGTATGTATTGACATTATTCCAGACCATCTACCTGAGTCTATAAGAACAGAGGCTGGCCCAGAAAACAACAGGCCAAACAAAGAGCCTTGGAGCAGATGGCAGCAGCCAGCCTAGCCTAGTAATCTTCATGTAGATAGGCGGGGACTTGAGACAGCCACACAGTATTTGGCTGTGTCCCAAATGGCAACCTACTCCCTATATAGTGCACAACTTTACTATATAGGGAATAGGGTGTCATTTGGGACACATACGTTGTCTTTCAGAGTATATCGTTGATTTTTGTTGGAGTGGAGTGGTGGGGTAGAAGAGGAGGGAGGAGTGGGTAATGTACCTTGCTCCCTCTCTGTTCCACTCTGTACCCCTCAGACTGACCCGTTTGAAATGACGCCAGCCTACGACAACAAAAACAGCACGCACAGAGAGAGGGTGAAAAAAAGGAGGGAGCTGTACTCTGCTCTGCTGCAAGAGAGAGTGGTGGAGAGAGAAAGAGAGGGAGGGAGAGTAAGTGGAAACAGTGCTCTGGTGTTGGCGGGGTTTGGAATGTCCCACCCAGGCCCAGAGCAGAGCCTGCCCTACAGTCTGGAAGAAGGAGGGAGGAAAGGAGGGCTGCCACCGGCCGGAGCTCAGGGCTGTAATTCATCTGCCTGTCTCTGGTCCAGTCATACTGACGGCAGTCCCTGTCTGCCTCTCTCCCTGTGTGTGTGTTTGTCTGTCTGCCTGTCTGTCTGCCAAAAACCCTGGCTGTGCGTACATATAGACAGCACTACAGCCACTGTGTCACAGCGCCAGACAGACAGTCAGGGGAATTAGACATAGTCTGCATATATGCAACACGGGGAAACAACCACAGCCCCATGGGAGAGAGAACTGAGAGATAGGGAGAGAAAGAGGGCTGAGAGAGAGAGAGGGAGGCCCTCTTTCTCACACACCTCTCTCACACCCACACACACGCTCTGCTGGAGGTCCATAGGCTTGCTCTTGTGTTAGCAGATGTGTTCTCCTAATGCGTGAGAGAAATGTGAATGTGTTTAAACCTGGTTGTGAGTAGTATGATTGCCATGTAAAGGGCATGTGTGTGTTAGGAACTCCGTGTGTGCGCTGCGAGGCTCAGCCAAGTCTCTCTGTGTGTAGTGCCATTTCTCTTCATTTCGTGTGAGCCCGCTGGTTGTCAGAACAAGCTGTGAACACACTCCTCTCAGGACTAGGCTGTGTGTGTGCCCCACAAACGGAGGCAGGCTTTCAAACTCCCTGTTAGTCAGTTAGCCTTAGTGTCACTGCACTGCCTTAGCTATGTTTTTGCTTGTGGTAGCAACTTGCAACAGTCTGTTAAGGGTGTTAGCTAGCACAATTTTAGCTGTTAATCATTACTGTAGACTGTCTCTATATTGTGTTGCTAACCTTAGCTGCTCTGTCTTACTGTTACAGAGTGTTTGTGGTTATTATGGTTTAACAACTGTAGCTTGTTACGGTCAACTGATGCTTAGTAGTTGGTTGGTTTTAGCTGTAACCTTGTCATGGCTGTATTATGGTTAACTGTAGCTTAGTAGCAATGTTGTAATAGTCTGTTATGGTTAACTATAGCTTAGTAGTTGTGTTATAACAGTGTGTGTTGGACGGTTTTAGGCATACTTTGTCATGGCTATGTACTAGAGGCTTGGCCCCTCTCCCTGTCTCTCGGTGTTCCAGCCCTCAGATCATTAATGCTCTTATCTAACACTGTTACTTTGGAATGGAATGCATTCTAATGCTGTCATTATAGTGGCCGTCTGTCCACCAGCCCTCCCGCCCGACAGGCAGCAAGCCACGTTAAAATAGGCCCTCAGCTGCCACCGTCATCGTCACGACAATGCACTGAAAGACGGCCAGACAGCGGGAGGGATGGAAGGGAAGTGTCTGACCCTGCAGGGTGACATAGTTTAGACTGATACATAGAGAGCCCTGGGACTGATAGATGGCTGGACAGCCACATACTTTCCCTGTGGGTTTTCCCTGGGTTGTACTGTAGTCAGTGACAGCAGGCACAGAGATAGATAATAGTGTTGTAATTGTATTTCTATGGTGGCAGGACTGTGAAGTGTGGGTTCACTTTTGTGTTCACTTGTAAAGTGTGTGTGTGTGTGTTTGACTAGGAAACAGAACCGCAGGAGTAGGGGCTCTTTTATTTATCTCTCTCTACCTCTCTTTCTCTCTAGTCCCTCCCTCCCTCTGTCTCTGTAGTGTGTGTAGTCGTGTGATGAATACCTCGGTGGTTTCAGGCTGTGATGACAGGCTCAGACAAGCAGCCGTGTAATAATGACCTCCGACGCCAGCCAGCCCAGTCTCTCGCTCTCTCTCTGTCTCTCTCTCTTTCAGGTATAAAAAACAGAGGAAAGGGGGTGTGTGGGGGGGTAGTGTGGGAGAGAGAGCGAGGGAAAGAGTAGAGAGCACAGCCCACAGGTGAGCTCTAAGAGCTTTGCCTCGAGTCACTCACATCCAAGGAACAATGAGAATATTAACGTTGAGGCCTTTAAGATGGCACACACACGAACAAGCACACACACACACACAGACAAGCACATAGGAGCGGCCTCCTCACCCTTTATGCCTCCTTTCTCAGTCTTTTCTCTTCAGTCGGTTTGAGAAAATGTAAATACAAACGTTGTCCCTAATAGCTGGGGAGCTAGCTGGGTGGATTTACAATAATTCCCCTCAGCCTTACATTGGCTGACTTCAAAGAGAACGGCCCACGAACAGCCAATCATTTTATGGAAGAAATGTTTTCCCCTCCCTAGTGTTGTCCTTTCCTTGTTTTCACTAGTTCTTCATGAGGTCTGGGGCTGCGTCCGAAAAGGCACCCTATTCCCTATACCAGGTCTCTCCAACCCTGTTCCTGGAGAGCTACCGTCCTGGAGGTTTTCACTCCAACCCTAATCTAGCGCACCTGATTTGAATAATTAGCTGGTTGATAAGCTGAATCAGGTTAGTTACCACTAGGATTGGATTGAACACCTACAGGACGGTAGCTCTTCAGGAACAGGGTTGGACCGCCCTGCCCTATATAGTGCACTACCTTTGACCAGGACCAAATGGACCCTAGTAAAAAGTAGTAAATAGGGTGCCATTTCAGTCGCAGCCTGGATGCTGAGTTAATAACATGCCTGTAGTGTAGCAGAGCAGCCTGAGGAGGCCAGACCAGACTGTGGCTGCATCCAAAATGGCACCCTTTTCCCTATATAGTGCACTACTTTTGACCAGGGCTCTGGTCAAAAGGGATGCTGACTAAGATACTTCCCCATTAACATAACTGGACAGTTCTCTCTGCTCTGCTTCGGCTCTGGTTCCTCTGACGGGGTTGCTGGCCAAATTACTGGGTACACTCGGCCGGCCCAGAAAGATGAAAGGATTGGAGAGAGGGGGGATGGATTGGGGTGGAGCGAAATGTCTGTGAGGAGGCTCTGTTCCAGGTTTTTTCTTTTTCCTAGTTAACTTTTAACCATTGAATGTCTGACTTTCTCAGAGGATAGGCTACAACACTGAATAATTGCTGAGTGTGTGTGTGTGTCTTTGTGTGTGTCTGTGTAAATAGTTTACTGTCGGTCCTCTGCAGTTTATACTTTATAGTTTTGTTTGTAATTAGGCCATGGCGGTATAAGGATTGAGAGGAAGTTGAGATGCAAAAGTAAAGTTGTGAAAAAAGCCCACTTTTTCCTTTGCTCTTTCTCTCTCTCTCTTTCTCTCCTCTCCCTCTCTGCCTGGCTGACTCCCCCTCCCCTGCCTAGGAATCAGGTTTCTGTGGGATAGAGATATGGAGGCAGGGATAGGGAGAGAGACGGGAGGCACGCTAAGGGGGTCGGAGGGAAACCAGAGCTGAACGCTACACTCTTTACGCTCGGGGGAAACTCTAGACCTTCTGAGCGGCGTAGCTTTTCAACCAGTCACATAGCTGCCGTTGTTGTCCATTTACAGCTTTTTATGTGCCTTTCTTCAGAAGACCACTTAGTTTTCCACTAAAGGAACTTCTTTACCTCATGTACTGTGGAATGAAGACTTTTGAGTTATAGTTCTTTGTAGCTGTAGTATAACGGGCTTTCTGGTCACTGCTGCTTCTCATTGCTGTGTGTTTTATTGGCCCCCTCTCTCTCCTCTCCTTTAATCAAACCCATTCCTATGCGCAGAGTGGAGAGGAGAGCAGCTCTCATAGTCTGCCTCGCAAATGGCACCCTATTCCCTATAGTACAATACCTTTGACTACCAAAGGTAGTGTACTATAGAGGGAATAGGGGGACATTCAAGACACAGCCCTTGTCCTAGCATGGTTTTATACTGCCTTTCAAAGATAGGCCAAATTTCTTCATGGTTCCCCTCTCTTGAATATTAAACCTATTACTTATAATTTCCTCTGGTAGAATGAGGGAACGGCCATAAATCAATGATTAGGACAGATTTACCGTCCACTTGACGCCAGCACATTGTTAGTCGGCCTGTAAGGAAAATACAAGGCTCCAGACCAAAGATAACCATTAAGGCTTGTATAAACAGGGTTTGGATGGCTGTGTGCGTGTGCACGTGTGTGTGTGTCCTAGTGTTTTGGGCTGGTTGCTTTTCTTGTGCGAATTCCAGAAATTCCTGTACTGTTTTCTTGGATGGATTGTGAAATTAAGGATGCAACAAGCGGTATTTGGCAGCCGAAGTAACGTGTTTCCTTTGTGCACTGTGATATTGATTGTACTTTTGAGTCATAGGGCTTTGTAGTTGAACATATTGTGAAATGTCTATACAGTATTTAGTCAGAGTTGGAAGTAGTAAAACAGTTTTGTTTGTCTTTTATCTCCAAGTATCATGACTTTTTAAGACTTTTATTGAGTAGTTGTTGATAGGAATTCCTCTCCCAGCTCTCAGCCACTGCATCACCATGCTGGTAAAAAGCCAGATTTGTTTTCCTGTTGACTCACTAATGGAAGTCAATCTTGGCCAGTCTGCTTCCCCTCTATCCTTTACCCTCATCTCTCCTTTTATCCCTCTATCCTCATCTGTCCTATCATCTTTCCTTCTGAATTACAGATTTTAAACTGTTGTATCTTCAGTCCAGTGTTGTAACCATTCTCTCTCTCTCTCTCTCTCTCTCTCTCTCTCTCTCTCTCTCTCTCTCTCTCTCTCTCTCTCTCTCTCTCTCTCTCTCTCTCTCTCTCTCTCTCTCTCATAGATTCCCAAGCTCTACAGGAGTCGGGTGACAGATCCCACTGGTGTGTGGTTGCGTACTGGGAGGAGAAGACACGCGTGGGGCGCCTCTACTCTGTCCAGGAGCCCTCCTTGGACATCTTCTACGACCTACCTCAGGGGAACGGCTTCTGCCTGGGCCAGCTCAGCTCTGACAACAAGAGCACGCTGGTTCAAATGGTGCGGACCAAGATCGGTTATGGCATCCAGCTGAGTCGCGAGCCCGACGGGGTGTGGGTGTACAACCGCAGCTGCTACCCCATCTTTATCAAGTCGGCCACACTGGACAATCCCGACTCGCGGACTTTACTGGTGCATAAAGTGTTCCCTGGCTTCTCCATAAAGGCCTTTGACTTTGAGAAGGCAGACAGCCTGCAGAGGCCTAATGATCACGAGTTCACACAGCAGCCGAGGACTGGGTTTACTGTACAGATCAGCTTTGTGAAGGGCTGGGGCCAGTGCTACACAAGACAGTTTATTAGTAGCTGCCCCTGTTGGTTGGAGGTTATATTCAACAACCGATAGAGGCAATGGATTATGGATTAACCTTCCTCTCCCTCCTCTTCCTAGGAGTGAACCGAGGACACGGACTAGCCCTTACCAATCCTTTTTTCAGAAGACAAAGGTTAAAAAATTAAGATGTTTGAAGAAAAAAGAAGAGACAAACAAACCCCAATTAACTTGTTTAATATGACAAATTACTCTAAGATTTAATTAAAGTAAAATAAAAAGCGAAAATGTATTTTATGTTATATATAAATATATTATTACTTGTAAATATGAAGACGTTTTATATGCATCATTATTTATGTATTGTGCAATGTGTTGATGAGAAAAAATTAAATAAGATGCACTTTGCTTAATATAAATGCAAACAAAGAAATGCCAAAATAAAAATACAAATACAAATAAATGTTTCTACTGGTGTTTATTTGCTATGGGTGTGCTGTAGGTACCAAGGCGAACGCAAATGTTCTTACATGATAATGTCTTCCACTGTAGGACTAAAAGAGGCTGAAATGAGTAGCTAACATGCACTACAATTGTCAGTTGTCACTTAACAGTAATTTGGCATTTGGATTAGTCTCAAAAGCTCTTTTGTTTTTGAATTTTGGTAAGGCAACTAAATATTGACAGACCCCTATCCAACATGACACAATCCACCTGCCTAACCTTGTCATTGTAAACAACGTCAACAAATTGTGGTCTATTTTCTATATTGTTTTACAACCATTGTACCATTTACAGTCATTTAACACAGCCTAAACTCACATCTCTGTCTGTCACCCTCTTTTTAAATGCTTGTTGGGGCTTTTTCTCTTGTTGTTTTCTGAAGAATTAATGTTCTCTCCTTCCTCTCTTATTAACCGACCAAAGCCCTATACTACGTACCTGGTTTGAGGAGTTAGCTAAATAACTTTGGTCAACTCGGAATAACTGGTACTTTTTAGCCAGGTAATTTCTATGGCAACAAATCCTTCAGAACTAACCTGCTCCTGGGCAGGCTAACTCCATCAGAGGAGGCTGGTGGGAGGAGCTATTGGAGGATGGACTCATTATAATGGCTGGAATGGAATAAATTGAATTAATTCTATTCCAGCAATTACAATGAGCCTGTCCTCCTATTGATCCTCCCACCAGCCTCCTCTGAACTCCATTTATCCTGAATGAAGTGTCTGAGCCGCAAGTGGAGGACCAATAAAATCAGATTCCCTCCCTCTCGCAAAGATTGAGTCATCATCCCCTTCATTTGAGGAAGACAACTGATTAAATATTCAACGTTTTTTTGTGTAAGAAAATAGTCATGTTAAAATACCTATCACATTACACATTTAGTAATGACAGAATGCATTTGGAACTTCACACACAATTATTTTATCGATAGGAGTGGGGGAAAAAGGTGCTTGATAAGCACACCAAAGGCGACATTAACGATAAGTAATAAAGTAAAGATGGCATTTCAACAAGCCCATTATTGAAATGCCCATAATCTGCTGAATTTGCAAGATAACAATTGAAAATGTGCCACTGTTACGCCAATGGATTGATGTTTCAGCATTGTCTCAGTGAAGAGTTCGGCTAGCCACGTGCGACATGCACACGCAGTTACAAGCCTGCTAGAATTAGCGGCAGGCGGTCTAACAATATCCACTGTCATAGTACGGATGAAGCCTGAGCTGGAATGTGAAGCTAGCTAGCTTTAGAAAACCCTGAGTAGATCTAGTTTCAATCGTAGTACACCCCTCTGCTCTGATGACATCACAGGAAGGAAGCAATAATAATGACATACAGCAGCCTATAAAATTAACAGGCACTTAAAACACTGGCTGTGTCTGGCTGGCTGAGCATTCTGAGAACCAACACAACACCATGCAGGGCTGTGACGCGCTGCCCAGCTCTCTCTAACTAGCATGTGTGTGTGCCCGGCTCCTAGCTAACAGATGGCATGTAATGAGTGTTTTCCTAGTGCTAAAATATAACTTAATGACTCTGAGAGTCTCTTTACAAAGAGAGAAACATCCTAATGAATAACTTTCAGAGCTATAAGGTGAGAGTCATAGATTGGTACAGCAGATTCAAATTTGCACAAATGTGCTATTAACGGTGGAAGTGAAGAAATTAAATTCAAGTGTAGGAGAAAATACATATTTCTCCAAAACAAACCGTAGCCTACACTGCCTGAAATGAAAATGAAAGGAACAACCTGGACTCAGGGGTAGACATAACATAGTAAATGTAAATCTGTCTCCCTCCATTTAGCTAGGTGGCTATGTTAGATGGGTTAGGAGTTAGGTTAACATTTACATTTTGGTCATTTAGCAGATGCTCTTATCCAGAGCGACTTACAGTTAGTGCATACATAATATTTTTTCATACCCCCTGTGGGAATCAAACCCACAACCCTGGCGTTGCAAACGCCATGCTCTATCAACTGAGCTACATCCCTGCCGGCCATTCCCTCCCGTACCCTGGACGAATTGCGCGCCGCCCCATGGGTCTCCCGGTCGCGGCCGGCTACGACAGAGCCTGGATTCGAACCAGGATCTCTAGTGGCACAGCCTTAGACCACTGTGCCACTCGGGGGTGAGAGGAAGGGTTAGCTAACATGCTAAGTAGCTAAAAAGTAGTTGCAAAGTTGCTAATCAGCTAAAATGCAAGAGTTGTCCGTGATGACGCCCACCCACCCTCCATCCTTTCATTTTTGCCTTAAGTAACCTTTCTTTCTTATGTAACCATACCAAACGTAACATTTCATACTAATTTGAGTGTCCCGGATTTACCTTTACTATGTTACGTCTAGTCTATGAGACCAGGCTGAAAGAAATGCTAATATCGTTGAGATTGACTGTTTGGGTAAATTATTTTAAAAAATACAATTTGTTGGTTTTCCAGAATGGAAATATGCAAGTCCTTTGAAGTCAATCGAATTACAAAACACCATATTTTTTAAAATCTGAACTCGTTGACTGTTTTCATGGAGAGACTGTGTCCAAAATAGCATTCCTATTCCCTATATAGTGCACTACTTTTGACCACAGCCCTATATAGGGAATAGGGTGCCATTTGAGATGCATCCAGAGCTCTGCTCTGCTCCACTCTGAACATAATGTCTAGACTACTGCTGTCTGTCAGATGAACGTCTGCCCATGGGATTACTACAGTAAACCTGCTGTACCAAATGGCACCCTATTCCCTATATAGTGCACTACTTTTGACCAGAGCCCTATGGGATTCCCTATGGGTTCTGGACAAAATTAGTGCACTATAAGTGGAATAGGGTGCCATTTGAGATTCAGTCTAAACCTGATTTACCCACACTCACTGTCTCACCTAGGGACCTACATTAATCAAGACCCAGTTTCCACTAACTCCCTCCCAACCCCCAGAGAATGCTTTTAGAACTTTATTAGGAAATAGAATGTTGATTCCGTTATAACCACGACACTGTTTGTTAATCCCATTGTGCGAGGAATGGAGTTGACCCCAGTCTGGATTCCCTTTTCTCTGGACCGAACAGAGAGCGGCTGGCGGTATAGAACTGGTGGGCTGGGGTTGTGGTATAGGGCTTGGACTGTGGATAGGGACTGAGAGCTGGAGCTAGGCTAGGGCAAGAACCAGGGCTGGTGCTGGGCCTGAGGGATAGGTATGAGGCTGGGGCTGCATGGGGCTGAGGGAGAGGTATGAGGCTGGTGCTGGGCCTGAGGGATAGGTATGAGGCTGGGGCTGCATGGGGCTGGGGCTAGAGCCCAGGCTAAAACTGGGGCTGAGGGTAGAACCAGGGCTTGGTGGGAGTCTATTCCTTGGCAGTAGCAGACTTCGGGTGGTGCCCTCACTAGCTGCTGTAATCCCTGGCCTCGGCTAATGCTGCTAAAGCGGGGTGGGTGAGCTGGGGAGGGGAGGTGGGAGTGGAGGGGTGGTGTCGCGGCCGCACAAGACAGGCTGACCCCGGCCCCAATTCCTTTTAGATATAATTCCACTAAAACAATTACTATTAGCTACCATTGTTGCCAGCTATTTTACCAATGGTCTATACTAATACAACTACAAACTTCCGAAGCATTTTTAAACATCAAATACATTACAAGTTTAAAATGTCCTGCATTGCAGTTCTCCTGCAACATGGTTATCAAATTAAGATCCTACGTCTGTACTACTACTTCTACTGTCACTACTATTACTACTGCTACTACTATTAGGGCAGCAGGTAGCCTAGCGGTTAGAGTGTTGGGCCAGTAACTGAAAGGTCGCTGGTTCAAATACCTGAGCTGTCAAGGTGAAACATCTGTCAATGTGCCCTTGGGCAAGGCACTAAACCCTAATTTGCTCCAGGAGCGCTGTACAACTATGGCTGACCCTGTAAAAACAACACATTTCACTGTACCTATCCAGTGTATGTGACAATAAAATGTTATTTTTTACTACTACACACTGCTAACCCTAATGTCTAGCCTTAAATTAAGACCAAAAAGTGTATTTTTGTTTTCATGACATTTTACAATATAGCCAATTTTGATGTTGCAGCTGGCCTATCTAAGGGTAAATCGCTCAATGACAATAAACATAAACCTGAGTACTACTGCAACACCTACTACTACCATTAATTAAAATGGTTAGTCTACTAGTACTCTGAACACTGTAATACTTTGGTTTGCACGTTTAAAAAAACTGCCTATTAATATTATTATACTGTACAAAGGAGCTCTTTAACAGTGTGTTGTTTGATATCCATTCATAGCAGCTCCACAGACAGACTGTTCTATACATACACTGGCTGGTCACTGCCAGCCAGACATCCAGGCACAGTGGCTCCACCATTCCAGAGACGTCACAGCACAAGGGGTCTTTTCTCGGCACTAGCCTGGCCTTTCCCTGCAGTGGATCTCCAGACTGTCTGTAGCCCATAACCAGGCCCCGGCCCATGTGTCACCCCAGTACGACCACTGACAGAGGAGAAGAGTGTTCAGAGTGTTCCGAGCTCCAGACTGCAGCAGGAGCCAGGCCATGTTGATGAATGAGCTGGAGTTCCCCTGAGCTGTGTCGGGTTGCTGGGCATGGAGCTGGAGGGGTGTGTGTGCGTGCGTGCGTGCTGCGTGGATACCAAATTGAGTACAGGTCTCTAGCTTGGCCCTGGCTAAGACCTGGGGTCTGGGTAGTGTACAGGGATGCGGACAGGTTTGAGGGCCACAGAGACTATCCAAACAAACACAGGACCAGAGCTGCTTTCTCCAGGAACAGGGCACCCTGTCTGCTGCCCTGCGGAACCCAGCCTAGGACCCCTGGAGCTGAGCTGGGGAGAGAGGTTGCAGGGGGGTGAAGGTGGAAGTGGTGGTATAGTAGGGTGAGGGTACTGGGGTTCTGTTTGCTGTTGTTAGTTTTCTGTGTGTGAAAAGCAGTTCTCCTGACCTCCTCTCCCTGATGACTGTAGACTAATTTCCCTGCTGGAATCCACAATGGTGTCAGTCTGTAGGTGCTGCTGGGTGGGCTGCCCTCAGCCTTCACAAACGGACCCCTCCAATCAGCTCCATGCAGGTCTGCCTGGTGGGGCCAGCCTGGGGGAGGTGAGGATGGGAGGTGCCAGTGTGGTGGGGTGATCAGGGATTAGAGGGGGGGCGGGGGGACACACACACATTTTTTTATGGAGGCAAGCTGAAGTTCGGAGCCGAAGTCTATGCCCTTTCGAAGGTGTTTGGTCAACAGTAGGGATTCTTCAATAAAGTCTTTGTTGTTATTCAACAAGAGACGACTCGTTTTCATGCACATATTTTCATTGAGAAATATTGCACCAACATCTTAGCTAGATGTAAAATTGCACGACTAAGATCTCCTCGGCAAAAACATCAAAATGAATGACCAACTTCTTGAGTTATCTTAGATTAACTCTGACTATACTGACTACGGCGTCTCAAAATGGACAAACAGTACTATTGTAGTCCCCTGTATCTCAGTTGGTAGAGCATGGCGCTTGCAACGCCAGGGTTGTAGGTTCGTTTCCCACGGGGGCCAGTTTGAAAATGTATGCACTCACTAACTGTAAGTCGCTCTGGATAAGAGCGTCTGCTAAATGACTAAAATATAAAAAAATTATTGCCGCTTTTTTCAAGTTTTTCAAGCGAAGGTCTTTTAAGGGAGTATGCGAGCACACTCGTTCGGTTCGGCTTTGTGTCTCCCCTGGCTAGGCGCCAGCCGAACTGAAGCATGCTGATGCCTTTAGGTGTGTGTGTGTGTGGATAGCATACCTCACTGAGTACACATCTCTGGGAGACACAAAGCCAACTCCATTTCCCTCCTCCTCCCCCCATTGCCCATATCCCCCCATCCCCCTCTTCCACTGGGGGAGAGATAAGTCACTTTACTGTCTGTCTGCTCAGTCTCAGCGGGGAAGGGGGGTGAGGCGGCCTGTTTACAGGGTGGGCGTGGTGCAAGTCTTGGAGAGTTGAGGGGGGAGGAGGGAGGGAGGGAGGCAGCCACTTCAAGCATTCTTATGCTTAATTATTTGCCTAAGCTGCCCTGCAGTCGTATTCTTAATGCTTTCTAAACCCCCCAAAAACAAGGAGGGGTTCAGTTTAGTCATCAACTTCAACAAGAAAAAAAGCCCTCTGTTTGACTTCTTTGAACATTATGTGAAAGGTCGTGGTCTTTCCCTTAAAAAAACGAAGTAGCATTTTTGGAGAATGATTACATAT
The DNA here is from genome assembly GCF_020615455.1 of Coregonus clupeaformis. NCBI lineage: Eukaryota > Metazoa > Chordata > Actinopteri > Salmoniformes > Salmonidae > Coregonus > Coregonus clupeaformis. The sequence goes on from NC_059206.1 coordinate 53,640,534, forward strand.
TTTTATTCAAGCACACAAAGTTGGAAACTACACGCAGGGCAAGCAGGTGAATCGACTGGGCTCTCTCTCTGGGACATGCCTTCACAAAGTATTCACACCCCTTGACTTTTTCCACATTTTGTTGTGTTACAGACTGAATTTATAATGGCTAAAAAAATGTTTTGGTCACTGGCCTACACACAATACCCCATAATGTCAAAGTGTCCATTTAAAAAAAACAAATGAATAAAAAATGAAAAGCTGAAATGTATTGAGTGAATAAGTATTCAACCCATTTGTTATGGCAAGCCTAAATAAGTTCAGGAGTAAAAATGTGCTTAACAAGTCACATAATAAGTTGCATGTACTCACTCTGTGTGCAATAATATCATAGTCCGCTGTAGCTCAGCTGGTAGAGCACGGCGCTTGTAACGCCAAGGTAGTGGGTTCGATCCCCGGGACCACCCATACACAAAAAAAATATATATTTATGCACGCATGACTGTAAGTCGCTTTGGATAAAAGCGTCTGCTAAATGGCATATTATTATTATTATCAATCAAATTTTATTTGCCACATGCGCCAAATACAACAGGTGTAGACATTACAGTGAAATGCTTACTTACAAGCCCTTAACCAACAATGCAGAGTAAAACAAATAAAAAAAGTGTTAAGCAAAAAAAATTTAAGCAAATAACTAAAGAGCAGCAGTAAAATAAAATAACCATAGGGAGGCTATATACAGGGGGGTACCGGTACAGAGTCAGTGTGCGGGGACACCGGCTAGTCGAGGTAATTGAGGTAATATGTACATGTAGGTAGAGTTAAAGTGACTATGCATAAATAATAAACAGAGTAGCAGCAGAGTAAAAAAGGGGGACGGGGTGGGAGTGGGGGGGGTAGTGCAAATTGTCCGGGTAGCCATGATTAGCTGTTCAGGAGTCTTATGGCTTGGGGGTAGAAGCTGTTGAGAAGCCTTTTGGACCTAGACTTGGCGCTCCGGTACCGCTTGCCGTGCGGTAGCAGAGAGAATAGTCTATGACTAGGGTGGCTGGAGTCTTTGACAATTTTGAGGGCCTTCCTCTAACACCGCCTGGTATAGAGGTCCTGGATGGCAGGAAGCTTGGCCCCAGTGATGTACTGGGCCGTACGCACTACCCTCTGTAGTGCCTTGCTGTCGGAGGCCGAGCAGTTGCCATACCAGGCGGTGATGCAACCAGTCAGGATGCTCTCGATGGTGCAGCTGTATAACTTTTTGAGGATCTGAGGACCCATGCCAAATGTTTTCAGTCTCCTGAGGGGGAATAGGCTTTGTCGTGCCCTCTTCATGACTGTCTTGGTGTGTTTGGACCATGATAGTTCATTGGTGATGTGGACACCAAGAAACTTGAAGCTCTCAACCTGTTCCACTACAGCCCCGTCGATGAGAATGGGGGCGTTCTCAGTCCATTTTTCTTCCCTGTAGTCCACAATCATCTCCTTTGTCTTGATCACGTTGAGGGAGAGGTTGTTATCCTGGCACCACACGGCCAGGTCTCTGACCTCCCTATAGGCTGTCTCATCGTTGTCGGTGATCAGACCTACCACTGTTGTGTTGTTGGCAAACTTAATGAAGGTGTTGGAGTCGTGCCTGGCCATGCAGTCATGGGTGAACAGGGAGTACAGGAGGGGACTGAGCACGCACCCCTGAGGGGCCCCCATGTTGAGGATCAGCGTAACTTTGTTACCTACCCTTACCACCTAGTGTTTAACATGATTTGTAATGACTACCTCATCTCTGAAACCCACACATACAATTATCTGTAAGGTCCTTCAGTCGAGTAGTGAATTTCAAACACAGATTCAAGCACAAAGACCAGGGAGGTTTTCCAATGCCTCGCAAACAAGGGCACCTATTGGCAGATGCTTTGGATGGCGTATCAATACATCCAGTCACCACAAAGATACAGGTGTCCTTCCTAACTCAGTTGCCGCAGAGGAAGGAAACCGCTTTGGGATTTCACCATGAGGCCAATGGTGACTTTAAAATAGTTACAGAGTTTAATGGCTATGATAGGAGAAAACTACAACATTGTAGTTACTTCACAATACAAACCTAATTGACCGAGTGAAAATAAGAAAGCCTTTACAGAATAAATATATTCCAAAACATGCATCCTGTTTGCAATAAGGCACTAAAGTAAAACTGCAAAAAAATTGGCTAAGAAATTAACGTAATGTCCAGAATACAAAACATTATGTTTGGGGCAAATCCAAGACAACACATTAATGAGTAACACTCTTCATAATTTCAAGCATGGTGGTGGCTGTATCATGTTATGGGTATGCTTGTCATTGGAAAGGAATAGGGAGTTTTTTATGATAAAAAGAAACGGAATATAGCTAAGCACAGGCAAAATCCTAGAGGAAAACCTGGTTCAGTCTGCTTTCCAACAGACACTGGGAGAAAAATTCACCTTTCAGCTGGAAAATAAAATAGACTGGAGTTGCTTACCAAGATGACATTGAATGTTCCTGAGTGGCCTAGTTACAGTTTTGACTTAAATCGGCTTGAAAATCTATGGCACGACTTGAAAATGTCTGTCTAGCAATGATCAACAACCAACTTGGCAGAGCTTTATTAATTGTTTTAAGAATAATGTGCAACTATTGTACAATCCAGGTGTGCAAAGCTTTTAGAGACGTAACCAGAAAGACTCACAGCTGTAATAGCTACCAAAGGTGATTCTAACATGTATTGACTCAGGGGATTGAATACTTAACTAATCAAGACATATTTGTGTTTTCTTTTTTATATATATATTTTATTATTTACAAATGTTAGAATATTTCTTCCACCTTGACATTAGAGTATTTTGTGTAGTATTTCGTGTCGATAGATTGTCAAAAAACGACAATTAAACCCATTTTAATCCCACTTTGTAACACAACAAAATGTGGAAAAGTCAAGGGGTGTAAATACTTTCTGAAGGCACTGTCCAACAACAAGGACCCAGCCAGGCTGTGCTGCAGCACTCGGAGTGAGTTAGCCACAGAACTGGGTTCAAATAGTATTTTAAATATTTTAAATACTTTGAGAATTTGCTTGCCCCTGCCTGTAGAGACAGATGGGTGGGGTTTGCAGTTGTGAGGCTATTCCATTTGAAGAGTTTCATTCCAAAACACCTATACAGCTGCGGAAAAAATTAAGAGACCACTGCAAAATTATCTGTTTCTCTGGTTTTACTATTTATAGGTATGTGTTTGGGTAAAAATAACATTTTTGTTTTATTCTATAATCTACTGACAACATTTCTCCCAAATTCCCCCCCAAAATATTGTCATTTAGAGCATTTATTTGCAGAAAATGACAACTGGTCAAAATAACAAAAAAGATGCAGTGTTGTCAGACCTCAAATAATGCAAAGAAAATAAGTTCATGTTCATTTTTAAACAACACAATAGTAATGTTTTAACTTAGGAAGAGTTCAGAAATCAATATTTGGTGGAATAACCCTGATTTTCAATCACAGCTTTCATGCGTCTTGGCATGCTCTCCTCCAGTCTTTTACATTGATGTTGGGTGACTTTATGCCACTCGTGGCGCAAAAATTCAAGCAGCTCGGCTTTGTTTGATGACTTGTGACCATCCATCTTCCTCTTGATCACATTCCAGAAGTTTTCAATGGGGTTCAGGTCTGGAGATTGGGCTGGCCATGACAGGGTCTTGATCTGGTGGTCCTCCATCCACACCTTGATTGACCTGGCTGTGTGGCATGGCGCATTGTCCTGCTGGAAAAAACAATCCTCAGAGTTGGGGAACAATGTCAGAGCAAAAGGAAGCACGTTTTCTTCCAGGACAACCTTGTGCGTGGCTTGATTCATGCGTCCTTCACAAAGACAAATCTGCCCGATTCCAGCCTTGCTGAAGCACCCCCAGATCATCATCGATCCTCCACCAAATTTCACAGTGGGTGCGAGACACTGTGGCTTGTAGGCCTCTCCAGGTCTCCGTCTAACCATTAGACGACCAGGTGTTGGGCAAAGCTGAAAATTGGACTCATCAGAGAAAATGACCTTACTCCAGTCCTCAATGCTTCTCATTGATGAAGGGCTTTTGTCTAGCTTTGCACAACTTCAGCCCTGCCCCTAGGAGCCTGTTTCGAACCGTCCTCGCTATGCACTTCACTCCAGCTGGCATTTGCCATTATTTTTGTAGGTCACTTGATGTCATCCTACGGTTATTGAGTGACATTCAAATGAGTTGGCGGTCATCCCGGTCAGTAGAGAGTCGTTTTCGCCCTCTGCCGGTCTGTAGCTTTGTTGTCCCCAATGTCTGCTGCTTGACCTTGTTCTTATGAACCGCCGTCTTTGAAATTTTAAGGATGGAAGCAACCTGACGCTCACTGTATCCCTCTGCCAGTAAAGCCAGAATTGACCCCTTCTTTGCCTCACTCAAAACTTTCCTTTTCAACTCTTTTGGCATGGTCAATAGTTATTTTTTGATTAATATTACTTTTGAGGTACTATTAGCACTGTTTTTGCCATCCAGCTGGTCGTATTGTAAACTCTGCATTCCACAGTAAGGACATCATACCAAAGGTCAAGCATGGTGGTGGTGGTGTGATGGTTTGGGGATGCTTTGCTGCCTCAGGACCTGGACGACTTGCCTTAATAGAAGGAACCATGAATTCTGCTCTGTATCAGAGAATCCTACAGGAGAATGTCAGACCATCCGTCTGTGAGCTGAAGCTGAAGCGCAGCTGGGTCATGCAGTAAGACAATGAACCAAAACACACAATCAAGTCTACATGAAAATAGCTAAAAAGCAACAAATTGGAAATTTTGGAATGGCTTAGTCAAAGTCCAGACATAATCCCAATTGAGATGTTGTGGCAGGATTTGAAACGAGCAGTTCATGCTTGAAAACCCACACGTCACTGAGTTAAAGCAGTTCTGCATGGAAGAGTGGGCCAAAATTCCTCCACAGCGATGTGAGAGACTGATCAACAACTACAGGAAGCATTTGGTTGGAGTCATTGCAGCTAAAGGTGGCACAACCAGTTATTGAGTGTAAGGGGGCAATTACTTTTTCACACAGGGGAATTGGGTGTATTTTATTTTTTAATTTTTTTTTTTGGGGGGGGGGGAATGGATCAGCTTAATATTGCAGATAGATTGTATCTTCTATCAATGTACAGTGGGGAAAAAAAGTATTTAGTCAGCCACCAATTGTGCAAGTTCTCCCACTTAAAAAGATGAGAGAGGCCTGTAATTTTCATCATAGGTACACGTCAACTATGACAGACAAAATGAGAAATAAAATTCCAGAAAATCACATAGTAGGATTTTTAATGAATTTATTTGCAAATTATGGTGGAAAATAAGTATTTGGTCAATAACAAAAGTTTCTCAATACTTTGTTATATACCCTTTGTTGGCAATGACACAGGTCAAACGTTTTCTGTAAGTCTTCACAAGGTTTTCACACACTGTTGCTGGTATTTTGGCCCATTCCTCCATGCAGATCTCCTCTAGAGCAGTGATGTTTTGGGGCTGTCGCTGGGCAACACGGACTTTCAACTCCCTCCAAAGATTTTCTATGGGGTTGAGATCTGGAGACTGGCTAGGCCACTCCAGGACCTTGAAATGCTTCTTACGAAGCCACTCCTTCGTTGCCCGGGCGGTGTGTTTGGGAACATTGTCATGCTGAAAGACCCAGCCACGTTTCATCTTCAATGCCCTTGCTGATGGAAGGAGGTTTTCACTCAAAATCTCACGATACATGGCCCCATTCATTCTTTCCTTTACACGGATCAGTCGTCCTGCTCCCTTTGCAGAAAAACAGCCCCAAAGCATGATGTTTCCACCCCCATGCTTCACAGTAGGTATGGTGCAACTCAGCATTCTTTGTCCTCCAAACACGACAAGTTGAGTTTTTACCAAAAAGTTATATTTTGGTTTCATCTGACCATATGACATTCTCCCAATCCTCTTCTGGATCATCCAAATGCACTCTAGCAAACTTCAGACGGGCCTGGACATGTACTGGCTTAAGCAGGGGGACACGTCTGGCACTGCAGGATTTGAGTCCCTGGCGGCGTAGTGTGTTACTGATGGTAGGCTTTGTTACTTTGGTCCCAGCTCTCTGCTGGTCATTCACTAGGTCCCCCCGTGTGGTTCTGGGATTTTTGCTCACCGTTCTTGTGATCATTTTGACCCCATGGGGTGAGAACTTGCGTGGAGCCCCAGATCGAGGGAGATTATCAGTGGTCTTGTATGTCTTCCATTTCCTAATAATTGCTCCCACAGTTGATTTCTTCAAACCAAGCTGCTTACCTATTGCAGATTCAGTCTTCCCAGCCTGGTGCAGGTCTACAATTTTGTTTCTGGTGTCCTTTGACAGCTCTTTGGTCTTGGCCATAGTGGAGTTTGGAGTGTGACTGTTTGAGGTTGTGGACAGGTGTCTTTTATACTGATAACAAGTTCAAACAGGTGCCATTAATACAGGTAATGAGTGGAGGACAGAGGAGCCTCCTAAAGAAGAAGTTACAGGTCTGTGAGAGCCAGAAATCTTGCTTGTTTGTAGGTGACCAAATACTTATTTTCCACCATCATTTGCAAATAAATTCATAAAAAATCCTACAATGTGATTTTCTGGATTTTTTTCCCTCAATTTGTCTGTCATAGTTGACGTGTACCTATGATGAAAATTACAGGCCTCTCTCATCTTTTTAAGTGGGAGAACTTGCACAATTGGTGGCTGACTAAATACTTTTTTTCCCCACTGTAATTGTCTGCATCACTTCCAATCCCCCATGTTTTTTTTATTATATATATACTCCCCTTTATTACTTTTCAACCCCACCATCCTTTCCCTACTTGGAGTAAATTAGTGAACAACAATGCCCAGGCCTCTACTTCCGTTCTATACTTACTATCTACACCTTATGGACAGAGTTAATTTTACAATAATTCTATATATATATATATATATATATATATATATATATATATATACACACATTTTTTTGTTTGTTTTTTTTGCTCCTGAACTTCTTCTACTCTCAACCTCTCCGATCATTTTCATGATGTCCATCCGGTTTGCTTCTATATGCCATATCTTTCTAACTGTGCTCTTTCCCAAAAGCTCCCAACATACAACCTATATACTTATTATGGACACAGTATGCTTACATTATTAGCTATCTTTGTTATTATTTGTTGTTATTTGTTATTAGTCCCATCCTTCAACTCTATTCAATACCTCCCATCTATCTCTTAACACCATCCATATAGGATTTCTATTTGCCATATATATTTCAACCGTACTGTGATGTTTTACAAAAGTTCTGAACCTTTCTATTCTCATTGCTTCTACAGATTGTGAATTAAAAATAAACATTTTTGCTAAAAGTATTATTATATTATTGATTGATTGACTATGACTTTTCAGATCACCCAGTAATGCTATCTGCAAGGTTAGCTCCAGGTAAATATTGCAATCCTTTAGCCATTCCTGGACCTGTGTCCAAAAACAAGCTACAAATGGACAGAACCAAAACAAATGATCTAATGATTCTGTCTCTTCACAGCAAAATCTGCAGAGCTGGGAAGATTGTATCCCCCATATAAATAGCATTCTATTGGTAGCAAGAATTTTATATAATAATTTAAATTGAAAGATTCAAATTTTTGAATCCGGTGTCGTTTTGCGTGTCAGTTCATAAACACTATGCCATGGGATCGGTACGTCAAAGATCTCTTCCCAACTATTTTGCAATCTATATGGGACGGCTGTCAATCCTTTGGTCCTTAAGTGAAACTGATATACTTTTTTATTTATCACAGTTTTCCTTAACCAATTATGTTCTTTAATGCAAGGCCGACAGACAAGTTCCTTACTTTCTCCCCCTTCCACTTTCCTCTTCCACTTTTGCGGTAAGGCTGCAATTATTTGGTTGTAATTTTGGGTAGAGCAGACATTTCCATATGTTTTTGTTAGCTGCATGTGCGACATAACTCCACCAGTCCTACCGATGATATCATTTACGAAGATTATACCTTTTTTAAACATTCTGTCAAAAATAAAGGTTTTTTGTCAATTAGTATATTTGAATTTAACCACAATATTTGTTGCATTATTTGTTCTGTCGTTTCTGGAGGATTAAATTGAAATTACAACCAACTTTCTATGGCTTGTTTTAGAAATAGTGATATTTGGGAGATTATTTCCTTTTCAAATAACTGAAAGTGAGAGGTTGTAATCTGAATAAAGGGAAAAAGGCCTTTCTTGAACATTGGGTGAGACAATCTTACTAATTTGCTGGAGAACCAGTTCGGATTTAAGTATAACTTTTGTATGACTGAAGCTTTTAGTGATAGGTCTAATGCTTTAATATTTAATAATTTCTGTCCTCCGAATTCATATTCATTATATAAATATGCCCTTTTAATTTTGTCTGGCTTGCCGTTCCAAATAAAATTGAATATTTTTCTCTCATATAATTTAAAAAACTGTTCGCTAGGCGTAGGCAAGACCATAAGCAAATAGGTAAACTGGGATAATACTAAAGAGTTAATCAGGGTGATTTTTCCACGAATTTTCCACAAAAAGTACCTTTCCATGGTAGTAAGATCTTATCTATTTTTGCTAACTTTCTATTAAAATTTATTGAAGTGAGATCATTTATTTCCTTTGGGATATGTATTCCGAGTATATCCACATCACCATCAGACCATTTTATTGGTAAACTACATGGTAATGTAAAATTTTTATTTTTTAGTGATCCAATACGTAATATAGTACATTTGTCATAATTTGGTTGTAATCCAGAGAGGTTAGAAAATGTATCTAGATCCTCTATGAGGCTGTGGAGGGATTCTAGTTGTGGACTGATGAATCATCAGCGTACAATGACACCTTTGTTTTTAAGCCCTGTATTTCTAATCCTCTGATATTATTATTGGATCTGATTTTAATAGCTAACATCTCGATGGCCACAATAAATAGATATGCCGATAGTGGACAACCTTGTTTCACTCCTCTTGACAGTTTAAAACCTTCTGAGAAATAGCCATTATTTACTACTTTACACCTAGGGTTACTATACATGATTTTGACCCATTTTATAAGAGATTCTCCAAAATTGAAATGCTCCAGGCATTTATATATAAACCCCAGTCAAACTTTATCAAATGCCTTTTCGAAGTCTGCTATGAATAGCAGGCCTGGTTTCCCATATTTTCCATAGTTTTGGGTGTTGCATAACTTTGTTAATGAAATAAATATGTAATTGTTGTGTTATTTGTCCACTTATGTTCCCTTTATCTAATATTAGGTTTTGGTTGAAGATCTGATAACATTCAGTATCACAAATATGCAAAAGTAGAGAAAATTAGAAAGGGGGCAAATATGTTTTCATAGCACTGATATATATATATATATATATATATATATATATATATATATATATATATATATATATATATATATATATATATACACACACTACCGGTCAAAAGTTTTAGAACACCTACTCATTCAAGGGTTTTTCTTTATTTTGACTATTTTCTACATTGTAGACTAATAGTGAAGACATCAAAACTATGAAATAACATATATGGAATCATGTAGTAACCAAAAAAGTGTTAAACAAATCAAAATATATTTTATATTTGAGATTCTTCAAATAGCCACCCTTTGCCTTGATGACAGCTTGCACACTCTTGGCATTCTCTCAACCAGCTTCATGAGGTAGTCACCTGGAATGCATTTCAATTAACAGGTGTGCCTTCTTAAAATTTAATTTGTGGAATTTCTTTCCTTCTTAATACGTTTGAGCCAATCAGTTGTGTTGTGACAAGGTAGGGGGGGGGGGGATACAGCCCTATTTGGTAAAATACCAAGTCCATATTATGGCAAGAACAGCTCAAATAAGCAAAGAGAAATGACAGTCCATCATTACTTTAAGACATGAAGGTCAGTCAATACGGAAAATTTCAAGAACTTTGTTTCTTCAAGTGCAGTCGCAAAAACCATCAAAACCATGAAACTGGCTCTCTTGAGGACCGCCACAGGAATGGAAGACCCAGAGCTACCTCTGCTGCGGAGGATAAGTTCATCAGAGTTACTAGCCTCAGAAATTGCAGGCCAAATAAATGCTTCACAGATTTCAAGTAACAGACACATCTCAACATCAACTGTTCAGAGGAGACTGTGTGAATCAGGCCTTCATGGTAGAATTGCTACAAAGAAACCACTACTAAATGACACCAATAATAAGAAGAGACTTGCTTGGGCCAAGAAACACGAGCAATGGACATTAGACCGGTGGAAATTTGTCCTTTGGTCTGGAGTCCAAATTTCAGATTTTTGGTTCCAACCGCCGTGTCTTTGTGAGATGCAGTGTTGATGAACGGATGATCTCTGCATGTGTATTTCCCACCGTAAAGCATGGAGGAGGAGATGTTATGGTGTGGGGGTGCTTTGCTGGTGACACACTTAAGGCACACTTAACCAGCATGTCTACCACAGCATTCTGCAGCGATACGCCATCCCATCTGATTTGGGCTTAGTGGGACTATCATTTGTTTTTCAAAGGGCCAATGACCCAACACACCTCCAGGCTGTGTAAGGGCTATTTTACCAAGAAGGAGAGTGATGGAGTGCTGCATCAGATGACCTGGCCTCCACAATCCCCCGACCTCAACCAAATACACTGTGTGCACAATTATTAGGCAAGTTGTATGTTTGAGGATTAATTGTATTATTGAACAACTACAGTGCTCTCGGTCAATCCAAAATGTGAATAAACCTCAAACCTGAATATTTAAGAAAGTAAAAGTGAGGTTTTGGCTTTCTTTGGAGAATATCTATGTGTGCACAATTATTGGGCAACTATTAGTGTGCACAATTATTATGCACCGTCAAGAGTCACTCCCATCTCATCAGTCCATAAAACCTTTGAAAAATCTCTCTTCAGATATTTCTTGGCCCAGTCTTGATGTTTCACCTTATGTTTCCTGTTCAGTGGTGGTCGGGTTTCAGCCTTCCTTACCTTGGCCATGTCTCTGAGCACTGAACACCTTGAACTTCTGGGCACTCCAGGTAGGTTGCAGTTCTGGAATATGACTGCACTGGAGGATAATAGGTTCCAGGTAGCTTCACGTTTGATTCTTCTCAAATTTTTGGCAGTTAATTTGCGTCTTTTTTTCTCAACACGGTTCTTGCGAACCTGTTGACTATTTTCAACAAAACGTTTGATGGTTCTGTGATCACGCCCCAATATCTTAGCAATTTCAAGAGTGCTGCATCCCTCTGAAAGATTTCTTTTACAATTTTTGACTTTTCAGAGTCAGTTAAATCTATTTTTTGGCCCATTTTGATTGAGGAAAAGAAGCTGCCTAATAATTATGCACACCTTGATATAGGGTGTTGATCTCCTTAGGCCACACCCTCTCTCATTACACAAATACACATGACCTGATATGCTTAAATCCAATAAGCATTCCAGTTTATACAGCTTGGAGTTGGGAAATATGCATAATAATGATGATATGGTCAAAATACTGACTTGCCTAATAATTGTGCACACAGTGTAGAGATGGTTTGGGATGAGTCAGACCGCAGAGTGAAGGAAAAGCAGCCAACACGTGCTCAGCATATGTGGGAACTCCTTCAAGACTGTTGGAAAAGCATTCCTCATGAAGCTGGTTGAGAGAATACCAAGAGTGTGCAAATCTGTCATCAAGGCAAAGGGTGGCTATTTGAAGAATCTCAAATATAAAATATATTTTGATTTGTTAAACACTTTTTTGGTTACTACATGATTCCATATGTGTTATTTCATCGTTTTGATATCTTCACTATATCAAACGAGTGGCGCAGTGGGCTAAGGCACTGCAGTGGTCTAAGGCACTGCCTCGCAGAGCTAGCTGTGCCACTAGAGATCCTGGTTCGTATCCAGGCTCTGTCGTAGCCGGCCGCAACTGGGAGACCCATGGGGCGGGGCACAATTGGCCCAGTGTCGTCCAGGGTAGGGGAGAGAATGGCCGGCAGGGATGTAGCTCAGTTGGTAGAGCATGGCGTTTGCAACGCCAGGGTTGTGGGTTCTATTCCCACGGGGGACAGTATAAAAAAGAATGTATGCACTCACTAACTGTAAGTCGCTCTGGATAAGAGCGTCTGCTTAAATGTAAAAAAAATATATATTCTACAATGTAAAAAAAACAAAAAACACTTGAATGAGTAGGTGTTCAAAAACTTTTGACCGGTAGTGTATATATATACAGTGAGGGAAAAAAGTATTTGATCCCCTGCTGATTTTGTACGTTTGCCCACTGACAAAGAAATGATCAGTCTATAATTTTAATGGTAGGTTTATTTGAACAGTGAGAGACAGAATAACAACAACAAAAAACCAGAAAAACGCATGTCAAAAATTTTATAAATTGATTTGCATTTTCATGAGGGAAAGAAGTATTTGACCCCCTCTCAATCAGAAAGATTTCTGGCTCCCAGGTGTCTTTTATACAGGTAATGAGCTGAGATTAGGAGCACACTCTTAAAGGGAGTGCTCCTAATCTCAGTTTGTTACCTGTATGAAAGACACCTGTCCACAGAAGCAATCAATCAATCAGATTCCAAACTCTCCACCATGGCCAAGCCCAAAGAGCTCTCCAAGGATGTCAGGGACAAGATTGTAGACCTACACAAGGCTGGAATGGGCTACAAGACCATCACCAAGCAACTGGGTGAGAAGGTGACAACAGTTGGTGCGATTATTCGCAAATGGAAGGAACACAAAAGTACTGTCAATCTCCCTCAACCTGGGGCTCCATGCAAGATCTCACCTCGTGGAGTTGCAATGATCATGATAACGGTGAGGAATCAGCCCAGAACTACACGGGAGGATCTTGTCAATGATCTCAAGGCAGCTGGGACCATAGTCACCAAGAAAACAATTGGTAACACACTATGCCGTGAAGGACTGAAATCCCGCAGTGCCCGCAAGGTCCCCCTGCTCAAGAAAGCACATATACAGAGCCGTCTGAAGTTTGCCAATGAACATCTGAATGATTCAGAGGAGAACTGGGTGAAAGTGTTGTGGTCAGATGAGACCAAAATCGAGCTCTTTGGCATCAACTCAACTCGCCGTGTTTGGAGGAGGAGGAATGCTGCCTATGACCCCAAGAACACCATCCCCACCGTCAAACATGGAGGTGGAAACATTATGCTTTGGGGGTGTTTTTCTGCTAAGGGAACAGGACAACTTCACCATATCAAAGGGACGATGGACGGGGCCATGTACTGTCAAATCTTGGGTGAGAACCTCCTTCCCTCAGCCAGGGCATTGAAAATGGGTCGTGGATGGGTATTCCAGCATGACAATGACCCAAAACACATGGCCAAGGCAACAAAGGAGTGGCTCAAGAAGAAGCACATTAAGGTCCTGGAGTGGCCTAAACCAGTCTCCAGACCTTAATCCCATAGAAAATCTGTGGAGGGAGCTGAAGGTGCGAGTTGCCAAACATCAGCCTCGAAACCTTATGACTTGGAGAAGATCTGCAAAGAGGAGTGGAACAAAATCCCTCCTGAGATGTGTGCAAACCTGGTGGCCAACTACAAAAAACGTCTGACCTCTGTGATTGCCAACAAGGGTTTTACAAATACTTATTTCCCTCATTAAAATGCAAATCAATTTATAACATTTTTGACATGCGTTTTTCTGGATTTTTTTGTTGTTATTCTGTCTCTCACTGTTCAAATAAACCTACAATTACAATTATAGACTGATCATGTCTTTGTCAGTGGGCAAACATACAAAATCAGCAGGGGATCAAATACTTTTTCCCCTCACTGTATATATGCAGTTGAAGTCGGAAGTTTACATACACGTAGGTTGGAGTCATTAAAACTTGTTTTTTAACCACTCCACAAATGTCTTGTTAACAAACTATAGTTTTGGCAAATCAGTTAGGACATCTACTTTGTGCATGACACAAGATATTTTTCCAACAATTGTTTACAGACAGATTATTTAATTTATAATTCACTGTATCACAATTCCAGTGGGTCAGAAGTGTACATACACTAATTTGACTGTGCTTTTAAACAGCTTGGAAAATTCCAGAAAATGGTGTCATGGCTTTAGAAGCTTCTGATAGGCTAATTGACACAATTTGAGTCAATTGGAGGTGTACCTGTGGATGTATTTCAAGGCCTACCTTCAAACTCAGTGCCTCTTTGCTTGACATCATGGGAAAATAAAAAGAAATCAGCTAAGACCTCCACAAGTCTGGTTCATCCTTGGGAGCAATTTCCAAACGCCTGAAGGTACCACGTTCATCTGTACAAACAATAGTACGCAAGTATAAACACCATGGGACCACACAGCCGTCATACCGCTTAGGAAGGAAACGTGTTCTGTCTCCTAGAGATTAACGTACTTTGGTGCGAAAAGTGCAAATCAATCCTAGAACAACAGCAAAGGACCTTGTGAAGATGCTGGAGGAAACAGGTACAAAAGTATCTATATCCACAGTAAAACAAGTCCTATATCGACATAACCTGAAAGGCCGCTCAGCAAGGAAGAAGCCACTGCTCCAAAACCGCCATAAAAAAGACAGACTACGGTTTCAACTGCACATGGGGACAAAGATCATACTTTTTGGAGAAATGTCCTCTGGGTTGATGAAACAAAAATAGAACTGTTTGGCCATAATGAGCATCGTTATATTTGGAGAAAAAAGCAGAAGAACACCATCCCAACCGTGAAGCATGGGGGTGGCAGCGTCATGCTGTGGGGGTGCTTTGCTGCAGGAGGGACCGGTGCACTTCACAAAATAGATGGCATCATGAGGAAGGAAATTATGTGGATATATTGAAGCAACATCTCAAGACATCAGTCAGGAAGTTAAAGCTTGGTCACAAATGGGTCTTTCAAATGGGTCTTTCAAATGGATAATGACCCCAAGCATACTTCCAAAGTTGTGGCAAAATGGCTTAAGGACAACAAAGTCAAGGTATTGGAGTGGCCATCACAAAGCCCTGACCTCAATTTGTGGGCAGAACTGAAAAAGCGTGTGCGAGCAAGGAGGCCTACAAACCTGACTCCGTTACACCAGCTCTGTCAGGACGAATGGGCCAAAATTCACCCAACTTATTGTGGGAAGCTTGTGGAAGGCTACCCGAAAAGTTTGACCCAAGTTAAACAATTTAAAGGCAATGCTACCAAATACTAATTGAGTGTATGTAAACTTCTGACCCACTGGGATTGTAATGGAAGAAATAAAACTGAAATAAATCATTCTCTCTACTATTATTCTGACATTTCACATTCTTAAAATAAAGTGGTGATCCTAACTGACCTAAGACAGGGAATGTTTACTGGAATGAAATGTCAGGAATTGTGAAAAACTGAGTTTAAATGTATTTGGCTAAGGTGTATGTAAACTTCCGACTTCAACTGTATATATATATATATATATATATATATATATATATATATATATATATAGTAGAGTGGGAAAAAAGTATTTGATCCCCTGCTGATTTTGTACGTTTGCCCACTGACAAAGACATGATCAGTCTATCATTTTAATTGTAGGTTTATTTGAACATTGAGAGACAGAATAACAACAAAAAAATCCAGAAAAACGCATGTCAAAAATGTTATGAATTGATTTGCATTTTAATGAGGGAAATAAGTATTTGACCCCTCTGCAAAACATGACTTAGTACTTGGTGGCAAAACCCTTATTGGCAATCACAGAGGTCAGACGTTTCTTGTAGTTGGCCACCAGGTTTGCACACATCTCAGGAGGGATTTTGTTCCACTCCTCATTGCAGATCTTCTCCAAGTCATTAAGGTTTCGAGCCTGACGTTTGGCAACTCGAACCATCAGCTCCCTCCACAGAATTTCTATGGGATTAAGGTCTGGAGACTGGCTAGGCCACTCCAGGACCTTAATGTGCTTCTTCTTGAGCCACTCCTTTGTTGCCTTGGCCATGTGTTTTGGGTCATTGTCATGCTGGAATACCCATCCACGACCCATTTTCAATGCCCTGGCTGAGGGAAGGAGGTTCTCACCCAAGATTTGACAGTACATGGCCCCGTCCATCGTCCCTTTGATGCGGTGAAGTTGTCCTGTCCCCTTAGCAGAAAAACACCCCCAAAGCATAATGTTTCCACCTCCATGTTTGACAGTGGGGATGGTGTTCTTGGGGTCATAGGCAGCATTCCTCCTCCACAAAATGCAAATAAATTTATAACATTTTTGACGTGTTTTTTCTGGATTTTGTTGTTGTTATTCTGTCTCTCACTGTTCAAATAAACCTACCATTAAAATTATAGACTGATCATCAGTTGATGCCAAAGAGCTCGATTTTGGTCTCATCTGACCACAACACTTTCACCCAGTTCTCCTCTGAATCATTCAAATATTCATTGGCAAACATCAGACGGCCCTGTATATGTGCTTTCTTGAGCAGGGGTACCTTGCGGGCGCTGCAGGATTTCAGTCCTTCACGGCATAGTGTGTTTCCAATTGTTTTCTTGGTGGCTATGGTCCCAGCTGCCTTGAGATCATTGACAAGATCCTCCTGTGTAGTTCTGGGCTGATTCCTCACCGTTCTCATGATCATTGCAACTCCACGAGGTGAGATCTTGCATGGAGCCCCAGGCCGAGGGAGATTGACAGTGCTTTTGTGTTTCTTCCATTTGCGAATAATCGCACCAACTGTTGTCACCTTCTCACCAAGCTGCTTGGCGATGGTCTTGTAGCTCATTCCAACCATGACATCCTTGGAGAGCTCTTTGGTCTTGGCCATGGTGGAGAGTTTGGAATCTGATTGATTGATTGCTTCTGTGGACAGGTGTCTTTTATACAGGTAACAAGGTGAGATTAGGAGCACTCCCTTTAAGAGTGTGCTCCTAATCTCAGCTCGTTACCTGTATAAAAGACACCTGGGAGCCAGAAATCTTTCTGATTGAGAGGGGGTCAAATACTTATTTCCCTCATTAAAATGTAAATCAATTTATAACATTTTTTTCTGGATTTTTTTTTTGTTATTCTGTCGCTCACTGTTCAAATAAACCTACCATTAAAATTATAGACTGATCATTTCTTTGTCAGTGGGCAAATGTACAAAATCAGCAGGGGATCAAATACTTTTTTCCCTCACTGTGTATATATATATATATATATATATATATATATATATATATATATAATTCAATACATTAATATGAGATCTGTATGTAAAACAGCCTGAGCCTGCCTGCCGCTCTGTACCTGTTTATAGCTGCCTTGGATTTCTGACCTCGACCTGCCTTGGCCTGTCCCCTTGTATAATAAATATTCGGAGAACTGTACTATCCGCCTCCTGTGTCTGCATCTGGGTCATATCCTGAGTCGTGATAGTGACTGTGTGTGCATGCGTGTGTGCGTGTGTTTGTGCGTGCGTCAGTGGAGGCTGGGAGACCAACGGTATAGGTGCGGAACGCACAGAGACGGCAAAGCATGTTTCAAAGACAAATAATTTGAACATAAAACATTTATTAAAGACATTTGTAGTCAAATATTATGGGGAATGGGATTGAGAGGGCTTCTTACACAGTGTTGGGAAGGGATCACAGCAGTGATTGAATGAGGGTATGAGGCATGAGTTGAGGTGTTCAGAGGCTTGACTTCAGTGCAGGACAGAGGTTGAGGTGTTCAGAGGCTTCAGTGCAGGACAGGCTCATCATGGATGGATGGTGTTGAAGAGCTCAACTAGTCCACTGAGGGCAGGAAAGGATTTGACTGGGAAGACAAAAAACAATAACACAACACAGTTAGACAAAAGACTAGTCCAAGCAAGGATTAAAATCACATTGAACCGCTGTAGTTTACAACAATTATAATTTCTAAAGTGGAAGTTGGGAGAGTTATAATTGAGCGTTTCAGTGAAAGGTAAGTGAGGGAGGCCCCGCTCTCTCGCTTCCCCAGATGTTTAGTTAATTTTATTCCGATCTCTTATTTTAGCGTTTTCTATAGCCTGTCAACTATGTGTCTGTCTATCCCTGTTCTCTCCTCTCTGCACAGGCCATACAAACGCTTCACACCGCGTGGCTGCTGCCACTCTAATCTGGTGGTCCCTGCGCGCACGACCCACGTGGAGTTCCAGGTCTCCGGCAGCCTCTGGAACTGCCATTCTGCGGCCAACAAGGCAGAGTTCATCTCAGCCTATGCTACCCTCCAGTCCCTCGACTTCTTGGCGCTGACGGAAACATGGATTACCACTGAAAACACTGCTACTCCTACTGCTCTTTCCTCGTCTAACCATGTGTTCTTGCATACCCGAGAGCATCTGGTCAGCGCGGCGGTGGCACAGGAATCCTCATCTCTCCCAAGTGGACATTCTCTCTTTTTCCCCAGACCAATCTGTCTATCTCTTCATTTGAATTCCATGCTGTCACAGTCACTAGACCATTCAAGCTTAACATCCTTGTCATTTATCGCCCTCCAGGTTCCCTTGGAGAGTTCATCAATGAGCTTGACGCCTTGATAAGTTCCTTTCCTGAGGATGGCTCACCCCTTACAGTTCTGGGTGACTTTAACCTCCCTACGTCTGCCTTTGACTCATTTCTCTCTGCCTCCTTCTTTCCACTCCTTTCCTCTTTTGACCTCACCCTCTCACCGTCCCCCCCTACTCACAAGGCAGGCAATACGCTTGACCTCATCTTTACTAGATGCTGTTCTTCTACTAAGCTCACTGCAACTCCCCTCCAAGTCTACAACCACTACTTTGTATCCTTTTCTCTCTCGCTCTCCTCCAACACTACTCACTCTGCCCCTACTCAGATGGTAATGTGCCGTCGCAACCTTCACTCTCTCTCTCCCGCAACTCTCTCCTCTTCCATCCTATCATCTCTTCCCTCTGCTAAATCCTTCTCCCTCCGATCTCCTGATTCTGCCTCCTCAACCCTCCTCTCCTCCCTTTCTGCATCTTTTGACTCTCTATGTCCCCTATCCTTCCAGCCGGCTCGGTCCTCCCCTCCTGCTCCGTGGCTTGACGACTCATTGCGAGCTCACAGAACAGGGCTCCGGGCAGCCGAGCGGAAATGGAGGAAAACTAGACTCCCTGCGGACCTGTCATCTTTTCACTCCCTCCTCTCTACATTTTCTTCCTCTGTTTCTGCTGCTAAAGCCACTTTCTACCACTCTAAGTTTCAAGCCTCTGCCTCTAACCCTAGGAAGCTCTTTGCCACCTTCTCCTCCCTGCTGAATCCTCCTCCTCCTCCTCCCCCTCCCTCCTCCCTCTCTGTGGATGACTTCGTCAACCATTTTGAAAAGAAGGTTGACGACATCTGATCCTCATTTATTAAGTCAAATGACACCGCTGGTCCTGCTCACACTGTCCTACCCTATGCTTTGACTTCTTTCTCCCCTCTCTCTCCAGATGAAATCTTGCGACTTGTGACGGCCGGCCGCCCAACAACCTGCCCGCTTGACCCTATCCCCTCCTCTCTTCTCCAGACCATTTCCGGAGACCTTCTCCCTTACCTCACCTCGCTCATCAACTCATCCTTGACCGTTGGCTATGTCCCTTCCGTCTTCAAGAGAGCGAGAGTTGCACCCCTCCTCAAAAAACCTACACTCGATCCCTCCGATGTCAACAACTACAGACGAGTATCCTTTCTTTCTTTTCTCTCCAAAACTCTTGAGCATGCCGTCTCTAGCCAACTCTCCTGCTATCTCGCTCAGAATTACCTTCTTGATCCAAACCAGTGAGGTTTCAAGACTGGTCATTCAACTGAGACTGCTCTTCTCTGTGTCACGGAGGCTCTCCGCACTGCTAAAGCTAACTCTCTCTCTTCTGCTCTTATCCATCTAGACCTATCTGCTGCCTTTGATACTGTAAACCATCAGATCCTCCTCTCCACCCTCTCCGAGTTGGGCATCTCCGGCGCTGCTCACTCTTGGATTGCGTCCTACCTGACAGGTCACTCCTACCAGGTTGCGTGGCGAGAATCTGTCTCTGCACCACGTGCTCTCATCACTGGTGTCTCCCAGGGCTCAGTTCTAGGCCCTCTCCTATTCTCTCTATACACCAAGTCACTTGGCTCTGTCATATCCTCACATGGTCTCTCCTATCATTGCTACGCAGACGACACACAATTCATTTTCTCCTTACCCCCTTCTGATAACCAGGTGGCGAATCGCATCTCTGCATGTCTGGCAGACATATCAGTGTGGATGTCGGATCACCACCTCAAGCTGAACCTCGGCAAGACGGAGCTGCTCTTCCTCCCGGGGATGGACTGCCAGCTCCATGATCTCGCCATCACGGTTGACAACTCCATTGTGTCGTCCTCCCAGAGTGCAAATAACCTTGGCATGACCCTGGACAACACCCTGTTGTTCTCCACTTACATCAAAGCGGTGACCCGATCCTGCAGGTTCATGCTCTACAACATTCGCAGAGTACGACCCTACCTTACACAGAAAGCGGCACAGGTCCTAATCCAGGCACTTGTCATCTCCCGTCTGGATTACTGCAACTCACTGTTGGCTGGGCTCCCTGCCTGTGCCATTAAACCCCATACAACTTATCCAGAACGCTGCAGCCCGTCTGGTGTTCAACCTTCCCAAGTTCTCTCATGTCACCCCGCTCCTCCGCACACTCCACTTGCTTCCAGTTGAAGCTCGCATCTACTACAAAACCATGGTGCTTGCCTATGGAGCTGTGAGGGGAACGGCACCTCCTTACCTTCAGGCTCTGATCAGACCCTACACCCAAACGAGGGCACTACGTTCATCCACCTCTGACCTGCTAGCCCCCCTACCTCTACGGAAGCACAGTTCCCGCTCAGCCCAGTCAAAGCTATTTGCTGCTCTGGCACCCCAATGGTGGAACAAGCTCCCCCACGACGCCAGGACAGCGGAGTCACTGACCACCTTCCGGAGACACTTGAAACCCTACCTCTTTAAGGAATACCTGGAATAGTATAACAGTAATCATTCTACCCCCCCCCCACTCCCCCACCCCCCCATAAAAAAAAGGGTTGTCCCACTGGCTATCCTAAGTTGAATGCACCAAATGTGTAAGTCACTCTGGATAAGAGCATCTGCTAAATGACTAAAATGTAAAATGTAATAATGCGATTGTGTTTGTGTATGTGATTGACTCTACATACAGTAATGAGAGAATATTATATATTGACAGGGCTACTCACAGAGCTTGGAAAGGAAACATTCAAACATCCAGTGGATGAGAGGGCACATGAGACATGGCTTCAGTTCTTATCAGAGAGTTGACTCTGGTAGTGGAGTGTTCATCCCTTCTTCATCAGGGAACAGGAGGGGACTTAGCTGTAAATACAAATAGCAGATACATTCCATTACAGCAGTGCCATCATAGGTTTGGGAACAAGTTTCTCCATGAAGTTAAACTTAGACATCTCAGAATTCACAAAGTCAAACACAGACTGTGTGCGTGCGTACATGAGAAAGACAGAGACAAACAGGGACTGAATGGAACAACTATGACTCATGTTGGAAGGCAGCGCTCCACTGATAATGAATGGACTCATGGAATCTATTTGTATTGGTCTGGTGGCATGAATGAACAGTGTGTGTGTGTGTACTGTACACCACCATGACTGTCTATAAGTGTACTATACAGATTTCACTTTGAAGTATATGGGGAGGCTCCTCTACTCCAGTTTTCTCACCGGAGCTGCACCATCGCAGACATCATTCATCGTTCTTTGAATTTCCTTTTTCAAATTCATGCAACCTAATACCCGTGATAATGTCTGATTTGGATAATGAAATGTTGTGGAGTTATGCGGTACTGTATATATGTATATGTAGGATCTATGTATTTGTGTATGTACACTGAGTGTACAAAACATTGGGAACACCTTCCTAACATTGAGTTGCACCCCCTTTTGCATTCAGAACAGCCTCAATCCGTCGGGGCATGGACTCTACAAGGTGTTGAAAGCGTTCCACAGGGAGGCTTGCCCATGTTGGCTCCAATGCTTGAAGTGGATTTAACAAGTGACATCAATAAGGGATCATAGCTTTCACCTGGATTCACTTGGTCAGTCTATGTCATGGAAAGAGCAGTTGTTCGGAACCGTGTTTCTAATGTTTTACACACTCAGTGTACGTTACAGTATGTATTTAGATTTTCCTTGCGTATGTGTGTTGTACTGTAGTAGGTTTTGGTTTACCTTGTATGTCTTTGTATGTCTTGTATTTGTATGTGCCTTGTATGTAGTTCTATTGTAGAGGGATGATGAGGGCATTATGTCATCAGAGAACTGATGCTCCAAGGCCATTTATTTAAAGCCTGGTGGTGCTACAACCCTCTACCTATACACCCTCTGATCTTTTGCAGGCAGGCAACACAACCCCCAATAAGACATCCCACTCTCTGGATCTATCCAACCCCCAACATCTCCTCAACCCCTGGAACCATCCAATACTAGGAGCTTGGTGGTGCTACAACCTTATGCCTACACTCATATCTGCACTAGCTGACACCCACATAGCGGTTGTTTTGGCGGTGTCAGAGGTGGAACTGTGTAAGAGCTGTCAAGTCCACAAGCAGTTCCTTGCATTAGCTTATCGCGGACACTGCCATTGGATGCAACAAAACCACCAGACTTTATAATCCGACAAATCCCATGAAGTTCATTGTCACGGTGTCAGTGTAATGCGGTAGACGAAGTCAGGCGCAGGACACAGAACTCAAAGAAAACGTATCTTTACTAAAACACGTAAAGAATCAAAAACCTCCATGCAGGGAGGAATAAACCCGCTCACCAACGACATCCGAAAACAAACAACAAACACGCACAGAACACAATGGGAGCCCCAGGGTTAAATAGGGGCGGAGTAATTATAAGATGGGCAACAGGTGTGAAACAATCTGACAACAACAGGTAGACATAGAACATAGATCGGCAGCAGCTAGTACTCCGGTGACGACGAACGCCGAAACCTGCCCGAGCAAGGAGGAGGGGCAGCCTCGGCAGAATCCGTGACAGTACCCCCCCCCGCCCCCCTGACGCGCGGCTCCAGCCGTGCGTCGAAACCGGCCTCGGGGACGGCCAGGAGGACGCGGCGCGGGGCGAGTGGGATGATTGCGGTGGAAATCCCTCAACATGGAGGGATCGAGGATGTCCCTCCTAGGAACCCAGCACCGTTCCTCCGGACCGTACCCCTCCCACTCCACGAGATACTGCAGGCCCCCCACCCGACGCCTCGAATCCAATATGGAACGAACCGAGTACGCCGGTGCCCCCTCGATGTCCAGCGGGGGCGGAGGAACCTCCCGTATCTCAGACTCCTGGAGTGGACCAGCTACCACCGGCCAGAGGAGAGACACATGGAACGAGGGGTTAATACGATAATTAGTAGGAAGTTGTAACCTATAACATACCTCGTTCAATCTCCTCAGGACTTTGAATGGCCCCACAAACCGCCGATCCAGCTTCCGGCAGGGCAGGCGAAGGGGCAGGTTTCGGGTCGAGAGCCAGACCCGGTCCCCCGGTGCATACACCGGGGCCTCACTGCGGTGGCGGTCGGCGCTCGCCTTTTGCCACCTGATGGCCCGCTGCAGACGTACATGAGCAGCGTTCCAGGTCTCCTGCGAGCGCCGAAACCACTCGTCCACAGCAGGTGCCTCGATCTGGCTCTGATGCCAAGGTGCCAGGACCGGCTGATAACCTAATACACATTGGAATGGAGAAAGGTTAGTGGAGGAGTGGCGGATGGAGTTCTGGGCTATCTCTGCCCAGGGGAGGAAAACCGACCACTCCCCCCGCTGGTCCTGGCAATACGACCTCAGAAACCTACCCACCTCCTGGTTGACTCTCTCCACCTGCCCGTTACTCTCGGGGTGAAATCCGAGACATTCCATGAACGCCCTCCAAACCCTAGAGGTGAACTGGGAACCCCGATCAGACACTATATCCTCAGGTACCCCGTAGTGCCGGAAGACGTGTGTAAATAGGGCCTCAGCCGTTTGTAGGGCCGTAGGGAGGCCGGGCAGCAGAATGAGGCGGCAGGACTTAGAAAACCGATCCACAACGACTAGGATCGTGGTGTTCCCTTGTGAGGGGGGAAGATCCGTCACGAAGTCCACCGATAGGTGGGACCATGGTCGTTGTGGAACGGGTAGGGGTTGCAATTTCCCTCTGGGCAGGTGTCTAGGAGCCTTACACTGGGCGCACACCGAGCAGGAGGAAACATAAACCCTCACGTCCTTAGCTAAGGTGGGCCACCAGTACTTCCCACTAAGACAGTGCACTGTCCGACCTATGCCAGGATGCCCAGAGGAGGGTGACGTGTGAGCCCAATAGATCAACCGATCGCGGACATCCAGCGGTACGTTCTGGGAACCTGGCCTTTAAGAAAGGGTCAAAACAAAACGGGTGAGAAACATGGACCACCTTCCCTGGCGAGGGTTTAATCTCCTCGCTGCCCGGATGTACTCCAGATTGCGGTGGTCAGTCAAAATGAGAAAAGGGTGTTTAGCCCCCTCAAGCCAATGTCTCCACGCTTTCAGAGCTTCGACCACAGCCAACAGCTCCCGGTCCCCCACATCATAGTTGCGCTCCGCTGGGCTGAGCTTCTTCGAAAAGAAGGCACAGGGGCGGAGTTTAGGTGGCGTACCCGAGCGCTGAGACAGTACAGCGCCTATTCCAGCCTCGGACGCATCCACCTCAACCGTGAAGGCTAAGGAGGGGTCCGGAAGAGCCAGCACTGGAGCCGAGGTAAACAGGTCTTTCAGACGACTAAAAGCCCTGTCCGCCTCAGCTGACCACCGCAGACGCACCGGCCCCCCCTTCAGTAACGAGGTAATGGGAGCTGCTACCTGACCAAAGCCCCGGATAAATCTCCAGTAGTAATTGGCAAAACCCCAAAATCGCTGCACCTCCTTTACCGTGGTAGGAGTCGCCCAATTACGCACGGCCAAAATGCGGTCACTCTCCATCCTCACCCCTGACACGGACATATGGTACCCCAAGAAAGAGATGGACTCCTGGAAGAACAGGCATTTCTCTGCCTTAGCATACAGGTCATGCTCCAACAGTCTTCCAAGCACCTTACGCACCAGGGACACATGCTCGGCCCGTGTAGCGGAGTATATAAGGATGTCATCAATATACACCACTACCCCTAGTCCGTGCAGGTCCTTGAAAATCTCATCCACAAATGATTGGAAAACTGATGGAGCATTCATTAACCCGTATGGCATGACCAGATACTCAAAATGTCCAGAGGTGGTACTAAATGCCGTCTTCCACTCATCTCCCTCGCGGATACGCACTAGGTTGTACGCGCTCCTGAGATACAATTTTGTGAAGAAGCGTGCCACGTGCAATGATTCTGTCATACTAGCTATCAGAGGTAATGGATATCTGTACTTGATGGTAATCTGATTTAGGCCACGGTAATCAATGCACGGGCGTAACCCACCATCTCAAAAGAAACTTGAGGAAACAGGTGAAGTGGATGGCCGAATGTATCCCTGCCTCAGAGATTCGGTGACATATGTCTCCATAGCCGCCTTCTCCTCCTGAGACAAAGGATACACGTGACTCCGGGGAAGTGCAGCTCCTACCTGGAGATTTATCGCACAATCCCCCGGACGATGGGGTGGTAATTTAGTCGCCCTCTTTTTACTGAAGGCGATAGCCAAATCGGCATACTCGGATGCAATGTGCATGGTGAAAACCTGGTTTGGACTTTCCACCGAAGTTGCCCCCAAGGAAACTCCTAAACACCTCCCTGAACACTGACCGGACCATCCCTTGAGAGCCCTCTGTTGCCATGAAATCGTGGGGTCATGAATGGTTAACCAGGGAAGTCCCAACACCACAGGATACGCAGGAGAATCAATCAAATAGAGGCTAATCCTCTCCTCATGACCCCCCTAAGTCATCATCAGCAGTGGAGCGGTGACCTCCCTGATTATGCCTGACCCTAACGGGTGACTATCTAATGCGTGACCAGGGAAAGGTTTATCAACAGACACTGTGGGAATCCCTAGACTACGTGCATACTGGCGATCAATAAAATTCCCAGCTGCACCTGAATCTACTAGCGCCTTATGCTGGGAATGGGGAGAAAATTCGGGAAACATAATGTCAATACACATATTAGCAACAGGGAGCTCTGGGTTAGTCGGGTGCCTACTCACCTGAGACGGTCGACCAGTGCTCTGCCTGCTACCTCGACCTCCTGAGAACCCTCCCCAGCACCGACCAGCAGTGTGTCCTCTGCGGCCACACTTGGTGCAGGGGACGGTCCCTCTCCCAGTCTCCCTAACTGCAGCATCGCCGAGCTCTATGGGGGTAGGCTCGGAGGTGCTGGGGGATGGAATGGACAGCCCCCCATCAGAACGTCCGCGGGCTGCCAACAGGTTATCCAACCTCGTAGCGGACAGTTCTCGAGTCTATACCTCCCCACTCGGCGTTGGCCCACTCAAGCGCCTTCCCCGATAGACAGGAGATGAGGGCGGACACGCTCTCGTATCCCGAGGGCGCCGGGTGAATGGTGGCCAGGTAGAGCTCTACCTGGAGGAGAAATCCCTGGCACCCGGCAGGTGTACCGTCATATGCCCTCGGTAGCGAGAGCCGAATTCCACTGGACCCAGGTGGCGAAGTGGTAGCCAGTGTTGTAGGTGGTTGTGTGGTTGGAAATGGTGAAGGGATACCACCTCTCTCAAATCGTTCCATCATCTGGAACACTCGTTCCATTGTGGCACCGAGATTCTGAAGTACCGTCTCTTGACGTTGGACTCGTTCCTCCATCGTCTCGGTAGATGCAGTTGTTCCTGCTGACTCCATATAGGTGCGTGTTTCTGTCACGGTGTCAGTGTAATGCGGTAGACGAAGTCAGGCGCAGGACACAGAACTCAAAGAAAACGTATCTTTACTAAAACACGTAAAGAATCAATAAACCTCCACGCAGGGAGGAATAAACCCGCTCACCAACGACATCCGAAAACAAACAACAAACACGCACAGAACACAATGGGAGCCCCAGGGTTAAATAGGGGCGAAGTAATTACAAGATGTGTGAAACAATCTGACAACAACAGGTAGACATAGAACATAGATCGGCAGCAGCTAGTACTCCGGTGACGACGAACGCCGAAACCTGCCCGAGCAAGGAGGAGGGGCAGCCTCGGCAGAATCCGTGACATTCATGCAGCCGTGTTTCAAGTTTATACACGCTATTAGATTTATAGGTTATAAATCCCCCCCATCCAAATTAACATGAAAACATGCTTTAGCCTACACTTTGTATCGCCATTTTGAACATGGTAGGGATTATAAGGAAGGGAGTGGTTTGTGACACACATGAGCAGCCGCTCACCTATTTGTCAGCTCATACCGCAGTTATACCTCCAATACCGCCAAAACATCTGCTATGCGGATTACATCGAGGCCCTAATTGTAACGATCCCGGCAGTCTGAGTCGGGTCCTGTCTGGTGACTAGTTTTTCTGTTCGTGATCTCCAGTTTCCCGAGGGTTCGGGAACGCTCCGGGGAGCTCTCTTGATTTCCGCACCTGCATCCCATCAGCAATCTGCACACCTGGTCCTGATCATCACCCTTCTTAGGCTCTGGCCTAACATCCAGTTCCTGCCGGATCGTTAGCCATGAACAGTAGGTTTACCAGAGTATCAGTCTTAGAGCCTAGCGTTAGTTTTGTTGTTTTTGCACCTTGTTGGTTTGTTGCTTACTCACCCCCGTTTTGTTCCATCTGCAGTCACCCGTCCGGAACCTTCATCCAACCTCTGCCTGGTGGTCGGGCGGCTGCCGACCCAGGATGGGATCAACCACTGCACCCCCAACAACTAATCAACGCCGCCCGCTCTGTTCCCTGGATTATTCAGCATCACTATTGAACTTGTAAATAAACACTCACCTTCGTTTCACTTACCTTGTCCTGGTCTGCTTCTGGGTTCTGGCTTAGCAACTCGTGACAGAACGATCCGGCCAGTAATGAACCCAGCGGACCTGGACTCTGTTCGCCATGCCATTACCCAGCAGGAGAAGATGTTGGGCCATCATAGCACGGTACTACAGGAGATCGCGTTGTCAGTTCGGAACCTTTCTACCGGTCTGACGGAGGTCCAGAACCAACGCAAGTGTCCGGTGGAAGATCCACTACCGGTTTCACCCATCTCGCCTGCCGCTTCTGAAGCTGTGTCCTTCCGTGAGCCCAAGGTTCCGACACCGGATAAATATGAGGGGGAGCTGGGAAGATGCCGTTCCTTCCTTATGCAGTGTGGATTAGTGTTCGATCTACAGCCCTACTCTTATGCCACAGACAAGGCTAGGATAGCCTTTGTGATTGAGTTGCTGCGTGGTCGAGCGCTGGAGTGGGCTTCAGCCGTTTGGGAACGACAGGATCCCTGCATGGCTTCATACCAGGGGTTCACGGCCGAGATGAGGAAGCTCTTCGACCATTCCGTCCGAGGGAGGGACGCAGCTAGGCGCCTGTTTTCGCTTCGCCAAGGAACTCGCAGCGTGGCCGACTTCGTGATCGAGTTCAAGACGTTGGCTGTGGAGAGTGGGTGGAATGAGGAGGCTCTGCAAGCGGCCTTTTACCAGGGTCTGTCGGAGCAGCTCAAGGATGAGTTGATCTCCTATCCGGAGTCTAGTGACCTGGACAGCTTGGTAGCCTTGTCTATTCGGGTGGATAATCGAGTCCGAGAGCGAAGGAGGGAGAAGCAATGGGCTCCGTCCAACCGATCAGCTTCTCAGGTTCCAGTCGGGTCGTCAAACCGCGCGGCTCGCTAAAGTTGGGAGGACTTTTAGCGAGCCAGTTTCGACCTCTCAATACCTCTGTCAGACCCCGTTTCCCGGCTACCCTTATGAACAGGAATCAGAGCTTAGCGATTAACGCTTTTATCGATTCAGGTGCCGATGGAAGCTTTCTAGATGCCGAGTTGGTGGAACAGCTGGGGCTTTCCAAGGAGCAATTGCCGGAAGCCATTGAAGCTACCACTCTGGACGGCAGTAGTCTGGCACGTATCACGATGAGGACTGAACCGGTTAAGATGCGGTTGTCGGGGAATCATTCTGAGATGATTTCATTCTTCATTCTGCCGTCTTCCCAGGTTCCTCTGGTCCTTGGATACCCCTGGCTGAAGGAACACAATCCCACGTTCGATTGGGTGACGGGCAAGGTAACGAGTTGGAGCCTTGATTGTCATGCTAACTGTCTCAAGACTGCCTGCCCCCATTCGGTTCCCAGTCAGGTGATTGAGGCTAAACCCCCAGATTTGTCCCTGGTTCCCGAGACATATCACGATTTGGGGGAAGTTTTCAGTAAGCAGAAGGCTCTGTCACTCCCTCCCCACCGACCATATGATTGTGCCATCAACCTGTTCCCTGGAGCTGTCTACCCCAAGGGAAGGTTATACAGTATCTCCCGACCTGAACGTGAGGCTTTGGAGACCTACATCAAGGAGTCCCTAGCTGCTGGTCTCGTTCGTCCCTCGTCATCACCCCTGGGGGCAGGATTCTTCTTTGTGGGTAAGAAGGATGGCTCTCTTCGACCGTGTATTGATTATCGGGGGGTTGAATGACATCACGGTCAAGAACAAGTATCCCCTGCCCTTGATGAGTTCTGCCTTCGACTCCTTACAGGGTGCTACGGTGTTCACCAAGCTAGACCTACGCAATGCGTATCACATGGTCCGGATCAGAGAGGGGGGACGAGTGGTTGACGGGTTTCAATACACCGATGGGTCACTTCGAGTATCAGGTGATGCCGTTTGGACTGACCAATGCTCCAGCGGTATTCCAGAGTATGGTGAACGACGTCCTGAGAGATATGATCGGTCTCTTTGTGTTTGTTTACCTGGATGACATTCTGATCTTCTCGAAGGAACCTTCCGACCACGTCCAGCATGTCCGGCAGGTTCTGCAGCGATTGTTGGAGAATCGCCTGTTCGTGAAGGCCGAGAAGTGCGAGTTTCACGCCCACACGACATCCTTTCTCGGGTACATCATCTCCAGGGGAGAGATTAGGATGGACCAGGAGAAGGTTAGAGCGGTTCTGGAATGGGCCCAGCCCGGTACGAGATTGCAGCTCCAGAGATTTTTGGGGTTTGCGAATTTCTACCGCAGATTCATCCGGGATTACAGCCGTGTGGCCGCTCCGTTAACTGCCTTGACTTCCAGTATCAGGACCTTCAAGTGGAATCCGGAGGCGGATCGAGCGTTTCTGGATTTGAAGAGGCGATTCACCAACGCACCGATTCTCTCTCAACCGGACACGGCCCGTCAGTTCGTCGTTGAAGTGGGACGCGTCTGATGTGGGAGTTGGCGCCATCCTGTCGCAGCGATGCTCCACGGACAGTAAACTCCATCCCTGCGCCTACTACTCAGTCGCCTTTCGCCTGCGGAGAGGAATTACGATGTGGGTAACCGGGAGCTTCTCGCGGTGAAACTTGCCTTGGAGGAGTGGCGCCACTGGTTGGAGGGGCGGAGCAACCGTTTATTGTCTGGACTGACCACAAGAATCTTGCTTACGTGCAATCGGCTAAACGTCTCAACTCCCGTCAGGCCAGGTGGGCGTTGTTTTTCGGACGATTCAAGTTTTCCCTGACGTTCCGACCTGGATCTAAGAACGGCAAGGCGGACGCCTTGTCCCGGATGTTCTCCAAGACGGAGGAGAGTGGGTCCAAGACCGAGACAATTCTCCCCCGGAACTGCGTCGTGGGAGCAGTTACGTGGAAGATTGAGGAGGAGGTGCTGGCGGCCCTTCGGACTCAGCCCGGTCCCGGTAACGGTCCACCCGGTCGGTTGTTTGTGCCTGAGTCGGTACGTCCTGCTGTCCTCAAATGGTCCCACGCCAGCAAGATGGCTTGTCACCCTGGCGTGGCTCGGACAATGGCGTTTCTTCGCAGACGCTTTTTGGTGGCCTGCCATGGCCGAGGATACTCGGGGTTATGTTGCTGCCTGTCCAGTGTGTGCGCAGAATAAGAGTACCAATCGGCCCAGCTCTGGACTACTTCACCCCCCTTCCTATTCCCCGGCGACCATGGTCGCATCTGGCCCTGGACTTTGTCACTGGGTTGCCCGCTTCTGAGGGGAACACGGTCGTTCTGACTATCGTGGACAGATTCAGCAAGTTCGCCCACTTTGTGCCTATTGCCAAGCTTCCCTCTGCCTCGGAGACGTCCGAGATCCTGGTTAGGGAGGTTTTCAGGGTCCACGGGTTGCCCAGTGATATCGTTTCCGACCGTGGCCCTCAGTTTACCTCTGCTGTCTGGAAGTCCTTCTGTTTGGCCATTGGAGCTACAGTCAGTCTCACATCTGGTTTTCACCCCCCAATCTAATGGTCAGGCGGAGAGAGCCAACCAGAAGATGGAATCCACGCTACGCTGTCTGGCCTCTTCCAACCCCACCTCCTGGGTCTCT
Source organism: Coregonus clupeaformis (assembly GCF_020615455.1). Lineage (NCBI taxonomy): Eukaryota > Metazoa > Chordata > Actinopteri > Salmoniformes > Salmonidae > Coregonus > Coregonus clupeaformis. The sequence continues at coordinate 53,671,946 of NC_059206.1, forward strand.
CAGTTGCCTTGGGTTGAGTATGCCCACAATACTCTCCCTACATCTGCCACTGGGATGTCTCCCTTCCAGTGCCTGTATGGCTACCAACCTCCCTTGTTCCCTTCTCAGGAGAAGGAGCTCTCAGTGCCTTCTGTTCAGGTCCATATTCGTCGTTGCCACCGGACCTGGCATCGGGCCAGAAAAGCACTCCTTAGAGTTTCGGACCGGTATCAGCTCCAGGCGAATCGTCGCCGGATCCCCGCTCCCACCTACACCATCGGAGATAGGGTCTGGTTGGCCACACGGGATCTTCCTTTACGGACTGAGTCTAGGAAGTTGTTACCGAAGTTCATTGGTCCGTTTGTGGTGGAGAAGGTGATCAATCCGGTGGCAGTTCGACTCAAACTCCCGAGGACGCTCAGAGTCCATCCCACCTTTCATGTCTCCTGCCTCAAGCCTGTTTTCCTCAGTCCTCTGTTGCCTCCCCCGCCTCCTCCTCCTCCTCCTCGGATGATCGGAGGTGGTCCTGCCTACACGGTGCGTCGCATCATGGATTCCAGACGGCGGGGCCGGGGTTTCCAGTATCTCGTGGACTGGGAGGGGTATGGTCCTGAAGAGAGGAGTTGGATTCCGCGGCGACAGGTCCTGGATGCTGACCTCATCAGTGACTTCTACCGCCTCCATCCTGGCGCTCCGGGGAGTCCGCCCGGTGGCGTTTGGTCGGAGGGGGGTACTGTAACGATCCCGGCAGTCTGAGTCGGGTCCTGTCTGGTGACTAGTTTTTCTGTTCGTGATCTCCAGTTTCCCGAGGGTTCGGGAACGCTCCGGGGGAGCTCTCTTGATTTCCGCACCTGCATCCCATCAGCAATCTGCACACCTGGTCCTGATCATCACCCTTCTTAGGCTCTGGCCTAACATCCAGTTCCTGCCGGATCGTTAGCCATGAACAGTAGGTTTACCAGAGTATCAGTCTTAGAGCCTAGCGTTAGTTTTGTTGTTTTTGCACCTTGTTGGTTTGTTGCTTACTCACCCCCGTTTTGTTCCATCTGCAGTCACCCGTCCGGAACCTTCATCCAACCTCTGCCTGGTGGTCGGCGGCTGCCGACCCAGGATGGGATCAACCACTGCACCCCCAACAACTAATCAACGCCGCCCGCTCTGTTCCCTGGATTATTCAGCATCACTATTGAACTTGTAAATAAACACTCACCTTCGTTTCACTTACCTTGTCCTGGTCTGCTTCTGGGTTCTGGCTTAGCAACTCGTGACACTAATTTCTACCTCAAATCAAGGAGGGGATACCTCTGTCTGAATCTACAGATCATACTTGGATTGTGGTGTAGGAATAATAACCAGAGGGTTAATATCAGTCAAGAAGAGCTGAATTTGAATATTCTTCAAATGGTTTACATTTTTTTATCTTCAATTACATTAGGCAAGGCAACTTTTCGTTCCCTCCCTACTATAAATCGTACTTAGTTCTGTAATATTACCCTTGGGAGAGATATCACGACATCTAGGCAGAATTCCAAATGACACCGTATTCCCCATCCTCACAACTGATTGCCATCCGGTCTAACTACTGGTTTACACCACTGGGGACCAAAGAACTCCAACCGAGCTTGGTTTGTTGTTTTGATCATTTTGAAAGTTTTGAAAGTCTCTGAAAAAGTGTTCTATTGAAAAAGTTTGGTTACTTTTGATCTGAATCCCATGACATGGTTAGAATCAGTTTCTGGGACTGCTACTATCTGTCCAGGGATCATGCCAAACAAAAGAGCTGCTTGGTGTAGCAGCTAGCCTAGCTGCTAACAAGCTATCAAGCTAGCAAGGTTTCCTAAAAGCTTGAACACAGCCTGCGACGTGGTTAGCCCTTGTGGCTGGGACTGCGGATTGTCCCGGGCTTGTGGCTGTCTAAATCCCTGCTGTTTGTTGCTGTTTCCATCTGCCCTGCAACCTGCCCTACGTTGCTACCATGACATCCAAAATCAAAGCCGGTGGGAGTAACGGAGAGGACAGTGTTTCTCTATCACAGGTGAAGGATCTTTAAATGAACAAAAATGATTCTACAAGCAGTTGTTACAACAACAGGAAAATACAGTAGGTTCAAGAGCTTTGTCCAAATATTGATGGACTCAACTAACAAAAGAATGGATGACCTGACCAGAGAGGTCAAGGACCTTAAGAACAGTTTGCAGTTCTCCCAAGGAGAGGAGGATGTCCTGAAAGAGACTTGCAGCAATATGCGAACAAACTGTTAGTCCACACGAGATGACATCAGCACTGTTTGTGAATCATTATTAACAATGACTGGGAAAACAGACTATCTAGAGGGACAATCGAGGACGAATAACATCGTTGTGGATGGCAAACCAGAGTCTTCACATGAGAACTGGGCCGAGCCTGAGGAGAAAGTAAAAACAATTATCACTGAAAAGCTGCAGATGGATCATAGGAAGATTGAGCTGGAGCGCGACCACAGTTCTGGAAAACCTGTAACCAGCCCAGGTGACAGACCCAGGCCGATAGTGGTCAACTCCTAAGGTTTAAGGACAAGATGGCTGTTCTGGAGAGAGCCAAGAACTTGAGAGGAACCAACATCCCAACTGAGACATTTGTAACATTCCCCTTAAGTCTTCCAGAGGTACTGAATGTCATAGCCCGTTTGGGACATTATAGGCACATTCATAACGTTTCTAATAAGTATTATAGAGGTTATAAATATCCGGTCGCTATACAGACATCATGGGAACATTAAAAACGTTCCTTGGTAGTCCATGAAAGGTTCTGAATATCATGTTATTTTGGAGATATCCTAGGAACATTTCATAACGTTACATTTAGAGCTATGGTTTGTCTTCATATAACGTTACAATCGGAATGATATAAATATATTTTGGAACGTCGTCTGTAAGTCAAGTGGTGGTACACTTGTAACGTTGTCTTTCTAAGTTTGTAGGAACATTTGTTACGTTCTGAATAAGTACTTTAGACATTCTGAATGTCAGGACACTTTGGTGACATTGTAGTAGTATTTGTAATGTTCACAAAAAGTTCCTCAAATGTACAGAATGTCAGACTACTTTTTGAATATCCAAAGAACATTTTGGAATGTTTATTTGAGAGTTGTGATGTGTCTGCAAACAACGTTGCAATTGTGTTACTAAAGAAACATTTAAATATTTTACTTAAAACTCCCTTGTTATCTAACATCTTTCTACGAACATTTCATAATGTTAATAGAGTTATATACATAAAGTTACCATTTAGAGTAATAAATAGACATTCTGGAATATATACACTTAAAGTAAATACAGTGTATTTCATAATACATATATTAAAACAATGCTAAAACCAAATAAACATTTAAAGTAAAATGTTGCTAGGGCTGTCCTTTCTCTATTCTCTAAAGAAGACATGCAGGAAAATTCAGGAATTTAAGTCTCAACATTAACTTGAATGTGGCACAATTCAGCTTTGCTTTCATGTTAAACAGAGGTTATTCAGAGAGGATATCTACCCTGAACTTTGAATATCACTCCACGACAGAGATCCCAAGATATTGGGGCCAGCATACTTGTGCTTGGAATAAAGTGGATCCAGCTCTTCCCCTCCGCAATTATTTTTTCCATAATTCTACCGATTTAATAAATGTATGGAAATTCATAATGTCATTTTGACCTCAGTATAGGCCTATGGAAGAGGGAACGTTACCTGAAACTAATATTTTTTTATAAAATTTTCATTTATTAATGTAGCCTATAACAATAAAAATAATTTAAAAAAATAATTATAAAGTAGCTAGCAGTAGTGGTGGCCTGACAGCGGTTCATCCTGAATATTCCGTTTGACTCCATTATTCGTCATTGCAAATATAAAAGTGGGTGTGGCAACTAACAATTCTGAGGCTGGAACCAGAAAGAAGCACCTACAGTACTAATTGGTGAAAGTGAAACAACACGGCTGAACAGCGAAGACGCCATCAACTCCAACTGACCGAACACAGTTCACCTCTTGGAAGTTTTTACGAAAGGTAAGTTATCCAGCGTGTACTATTTAAACCTTACAAGTAAGTTAGTGTACTCCCAGCTCCCCAGATAAAGACATTTAAAGACAGTTCGCTAATTAGCCAGTTGGCTAATAGATACAGTGGGGGAAAAAAAGTATTTAGTCAGCCACCAATTGTGCAAGTTCTCCCACTTAAAAAGATGAGAGAGGCCTGTAATTTTCATCATTGGTACACGTCAACTATGACAGACAAATTGAGATTTTTTTCCCCAGAAAATCACATTGTAGGATTTTTAATGAATTTATTTGCAAATTATGGTGGAAAATAAGTATTTGGTCACCTACAAACAAGCAAGATTTCTGGCTCTCACAGACCTGTAACTTCTTCTTTAAGAGGCTCCTCTGTCCTCCACTCGTTACCTGTATTAATGGCACCTGTTTGAACTTGTTATCAGTATAAAAGACACCTGTCCACAACCTCAAACAGTCACACTCCAAACTCCGCTATGGCCAAGACCAAAGAGCTGTCAAAGGACACCAGAAACAAAATTGTACACCTGCACCAGGCTGGGAAGACTGAATCTGCAATAGGTAAGCAGCTTGGTTTGAAGAAATCAACTGTGGGAGCAATTATTAGGAAATGGAAGACTTACAAGACCACTGATAATGTCCCTCGATCTGGGGCTCCACGCAAGATCTCACCCTGTGGGGTCAAAATGATCACAAGAACGGTGAGCAAAAATCCCAGAACCACACGGGGGGACCTAGTGAATGACCTGCAGAGAGCTGGGACCAAAGTAACAAAGCCTACCATCAGTAACACACTACGCCGCCAGGGACTCAAATCCTGCAGTGCCAGACGTGTCCCCCTGCTTAAGCCAGTACATGTCCAGGCCCGTCTGAAGTTTGCTAGAGTGCATTTGGATGATCCAGAAGAGGGTTGGGAGAATGTCATATGGTCAGATGAAACCAAAATAGAACTTTTTGGTAAAAACTCAACTCGTCGTGTTTGGAGGACAAAGAATGCTGAGTTGCATCCAAAGAACACCATACCTACTGTGAAGCATGGGGGTGGAAACATCATGCTTTGGGGCTGTTTTTCTGCAAAGGGACCAGGACGACTGATCCGTGTAAAGGAAAGAATGAATGGGGCCATGTATCGTGAGATTTTGAGTGAAAACCTCCTTCCATCAGCAAGGGCATTGAAGATGAAACGTGGCTGGGTCTTTCAGCATGACAATGATCCCAAACACACCGCCCGGGCAACGAAGGAGTTGCTTCGTAAGAAGCATTTCAAGGTCCTGGAGTGGCCTAGCCAGTCTCCAGATCTCAACCCCATAGATAATCTTTGTTGAGTTGAAAGTCCGTGTTGCCCAGCGACAGCCCCAAAACATCACTGCTCTAGAGGAGATCTGCATGGAGGAATGGGCCAAAATACCAGCAACAGTGTGTGAAAACCTTGTGAAGACTTACAGAAAACGTTTGACCTGTGTCGTTGCCAACAAAGGGTATATAACAAAGTATTGAGAAACTTTTGTTATTTACCAAATACTTATTTTCCACCATAATTTGCAAATAAATTCATTAAAAATCCTCCAATGTGATTTTCAGGATTTTTTTTCTCATTTTGTCTGTCATAGTTGACGTGTACCTATGATGAAAATGACAGGCCTCTCTCATCTTTTTAAGTGGGAGAACTTGCACAATTGGTGGCTGACTAAATACTTTTTTTCCCCACTGTAGTTTAGCCTAGCTACGTTACTTGGATAGTGCTGCGTGTAATCACAGCCTGTGTTACAGGGTTCAGTAATTGTGTTCTTGGTCTATTACTAGCATAAGCACGTAAAAAAATATAATGCAAGCTATGGCTTGATACATACATCTTTACTAAAGGGCTGTCTAAATTTGCACAATCCAAATTATGAAAAATGCAATTTATCCTTCCTATAACATTAACATTATTCAAACGCCTTGCAGTGTCACGATATCCTGAGAAGCTGTAGTCACCTCTTTCCTCATTTAAGTTCTGATTCAAGATGGATATTATGGATAACGTCTTGGGTAGTAGAGATTAATGTTCTTTCCATTTCTTTACTTAGTGTTCTGAATATTGAAAATGTCTTCAAAAAAGGTAAACCTGTGTGTTGTCTAACTGGTTATTCATATTGTACTGTATGTGTAGAGCCATTGTCATATCATTGTTTAATCATTTTCATCTACAGTGGCTTGAATCACCAACACTTCAGACCACTTCCATTGAGCTACTGAGTAAAGTAACCTACAGTGGCTTGCGAAAGTATTCACCCCCCTTGACATTTTTCCTATTTTGTTGCCTTACAACCTGGAATTAAAATGGATTTTTAGGGGGTTAGTATCATTTGATTTACGCAACATGCCTACCATTTTGAAGATGCAAAATATTTTTTGGGTGAAACAAACAACAAATAAGACAATAAAACTGAACTTGAGCGTGCATAACTATTCACCCTACCCAAAGTCAATACTTTGTAGAGCCACCTTTTGCAGCAATTACAGCTGCAAGTCTCTTGGGGTATGTCTCTATAAGCTTGGCACATCTAGCCACTGGGATTTTTGCCCATTCTTCAAGGCAAAACTGCTCCAGCTCCTTCAAGTTGGATGGGTTCCGTTGGTGTACAGCAATCTTTAAGTCATACCACAGATTCTCAATTGGATTGAGGTCTGGGCTTTGACTAGGCCAGGGTTCTTCAATTCCGGTCCTGGAGGGCCGAAACACCTCTGTTTTTCATCCTCTCCTTCTAATCAGGGGCTAATTCAGACCTGGGACACCAGGTGAGTGCAATTAACTACCAGGTAGAAATAAAAAACAGAAGTGTTTCGGCCCTCCAGGACCGGAATTGAAGAACCCTGGACTAGGCCATTCAAAATACGTTTAAATGTGTCCCCTTAAACCACTCAAGTGTTGCTTTAGCAGTATGCTTAGGGTCATTGTCCTGCTGGAAGGTGAACCTCCGTCCCAGTCTCAAATCTCTGGAAGACTGAAACAGGTTTCCTTTAAGAATTTCCCTGTATTTAGCGCCATCCATCATTCCTTTATTTCTGACCAGTTTCCCAGTCCCTACCGATGAAAAACATGGTGTTCTCGGGGTGATGACATGTGTTGGGTTTGTGCCAGACATAGTGTTTTCCTTGATAGCCAAAAAGCTCCATTTTAGTCTCATCTGACCAGAATACCTTCTTCCATATGTTTGGGGAGGCTCCCACATGCCTTTTACATTTTTACATTTACGTCATTTAGCAGACGCTCTTATCCAGAGCGACTTACAAATAGGTGCATTCACCTTATAGCCAGTGGGATAACCACTTTACAATGTTTATTTTAAAAAACATTTTTTTGGGGGGGGGTAGAAGGATTACTTTATCCTATCCCAGGTATTCCTTAAAGAGGTGGGGTTTCAAATGTCTCCGGAAGGTGGTGAGTGACTCCGCTGTCCTGGCGTCGTGAGGGAGCTTGTTCCACCATTGGGGTGCCAGAGCAGCGAACAGTTTTGACTGGGCTGAGCGGGAACTATGCTTCCGCAGAGATAGGAGAGCCAGCAGGCCAGAGGTGGATGAACGCAGTGCCCTCGTTTGGGTGTAGGGACTGATCAGAGCCTGAAGGTACGGAGGTGCCGTTCCCCTCACAGCTCCGTAGGCAAGCACCATGGTCTTGTAGCAGATGCGAGCTTCAACTGGAAGCCAGTGGAGTGTGCGGAGGAGCGGGGTGACGTGAGAGAACTTGGGAAGGTTGAACACCAGACGGGCTGCGGCATTCTGGATGAGTTGTAGGGGTTTAATGGCACAGGCAGGGAGCCCAGCCAACAGCGAGTTGCAGTAATCCAGACGGGAGATGACAAGTGCCTGGATTAGGACCTGTGCCGCTTCCTGTGTAAGGCAGGGTCGTACTCTCTGAATGTTGTAGAGCATGAACCTACAGGATCGGGTCACCGCCTTGATGTTAGCGGAGAACGACAGGGTGTTGTCCAGGGTCACGCCAAGGCTCTTCGCACTCTGGGAGGAGGACACAACGGAGTTGTCAACCGTGATGGCGAGATCATGGAACGGGCAGTCCTTCCCCGGGAGGAAGAGCAGCTCCGTCTTGCCGAGGTTCAGCTTGAGGTGGTGATCCGTCATCCATACTGATATGTCTGCCAGACATGCAGAGATGCGATTCGCCACCTGGTTATCAGAAGGGGGAAAGGAGAAAATTAGTTGTGTGTCGTCAGCGTAGCAATGATAGGAGAGGACATGTGAGGATATGACAGAGCCAAGTGACTTGGTGTATAGCGAGAATAGGAGAGGGCCTAGAACTGAGCCCTGGGGGACACCAGTGGTGAGAGCACGTGGTGCGGAGACAGCTTCTCGCCACGCCACTTGGTAGGAGCGACCGGTCAGGTAGGACGCAATCCAAGAGTGAGCCGCGCCGGAGATGCCCAGCTCGGAGAGGGTGGAGAGGAGGATCTGATGGTTCACAGTATCAAAGGCAGCAGACAGGTCTAGAAGGACAAGAGCAGAGGAGAGAGAGTTAGCTTTAGCAGTGCGGAGAGCCTCTGTGACACAGAGAAGAGCAGTCTCAGTTGAATGACCAGTCTTGAAACCTGACTGGTTTGGATCAAAAGGTCATTCTGAGAGAGATAGCAAGAGAGTTGGCTAAAGACGGCCCGCTCAATAGTTTTGGAGAGAAAAGAAAGAAGGGATACTGGTCTGTAGTTGTTGACATCAGAGGGATCGAGTGTTGGTTTTTTGAGAAGGGGTGCAACTCTCGCTCTCTTGAAGACGGAAGGGACATAGCCAGCGGTCAAGGATGAGTTGATCAGCGAGGTGAGGTAAGGGAGAAGGTCACCGGAGATGGTCTGGAGAAGAAAGGAGGGGATAGGGTCAAGCGGGCAGGTTGTTGGGCGGCCTGCCGTCACAAGTCGCAAGATTTTATCTGGAGAGAGAGGGGAGAAAGAAGTCAAAGCATAGGGTAGGGCAGTGTGAGCAGGACCAGCAGTGTCATTTGACTTAACAAACGAGGATCGGATGTCGTCAACCTTCTTTTCAAAATGGTTGACGAAGTCATCCACAAAGAGGGAGGAGGGGGGGGTTCAGCAGGGAGGGAGAATGTGGCAAAGAGCTTCCTAGGGTTAGAGGCGGATGCTTGGAATTTAGAGTGGTAGAAAGTGGCCTTAGCAGCAGAAACAGATGGAGAAAATGTAGAGAGGAGGGAGTGAAAAGATGCCAGGTCTGCAGGGAGTCTAGTTTTCTTCCATTTCCGCTCAGCTGCCCGGAGCTCTGTTCTGTGAGCTCGCAATGAGTCATCAAGCCACGGAGCTGGAGGGGAGGACCGAGCCGGCCGGGAGGATAGGGGACATAGAGAGTCAAAGGATGCAGAAAGGGAGGAGAGGAGGGTTGAGGAGGCAGAATCAGGAGATCGGAGGGAGAAGGATTGAGCAGAGGGAAGAGATGATAGGATGGAAGAGGAGAGAGTAGCGGGAGAGAGAGAGCGAAGGTTGCGACGGCGCATTACCATCTGTGTAGGGGCAGAGTGAGTAGTGTTGGAGGAGAGGGAGAGAGAAAAGGATACAAAGTAGTGGTCGGAGACTTGGAGGGGAGTTGCAGTGAGATTAGTAGAAGAACAGCATCTAGTAAAGATGAGGTCAAGCGTATTGCCTGCTTTGTGAGTAGGGGGACGGTGAGAGGGTGAGGTCAAAAGAGGAGAGGAGTGGAAAGAAGGAGGCAGAGAGAAATGAGTCAAATGTAGACGTAGGGAGGTTGAAATCCCCCAGAACTGTGAGGGGTGAGCCATCCTCAGGAAAGGAACTTATCAAGGCGTCAAGCTCATTGATGAACTCTCCAAGGGAACCTGGAGGGCGATAGATGACAAGGATATTAAGCTTAAATGGTCTAGTGACTGTGACAGCATGGAATTCAAATGAGGAGACAGACAGATGGGTCAGGGGAAAAATTGAGAATGTCCACTTGGGAGAGATGAGGATTCCTGTGCCACCACCCCGCTGACCAGATGCTCTCGGGGTATGCGAGAACACATGGTTAGACGAGGAGAGAGCAGCAGGAGTAGCAGTGTTTTCAGTGGTAATCCATGTTTCCGTCAGTGCCAAGAAGTCGAGGGACTGGAGGGTAGCATAGGCTGGGATGAAGTCTGCCTTGTTGGCAGCAGAACGGCAGTTCCAGAGGCTGCCTGAGACCTGGAACTCCACGTGGGTCGTGCGTGCAGGGACCACCAGGTTAGAGAGGCAGCAGCCACGCGGTGTGAGGCGTTTGTGTAGCCTGTGCGGAGAGGAGAGAACAGGGATAGGCAGAGGCATAGTTGACAGGCTGCAGCAGATGGCTACAATAATGCAGAGGAGATCGGAATAAAATGAACTAAACATCTGGGAAAGGAGAGAGCGGGGCCTCCCTCACCACAACTCCCAAATATAACTCTCCCAACTTCCACCTCAGAAACTATAATTGTTGTAAACTACAGCGGTTCAATGTTTTCTAGAAATAGACTAACCTAGTTTATTCAGCTAGCTAACTAGGTGCAGTATTATTCCGTGAAAACGTCCGGGCACCTCGTCATAAGACGCCACAGCCAGCTAGCATGCCGGTCTCCAACAGCAGGGTTTAGCGCCAATACTCAGCCACAACAACCACCAGTGTATCAACACACAAGCAGATCGTCCGTGTCTAACGTTGTGGGTTAGTCCCGACAGCTTGAGCGAGTCCGTCGTCAACTTATTCAGCCAGTTAGTTAGCTAGAATAGTTAGCAAACTAGCTAGCCATTGCTTTCAGACAAAGAAGAACCCCTCCTTTCACGGCACGAACACACAGAGAGAGCCAAACTAACGTTAACTAGTCACCCATGTCCCGAATTCCTTGAGCGACTCGGGCTATCAATATGTAAAAAACAAAACACAAGTGTAGGTTATGACTTACCCCTAGCAGCTACTGTTAGCTAGCCAAGTGCAAAGCTAGCCACTGAATTGACTCAGCCAGTTCGCGTCTGTTCGCTCGGTCGTTCCAGCTATTGTTTGCTTATTTTTTTCTTTAAGCAATGGCTTTTTTCTGGCCACTCTTCCGTAAAGCCCAGCTATGTGGAGTGTATGGCTTAAAGTGGTCCTATGGACAGATACTCCAATCTCTGCTGTGGAGCTTTGCAGCTCCTTCAGGGTTATCTTTGGTCTCTTTGTTGCCTCTCTGATTAATGCCATCCTTGCCTGGTCCGTGAGTTTTGGTGGGCGGCCCTCTCTTGGCAGGTTTGTTGTGGTGCCATATTCTTTCAATTTTTTAATAATGGATTTAATGGTGCTCCGTGGGATGTTCAAAGTTTCTGATATTTTTTATAACCCAACCCTGATCTGTACTTCTCCACAACTTTGTCCCTGACCTGTTTGGAGAGCTCCTTGGTCTTCATGGTGCTCCTTAGTGGTGCCCCTTGCTTAGTGGTGTTGCAGACTCTGGGGCCTTTCAGAACAGGTTTATATATACAGAGATCATGTGACACTTAGACTGCACACAGGTGGACTTTATTTAACTAATTATGTGACTTCTGAAGGTAATTGGTTGCACCAGATCTTATTTAGGGGCTTCATAGCAAAGGGGGTGATTACATATGCACGCACCACTTTTCCATTATTTATTCTTTAGAATGATTTGAAACAAGTTATATTTTTCATTTCACTTCACCTATTTGGACTATGTCCATTACATGAAATCCAAATAAAAATCAATTTAAATTACAGGTTGTAATGCAGCAAAATATGAAAAACGCCAAGGGGTGTGAATACTTTTGCAAGGCACTGTAGTCTCATCAGCCAGTCTGACACGAAGAGTGAAGATGCCAGTTCTACTGAATCTGTGTGTAAAATTGAGTCAGATAGTGAAGTTGAGGCAATGGAAGGTACTCCTCCAAGACTGCCAACACATGCTGACGAAGAGTCAGATGGTGAACTTCAGACAGTAGGTGGTACTCCTCCAAGACTTCCAACACATGCTGACGAAGAGTCAGATGGTGAATTTCAGACAGTAGGTGGTACTACTCCAATGCTATTGATGCACTTCCAGATTTACCTTCCACTGCTAGAACTCTTCTAGAAAATACCAATGTTTATGTTGAAGTCAAGTCTAACGTGGAGTTTGTCAGATTTAAAGTGAAGGTGGAGTTAGTGAAACATCTAAGCATCTATCCTCAATCTGTGGTTGGAGGATTGAATGTTTTAGAAATATCCCTTAATCTGGATGGTCTCCCTTTGTTAAAAAGTACCAATATGTCGTTATGGTCACTTTTGTGCTCCATCAATCTATCACCACCCACAGTGTTTCCTCTGTCACTTGCAATGGCATCATCAAAACCAAGCTCCCTGGAATTCCTCAATGACACTTTGCTGGAGTTTAAAGAGTTGATGCAGACCAGTTTGAAATGGGGAGACACAACACTGCAAGTGAAAGTTTGTTCTGTAACATGTGATGCACCTGCAAAAGCCATGGTAAAATGCATAAAGATGTATTCTGGCTACTATGGCTGTGACTGGTGCACACAAAAAGGCAGGTATGATGGGAGGATGACGTACCCGCAGGTAAAAAACCTGTGTCTCAGAACTGACAAATCCTTTAGAGAATTGGTACAGCCAGAACATCACCATGAAGGGAAAACCTCTCCTTTTTGCATCCTCCCCATTGATATGGTGAAGTCATTCCTAATTGACTATATGCGCCTTTGTTGCCTCGGCGTAACCCGGAAGCTCTTGATGATGTGGACTAGGGGAAAGACTGGGGCCAGGTTGTCATTGGTGCAAGTCAAGGAGGTCAGTCTACGACTAAAGCGACTAAAGGATTCAATTCCAGACTGCTTTGCTCGCAAACCACGGGGATTGGATGACCTTGACTGTTGGAAGGCCACAGAATTCAGACAGTTTCTACTCTATACTGGGAAAGTAGTCCTGAGAATAATCTTGTTTAAAGAACAGTACACACACTTCATGGCCTTCAGTGTTGCCATGTGCATTTTGGTTTCTCCTCAACGTTCATCAATCTACAGTGCCTATGCTCATGCTTTACTGAACTTCTTTGTGGAGCAGGGAAGGGTTTTGTATGGAGACACATTTCTTGTGTATAATGTTCACTCCCTCCTACACCTCACTGCTGATGCTTAAGAACACGGTTGACTTAGCAACTGTAGTGCTTTCAAGTTTGAGAACTACTTGCAACAACTAAAGAAGATGGTCCGTTCAGGGAGGTGGCCACTTGTGCAAATTTGTAAAGAGTGCAAGAACGCACTGTTAGAGCTTCTCCCCGCCAACAGGTCATCAAAATGAGACGGCCAAACAATGCCTACATACTTAATGATAGGTCATGCTGTGAGATAGTGAGCCAAGAAGATGCCTCTGATACTTACCTCTGCAGGGTGTTTCAGCATCTGGAATCTTACACGCTGAGTCCTTGTGACTCAAGACTGTATTGAACTTTCCGCACCACTACGAGGAGTGCACAAATGCGTCTCATTGCAAAGAGCAGTCTTGTTAAGCGAGCTATTATACTTGAGGAGGACCATGGCACTCGTGTTGTGCTTACCATCTTGCACAGCCTGTAGCAAGCCCCATTTAGCTACAGCCAAGTTCACAAGCTGTATTAGTTTTGCAAGCTATCTTGGCTGGTAAATCAAGAGACTGAACAGTGTGGAATTGGTGTTTTGTTTTTCTGCACAGGGCACACAGCGTTATTATGTTGTACATTTTGTAAAAGAGAACACTGTTGAAGTTGTACCAGAGCAGTGGAGAAGAGAGATGGGGTGAGTTGATCAGTTAAATGGTTTACCCTTTTCATGCAAAGAGATGGATAAATAGTTGACTTTAAACATCTCATATCTTGCAGGTCCTGTGTTGCTACTGGCCAAGAAATGCCAACGCAACAATGATTAAGAGAGGAGACCGGCCCGACAAAATATTATGGGAGAAGTACAGAATTTCCATCTTTTCATCCACTGGCAAAATAATATTATACTGTATCCATCCACTCCCGTTTATATTGCTATGTATGCTTGGTTGTGTGACTCTGGAGCAGGTTGCATCAGTTGAACATACTCCTATATGTAAGGCTAGTTCCAATGTAGAATATGTTCTAAGCCAGGCGTAAACCTGTGTCACCACCTGGTTGTAAGTAATAGCGTTTGCTACGTCAGGGTGTAAAAGCTAAGTATAATGTGGGGTAGACGTATAGTATAAATCTATAACTAGTTTCCAAGGTAAGTGTTTCATGTCTAGTCATGTCGCATCTTGTTCAATTTTCTAAATCATTATGTCGGGCGTAGGTAGGCCCAACTTATCTCTTACACCTTATTAGCGTCTAACTGGTGCAACCCACTCCTGGTCAGTAGAGTCAGTAACTTCCCCCTCTTAAGTACTATATGTATTTGCTGAAAGTATTACTATGTGAATTACTAATACTCAATTGACCCTGTTTTGCCAGTGTTAATAGGAAAGTATTTATGTCTATGTTTATTGCACGTACAGACAATTACTCTGTGGCAGAGAAACGAGCCAAACGTGGGGTTGACATCTCCAATGTTGAATCTGACGAGGAATCAGCGAAGAGGGCGGTGACTAAACCAATCAGATTCCGTGTAGAGCCACCTGGTGAGGATTTGTTAACTACTCTTATTCCATTGTGTGCATTACATGCATCAGGAAGTAGATTAAAATAATGACTATTTTTTTTGTATTGTGCTTCGTAAGATGATGATGGAAGTGAAGCACTCCAGAAAAAGACAAATGAACCCAGACAAGCCCAGCTTCCAGTGCCCCAGCTTCCGCCAGCCCATAGTGGTAAGATCGTGCATTAGGCTACTAGGTCATTAAATGTATAATCAGCAAGTTGATGGTAAGTTTGACACACATTCAAGTATGTGGGTGAAGAAAAGCTTACAGTTAATGCAAGTACTAGTCTTAAATTGTAGAGACAGCATGAAATCATAACCTAATGACTGTTGATATGACAAGAAATTACCACACCCATCTGATCTTGACATAATTGATTATTAGTCACATTACCAAAGTGTAAAAGTTCTTTTTTTTTCTATTAGCAACTTCAAGAGCCAGTGTCTTTGAAATTCCCCTATAAGGTACATCATGTTTCAAGTCTGATAAACAAGCCTACTTTCTCAAAGTTCTGTTCCCACCAACTGTATGGGATGGACAGGAAAATCTGTTAAGCGTGTACTGTAAATGTGGTAACGATTTGACATCTGTGATATTCTCTGAAGTTGCAGATGCGGAGGACTTGAGGCCATGTGCCACCTCAAGCCAGAGCGACAGTAAGTGTGTGGTTGTAATTTGTTAGGGTAAACAATTGAATTGTATGAAGTATTATAGCTTTACAAACCTTTCAAAGCCACTCAATAGAATACATTAGGTTATTTAAAGTCGTATTACTACTTTGTGCATAGTGTTAGAACTTTCCAAATACTTGTGGTGCTGTGTATGGGTGAAACTTGTACTGACAACAGTAGTGAAATCCCCATACTCTTCTGGGGTAAAACGCAAGTGTGATGCCATGTTTGTAAATATCTGTATGTATTTGCCATCAAACTAAAAGCATTATTTAAAACAAAAAATGATGCTTAGGATTTATTTTTGTTGGGATTCATTAACCTTCCCACTGAGCTCCTGACTGACATCCCTTCACTTTTGGTTCTGTGCCAGTTTCAAAAGCATGCAAAGTATGTCTTAAATTTTTTCCTTCTGTAATCTCAGTTAGTCCAATTGGCAGCCAGGAAGAAGCTGGCCAAGACAGAGCATCAGAATCAGGTTTCTTTAGCCATCAAGGTATTGATCTCGAAATCATAAATCTAGAAAATGTAAATAACAGCATGAATTTGTACTTATATTTTAGACCAAGAGCTGCCATCCCTGATTGATGAGCCTGTGGCTTCTGAGATGCCCGCTAGATACATATAAGGTATATTATGCTAGCCTTATTGTTACAAAATGTTGCTTCTCTTGTATTATCAACATCAATTCCAAATTGCATGGCTGTCAGGAGCTATATGGTTATCAATACTACTAATATATATGATGGGTGGATATTTTGATCGAGGTATTTCACATGGCCTTCATACATGTCCTGCCTGGTACTCATGGCTTGTATCGTCACGCTGCTTGCAGCTAAACTGTTGAGTCTTTATTATTTTGCCCGATCTTCAAGCAGTGGAGATGAGGATAATGGTGAAACTGGAGATGATCCGTACAGAGTTCAGGACTGCTCTGAACCAAGTTATGGAGGCCATAGAAGTCCGGCAGCGAAAGGAGTCAGTCCTTGGGGCAACTTGAAATGCTGCAAAACCCTGCAGAAACAAATGAGGAACTGAAGGATATCTGTGAACACTTAAAGACTCCCACTATCGAAAGAAAATGGTAGGGATGGCCATTTAAAATGTATCTGCCTGTAACATTTTTGAAATCTATATCACGTATTTGAACAGCAATGGACAAAAATACGTTTGCTGGTTATCAAGAGCCACTTGAATGCGTCCAGATTTGAGAGAAGATTGCAACCTGCAATATTATTGAATCCAAATATCTTAATGTCAATGAAATGCAGTTGTCATTTATGCCATATGCCTATTTAGTGTTTGGATTGATTTCCCAATTAACACTTAACTTATCTTAAGAAGAAACAATCAGCCCTCTGCCTGTTTACACAAGTTTTAGCCCATTATTACATGATACACTACAAAAATGATTTCTCATTACAATCAATCAGAACTGTATGGCCAGCTGTTTTAGCTGAGGAACACACAAATGAGTGGGATTTTTATTTTTATGATCCGATACCTGACCCTCTGCTGTGGCCAGGACCTGGGCTCAGGAATCAGACGAATGATGAGAAAAATTGGAACAGAGGAGCTGTGGACAGGTTACACCTAGAAGGGCAGGATGGGGAAGAGGGCCTTTCATGAGCTATCAATCTATGATGCTGTCACAAGTAAGTAAATGCACAAGTTTAGATTGTTATTTATTATTATTTAGTAGATAGTATTATTGGTCAAGTGATGGTAGGTCAAATGTGTATTTATGACAATTTCAAATGAATTAAATCAGTAACAAGGCAGTTACAAACTAAATGTGAAATCCTACCACCTGTTAAGATCAGAGAGAGAGGACAAAGGAAAGGTGAAGGAAAGAGGTCTCATGGCCAAAACTGCATATGAGGGAAGAGAGGGTCTATATCCAACCTCTGTCTCAGCCAGCATAGGTGGAAAAGTGGTGATATGACATGGAATGTACTATTTCAATTTTTTTCATAACATAGGAGCGTCCCTGAAAGCACACCCCAAGGCTACCTACCAAGAGGTAGATGACACAATAGCAGAAGCTCTCAAACATGCACCAGCTCGGCTCAAGAGTAAGAGAAAGGTATGATTAAAAATAACACTTTATGTTTAATTTGATTTTTTTTTACTTCACTTGAATCCAGTCGGTCAGTATAGCTAAATTATTGTGCTAGTACAAAAGGAATGTAGTAGGGAGTCGAAGTTAAACCGACATTTTGATAATTTGTTTACGGAAAATATATGATCAATTTGTGTTATTGTGACTTCCAGGAGCTGGTCGAGGAAGTGACAGTGGATGAGGATGGAGCAGCAGCACCTGAATAAACATAACATAGTTATTCACTTTTAGCTTTAAGTAGTTTTACAGTTCTTGATTGGAGTGCAGTGTTCATGTTTTTACTGACTTGTTATTTTGTGAGCTTATTGCTGTGATTTTGTTTACTAATCTATTGTGATACAGTTGAAGTAAAATAATAAAAAATATACATTCCAGAAAATAAGAAGTTTGCATATTTCGTCAGTGGACACCTACCGACAGGATACTGTGTATATGTTCAGGGTAGATTAAATGACATGTCTTAAGGGGCCTCCCGAGTGGCGCAGCAGTCTAAGACACTGCATCGCAGTGCAAGCTGGGTTGCTACAGATGCTGATTCAATACCTGTCTGTGTCGCAGCCAGCCGCGACCGGGAGGCCCATAAGGTGACGCACAATTGGGTCCAGGTTAGGGGAGGGTTTGGCCGGCTGGGATGTCCTTGTCTCATCGCGCTGTAGCGACTCCTGTGGCAGACCGGGCGCACACACAGTCGCCAGGTGTACAGTGTTTTTTACTCCGACACATTGGTGCGGCTGGCTTCTGTATTAAGCATGCATTGTGTCAAGAAGCAGTGCAGCTTGGCGGGGTTGTGTTTCGGAGGATACACAGCTCTCGACCATTGCCGAGGCCGTACGGGAGTTGCAGCGATGGGACAAGACTGTAACTACCAATATGACAAAAAGGCGGTAAAATAAAAAATACATGTTATTAGATATTCAGGGAACCCCTCATTTCAACATCCTGAAGTGACTTGGGACGTAACTTGTGTCAACTGACACCACAGGTACATCTAGGAGAAGTTTCATGAAAACATTATTTTTATGTCAACCTCATAACGTCGCTAAACGTGAAAGTACATTGAGAGCCCCACAAAATGCAGTTTCTGGTATCTACTGGGAACGTAACTTTCATCAGTGGGTACCTACAGTACCAATAAGGCACGTAACAGTGTGCACGTTCATGGAAGATTCAAGGACATCTCTTATAACATTACTGAATGACATTGTTTAGCTGTTTAAAATCCCCACATTTCTACGTCCTGAAAAGACTTGAGACGTAAGTTTTGTCAGTGGACACCACAGCTACGTAGAAGGCACATTTCACAATAATGCCATCATGACTTATGTGGGGACTAAAATAACTTTGTGAAGTCCTGGAACGTAATTTTGTTAGCTGGGGTCTTCCTTAACGAGGACTACTCGGAAGCTGTGCACCAGAGGCGGAATAACTTATCCCAGCCATGGAAGCTGCCAGAGAGCGTGTAGACATTGCTTACATCTGCTACGACAGGCTCATTGTCCACCCGCCTTCCCAAAAGACTGGAAGGAGTGAGAAAGCCTAACTTCCGGGTCCATAGCTTCAGCCTCACATCCACACAAAAATTGCAGACCTCTACAAGTCTGGTTCATCCTTGGGAGAAATGTTCAAACGCCTGACGGTACCACGTTCATCTGTACAAACAATAGTACGCAAGTATAAACACCATGGGATCACGCAGCCGTCATACCGCTCAAGAAGGAGACGCGTTCTGTCTCCCAGAGATGAACAGACTTTGGTGCGAAAAGTGCAAATCAATCCCAGAACAACAGCAAAGGACCTTGTGAAGATGCTGGAGGAAACAGGTACAACATTACGAGTCCTATATCGACATAACCTGAAAGGCCGCTCAGCAAGGAAGAAGCCACTGCTCCAAAACCGCCATCAAAAAGCCAGACTACGGTTTGCAACTGTTTGGCAATAATGACCATCGTTATGTTTGGAGGAAAAAGGGGACCGCTTGCAAGCCGAAGAACACCATCCCAACCGTGAAGCACGGGGGTGGCAGCATCATGCTGTGGGAGTGCACTTCACAAAATAGATGGCATCATGAGGAAGGAAAATTATGTGGATATATTGAAGCAACATCTCAAGACATCAGTCAGGAAGTTAAAGCTTGGTCGCAAATGGGTCTTCCAAATGGACAATGACCCCAAGCATACTTCCAAAGTTGTGGCAAAATGGCTTAAGGACAACAAAGTCAAGGTATTGGAGTGGCCATCACAAAGCCCTGACCTCAATCCTACAGAACATTTGTGGGCAGAACTGAAAAAGCGTGTGCGAGCAAGGAGGCCTACAAACCTGACTCAGTTACACCAGCTCTGTCAGGAGGAATGGGCCAGAATTCACCCAATTTATTGTGGGAAGCTTGTGGAAGGCTACCCGAAACGTTTGACCCAAGTTAAACAATTTAAAGGCAATGCTACCAAATACTAATTGAGTGTATGTAAACTTCTGACCCACTGGGAATGTGATGAAAGAAATAAAAGCTTAAATAAATAATTCTCGCTACTATTATTTTCACATTCTTAAAATAAAGTGGTGATCCTAACTGACCTAAAACAGGGAATTTTTACCAGGATTAAATGTCAGGAATTGTGAAAAACTGAGTTTAAATGTATTTGGCTAAGGTGTATGTAAACTTCTGACTTCAACTGTATGTAGCCTTAGAAATAAGGTTTATTAAATCAATAACTTGCTAAAATTAGATAGCATTCATATATTGGCCATCTCTGAGACTCCCTTGGATAATTCCTTTGATACAGCAGTAGCAATACAGGGATATAACATCTACAGAAGAGACAGGAATGCCTATGGTGGAGGTGTTGCTGTATATGTTCAGAGCCATATTCCTCTAAAGCTTAGAGAGGATCTCATGTCTAATGCTGTTGAAGTGTTATGGTTGCATGTTCACGTGCCTCATCTAAAGCCTCTTATTTTGGGCTGCTGCTATAGGCCACCAAGTGCTAACATTAATTATCTGGATAATATGTGTGCAATGCTTGATAATGTGTGTGATGCTAACAGAGGTCTATTTTCTGGGTGACCTGAATATAGACAACAAGCTGTCTGCTCAAGAGGAAGCTGCTCACTGTAACCAGTGCCTGTAATCTGGTTCAAGTTATTAATCAACCTACCAGGGTGTTTACAAACAGGACACCAACTATATCATCAATATGTATTGATCACATTTTTACCAATGCTGCAGAACTTTGCTCTAAAGCTGTATCCAAACCCATTGGATGGACTGACCATAATATAGTGGCCATATCTAAAATAGTGTATAAAAGATCATGTTTTGCATTGATTCCTATGTTGAATATACAACAATTATTTGTTGGTCTGATGTGTGTAATGAGGAGCATCCAGACACTGCACTTTATGTATTTATTAAATTGTTTCTTCCAGTTATTGATAAGCATGCACCTATTAAGAAACTGACTGTTAGAACTGTTAAGACCCTGTGGATTGATGAAGAATTGAAAAGCTGTATGGTTGAGAGGGACGAAGAAATGGAGTGGTGAAGTCTGGCTGCACATCTGACTAGCAAATGTACTGTAGATTGAGAAATTATGTGACTAAACTAAACAAAAATAAATGTTATTATGAAACCAAGATAAATTACATAAAGTATGATGGAAAAAAGGTTTGGAATACTTTAAATGGTATTATGGGCAGAAAGACTAATTTAACTCTCATTCAATCAGATGGCTCATTTATACAAAACTTTTTGATGTTGCCAATTACTTTAATGAATATTTCATTGGCAAAGTAGGCAAACGTACGCATGAAATGCCAACAACAAACTGTGAGCCATCATACTCATGCATAAAATACCTAATAATGAAAGAAAAGCATTGTAATTTAGAATTCTGTAAAGTGTGGTTGAGGTGGAAAATTATTGTTGTCCATCAATAATGAGAAACCACTTGGTATTGACAACTTAGATGGAAAGCTACTAAGGATGGTAGCGGACTATATTGCCACTCCTATCTGTCATATTTTTAATCTGGGTCTGGAGAAATAAAATTGTGCTCAGACATGGAAGGAAGCCAAAGTCATTCCACTACCCAAGAATGGTAAAGGACCCTTTACTGGTTTTAAAAGCTGACTGTTAGCAAACTTTTGGAAAAACTTTAGTTTGACCAGATACAATGCTATTTCTCTGTAAACAAATTAACAACAGATTTTCAGCATGCTTAGAATGGCACTCAACATGTACTGCACTGACACAAATGACTGATGATTGGTAGAAAGAAATTGATAATAAGAAGATTGTGGGAGCTGTACTGTTAGATTTCAGTGGAGCCTTCGATAATATTGCCGATAACCTGTTGTTGAAAAAATATATATGTTATGGCTTTTCAACCTCTGCCATATCGTGGATTCAGAGCTATCTATAGTGTATTTGGAAAGTATTCAGACCCCTTGACTTTTTCCACATTTTGTTATGCTACAACCTTATTCTAAAATTAAATAAATTGTTTTTCCCCCCTCATTAACCTACACACAATACCGCATAATAACAAAGCAAAAACAGGTGTTTAGAAATTTTTGCAAATGTATTACAAATAAAAACCGGAAATATTACATTTACATAAGTATTCAGACCCTTTACTCATTACTTTGTTGAAGCAGCTTAGGCAGCGATTACAGCCTCGAGTCTTCTTCGGTATGACGCTACAAGCTTGGCACACCTGTATTTGGGGAGTTTCTCCCATTCTTCTCTGCATATCCTCTCAAGCTCTGTCAGGTTGGATGGGGAGCGTCACTGCACAGCTATTTTCAGGTCTCTCCAGAGATGTTAGATCCGGTTGAAGTCCGGGCTCTGGCTGGGCAACTGAAGGACATTCAGAGACTTGTCCCGAAGCCACGCCTGCATTGTTTTGGCTGTGTGCTTAGGGTCGTTGTCCTGTTGGAAGGTGAACCTTCGCCCCAGTCTGAGGTCCTGAGCACTCTGGAGCAGGTTTTCATCAAGGATCTTTCTGTACTTTTCTCAGTTCATCTTTCCCTCTATCCTGACTAGTCTCCCAGTCCCTGCCACTGAACAAATTCCCCACAGCATGATGCTGCCACCACCATGTTTCACCGTAGGGATGGTGCCATGTTTCCTCCAGACGTGACGCTTGGTATTCAGGCCAAAGAGTTCAATCTTGGTTTCATCAGACAAGAAAATCTTGTTTCTCATTGTCTGAGAGTCCTTTAGGTGCCTTTTGGCAAACTCCAAGCGGGCTGTCATGTGCCTTTTACGGAGGAGTTGCTTCCGTCTGGCCACTCTATCATAAAGGCCTGATTTGTGGAGTGCTGCAGAGATGGTTGTCCTTCTGGAAGGTTCTCGCATCTCCACAGAGGAACTCTGGAGCTCTGTCAGAGTGACCATCGGGTTCTTGGTCACCTCCCTGACCAAGGCCCTTCTCCCCCGATTGCTCAGTTTGGCCGGGTGGCCAGCTGTAGGAAGAGTCTTGGTGGTTCCAAACTTCTTCCATTTAAGAATGATGGAGGCCACTGTGTTCTTGGGGACCTTCAATGCTGCAGAAATGTTTTGGTACCCTTCCCCAGATCTGTGCCTCGACACAATCCTGTCTCGGAGCTCTATGGACAATTCCTTCGACCTCATTGGTTGGTTTTTGCTCTGACATGCACTGTCAACTGGGACCTTATATAGACAGGTGTGTTCCTTTCCAAATCATGTCCAATCAATTGAATTTACCACAGGTGGACTCCAATCAAGTTGTAGAAACATCTCAAGGATGATCAATGGAAACAGGACGTACCTGAGCTCAATTTTGAGTCTCATAGCAAAGGGTCTGAATACTTATGTAAATAAGGTATTTATGTTTTTCATATTTAATACATTTGCTAAAATTTCTAAAAACCTGTTTTCACTTTGTCATTATGGGGTAGATTGATGAGCAAAACAATTAATCAATTTTAGAATAAGGCTGTAACGTAACAAAATGTGGAAAAGGTCAAGTGGTCTAAATACTTTCCGAATGCACTTTATCTAATAGAACTCAGAGGGGTTTGTTTAATGGAACCTTCTCTAATGTCAAACATGTAAAGTGTGGTGTACCGCAGGGCAGGTCTCTAGGCCCTTTACTCTTTTCTATTTTACCAATGACCTGCCCCTGGCATTAAACAAAGCATGTGTGTCCATGTATACTGATGATTCAACCATATACGCATCAGCAACCACAGCTAATGAAGTCAATGAAACCCTTAACAAAGAGTTGCAGTCTGTTTTGGAATGGGTGGCCAGTAATAAACTGGTCCTGAACATCGGTGTGCCGCAGGGCAGCTCTCTTGGCCCTCTACTTTCCTATTGGCCCTCTACTTTTCTATTTCTATTTTTACTAATGACCTCCACTTGCATCGAACTAAGTCTTTGACACACTCACTTACCCCACCAGACATGCCACCAGGGGTCTTTTCACAGTCCACAAATCCAGAACAAATTCAAGAAAACGACCAGTATTAAATAGAGCCATGATTGCATGGAAATCCCTTCCATCTCAGATTCCTCAAGTGAACAGCAAACCTGGTTAAAAAAACAAACAGATAAAGCAACTCCTCACGGCACAACACCTCTTCCCTATTTGACCTATATACACTGCTCAAAAAAATAAAGGGAACACTTTGTAAAAACAACACAATGTAACTCCAAGTCAATCATACTTCTGTGAAATCAAACTGTCCACTTAGGAAGCAACACTGATTGACAATACATTTCACATGCTGTTGTGCAAATGGAATAGACAACAGGTGGAAATTATAGGCAATTAGCAAGACACCCCCAATAAAGGACTGGTTTTGCAGGTGGTGACCACAGACCACTTCTCAGTTCCTATGCTTCCTGGCTGATGTTTTGGTCACTTTTGAATGCTGGCGGTGCTTTCACTCTAGTGGTAGCATGAGACGGAGTCTACAACCCACACAAGTGGCTCAGGTAGTGCAGCTCATCCAGGATGGCACATCAATGCGAGCTGTGGCAAGACGGTTTGTTGTGTCTGTCAGCGTAGTGTCCAGAGCATGGAGGCGCTACCAGGAGACAGGCCAGTACATCAGGAGACGTGGAGGAGGCCGTAGGAGGGCAACAACCCAGCAGTAGGACCGCTACCTCCGCCTTTGTGCAAGGAGGAGCAGGAGGAGCACTGTCAGAGCCCTGCAAAATGACCTCCAGCAGGCCACAAATGTGCATGTGTCTGCTCAAACGGTCAGAAACAGACTCCATGAGGGTGGTATGAGGGCCCGACGTCCACAGGTGGGGGTTGTGCTTACAGCCCAACACCGTGCAGGACGTTTGGCATTTGCCAGAGAACACCAAGATTGGCAAATTCGCCACTGACGCCCTGTGCTCTTCACAGATGAAAGCAGGTTCACACTGAGCATGTGACAGACGTGACAGGGTCTGGAGACGCCGTGGAGAACGTTCTGCTGCCTGCAACATCCTCCAGCATGACCGGTTTGGCGGTGGGTCAGTCATGGTGTGGGGTGGCATTTCTTTGGGGGGCCGCACAGCCCTCCATGTGCTCGCCAGAGGTAGCCTGACTGCCATTAGGTACCGAGATGAGATCCTCAGACCCCTTCTGAGACCATATGCTGGTGCGGTTGGCCCTGGGTTCCTCCTAATGCAAGACAATGCTAGACCTCATGTGGCTGGAGTGTGTCAGCAGTTCCTGCAAGAGGAAGGCATTGATGCTATGGACTGGCCCGCCCGTTCCCCAGACCTGAATCCAATTGAGCACATCTGGGACATCATGTCTCGCTCCATCCACCAACGCCACGTTGCACCACAGACTGTCCAGGAGTTGGCGGATGCTTTAGTCCAGGTCTGGGAGGAGATCCCTCAGGAGACCATTCGCCACCTCATCAGGAGCATGCCCAGGCGTTCTAGAGAGGTCATACAGGCACGTGGAGGCCACACACACTACTGAGCCTCATTTTGACTTGTTTTAAGGACATTACATCAAATTTGGATCAGCCTGTAGTGTGGTTTTCCACTTTAATTTTGAGGGTGACTCCAAATCCAGACCTCCATGGGTTGATACATTTGATTTACATTGATAATTTTTGTGTGATTTTGTTGTCAGCATATTCAACTATGTAAAGAAAAAAGTATTTAATAAGATTATTTCATTCATTCAGATCTAGGATGTGTTATTTTAGTGTTCCCTTTATTTTTTTGAGCAGTGTATTTTGTGTGTATGTACTGATATGTAGATTATGTGTGAAGTTTAAAATGTATGTAGTTCTGTCCATGAGCTGTTCTTGTCTATTCATGTTCTGTATTATGTGATGTTTCATGTTTTGTGTGGACCCCAGGAAGAGCAGCTGCTGCTTTCACAACAGCTAATGGGGATCCCAATAAAATACAAAGAAATACCAACATTTTGTGCACTATTTAGCACTATATAAGGTACCATATATAGGGTGCCATTTGGGATGCAGCCCATAACAAGCCATGTCAGTTAGGCTGCCAGAGTCTTGACTTTAATAAAGAAAAGGCTACATTAATAATAATGATAGAACGAGAACACACTGTGAAAAGAATGAGCCAATAAGATTCATAATATGAAGAATATGAAACAGGAAAGATCCATCCGACACCCAAAGGGTTGACTTTTCTTTCTCCCTTTTCTTGAACTCTACTCACAGTGACAAAATAACATCAATTCATAAACACATTATTTTAAAGATTTGGTTTGATGGAGGAGAGAGCAGTCTGTAACAGTCATATAAAATCAAATAAAACTTAATTGAAAGTGCATTTAAATTGCAACTAACTGTACTATAAAAACAATCTAATTATTTGTTTTACAATAGAGCGATACATGATGTTAAGACTGTTGAGAGGTCTTGTAGGTGATAGTAGCTTTTCTTTCTCCAGCAGAATGAATTCTTGCCCAGGTCAAAGGGCGAACCACTATTTTTACAGCTCTCTCCACAGTTTGGTGTAAAGACACAAACACCCACATGCCGATTACAACATTTCTGACATTTTACAACCCTGCTACAACTACAACAGTAAAACAAAAAAATTGCTTTCAAGATATAAAGTGTGACGAATTTTCTTGAAGAAATTAAATAGGCAAACATTGATCTCTCTGTATGAAGAATATGAAAGCTAGACAAAGCAGAGGTCGGTTTGTGTGAGTATCTTGGGGTAAATGTTTTGAGTTGTGTCGGTTAACTTCTGTTCCGCTATTAGTTAGGGCCTGGGCTGGAAGGATGAAATGCTGACTTCAGTGAATTCCTGTGTGGATTGTTGCAGTAAAGTAAATGACTGGTTGGAAAGTAGAGCTGCAAAAATCATCCCCTGGGTAACCAGAGAACTTCAGACTTCACAGCCAAACTGGACAACCCACCAACCCACCAACCCCCGACTGGAGACAGCCATACTGACTGTAGACATCGGTGGTGGGCCGTCTGGGCTGAAGCCCAAGCCCCCACCCCGCCCCTGGTCCCTGGCAGCTACAGCAACCTGGGTAGAAGTTAGAACTCCAGGGGCTAGTTTCCCGGACACAGATGAAGCATAGTCCTGGAGTAAAATAATAGGCCTAGTCCTGGATTAATAGGTTAATGTTCTCATCAGAACCACCAATACCGAACTGAAGAAACCTTTAGAAGTGAAAAGCTGATGTACTACAAGATGAAATCAGACTGCTTATTTAACGTAAAGATTCCGGTGAGGTCCAGAGTTAAAGCTTGGGTAAATATTTAGAGTAGCCAGTGAATTAGCCTCGCTGACGGATTTACATACATCCCTTCCTGTAGGAAATTGTTCTAAAAGGTTCAACGTCTCTTCATGGTGGTGTCAAAATGGCACCCTATTCACTAATGCACTACCAGGGAATAGGGTGCCGTTTTTGACACCGCCATGGTCTCTTTGTTTTCAATGGGACTTTTGTACTCTTAAAATATACTGGCATATTCTAAGCACTAACTGTGTGCTGTGCGGTAGGTTGCCTCCCACCATCCTTCAAGTTCCCCCACTCCCCTGTGGGGCTAGCTTGGCCCCCCAGTCTGGGTGACAGCAGGGTCCTGTCTGGTTTTGCTCTGGAGGGGCTCAGGCTCAGGCTTGAGGAAGGGGGAACAGCGGGGGGTTGGGGCTCCTTGACAAGGGGGGTGAGGGGCTGGGGGGAGCCTCCAGGATGTCGTCTCCTGTCTGACCTGCACTAAACACTCCTCTCTCACTAATACACCATAAATCAATTCTCCATGGAGAGGGGGATGAGGATTGAGATTTTCTTTAATCCCAGTCTTTTATCTAATTAAAGTGTCAGACAGGAGAACAGCGGGGAGTCCAGAAAACACCCTGACTATAAAAACTGCACGTGCACAGCTAAAAGCATGCGCACGCACACACACACACACTGGACTTAAGACACACACAATCACACTCCTTCTAACAAATGAACATACCTACCCCCATACCCACCCGTGGACTTTGCGTGATACTCATCAGACAGTTAGACTCGGACTGAGTGGGTATCCTGCCGACAGAGCTGGCGGCTACATACTGTCTGTTGTTCTGTAAAGTATAGTCTGTGATCGTATCTCTCCTTCCAGGGGATGTGACTGATCTTTATCACAGATCCTAGATCAGCCCTAAATCCTTTATACTCCACTAGACAGGCATCCTGTCTGATCCTAGTACCCAACAGAGACACACGCACACGCACACACACACACACACACAGCGAGCGTGAAGAGAAAAAGAGTAGAGAAAATATTAATGGAAACAAATCTTCTCTGTACATTTAATACTGTTTTATTTCTCTAACCTCTGTAAAGCTCAAATACATTTTACAATAGGTCAGCTAACAGACGTCACAGCTGCAGTCTGCTGTGCATTTTATGGATTGATGTGTGTTTTTCAAGAGGCAATACTTTACCTGGCTCTCTAGCTTGGTTGCTGATTGGTTGATAGCCGTTAGTTATTCACAATAATCCTTTATATATGCTAGACCCTCTTCTGAAATGATCTTTGTTTCAGCATTTCGATCTAAGATAGAAAACCATAGTATATTGAATATCCAAGACAGCGTACAGTAAAACTCAGTCTGCTCACCAAGAAAGAATGTCAACCATGTACAGTATAGAATAAATATAATTATCTAGCTACCATACCTCATCAAATACCTAGGTGTCTGGTTAGACCGTAAACTCTCCTTCCAGACTCACATTAAGCAGCTCCAATCCAAAGTTAAATCTAGAATTGGATTCCTATTTCGCAACAAAGCCTCCTTCACTCATTCTGCCAAACATGCCCTCGTAAAACTGACTATCCTACCGATCCTTGACTTCGGTGATGTCATTTACAAAATAGCCTCCAACACTCTACTCTGCAAATTGGATGTAGTCTATCACAGTGCCATCCGTTTTGTCACCAAAGCCCCATATACTACCCACAATTGTGACCTGTACGCTCTCGTTGGCTGGCCCTCACTACATATTCGTCTCCAAACCCACTGGCTCCAGGTCATCTACAGTGAGGGAAAAAAGTATTTGATCCCCTGCTGATTTTGTACGTTTGCCCATTGACAAAGAAATGATCAGTCTATAATTTTAATGGTAGGTTTATTTGAACAGTGAGAGACAGAATAACAACAAAAAAAATCCAGAAAAACGCATGTAAAAAAAGTTATAAATTGATTTGCATTTTAATGAGGGAAATAAGTATTTGACCCCCTCTCAATCAGAAAGATTTCTGGCTCCCAGGTGTCTTTTATACAGGTAACGAGCTGAGATTAGGAGCACACTCTTAAAGGGAGTGCTCCTAATCTCAGATTGTTACCTGTATAAAAGACACCTGTCCACAGAAGCAATCAATCAATCAGATTCCAAACTCTCCACCATGGCCAAGACCAAAGAGCTCTCCAATGATGTCAGGGATAAGATTGTAGACCTACACAAGGCTGGAATGGGCTACAAGACCATCGCCAAGCAGCTTGGTGAGAAGGTGACAACAGTTGGTGCGATTATTCGCAAATGGAAGAAACACAAAAGAACTGTCAATCTCCCTCGGCCTGGGGCTCCATGCAAGATCTCACCTCGTGGAGTTGCAATGATCATGAGAACGGTGAGGAATCAGCCCAGAACTACAAGGGAGGATCTTGTCAATGATCTCAAGGCAGCTGGGACCATAGTCACCAAGAAAACAATTGGTAACACACTACGCCGTGAAGGACTGAAATCCTGCAGCGCCCGCAAGGTCCCCCTGCTCAAGAAAGCACATATACAGGCCCGTCTGAAGTTTGCCAATGAACATCTGAATGATTCAGAGGAGAACTGGGTGAAAGTGTTGTGGTCAGATGAGACCAAAATGGAGCTCTATGGCATCAACTCAACTCGCCGTGTTTGGAGGAGGAGGAATGCTGCCTATGACCCCAAGAACACCATCCCCACCGTCAAACATGGAGGTGGAAACATTATGCTCTTTGGGGTGTTTTTTCTGCTAAGGGGACAGGACAACTTCACCCCATCAAAGGGGACGATGGACGGGGCCATGCACCGTCAAATCTTGGGTGAGAACCTCCTTCCCTCAGCCAGGGCATTGAAAATGGGTCGTGGATGGGTATTCCAGCATGACAATGACCCAAAACACACGGCCAAGGCAACAAAGGAGTGGCTCAAGAAGAAGCACATTAAGGTCCTGGAGTGGCCTAGCCAGTCTCCAGACTTTAATCCCATAGAAAATCTGTGGAGGGAGCTGAAGGTTCGAGTTGCCAAACATCAGCCTCGAAACCTTAATGACTTGGAGAAGATCTGCAAAGAGGAGTGGGACAAAATCCCTCCTGAGATGTGTGCAAACCTGGTGGCCAACTACAAGAAACGTCTGACCTCTGTGATTGCCAACAAGAGTTTTGCCACCAAGTACTAAGTCAGGTTTTGCAGAGGGGTTAAATACTTATTTCCCTCATTAAAATGCATTTTTTTTCTGGATTTTGTTGTTGTTATTCTGTCTCTCACTGTTCAAATAAACCTACCATTAAAATGATAGACTGATCATGTCTTTGTCAGTGGGCAAACATACAAAATCAGCAGGGGATCAAATACTTTTTTCCCCTCACTGTATAAATCACTGCTAGGCAAATCCCCGCCTTATCTTAGCTCATTGGTCACCATAGCAACATCCACCCGTAGTATGCGCTCCAGCAGGTACAGTTGAAGTCGGAAGTGTACATATAGTTAGGTTGGAGTCATTAAAACTCGTTTTTCAACCACTCCACACATTTCTTGTTAACAAACTATAGTTTTGGCAAGTCGGTTAGGACATCTACTTTGTGCATGACACAAGTAATTTTTCCAACAATTGTTTACAGACAGATTATTTCACTTATAATTCACTGTATCACAATTCCAGTGGGTCAGAAGTTTACATACACTAAGTTGACTGTGCCCTTAAACAGCTTGGAAAATTCCAGAAAATGATGTCATGGCTTTAGAAGCTTCTGATAGGCTAATTGACATATTTTGAGTCAATTGGAGGTGTACCTGTGGATGTATTTCAAGGCCTACCTTAAAACTCAGTGCCTCTTTGCTTGACATCATGGGAAAATCAAAAGAAATCAGCCAAGACCTCAGAAAAACATTGTAGACCTCCACAAGTCTGGTTCATCCTTGGGAGCAATTTCCAAACGCCTGAAGGTAGCACGTTCATCTGTACAAACAATAGTACGCAAGTATAAACACCATGGGACCACGCAGCCGTCATACCGCTCAGGACGGAGACGCGTTCTGTCTCCTAGAGATGAACAACAGCAAAGAACCTTGTGAAGATGCTGGAGGAAACAGGTACAAAAGTATCTATATCTACAGTAAAACGAGTCCTCTATGAACATAACCTGAAAGGCCGCTCAGCAAGGAAGAAGCCACTGCTCCAAAACCGCCATCAAAAAGCCAGACTACGGTTTGCAACTGCACATGGGGACAAATATCGTACTTTTTGGAGAAATGTCCTCTGGTTTGATTAAACAAAAATAGAACTGTTTGGCCATAATGACCATCGTTATGTTTGGAGGAAAAAGGTCGGTGCTTGCAAGCCGAAGAACACCATCCCAACTGTGAAGCACGGGATCATGCTGTGGGGGTGCTTTGCTGCAGGAGGGACCGGTGCACTTCACAAAATAGATGGCATCACGAGGAAGGAAAATTATGTGGATATATTGAAGCATCATCTCAAGACATCAGTCAGGAAGTTAAAGCTTGATCGCAAATGGGTCTTCCAAATGAACAATGACCCCAAGCATACTTCCAAAGTTGTGGCAAAATGGCTTAAGGACAACAAAGTCAAGGTATTGGAGTGGCCATCACAAAGCCCTGACCTCAATCCTATAGGAAATGTGTGGGCAGAACTGAACAAGCGTGTGTGAGCAAGGAGGCCTACAAACCTGACTCAGTTACACCAGCTCTGTCAGGAGGAATGGGCCAAAATTCACCCAACTTATTGTGGGAAGCTTGTGGAAGGCTACCCGAAACGTCTGACCTAATTTAAACAATTTAAAGGCAATGCTACCAAATACTAATTGAGTGTATGTAAACTTCTGACCCACTGGGAATGTGATGAAATAAATAAAAGCTGAAATGAATCAATCATTCTCTCTACTATTATTCTGACATTTCACATTATTAAAATAAAGTGGTGATCCTAACTGACCTAAAACAGGGATTCTTTTACTAGGATTAAATGTCAGGAATTGTGAAAAACTGAGTTTAAATGTATTTGGCTAAGGTGTATGTAAACTTCCGACTTCAACTGTATATCTCACTGGTCATCCCCAAAGCCAACACCTCGTTTTGGCCGCCATTCCTTCCAGTTCTCTAATGCCAATGAATGGAACGAACTGCAAAAATCTCTGAAGCTGGAGACTCTTATCTCTCTCACTATCTTTAAGCATCAGTTGTCAGAGCAGCTTATCTATAATATAATATGCCATTTAGCAGACGCTTTTATCCAAAGCGACTTACAGTCATGTGTGCATACATTTTAACGTTTGGGTGGTCCCGGAGATTGAACCCACTACCCTGGCGTTACAAGCGCCATGCTCGACCAACTGAGCTACAGAGGACCTATCACTGCACCTGTACACAGCCCATCTGTAATTAGCCCACCCAACTACCTCATCCCCATATGGTTATTTATTTTGCTCATTTGCACCCCAGTATCTCTATTTGCACATCATCTTCTGCACATCTATCATTCCAGTGTTAATACTAAATTGTAATTATTTTTGCACTATGGCCTATTTATTGCCTTACCTCCATAACTTACTACATTTGCACACACTGTATATAGATTTTCTATTGTGTTATTGACTGTACGTTTTGTTTATCCCATATGTAACTCTGTGTTGTTGTTGATTTTATCGCACTGCTTTGCTTTATCTTGGCCAGGTCGCAGTTGTAAATGAGAACTTGTTTTCAACTGGCTTACCTGGTTAAATAAAGGTCAAATAAAATAAAATAAAAAAATAAAAAATACCATACAAGATGTAGAATCTTAATTTGATCACCCTGTTGCAGGATAATTTGCCGCAATGCAGGACATTTTAAACGTGTAGTGTTTTTGAGGTTAAAAAATACTTTGTAATTTCAACTTTGAAATTTCAGACTTGATTTTCCCTTACGAAAAATGTATCAACCCCTACAAAAATGTCCATGATTTATAATCCACATAATAATTCACATTTCCTGTTGCTGCAGGATTATTTTCCTGCTGTAGCAAACTGGCTCAAATTAAGATCCTACATCTGTACATCTATAGAACAAGCAGAGAGTGTTTCACTGTCTGCTCAGTCAATCCAAAGCAAACTCTTAGAGAGAGAGAGAGAGAGAGAGAGAGAGAGAGAGAGAGAGAGAGAGAGAGAGAGAGAGAGAGAGAGAGAGAGAGAGAGAGAGAGAGAGAGAGAGAGAGAGAGAGAGAGAGAGAGAGAGAGAGAGAGAGAGAGAGAGAGAGAGATTGGACTAAATCAATTTAATTTAGCAGATGTTATTCAGTCTTCTCCTCAGCTCCTCTCTATAGAACACCCAGGAGTCTTGTTAGTGAGTAGATCAGTCAGGAAACAGAGGAGGGTGTATGTGTGTGCCTGTGTGTGTGTGTTTTTGTGTGTGTGCATGTGCATGCGTGTGTATGTGTGTCTACCACATCTCCATCTCAGAAATAGAGAGAAAATTCAAAGGCATTTATAAAAGCAGGATTCTTCTGTCACACTAATTAAATCATAAATGTCTGACAACTGATTAAAAAGTCTCACAGAGGAAAAATTGGGAAAAAGTTGTCTCACACATGACACGCTCTTGAGTGACATACTAAGGTCTTCTTGTTGCACAGGACTGTCACTTAGTGTGTGGGTGGCACTATATGTTATGAGTACCCACATGAAAAAATACTATAGTATACTATGGTATAAATACTATAACATTCCCTGTAGTGTTTTTGCGGACTTTACTGTAGTATTCACTGTAGTTTTTTTGCAGACTCAACTATTTACTGTAGTATACTGTAGTATTTACAGTTAACTATAGTATAAATACTGCAGTAAAATAAAACTGTAGTATATACTACTACTACTATAGTGTAAATACTACAGTAATGTCTTGAGGAAACCTACTGGAGAAATACTAAAAGAGCAAATTTTCACTCACTCACTCACTCACCGATACAAGGCCAAATGGACATGCCTAAAGGATTTGATGTCAAATTAGCTCTAGAGCAGGAGTCCCCAATTACATTCAGCCGTGGGCTGATTATTCCTTGAGCGGATGGTCGGGGGGCTGGAACATAGTTATAAATCATTTGTACACTGCAATTGACCGCAAGAATCCCAAACAGATATAGTATTTGACAAAAACAGAATAATTTCAAACATTGATTACATTGGGATACGATCACATATGCCTCTCTATTTATGCATGGGAATACTTGGGAACAGATTTCCTAAAATAAAATCAGTTTGAGCTGACTTCCTGGTG
This sequence comes from Coregonus clupeaformis, assembly GCF_020615455.1. Lineage (NCBI taxonomy): Eukaryota > Metazoa > Chordata > Actinopteri > Salmoniformes > Salmonidae > Coregonus > Coregonus clupeaformis. The sequence continues at coordinate 53,706,371 of NC_059206.1, forward strand.
ATTTTACAGTCTTTGATGTCCAACAACGATTAGTATAATTTTTTAAATAATAACTTTGCTTAGAAAACTTTGGGTGCCAAATGAAATCACCCGCAGGCCTATTGGGGAACCCTGCTCTAGAGGCAGAACCTCATGGAAATGCAAAACGAAAGAACAAATCTTTGAGACCCAGTGAAATAGAAAAGGGGCAATAGATTTGCAATAGATTCATAAGCTATAGGCTACATGTACAGAGTGCATTAGGTTATGTAGTGTTCCTTGAGAAAAAACAAAGGAGTTCTGTTCTAGTGCCTTCCCTTCTCTCTGAATTTACTGTTCCGTTTCAGCAAACACTGATTTTCAAAGTGAATCGAGTCTATCCTGGCTCACTTTGCATTGAAGAGCAGTCCAGCACAGCTAAAAAGATGCTTACAGATGGCAGAGGCAGGCAGGTCTGTGTTCAGTTTGAGAGACAGCTTCTTTATGTATGGAAAGGAATTAAGAAAGTCCATCTTGTCTGACACACAGGCAAGGTACCCATCCGGCTCCCCTGTACCTTGTGACCTTTTTGGCATCAGTGATGAGAGGAAATCATCTTTATTAAATGAATGCTGCCTCTGTTGCAGTGTCATTGTGTCAAGATGATGCTTCACGTAGACCAAGCCTATATAGTGTCAAATACACAACATACACATATTTAATATTTCTGCAAATTCTGCTTTATGTGGCAACAGTTCATCATATCACTGACATTACAATTGCCCAAACAAAGACTTTCCATACTTGATATTTTCAGATACTGAGACTGAAGAGAGTTTGTCAAATGTTCTCTGACCTAAAAAGTTGTCTATTGTTGAGATGAGTTTATGTCTGGCTGTACCTATTGTGGAGACTCACACAGTTACAGTATGTGCAAAATGTATTTCTTCACATAACACACAATAAAATTAAACTGATGTGTTGACAAAACATTACTTGTGAGAAACACTGATTTTGAATGAACACATCAATCATGAAGGTTCATGTAATGAATGATAGGCATACAACTCTCATGAATGTGTCATGAACGGCTTCAAATTCGTCTCGGGCCTAACAACACCCGTGCCAATATATCCTCCAAATACCGGCTTCTCTGGCATTATCACTTAAATATGTATACACTACCAGTCAAAAGTTTGGACACACCTACTCATTCAAGGGTTCTTCTTCATTTTTACTAAATTATTTTCTACATTGTAGAATAATAGTGAAGACATCAAAACTATGAAATAACACATATGGAATCATGTAGCAACCAAAAAAGTGTTAAACAAATATATTTTATATTTGAGATTCTTCAAATAGCCACCCCTTGCCGTGATGACAGCTTTGCACACTCTTGGCATTCTCTCAACCAGCTTCACCTGGAATGCTTTTAACATTGCCTAAGCAAGTGAAATAGATAGTAAACATAAGTGAAATAAACTATAAATATTAACAGTAAACATTACACCCAGAAGTTCCAAAATAATAAAAACATTTAAAATGTCATATTATGTATATATACAGTGTTCTAACAATGTGCAAATAGTTAAAGTACAAACGGGAAAATAAATAAACATAAATATGGGTTGAATTTACAATGGTGTTTGTTCTTCACTGGTAGGCCCTTTTCTTGTGGTAACAGGTCACAAATATTGCTGCTGTGATGGCACACTGTGGTATTTCACCTAGTAGATATGGGAGATAATCAAAATTGGGTTTGTTTTTGAATTCTTTGTGGAAATATGTGTCTCTAATATGGTCATACATTTGGCAGGAGGTTAGGAAGTGCAGCTCAGTTTCCACCTAATTTTGTGGGCAGTGTGCATATAGCCTGTCTTCTCTTGAGAGCCAGGTCTGCCTACGGCGGCCTTTCTCAATAGCAAGGCTATGCTCACTGAGTCTGTACATAGTCAAAGCTTTCCTTAAGTTTGGGTCAGTCACAGTGGTCAGGTATTCTGCCACTGTGTACTCTCTGTTTAGGGCCAAATAGCATTCTAGTTTGCTCAGTTTTTTTGTTAATTCTTTCCAATGTGTCAAGTAATTATCTTTTAGTTTTTTCATGATTTGGTTGGGTCTAGATGTGTTGTTGTCCTGGGGTTCTGTGGGGTCTGTTTGTGTTTGTGAACAGAGCCACAGGACCAGCTTGCTTAGGGGACTCTTCTCCAAGTTCATCTCTCTGTAGGTGATGGCTTTGTTATGGAAGGTTTGGGAATCGCTTCCTTTTAAGTGGTTGTAGAATTTAACGGCTCTTTTCTGGATTTTGATAATTAGCGGGTATCAGCCTAATTCTACTCCGCATGCGTTATTTTGTGTTTTTTGTTGTACACTGAGGATATTTTTGCAGAATTCTGCATGCAGAGTCGTAATTTGGTGTTTGTCCCATTTTGTGAATTCTTGGTTGGTGAGCGGACCCCAGACCTCACAACCATAAAGGGCAATGGGTTCTATAACTAAATCAAGTATATTTAGGCAGATCCTAATTGGTATGTCGAATTTTATGTTCCTTTTGATGGCATAGAAGGCCCTTCTTGCTTGTATCTCAGATCGTTCACAGCTTTGTGGAAGTTACCTGTGGCGCTGATGTTCATGCCGATGTATGTATAGTTTTTTGTGTGCTCTAGGGCAACGGTGCCTAGATGGAATTTGTATTTGTGGTCCTGGCAACTGGACCTTTTTTGGAACACCATTATTTTTATCTTACTGAGATTTACTGTCAGGGCCCAGGTCTGACAGAATATGTGCAGAAGATCTAGGTGCTGCTGTAAGCCCTCCTTGGTTGGTGACAGAAGAACACGATCATCAGCAAACAGTAGACATTTGACTTCAGATTCTAGTAGGGTGAGGCCGGGTGCTGCAGACTGTTCTAGTGCCTTCGCCAATTCGTTGATATATATGTTGAAGAGGGTGGGGCTTAATCTGCATCCCTGTCTCACCCCACGGCCCTGTGGAAAGAAATGCGTGTGTTTTTTGCCAATTTTAACCGCACACTTGTTGTTTGTGTACATGGATTTTATAATGTATCTTTTTCCCCCAACCCCACTTTCCATCAATTTGTATAGCAGGCCCTCATGCCAAATTGAGTCAAAAGCTTTTTTGAAATCAACAAAGCATGAGAAGACTTTGCCTTTGTTTTGGTTTGTTTGTTTGTCAATTAGGGTGTGCAGGGTGAATATGTGGTCTGTCGTACGGTAATTTGGTAAAAAGCCAATTTGACATTTGCTCAGTACATCGTTTTCACTGAGGAAATGAACTAGTCTGCTGTTAATGATAATGCAGAGGAATTTCCCAAGGTTGCTGTTGACGCATATCCCACAGTAGTTATTGGGGTCAAATATGTCTCCACTTTTGTGGATTGGGGTGATCAGTCCTTGGTTCCAATTATTGGGGAAGATGCCAGAGCTAAGGATGATGTTAAAGAGTTTAAGTACAGCCAATTGGAATTTGTGGTCTCTCTCTCTCTCTACTTACAAAAATGAACTTGTTGTGGGAAACTAAATAGTGTGCATAAAATGTTGCCAGAAGATTGCCAGAGGTTTTTTCTGGGAAACTATTCTCTCAAGATTCTATTTGAATCTGTGGCAAACCTGTGGCAACAATATGTATTGCCACTAGCGGCAAACAGTTTACCAGAATACGTTTCTGGTTAACACATGAGCTCCAAGACCAGTAACCGTTGACAACCAATCAGGGGGATAAGAAAATTTGTTGGAAAATGGAAACCAAGCTATCTAGCTAGCTAGCTACCTATCAAAGTTGTCCGGTGAGTGTCTTATTAAGGGTGCGTTCGTAAATACGCTCTGGAGTGCCAGAGAGCGCTCAGAGTGCGCTCTGGGCATTCGTAAATTCAGAGCATTTGTTTTGTGGAGTGGAACAGGGGAACCCAAGAGCAGACTCAGACGAGGAGACTGGGATGAAGTAACCAAGGTATTTATTGAAACACAGGTGGAAGATGGAGTGCAGGTCATGGGAAACTGCTGGAAACCAGGTGCAGAGGCTGAGGCCGGAGCGAGGGGGGTTGAGACAGGGTGAGCAGGTCTGGAGGGGAATCCAAGGGAGTAGTAGAGTGGGGAATCCAGGACAGAGTAGCAGGATGACGAGACGTGGGACTGGAGACAGGGACCAGAGTCAGAGCGGGTAGAATGAGCAGAGATTACCATCTGGCAGTGTGGAAGTGGCAGGACTGAGTATTTGTAGAGGTCTTGATTATGGAACAGGTTGCAGCTGGTGGGGATCTGCTCTGACTCCAGCACATCTGTCTCCGCCCACACAATCACACACACACACAGAGAGAGAGAGGGAGAGGGAGAGAGTACTGGGGGAGTAGCGGCAGGTCAAGGAGACAGGATGAGCAGTAGAGGGCGTTGCAGGAGCAGATGTGACAGCGTTGTCAGACTGGCCGTTCGTAAATTAAGAGCGTTTCGCTCTCGGAGCGTTCATAGCGCACACTGGACGCTCTGGCCGAGGAGTAGGGTTGATCCGAGCATTCTGGACTCACAACGGCAGTCAAGCACCCAAGCTAACTGGCTAAAGTTAGCTAGCTTGCTAGCTACTTCCAGACATAAATGAGAGAACACCTCACTCTGACCATTTTTCTCGCCCTAGCAGAGCTGGTTAGGCTGTTTTCATGTTATCCAGAGCATTGGTGACTGTAACTGTGCTGCTGGCAACAATTGCAGTACCATAGCATCTTATAGAGGAGGAGATCAGCCTGGTGCGTCAGCATAGGGATGAGATCCGGGAGATGCAGTGTGCAATGAAAAACATTGAGGAGGACAACCAGGCTCTCAGGATGGAGGTGTGCAGACTTAGAGAGGAACTGTCCAGCACAGTCAACACCAGCCACAGGACCTGTAGAAGGAGTTACCTTAGCTAAGGCAGAGATTTCTCAACCACCACCATCCACTCTACAAAGAGTCCCACAAAAACCCAGGACAAAGCCAACAGCTGAATCAGAACCCACCAACCAACCCAACCAACCAACCAACCAACCCAACCAACCAACCAACCAACCAATGCACCAACCCAGCTGACCCCCTCCACCCCCATTTCACGGACTGTAATTACTCCCATCACTCTTGCCATCCTCCACAGACCTGACGAGGAGCCAGACTCCAATGGAAAGTTTATATTATAATAAATAATAAACTTTCCCCAAATAAAAAGGTGAAAAAGTTACAGTTCCCCACAACAGAGAGAGCTATGGAGCTCTTGACTGTGGCCGAGCTTGGCTCCCCCAGCTGTATCATCATTCACACGGGGACCAATTTCCTGCGAGCCCAACAGGAGAGGGTGGCCACATCACTAAGGGGAGTGATAGAGAGGGCCTCCACCATCTTCCCCCTTGCGAAGATTGTAATATCTACCCTGTTCCAGAGGAAAGATTTCCACCCTGAAACCATCCAGAGCGACCCGGACCGCCTCTGCACAGCTCTACCAGACCCGGCCCATCACAGCACAGCTCTAGCAGACCCGGCCCATCACAGCACAGCTAAACCAGACCCGGTCCATCACAGCACAGCTCAAACAGACACGGTCCATCACAGCACAGCTCAACCAGACCCGGCCCATCACAGCACAGCTCTAGCAGACCCGGCCCATCACAGCACAGCTAAACCAGACCCGGTCTTTCACATCACATCTCTACCAGACCTGGCCCATCACAGCACAGCTCATCCAGACCCGGTCCATCACAGCACATCTCTACCAGGCCAGGCCCATCACAGCACAGCTCATCCAGACCTGGCCCGGATCAGCACAGCTCGACCAGACCCGGCCCATCACAGCATAGCTCTACCAGACCAGGCCCACCTCAACTCAACCCAGCTCTACACAGCACCAACCACTACCCTAGGGTCTGGCAATACACTGTTGAGGGTAGTGCACCACATGATGCAGTCCACACCATGTATCATTCACATCATCAGCCTACATATGCTGAGAGTTTGGAGCTTCGCCAGCCACACTGCCCTCCACACCACCCTCCTCAATTTTCCCCACAACCTCCATCCCAGGCTAGTTTTGGTTCCCCTCCCTACTCCTATCGCCAGGACAGGACTGGGACACTCCTGCCCCCCATGGCAGGAGTGTCCCAGTGCACACCCAGAATGGAGCATTGGCAGCCACTTCGGTCCCCTGCAGCAGCTCAAATCCCTTGGTGGGCGCTTCGTCTGGGTTGACTGAGCTCTTCCAACACTGCTCACCCTGTTCCCGCCCCAGCCCCTGCATCCAGTGACTTGAGGGAGGTCTGTCAAATGCTTAGTCTGCTCTGCTCTCATGTGGTTGGCAAGGGACCTTGGCAAAGTCTCAGCTCACTCAACAAATAGCCGCAGATGACCTTATGCCTGTTAGCTCTTATGGGAATGAGCTTAATAACCACTCTGACTTTAAATTTAGTAAGGGGCTTGTGCTAATGCACGTACAGTAAATGTGTGAAGTATGATTGAAAAAATTGACACAATTGACATTTGGTACAGGACTCATTTCCTGACATTCTGATTCTCTCAGAATGGTTCTGTCTCTGTTAAAGACATTGAAGTAAATTACTATAATGTATTTAGATGTGACAGATTACAGAAAGGTGGAGGAGTGGCCATATATGTAAAATCTAATTTCATGGTGTCCCAATCTTTCAATATTTCGGTTCCCAAGAAATTTGAGCTCCTGGTTGTAGATGTGTCCATAAACCAGAATATACATTTATTCGTTGCCATGGTGGATGCTATTGGCGCTATATCTGAGTGTTTAACACCTTTTCTGTCCTCGGAGTTCGTCATTTTAGGGTATTTGAATCTGGATTGGCTATCCCCGGCCTCAGATCAATTTAAGAGTACTGTATATGCATGGATTTTAATAAATTGATTTCAAAACCCACACTGCTAAATGTGAAAAATCCTGTTAACTCTTCAATGATTGATTTAATTCTAATATTTCTAATAACCCTCATAAATAATTGTCTAGTGGAGTATTTGCATATGATCTCAGTGATCATTGTCCCATAGTATGTATTAGAGACATACGAAACAACAAAAAACGAATCCTTGTGTAATTAACAAGATACATTTAAAAAAGTTTTATCCTCATGGGTTTTTACATGACATGTTCTACTCTGATTTAGCCACAGTCTCCTGTATTCCTGACCCTGAGTTGGCTCTAGAAAAAGTATCCTCCATATTTATTCCTCTGGCAGATAAATATTCACCTTTTAAACAATTCAGAGTCAAAGATAGATCTAATCCTTGATTTTCTTCGGAGTTATCTGAGCTCATTCAGATGAGAAATCAGGCCTGGACCAAAGAAAGGAAAACTGACTCTGTAGCGGACTGGCAATCTTTCAGACAATTGAGAAACAGATGTACTATCTCGATTACTAGCTACTTTTTAAGCTCTATCTCTGACTCTGCTGGTGATCCTTCTATATTTTGGAAAACATTAAATGCAATGAAGTGTACAAATTCCTCTTCTTCCCTGCCTAAGCAAGTTCTGTCTGACTCTGGCATCATAACTGAGAAGAATGGGATAAGTGACGCTTTTAATCATAATTATATCTCGGCAGGCCTTTTATTTGAGAGAAACTGTGGATTAATTGACCCTGGTCAGTCAATTGACTGCTCTTCCCTCTGCCAGCCTCTAACTGACCCGTCAACTTCTATTGACTCTTTGTTTTCATTTAAACAGTTTACTATCTGTGATGTGCTAGATGCCTTGCTTAAGATTTATGCTTTTAAAAAATGCACTGGTGGTGATATGCTTGATCCATTTTTGCTGCAGCTCTGTGCCCCCCTCATTGCTGAATCATTAACCCATATTTTTTACCTGACGATTATATCTGGTGCTATCCCCAAGGTTTGGAAGGCAGCCCATGTACTCCCCCTTCACAAAGGTGGTGACCCTTGTGACCTAAATAATGATCTGCCTATTTCTAAACTTTCTTGCCTAGCTAAAATATTAGAATCCTTGATTAATTCTCAGCTAAGAACTTTCTTATCTTTGAAATGTATTCTAAATGTACATCAGCCTGGTTTTAGACCAGTTCATAGCACTATGCTGCATCCCTAGTTATAAATGATGTGGTTAGCTATATGGATAAAAGGCAACATTGCTGCTCTCTTCATTGACCTGTCAAAGGCTTTCGATACTGTTGATCACTCACTGCTAATTCAGAGGCTTTCCTCAATTGGCCTAGACCAGGCTGCATGCCACTGGTTTAAAAATAAAATGTAAAGTGTTGGTCCCATGTTTCATGAGCTGAAATAAAAGATCCCAGAAATGTTTCATATGCACAAAAAGCTTATTTATCTCAAATGTTGTGCAAAAATGTCTCCTTTGCCAAGATAATCCATCCACATGACAGGTGTGGCATATCAAGAAGCTGATTAAACAGCATGATCATTACACAGGTTCACCTTGTACTGGGGACAATAAAAGGCCACTCTAAAATGTACAGTTTTATCACACAACACAATGCCACAGATGTCACAAATGTTGAGGGAGAATGCAATTGGCATGCTGACTACAGGAATGTCCACCAGAGCTGTTGCCAGAGAATCTAATGGTAATTTCTCTACCATAAGCCACCCCTACGTCGTTTTAGAGAATTTGGCAGTACATCCAAACCGGCCTCACAACTGCAGACCACGTGTATGGCATTGTGTGAACGAGCGGTTTGCTGATGTTAACGTTGTGAACAGAGTGCCCCATGGTGGCAGTGGGGTTATAGTATGGGCAGGCATAAGCTACGGAAAACGAACACAATTGCATTTTATCGATTGCATTTTGAATGCACAGAGATACCGTGACGAGATCCTGAGGCCCATTGTCATGCCATTCATCCGCCTCCATCACCTCATGTTTCAGCATTATAATGCACAGCCCCATGTCGCAAGGATCTGTACACAATTCCTGGAAGCTGAAAATGTGTCGTGCTGCATGAGGCAAATGGTAGTCACACCAGATACTGACTGGTTTTCTTATCCACGGCCCTACCTTTTTTTTTTAAGGTATCTCTGACCAACACATGCATATCTGTATTCCCAGTCATGTAAAATCCGTAGATTAGGGCCTAATTAATTTATTTCAATTGACTGATTTCCTTATATGAACTGTAACTCAGAAATATCGTTTTAAATTGTTACATGTTGCGTTTATATTTTTGTTCAGTATAGTACTGAATGCAGGTAAAACTAAGTATATGTTGACCTCTAGAGCTATAATAAATATAAATCTGATGATTTAAGGATATATACTTTGGATGGTGTCCATATTGATCATGTCCCTGCTTACAAATATCTGGGCATCTGGATAGATGAAAAGCTGTCTTTTAAAAAGCATATTGATGAGTTAGTTAAGCAGCTAAGAATAGAAATGGGCTTCTTCTATAGAAATAAATCCTGCCTCTCGCTAAATAGTAGAAAGCAGATTATTCAGTTGACGTTCCTATCGGTCCTAGACTATGGCGACATCATCTAAAGCCGTTGGATGCATTGTTCTTTATTACGGGCGACAATTTTTGTACTCATGACTGCATTCTCTACCAAAAAGTTGGTTGGCCCTCTTTGATGTCACAAAGATTGATTGATACATTGCTATGTTTTCATTTATAAAGCCCTTTTACAAAAAGTCCCACTTTACCTAACATCATTAATAAACTTTAGACATACGAGTTACCACACCCGGTCTCAGGGATGGCTTTACTGAGTTAAGTTTTCTTGCACCTTATTTGTTGAACAACCTTCAAAATGTTCTTAAATTTGATGTTCTGGTGCCTCTAGGGCAATTCAGAAAGCTGATTGAGGACCTTATTACTGATGAATGTGTTTGTTTTTTATGACCGTGTTTTTCTTTCTGCTTGCATTTTGTATTTATATTTATGTGTGTATTTTTTGTAATTTATGTAATTCAGGGCTCATCTGTAAAAAGGACCTTGGTCTCAGTATGACTCCCTGGTAAAATAAAGGTAAAATAAATAAATATATCTTAACCATGTTCCTTCTCTCTATCTAGAAGCAATCAGTTACAAGGCAAAAATACAGATTGAGGCCTTCAATGAAACTGAGGACAGAGAAATATGTGTGCACCAGGTCAATGCTTCTTGCATGTATGGCTTTGAGATGTAAGTTAACAATAATTCATTTAGGAAAAATAACATGAATTGCCACATTAGACATAACTCAATTTTATGTTGCTTTTCATCCACCCAAGTCAGGAAGAATAATCAACTAGTAGACTTACTGATGAAGTCCCCAGTCTAGATTGAATATCATAATTAGTTGATTAGTTTGAATCAATTGTGTTGAGGCTTGGCTGGAGAAAAATCTTGTATACTGTGTGGCTCTCCAGGAACAGTTGGACACACATTTGAAGGTAGATTTAGTAGGCCTAAGCCCCAGTTTATGCTAGATACATCGTTTGTTCATATAGCATTTATACAAGGCAGAAACAGTGTTTCCTTGCTGAACAATATACAGAATGCCAGTTTCCAAGGACTTCCACAGGGCCGCCATCTCCAAAGTTCACTTAAAAAGGCACTAGTTCTGAACTGGGTTTGATCTAGTTTTTGTTTGTTTTAATTATTTAAATGTTGTTAATTATCTTTTAAATTTCCTTTGGTTGAAATCTATTGCTCAGTTACAGTGGTGTAAAGTACTTAAGTAACAATACTTGAAAGTACTACTTAAGTTGTTTTTTGGGGTGTCTGGACCTTACTTTACTATTTGTATTTTTGACAACTTTTACTTTTACTTCACTACATTCCTAAAGAAAATTATGTACTTTTTACTCCATACATTTTCCCTGACACCCAAAAGTACTCGTTACATTTTGAATGGTTAGCAGGACAGGAAAATGGTCTAATTCACACACTTATCAAGAGAACATCCCTGGTCAACCCTACTGCCTCTGATCTGGCGAACTCACTAAACACATGGTTAGTTTGTAAATGATTACGGGCGACAATTTTTGTACTCATGACTGCATTCTCTACCAAAAAGTTGGTTGGCCCTCTTTGATGTCACAAAGATTGATTGATACATTGCTATGTTTTCATTTATAAAGCCCTTTTACAAAAAGTCCCACTTTACCTAACATCATTAATAAACTTTAGACATACGAGTTACCACACTTATCAAGAGAACATCCCTGGTCAACCCTACTGCCTCTGATCTGGCGAACTCACTAAACACATGGTTAGTTTGTAAATGATGTCTGAGTGTTGGAGCGTGCCCCTGGCTATCCGTAAATTAAAAAAACGAGAAAATGGTGCCATTTGGTTTGCTTAATATAAGGAATTTGAAATGATTTATACTTTTACTTGTATTTTTTAAGTATATTTTAGCAATTACATTTAATTTTGATACTTAAGTATAGTTAAAACCAAATACTTTTAGAATTTTACTCAAGTAGGATTTTACTGGGTGACTCACTTTTACGTGAGTTATTTTCTATTAAGGTATCTTTACTTTTACTCAAGTATGACATTTGGGTACTTTTTCCACCACTGCTCAGTTATCATTTGGCTCTTGTAAATTCTGTAGTTGCCTCTTTAAACATCCTAAGGTCAACATCCCCATAGTGTTCACATATCTCTCATGTAAATGTTGTAGCTACATAAAAATATTTGCAGCAAACAGTAGAATGTTCGCCACAAGTTTCCCAGAATTGTTTGCCAGAAGTTCACAAGTCACTGCAAATTTGCCACAACAGTTTGCCACAAAACTAATTTGCATGTTAAAATATGAGTTAAATTATTTATTTATTTTTATATGAGTTGTTTGCCAGAAGCCTGTTTTTTTGGTAAGGGTCTTTCCCTCCCTCCCTCCCTGTCTGACTGAGTGCTCTCTTCCTGGAGTGTCTCTCAACGAATGCCAAGAAACAAGATGAGAAATCTCCCACTGACGTACTTCCATGTTCTGCTAGTTAGTCAGTCCAAATAAACACAGACAGAGAGAGATAGGGACAGTGGCTGCATCCCAAATAGCACCCCATTCCCTATGTAGTGCACTTTTGCCCCATAGGGCTCTGGTCAAAAGTAGTGTACCATATAGGGAATAGGGTGCCATTTGGAATGCACACAGTCACAGACAGGCAGCAGCCAGATACACTACAACAAAATGGATGCAGTCTGCAAGCGCAATCTTCTACTTCAGGGTGTAGTTATAGAGGCCCTGTTTTTAACTCTGTGAAAGGACTGAACTTTCTCTTTACTCTGATCTCAGATTCCTCCACAGAGAGGGCCTAGTTTATTTCATGTCGTTACCATGGTAGCCATGTGTGTGGTGTCTGTGAGACTTTTGATCTTGGTCTTCTTATCCAAATATGGTCGTAGAGTGCCTGGGCAGGATGTTTTGCTCAGGCCAGGCTCCAGCAAGACCCCTCCACTAGAGACAACAACAAAACAAACCATAATAAACAAACAACAAAATTAGTTTATCAGAGCCAAGGGTAAATTACTCACTGTCCCCCTGCGTGTGTGTCTAAGTGTGTGTGTGTATGTGTGTATACATGCACGCTCCATTTGGGCCATCACTATTTCATGTTGTTGTCCTGTCTGTCCCCTTTAATGCCGACCCAGTCGTATCCTGGCTGTGTTGTGTTTTGGTCTGACCCGTGCTGTCAACCAATCAGGGTCCAAGGTAACCGTCTAGCGCCAGTGCCAGCAGTCAAGCCGTCGCCACGGCGAAGAACATACCATTATAGGATGTGGAGTGATCATAAAGACACAATCACAGGCATTTATATGGCTGTCATATCAGTCTGAATGATGTCATTAACTTGATGACTGTCTGACATACAGCGTCAATAACAGCAGCCTGGCTGGACTGACTTTAAAGATAGATAGCGTAACAGCTATAACAGTTTACAACACAACACCTAGAGAGCGAGAGAGAGAGAGAGAAATAGAGAGAGAAATAGCGAGAGAAAGAGAGGGGTGGGCTGCCCGGCTTGCTGGCTGGGTGGATATCTTGGCTTGGTAGACTGTAATTGTTGTGTTTTTTCATGCAACTTCACAATGGAGCATTGAACAGAACAGTGGAACTCCAAACAGGCATAAAGGTTGACGCCGCCGGTGGGTCACCCCCCGGGCGGGCAGGGCTAGCCGGCGGGCCTGGCAGGGCAGGCACCATATTGCTGGCTAATGATGGTATAAATAGATAAAAAGATAAGAAGCCATAGCAGCGTTAGAAGATTGCCAGAAAGTAATACCCAGGAATGTGCAGATTGCCGAGCCCATAGCCAACCATTAGTAGAGTCATAGTATACATTCATACATTCCCTGTTTTCACAGAAGTGTTTTATTTTTATTTTTATAATGAACATTACCCTTGTTGTTACCACAAGTAATTATTAATGGAGAAGGGATCAAGTGTTCTGAAGCTATATCAAACATTTGATTCTCGTGGCGGTGTGGCGGAGTACATGGGGGAGACAAGGGAAATAGGGAAGGATAGGGGAGACATCTAGAGAGAGACAGGTGAGTGCCCTGGGGTGAGAGGAAGAGAGGAAGAGATGGATGAGAGGAAGAGGGGGATGTCTAGAAGAATGATGTATGTTTGATTTCACAACAGATTTAAACAGAACAATGAGCTAATCCTATTCTCTCAAACCCCAACACACACACTAGCGGCTGGGGTCCCTAAGCGACCACCTATATCGCTTAGAGCCGGCCCTGAGAATCATACACTACCGGTCAAAAGTTTTAGAACACCTGCTCATTCAAGGGTTTTTCTTTATTTTTTATTATTTTCTACATTGTAGAATAATAGTGAAGACATCAAAACTATGAAATAACACATATGGAATCATGTAGTAACTAAAAAAGTGTTAAACAAATATATTTTATATTTGAGATTCTTCAAATAGCCACCCTTTGCCTTGATGACAGCTTTGCACACTCTTGGCATTCTCTCAACCAGCTTCACCTGGAATGCTTTTCCAACAGTCTTGAAGGAGTTCCCACATATGCTGAGCACTTGTTGGCTGCTTTTCCTTCACTCTGCGGTTCGACTCATCCCAAACCATCTCAATTTGGTTGAGGTCGGGGGATTGTGGAGGCCAGGTCATCTGATGCAGCACCCCATCACTCTCCTTCTTGGTAAAATAGCCCTTACACAGCCTGGAGGTGTGTTGGGTCATTGTCCTGTTGAAAAACAAATGATAGTCCCACTAAGCCCAAACCAGATGGGATGGCGTATCGCTGCAGAATACTGTGGTAGCCATGCTGGTTAAGTGTCCCTTGAATTCTAAGTAAATCACAGACAGTGTCACCAGCAAAGCACCCCCACACCATAAAACCTCCTCCTCCATGCTTTACAGTGGGAAATACACATGCAGAGATCATCCGTTCACCCACACCGCATCTCACAAAGACATGGCGGTTGGAACCAAAAGTCTCCTATTTGGACTGCATACCAAAGGACACATTTCCACCAGTCTAATGTCCATTGCTCGCTTTTCTTGGCCCAAGCAAGTCTCTTCTTCTTATTGGTGTCCTTTAGAAGTGGTTTATTTGCAGCAATTCGACCATTAGGGCCTGATTCACACAGTCTCCTCTGAACAGTTGATGTTGAGATGTGTCTGTTACTTGAACTCTGTGAAGCATTTATTTGGGCTGCAATTTCTGAGGCTGGTAACTCTAATGAACTTATCCTCTGCAGCAGAGGTAACTCTGGGTCTTCCATTCCTGTGGTGGTCCTCATGAGAGCCAGTTTCATCATAGTGCTTGATGGTTTTTGCGACTGCACTTGAAGAAACTTTAAAAGTTCTTGACATTTTCCATATTGACTGACCTTCATGTCTTAAAGTAATGATGGACAGTCATTCCTCTTTGCTTACTTGAGCTGTTCTTGCCATAATATGGACTTGGTCTTTTACCAAATAGGGCTATCTTCTGTATACCCCCCCACCTTGTCACAACACAACTGATTGGCTCAAATGCATTAAGAAGGAATGAAATTCCACAAATTAACTTTTAAGAAGGCACACCTGTTAATTGAAATGCATTCCAGGTGACTACCTCATGAAGCTGGTTGAGAGAATGCCAAGAGTGTGCAAAGCTGTCATCAAGGCAAAGGGTGGCTATTTGAAGAATCTCAAATATAAAATATATTTTGATTTGTTTAACCTCTTAAGGATCGGACCCTTTTTTCCCAATTTTTGCCTAAAATGACATACCCAAATCTAGCTGCCTGTAGCTCAGGACCTGAAGCAAGGATATGCATATTCTTGATACCATTTGAAAGGAAACACTTTGAAGTTTGTGGAAATATGAAATTAATGAAGTGAATATAACACATTAGATCTGGTAAAACATGCGTTTTCTATTTAATTTTTTGTTCCATCATCTTTGAAATTCAAGAGAAAGGCCACAATATAATATTGCAGTTCAGGCGTAATTTAGATTTTGGCGACGAGATGGCATCAGAGTGTGTGCAAAGTTTCAGATTGATCCAGCGAAACATTGTAATACTGGACTATTTTGTATAAAGTCTGCCCAAATGTGCCGAATTGGTCAATTGATACATTTTCAAGTACATAACTATAGAGAACATACAAAAATGATATGGTAATACAAAATGTACGTTTACACACAGCTTATACACTCACTTTCACACATCTAGATGGCTGTGTGTGGCGCCAGCGACAGCAAGGGTTCAAACTGTAGAACCCTTGCTGTGGATTTTATCAAACAAAACTATGCTACATTTTATCTCTGTGACCCTCAGGATGACAAATCAGAGCAAGATTATTGAATGTAAGTACATTATTTACCTTCAGAGTTGAATGTATCAAACCAGTTGCCGTGATAAGTTTTTTGTTGTTGTGCACTCTCCTCAAACAATAGCATGGTATTTTTTCACTGTAATAGCTACTGTAAATTGGACAGTGCAGTTAGATTAACAAGAATGTAAGCTTTCTGCCCATATAAGACATGTCTATGTCCTGGAAAGTTTGCTGTTACTTACAACAGTCATGCTAATCACATTAGCGCACTTTAGCTCAACCGTCCCGTATACGGAACACCGATCCCGTAGAGGTTAACACTTTTTTGGTTACTACATGATTCCATATGTGTTATTTCATAGTTTTAATTTCTTCACTATTATTCTACAATGTAAAATAAAGAAAAACCCTTGAATGAGTAGGTGTTCTAAAACTTTTGACCGGTAGTGTATACATATTCATGACGCTAACCGCTAACACTAACACTATGATGCTAAATCAAGCCTGGATCTAAACTAGAAAGCAGTTAGCATGTTAACGGCTAGCTTAGCTCAGACAGTTAGCTTAGTTAGCACTCAGCCAGTTACCATAGTGTAACTGGTGGGATCAAACCGGGGATCTCTCGCACTCTAAGACAACGCCTTAACGATTAGCCTAACCACTGGCATAGTGCAGTTTCTCTGGACCCCTGCAAATTCAGAGTTTGCTCCCCCCTAAAAAACGATCTAATGCTCAGCCACTCACAAAGTAAAGACTACTGATGACTGTCCATGGTTCTGAAATTGCGACGTCTATGCGGCTACCTAGCGATAGGCTATCAGATTATGTGGTGTTAGTGCTTGTAGTAGCCTATAGCTTTGCTTTAATGGATGCTTTTATGTTTCACAAAGCTATAGGCCTACGGTGTCGCAAGCCTGCTATTTAGAATGCTGGCTGGCGGCAATAATGTATTTACCTGTTCTGTAATTAAAGTGGGAAATTCAAACATTGCAGATTTTTAAATGAATTTTCGATGCAACAGCATAATAATCAGTAACCAATTCATTATTTGTCCTGTAGGCCTATAGCCTACCTTAGCCGTCCTCACACTCTCTCGCAGTTGTGCTATGTAAAACCAGTCTATTAATGCCAAATAATACAATCAGTCCACCGTCAAAACAATAGCTTACTAGGGATTGTTTCATTATGCAGACAATGCAGTCTAGCCTACTAGCCTATCTATAGCTATATGCAGTACTTAGCTGGTAGCATAGTACACATTGGAACTCACTGTCGGGGCTATCCATCTCATCACTCAAAGGCTTACCATTGTTCACAGAAGGGGTGTGGGGGTCGCTCTCATGAGCGCCACTGGTTATCAGTTTGGTTTTCTGGAGAGGAGGGATGTCACACTCATTCCATGGAGGGCCGAGTGTCTGCTGGTTTTTGGTTTTTCCTTTCAATTAAGCCCTAGACAACAAGGTGAGGGGAGTTCCTTACTAATTAGTGACCTGAATTCATCAATCATGTACAAGGGAGGAGTGAAAACCCGCAGACACTCGGCCCTCCGTGGAATGAGTTTGACACGTGCACTAGAAGAACTGTCACTATTCTCGAGGCAGAAGAGGAGGAGCAAGGCCACTGTCATTGCCGGGCCCGGGCAGTTAGGTCTCTATCGGGACTGGGACGATGCTAGTGCTAGCTGCTGCATAAGTCGGCCTACTAGCTTCCACCTGCGATCAGTGTGCCAACTCCTCAGTAAGGAAAGTAGCTATTGGCTGTCCTAAAAGTCGCTAGAAGTCGCTAAATGACGTAATCACCTAATTTGCATAATTGGCCATGTGCATGTAATTGTGATGGACGCTGTAGGAGAGAGGAATAACGTTGTGGGAGAGACAAAGAGTGAGTAAAAAACATCCTAAATATGTTTAGAACTACAAATGAACTTTGTAAATGTTTTACATTTACATCCCGCCCTGAATGTAAGCCAGGGCTGGATCAGCCAGCGGCGGCTTCCCGCATGCGTGATTCATTTGCAGTCTAGACGTGGAGGGGTGAACATCTACTGCTCTGACTGCAGCTGGGAGGGACTGCTGCGCGAGGACTGGGCCGCCTGTGAGTGCTTTGGGACGGGGGTGGGGCCTCCAATAACACCAGAAAAAGTTGCTAGATTTGTCGCTAGTCCTTGTGGTTCAAGTGCGACATTTGGGCTTACAAGTCTCAGGCAGGGCTACCTCATCACAAGCACGTGATTCCAAATCACCACCGCTACATTAGCACCCAGCCAGTTAGCTTAGCTCAGCCATTCTTTGCTAAAATGATTTTTTTTTTTACATAAGATGATCCGATTATAAGACTAGGTTAGGGTTAGACCCCCTCGTACTTCTTGAATGCTCCTTCACTAACAGGTTGGTGACATTTAAAATCCCAAACCCCTTGGTTTGATCACTCTAAAGCCAGGCTTGAGTATGCACAATTACCAAAGTGGTAAAAAACTGAAATACAGTTCTTCTGTTGCCAAGCAACTGCATGCCTCAAAGTAGCTGGAATTTAAACAGTGGAAGTGTTCCAATTTTCATGGGGACCATTTTGACGTGGAGTGGATTGGAGTCTGTGTGTGTGCCCCTAGTCAAAAGCTCCTATAGGATTAGTGATTTTTCCAATAGAATTCTATAGGATTCTCACTATCCTATAGGATTTTGTGTCACCTCTATCAAAATCCTATTGGAATCCTACTGGACTATGTTTTTCCTATTAGAAATCAAAAGTAATCCTAATGGATCCTATATGATTCTCACAATCCTATATATGATTTCCTGTCACCTCTATCAAGAATCCTATTGGAATACTATTGGATCCTATAGGTTTTTGTCTCTGTGTCCAGTATGAAGGAAGTTAGAGGTATTTTCATGAGCCAACGCTAACTAGCGTTAGCACAATGACTGGAAGTCTATGGGTATCTGCTAGCAAGCATAATAGAAAAATCCTTTCAGTGTGCTGGAGTGTGGTGTAGCGGTCTAAGCTCCCACCTCTGAACCACATACACCCCCTCAGCCGACTGTCGTTTCCCTTCTATATCTGTCTCCCTATCTGTCCAGTAAAAAAAACAATATACTAACTCTGGTCTCAAAAATACAATTTTAAAAGATTTAAAAAAGAAAACGATTTTGGAACCAGTCCCATAGTCCCAGTTGGCATTAGATAGAACGTCGTGGACCTGCCCACCTGTGGGGAAAACAACCTGTGGTTACCTGTGCTAGCAGCCATGTGAGTGAGTGCTAGCTAGCTACCGACTGGAACATTAAGCTAGCCAAGACCAACAACACAAACAAATTAACTATACAGCTACAAGCAGTGAGTGGAGTTACAAACAGACTATACTAAACAAGTTAAACGTCTTACCTGTGATTAAATGTTTTCCACACACATAGTTACGTAGCCTACTTGGACACCGGGTCCCCACATTTCCCACTCTCCCACGTCGAATAGCCTGAAGCCACAGATCTCTTCTCGCAGGCTCTATTGCGAACCGTAGGTCGGATTTTTAACATGGTTACATGTACATTGAACAACACAGCAGCTGTTCAGCATGTTTTGTTATTTCTGTATAACAAAAAATGTACGACGAAGTTTGCTCTTTTACACTGGGGGTCAATGGGAAAGAATGTTTGTTTTCCCCAATTTGTGGGCGTGGTCGAGAGGAATTCCTTATTATTACGTGAATATCGACTCAGAGTATTGGACTCTTATAGGATTATATCCTTAAAGATTCTATCCTGTAGGACAAAATCCTATAGGATAGTTTCCAACATTTGATAGGATTTTCTTTTGGATTCTAATAGGATTTATTTTATTGGAATCCTATAAGATTTTTTGACTAGAGGTGTGTGCGTGCGTGTGTGTGCGCGCGCGTGTGTGCATGCTGTCTGTCTATAACCATGAGAGAAGACAAGACAAACAGCAGTGAGTGACTGACATGGGCCATCCATCTCCTACAGGGGCTTTACATACAGTGGGGAGAACAAGTATTTGATACACTGCCGATTTTGCAGGTTTTCCTACTTACAAAGCATGTAGAGGTCTGTAATTTTTATCATAGGTACACTTCAACTGTGAGAGACGGAATCTAAAACAAAAATTCCACATTGTAGAATTTTTAAGTAATTAATTTGCATTTTATTGCATGACATAAGTATTTGATCACCTACCAACCAGTAAGAATTCCGTCTCTCACAGACCTGTTAGTTTTTCTTTAAGAAGCCCTCCTGTTCTCCACTCATTACCTGTATTAACTGCACCTGTTTGAACTCGTTACCTGTATAAAAGACACCTGTCCACACACTCAATCAAACAGACTCCAACCTCTCCACAATGGCCAAGACCAGAGAGCTGTGTAAGGACATCAGGGATAAAATTGTAGACCTGCACAAGGCTGGGATGGGCTACAGGACAATAGGCAAGCAGCCTGGTGAGAAGGCAACAACTGTTGGCGCAATTATTAGAAAATGGAAGAAGTTCAAGATGATGGTCAATCACCCTCGGTCTGGGGCTCCATGCACGATCTCACCTCGTGGGGCATCAATGATCATGAGGAAGGTGAGGGATCAGCCCAGAACTACACGGCAGGACCTGGTCAATGACCTGAAGAGAGCTGGGACCACAGTCTCAAAGAAAACCATTAGTAACACACTACGCCGTCATCGATTAAAATCCTGCAGTGCACGCAAGGTCCCCCTGCTCAAGCCAGCGCATGTCCAGGCTCGTCTGAAGTTTGCCAATGACCATCTGGATGATCCAGAGGAGGAATGGGAGAAGGTCATGTGGTCTGATGAGACAAAAATAGAGCTTTTTGGTCTAAACTCCACTCGCTGTGTTTGGAGGAAGAAGAAGGATGAGTACAACCCCAAGAACACCATCCCAACCGTGAAGCATGGAGGTGGAAACATCATTCTTTGGGGATGCTTTTCTGCAAAGGGGACAGGACGACTGCACCGTATTGAGGGGAGGATGGATGGGGCCATGTATTGCGAGATCTTGGCCAACATCCACCTTCCCTCAGTAAGAGCATTGAAGATGGGTCGTGGCTGGGTCTTCCAGCATGACAACGACCCGAAACACACAGCCAGGGCAACTAAGGAGTGGCACCGTAAGAAGCATCTCAAGGTCCTGGAGTGTCCTAGCCAGTCTCCAGACCTGAACCCAATAGAAAATCTTTGGAGGGAGCTGAAAGTCCGTATTGCCCAGCGACAGCCCCGAAACCTGAAGGATCTGGAGAAGGTCTGTATGGAGGAGTGGGCCAAAATCCCTGCTGCAGTGTGTGCAAACCTGGTCAAGACCTACAGGAAACGTATGATATCTGTAATTGCAAACAAAGGTTTCTGTACCAAATATTAAGTTCTGCTTTTCTGATGTATCAAATACTTATGTCATGCAATAAAATGGAAATTAATTACTTAAAAATCATACAATGTGATTTTCTGGATTTTTGTTTTAGATTCCGTCTCTCACAGTTGAAGTGTATCTATGATAAAAATTACAGACCTCTACATGCTTTGTAAGTAGGAAAACCTGCAAAATCGGCAGTGTATCAAATACTTGTTCTCCCCACTGTATCTCCAGTAGCCATTTTACCTGTGGTCTAATCCACCCACTGTAGAGGGTCTACACCCTACACATATAGTCTCAACAGAGACACAATCACACCACATTTCACCAACATCAGATAAGATGTTGAAAATCTGTGGTGGTGAATATAGCAGTATTTTCATTGCAGTGGGAGAGGGTATAAGCCTAATATTTGTCACAGATTCTCCAGAAAGGAGAAGAAAATAGAAGAGGAGAAGAGAAGAGAAGGGAAGAGGATATGAGAAGAAGAGAAATTGATATTTCTGCCTCATCAATTAGGGAAGTGGCACTCAGCTCAGAGAGCAATGTAGACTTCATCGCAACGTTGCCATTATGGGAAAATCACGGCAGGCTGGAGCCATATAAATGACTGTATTTAGGTAGTTCTCTCTCTCTCTCTCTCTCTCTCTCTCTCTCTCTCTCTCTCTCTCTCTCTCTCTCTCTCTCTCTCTCTCTCTCTCTCTCTCTCTCTCTCTCTCTCTCTCACACACACACACACACACACACACAGTGTTTAGGTATTTATCTAATGAGTTAGGGTTTCTCTAATGAGTTACAAGTAAATTGTGCATTTTCAAAACTCTTAATACAAAACTCCAAACTGGTTACACTTCTAAGGCAACAAGTCAACAACTTTTTACGGTGCATTCATTTTGTTTGAAGACATATTTTACCACAAAACCATTGATCCAAAATATAAGTTTACTGTGAAATATACATTTACATTTTACATTTTAGTCATTTAGCAGACGCTCTTATCCAGAGCGACTTAAATATCACGTGAACATTTATTAAATCACCAAAAAACAGCATATTTATATCTTCTCAATTTCGTTCTTTTAACAACCAGTTAATCCAACAGCAAAAAATGCAAGATACATGTTCAAAATTGCCCTTTGAATGAAATATGCTGCAGTATTGTAAATTACAGTACACTATCTTCACTTTAGGCAATACACTTGCACTACCTATTAAAAGTAACTGAACATCACATTTCCATAATTTCTATCCCTGGTGTGATCAAAGGTGTGATCATTGAAGACATCTTTCACAATCATTAATGCAAAAAACACATGTACTGTTCAGATATATTTACAACATAGATGTACTGTAATCAAATGAAACGAATTAAATAAAGATAATGTTTAGCATTTGGCCACAGGTTCTCATAAACATCGCAGTAAATGTCCTCATTGTTCATGCACCTGGGGACAAACCGTTTGGCATGGCGAATCCAAGCCTGACATACAGTACCAGTCAAAAGTTTGGACACACCTAATCATTCCAGGGTTTTTCTTTATTTTTACTATTTTCTACATTGTAGAATATCAAACTATGAAATAACACATATGGAATCATGTAGGAACCAAAAAAGTTTTGAACAAATCAAGATATATTATATAGCCACCCTGTGCCTTGATGACACCTTAGCACACTCTTGGCATTCTCTCAACCAGCTTCACCTGGAATGATTTTCCAACAGTCTTGAAGGAGTTCCCACATACAGTATGCTGAGCACTAGTTTGCTGCTTCTCCTTCACTCTGCGGTCCAACTCATCCCAAACCATCTCAATTGGGTTGAGGTCGGGGGATTGTGGAGGCCAGGTCATCTGATGCAGCACTCCATCACTCTCCTTCTTGGTGAAATAGCCCCTACACAGCCTTGAGGTGTGTTTTGGGTCATTGTCCTGTTGAAAAACAAATGATAGTCCCACTAAAGGCAAACCAGATGGGATGGCGTATCACTGCAGAATGCTGTGGTAGCCATGCTGGTTAAGCCATGCTACTCTGCGTCTCACAAAGACACAGCGGTTGGAACCAAAAATCTCAAATTTGGACTCATCAGACCAAAGGACAGATTTCCACCGGTCTAATGTCCATTGCTCGTTTTTCTTGGCCCAAGCAAGTCTCTTCTTCTTATTGGTGTCCTTTAGTAGTGGTTTCTTTGCAGCAATTCGACCATGAAAGCCTGAATCACACAGTCTCCTCTAAACAGTTGATGTTGAGATGTGTCTGTTACTTGAACTCTATGAAGCATTTATTTGGGCTTCAATTTCTGAGGCTGGTAACTCTAATGAACTTATCCTCTGCAGCAGACAGGCGGTCCTGTGGCGGTCCTCATGAGAGCCAGTTTCATCATAGCGCTTGATGGTTTTGTGACTGCACTTGAAGAAACTTTCAAAGTTCTTGAAATGTTCCATATTGACTGACCTTCATGTCTTAAAGTAATGATGGACTGTCATTTCTATTTGTTTATTTGAGCTGTTCTTGCCATAATATGGACTTCGTCTTTTACCAAATAGGGCTATCTTCTGTATATCCCTCCAACCTTGTCACAACACAACTGATTGGCTCAAACGCATTAAATTAATTCCACAAATTAACTTTTAAAAAGGTACACCTGTTAATTAAAATGCATTCCAGGTGACTACCTCATGAAGCTGGTTGAGAGAATACCAAGAGTGTGCAAAGCTGTCATCAAGGCAAAGGGTGGCTATTTGAAGAATCTCAAATATAAAATATATTTTGATTTGTGTAACACTTTTTTGGTTACTACATGATTCCATATGTGTTATTTCATAGTTTTGATGTCTTCACTATTATTCTACAATGTAGAAAATAATAAAAATAAGAAAAACTCTTGAATGAGTAGGTGTGTCCAAACTTTTGACTGGCACTGTACATTGAGGACTCCCTAGCTGCCGGGTTCATCCATCCTTCTGCCTCCAATGCCGGCGCAGGGTTCTTCTTTGTGGAGAAGAAGGACAAAACCCTGCGCTCGTGCATCGACTACAGGGGCCTCAACGACATCACGGTGAAGAACCGCTACCCGCTACCACTCATCTCCTCAGCCTTCGAGCCGCTCCAGGGGGCCAACGTGTTCTCCAAGCTGGATCTACGGAACACCTACCACCTGGTGCGGATACGGGATTGGGACGAGTGGAAGACTGCCTTCAACAAGACGAGCAGTCGCTACGAGTATCTGGTCATGCAATTTGGCCTTAACAAGCTCCAGCTGTGTTCCAGGCCCCGGTTAATGATGTTCTCCACAACATGTTGAACCGGTTCGTCTTCGTCTACCTCGATGACATCCTCGTTTTCTCCCGCTCCGCCCAAGAACACGTGCTCCACGTCGGACAGGTCCTCCAACGCCTCCTGGAGAACCAGCTTTTTGTGAAAGCGGAGAAATGCGAATTCCATTGTTCCACCATCCCCTTCATGGGCTACATCATCGCTGCAGGGAGTGTACAGATGGATCCCGGGAAGGTGAGAGCGGTGGTGGTTTGGCTCCAGCCTACGTCCAGAGTGCAGCTGCAACGTTTCCTGGGATTAGCCAACTTTTATAGCTGCTTTATCCGGGGTTACAGCACCCTGGCTTCCCCCCTGTCTGCACTCACCTCTCCCAAGGTTCCGTTCACATGGTCCCCAGCTTCTGACCGGGCATTCCGGGACCTCAAACACCGTGTCACCACTGTTCCCATCTTGGTTCATCCTGACCCGTCCCGCCAGTTCGTGGTGGAGGCCGATGCTTCGGATGTCGTAGTGGGGGCGGTACTGTCCCAGCGTTCGGCCCTGGACCTCAAGTTACATCCCCACGCCTTCTCCTCCCATCACCTCAACACCGAGGAGAAGAATTACGATGTGGGGTCGTGAGCTTCTTCCGGTGAAGATGGCGTTGTAAGAGTGGAGGCACTGTCTGGAGGGGGTGGAACATCCATTCATTGTGTGGACAGACCAGATAACCGGATGTTTGTTCCTGACTCTGAACGCTCCTCGGTCCTGGTGTGGGCCCACTCCTCCAGGCTTTCCTGCCACGCGGGCTCCCATCGGACCCTGGCCTTTGTGCGACAACGCTTTTGGTGGCCTACCACGGTTCCTGAAGTCTCCGCGTTCGTCGCCGCCTGCACAATCTGTGCACAGAACAAGACTCCTCGGCAAGCTCCGGCTAGTCTCCTCCAACCTATGCCTGTTCCTCACCGTCCCTGGTCTCACATATCCCTGGACTTTGTCACGGGTCTTCAGCCATCTGATGGCAACACTGCCATCCTGACAGTTGGGGACCGGTTTTCCAAAGCCACCCACTTCATTCCTTTCCCCAAGCCATCCCCACCAAAGAGACGGCCCAGCTCATGGTGCAGCATGTCTTCCGGATCCATGGACTCCCAGTGGACATGGTCCCGACCAGGGTCCTCAGTTCTCGTCCCAGTTCTGGAAGGCGTTCTGCACACTCATTGGGTCGTCGGCCAGCCTGTTCTCTGGTTTCCACCCTCAGTCCAACGGCCAGTAGGAGCAAGCCAACTAAGACCCGGAGACGACTCTGTGCTGCCTGGTCTCCGCCAACCCCACCACCTGGAGCCAGCAACTAGTGTGGGTTATCAGCCCCCACTCTTCCCGGAGCAAGAGGAAGAGGTCGGCATACCCTCGGCCCAGATGTTTGTCATACCTGGAGGAGAGCCCGGTCGGCTCTTCTCAAGACCACCTCCAGGTATCGACGACAAGCAGACCGCTACCGGACCCCGGCTCCCCGGTATCGTCTCAGGCAGAAGGTACAGTGAGGGAAAAAAGTATTTGATCCCCTGCTGATTTTGTACGTTTGCCCACTGACAAAGAAATGATCAGTCTATAATTTTTATGGTAGGTTTATTTGAACAGTGAGAGACAGAATAACAACAACAAAAATCCAGAAAAACGCATGTAAAAAAAGTTATAAATTGATTTGCATTTTAATGAGGGAAATAAGTATTTGACCCCCTCTCAATTAGAAAGATTTCTGGCTCCCAGGTGTCTTTTATACAGGTAACGAGCTGAGATTAGGAGCACACTCTTAAAGGGAGTGCTCCTAATCTCAGCTTGTTACCTGTATAAAAGACACCTGTCCACAGAAGCAATCAGTCAATCAGATTCCAAACTCTCCACCATGGCCAAGACCAAAGAGCTCTCCAAGGATGTCAGGGACAAGATTGTAGACCTACACAAGGCTGGAATAGGCTACAAGACCATCGCAAAGCAGCTTGGTGAGAAGATGACAACAGTTGGTGCGATTATTCGCAAATGGAAGAAACACAAAAGTACTGTCAATCTCCTTCGGCCTGGGGCTCCATGCAAGAGCTCACCTCGTGGAGTTGCAATGATCATGAGAACGGTGAGGAATCAGCCCAGAACTACACGGGAGGATCTTGTCAATGATCTCAAGGCAGCTGGGACCATAGTCACCAAGAAAACAATTGGTAACACACTACGCCGTGAAGGACTGAAATCCTGCAGCGCCCGCAAGGTCCCCCTGCTCAAGAAAGCACATATACAGGCCCGTCTGAAGTTTGCCAATGAACATCTGAATGATTCAGAGGAGAACTGGGTGAAAGTGTTGTGGTCAGATGAGACCAAAATGGAGCTCTTTGGCATCAACTCAACTCGCAGTGTTTGGAGGAGGAGGAATGCTGCCTATGACCCCAAGAACACCATCCCCACTGTCAAACATGGAGGTGGAAACATTATGCTTTGGGGGTGTTTTTCTGCTAAGGGGACAGGACAACTTCACCGCATCAAAGGGACGATGGACGGGGCCACGTACCGTCAAATCTCCTTCCCTCAGCCAGGGCATTGAAAATGGGTCGTGGATGGGTATTCCAGCATGACAATGACCCAAAACACACGGCCAAGGCAACAAAGGAGTGGCTCAAGAAGAAGCACATTAAGGTCCTGGAGTGGCCTAGCCAGTCTCCTGACTTTAATCCCATAGAAAATATGTGAAGGGAGCTGAAGGTTCGAGTTGCCAAACGTCAGCCTCGAAACCTTAATGACTTGGAGAAGATCTGCAAAGAGGAGTGGAACAAAATCCCTCCTGAGATGTGTGCAAACCTGGGACCAACTACAAGAAACGTCTGACCTCTGTGATTGCCAACAAGGGTTTTGCCACCAAGTACTAAGTCATGTTTTGCAGAGGGGTCAAATACTTATTTCCCTCATTAAAATGCAAATCAATTTATAAAATTTTTGACATGCGTTTTTCTGGATTTTGTTGTTGTTATTCTGTCTCTCACTGTTCAAATAAACCTACCATTAAAATTATAGACTGATAATTTCTTTGTCAGTGGGCAAACGTACAAAATCAGCAGGGGATCAAATACTTTTTTCCCTCACTGTATGTCTGTCCACCCAAGATCTGCCCCTCCGAGTGGAGTCCCGGAAACTTTACCCCCGGTTTATCGGCCCTTTCCCCATCTCCAAGATCATTAGCCCCTCTGCTGTTCATCTTCTGTTGCCCTGTACCCTCCATATACATCCCACTTTTCATGTGTCTAGGATCAAACCCATGTCTCACAGCCCTTTGTCTCCTGTTTCCAGGCCCATCCCTCTCCCCCATCTCATCGACGGCCAACCGGCGTACACGGTGAGGCGTCTCCTGAAGGTTCGACCTTGGGGCAGGGGATTCCAGTACCTGGTTGACTGGGAGGGTTATGGCCAGGAGAAGAGGTGCTGGGTCCCCGCTAGGGACATCCTGGCCTCATCGCTAAGTTTCAACGCCGGCACCCCGGTCAACCAGGTATGCGCCCCTAGAGGGGGGAGAAGGGGGGGGTACTGTCACACCCTGATCTGTTTCACCTGTCTTTGTGATTGTCTCCACCACCCTCCAGGTGTTGCCCATCTTACCCATTATCCCCAGTGTATTTATACCTGGGTTTTCTGTTTGTCTGTTGCCAGTTCGTTTTGTTTCGTCAAGCCTCCCAGCGGTTTCCCCCTTGCTCCTGTCTTTCTCAATTTTCTGTTTTCTAGTTTTCCCGGTTTTGACCATTCTGACCCTGAGCCTGCCTGCCGTACTGTACCTTTTGGTCTCTGATCTGGATTTCTGACCTCTGCCTGCCTTTGACCTGTAGTTTGCCTGCCCCTTGTTTTTGTAATAAACTTTTGTTACTTCGACACTGTCTACATCTGAGTCTTCTCTCTCCTGAAACATGATAACCCAGTTCGTAAGAGCATGGCACCAGCAACACCAGAAAGATGGGCTCGATTCCCACTGGGGTCACTTTGGATAACTCACTGTTGTCACTTTGGATAAAAGCGGCTGCTACGTAAATGGCATATATTACGGTATTACAGTACTCATTTGGCCAATGCAATTTTAGTAAAGCAGTGTGAATCCCACCCCAGCAACTTCATTTTGAATATATGTTTACTGTATAGGGGATGCATTTGTTACATACAGTACAGTATATCTCTGATCTTGTCAATATCAGATTTTTTAAAACTTACTGTGAATGAAAATGAAAATACTAATCATCATAATAGTACATTACAGTAAATATCATAATTTATGTTTCTACTTTACAGACATACATTTTCATTATGTAGTTCTCAAAATCTGTAGTAAACAAACCAGTTTAAAATATATAGGTTTACCAAACTGTTTAGTGTTATTACAGTTTTTCTCCATTGGTTTGGCTCATTTCTTGAAACAGAAATTACATTCTCAAAACTACATGGACAAACCTCCAAACCACTTGGCAATTGTTCACAACAGAATTGAATTTCTCATTCATTTCATCAAATTGCAAATGTCTAAGTACATGTCTCAATGTCTCAGTACATCTTTGCAAATGATTAAGTACAGGTAGCCTACATTTAGCACAATTTCCAAGTGAATAGATCTTGTTGATCTAAACTGATTGTTGATTCTCAGTCTAATGGTTGTTCGCTCCAAAACGTGTCAGCGTCATTTCATTGTATAAGTCATCACATGCACAATAGTCTGTTCAATTGTCAAAATTAGTCAAGAACATAATACCATGAATACCATATATGAATCCCTTGGAACATTTGATAAATTTATTACAGCAATTGACAGTCAGGTGAAACTAGAACTTGACTAACGAAGGAGGAGTTTCACACATCTCAGATGACCAATCAAACAGTATGTTTAGTTACCTGACAGGTGCTGTCCATGACTGTGAATGCTGCCAAACATGTATGTAAAGAGCTTGACCATGCAGGACCAGTACAATTTCTGAACATGGAGGCACCTGGCCAAGTAAATGAACAAGGGCAACTGCCTGCTCGAGGAAGAGGAAGAAGAAGAAGAGGAGGAGGAGGAGTAAGGGTGCGTGGTGGTGGAATAGGGGGAAGAGGCCGAGGAGCACGAAGACACCATGCTGTCCCGGATGAAATTCGGGCCACAATTATAGACCATGTCATCAACCATGGCCTCACAATGGCGGAGGCAGGTCGCCGAGTGCAGCCTAATGTGCCTCGCTCAACAGTCTCCTCCATCATCCAAACCTTTCGCAGGGAAAACAGGTATGTAGTCAGTCAATGATGGAATTATATGTTGTATAGGACAGGACACTGTGCATAGAGCAAGAAATATATTTATTTACATATTTACCTATTCATTTAGTGTGTGTGTGTGATAGGCCTACAGTAATATCTTACCTCAATGGGATGTTATGATACTAAAAATGACAAGAAAAACATTGGAGAAAATAAACTATGGAATAGTTTATTTTCTACAGTATTGATGATACAGTTTACAGTAGTATTCCAGTCACTGTGCAGTGATGCATTAGAATTGTGGTAAAGTTACTGTAAGTAAAACAACAATACAATTACATAGGTAACTCATTCTGTAAGGAATACATAAGGTATACATTACGAATGGAGTGTTGTCCTTTGACTTCTATATCTAGGATTGGACGACAACCTTGCACAGGTGGCAGAGGAAAACTTCTCAATGAACAACAAGAACAAGAGATCTGTAACATGGTGATGGCAAATAATGCCATCACATTGAGACAGATCCGCGCTGCAATCCTACAAGACAATGCCATATTCCAAAATGTCAACTCTATAAGCATCTCCACAATAGACCGGATATTGAAGAAGCATCAGATGACAATGAAGCAAATTTACAGGGTACCATTTGAGAGGAACTCTGATAGAGTGAAAGAGCTGCGGTACCAGTATGTACATGTAAGTCAGTTACTGGTTGTCCATCATTATAACATTTTTACAATTAAGCAGTGGTTCCCAAACTTTTTTGGCTTCAGTACCCACTTTACCTGATTTGTGTATCCAGGTAATCCAGGTATGGAAGTATTTGATTTATCTGACTTCAACATTTCGCCTAAAAACTGCAGCTTACTGTATGATGCAATTATCATTATAATCCTTATTTTGAAGAATATAACATACAATAAGAAAAGGGGTCAAAGAGCTGCAATTAGTGCCTCCCATGTAAATCTATCTAATACTGTGGGATTTACTGTAACATTTCAGTAAGTCTAGTCATTGATTATTTCCCCCCTCCCCTTTCTGTCAAATACCCCCTGTAGTACCTC
This sequence comes from Coregonus clupeaformis, assembly GCF_020615455.1. Classification (NCBI taxonomy): domain Eukaryota; kingdom Metazoa; phylum Chordata; class Actinopteri; order Salmoniformes; family Salmonidae; genus Coregonus; species Coregonus clupeaformis. The sequence goes on from NC_059206.1 coordinate 53,737,024, forward strand.
TGCATAGGGGTACATGTACCCCAGGTTTGGAACCACTGGAGTAGTGGCCAGTAGTATATTGAACTTGTGGAGAACATAGAACATTCCTATGTAATTGTCTGTAACTGTAGTGTATGACTCTTCTGTATGACTGATTTGATGTTTCTTTTTTTACGCTATTGTAGAGAATCATGGCATTGGAAGGAAACGAGACCCATCACATCCTCGTGTTTGTGGATGAAGCTGGCTTCAACCTGGCCAAGGGCCGAAGACGTGGCCGAATATTATTGGCCACCGGGCCATGGTGGATGTCCCAGGCCAGCGAGGGGCAATATAACTATGTGTGCTGCCATATCGGAGAATGGTGTGGCCACTCACATCCCCAGTCTTGGCCCATACAATACACAGAAGCTCCTCATCTTCTTGGACCGCCTTCATGTTGATTTGATCCCTGAAAATGAGAGCGGTCTCGTAGGGCCTCACCTACCACAATATGTCATTGTATGGGACAATGTGAATTTCCACCGTGGCCCGCTCATCAGGGCCTGGTTCACTACTCATCCAAGGATGGTCATGGTGTTCCTACCACCTTACTCTCCTTTCCTCAATCCTATTGAGGAGTATTTCTCCGCTTGGAGGTGGAGAGTGTATGAGCATCGGGCTCAAGATCAGAGGTCCCTGCTCCATGCAATGGACGCTGCGTGTGAGGATATTACAGGAGATCAGTGTAGGGGATGGTTGCGACATGCACGCCGTTTCTTCCTCGTTGCATCGCAAGGGAGAATATACGCTGTGATGTGGACGAGAATCTGTGGCCAGACAGACAGCAGCGTGTGGATGGCCAGGAGGGTGAGGACAGCGACCAGTGAAGAACTGTTAGTTGTGAAACTCCAGCTTTATTTACAGCACTGTAGGCTGCATATAATTTTCATTGTTTTTTGTTTGTGTGTTTATATTACAGTATATTATGCTGTATACATTTTCTTTTACTCTGATGTATGGAAGTTACTTTATGTGTGTGAATGATAATGGTTACAATTTCCTTGGCAGTATGAGTGCAATGTGTGATGTCAAACCTTGGAGGCTACTCTTACCCTAAAATCCTATTTATTTTTTTCAGTTTTATACACAATTGTATTCTGTTAGCTAGACAAAAAACAGTACAGTAACCATTGTCAATGAAGGACTGGGCTAAGACTGAAAGGTGGACATGAGGGATATTTCAATGGTCCTCTGCCATAGTGACAAAACATCTAAACATTTTGACTTGCAGTGCTTACACAATGCCAAAGGGACGAAGCATTTTGGGGGCACTGACTGTTTAAATGAGAAGGAAATTTAGTTTTGACACATGCGTGAACTGTTTTGGGAGAGGTATGAGCTTTTGCAGGTGAACCATGGTGTTGTGCCGAACCATCCACGTTATTTTGGCTAAAGCACCAAGAGTGTTGAGAACGTCCGGTCTGTTTCAAGAAATGAGCCAAAGCAATTGAGAAGGATCTTTGCCATTTTCGTGGCACTGACTCCTTATATGGGAAAGGAATTTAGTTTTGAAGCATGAGTGAACAGTTTTAGGAGAGATATGAGCTTTTGCAAGTGAGCTATAGTGTTGTGCTGAACTGTAAGACTGTTTTGCCAAATGATCTTAGAGTTTTGAGAATGTAATTTCTGTTTCAAGAAATGAGCCAAACCAATGGAGAAAAACTGTAATTAAGAGCAGTAAGATTAAGTAATATTAAAATGTATTTAACAAATGAGAAGAGAATCATATTAAAAGTAATGTGAGCATCGCATTGTGAAATGCAATTACTTTATGTGAACATGTATTGCACTGTGAAACATGTATTTCTAGATGAAACACTGATTAAGTTAGGTAAAAAGTGAATGTATGATTTTGTGTGTTGTACTTAGTCAATTGAAAATGTGCTTAGAGTTTTGACACAACTGCCTTTTTGATGATCTGTTTTGAGTTTTGTACTGAGAGTGGTGAAAATGTAGTACATACTTGTGAACATTGCACCAAAGTGATTGGAAAAAACTGTAAGCTTTGTTATTACATCCATGTTGATTATAATTGTCCAGGTAGGCACGCGACTTGAAGCTGCTGTTTCATTTACTCCATTGCGTCCCAAATGACACCATATTCCCTACATAGTGCAGTACATTTGCCATAAGTAGTGCACTATATAGGGAATAGGGTGCTATTTGGGACGCACCCATGCGCTGCACCAAGCTGTGTGCATCTGGTGGCTAGACCGCCTACGATCCTGTTCAGTTGCAGTTTTATCCTTTTCATAATAGCATGAAATCTTACATCTTGAGTGATAAATAATCGTTGTTTAAGCTAGTCTTTTATTAGTCTTTAGATAGATCTATGTCTGTTAACACCTTGATGAACCACTCCATAACACTTCCTTTGCGGTTTATATACAAAAAGCATTCATAACTGCATATATAAAAGCATTCATAACAACATACATAAAGCATTAATAACACATTCATGAAGGTGCAGTAACATTTAGTAGACCATAGATAGAGAGATCTATGTTTGGTAACCTCTCAGTGAACCACTATACTATAACAGCAGAATCAGTCATATCCAGTTCAGTGATCCGGTCTGTGCCAGAGCTCTCGAGGAATGTCTCAGAGTCAGACTAGGGTTTGGGTGGGCATCAGTATTAACTATGAGATTTGAGACAGATTACAGCTGGGGCGTTTCTAAGACAGAGAGAGAGAGAGAGCGAGAGAGCTGGGGATTTAGTTGGGTGACTGAGGCACATTAGTGGAGTTTGAACCTGGGTCTCCTGCTTGCCCCAAAGACTGTGTTAGCCTGCTGAGCTAAAGCCAAGGCTTAGGTGGCTAACGCAATTTCTCAGGTCTGAGGTGGGCATAGTTGATCGATTCACCAGGTTACCTGAGGGTGTAAGTCCATTGAGAGACATCATAGGGGACTGACACACTGAAGCAGCTTAGCTCTGCTCAGAATGTGCTTCTAACACATTAGTGGGGTGAGGGCTTTGGCCGTTGAAAGACATGGCTGTGCGGTTATACGGCAGTGTTCCCCAACCCTTTCCTCAAGTACCCTAGCCAGTTCCAGAACAGCAGTGAGTGACTGACCTGGACCATCCATTCCCTACATATCTCCGGTAGCCATTATACCTGTGGTCTAGACCCTACACATATAGCCTCCACAGAGACACAATCACACCACATTTCACCAACATCAGATAGGATGTTGAAAATCTGTGGTGGTGAATGTAGCAGTATTTTCATTGCAGTGGGAGAGGGTATAAGCCTAATATGTGTCACAGATTCTCCAGAAAGGAGGAGAGGAGAGGAGAGGAGAGGAGAGGAGAGGAGAGGAGAGGAGAGGAGAGGAGAGGAGAGGAGAGGTGATGACAAGAACAGAACAGAAGATAAGAGAAGAGAAGAGAAGAGAAGAAAGAAAAGAGAACAGAACAGAAGAAAATAAAAGAGTGCAAATGTAGGCCAGTGGGTATATCCCCCTGTCTTCTCATTATCATTTAAATTGATATTTCTGCCTCATCAATTAACATGGAAGTGGCACTCAGCTCCGAGAGAAATATAGACTTCATGGATGGCAATTACAAGACAGAGTTGCCATTATGGGAAAATCATGGCAGGCTGGAGCGCTATAAATGACTGTATTTAGGTAGTTTTCTCTCACACACAGACACACACACACACACACACACACACATATACACACACACACACACACACACACACACACACACACACACACACACACACACACACACACACACTGTTTTTAGGTAGTTCTCTAATGAGTTAAGCTTTGTAATTATATCCGTTGATTTTAATTGTCCAGGCAGGCACATGATGTGAAGCTTTAGTCTTTAGATAGAGCTATGTCTGTTAACCCATTGATGAACCACTGTAGTCCATAACACTTCCTTTGCGGTTTATGTACATAAAGCATTCATAACAGCATATACACTGACTGTACAACACATTATGAACACCTGCTCTGAATCTAGCCCTAGGTTTAAAAAAAAAAAAAAAGCTATTTGAATTGGATGTTGGGGGTTGGATAGATCCAGGAGAAAGAGTGGGTGTGGGGAGTTGTCTTGCCTGCCTATAGAGCATCAGAGCGTGTAGGCATAAGGTTGCAGCACCACCAAGCTCCTAGTATTGGATGGATCCAGGGGTTGAAGAGATGTTGGGGGCTGGAGAGATCCAGGAATAGAGGGGGTGTTGGGGGTTGGATAGATCCAGAGAGTGTTATGTCTTATTGGGGGTTGTGTTGCCTGCCTGTGAAAGATCAGAGGGTGTATAGGTAGAGGGTTGCAGCACCACCAGACTTTAAATAAATGGCCTTGGAGCATCAGTTCTCTGATGACATAATGCCCTCATCATCCCTCTACAATAGAACTACATACAAGGCACATACAAATACAAGACATACAAAGACATACAAGGTAAACCAAAACCTACTACAGTACAACACACATACGCAAGGCAAATCTAAATACATGCTGTAACATACACTGGGTGTAAGCCTTGAGACAATTGAGACAATTGAGACAACTAAATATTAGGAAGGTGTTTTTAATGTTTTGTACACTCAGTGTATAAAAACATTAAGAAGCAGTAACATTTAGTAGACCATAGATAGATAGATCTATGTCTGGTAACCTCTCAGTGAACCACTATACTATAACAGCAGAATCAGTCATATCCAGTTCAGTGATCTGGTCTGTGCCAGAGCTCTCGAGGAATGGCTCAGAGTCAGACTAGTGTTTGGGTGGGCATCGGTATTAACTATGAGATTTGAGACAGATTATAGTGGACTAACTGCGTGACACACTGGGCATTCTAAGAGAGAGAGAGAGAGAGAGAGAAAGAGAGAGATAAAAAACTGGGGATTTAGTTGGGTAAGTGAGGTGCATTAGTGGAGTTTGAACATGGGTCTCCTGCTTTCCCCAAAGACTGTGTTAGCCTGCTGAGCTAAAGACAAGGCATTAGCTTAGGGAGCTAACACAATTTCTCAGGTCTGAGGCAAGGCTACTTATCATCACGTGGGCGTGGTTGACCGATTCACCGGGTTACCTGAATGTGTCCATTGAGAGACATCATAGGGGACTGACGCACTGAAGCAGCTCTGCTCAGAATGTGCTTTCTAACATATTAGTATGGTGAGGGCTTTGGCTGTTGAGAGACATGGCTGTGAGGCTATAGGGCAGTGTTCCCCAACCCTTTCCTCAAGTACCCTATCCAATTCCACCTATTTGATCTGTTCCAGTACTAGCACATTTGATTCAACTGGTCAGCTATGGTCAAACCCTTGATCAGCTGAATCAGGTGCTAGTACTGGAATAGATCAAATAGTGTAAGTCATGTGGCTGGGGGTTATTGAGGAGAGGTTTGGGAAACTGCAGTGAAATCTAGGAATGTTCTAGATTCTACTTGACTTAAGATTCTAGATTCTATTTCTCAAGTCTCACACCTCAAACCTCCACTATCACATCATCCATCCCATAGGAGACAGTGTGAGTGGGTGGCGTTGAGCATCTGCTATGTTATTGTAAGAAGTGAAGAAAATCAAACCAGATTCATGCGCTTCTATTGCCATTTGTGTATTTGTAAAAGGCATGGCTGCGTCCCGAATGGCACCCTATTCCCCACCATCCCCTACTCGCCCTGGTTAATAGTAGTGCACTACATACGCACCAGGGTACCATTTGGGACGCAACCAATTTCTGTTTTGTCCTTTTGAAGGTGAGTGTGTAAAAACAAAGTTAATACACCATGAATTACTTGTCTGTATTAAGCAAAGCAGAATGACTTGTCTGTATTAAGCAAAGCATAATTACTTGTCTGTATTAAGCAAAGCAGAATGACTTGTCTGTATTAAGCAAAGCAGAATTACTTGTCTGTATTAAGCAAAGCAGCAATATAAACTGGAGGAGATCAAAATGCAGCATTGAGACCTATTTTATCTCTCTCTCCTTCTATCCCTCCGCCTCTCTCTCTCTCTCTCTCTCTCTCTCTCTCTCTATGCTTCTCTCGCTCTTCCTTTCTCTCCTTCTATCCCTCCGCCTCTCTCTCTCTCTCCTTCTATCCCTCTGTCTCTCTCTCTCTCTCTCTCTCTCTCTCTCTCTCTCTCCCTCTCTCTCTCACCCTCTCTCTCTCCCTGTGACTGGGAGCCTAGGTCTGTGGAGGAAGAGGTTTCTGTGGAGGTTTGTATCAGTGTTTGACACTGTTGGCTGTGTGTGTGTGTGTGTGTGTGTGTGTGTGTGTGTGTGTGTGTGTGTGTGTGTGTGTGTGTGTGTGTGTGTGTGTGTGTGTGTGTGTGTGTGTGTGTGTGTGCGTCTGTCTGTCTGTGTGTGTGTTGGCTGTGTGTGTGTGGCTGTCACCAGTCAGCAGTACAGGGGATGGAACACAGATCAACATTTGTGTTTCATTAGCCACTTCCTTCCGCTCTGCCTGCCTGCCTGCCACCCAACACAACACACATGCTGATAACTAACTCTCAATGGCTGCCCACGTCCGTGTACACACACAAACACACCAAGATACTGTCACACACATACATACATGCACGCACACACACATACTTACTTAAATACACAAGACACAGTGGTTGGCGTACTTTGCCCTGCAGATACCATTAGTGGTGAGAGATGGAGAGAGACAGGGCCCATGGCAGAGAGGGAGGGAGGGAGGAAGAGAGGAAGAGAGGGTAATTGTTGCTAAATCACAACCTCAGACTGAAGACTGGCAGATGGGTGACAGGGAGGGGGGAGGAGGGTACTGCCTGCTGTGTGACTGACTGTCTGTCTGCCTGCCTTTGTCTGTGTGTCTGTCTGACTTCTAAGTTTCTATGCTGTATTTTTTAAATGTATTTTCGACTATAACAATAGTACATACATTCCACCTTCAAGCCCTAAAGGAGAACAGAGATCCAGTATTATATTAGCTGGTTAACTGTGAGAGAACACACTCTCAGGTCAGTGAAAAAACATGACAGCAGATACAGAGGTGACAATACAAGCAGGTGCACCACATGTTTTCCCATTGATTATACATGTTACAGGTGGACAGTACAGAAAGTATAGGGTAAGTCTGATGACAGGTCCTCTAGAGTGCAGGCTATAGGAAGGACTGTATTGTGACTCTCTCTTTCTCTCTCTCTCTCTCTCTCTCTCTCTCTCTCTCTCTCTCTCTCTCTCTCTCTCTCTCTCTCTCTCTCTCTCTCTCTCTCTCTCTCTCTCTCTCTCTCTCTCTCTCTCTCCCTGCCTCCACTACACCGCTATCTCCCTCCACTCTCTCGCTCTCTCCTTCCCTCCACCTCTGTCCCTCTCTCCCCCTCCATCTCTCTCTCTCTCCCTCCCTTTTACACCAACATAAGGAATTAGAAATGTGCACTGTCAAGCTTTTTTTTCGCCTTAGATTTAAAGCATGACATGAATCACAGTAGGTGCAGTGTTACAGAAAAACGGTCAAATGTAAAGGCCAATAATCTTGTCCTCAACCCTGACACTCTTATAACTACAAGGTGGGAGTGTAGCTAGCTACTGTCCCAGTCCCAAACCACCAAAAAAGGGAACTTGGTCAGAGGAGTAATAATTAGGACAGACATTGTGCTTTCTTCCACTAATACTTCCAGAAGTCTCCCTGGGGCAGACAAGATAAATTATAAGCAGGAGAGAGACAGACGTGTCCCTATACAGGTAGTCGACCGACCTCATTCCTAAAGTAGCACAGAGCAGACCAGTCTGGCTCAGAGGGGAAGGAGCTCTTTTATGTCACACAGACTCCCAACGAATGTTGATGGTAGACCAGAGGTATTCAAATTTTACCCTACGAGGTCCGGTGTACTGCTGTTTTTCTGTTCTACCTGATAATTAATTGTACCTACCTGGGGTCCCAGGTCTAAATCAATCCCTGATTAGAGGGGAATAATTTAAAAAAGCAGTTGATCTGGCTTCAAGGTCCAGATTTTAATTTGAGTGGTATAGACACAGAGAAATACCATACACTAAGGGGGCACATTGGAGCTTTACTTCAAAATAAGAAATACTGTAGTACAGTAAAATGACCTGAAACATGTACAGACAGAAGACACTGAGCAGCTGCCTGTATTGTGAGTGGCTTCTGGGATATTGCTGCGGCGGGGGGGAGGGAGGCAGGGAGGGAGGGAGGGAGGCAGGCAGGCTCTGACCCATCTCAGTGGTGACCTTGATTTGAGCTCAAATGGGGCTCCTGTGCTGTGTGGCCTCCTCCTCCTCCTGTGGGGCACGCTCGTATTGTGTGACGAAGAATGGCTGCCAGCTGACTGCTTCTGGGCCACTTCTACCCTGCAGAGAGAAGGAGAGAGAGACGAGATGAGCAGAGAGAGACGTAGATAGAGATGAGACGAGCAGAGAGAGAGAGAGAGAGAGAGACAGAGAGAGAGAGAGAGATGCTGGGTGAGAAATAAGATGAGATTGGTGAGAAACATCAGTGGCACTCAGGAAATAGCCTTGCTGTCACCTACAGTACTGCATCACAGCTTCCCAGGGCGACAGAATGATTACTTTAGGAGGGTGGCCGTGTGCGTAGGGGGTTGGAAAGAGGGCTAGGGGATAGAGGGAGACCTGCTACCTCCATATTCATGAAATACCCCCCATCAGTACTGACGGTGCAAAGTGCAGCTGGCAGCCGAGCCTGTGTGTGTGCTCTGGCTGCATGGTAAGTAGCCCCTGTTGTATACTCATCTGCCCCTGATTCAATTACACACAGCCACTGCTTTGGTTGAATATTAATCTGAGGCCTAAACTTAATTTGTCTGTTCCCTCTTGGCAGTGGGGGACACGCGCCCATCTGCTGCAGGGGGGAGTGTGTGTGTGTGTGTGTGAGTGTGCATGCGTGCGTGCAAGTGTGTGTGTGTGTGTGTGTGTGTGCATGTGAGGGGGAGGGATGGTTATTCCTATTGTTTGGGGGACACACAGGGACCTGTCACCCCTGTCTGAGGAAGACAGATCAGTGTGTCAGAAGACAAAAGCTGGAGAGACCACAAAACAGAGAGAGAGAGAGACGGAGGGAGAGAGTGAAATCACAATGAAAGAGAGAGAGGGACCTACCCTTGGTCTCTGGACGCTCCCCAGAGAGACCGCAAACAGACAGAGAGAAGGAGAATGGAAAGAGATTGAACGAGAGAGAGAGGAATAACAATAAGTGATAGGAAAGGAGGAGAGGTGGGATCGAGAGAACAGAGAGGCAGAGAGAGAAAGAAAGGAAAGGGGAGAGCTGGGGGTAGATTGTTAAATGCTCATTCTCTGCTACATTAACTGTGCTATGCCTATTGTATTATGATATGTATTATGAGTGCATTGTAGGTTCAGATTCTGACATCATTCCAGTATTATTCTTTCTGCTGATGTTCAATTTGTAGATCCACCCACATAATAATTCAAGAATTCTGTGAGAAACGTATCATTCATGTCTAGTTGGAATAATATATGATAGCTCAGTTGGTAAAGCATGTTGCTTCTAACACCAGGAAAGTGGGTTCGATTCCTGGGACCACCCATACGTGAAAAAATTTATCCATGCATGACTGTAAGTCGCATTGGATAAAGGCATCTGCTAAATGGCATGTATTATATATGGTATATAATCCTTCCTCTCCATAGAATTATGGCCGTACGTTAGAATGATTAGTCCCCTGTAGCTCAGTTGGTAGAGCATGGCGCTTGCAATGCTAGGGTTGTGGGTTCGTTTCCCACGGGGGGCCAGTATGAAAATGTATGCAATCACTAACTGTAAGTTGCTCTGGATAAGAGCGTCTGCTAAATGAACATCTCTGATTCATCTCTGAGGAGAAGGAGTAGAGCAGGAGGAGGGGTGTCATCGCTCTCTGACATATTACCCAGGATCCTCTGAGAGAGAGAGAGAGAGAGGCTGTGCTCTAGGGCTCTGACCTGACCTCTGAATCACCTCTCTCAAAGAGCATGTTTGCCTTTTTCTGCTCTAAAAGGTCAAAGACAGCAGGCCTGAGAGGAACTAGACAGAGAGAGAGATGAACGATGGGAGAGAGAGGGGAGGCTGTCTGCTCTGCTCTCATTATCTGTATCATGTGGGGCTGTGAGGCTGTGACACTGATGAATGCCAAGAGCTGCTTTACCTCACACAGGCTGCCTGCTTGTCATGTTGAAGCCGTAAATATAACCTCCGCTCTTCTGCTGGGAGCTGATCTCTCTCTCTCTTCCTCTCTCCTCTTTCTTTTTCTCTCTTTCTGTCTCTCCTTTATCTCCCTCTCTCTCTTTCCACTCTGTGTCTCTATCTATTTGTCTGTCTCTCTCTGTCTCTCAATTCAATTAAATTCAATTCAATGGGCTTTATTGGCATGGGAAACATATGTTTACATTGCCAAAGCAAGTGAAATGGATAATAAACAAAAGTGAAATAAACAATAAAAAATGAACAGTAAACAAAATAATAAAGACATTTCAAATGTCATATTATGTCTATATACAGTGTTGTAACGATGTGAAAATAGTTAAAGTAAAAAAGGGAAAATAAATAAACATAAATATGGGTTGTATTTACAATGGTGTTTGTTCTTCACTGGTTGCCCTTTTCTTGTGGCAACAGGTCACAAATTATGCTGCTGTGATGGCACACTGTGGTATTTCACCCAATAGATATGGGAGTTTATCCAAATTGGATTTCAAATTCTTTGTGGGTCTGTGTAATCTGAGAGAAATACATTTGGCAGGAGGTTAGGAAGTGCAGCTCAGTTTCCACCTCATTTTGTGGGCAGTGTGCACATAGCCTGTCTTCTCTTGAGAGCCAGGTCTGCCTACTGCGACTTTTCTCAATAGCAAGGCTATCCTCACTGAGTCTCTCTCAGTCTCTTTCTCTCCCTAATACACATCACCACATCATGTCTGTACAGTACAGTAAAGGCAAACTACATTCATATGTTAATGCTTTCTCTTATGTTGTTATACTCAGTGGCAGCGATGTGTGCTTCGAGGCACTGCTGACTTCATAGGTTCTTTGTATTGCTTTGTTTTTGTTTAGCTTTTTGTTATCAGAATTAATGGGCTGATTAATGGTCTGCAAACGGTTGTGATTCCAGCGATTAGTAATTGGTTTTGCATACAGATGGTGGTTGGCTGTAGGGGTCAGTTGACGTTCACATGATCTGCTTTGGTGGTGGGGAAGCATTGTGTGTGTGTGTCTGTGTGTGTGTGTCTGTATGTGTGTTGTGTGTGAGAGTGTGTGTGTGTGTGGTGTGGTGCGGTGGAAATAGTAACGGTAAACCTCCCTCAGTCTGGGGTCTTTGTTTCTCTGTGGCTGGGAAGTGTGTGTGTGTGTGTGTGTGTGTGTGTGTGTGTGTGTGTGTGTGTGTGTGTGTGTGTGTGTGTGTGTGTGTGTGTGTCAGGGGTAATTTAAATTGGCAACATGTGAGAGTATTTGGTTAGGAAGCTGTGGCTGAGGGTCGGAGGGTATGTGTGTGTCTGTGTGCATGTGTGTGTGCCTGCATATGTGCCTGTGTGTGTGCCTTTGTGTGTGTGTGTGTGTGTGTGTGTGAGTGTGTGTGTGTGTGTGTGTGTGCGTGTGGTCCTGTGTGCATGCTTATGTGTGTGTGTGTGTGACCTGGGGTTGAGTCTCAGCCTCTTTGAAGGGTAATGAGAACACAATCAAAGGACCTCTCTCTCTCTGAGCCGGGACACAGGGGAAGCTACATGTGGTGTAATTCCACTAGTTGACTCTTGAACTGTTTGCTTTAGTTTGGGGGCTGGTTTTCCCAGAGATGCTCGTCTACCCCATACGCTCCTCCATAAGATCCTTCATGATAGTCTCTTTTTTCCCTCCCTCTTTCCTCCCTTCTTTCTCTCTCCTACCTTCTCACCCTCTCTCTCTCTCTCTCTCTCGCTCTCTCTCCTCCGTTCTCTCTCTTTCTCTCCTCCTCCGTTCTCTCGCTCTCTCTCCTCCTCCGTTCTCTTTACCTCTCTCCCCATCTCTCCTCCATTCTTTCTTCACAGCTGCTTGAAACCTAACCTTCTTAAGCAGTTGCCCGAAACTCATCAACTACTGTACAGTAAGCAATCACAGCATTATCATTAAGCCTAGCGTAGCCGTTTACCTTACGTTAGGTGCCCGCCCCATTCCGGTGTGTGTTAGACTGGGCATAAGCCAAGCCCATAGCCCTGCAATAACATAAATATGTGTATGTTCGCATGCCTGTACAGTATGTGAATCCTGGGCTTTGAGGTGGTGTAAAAAGAAAACTTCAATTTAATTAGCACCTACTGGAATACACTCTACATTTCTAAACATCTTGTGCACACAGCAGGACAGGTGTGATGTGTGTTACAGTACAGAGCCAGCTCTCTCACAGATATGGTTTTCTTGACCACTCTGGGTTACTGTGTAAATATTGATATCTGATCAATCACATTTAATAGCTGTACACATGATGACATAATATCTTCTATTGTCAACAACAGATCAATAATCCAGTCAGTTTATAAGCATTGATCACCTATTATGATAAGCAATTTCCTGATTGATTTAGTCCTCTAATTATAATGATAATAACTAATTAACTGTGCTTGATGCAACACATTATAAACAACAACATAGCAAGATGGGATGCACACACACAGCATATTGCTCCTAGTTTTTAAGCAATGTAAACCGATGCACTGTATTTGGTGACTGCTCTAAGAAAGCAGAACAGAACCCACTAAATCACCTTGAACAATGACAGGAAAAGAAAGGTACGTTTACCGGACCACTGTTACCAAGACCTCCAATAGAACGGGCCACCACTGTTCAAAAGACATTTAAAGATAGTTTACAGTAGAACACATAGTGGTGAGTGAGTGTCAAGCACAGTGAGTGAGCGTCAAGCACAGTGAGTGAGTATGTGAGCAAGAGGATCAGTAGAGACCCAACCCCATCTGGCGCTGATAATAAAGTGTGTCCTCTTAAGGACCTTGATCTAGAACGTGGAACCGTTCTCCTCCTTTTACCTAGAACATCCCCAGGACGCTCTGGAACCATTCTCCTCCCTCCAATGTCAAATGCGACACTAACATATTTCACAGTGAAATAACCAACATTTTCTAGATGACTGATTTCAGTGTTGTTGGTTTGAGGGGTTCGGAGCAAGATGCTTTCTCCCAGCCTTCAGAGAGAGAGAAAGGGAGGGGGAGAAAGGGGAGTGACAAGAGGGGGGGAGAGAGAATAACAACAACAATAATAACTGAATAATAACATCTGCATAGTAAACAGTAACTTACTTATTATTATTATTATTATTATTATCATTGTTGTTGTGATTATTATTCCAAATAGTAGTGGTACGGGTAGTAGGGGTGATGGTAATGATGGCAGTTTAATGATGGTGGTAGTATTAGTAATGAGGATGGTAGTTGTAGTACTGATGTAATGGTGAGGATGACAGTTAGTTAGTTATAAGTTAGTTAGAGTTTCAGTTTCCATGTTTAGTCTTTTATATTTATTATATTTCTACTATTGACTGTTACCATTTTATTGTTGTTATTTATTTATCATTTTATATTATTATTTGTTATTCTTTATTATTTTATTACAATGTATATTGTATACATTGTTGCTTTGGCAATATTGACGCAATGTTTTTCATGACAACAAAGCAGCATGAATTGGATTTTGAGAGAGAGAGAGAGAGAGAGAGGAGAGAGAGAGAGAGAGAGAGAGAGAGGAAAAAAGAAAAGGGAAAGCACAATAGTCAGACCATTGTTATCCCAAGTGGAGTTATGCTGATGTAAACAAACCATGTCAAAAATCTGAACCACCACGTTCCTGACACCATGAAGAACCCAAGCTAGACAATGCACCACAGTGTGGAGAGAGACCCAGTGGAGGACCGGAGGACCCACTGGTGCACTCAAGCCGACCCCAGGTTTGGATAGCCATCTCTGGGGAAGCCTGCTCCCACATCAGGCCTACCACCTCCAGACCCAGATCCAGAGTCGGCCCAGGGTCAGGATGTGCGTCCCAAATTGCACCCTATTCCTTATATAGTGCACTATATTTGACCGTAGCCCTATGGACCCTGGTCAAAAGTAGTACACTGGATAGGGAATAGGGTGCAATTTGGGACGCAGACAGAGTGAGAGGCGTCCCATCCAGGGTTGGAGCTAGGCTCAATGGGTCTTTGTTTCCAACGCGTGGCTGGAGCAAAGCCACTGACTGAGCCACCTCACAATCGACCTCACCTCGGCTCCAGCTGCAACGTGGAGCCGCCTGACCCCAGCCCCCAGCTTCTATCCACCAGCCCTTTTCCACTCCAAGGGGGACGGGGCTGATACAGACATACCCACTGGGGAGGGAGCTGGGGCCATATGTATCAAGTGCTTCAGAGTAGGAGTGCTGATCTATGACCAGGTCCCATATTCATAAAGCGTCTAATAGCAGACACACACACAGTGCTGATCAAGGAACAGTTTTGCCTTTTAGACCATAATGAATGGACTGGGGGGACCTGATACTAGATAGGCACTCCTACTCTGAGATGCTTGATACGGCCCCTGACCTCACCCCAGTCTCCAGCTGCAGCCCCCTGCTACTCCAAGGGGGAAGGTCCTAACTGAGACACAGACGCGCTTGGCCCGCGACCCCGGTCACCAACACAAAAGGTGAAGCGACAGTACTTAGTAGGCAGGCAGCTGTGAAAATGATATAGGGTAGGTACAATGAATCACTTTATGGAGACGGGAGCTGTATGAGGCTTGTTCGACTCCATTATCATATATATTATATTGGCATTTTACATAATGCCTCAATGTCAATCAAGGATGCATATATAATCTCAATCTGCCAAAAAGTAACATGTCTGTCTTTCAATTTAATCTAATTTGGTGTGTTATGAGAGTAATAAAGTACTACTACCACTTTCCATTTTTCCTTTCCTTCCTTGTCTTGCAAATGTAATTGGTACAATGGAAATACAATATTACAATAGTGGTTGTTGAGTGAGTTATAGTTTCTAAGACAGAAATATGCAGTATGTTTGGATTTACTGAAAAACAAAAACAAACAAACTGTTACATTAGAAACAATGATTTGGCAGTTGTTATTCACACCAAAGATCCTACTCTTAATTCATAACACAACATCGTACAGAAAAACAAGTGTTCAGAAAAGATGAAAACACAGTCAGAGAAATAAACCTCAACAATACTTTGCATCCATATACCACAGAAAAAGAATGATACTAACTGCAACAGAGAGGGATATATATATATATCAAATCAAATCAAATCAAATTGTATTTGCCACATCCGCCGAATACAACAGGTGTAGACCTTACAGTGAAATACTTACTTACAAGCCCTTAACCAACAAAGCAGTTTTTAAGAAAATAAAAAAAAGTTTTAAGAAAAAATAGATAAGTAAAAAATAAAAATAAATAAAGAGCAACAGTAAAATAAAAGAACAGTAGGGAGGCCATATACAGAGGGTACCGGTACAGAGTCAATTACCGGTTAGTCGAGGTAATTGAGGTATATATATATATATATATATATATATATATAGAGAGAGAGAGAGAGAGAGAGAGAGAGAGAGAGAGAGAGAGAGAGAGAGAGAGAGAGAGAGAGAGAGAGAGAGAGAGAGAGAGAAAGAGAAAGAGAAAGAGAAAGAACAAACACCAAATTGGGACAAACACCAAACTGAGACTCTGCATGCAGAATTCTGCAAAAACATCCTCCGTGTACAACGTAAAACACCAAATAATGCATGCAGAGCAGAATGAGGCCAATACCCGCTAATTATCAAAATCCAGAAAAGAGCCGTTAAATTCTATAACCACTTAAAAGGAAGCGATTCCCAAACCTTCCATAACAAAGCCATCACCTACAGAGAGATGAACTTGGAGAAGAGTCTCCTAAGTAAGCTTGTCCTGGGGCTCTGTTCACAAACACAAACAGACCCCACACAGCCCCAGGACAACAACAACAACAACAACAACAACAACACAATTAGACCCAACCAAATCATGAGAAAACAAAAAGAGATTTACTTGACACATTGGAAAGAACAAACAAAAAAACAGCAAACTAGAATGCTATTTGGCCCTAAACAGAGAGTACACAGTGGCAGAATAGCTGACCACTGTGACTGACCCAAACTTAAGGAAAGCTTTGACTATGTACAGACTCAGTAAGCATAGCCTTGCTATTGAGAAAGGCCGCCGTAGGCAGACCTGGCTCTCAAGAGAAGGTGGAAACTGAGCTGCACTTCCTAACCTCCTGCCAAATGTATGACCATATTAGAGACACATATTTCCCTCAGATTACAGCGATCCACAGTGTGCCATCACAGCTGCAAGATTTGTGACCTGTTGCCACAAGAAAAGGGCAACCAGTGAAGAACAAACACCATTGTAAATACAACCCATATTTATGTTTATTTATTTTCCCATTTGTACTTTAACTATTTGCACATTGTTACAACACTGTATATATACATAATATGACATTTGAAATGTCTTTATTCTTTTGAAACTTCTGAGTGTAATGTTTACTGTTAATATTTATTGTTTATTTCACTTTTGTTTACTATCTACTTCACTTGCTTTGGCAATGTTAACACACGTTTCCCATGCCAATAAAGCCCTTAAATTGAATTGAATTGAATTGAGAGAGAGAGAGAGAGAGAGAGAGGGAGAGAGAGAGAGAGAGAGAGAGAGAGAGAGAGAGAGAGAGAGAGAGAGAGAGAGAGAGAGAGAGAGAGATGTGGGCTGACTGGCTTGCTGGCTGGGTGGATATCTTGGCTTGGTAGACTGTAATTGTTGTGTTTTTTCATGCAACTCCACAATGGCGCATTGAACTGAACAGTGGAACAGTGGAACTCCAAAAAGGCAGAAGGGTTGAAGCCGCCGGTAGGTCAACCCCCGGGCGGGCAAGGCTAGCCGGCGGGCCTGACAGGGCAGACACCAGGCTCTGTAGGAGAGCCAGGCATGGGTGCCAGGACCCCATCCCAATTCCCATTCCCATTCCCACCGCACCATAACCCCCACCAGGGGCAGGACAGGCAGGGGCTAGCCGGCCAAGCACCATGGACCGTGGGAGGGAGGGGAGACAGCAGGGAGAGCCAGGTCTGAGTGCCAGGACATTCCAGGCCCCAAGCCCCCATCAGAACATCACCGGGGGCAAGGCTGGCAGGGCTAGCCGGAGGCACCAGGGGCCATGGTTGGGACTGGGAGGGGACACAGCAGGGAGAGTCAGGCCTGAGTGCCAGCACACCTCCAGGCCTCCTCCAACACACCACCACATTACAGGCATTCGGCCACAGTAGCCAGCCCTGTTCAGTTCAATATAATTTAGTAAAGCAGCCATTGTGTCTCACTGTGTTTCAGCCATAGCAATAGAATGACTAGAACAGGCCCCTCAGACCACCACATCACCCCAGGCAGCTCAGTTCAAGACACCGCAGTCATCCCTATACAATACAATAAAGCTTACTACAAGCTCTATGCAGATGCAAGATTCGAGGTGTTGCAATGTCATTTTTCATCACAAAAGGGGTGGCTCCTTGTAATACGCTCCTGCATTCTACGTACTTTTTTGAGACGGCGTATCATTCCTTCCGCAGCTGTGGGGGCAGTGTTGTTTCTTGGTTCCTTGATCTGATCTATAAGCTATATAAGCTATTCATCAAAGTAGCCTATTTTGCATTGATAACCAAATATAATCTCAGCGACTGTTCAAACAGTAAACCAAACAACATGAATCCACCCAAAAAGGTATTTTGTTTAGAAGTAATAACTAGTGATGATTAAAGGCTATTGTGAAATGATAGAACCTGCTGTAGCCAACTAGATAGCCATGTGCTTTTTTCTCCTTTGACCAAAACATGACAACGTTCTATTTTTAGCTGAAATGGGAATGAATACACAAGCATCAAACTGGGATAATGTTTTAGGTTACACCGGCAAGTATAAGAATATTTGGCAGGGCCTATTTTTTAAAATTAAAAATCTAATTATTGAACATGGAGATGTAGGGAGCTAAAAAGGCTAGCTATGTTTTTAGTCAGGCTAGATCCCCCCCACAGCAGCCCTGCTCAATACATTATAGTTCACACACACACACACACACACACACACACACACACAACCCGGAGGCTCAATTAAATTGAATTGTATTACTGTTCTGTCTAAACATTGTGGCTGTATGTCCAAATGTTAGAGTCTGTTTAGGACAACAGAGAAATGAATCAGATTACCATGTATGGCCTGAATGGCTGAAGGCAAAGCAAACAAACACAGTCAGAGACATAGAGCTATTTTATATACATACATTTTAAAATGTTTGTAATTTAGCTAGCAAACACTCTTATCCTGACACTTACAGTACCGTGAGTTGCATACACTACATTTCTCGTACGTGTATGTGATGCAACTGGGTCACACAGGACCAGATCCAGGCCGCAAACCCCACCAGGCCAGCACAGTCAGCCCACCATGGGGAGTGTGGTGTAGGTAGAAAACAGAGGTAATAAGTGGAAACTATCGGAAGTGTGGCCCTCCAAATTCACACCCCAGCAGCTCTCTCTCCCAGTGTTAGTTTCCAGCCAACAGAAGAGCGAGAGAGAGAAAGAGAGAGAGAGAGAGAAACAGGAGAGAACGTTTTCTCGAGACGTTAACAAACACAACAACAACGGGGCTGTAAATATGCTGGAACACAATTTATACCTGAGAGAGAGAGCGAGAGAGAGAGGAAGGAAGGAAGGAAGGAAGGAAGGAAGGAAGGAAGGAAGGAAGGAAGGAAGGAAGGAAGGAAGGAAGGAAGGAAGGAAGGGAGGGAGAGCGTGGTAGAGGAAGGGGATGAGAGAGAGTGAGTCTGATATGAAATGGAGCTGTGCATAGTGCATTGTTGGGGATGCTTGGTGCGTGTGCGTGTGCATGCGTGTGTGTGTAGCATTCGGGAGACAGGCAGTCTGGCAGGCAGCTTTGTTTCATGCAGGGAGAGAGGGAGAGAGAGAGAGCGAGAGAAAGAGCGAGGGAGCGAGGGAGAGTGAGAGAGAAAGAGAGAGAGAAAACTCTCTTTCGCTTGGCTGGGTGGATGTGGTCCTGAAAAGAATGCTGGGTAGTGGGAGGGAGGGAAGACCGCTGAGCTTAGATCTGGACCACCAATAACTTTCAGGTCTCCTGGAGACACTCTCTGACTCACACGAAGGTGTGTGTATACTGTACACGCACGCACACACTGTAGCGTACACAATTACACACACATACTTATCTCAATCTCTACTATCCCCGTACAGTCATCTCCACATTCTTCAGCGCATGAGACAAGGCTCCAAGGTGGACGCTCCATGTTTTGACTTATATAGATAATAATATAGAAGGGGAGCGAAGAAGAAGGAGAAAAACTGTCCTGAATTCTAATTAATTATCTTTATTTACTCAGTCAAACGCCAGATCATAAAAGGCTTGAGCACAATTAACTTGAGAAGGATCAAACAAATAAAAACACATTTGAATAATTTAAAGGTGAGGGAGGTTTTGACACCAAAGCACTTCAAAGCTACAGTACCAGTCAAAAGTTTGGACACCTACTCATTCAAGGGTTTTTCTTAATTTTTTACTTTTTTCTACATTGTAGAATAATAGCGAAGACATCAAAACTATGAAATAACACAAATGGAATCATGTAGTAACCAAAAAAGTGTTAAACAAATGAAAATATATTTTATATTTTAGATTCTTCAAAGTAGCCACCCTTTGCCTTGATGACAGCTTTGCACACTCTTGGCATTCTCTCAACCAGCTTCATGAGGAATGCTTTTCCAACAGTCTTGTAGGAGTTCCCACATATGCTGAGCACTTGTTGGCTGCTTTTCCTTCACTCTGTGGTCCAACTCTGTGGTCCAACTCATCCCAAACCATCTCAATTGGGTTGAGGTCAGGGGGTTGTGGAGGCCAGGTCATCTGATGCAGCACTCCATCACTCTCCTTCTTGGTCAAATAGCCCTTACACAGCCTTGAGGTGTGTTTTGGGTCACTGTCCTGTTGAAAAACAAATGATAGTCCCACTAAAGCCAAACCAGATGGGATGGCGTATCGCTGCAGAATGCTATGGTAGCCATGCTGGTTAAGTGTGCTTTGAATTCTAAATAAATCACATACAGTGTCACCAGCAAAGCACCCCCACACTATCACACCTCCTCCTCCATGCTTCACGGTGGGAACCACACATGCAGAGATCATCCGTTCACCTACTCTGCGTCTCACAAAGACACAGCGGTTGCAACCAAAAATCTCAAATTTGGACTCATCAGACCAAAGGACAGATTTCCACCGGTATAATGTCCATTGCTCGTGTTTGCAGCAATTTGACCATGAAGGCCTGATTCACGCAGTCTCTTCTGAACAGTTGATGTTGAGATGTGTCTGTTACTTGAACTCTGTGAAGCATTTATTTGGGCTGCAATCTGAGGTGCAGTTAACTCTAATGAACTTATCCTCTGCAGCAGAGGTAACTCTGGGTCTTCCTTCTCATGAGAGCCAGTTTTATCAAATCAAATCAAATCAAATCCAACTTTATATGTCACATGGACGAATACAACAGGTGTAGACCTTAGCGTGAAATGCTTACTTACAAGCCCTTAACCAACAATGCAGTTCAAGAAAGAGTTAAGAAAATATTTACCAAATAAACTAAAGGGGGGGGGGGGGTCAAAGTAAATAGTACGGGTGGCCATTTGATTAATTGTTCACCAGCCTTATGGCTTGGGGGTAGAAGCTGTTAAGGAGCCTTTTGGTCCTAGACTTGGCGCTCTGGTACCGCTTGCCGTGCGGTAGCAGAAAGAACAGTCTATGACTTGGGTGCCTGGAGTCTTTGACAATTCTTTGGGCTTTCCTCTGACACCACCTAGTATATAGGTCCTGGATGGCAGGAAGCTTGGCTCCAGTAATGTACTGGGCTGTACGCACTACCCTCTGTAGAGCCTTACGGTCAGATGCCGAGTAGTTGCCTTACCAGGTGGTGATGCAACTGGTCAGGATGCCCTCGATGGTGCAGCTGTATAACTTTTTGAGGATCTGGGGACCCATGCCAAATAATTTCAGAAAAGGTGTTGTCGTGCCCTCTTCACGACTGTCTTGGTGTGTTTGGACCATGATAGTTTGTTGGTGATGTGGACACCAAGGAACTTGAAACTCTCCACCCGCTCCACTTTATCATAGCGCTTGATGGCTTTTGCAACTGCACTTGAAGAAACTTTAAAAGTAAATCTGTATTGACTGACCTTCATGTCTTAAAGTAATGATGGACTGTCGTTTCTCTTTGCTTATTTGAGCTGTTCTTGCCATAATATGGACTTGGTCTTTTATCAAATAGGGTTATCTTCTGTATACCACCCCTACCTTGTCACAACACAACTGATTGGCTCAAAGGCATTAAGAAGGAAAGAAATTCCACAAATTAACTTTTAACAAGGCACACCTGGTAATTGAAATGCATTCCAGGTGACTACCTCATGAAGCTGGTTGAGAGAATGCCAAGAGTGTGCAAAGCTGTCATCAAGGCAAAGGGCGGCTACTTGGAAGAATCAAAAATCAAAAATATATTTTGATTTGTTTAACACTTTTTTGGTTACTACATGATTCCATTTGTGTTATTTCATAGTTTTGATGTCTTCACTATTATTCTATACACACACACACACACACACACACACAGACAGACAGACAGACAGACAGACAGACAGACAGACAGACAGACAGACACACACACACACACAGACAGACAGACAGACACACACACACACACGCACACACACACACACACACACACACACACACACACACACCTATGGGCCCTGGTCAAAAGTAGTGCACTACAAAAATAAATAGGGTGCCATTTGGAATACAGATCTTCTCTTCACTGGAAGCCCTTTACCTTAGGTCACTGCTGGCTGGACAATTGATTATCCATGACCGATCTGCCTGCTCTGTCTGCATTTGTTCTACATTCAAACATCTAGCAGCCAGACTGCATGGTTAAAAAGAGAAATGGATGGCGGTTGGGCCAGTCAGTCTGACTAGATGTGTGTATGGTCTCATCTGGTCCCCACTGACTCAGACACATACATTATCCCTCATAACAAGGCCTAGGCAGAGATTAGCTAGCTAGCCAGCTAGGATGTTTATGTGTGTGTGTGTGTGTGTGTGCCACCTACTGTAGGCTGTGTGAGATGGTATGAATCAGGATGAGGGAAAAACCTATCATCCAACACCAAGCTACAAGAACATAAACAGAACAAAACAAAACAAAACACCAACCAATGAACCAGTCTTTCACTTAGGACATACCACAGAGCTAGCTGTTAGAGGAACAAGCTTGGTGACAGACACAGGGTGACCACAAACACTGAGTCACACAGAACACAGCTGCAATGAGGAATAATGCCATGGTAATAATAAGAAAGTTCTGAAAGGAAGAAATTCTTATTATTACCATCTATTGAATTCATTTTCAGGTAGCCTTACCTGTGTAATTGCACACACACTAACTTGGCTCACAATAAAAGAGGATGATAAAGAAAATAATGCAATACAACTGAGGTACTGCACATCATGAAGTATTACCACATCATAAGATTTACTGCAGATAATAAAATGTATTCTTTTAGGAGTTTAATTCGCATTCTTCCAAAGAATATGGCCTTCATTAAGGGGTTTAGCAAACTAAGTCATGAAAAGCTCCAATGAGTGTAAAAGCAAGGCAGAGGTTATGAGTTATACTTTAGCTGTGCTTGATCGAGCTTGCCTGGCACAATGGAACCAATGGAATAGCTCCAAAAGTGCAAACACCACCCATCTGACACTCCAGTCAGGCTCAAACAAATGCTCAAAGACTATTTGAACCCATGCAGGTCTGGTTGAGACCAGGCATTGTGCAACTCCATGGGCCTGGTTCCCTATTCTGCTACAGCTACATCACTGTATAGAAGGAGAGAGAGAGTGGAGCGAGGCCTGCATACATGTACATCTGCCTGCTGCCTACATTACGCAGGGGGCTTTGCACCAGTTTTACTGCCCTATAACCAACCCACAGCACACAGCTGGCAGCACTCCTTTATCTCTCTTTCTCTTTCTCTTTCTCTTTCGCTTTCTCTTTCTCTCCCCCCTCTCTCTCTCTCTCTCTCTCTCTCTGTCTCTCAGGGTGTGAGGTGCAGAGGGGGTTAATGCACACACTGGGATTTGCAAAGGCAGCTTTTGGGGTGTGTGTGTGTCTGTGTGTGTGTGTGCTCAGAGAACACCTGTGTCTGTAATCACTAATCACTTACAGCAGGGCCAAGTCAAACCTGTGGACAGACAAGAGCGCACCTTGTACCTTGTACCCTTGCTACCCTCTGCTCCCCCCCGCCCCCGGGCTCAGAACCTTTTATGTGAATGTTTACACGCGCTCAGGGACCACGCCTCCAACAGGCCAGCATGCCACCTCGCAAATCAGACACCTGTTGGCACATGTGTACCTACATGTGTGTGTACCTGTGTGTGTGTTGTTGTTGGCATGGTTTAGCAGGAGTTAAATCACTGAGTTCTTTCCGATGGCCTACTACTCTCTCTCTCTCTGACTTTCCCATCAGGGTCAGTACGAGAGGGTCATACACCTCTCTCAGTCACCTCCGACCTTTAACCTCTGATATCAGCACAGGATGTGGTCACAACAGGAAGATACACATCATATATCATCATAACCTTAACACCAACAAATAACATGGTCCGTTTTCTTTGCAGGCTGCTGTAGTAGTCTTGGTAGTGGCTGTAGTAGTAGTGACTAGGAGACATGAAGCAGAAATGAGGTGAGGTAACTAGCTAGAGTCTAGTACCGTAATTGTATTCCAAAGCTTTTTTTTTTTAATGCTGCATTTTCAAGGCTGACGGAATGCAATGTGACATTTTATTAAATACTGTAGTTTGGGGAATGGCCTCGTCTCCGAGTGAAGATCCTTGGAGCCAGATGATGTGATGACAGGGCTGCTGGCATCGAAACAAAATAATAGAAGTTACCAGGGAGAAGGGACGCAACAAGCAACAATTGGATCATTACATGTAAAAGAGTTGCATGCAAGGAGTCGAACAAAAGTGAGATTATGCTGAAATGGAAAGTATTACATTACATTTTTCAATAGAATCAAACATTTTCTGATGTGTTTAGATGAAATGCTATGTATGCTTGTACGTAGAACCCAACCATGCATGCTGTAATGCAATTAGCATGATAAGATGAGACGTTTGCTTTGCGTCCTAACCCAGTCATGCAGGCAGTAATACGAAGGAATAGGGACACATGCCAAAGAGTGTCTGACCCAATGCCAGCCTGCTGAGTGCCTCGCATTGTTACATATGAGAAGGTGTGATAATGAATGACTGCCACTGCTATATGCATGAGTGTAATTGGATACTCGCCAACTAATGTAGCTATTGATAGCTATGGTAAAAGGACCATTGACCTGAGAGGATGGCCAATAGATTGGGGCTAACATATGAGGTGTAAGCAGAGCATGACTAACGACCTAGTTGTTGGAGAGTGAGGGTGGAATTATACCTAGTGTGGCAGCTGTGTTCCCAGCTCCAGTTCTGAACGTGTGACCAGTGTAGCATTGAGGTGAAAGATAACACCTTTATACTACTTGAGAAAGGATAGAGGTGAAACAGAATTTGGACGAGGGTTGAAAAGAGGATGATGAGGAACAGAGTGGAGTCGAGCGTGAAGATATATTAGCATAAAGCACAAGACAGGTTTGAGTGTAAGTGCGGGCTATTATGATAGTAACCCAGGAACCCGATTTAGAATGCTTAAGAGTGAGGCTATAGTGATAGTGATCAGGGTGAAAAGACCAGATCAGAAAAAACAAAATCACATGAAGGAATGAAAGTGATAGAAGGAGTTGTGAACTCACCATTAGAAGGAAACTATGGAAAACCAGTAAGAAGACAGTCTTGCAAAAACGCCTTGTCTGAGGGCTGCTAGCATATGCTGTAGAGAATGAGAGCATTTCCCCGGCTATAAACATACCTATCGCTCTTGTAATTTCTTTGGCCCGATCAGAAGCAGCTGTGAAGGGCTGCATGAATGCAGAGGGGAGACGAAGTTGTGTTGTTGTTTTTTTGAGTTTCCGTCTTGCTCCGGTGGTAGGAATAGTGTGGTGATGTCGGCGTAAATGTGTCAACATGTTTGAGGTGTTGGCAGCTGCATAGGCTATTCTCATTGAGCAGTGGCGACATACTCTCTCTGTCCATCGTGGTTGTAATCTACTGGGAAGCCAAGATTGAAACGATGATGAAGATTCCTCCTGGTTTATCGATCCCACCACTCGCCATCGTACAGAACTAGTTCCCGGCTGCGCCTTACAAAAGGACAGTTTGAAATGCACCAATTAAGATGAAAATGTTGATTACAATGTGTGCATAGGCTCTAGTTGTTTTAACGTCCTGAAAAAAAATGTTCAGCTCAGATTTGTTCAAGAGGCAACAACGCAGCGTAGGTATAGCCTACAGGCCTAGTGTTTATATTTTGTAAATGTTTTTTTATGTATTCATTCCGGTTCACAGTGCGGACCGAACCGAAGTCCCTGTACTAAATGGTTCGGTATGAATACATGTACCATTACACCCCTGAAGGGCAATGAACTGCAGACTGCTGAGCCTGAAAATCCACCCAGAAGTACACAGATGGGAAGCATCCGTAGTAAAAACTGTCTAACACATAATGAGATCTTGAGATCGTAAAGGCACTGTTGCAAAATGACCATATACTGTAAACTCAAGGACCAACCATGAAAAGACACTTGAATAATAGTGTTATGAAAAACAGAGTGCTAACCAAGGACGGGTAGGTGCCAGATGACCTTGTGATGTCTCCTATCCCTCAGGGGACATTTCAGCGTCTGACAACACAGAAGCCAATGACGGTCATTGGAAAACTGTTGCTGAAAAACAGCAAGTGAGAGAACATGAGTATGTTGACATATAAATACATCCCCAAATTTACGCCCATTGGTTGAGAGTGAGGAAGGTGATAATTACAAGAATGAGAGCATAGGTTAAACAGCAAACGTGAGGAATGTGCATTATTGTGCCATGCTAATAGGCTATAAGATAAATAGGTGAATGACATTCCACACATGATAACAGAAAAGAGGAGAAGAAACAGGACACTATGCTGATGATGATACATTTGAATTAATTTCCACTATGCCCGTAGAATAGGAAACAAAGTGAATTATGTTATGCTTACTGAATGAAGATAAACGAACATTCAGATCAGCCTTCCTGATTGAACTTTTGTAAACTACATTATAAAACTCCAACATCCCTCACACAGACATCAACACAGCCCTGGCTGACAGAACAACCCAGCACGCACGCAGCTCTCTCTGAAAGCAGCACTGCAGCACTGCAGCAGTACACAGCTCTTAACGGGGGTTCACCCCGCTGTTGGTGGAAGTTCGAGACTGTCACCGACTGACAACTTCACCGTTGGTTGCGTAGCAACAGGGTCACACTCCATCTTGGCGTGCTGCCGCTGTGACAGTCGCTAGACGGGGAGCTCGGGCCCTAGCAACAAAGACATCAGATGCTACTTCCCACTGTTCATCTGCAGACACCTCAACCAATGTCCTAACGGCCGGTAGAGGGGGGAGAGAGGGGGTATGTTTCTGTGAGTACATTTCTGTGTGTGTGCTCTTCCTGTTTTTCTCTCTGTGTATGTGTGTGTGTGTGTGTTTCAATGTGTGTGTGTGTGTGTGTGTGTGTGTGTGTGTGTGTGTGTGTGTCTACTCCACTCTGCTCCACACAACGGAAGCTGTTCTCACGGGGGCTCGTCATCAGCTACAAAGAGACACTTCTGGGTGGCTGACTGGTCAAATAGGAGCACAATAACACACAGCTGCAGCGCTGTAGCTATAGCCAGCCCCTGTGGTGGACAGGAGCAGGGTTAGGAAACAATGGTGTGTGTGTGTGTCAATGGAGTGTGTATGGTGTGTGTGTGTATGTGGACAGGGATAGAGTGAGGAAACGATGCCATTACATGGAGAGGAAGTAGACAACTCTGGCCTCCACCTTTTTTGTGCTCCATCCACAACACAAAGTAGACTGAAACCTAATAATGGTGGTGGATCTATTTGCCATTTGAACCACTAGCACAAAGTTAATTTCATTTTGATATGTAAAATTAAATATGTTTTAGCTGAATTTCTAGGGATTTGATGTATGATGATGTTATGACATGTTTTTTACAATGTTTCTTACAATATGTGACATATCCAGTTGCCATATGGCCAAAACAAAAGTCAAAAAAATGTATTATTATTATTAGTTCTGTTTCTAAATCAGTATTCGTGTTCTGGAATTTCAATTGAAAAACACACAATTTTCCTTGAATAATGCCAGTAACCAAATGTCTCCCCATTACATTTTGAGTAAGATTCACAGTAATTTGACAAAAACCTAGATAAAAAGCAATTAGTTTACTTGTGTATTATGTTACTTGCTTCCTGCTTAACAATTATTCTTACATTTTGTTCAAGAGTTAAAGTCTACTCATTCCAATTGAAGGGCCTCGGAAGAGTCCTTTATTGTTATTTTTCGTCACTACCTCCCTGAGTTGGGAGTGGGTAATTTGCCCGCCTGGTGCCTTCCTTGTATGTGTTAGCCATTTCTTAGGCTCCTTCCCTGGAATCTAACTCTGATTCCCCATTACCCATGGTCACCATGGTATGCACAGAAAGAACCATTGATAAGGCATCACCGGTCGAGATTATAGTCACCAAAAGCATATGTGGTGCCTGAGAGTTCCCCGCATGGATTTTGGGTGTGAATAAATGCACGCATCCGCGAAGGTCAGCACTTGTTGGCATGTATTAGCTCTATAATTTCTGCAGTCATCCAAGTAACGTTGCAATCAAAGGAACCATAACTAATTTAATGAGCCATTTCACAGTTTCACTGTACCTGCAGTGTACTAAGACTTGCATGGCTTAATCTTTGAGACAAGACTGGCAGGATCACTCAGGTAGACCCCCACAACATTGAGGTGTACCTTGGCACACAGCGAGGCGCAAGGGCACAGTCCCTTAGTGATGGAGGAGACCCAAGCACACCCGTGCACACCCAGTGCCAAAGCCGTGGGAGCTGTGGGAGCCGAGGCACCGCTCGTGAGGTGTTCTGTTGGAGGGTTTTTTGCCGTATACCGCACAATGGAGCCAATGACAGGGTTTGATTTACACACCGTGTCTCTGATGCTGGCGGGTAACATGGACACCTGCAGGGTGTGAGAAACCAGGCGTAGGAGAACGAAAACGTAAATATTACACTCAGAACCACTTAAAATTATCAAAATTGCAACAGGATACAAATAGGAATAATACAAATAAGTGTTATTTGATGAGAAATAAGTTAAAAAAGGTATGTATAGGAGTTTATTTATAGGTGTAATGTCCCCTGGAGTGACAGCTATTTAATTTGGTGTGATACCATCTTCATGTTGTCACAAGCTGGGCTTGAACTCAGGTCTCAGATGTGGAGAGTTGGGTGTTCTACCCCTAAGCCACAGAGGAGGTATAGTAGGACCCAAACGAAACACTCAAGGCAATACTCCAGGCAAAGTAGATTTAATATAAAAAAAGGTATTTCTTTGCACTTCAAAAGTTCTTCTCAGAAAGAGGTATACTAACAGAGGTACAGTAAACAAAACAGGAGGACAAAACAAAATAACTCCACGAGGGGAGAAAAACAAAATAAAGATAACTTAGAAAAGCTTACTCGGAAAGACTCTGTGGGACACAGCAGGAGACACATAGCCAGGACTCAAAGACCAAGTGAGGAACAAGGGGAAAAAACACAGCTAAAATACTCTAGGGGAAACAAGGCACAGGTGACCTGGATAAAGCTAATAAGGACACACGAGGAAGAACTAAGGCAGAGGGGAACACAGATGACCTCTAGAGGCCCGGAGACAAACAGGAGGCAGGAAGCTGACACATGTCACACCAAGGGAAAAAAGCTGTCACACCAGTGGAAATCTCAGGCTGTATGGTCCATATTTGGCCTTATTGTGTACCATTTGATTTCACCACAACAAAAATGTAATTTATTTATAAACTTCAATTTGTTTAATACATTCAAAAGGCATCACACCAAAGGACTAAGAAATGCACCCTTTTATAGCAATAGCAGAAAAGTGCTATATTTTGTTAAATATTTCTGATTAAGTTCACAATATGTCCAGACCATGTGCTCCAGAAATGTCTTGTGTACTTCCTCATTGCAAGAGTACCGTCTCCCCAGTGCAATGGTGCCCAAATGCTGGCTTGTTGTTAATCACAGAATTGTGTCACACCATGTGGACATTGATTTTAGGGACAAGATTTAATCAATCAGAACTATTTGGAAATATCATGAATGGACTTGGGGACTACTGTTTCTTGAAATAGACATAGGGAATTGTATTAATGTTTTCATGAATTAACTTACGTTAAAAGTTCCACAAACGTACTTGGGACAGTCACACGGTTGGATAATTACAATGTTAGGTTCAAAATTGTAAGTAAACAAATAATACACTGCATGAATTTACTCATGATCCAAGTAAAAAAATTTAGCTTTTGGTAATATGCCACAATTTTATCAAATGTATCCAAGTTTGACATCATGAACAAAAAACTACCCATGTCAACTACCCATACACCATGGGGACACAAAACCCACTGACTGTGGTGCTTTTCTCCTGGAGTATTTTTTGTGTCCACACCTCTCCTGAGAATACCACTGTTGATGATGGCTGGCTGAATGTGGGTCCTGGCAGAGGCTGCTGAGGGCTCGGTAGTAGTGCTGGACAGGGCTAGGTACAGTGGGGGAAAATAGTATTTAGTCAGCCACCAATTGTGCAAGTTCTCCCACTTAAAAAGATGAGAGAGGCCTGTCATTTTCAACATAGGTACACGTCAACTATGACAGACAAATTGAGGAAAAAAAATCCAGAAAATCACATTGTAGGATTTTTTATGAATTTATTTGCAAATTATGGTGGAAAATAAGTATTTGGTCACCTACAAACAAGCAAGATTTCTGGCTCTCACAGACCTGTAACTTCTTCTTTAAGAGGCTCCTCTGTCCTCCACTCGTTACCTGTATTAATGGCACCTGTTTGAACTTGTTATCAGTATAAAAGACACCTGTCCACAACCTCAAACAGTCACACTCCAAACTCCACTATGGCCAAGACCAAAGAGCTGTCAAAGGACACCAGAAACAAAATTGTAGACCTGCACCAGGCTGGGAAGACTGAATCTGCAATAGGTAAGCAGCTTGGTTTGAAGAAATCAACTGTGAGAGCAATTATTAGGAAATGGAAGACATACAAGACCACTGATAATCTCCCTCGATCTGGGGCTCCACGCAAGATCTCACCCCGTGGGGTCAAAATGATCACAAGAACGGTGAGCAAAAATCCCAGAACCACACGGGGGGACCTAGTGAATGACCTGCAGAGAGCTGGGACCAAAGTAACAAAGCCTACCATCAGTAACACACTACGCCGCCAGGGACTCAAATCCTGCAGTGCAAGACGTGTCCCCCTGCTTAAGCCAGTACATGTCCAGTCCCGTCTGAAGTTTGCTAGAGTGCATTTGAATGATCCAGAAGAGGATTGGGAGAATGTCATATGGTCAGATGAAACCAAAATAGAACTTTTTGGTAAAAACTCAACTCGTCGTGTTTGGAGGACAAAGAATTCTGAGTTGCATCCAAAGAACACCATACCTACTGTGAAGCATGGGGGTGGAAACATCATGCTTTGGGGCTGTTTTTCTGCAAAGGGACCAGGACAACTGATCCGTGTAAAGGAAAGAATGAATGTATCGTGAGATTTTGAGTGAAAACCTCCTTCCATCAGCAAGGGCATTGAAGATGAAACGTGGCTGGGTCTTTCAGCATGACAATGATCCCAAACACACCGCCCGGGCAACGAAGGAGTGGCTTCGTAAGAAGCATTTCAAGGTCCTGGAGTGGCCTAGCCAGTCTCCAGATCTCAACCCCATAGAAAATCTTTGGAGGGAGTTGAAAGTCCATGTTGCCCAGCGACAGCCCCAAAACATCACTGCTCTAGAGGAGATCTGCATGGAGGAATGGGCCAAAATACCAGCAACAGTGTGTGAAAACCTTGTGAAGACTTTTTTCCCCCACTGTATGCACGCACCTCTTTTCCGTTATTTATTTTTTATAATTTTTTGAAACAAGTTATGTTTTTCATTTCACTTCACCAATTTTGACTATTTTGTGTATGTCCATTACATGAAATCCAAATAAAAATCAATTTAAATTACAGGTTGTATTGCAACAAAATATGAAAAACGCCAAGGGGGATGAATACTTTTGCAATGCACAGTATGGGTGTGTGTTTATGTGTGTGTGCATCTCTCTCAGTGTGTGTGTGTTTATGTGCCTGCATATGTCAGGCGTACGTGTGTGTATGCAGTGCATTCCGAAAGTATTCAGACCCCTTGACTTTTTCCATATTTTGTTACGTTACATCCTTATTCTAAAATTGATTAAATTGTTTATTCCCCTCATTATTCTACACACAATACCCCATAATGGCAAAGCACATTATTTTTATATTTTTTTAAATATGACATTTACATAAGTATTCAGACCCTTTACTCAGTACTTTGCTGAAACATCTTTGGCAGCGATTACAGCCTTGAGTCTTCTTGGGTATGACACCACAAGCTTTGCACACCTGTATTTGGGGAGTTTCTCCCATTCTTCTCTGCAGATCCTCTCAAGCTCTGTCAGGTTGGATGAGGAGCGTTGCTGCACAGCTATTTTCAGGTCTCTCCAGAGATGTTCGATCGGGTTCAAGTCCGGACTCTGGCTGGGCCACTCAAGGACATTCAGAGACTTCTCCCAAAGCCACTCCTGCGTTGTCCTGGCTGTGTGTTTAGGGTCGTTGTCCTGTTCGAAGGTGAACCTTCGCCCCCAGTCTGAGGTCCTGAGCGCTCTGGAGCAGGTTTTCATCAAGGATCTCTCTGTACTTTGCTCTGTTCATCTTTGCCTGGATCCTGACTAGTCTCCCAGTCCCTGCCGTTGAAAAACATCCCCATATCATGATGCTGCCACCACCATGCTTTACCATAGGGATGGTGCCAGGTTTCCTCCAGACGTGACGCTTGGCATTCAGACCAAAGAGTTCAATTTTGGATTCATCCAACCAGAGAATCTTGTTTCTCATGGTCTGAGAGTCTTTAGGTGCCTTTTGGCAAACTCCAAGCGCGTTGTCATGTGCCTTTTACTGAGTAGTGGCTTCCGTCTGGCCACTCTACCATAAAGGCCTGATTGGTGAAGTGCTGCAGAGATGGTTGTCATTCTGGAAGGTTCTCTCATCTCCACTGAGGAACTCTAGAGCTCTGTCAGCATGACCATTGGTTTCTTGGTCACCTCCCTGACCAAGGACCTTCTCCCCTGATTGCTCAATTTGGCCGGTCGGCCAGTTCCTGGAAGAGTCTTGGTGGTTCTAAACTTCCTCAGTTTAAGAATGATGGAGGCCACTATGTTCTTGGGGACCTTTAATGCTGCAGAAATGATTTTGTACCCTTCCCCAGGTCTGTGCCTCAGCACAATCCTGTCTCTGAGCTCTACGGACAATTCCTTCGACCTCATGGCTTGGTTTTTGCTCTGACATGCACTGTCAACTGTGGGACCTTATATAGACAGGTGTGTGCCTTTCCAAATCATGTTCAATCAATTGAATTTACCACAGGTGGACTCCAATCAAGTTGTAGAAACATCTCAAGTATGATCAATGGAAACAGGATGCACCTGAGCTCAATTTCGATTCTCATAGCAAAGGGTCTGAATACTTACGTAAATAAGGTATTTATAAAAAATACTGTTTTCGCTTTGTCATTATGGGATATTGTGTGTAGATTGCTTTTTTATTTATTTAATCATTCTTATAATAAGGCTGAAACGTAACAAAATGTGGAAAAAGTCAACGGGTCTGAATGCTTTCCGAAGGCGCTGTATATACAGTCAGGTCAGTGGAGGCTGCTGAGGGGAGGACGGCTCATAATAATGGCTGTAACGGCGCAAATGGAATGGCATCAAACACATGAAAACCATGTGTTTGATGTATTTGATACCATTTCACTTATTCCGCTCCAGCCATTACCACGAGCCCGTCCTCCCCAATTAAGGTGCCACCAACCTCCTGTGAGTCAGGTCCATAATTATTGGCACCTTTGATAAAGATGAGCAAAAAATACTATAAAATAAATAATTCAAATACTGAGCTATATTGTATGTTAAAAAATATGGGGAAATTATATTATTTTATACTAATACAATTGGCCAGCGAAATATATTTTGTTTAGATGACATGAAAATAGAGCTCTTTGGCCACGCACACCAGTGGTGGGTTTGGTGTTGAAAAACAGAAGCATATGCAAAAAAGTACCTCCCTCATACCTACGGTAAAATATGGTGGTGGATCTTTGATGTTATTGGGCTATTTGCTTCCACGGGTCCTGGGGCCCTTGTTAAGGTCAACGGCATAATGAACTTTACCAAGTACCAAGACATTTTAGCCAAAACCTGGTTGCCTCTGCCAGGAGGCTGACACTTGTGTGTCTTCCAGAAAGACAATAAGCCCAAGCACTAATCATAATCCACAAAGAAATGGTTAGTTTACCACAAAATGTAAATATTGCAATGGCCATCTCAGTCTCCGGACTTGAACCCCATTGAAAACCTGTGGTTTGAATTGAAGAGGGCAGTCCATAAGAGCAGACAAAGGATATCAAGGATCTGGAAAGATTCTTCATGGAGGAATGGTCTAAGATCCCTCCCAACATGTTCTCCAATCTCATAAAACATCTTAGAAAAAGGCCCAGTTGTTATCCTTGCAAGGGGAGGGTGCTAGAGTATTTTGACCCCTATCTTCAAAACATTTTTTAAAATTACTTTTTATACAAGATCTCTTTCTCTGAGCAATTGTAGTAGTACAAATTAATTTCCCAATTATTTTGGGTGCCAATAATTCTGGACCTGACTGTATGTACGTGTGTGTAGGAGTACAAGCCACTGTAGAGTTAGATTGAGTATGACGAAGCAAGTTCCTAAAGCAGTGGAATCATTAAACAGTTCATTCAGGAAGCCAACAGGTCATGACATAATTTCCTCGCTGCCAGTCCAGGATGCAACAATATGAGTTACTAGCTCCACCACTGTTGATTATCAGGGCTTCTCTTACATGAAAATGTCCATTGTACAGTTAGTTTACAGAGTGAGGGACATTGGGCATCCAAAACCAATCCTTCAAGTGGAACTGAGAGTGTTTTAACTACTTTGCAGATATGAAACTAACAGACAATCATGATATCAATCAAAAATATCAAATTCCCAGTTTATGCTTCAAAACTAACTTTATAAGAGGTTTTAAAAATAGGTTCTATTTGGCTAAAAATTCCATGACGTACAGTAAGGTATTGTTGGCAGAATAGATGGATACAGTTCAATGCATGATTAATATACACTGAACAAAAACATAAATGCAACATGTAATGGGTTGATCCCATGTTTCATGAGCTGAAATAAAAAATCACAGACTTTTCCATATGCACAAAAAGCGTATTTCTCTCAAATTTTGTGCACAAATTTGTTTATATGCCTGTTAGTGAGCATTTCTCCTTTGCCAAGATAATACATCCATGTGACAGGTGTGGCATATCAAGAAGCTGATTAAACAGCATAATGATTAGGTGTTGTGCACCTTGTGCTGGGGACAATGAAAGTCCACTTTAAAATGTGCAGTTTTGTCGCACCTTCACAATGCCACGGATGTCTCAAGTTTTGAGGGAGCGTGCAATTGGCATGCTGACTGCAGGAATGTCCACCAGAGCTGTTGCCAGAGAATTGAATGTTCATTTCTCTACCCTAAGTTGCCTCCAACAGCGTTTTAGAGAATTTGGCAGTACGTCCAACCGGCCTCACAACCGCAGACCTCGTGTAACCATGCCAGCCCAGGACCTCCACATCCGGTTTCTTCACCATTGGGATCATCTGAGGGGGTGTGTGCTGAGGAGTATTTCTGTCTGTAATAAAGCCCTGTTGTGGGGAACAACTCATTCTGATTGGCTGGGCCTGGTTCCCCAGTGGGTGGGCCTGGCTGCCAAGTGGCCCACCCATGGCTGCACCCCTGCCCAGTCATGTTAAATGCATAGATTAGGGCCTAATGAATTTATTTCAATTGACTGATTTCCTTATATAAAATGTAACTCAGTACAATCTTTGAAATTGTTGCATGTTATGTTTATATTTTTGTTCAGTATATTTGGCAGGGAGGCAAGTTCCCATTCAGTTATCAAAACGTGGGTTGGGACAAGCAAGCATTGGCAGGCAAGCAAGCTGCAGGATGAGCAGGCTACTATTCTCCATCGTTTATCAGTAAAATCTTGACGGCCAACTAGCTGAAAAAGTTTGAGAGGGTATATCTAGATAGTGTTTCCTTGTTAGATTTGAGCTAATCTCGCTCTGCCTAGCATTAGTTGTTGTTCTTGTTGTTGTTGATGTGCATAGGCAACTGAGGGAGAGAGCCTACCTTTTCATGGTTGTTTGATCATTAGGACTGTGAAGTTCCCAAATGTAAGAGGACTCCCGTGGTATTGACATATTTGCAGAAATCCATTCAGGTGTATTTTGTGGCTTTTGGTGAATGCGTTTTAATGATCTAAAGTTGCGCTGTTGCAACTGCCTGTAAACACACAGTCCAGTTCAAAGTGAATGATGGCAGGCCTGTGTGGCAAATAGTTTATTTGCATATAGGCCTACTGTAGCTCTGATTGGCTATGGAGCACCGGTCTGCGTAGACACCGGTCCTGGACAAGACAGATGTTTTTAATAGGTTTTATTTACTGCAGTGTCTATTTATTGTCCAAACAAAATTCTATATTGCTATAGAACATTCTATGAATTTATGAAAACGTGAAAATGACCATATCTAAGTGCTCGCTTGTCAGAAAATGTAAAAAGAAAAGGTGTAATATTTTTCCTGGGGGGTGGATATTAACAGATTTTAATAATATTTCATGTTGCTAAACAACTGTCAGTTCCACTTAAAAGTTCATTATCATAATTTTCACAATGTACATGTACTGTGCCTTCAGAAAGTATTCACACCACTTGACTTTTTCCAAATGTTGTTGTGTTACAGCCTGAATTTTAAATTGATAAAATGTTCTCTCAAAGAAGGGCTCCTATTGGTAGATGGGTAAAAAAATAAAATAAACAGGCATTTTATCCCTTTGAGCATGGTGAAGTTATTAATTACACTTTGGATGGTGTATCAATACACCCAGTCACCAGGGGCGGTGTGTTCATTAGGGCGATATGGGCGACGCACTGCAAAACGGGAAAAGGAAGGGATTTTTTTTCTAATCAATTATATCACGGCAACAGTAGTTATCAGTGTTCTAATCTAGACGTCTGATCTGCCACTAAATGTCCAATCAGGCTAAAGTCGTGCTTCAAATGGCCCCGCCCCTTTTGGGGCGATTTCAGTCAGGTTGAAAATCGCCCCAGAAGTCTCTCATAGACTCTCATGTATAATCTTTTTTTTTCAAATATCAGAGCTTTCAATACAATCTCTATGGGTTCCGGGAGGGCTTGCACTTACGCGCTTTCGTCATACGTAACATAACCATGAACGTAACTAAGAAAAGAGCGGGTAGCAGCGTCAATCAATTCACGTACTACTGTCAAGATGGCTAGCGTTCAGTGCAACTTCGATTGTCTCTTTGAAAGAAGTTCATTTTTGTCGGCGAACAAATCAAGATAAATTGGCAACGAAACAATTAGGACCTCCCAGACCAAATTTAATAATTCAACAGGTTTCTACTAAAGGGGGAAAGTCCTACACCCGAGGATTTTCCAAAAAATTGGTACGAACGAAAAACCTGGCTAGCAGGCTGCGATGTAGCTAATGCAGTCTTCTGCTACCCCTGCTTACTCTTTCACCCTGAAGGCGGCAAGGCAGACAGCACCGCTTGGACAGCGACTGGTGTAACGGACATGCACCATCTTTCAGAAAAGATTAAGAAACATGAGCTGTCAAAGACCCACATGGATAGCTGTTTGAGATTGTCTGCTTTGGGGAGAGTGAACATTGCCACTCAACTGGATGAGGGATACAGGCTAGCTGTCCGCCGCCACAACGATGAGGTTAGCAAGAACCGCCACATCCTCAGCCGGCTAATCCAGTGTGTGAAGTTTTGCGGAGTGTTTGAGTTAGCTTTGCGAGGCAAAGATGAAACTGAGGGCTCCACCAACCCTGGTATTTTTCTTGGACTTGTCAACTTTGTGGCACAATTAGATGAGGTGTTTTATGGAAATGCATATTGTTTATGCAGTGTTGAGGAATGTGAAAGAACACCCTTGATTATTTTTACTGTGATAACTTATTTTGCTTTTGTAAGCCAACACTTTTGAGATCAGTCAATAAATGCTTCTGGTATTGACTTATATGCTGCCCCTGTCTTCATGTTGTTGCTGGACATATCTTTTTTTAAATGTGTGTAGGTCACCTAAATCATCAGAAAAATTGCCCCCCCTGAGAATTTTTTCAGGAGCCGCCACTGCCAGTCACTACAAAGATACAGGCTTCCTTCCTAACTCAGTTGCCAGAGAGGAAGGAAACCACTTAGGGATTTCACCTTGAAGCCAATGGTGACTTTAAAACAGTTACAGAGTTTAATGGCTGTGATAGGAGACAACAACATTGTAGTTAATCCACAATACTAACCTAATTGACAAAGTGAAAAGAAGGAAGCCTGTACATAATTTAAAAAAATAGTCCAAAACATGCATCCTGTTTGCAACAAGGCACTAAAGTAATACTGCAAAGCAACTCCTGCATAATTATGCATTTCATGCAGTGAAATTATTCAACAAATGTTAATTTTGTCTCGGGAACAGGAGTGGAGAATTATGATTTCTTTCTTTCAGCATCTCTTGAGAAAATGTGAATGTGCGTGTACAGTCGTGGTCAAACGTTTTGAGAGTGACACAAATACTAATTTTCAGCTGGAGCTGAAGGATGGGACTAATAACAACTAACAAAAACTAATAGCAACAAGATAACCAATGTAAAGCATACTGTGTCCATAATATAGTCAAGGGGTATGAATACTTTCTGAATGTACTATGTATATAAAACACAGGAAAATCCAGTTTCTGACTGCACTGGGCCTTTAAAGACTACTGAAAGAAAAGTCAGATTGCAAAATCTATTCTCACATTCCCACTTTCCTAACCACATACAATGTGAGGTCTATGCGTCGTTACACTGCAAAGCCAAACCAGCCAGCTAAAATCATTCTGTAGCCTCTAGCTATTGATTCCGCTATCATAGCAGTAACACATTGACTGAAGCATCAGAGGGACTTTTCTTCTCTCTTTCTCTGCTCCAGTTTTCCTCACACGTCCTTTCACCTTTCTCCTCCGCTCCCCTCAGCAAGACCACCCCTGCAGTACACGTCTGGCTCACTGGAGCGAAGCATCTCACACACACACATACATGCACACTCACACACACACACACACACACACACACACACACACACACATAGCACGCTCACATGCATGTGATTCATTTTCACATGTACAGTGGGGAGAACAAGTATTTGATACACTGCCGATTTTGCAGGTTTTCCTACTTACAAAGCATGTAGAGGTCTGTAATTTTTATCATAGGTACACTTCAACTGTGAGAGACGGAATCTAAAACAAAAATCCAGAAAATCACATTGTATGATTTTTTAAGTAATTAATTTGCATTTTATTGCATGACATAAGTATTTGATACATCAGAAAAGCAGAACATAATATTTGGTACAGAAACCTTTGTTTGCAATTATAGAGATCATACGTTTCCTGTAGGTCTTGACCAGGTTTGCACACACTGCAGCAGGGATTTTGGCCCACTCCTCCATACAGACCTTCCCCAGATCTTCAGGTTTCGGGGCTGTCGCTGGGCAATACGGACTTTCAGCTCCCTCCAAAGATGTTCTATTGGGTTCAGGTCTGGAGACTGGCTAGGCCACTCCAGAACCTTGAGATGCTTCTTACGGAGCCACTCCTTAGTTGCCCTGGCTGTGTGTTTCGGGTCGTTGTCATGCTGGAAGACCCAGCCACGACCCATCTTCAATGCTCTTACTGAGGGAAGGAGGTTGTTGGCTAAGATCTCGCGATACATGGCCCCATTCATCCTCCCCTCAATACGGTGCAGTTGTCCTGTCCCCTTTGCAGAAAAGCATCCCCAAAGAATGATGTTTCCACCTCCATACTTCACGGTTGGGATGGTGTTCTTGGGGTTGTACTCATCCTTCTTCTTCCTCCAAACACGGCGAGTGGAGTTTAGACCAAAAAGCTATATTTTTGTCTCATCAGACCACATGACCTTCTCCCATTCCTCCTCTGGATCATCCAGATGGTCATTGGCAAACTTCAGACTGGCCTGGACATGCGCTGGCTTGAGCAGGGGGACCTTGCGTGCGCTGCAGGATTTTAATCCATGACGGCGTAGTGTGTTACTAATGGTTTTCTTTGAGACTGTGGTCCCAGCTCTCTTCAGGTCATTGACCAGGTCCTGCCGTGTAGTTCTGGGCTGATCCCTCACCTTCCTCATGATCATTGATGCCCCACGAGGTGAGATCTTGCATGGAGCCCCAGACCGAGGGTTTTTGACCATCATCTTGAACTTCTTCCATGTTCTAATAATTGCGCCAACAGTTGTTGCCTTCTCACCAAGCTGCTTGCCTATTGTCCTGTAGCCCATCCCAGCCTTGTGCAGGTCTACAATTTTATCCCTGATGTCCTTACACAGCTCTCTGGTCTTGGCCATTGTGGAGAGGTTGGAGTCTGTTTGATTGCGTGTGTGGACAGGTGTCTTTTATACAGGTAACGTGTTCAAACAGGTGCAGTTAATACAGGTAATGAGTGGAGAACAGGAGGGCTTCTTAAAGTAAAACTAACAGGTCTGTGAGAGCCAGAATTCTTACTGGTTGGTAGGTGATCAAATACTTATGTCATGCAATAAAATGCAAATTAATTACTTAAAAATCATACAATGTGATTTTCTGGATTTTTGTTTTTGACTCCGTCTCTCACAGTTGAAGTGTACCTATGATAACAATTACAGACCTCTACATGCTTTGTAAGTAGGAAAACCTGCAAAATCGGCAGTGTATCAAATACTTGTTCTCCCCACTGTACATGGGTCAGAAATGAGCTGTGAATGCAGGTGGCATGAGCATTCAAATGCTCACACATAATCAGTGACTACAGGTACTGTCTCTTCCCCTGCCCATCAGTGACAGAGCTATAGGAGTGGCGACATCTGTATGGTATCATCAGGGGGATTGGGACTACTCAGCTGAGAGTTTGTGTGTTCATGGGGGTTGTGTCTCTCTCTCTTTGTGTCTTATCAAGGACAGCTGAGTCACAGCCTCCCTTTGTCTGCCCTACACAATA
Organism: Coregonus clupeaformis; assembly: GCF_020615455.1. Lineage (NCBI taxonomy): Eukaryota > Metazoa > Chordata > Actinopteri > Salmoniformes > Salmonidae > Coregonus > Coregonus clupeaformis. The sequence goes on from NC_059206.1 coordinate 53,777,576, forward strand.
GACCCAGGCTAGGCTGAGCGGTTACTCAGCTAGCTAGCTTGCACACACACACCCAGCGCATTCATCACTCCTGACAACACAGCCCCAGAATAAAGCCTCACAGCCAGGATGACCAGGGGATAGGAGGACCAGACACAGGACTCTGTCTGGACAACCATGACAACATCCTCTTCCCAGAAACAATGCCTAACGCATAATCTAGTCATATTAGAGTTAGACTAATGTTGCTGATGAAGGCTTGAAATTGTGGCCGGAAGGCGTCCATTGTGACTGCTGATAATAATACATCTAAGTAGCTAAAACTTTATTTGCCGTCTTTTTCATACTAATGTTTCAGTCCAGTTTATAGTCGTCATACTATGTAGGCTAATTAATGAACCAAAGATGACTCCCACTAACTCCATCATGATAAGGTCATAGAATGTCTGGACCATAAAGTCCTCCCCACCCCCCTTGTCTTGGTCGGTCAGTCCATGGGAGAGCTTTCCTCTCTTTCTTTTTGTGCAGACTGGCTGGCCGAACATCTCTTTGTGCTGCAGATAGACTAGACTGGATGGCCGAACATCTCTTTATGCTGCAGATAGACTAGACTGGCTGGCCGAACATCTCTTTGTGCTGCAGATAGACTAGACTGGCTGCCCGAACATCTCTTTGTGCTGCAGATAGACTAGACTGGCTGGCCGAACATCTCTTTGTGCTGCAGATAGACTAGACTGGCTGGCCGAACATCTCTTTGTGCTGCAGATAGACTAGACTGGCTGGCCAACATGAACTCATACTGTGATTCAGTAATGCGATCTAATTCACTGGAAGACGTAGCTAGTTGGATGAGTCTCCCTCCAGGCCCTGGCAGCCCGCATGGTCATCTCTGTTTATCCTCCGACGCACAGAAAAATTAGCCATGATTCTAATTCAGCCTGGGGAGGGATGGAGGGAACAGTCTCTCCATCCTCCATTTATCCATCTCCCCTCGGCCTGATGACACCGTTAGCACAGGGCCATGCTCCCCATTCACCCAAAATCCACATCTTCAGACACACAGAGACTGAGGCAGAGACTGGAGACAAACATGGTTGCAGATGGGGTGTATGACTATCTGTTCACAGTATCATCATTTAAAGTAAAGCCAAGAGAATCTAACCAGATAATGTAGTACGTTTTTATTGGGTGTTACGGTTAAAGGAGAACACAAAGTGAATACTGATACAACACCTTGAGTAAACCAGTCTTTAACTTCCTTGCACCCTATGTTTGGAATAATCTCCAAAATACGTTTCAATTGGATGCTTTGGTGTCCCTAGGGCAATTTAGACAGCTGACAGAGGATTATTATCTCCCGAGTGGCGCAGTGGTCTAAGGCACTGCATCGCAGTGCTAGCTGTGCCACTTAAGATCCTGGTTCAAATACAGGCTCTGTCGTAGCTGGCCGCGACTGGGAGACCCATGGGGCGGCGCACAATTGGCCCAGGGGACGTAATGGCCGGCAGGGATGTAGCGCAGTTGGTAGAGCATGGTGTTTGCAACGCCAGGGTTGTGAGTTCGAATCCCACGGGGGGCCAGTATAAAAAAAATAATGTATGCACTCACTAACTGTAAGTCACTCTGGATAAGACTGTCTGCTAAAGGACTATAATGAAGAATGTGTTTGTTTTCTATGCTTGCCTATTGATGTTAGTTTTTGTATTGTGCAGGGCTCATTTGCAAGAGACTTTAGTCTCAATATGACTTTCCTGTTGAAATAAAGGTAAATAATTAAACACTATTCTAAAGATAAGAATTTCTACATGAAGACACCTTCAAATATCGAACAGTATACGTGTTGAAATGAATTCTCAGTGTGTGCATTTTGTTCTCCTTGCCATAAGAGCTGAGAGGAACAGTCTTTAATAATTATGTAATTTGCATACATAGCTATACAAATCTTGAATGCATATTTCCCATAAATCATTAGAAAAAGGAAGAGACATGAGCAGTAACATCATTTCACATGAGCTTTATGTTCCCAGTATGTTTGATGCCCCTTCCCCTATATCAGAAGTAGACTACCCCCGTCTCACCCCCCTTTCCTCTCCTCCCTCACATGCCCAGACTGTGATTGATGTGGAAGGATGCTGAAGGACAACCTGCCTGTGTTCCAGGGGCGAGCTCAGAGACCCAGGCCTCTGGGGGAGTGAACCCAGGCTCAGTGAGCCCTCCTGGGGGTAGACGCCGCAGGCTAGCCCCAGGCTTAGGCCAGGGCCTAACAAAGGCAACACACTGGGCCAAGGACATCCAGTCATACAACCAGTCAGACACATAGAATACAGTATAATGGCTATAGGTAATACTCACTTTATAAAGTATGCAAAACCTTTTAACAGAGATGACATTAGTATGTAGTATGATTTATATAGGAGAGTCCCAGTGTGTATTCTGTGTCTGAATAATGAGAGCTCATTGTGAGCATAGCGACATGTGGCAGAGACTATATCGAGAGGAAACAGAGCTTTTCTCAGGTATATTGTTTGAGTCAAAGCAGTGCAACACATAAGATAAGACATCCCCCAGACATACGAGATGGTTTCTCCTAAAATAGAGAGGCTTTAGTGGCTGAATGGTGGAGTGAAGGGGGAGATGTTCTCAGGATACGGGAGAAAGAAAATGTCTAGACAGTGAGAACGTTCAGTGGCTGCATCCATACAGCCGCCAAATATTTCAGGCAGGTAAAAACCACAGTACAACACCCACATTTTTTTCACCTCTTCTGTTAGTAAATTTTTTTAATTGCTAAATAAAAAAATGATGACCAACAACTTCCACAAATTCTACAGCTCATCATCTGTGCACCGTCTGGCTGGTAGTCTCGCCTCGCTGGGGTTAAAACGCCGTAATGATGCTATACCATGTTCCAACGCCTCATTCCCACTCCCTCGTTCCAATGTCAATGAGATGCAAATGGGGGTGCGTCACATTCAATAGTTGGGTGAGTCATGTGACCTAAAGGTCTAAGGTCAGAGGGCGCCAGGAGGCCCAGTGTCACAGATGAGGACTCACCCCGTTGGGTTTCAAAGAGTCGCTCCTTTGCATATGGAATCGCCCAATAGCATTATAGCATTGTTTACAATCTAACATATACCACACTTACCAGGCAAGTGATCATCGGAATCACAATAGTTTCAGTCACTGAAAATCTAAACCCATTGATCGATCAAATAAAAATGAAAATCACCTCATAGGCAGGTGCACATTTAGACAGATGGGTTTGTATATACAGGCAACTGCTAAAATAATTGAAACACTTGAGTAAATGAGAGTTACAATGTTTATTGAAAGCAGGTGCTTCCACACAGATGTGGTTCCTGAGTTAATTAAGCAATTAACATCCCATCATGCTTAGGGTTATGTATAAAAATGCAGCGCAGGCTCCCATGGCTATGCCCCCATAGGATGACAATAACCCCATCCAAAGAGCACGAGTGGTCACTGAATGGTTTGATGAGCATGAAAACGATGTAAACCATATGCCATGGCCGTCTCAGTCACCAGGTCTCAACCCAATTGAACACTTATGGGAGATTCTGGAGCGTTTTCCACCACCAACAAAACACCAAATGATTGAATTTCTAGTGGAAGAATGGTGTCGCATCCCTCCAATAGAGTTCCAGACAGTTGTAGAATCTACGCCAAGGTGATTGAAGCTGTTCTGGCTCATGGTGTCCCAACGCCCTATTGTTGGTGTTTCCTTTATTTTGCCAGTTATCTGCATCTCCAAATTATTTAAATTGTTTTAAAAAATACCCTATTGTTTTGGATGCCTACATTAAAGATTTGGATTCTTGATGCAAGACAGAAAGAAATAACACAAAACTGCCCAGAGATTCAATTCAATGGGAAATCAGGAGCTAGTAACACTAGTAGTACTAGGACGGACAGACTGCCCCAGAATGAGCAGTTCATTCAACATGAGCTGAAGCCATAGTAAGAACACATGGAAAGGCCACCTCCTATCCACACAACCACAACCCTATACAACCCTATAGCTAATCATCATGGGTGCCAATAATATCTCCTTTCACCTGAAGTGTACACTCGTTTACTATTTCCCACAAACCTAAAAGCATTGGATTAGAGGAGGCATGGGCTAGATAATATAATCTTTCTTATACCAGTCATTTCCTTTCAAATCAGGGAAGGGAAGTGAACAAGCGCACACTTTAGAAGGATAGATAATTGGGACATAGGCCTTGTCTCGCTTTACACCATGCCCTCCTAGATCTGGCATCCATGTCTTAAATACTGGTATATACTGTATATTGGATTACATATCATTGTATTACATAATGATGATTGCGTTGATACATGTCAATATTGTTGTACACACATTTGCAGAAGCCAGAGTAATGCGAATCACATACTACATTATATCATATATATATATTTTTTATAATCTGTAAAATAAGATTATTTTTTCTCTCTCTCTCTCAAAAGCAAATACTTCATCATCATACAGATATAAAGAGTTGCAAAATGTCCAACATTGCAAAATGGCTGCTTGAACAGGAGAACATTTGAAGAAGCGATTTGTATCATGCTCGTTTTTCTTTTGTTTCATTTTCTCTTCCTTCCTCTGGAAGAAGAATCAGCATTTTGCAGGTCACTCGGCAAGCACTCTCCATCTCTCTTGGCCTTTTCTTCCAAAACAACAAGGACGCAACTCTATAAATGTAGTTATAGTTCACAAGGCCACTAGTCTGACTGACTTCTTCAAATCCATAATTTCTATGATTCTTCCTTCTGGCTAAACCTTCCCTCTCTAGTCAACGAACCCCTCAAACCTATTGAGGCTTTTTAATGCTAGTATTTATCCATACCACAGTTTAAAATCTTCTATTATTTTTTTTTTGACTTTTAAAACAAGTAATCGCCTTAAAACAGTGCAAAACAAATCAAACCTGTGCAATACATCTACCCTAAAATATTCCATTATCATACATATCTACACGATTTAAAAGACATCACAATAATAATAGTAACAATAATATAATAGAATATTACTGATAACAAAGGTAACAAAAGCATGGACAGAGGAAATTAAACCCCTCTGAAAATGATAATGACAACAAAAGCCACAATAAAGCAGTCCCTAGCCCCACTGGCCCCCAGGACAAACCCACTGCCCCCTTCTGTCAGCGGCCTGGCTGGGATAGGGTTAGCCTGAGTTGGAGGATGGGTTGGCCTTGGCTGGGGCTGGAGTGTATGTGGGACTGGGAGTGTGTCTTGCAGCCAGCCCACTGAGGCGCCAGAAGCCATCTGCTACCCAGCCAGCGATCCAGAGTGCGCCAGCCAGTGTCCCAGTGTCCCAGTGTCTCAGCCACACAAAGCGCCTCTGGGGGAGAGGGAGGACAAAGGCAGGCCTGACTGGAACCTAGCCCTGCAGTCTGGCCATTTGACCTCCCCAGTCAGCCACAGAGGCCCTGGGGTGGAAGGGTCTGGAACAGAGAGGAGGAGGAGGAGGGGAGATAGAGAAAGGAGAAAAACATAGAAAGGAGGAAGGGTGGTTGGCACACGAACACAAAAGAGAGAAAGAAATCTCCCTGGACCCCCTGCTTCTTCTCTTTTTAACCTCTGAGGAGACTCTCTGTTCACCAAGGACAGGCGGCTGCTGCTCCAACCCTCTCCTCTCCCCCCCCAACATCATGCTGTCTCTTTGTCCTCCACCCATCTCAATGACCAGGCAAGCCCCCACAGTCAACTGTGTGCAGGCAGCATGGCCAGTGGCCAGTCTCTTCTGTCTGTGTCCGTGGTGTAGTGTTTGTCTTGTTTTTGCATGGATTTCAGGTCTGTCTGTATGTCTTGTCAGTCCCAGTCCCATCTCCTTAAACCCATTTGCAGTCTGGTATGGGGCCACTCAATTATGTTCTGCGACCCTGTACGGTCCCATGTCCAGTCCCACCCCATGCATCCCAGCCATCAACCCATCTCAGGCCTCCATGTGTCTGACCTGTGGGCCAGGCGGCCTGGGCCTGGGGGGCTAGGCAGTGGTGAGCTTCTGAATGGTCCTGTTGTAGTACTGTGTGGTGAGGGCCTCCAGAGGGGTCCAGTGGTTGGCGTGCAGCTCGATCACCTCCATGAGCAGGGAGCGAGTCAGCTGGGACTCGGCCGGACACAGCATCTTGTCCCTGGCCGCAGCCAGGAGCTCTGTCATCATCTCTGGAAGCTGCTCCTCCAGGAGACGACCTGTAGACTGCAGCTGGAGGAGGAGGAGGAGGAGAGGGAGAGGAAAAGATGAGAGGTGACTTGGCGTTGGAGTCGGGGGTTACGTCTAGCTGTCTGAACATTAAGAAGGATATTCTGAGAGACGGGTCGTGGCTGGCTGACTAAAGAGTGGGGGTGTTTGTCTGAGTTGTGGCATGCAGAGGGCAGGCTCATTAACAGATGTTAGAAGGATGGAGGATGGAGTCCCATTATAGGAACCTTGGCCTGTCTGTCTGGTCTGTCTGTCTGATATTCCCAATTTCCCATACAATTCAAGGTGAAAATTCTAGCAATTACTGACTAGGTCCACTATAGCTATGGCAGTCTTTTTAAAGCTGGCTTGACAGCTGAGCTCACCTTCCCTGCCCTATCGCTCTCTTTCTCCCCCTTGAACAGAGCTCTTACCCAGCCCTCCTCTCTCCAGCCCAGCTCCAGGCTCTAGTCTACGATTCAGGGAGTTTTAGACTCTGTTCTCAGCCTCTACACTACCTCTATAATTCTTGATGAGACAGAATATTATTTCAATACATCCAGACAGAGAAAACGGCCTCACTACAGACACTCCTACTATGGCTTGGCTTATATGTGCATTGAAAACAAATCTACCACACATACCATAACCATTCATTATTAATAAGTGACTGTGTGCAGCTGTAGGAGGCATCAGCAAATATGAAGGATCGTATTGACATTCAGTAGTATTTTAAAGTAAAGTAGAGTACATACCTCCATAGAATAACAGAGGACTGCATCCTCCTTCACCTCTGGAGACTCCAGCAGCTTCAACAGCAACAGACAGACAGACAGACAGACAGACAGACAGACAGACAGACAGGAACAGAAGAGATCAGAGATGATGAGAGGTTGGCTCTATAGAGATGATGCTTTATTCATGGCATCATATCCTCATTATTTTCTATATATGGCTGGCTCAAAGTAACACAGCTCCACAGAGAGCGAGACAGAAGGACATACATTGAGTATACCAAATATTAGGAACACCTTCCTAATATTGAGTAATATTCGTCGGGCAGGGACTCTACAAGGTGTTGAAAGTGTTCCACAGGGATGCTGGCCCATGTTGACGATAATGCTTCTCAAAGTTGTGTCAAGTTGGCTGGATGTCCTTTGGGTGGTGGACCATTCTTGATACACACGGGAAACTGTTGAGTGTAAAAAAAAAACAGCAGCATTGCAGTTCTTGACACAAACCGGTGTGCCTGGCACCTACTACCATACCCCGTTCAAAGGCACTTAAATATTTTGTCTTGCCCATTCATCCTCTGAATGGCACACATACACAATCCATGTCTCAGGGCTTAAGAATCCTTCTTTAACCTGTCCCATCCCCTTAATCTACACAGATTTAAGTGGATTTAACAAGTGACATCAATAAGAGATAATAGCCTTTACCTGGATTTACCTGGTCAGTCTATGTCATGGAAAGAGCAGGTGTCCTTAATGTTTTGTACATTTAGTGTATACCCAGAGCAGAGATGGGCCGGTACTCTATGCACACCGAGGAGCGGTTGTCTGTCTGTTTGTAAGGTTGACTGACAATGAGAGGGAAAAACAAACACACAGAGACAGCCAGAGAGAGAGAGAGAGAGGAGAGAGAGAGAGGAGAGAGAGAGAGAGGAGAGAGAGAGAGAGGAGAGAGAGAGAGAGAGAGAGAGAGAGAGAGAGGGAGAGAGAGAGAGAGAGAGAGAGAGAGAGAGAGAGAGAGAGAGAGAGAGAGAGAGAGAGAGAGAGAGAGAGAGGGAGAGAGAGAGAGAGAGAGAGAGAGAGAGAGAGAGAGAGAGAGGAGAGAGAGAGAGAGAGAGAGAGAGAGAGAGAGAGAGAGAGAGAGAGAGAGAGAGAGAGAGAGACAGCCAGAGAGACAGCCAGAGAGACAGCCAGAGAGACAGCCAGAGAGAGAGAGAGGTGAAAGCTTGGCTCACTAAATATCCAGCCCAGTATGTATGTGTCCAGTTCAGTCCAAACAGAACATAGAAGAACAGAGGAGCAGAACAGGGTTGTAAATTCAGTCAGGTCCAAACACCACAAGGATCTATTGCTGAGCTATCTGAGGCTGTGTGATTGTGTTGGCAGGTCGTTATTGGGAGCGTAGCTACAAACAATTAGATCATATGGACCAGAGAGAGCAGAGCAGAGCAGGATCTGGTCCTCCTTTGTTCTGAGACTGTCAGAGAACAAATTACATTTGGTGACTCTGCTGCCAAAAAATACTTTCAGAACACACAAGTAGGCATGTATGCACACACACACACACACACACACACACTTCTCATGAGCTAATTTCGCTTAATCACAGGGAAATAATGGTGCATGGTGGTACTTATAGTGCTTAAGAAGGAGTTAAGTAAAGTAAGCAAATTCCAACCCTGAAATACTGAGCTATTTCCCGCACACACTATGTGTCCCAAATGGCACTATTCCCTTAATAGTGCACTACTTCGGAAAGTATTCATACCCCTTGACTTTTTCAAAACTTTGTTACGTTCCAGCCTTATTCTAAAACGGATTAAAAAGCTGTTTTCATCAATCTACCCACAATACCCCATAGTGACAAAGCAAAAACAGGTTTATTACCTTTTGCAAATGTATAAAAAAAAAAACTGGAATATCACATTTACTTAAGTATTTAGAAGCTTTACTCAGTACTTTGTTGAAGCACCTTTGGCAGCGATTACAGCCTCAAGTCTTCTTGGGTATGACGCTACAAGCTTGGCACACCTGTATTTGGGGAGTTTCTCCCATTCTTCTCTGCAGATCCTCTCAAGCGCTGTCAGGTTGGATGGGGAGCGTCGCTGCACAAGGACATTCAGAGACTTGTCCCGAAGCCACTCCTGCGTTGTTTTGGCTGTGTGCTTAGGGTCGTTGTCCTGTTGGAAGGTGAAACTATTGCCCCAGTCTGAGGTCCTGAGCGCTCTGGAGCAGGTTTTCATCAAGGATCTCTCTGTACTTTGCTCCGTTCATCTTTCCCTCGATCCTGACTAGTCTCCCAGTCCCTGCCGCTGAAAAACATCCCCACAGCATGATGCTGTCACCACCATGCTTCACCGTAGGGATGGTGCCAGGTTTCCTCCAGACATGACGCTTGGCATTCAGGCCAAAGAGTTCCATCTCAAGGATGATCCATGGAAACAGGATGCACCTGAGCTCAATTTCGAGTCTAATAGCAAAGGATCTGAATACTTACGTAAATAAGGTAACTGTTTATACATTTGCAAAACATTTAAAAAAAACAGTTTTTGCTATGATGAGAACAACATAATATTTGATCAATTTTAGAATAAGGCTGTAACAAAATGTGGAAAAAGTCAAGGGGTCTGAATACTTTCCCAATGCACTGTAAAGGGGATAGGGTACCATTTGGGATGCAGCCACAGAACCAGCTAAGAGTGGAGTGGTTGGTGCATTAAGCTGTTGAACCAATCGATGGCCAGCCCTCACAGAGACAATGACCTTTCACCTCTGGGGGAATTGTCTGTGCGGGAGCCGAGAAGCTGGGGCAGCTGGGTCCCGGGATAACTGCTTTCCTAACCATGCCAGCTCAGATAAACAAACATTCCACACGGGAAAGGAACATCCTTCATGTGTTGTGCAGAGAAGAGGAAGAAGTAGAAGAACAGGAGAAGTGCTATGTTGTGGTGGTGGCTGGTGGGGAAACCACCAAGGAGGATAAGGGGATTTTGGAACTGTGGTGGAAAAAAAATTCACAAGGACTTCCTTTTTGTAAACACATCCAAATGTATATATGAAATTATGCCCATGGCCCTAGAAATTAACTTGGTAACTTGGTGGTATACTTAAGCCATACTAAAAGCCTTGCACTAACTAGCTAGCTAGCTCGGCCTTATTAAACTAAAGTCGGCAGGAGAAAGTAGCTTGGTGCAAACTATGTATTATAACAAACACACATTAAGCCCTATTGGTAGAGATTCCTGTGGAGGCGGTAGATAGGTAGCTTGGTGCTAACCTTGGTGTGTCTCTCAGGGTCACCCCCTGGGGGCAGTGTGGGGATCTGAAAGCTGTGTCTCCTAGCTTGGCCCTAAGGGAATTACCTGACTGCCTGCTATCAGATGGCCCGGACCTCTGAGCCTCATCACTTCACACTGCTGCACAGTACAGCACAGCAACCGCTAAGCTAACCCTCCCTATATAGCGCACTACTTTTACTTTACTCAAGAGCCCTACACTGTCCCTGAGCAGCCAATCACACTGCCTGGCTGAAGGAGGTCACAGCCACCTCACCTGGCGGGCTGAGGATGGGGACGTCACGTCTCCTGAGGGTATGGTCAGGTCCCACAGAGGTGAGGGGACACAGAAAAGGGGCCAGAGAGAGAAAATATAACCACAATGTGCTACTTTCTACTTCCCTCTAGATGAAGCTGTGAGGAGTGGAGGCTGGAGGGGGAATTGTGACGTTATCTAGCTAGTTGTCTGGGCTGGTTGTCTTTGTAGGAACAGATGGAATGGTATCTGTAACTGGGACAAAAGGCTGGATAATGGAAAGACCACCGTGGTTAAGACCCCTAGGCGAGTTAGCCCTATGGTATAGGCAGTCTATGTAGGTAGTCTCTCTCAGTGATACATATTTGCACTGACTGAGAGAATATCGTTCAGGCAGAATGAACACTGTCTGACGAAGACTGAAACAGATTATAATGAGCTCCCTAGTTTACAGTCTGTCTGTGTGTATTCAGCTCCCCTAAGGAGTTTGTGTGTGTGTGTGTGTGTGTGTGTGTCTCTCTCCCTCTGTTTTCTTACGTGTGGAGGGATTAAGCATAAAGGGGGGGTTGGGGTGGACATGTGCATAGAACATGAGTTATGCCTCACAATACATATTTCACGAATATTTCGCTAAACTGGCAAGACAACCGAATGCAGCGGCAGCAGCAGCAGACAGGCTAAAGAGAGGAGCATCAAACGCTAACCCCTGCTGTTCAGTAAACACACTATGCTATGCTACAGTACAGTGGCTGTTTTCATCTTCTGTCTGTTGGCAGCACAAGCACCAATAGCACCATAAACACTGTTCATAGGAGGGGAGAGCAGCCTGATGAGTGTCATTATGGGCAACAGTGTGCATGTTTTGGGGGGGGGGGCGGCGGGGGCGTGTGTGTGTGCGTGTGCATCAGCCTGAATAAGTGTGAATGAATTACATTTTATTTTCGTGTCAAATCGCCAATTGGCAACCTATCCCTTATGGGATTAATTGACACAAACTAACATTACAATAATTCACTGTGGTAATTAAATGATAATTCTTCTTCCGGTGTTCTCTGCATTGCGCATCGCATATAGAGTGAAAACATTTAAGGTCAAAATCAATACATAATAGTAAATAAGGTTATCCAAACAATAATTATATCCCTAGAGCAGTAAAATAATATACATACATACAGTGAGGGAAAAAAGTATTTGATCCCCTGCTGATTTCGTACGTTTGCCCACTGACAAAGAAATGATCAGTCTATAATTTGAATGGGAGGTTTATTTGAACAGTGAGAGACAGAATAACAACAACAAAAAATCCAGAAAAACGCATGTCAAAAATGTTATAAATTGATTTGCATTTTAATAAGTATTTGACCCCTCTGCAAAACATGACTTTGTGATTGCCAACAAGGGTTTTGCCACCAAGAACTGAGGTCAGACGTTTCTTGTAGTTGGCCACCAGGTTTGCACACATCTCAGGAGGGATTTTGTCCCACTCCTCTTTGCAGATCTTCTCCAAGTCATTAAGGTTTCGAGGCTGACGTTTGGCAACTCGAACCTACAGCTCCCTCCACAGATTTTCTATGGGATTAAGGCCTGGAGACTGGCTAGGCCACTCCAGGACCTTAATGTGCTTCTTCTTGAGCTACTCCTTTGTTGCCTTGGCCGTGTGTTTTGGGTCATTGTCATGGTGGAATACCCATCCATGACCCATTTTCAATGCCCTGGCTGAGGGAAGGAGGTTCTCACCCAAGATTTGACGGTACATGGCCCCGTCCATCGTCCCTTTGATGCGGTGAAGTTGTCCTGTCCCCTTAGCAGAAAAACACCCCCAAAGCATAATGTTTCCACCTCCATGTTTGACGGTGGGGATGGTGTTCTTGGGGTCATAGGCAGCATTCCTCCTTCTCCAACCACGGCGAGTTGAGTTGATGCCAAAAGCTCAATTTTGGTCTCATCTGACCACAACACTTTCACCCAGTTCTCCTCTGAATCATTCAGATGTTCATTGGCAAACTTCAGACGGGCATGTATATGTGCTTTCTTGAGCAGGGGGACCTTGGTGACTATGGTCCCAGCTGCCTTGAGATCATTGACAAGATCCTCCCGTGTAGTTCTGGGCTGATTCCTCACCATTCTCATGATCATTGCAACTCCACGAGGTGAGCTCTTGCATGGAGCCCCAGGCCGAGGGAGATTGACAGTACTTTTGTGTTCCTTCCATTTGCGAATAATCGCACCAACTGTTGTCACCTTCTCACCAAGCTGCTTGGCAATGGTCTTGTAGCCCATTCCAGCCTTGTGTAGGTCTACAATCTTGTCCCTGACATCCTTGGAGAGCTCTTTGGTCTTGGCCATGGTGGAGAGTTTGGAATCTGATTGATTGATTGCTTCTGTGGACAGGTGTCTTTTATACAGGTAACAAGCTGAGATTAGGAGCACTCCCTTTAAGAGTGTGCTCCTAATCTCTGCTCGTTACCTGTATAAAAGACACCTGGGAGCCAGAAATCTTTCTGATTGAGAGGGGGTCAAATACTTATTTCCCTCATTAAAATGCAAATCAATTTATAACATGAATTTTTCTGGATTTTGTTGTTGTTATTCTGTCTCCCACTGTTCAAATAAACCTACCATTAAAATTATAGACTGATCATTTCTTTGTCAGTGGGCAAACGTACAAAATCAGCAGGGGATCAAATACTTTTTTCCCCTCACTGTACATACATACATACATACATACATACATACATACATACATACATACATACATACATACATAGGGGAAAAAAAGTATTTAGTCAGCCACCAATTGTGCAAGTTCTCCCACTTAAAAAGATGAGAGAGGCCTGTCATTTTCATCATAGGTACACGTCAACTATGACAGACAAATTGAGAAAAAAAAATCCAGAAAATCACATTATAGGATCTTTAATGAATTTATTTGCAAATTATGGTGGAAAATAAGTATTTGGTCACCTACAAACAAGCAAGATTTCTGGCTCTCACAGACCTGTAACTTCTTCTTTAAGAGGCTCCTCTGTCCTCCACTCGTTACCTGTATTAATGGCACCTGTTTGAACTTGTTATCAGTATAAAAGACACCTGTCCACAACCTCAAACAGTCACACTCCAAACTCCACTATGGCCAAGACCAAAGAGCTGTCAAAGGACACCAGAAACAAAATTGTAGACCTGCACCAGGCTGGGAAGACTGAATCTGCAATAGGTAAGCAGCTTAGTTTGATGAAATCAACTGTGGGAGCAATTATTAGGAAATGGAAGACATTCAAGACCACTGATAATCTCCCTCGATCTGGGGGCTCCACGCAAGATCTCACCCCGTGGGGTCAAAATGATCACAAGAACGGTGAGCAAAAATCCCAGAACCACACAGGGGGACCTAGTGAATGACCTGCAGAGAGCTGGGACCAAAGTAACAAAGCCTACCATCAGTAACACACTACGCCGCCAGGGACTCAAATCCTGCAGTGCAAGATGTGTCCCCCTGCTTAAGCCAGTACATGTCCAGGCCCGTCTGAAGTTTGCTAGAGTGCATTTGGATGATCCAGAAGAGGATTGGGAGAATGTCATATGGTCAGATGAAACCAAAATATAACTTTTTGGTAAAAACTCAACTCGTCGTGTTTGGAGGACAAAGAATGCTGAGTTGCATCCAAAGAACACCCTACCTACTGTGAAGCATGGGGGTGGAAACATCATGCTTTGGGGCAGTTTTTCTGCAAAGGGACCAGGACGACTGATCCGTGCAAAGGAAAGAATGAATGGGGCCATGTATCGTGAGATTTTGAGTGAAAACCTCCTTCCATCAGCAAGGGCATTGAAGATGAAACGTGGCTGGGTCTTTCAGCATGACAATGATCCCAAACACACCGCCCGGGCAACGAAGGAGTGGCTTCGTAAGAAGCATTTCAAGGTCCTGGAGTGGCCTAGCCAGTCTCCAGATCTCAACCCCATAGAAAATCTTTGGAGGGAGTTGAAAGTCTGTGTTGCCCAGCGACAGCCCCAAAACATCACTGCTCTAGAGGAGATCTGCATGGATGAATGGGCCAAAATACCAGCAACAGTGTGTGAAAACCTTGTGAAGACTTACAGAAAACGTTTGACCTGTGACAAAGGGTATATAACAAAGTATTGAGAAACTTTTGTTATTGACCAAATACTTATTTTCCACCATAATTTGCAAAAAAATTCATTAAAAATCCTACAATGTGATTTTCTGGAATATTTTTTCTCATTTTGTCTGTCATAGTTGACGTGTACCTATGATGAAAATTACAGGCCTCTCTCATCTTTTTAAGTGGGAGAACTTGCACAATTGGTGACTGACTAAATACTTTTTTTCCCCACTGTACATACACACACAGAAAAATAAATACAGAAAAAAAAGAAACAGAAGGCATTTGAACTCAGTCTGGCACAAAGAGAAGATTCATAAGGGAGACAAGCCTATACAGAATGTATATACACACATGCCATTTACCACAAAGAAGCTAAATATTTTTACAATTTCATTATAGGTAGCCCTTTTTCTTTTATTCCAGGCTTTATCTAAATATTCCGCAAACGGAAATACACAATGACAAAAAACAATTGTAGTTTCTCCTCATCGCTCAGCCACATAATGCCATGGTATATCTGGTGTGCTTTCTGGAATAAGAGCAAGCGTATATCGTGGTAGAAAGGGCAATAGAGGACAAAATTAGTTTCATTCTCTATTTCTTCGAGGTCACAATAGTTACATAGTCTTTCCTCTTCCATTTCACCACAATACCGACCTGTTTCAATACGCAGAGGCAATATCCCTGATCTTACTTGCTTTTAGGTAAGTTATACATAATATATATATCTCTCACACACGAATTCACCCTTAAATCAAACAAAAGGTTCTCAATTTAGGTTCATGATTAATCTCCTCAACCTATTTTTTTTCATATTGCATCAACAGCTGTATTTTAATCATATCTATGTCTCCCTTAATTTGTTTTTCATACAGATGTTCAGTCAGACTGCTGAAAAAGGTCAGACATTTCAGTTGCCCAGGCAACCCCTATGGAGAGATCCCATTGAAAAACTTTACTAGCTATTCTGGCAGTTGGCATATCCAACAGTGTATTCCAAAGTCTCACCATACATGCCTTCCATCTCACCTCCAGCCCATGTCCCCAGTTATTGCAAGTATAGGTGCAAACTTGTGGACACCTACAAAGTAACGTACTGCTCTGTTATGGACATGTTCATTTTAAAAATATAGGGAATAGGGTGCCATTTGAGACGCGCAGAGGGACTCCGGCAGGAGCTCAGGGAGGGTTTGCTTAGCGGTCGCTGTGCTGGACTGTGCAGCAGTGTGGAGTGATGAGGCTCAGAGGTCTGGGCCATCTGATAGCAGACAGTCAGGTAATTCCCTCAGGGCCAAGCTAGGAAACACAGCTTTCACATCCCCACACTGCCCCCAGGGGGCGACCCTGAGAGACACACCAAGGTTAGCGCCAAGCTACCTACCACCTCCACAGGAATCTCTACCAATAGGGCTTAATGTGTGTTTATTATAATACATCGTTTGCACCAAGCTACTTTCTCCTGCCAACTTTAGTTTAATAAGGCCGAGCTAGCTAGCTAATGCAAGGCTTTTAGTATGGCAACTTCATCTCCTTCCACCCTCTACTAAGAAAAGCAGAGTTGTTTGCCTGTGCCATGACATCACAAAAATAGCTTGTTCCCGACTCAGGGGACATTCTGGCTGTGTGCATCTGGTCTCCTCTAGGTCGTATCCATTAGGGCACACCGTAGCAAAAAGTGTATTTTCTTATTGGACAAGTTCAGGTAGTCCCTACCTGTTTCAGTCCGTTGTTTTCCGTTTGGTGGCTTATGAACCCAACCTTGCTCTGTCTGGGGGTATCTAATGAGAGGACTAGCAGACTAGAGCCTGTCTGTGTGTGTGTGTGTGTGTGTGTGACCTGTGTGTGTGTCTGCATGCAAGCACACGTTTTTGTGTGAGCGGAGCCGACAGTGAGACAAGCAGCTCTTTGTGAGGAGGAGGAGGGATGATCAAAGAGACCAGGGAAGGCCTGGACACTGTCTGAGTCTGGCTGGGAGTTAAAATGGCTGACAAGCCACAATAATTACCCTATCCCCGCCATGTGAAACTAAACTTGGGCTGCCTCCCAAATGGCACCCTTTTCCTTTTATAGTGTATAACTTTTGAGCAGGGCCCAATAGGGCTCTGTTCAAAAGTAGTGCTCTATATAGGGGATGCCAATTGGGACACACCCCTACCCAGGACACCAACCAACGAATGCATCGCAGCCTGACCCCAGCACAGAGCTTTGACTTTCAACTCTATTATTTCATACACGGGGTAAAACAGCGGCGGGGGTGCACACTCAAAAGGAGTAAAATGTTGAGAGGTTGTGGGGTTAAATTAATACATTTAGGATAAAAATACATACTAGGGATAAACATATCATAAATGGTGCAATTTGAACAAGAGCTCTTCCGTTGGCGGTTTTTCTACATGTTGTAACAGGGCTAGAGGTCCATAAAAATGTGTATCTTCTCAATGTCTCTAACAAAAGCCTTTCACTACTGTATATTCTGTTAGGACTGACATTATTCTGAATACAGACATTTCACTGTGGGAGTTAATGTCTACTGATGGAGTTGGACATTTCCATCTGGGAGGATAAGGTGGAGATAGAGCTTGAAGACTTGTCTCTTGTTCTCTCTCTCACACACACACACACACACACACACACACACACACACACACACACACACACACACACACACACACAAATTAAAATGACAATGAGCAGGCAGGGCAGGAGAGCAGGCCTGGGGACACACCGCTACACTACTAAGCCCACTGATGAGGCAAGCTATTCAGACCCACCACCAGCTCACACAACCACACTCTGTCTGGCTGGCTGGGGCCTACATACTGTATGTAACAAAGGCTATAGTTTCCACTACAGTTACTAATAGTAGTCAGAAATGTAAAGTGAACATAAATAGTAACACCTAGTGTATTTGTGGATTGATTAACTTCGAAACGTTACTAAATCAAGCGTTGTGCTAACAGGTTTCTTAGAATGCTGTGGGAAAACAACCCTAAGCTATAATCGAAAGATGTATTACTTTTAGATTCTAAAGTAACTGAATAACAGCACTACAATGGTTTAATGCCATTCCAGTTTTGTCTAACTGTCAGCAGATGTCAGCTCCTGAAGTGTGTGTGTGTGTGTGTGTGTGTTCACTATGTTCGTGTGCGAGATGGCTGCTAGGAAGAATTCATGGTGATCTGTTCTAATTACTGAAGGCTTCTGAGTAGACTGAGCAGTAGGACTGGGACCGGGATATTATTCCTAGACTGAGCATTGGGAATGGGGATATAAGCTGAGACATGCCCATAATGACATACCTTGAGACCTGGTAGACTGATGGTTGCCAAGCTCTAACGTTACTTACACCGCAGTTAGCACCACACGTGCAGGTTATTACCCAAACCACCCCCTTCCGCATTCTCCCATTCCCACTTCCTTTCCTATGAATACTGAAAACTCCCAGACGTCCACAGACATTCTGCTCGGGAATCCTGTGTGACATCTTTTAAGGTATTGTCACTCACTGACCTGTGACCTCTATTCTCATTGGTGGCGTTCCCTAGTTCTGTGTTTCCAAACACAAAGTAAAAAAAAACAAGGCTAAACATTTTCATAACTTTTATAATTGTGGTTGGTGAGGCAGTTCCACCTTAAAAATGTATCCTTGAAGGCAATCATTCTCACCCTGTCATTCATCCGAGGATTAACATACACTCAGGTCCAAAATGATTGGCACCCTTGATAAAGAAGAGCAAAGAAGACTGTATAAAATAAATAATACAAATCCTGAGCTACAGTATATTGTATGCTTTTATACTAATAAAATTGCACTGGTGTGTGTGGCCAAAGAGCTCTATTTTCATGTAATCTGACCATAGCACCGGTTCCAATCCAAGTGCCAATGCCGTTTAGCAAACCCCAGGCAATGCAATGTTCAGATTACATGAAAATAGAGCTCTTTGGCCACGCACACCAGTGGTGGGTTTGGCTTCATAAAACGGAAGTATATGCAGTACCTCATACCGACGGTAAAATATGGTGGTGGATCTTTGATGTTATGGGGCTATTTTGCTTCCACTGGTCCTGGGGCCCTTGTTAAGTTGAACGGCATAATGAACTTTACCAAGTACCAGGACATTTTAGCCAAAAACCTGGTTGCCTCTGCCAGGAGGCTGAAACTGGGCTGCAGGTGGATCTTCCAGCAAGACAATAACCCCATGCACACATACAAATCCACAAAGAACCTGTAAATTTACCACAAAATCAAACATTTTCAATGGCCATCTCAGTCTCCAGATGTTAACCCCATTGAAAACCTGTGGGTTGAATATAAGGGTGCAGTTCATAAGCGCAGACTAAGGATATCAAGGATCTGGAAAGATACTGTATGGAGGAATGGTCTAAGATCCCTCCCAATGTGTTCTCCAATCTCATAAAACATTTGTGACCGGATTCAGGAAGGTGGGCGTTTGACGCTAGTTCCTACTTCACAGCAGGGCCATTTGAAAAAAATTAATATAATTCTTTGTCCAGAAACGCCTTCTTGAACATGTGAACTTTCATGTGCCTTAATAAAAAACTGGTATGTGATCTTAAATTACGAGTTTAGCCAAGGAGAAAGTACTCCGCTATATAGAGGGTAGGACAAGATCCTTCCTGGCTTGCCCTGATATAGAGCAATAGTTATGGTGTCGTTTTGTAGGCACTAACGGAGGCTATCTCCGCCATGGCTCGTTGGCCAAATCCTATAGGGAAATTAATGTTGTTAATTTAGGGTTTTTGGATAAAGAGCTAAAATAAAGTCTGTAGTAAACATAGGCTTAGGAGATCTTATACGTTTTGTTCTATGAGATAATCTTCAGCTTACATCACTTATTGTGAATTTTGAAGCATTTATGTCATCAAAACAAGCACATAAAGCACATTAAGGCTTCATAATTTATAAGGGTCATGTTAACTTACTGATACAGTGGGGGAGAACAAATATTTGATACACTGCCGATTTTGCAGGTTTTCCTGCGTACAAAGCATGTAGAGGTCTGTAATTTTGATCATAGGTACACTTCAACTGTGAGCGACGGAATCTAAAACAAAAATCCAGAAAATCACATTGTATGATTTTTAAGTAATTAATTTGCATTTTATTGCATGACATAAGTATTTGATACATCAGAAAAGCAGAACTTAATATTTGGTACAGAAACCTTTGTTTGCAATTACAGAGATCATACGTTTTCTGTAGGTCTTGACCAGGTTTGCACAAACTGCAGCAGGGATTTTGGCCCACTCCTCCATACAGACCTTCTCCAGATCCTTCAGGTTTCGGGGCTGTCGCTGGGCAATACGGACTTTCAGCTCCCTCCAAAGATTTTCTATTGGGTTCAGGTCTGGAGACTGGCTAGGCCACTCCAGGACCTTGAGATGCTTCTTACGGAGCCACTCCTTATTTGCCCTGGCTGTGTGTTTCGGGTTGTTGTCATGCTGGAAGACCCAGCCACGACCCATCTTCAATGCTCTTACTGAGGGAAGGAAGTTGTTGGCCAAGATCTCGCGATACATGGCCCCATCCATCCTCCCCCTCAATACGGTGCAGTCGTCCTGTCCCCTTTGCAGAAAAGCATCCCCAAAGAATGATGTTTCCACCTCCATGCTTCACGGTTGGGATGGTGTTCTTGGGGTTGTACTCATCCTTCTTCTTCCTCCAAACACGGCGAGTGGAGTTTAGACCAAAAAGCTCTATTTTTGTCTCATCAGACCACATGACCTTCTCCCATTCCTCCTCTGGATCATCCAGATGGTCATTGGCAAACTTCAGACGGGCCTGGACATGCGCTGGCTTGAGCAGGGGGACCTTGCGTGCGCTGCAGGATTTTAATCAATGATGGCGTTGTGTGTTACTAATGGTTTTCTTTGAGACTGTGGTCCCAGCTCTCTTCAGGTCATTGACCAGGTCCTGCCATGTAGTTCTGGGCTGATCCCTCACCTTCCTTATGATCATTGATGCCCTACAAGGTGAGATCTTGCATGGAGCCCCAGACCGAGGGTGATTGACCATCATCTTGAACTTCTTCCATTTTCTAATAATTGCGCCAACAGTTGTTGCCTTCTCACCAAGCTGCTTGCCTATTGTCATGTAGCCCATCCCAGCCTTGTGCAGGTCTACAATTTTATCCCTGATGTCCTTACACAGCTCTCTGGTCTTGGCCATTGTGGAGAGGTTGGAGTCTGTTTGATTGAGTGTGTGGACAGGTGTCTTTTATACAGGTAACGAGTTCAAACAGGTGCAGTTAATACAGGTAATGAGTGGAGAACAGGAGGGCTTCTTAAAGAAAAACTAACAGGTCTGTGAGAGCCGGAATTCTTACTGGTTGGTAGGTGATCAAATACTTATGAAAATCATACAATGTGATTTTCTGGATTTTTGTTTTAGATTCCGTCGCTCACAGTTGAAGTGTACCTATGATAAAAATTACAGACCTCTACATGCTTTGTAAGTAGGAAAACCTGCAAAATCGGCAGTGTATCAAATACTTGTTCTCCCCACTGTATATCATAGAACAAAACATAAGAACTCCTAAGCCAGAACTTATTTTCTGCATATATCCCAAAACCCCCTTCTTTCCCCATTAATTTCCCCATTAGGAATGGTCAACGAACCATATTGGCTGAGATAATGCAGGGGCTGGACATGCCGAGAGATGAGTCCTGATTGGTCTGTCATGTCACAGGCTTCTGTCTATAACAGACTGGGGCCTTCCCTGGGCATTCGGAAAGTACTCAGACCCACAGATGCATTTTGTTACGTTTCAGCCTTATTCTAAAATCGATTAAATTGTTTTTTTTTCTCCACCTCATCAATCTACACACAATACCCCATAATGACAAAGCAAAAACAGGTTTTTAGAAATGTATGCAAAATGTATTACAAATAAAAAAACTGAAATATCACATTTACAGTGGGGGAAAAAAGTATTTAGTCAGCCACCAATTGTGCAAGTTCTCCCACTTAAAAAGATGAGAGAGGCCTGTAATTTTCATCATAGGTACACGTCAACTATGACAGACAAAATGAGAATTTTTTTTCCAGAAAATCACATTGTAGGATTTTTTATGAATTTATTTGCAAATTATGGTGGAAAATAAGTATTTGGTCAATAACAAAAGTTTCTCAATACTTTGTTATATACCCTTTGTTGGCAATGACACAGGTCAAACGTTTTCTGTAAGTCTTCACAAGGTTTTCACACACTGTTGCTGGTATTTTGGCCCATTCCTCCATGCAGATCTCCTCTAGAGCAGTGATGTTTTGGGGCTGTCGCGGGGCAACACTGACTTTCAACACCCTCCAAAGATTTTCTATGGGGTTGAGATCTGGAGACTGGTTAGGCCACTCCAGGACCTTGAAATGCTTCTTACGAAGCCACTCCTTCGTTGCCCGGGCGGTGTGTTTGGGATCATTGTCATGCTGAAAGACCCAGCCACGTTTCATCTTCAATGCCCTTGCTGATGGAAGGAGGTTTTCACTCAAAATCTCACGATACATGGCCCCATTCATTCTTTCCTTTACACGGATCAGTCGTCCTGGTCCCTTTGCAGAAAAACAGCCCCAAAGCATGATGTTTCCACCCCCATGCTTCACAGTAGGTATGGTGTTCTTTGGATGCAACTCAGCATTCTTTGTCCTCCAAACACGACGAGTTGAGTTTTTACCAAAAAGTTCTATTTTGGTTTCATCTGACCATATGACATTCTCCCAATCCTCTTCTGGATCATCCAAATGCACTCTAGCAAACTTCAGACGGGCCTGGACATGTACTGGCTTAAGCTGGGGGACATGTCTGGCACTGCAGGATTTGAGTCCCTGGCGGCGTAGTGTGTTACTGATGGTAGGCTTTGTTACTTTGGTCCCAGCTCTCTGCAGGTCATTCACTAGGTCCCCCCGTGTGGTTTTGGGATTTTTGCTCACCGTTCTTGTGGTCATTTTGACCCCACGGGGTGAGATCTTGCGTGGAGCCCCAGATCGAGGGAGATTATCAGTGGTCTTGTATGTCTTCCATTTCCTAATAATTGCTCCCACAGTTGATTTCTTCAAACCAAGCTGCTTACCTATTGCAGATTCAGTCTTCCCAGCCTGGTGCAGGTCTACAATTTTGTTTCTGGTGTCCTTTGACAGCTCTTTGGTCTTGGCCATAGTGGAGTTTGGAGTGTGACTGTTTGAGGTTGTGGACAGGTGTCTTTTATACTGATAACAAGTTCAAACAGGTGCCATTAATACAGGTAACGAGTGGAGGACAGAGGAGCCTCTTAAAGAAGAAGTTACAGGTCTGTGAGAGCCAGAAATCTTGTTTGTAGGTGACCAAATACTTATTTTCCACCATAATTAGCAAATAAATTCATTAAAAATCCTACAATGTGATTTTCTGGATTTTGTTTTCTCAATTTGTCTGTCATAGTTGACGTGTACCTATGATGAAAATTACAGGCCTCTCTCATCTTTTTAAGTGGGAGAACTTGCACAATTGGTGGCTGACTAAATACCTTTTTTCCCCACTGTACATACTGTATGTATTCAGACCCTTTACTCAGTACTTTGTTGAAGCACCATTGGCAGCGATTACAACCTCGAGTCTTCTTGGGTATGACGCTACAAACTTAGCACACCTGTATTTGGGGAGTTTCTCCCATTCTTCTCTGCAAATCCTCTCAAGCTCTGTCATGTTGGATGGGGAGCATCGCTGCACAGCTTTTTTCAGGTCTCTCCAGAAATGTTCGATCGGGTTCAAGTAAGGGCTCTGGCTGGGCCACTCAAGGACATTCAGAGACTTGTCCCCAAGCCACTCCTGCGTTGTCTTGGCTGTGTGCTTGGGGTCGTTGTCCTGTTGGAAGGTGAACCTTCGCCCCAGTCTGAGGTCCTGAGTGCTCCGGAGCAGGTTTTCATCAAGGATCTCTCCGTACTTTGTTCCGTTCATCTTTGCCTTGATCCTGACTAGTCTCCCAGTCCCTGCCGCTGAAAAACATCCCCACAGCATGATGCTGCCACCACCATGCTTCACCATAGGGATGGTGCCAGGTTTCCTCCAGACGTGAGTTCAATCTTGGTTTCATCAGAGCAGAGAATCTTGTTTCTCATGGTCTGAGAGTCCTTTAGGTGCCTGTCATGTAACTTTAACTGAGGAGTTGCTTCCGTCTGGCCACTCTACCATAAAAGGCCTGATTGGTGGAGTGCTGCAGCTATGGTTGTCCTTCTGGAAGGTTATCCCATCTCCACAGAGGAACTCCGTAGCTCTGTCAGAGTGACCATCGGGTTCTTGGTCACCTCCCTTCTTCCCTGATTGCTCAGTTTGGCAGGGCGGCCAGCTCAAGGAAGAGTCTTGGTGGTTCCAAACTTCTTCCAGTTAAGAATGATGGAGGCCACTGTGTTCTTGGGGACCTTCAATGCTGCAGACATTTTTTGGTACCCTTCCCCAGATCTGTGCCTCGACACAATCCTGTCTCGGAGCTCTAAGGACAATTCCTTCGACCTCATGCCTTGGTTTTTGCTCTGACATGCACTGTCAACTGGACCTTATATAGACAGGTGTGTGCCTTTCCAAATCATGTCCAATCAATTGAATTTACCACAGATGGACTCCAATCAAGTTGTAGAAACATCTCAAGGATGATCAATGGAAACAGGATGCACAAGCTCAATTTCGAATCTCATAGCAAAGGGTCTGAATACTTACGTAAATAAGGTATTTCAGTTTTTAATTTTTCATAGAATCTAACAACCTGTTTTTGCTTCGTCATTATGGGGTATTATGTGTAGATTGATGAGGATTATTTATTTTTTTATACATTATTGAATAAGGCTGTAACGTAACAAAATGTGGATAAAGTCAAGTGGTCTGAATCCTTTCCGACTGCACTGTAGATAATCTTTGCCATCGCAGATTTTTGGGACGATATAGATATGGACAACTGCAAAAGTGTTGCTACAGCTCTCAAAAACATTTCTGCCCTGAATTTAGCTGGTGCTCATGAACTTGTTTAGCTAGCTAAACAAAGGCGAAAAAAAGAGACCCATTCAAAGAGACCAGTTCCCATGTGAAATCTTAAAGAGATGGGTGGTGCTAAGGCCTAAGAGGGCGTGAACAATGCTGAATAGGCATACACAAAGAAAAGCTCTCGAACTAGTGTTCTCAAAAGTGGGGTTACAAGTTTATCAACTTTTAAAGCAGCATAACTTTCCCCAACTACAGTGTATAATATACCATTTTGAAGTACCATTCTGTACTTTTATAAAATTTAAAAAGTCCAGATAGAGCTGGCTGGGCACATTTTAGAAAAAGGCTATGTCGTTATCCTAGCAAGGGGAGGGAGCTACAGTATTGAAAACAGCAGTGCCAATAACCTTTTTAGATGTATTGTTATTACTTGTTAAACAAAATCTCTTTCTCTGAGCAATTGTATTAATATTGGAGCATACAATACATACTCAGTATTCCTACTATTTATCTAATAGTATTTTTTGCTCATCTTTATCAAGGGTGCCAATAATTTTGGACCTGCCTGTACATCCATATACCATACAGTCTAATACCTACCTATACACCTCTCATGTAACTACAGTCCATCCAGATACACATTCAACACACCTGTAATTATCTAAACCTGTTCTACCAGTCGACAGACAGCGGAGAACATGTAGGCTACATCACACTTGGCTGGCGTGTGGAGGGAGCCTAGCTGTTGAAAGCCATGTAAATACTGTGTAATATCTGACTGCCGTAAGCTGCCAGTGTCTGCAGCTGCAGCCTGAAGTGGCGCTCTAACTGTTCGGAACAGTTTGTGCATACACTACCAGTCAAAATCTCCATGATAGTCCCACTAAGCCCAAACCAGATGGGATGGCGTATTGGTGCAGAATGCTGTGGTAGCCATGCTGGTTAAGTGTGCATTGAATTCTAAACAAATCACAGACAGTTTCGATAGCAAATCACCCCCACACCATAACACCTCCTCCATGCTTTACGGTGGGAACTACACATGCAGAGATCATCCGTTCACCCACACCGCGTCTCACAAAGACACGGCGGTTGGAACCAAAAATCTCCAGTTTGGACTCCAGACCAAAGGACACATTTCCACCGGTCTAATGTCCATTGCTCGTGTTTCTTGGCCCAAGCAGGTCTCTTCTTCTTATTGGTGTCCTTTAGTAGTGGTTTCTTTGCAGCAATTCGACCATGAAGGCCTGATTCACACAGACCCCTCTGAACAGTTGATGTTGAGATGTGTCTAGTCCCCTTTAGCTCAGTTGGTAGAGCATGGCGCTTGCAATGCCAGGGTTGTGGGTTCGTTTCCCACGGGGGGCCAGTATGAAAAATTTATGCACTCACTAACTGTAAGTCGCTCTGGATAAGAGCGTCTGCTAAATGACTAAAATGTAAAATGTGTCTGTGACTTGAACTCTGTGAAGCATTTATTTGGACTGCAATTTCAGAGTCTGGTAACTCTAATGAACTTATCCTCTGCAGCAGAGGGAAATCTGGGTCTTCCATTCGTGTGGCGGTCCTCATGATAGCCAGTTTCATCATAGTGCTTGATGGTTTTTGCGACTGCACTTGAAGAAACTTTCAAAGTTCTTGAAATGTTCCGTATTGACTGTCCTTCATGTCTTAAAGCAGGGTTCTTCAATCCTGGTCCTGGAGGGCCGAAACACTTCTGTTTTTTATTTCTACCTGGTAGTTAATTGCACTCACCTGGTTTTCCCAGGTCTGAATTAGCCCCTGATTAGAAGGAGAGGATGAAAAACAGAGGTGTTTCGGCCCTCCAGGACCAGGATTGAAGAACCCTGTCTTAAAGTAATGATGGACTGTAGTTTCTCTTTGCTTATTTGAGCTTTTCTTGCCATAATATGGACTTGGTCTTTTACCAAATAGGGCTATCTTCTGTATACCCCCCCTACCTAGTCACAACACAACTGATTGGCTCAAACGCATTAAGAAGGAAAGAAATTCCACAAATTAACTTTTAACAAGGCACACCTGTTAATTGAAATGCATTCCAGGTGAAGCTGGTTGAGAGAATGCCAAGAATGTGCAAAGCTGTCATAAAGGCAAAGGATGGCTATTTTAATAATCTCAAATCTCAAATATATTTTTTGGTTACTTCATGATTCCATATGTGTTATTTCATAGCTTTGATGTCTTCACTATTATTCTACAATGTAGAAAATAGTAAAAATAAAGAAAAACCCTTGAATGAGTAGGTGTGTCCAAATGTTTGACTGGTACTGTATATTATGATGAAAGCCGAAGTTCGGAAGCCGAAGTCTACGCCCCTTCGTCGGTGATTGGTCAACAGTAGGGATTCTTCAATTAAGTGTTTGTTATCATTCAATGACAGACGACTCGTTTCATGCACATTTTTCACTTGAGAAATACTGCACCAAACATATTAGATGTAAAATTGCGTGAGTAAGATCTCCTCGGCAAAAACGCAAAAATGTATGACATTTCTTGAGTTATATTAGATTAATTCTGACTATTTTGAGGAAGTGTATACTGGCTACGGCATCTCAAGATGGACAAACAGTACTATTGCTGCTTTTTTCTAGTTTTTCAAGCAAAGGTCTTTTAACCCATAATTCTAAGCCGGGGGAGGTTCTACTAAGCTATATGGAATTGTTTTAAGAATGTCATACCTTGCAAAAGTATGAATCCCCCTTGGAGTTTGTCCTATTTTGTTGCATTACAACCTGTAATTGAAATTGATTTTTATTTGTATTTCATGTAATGGACATACACAAAATAGTTCAAATTTGTGAAGTGAAATGAAAAAAATAACGGAAAAGTGGTGCGAGAATATGTATTCATCCCCTTTGCTATGAAGCCCCTAAATAAGATCTGGTGCAACCAATTACCTTCAGAAGTCACATAATTAGTTAAATAAAGTCCACCTGTGTGCAATCTAAGTGTCACATGATCTGTCACATGATCGCAGTATATATACACACCTGTTCTGAAAGGCCCCAGAGTCTGCAACACCACTAAGCAAGGGGCACCACCAAGCAAGCGGCACCATGAAGACCAAGGAGCTCTCCAAACAGGTCAGGGACAAAGTTGTGGAGAAGTACAGATCAGGGTTGGGTTATAAAGAAATATCCAAAACTTTGAACATCCCACGGAGCACCATTAAATCCATAAAAAAAAAATTGAAAGAATGTGGCACCACAACAAACCTGCCAAGAGAGGGCCGCCCACCAAAACTCACGGACCAGGCAAGGAGGGCATTAATCAGAGGCGCAACAAAGAGACCAAGTAGATTGGAGTATCTGTCCATAGGACCACTTTAAGCCTTACACTCCACAGAGCTGGGCTTTATGGAAGAGTGACCAGGAAAAAGACATTGCTTAAAGAAAAAAATAAGCAAACAAAAGGCATGTGGGAGACTCCCCAAACATATGGAAGAAGGTACTCTGGTCAGATGAGACTAAAATTGAGCTTTTTGACCAAGGAAAACGCTATGTCTGGCGCAAACCCAACACCTCTCATCACCCCGAGAACACCATCAATGTTTTTCATTAGCATCCCGGAGTCGCCTCTTCACTCTTGACGTTGAGACTGGTGTTTTGCGGGTACTATTTAATGAAGCTGCCAGTTGAGGACCTGTGAGGAGTCTTTTTCTCAAACTAGACACTAACGTATTTGTCCTCTTGCTCAGTTGTGCACCGGGGCCTCCCACTCCTCTTTCTATTCTGGTTAGAGTTCAAAATCCTTGGTGTCCACCTCACCAACAAACTAACATGGTCCAAGGACACCAAGACAGTCGTGAAGAGGGCACGACAAAACCTATTCCCCCTAAGGAGACTGAAAAGATTTGGCTTGGGCCCTCAGATCCTCAAAAGTTTCTACAGCTGCACCATCGAGAGCATCCTGACTGGTTGCATCACTGCCTGGTATGGCAAATGCTCGGCCTCCGACCACAAGGCACTACATAGGGTAGTGCGTACGGCCCAGTACATCACTGGGGCCAAGCTTCCTGCCATCCAGGACCTCTATACCAGGCGGTGTCAGAGGAAGGCCCTGAAAATTGTCGAAGACTCCAGCCACCCTAGTCGTAGACTGTTCTCTCTGCTACCGCACGGCAAGCGGTACCGGAGCGCCAAGTCTCGGTTGAAGAGGCTTCTAAACAGCTTCTATCCCCAAGCCATAAGACTCCTGAACATCTAATCAAATGGCTACCCCCCGCATGTGACAAATACAATTTGATTTGATTTATAGTATTTGCCCCAAACATACACTTTGTATTCAGGACAAAAAGTTAATTGCTTTGCCATATTTTTTGCCGTATTCTTTTCACTCTGTCAATTAGGTTAGTATTGTGGAGTAACTACAATGTTGTTGATCCATCCTCAGTTTTCTCCTATCACAGCCATTAAACTCTAACTGTTTTAAAGTCACCATTGGCCTCATGGTGAAATCCCTGAGCGGTTTCCTTCCTCTCCGGCAACTGTATCTTTGTAGTGACTGGGTTTTTTGTTATTGTTTACTGATCTACCAATAGGTGCCCTTTGTGAGGCATTCGAAAATCTCCCTGGTCTTTGTGGTTGAATCTGTGTTTGAAATTCACTGCTGTATGTGTGAGGTACAGAGATTAGGTGTTTCTGAGTTTTGGGGAAAATAACCAGGAGAATGCTCTCAGACAGCGCCCTGCTATGTATACCAATGTCCTTCTGCCTACTCCCAGTGTTTCTCTATACCCTCTATGTCCTTCAATGACTGTAAACCCTGCATAATGGTTTTAATACAGGGAGAGGTGTCCCTACCCTCCTACATGTTACCATTTTACAGTCCTATAGTGTCTGTGGAGGTGTTAGATTGTCTCCTCCTGGGGACTGCCAGTGCCAGGATGTGCCAGGCAAGGCTGCTGGTGTGTGTGAGTGTGTGGAGGCGGGGTTGAACAGTAGCAATGGGGGGGGTTGCAGCATACACCTTTGCTCATCTCTTTCTCAACCCCCTGCTCGCTCTCTCTATCCTTTTATTGCTCTACTAGCCCCCCCCCCCCCGCTCTCTCTGAGTGGGAGCCTGACAGAGACTCTAGAGGAAGACTGCGGCTGGCGCTGCCGACACCACAGAGCTTCCTGAGTAACTGCACTGAGAGAGACGTCTGGTGTGTGTGTGTATTCGCGCATGAAAGGGAGGTGCAGGCGTACACTGCAAAGAAATAAACTATTTTGGTGCAACAATAGTGAATGTGTATCGCAAGTGGAATAAAATATTGACAATTCTACATCATCCAGTTTTGGAGAGTGTGTGGGGCCGGGCTCTAACAGACACTTAAAACACACACACGCAATCCCTCACTAGCTCTCGGAGCATCACAACAGCTAAGACAAATAATGCTAGCATGCCAGAGACCCCAGCCTTCAGTCCAACAATGCAGAATGATTGATTGTGGTGTGTGTGTTTGTAGAGAACAGTATGTGCGTGTCGGTGTGTGCCGGGCCACTTCAAAGCAGTGGTTGTAAAAGTGCCAGTGACATTCTTGGAGCTCATTCACTATTCCAGCCAACCCAGGCATGGACCACACACTGGAACCCACAGGTCTGTGTGTGTGTATGTCCATGGGTGGCTGGATATAGTATGTCACCATGAAAACCAGACATAAACATCTTGCATCGCTGGGATTCTGAAAACGAGGGCCGAGCACACCCCGATTCACATCGACAGGGCTGTAGTGGAGCGGGTCGAGAGCTTCAAGTTCCTCAGTGTCCACATCACTATGGTCCAAACACACTAACACAGTTGTGAAGAAGGCACGACAATGCCTCTTCCTCCTCAGGAGGCTGAAAAGGTTTGGCATGGGCCCTCAGATCCTCAAAATGTTATACAGCTGCACCATCGAGAGCATCTTGACTGGCTGCATCACCGCTTGGTATGGCAACTGCTTGGCATCCGACCGCAAGGTGCTGCAGAGTACGTACGGCCCAGTACATCACCGGGGCCATCCAGGACCTCTATACCAGGTAGTGTCAAAAATGTTTCAAAGACTCCTGCCACCCAAGCTACAGACTGTTCTCTCTGCGCACGGCAAGTGGTACCAATGCACCAAGTCTGGAACCAACAGGACCCTGAACAGCTTCTAACCCCAAGCCATAAGACTTCTAAACAAGATTGCCAAATAGCTAATCAAATGGCTACCTGCATTGACCCTTTTTTGCACTAACTCTCTTGCACCATCTCAATGCACACACACTGGACTCTACCCACACATACACACACGCTGCTGCTAGTCACTTTACCCCTACCTCTATGTACAGTACATACACACATTACCTCGTACCCCTGCACTCAGTACTGGTACTCCC
The DNA here is from genome assembly GCF_020615455.1 of Coregonus clupeaformis. Taxonomy (NCBI): domain Eukaryota; kingdom Metazoa; phylum Chordata; class Actinopteri; order Salmoniformes; family Salmonidae; genus Coregonus; species Coregonus clupeaformis. The sequence goes on from NC_059206.1 coordinate 53,808,506, forward strand.
TGTATATAGCCATGTTAGTTTCTATTCCCTGTATATAGCCATGTTAGTTTCTACTCCCTGTATATAGCCATGTTAGTTTTACTTGTTATTTTTATTCGTTATTCACTGTGTCTCTATTTCTATTTTTTATATCTTATCTTTAACTCTGCATTGTTGGAAAAGGACCCATAAGTTAGCATTTCACTGTTGGTCTACACCTGTCTACGAAGCATGTGAGGAATGAAATTTGATTCTCAAGCCAAGGGAGGTAAGAATATGAAGGCTAATTACTAGCCTGGTCCTAGATCTGTTTGTGCTGTCTTGCCAACTCCTATGGTCATTTGAAAAGAAAACAACTAGGAGTTGGCTATACAGCACAAACAAATCTGGGACCAGGCTATGATAGGCTAAATGCTCGATTGTCTGGTGGCTTTCCTAGTATTTGATTTCACTTTAACTGTTCATCTAAACCCTCCATCCTCCCCATCTCACTGTCTGTCTCGCATGTCTGTGTCTAAACCACTTCTGCTTATTCTTTAGCGGTAAAGCCCCAGATTGCTACCGCGTCTGTCTGCGGTCTCTGGTTTCCATGGAAACGGTCAGAGCCATTGAGACAGACCACTTCTGCTGATGGGAATTGGAACCCTGAGGCAAGGCAGGTGTTACCGGAATCATCTCCCCCCTTTAGTTTTTTTTTCAATTACCAAAAGTGCTGTGCTGTGGAATGGATAGATGGAGCAGCCCTCTGAATGAGGAAGCTTTGTGATCGTAGCGAATGACATGTTGCGTCTGTTCCAATATCCACATTCGGAATAATGTCCCTGCAGTGGTATGCTAGTGTGGATATTGGATGATAGCCAACGTTATAGTACTGTATGTAGGTTACAATGCTACATACTCGGGCAGAGATGAGTAGAGGTGGAATGTCCGTGTGTGAGACTCTGAAGGGCTCTCAAGTGGAGGTGTGCTAGTAGGTGTGTTAGTGTAGAGAGAAAGATGTGTGTTTATGGTGGTATGGAGGTAGGTGTGTACTAACCTCTCTGAGACAGGTGTATATGGGACAGACCAGGACTCTGAAGGGTTCTCCGGCGCTGGACCTCATTGTTCCAAACATCTCACACAGGAAGGTGATGAACCCCAACCAGCGCTCCACGTCAGACGCCTGCAGCTCCTCCCGACGAGAGAAGTCCTTCTGTAGAGGACAGAGAGGAGAGATATAATGTTAGGGGGTAGAGAGATACTGTACAAACAACATAACAGCAGAGAAAAGTCCTTCAGTAGGGGACAGAGAGAGGGGTGAATACAATGTTAAAACAATGTAGTCAGGTTCACATCAGAAAATTCATTCTGTAGGAGACAGACAGAGAGGTGAATTCAATGTTAACCCGGTTAAGCATAATTTTGTTATATTTAAATTGTTTTATCAAGGTAATTCACTTATAAAATCAGCCTCTTAAGCAAATTCGCTTCACAACAGTTTGGCTGATAGCCACACTTCCCAGCTTGAATTGAGTGCGCCTTACAAGACTGAGGTATCAGGTTGCATATCCACAGTCATTGGAAGCTGGGAAGTCCCGCCTTAACTTTCATTCGCTGGTCAGACTGTCAATTTGTGGCGGAAGGACACGTCGCACCTTCATATGCCGGATAGCGTTAGAAAACTAAGAACCTTCAGCATCGATAGCAACTACTCCCATCACTGTACGACAAACCCAAATTGTTTTTATATCAAATTTAATTCAAAAAACTTGAACATTACCTGTAGATGTGAAACAAAACCACTGTGTTCATCACAGACGGACAACTTTTATAGGAGATGAAATCTGAGATCGTATTGAATCAGTAGTCTCTCAGTGTTTTGTTACTTGTTATGTTTTGTGTTTTTTGTGGACCCCAGTAAGAGTAGCTGATGGTTCTGCAAAACCTAAATGGAGATCCAAATAAACTAAAAACTTTCAGGAGGGGAGGGACGCAAGAATGACAAAGATGTGACACAAAAATGTGGCTACTTTTCCCTACCCACTAGTTATATGATGAATTGGTACAGTAATAATGCTCATGAATGGTCATATATTGATATTTCATAATTGTTTATCGTATTTGTACTACAGTACGTACTTGAGCTTGGGTCATCAAAAGAGTTCATCACAGCAATATTTTTACCAGAAAGGTGAGATTTCTATCTTTCTGGCACTATGAAGCATTACTATCTTGTCATGAAAAATTATCAAATTCGGGCATAGCCATACAGCCATCTGGAAGGTCAGCCATTAGCATTGAACAGGTTGACACAATGTTAAGTCAGGTTCACCTCAAAGTCCATATGTAGGGGACAGAAAGCACAGAGACACTGCAAAACCAAACCAGGGCACAGGGTATGCCTCAAGATATCCTTCTGTAGCAGCTAGAGAGAGAAGAGATACTGTGACTCACATAAGTCCTTCTAGGGTAGAGAAGAGATATATACTAAAACTCAGTATAAACTCAGAAGATCACCAGGGGTTGAGACAGAAATGTGATGCAGATCCAATGTGATCGGAGACGCTTTCAGAACGTCCCTTATCACCACCACAGCACTGTGCTTCACTTACTGTGCACACACACACAAACACACTATTTTTGTGCAACAAGGGGATGGGGGAGGGAAATAATAGTCTATGACTCATCAATAGAAAGGCACAGACAGCAAACAGTCTCCTATCTTAATTTACACTCATGGAAATTGGCCTATATAGATAGGGCCAAATGTAATTGTTTCTAACAGAAGAACTATAAAAAGCACATGCATGACCATGGTAGCAATTGAAAGAGAGCACTTTGGAGATTATGGGGAAGTTTTCAAAGCAAAGGTGAGGACACAACAGTTCACCTGACAAGACTGAATGCAAACAGACTGTTGATTGTATGTGCATTTTACATTTACTGTACTTTTCACAGCATTTGTTGATAACGAAATCTGAAAATACTCTGGATAGATTCAGTAAGATAATAAGAATATTCATTGACATTTTGAAGTAGGTGCAAGATAAGAAAAAACAATTACAAGGGTTTGAGTGAGAGGTCTAACTGGTGTCTCCAAGTGGCCACACACCTCTCCAAAGTGTGCACAGTTTCTAAGTAATTTCAATGCACTTTTATGACTCAAGGAAAGAGCATTCAATTATAAGGTGCTTTTAGCTATCCTAGCTTTGCCATTGAGGAACTGAAGCAAGCACACTTGTAGTTTTTTGTTTGGAACACAGCCCAGCCACCATCACACAATTACTGTTGCTTACACAATCCAAAAACGTTCCATTATAAATCGCAATCTGGGTCAGGTGGGCATCATTTGAACAGTAGCAGTGCGTGGGTAAAATCACTGGGGAAGCCAAGCCCTTGACACTTTTTTTTGGTGCGCCAGGACCATTCACAGTTGAGCTCGCTGAGTTTAGCTCAATGCTAATTGGCAAATGTTTTATACTTTTTTTGTCAAGGGAGGCCAGATGCTCGCTGGCTTCCCTTGCCTTCAATGCTACGGGTGGCAACATTGTCATACTCGTTTGGACCAGACAACATCAGATACAGTGCATTCGGAAAGTATTCAGACCCCTTCACTTTTTACACATCTAGTTACATTACAGCCTTAATCTAAAATGAATTAAATAGTTTCCCCCCCTCATCAATCTAGACACAATACCCCATAATGACAAATCAAAAACAGGTTTTTAAATGTACACTTTACTCAGTAAACTGAAATATTACATTTACATACTGTATGTATTCAGACCCTTTCCTCAGTACTTTGTTGAAGCACTTTTGGCAGCGATTACAGCCTCGAGTCTTCTTGGGTATGAAGCTACGAACTTGGCAAACCTGTATTTGGGGAGTTTCTCCCATTCTTCTCTGCAGATCCTCTCAAGCTCTGTCAGGTTGGATGGGGAGCGTCGCTGCACAGCTATTTTCAGGTCTCTCCAGAGATATTCGATCGGGTTCAAGTCCGGGCTCTGGCTGGGCCACTCAAGGACATTCAGACTTGTCCCGAAGCCACTCCTGCGTTGTCTTGGCTGTGTGCTTAGGGTCGTTGTCCCGTGGAAGGTGAAACTTCACCCCAGTCTGAGGTCCTGAGCGCTCTGGAGCAGGTTTTCATCAAGGATCTCTCTGTACTTTGCTCAGTTCATCTTTCCCTCGATCCTGACTAGTCTCCCAGTCCCTGCTGCTGAAAAACATTCCCACAGCATGATGCTGCCACCACCATGCTTCACCGTAGGGATGGTATTGGCCAGGTGATGAGCAGTGCTTGGTTTCCTCCAGACATGACACTTGGCATTCAGGCCAAAGAGTTCAATCTTGGTTTCATCAGACCAGAGAATCTAGTTTCTCATGGTCTGAGAGCCCTTTAGGTGCCTTTTGGCAAAATCCAAGCGGGCTGTCATGTGCCTTTTACTGAGGAGTGGCTAAGGTCTGGCCACTCTACCATAAAAGGCCTGATTGGTGGAGTGCTGCAGAGTTGGTTGTCCTTCTGGAAGGTTCTCCCATCTCCACAGAGGAACTCTGGAGCTCTGTCAGAGTGACAATCGGGTTTTTGGTCACCTCTCCGATTGCTCAGTTTGGCCGGGCGGCCAGCTCTAGGAAGAGTGTTGGTGGTTCCAAACTTCTTCCATTTAAGAATGATGGAGGCCACTGTGTTCTTGGGGACCTTCAATGCTGCAGAAATGTTTTGGTACCCTTCCCCAGATCTGTGCCTCAACACAATCCTGTCTTGGAGCTCTACAGACAATTCCTTCGACCTCATGGCTTGACCTTATAGAGACAGGTGTGTGCCTTTCCAAATCATGTCCAATCAATTGAATTTACCACAGGTGGACTCCAATCAAGTTGTAGAAACATCACAAGGATGATCAATGGAAACAGGATGCACCCAAGCTCAATTTCGAGTCTCATAGCAAAGTGTCTGAATACTTGTGTAAATAAGGTATTTCTGTTTTTTATATTTACTAAATTTGCACAAATTTCTTATTTCATTATGGGGTATTGTGTGTAGATTGATCAGGAAATGTTTTTATCTAATCATTTTTAGAATAAGGCTGTAACGTAACAAAATGTGGAAAAAGTGAAGGGGTCTGAATACTGTAGATGGCCTACACGTAGAGAGACAGAGGGGAGCTCTTTCGCTCACTCTGATGCTTTCACCTGAGAGATACATTCAGCCTCTTGCGAATTGAAGGAAAATTATGAAACACAAAGAGATTATTTGATGTTGTAAAAAAGTTTTTCGGGTTCAATTGTTTTGGGAAGCCTGGCTTCCCTTGGCATCCATGAATACACACCACTGCATTTGAAAGCTTATTCTATTGCCAACATGGCTAGCTAAGTTATAAATTATGATCTTACAGTGTTAGGCTTTCAAAAGGCACTTTAGACAAACAGATTGCAATTTTGGTGTGCATAGACTGGAGCTGTGAGCGCATTCAAGTATGTGTTCCGCAGTTAATTTTCTTCACAATACGACAAACATAGGCTCATTCTGTTCAAGACAACCCAGGGTATACAGATTTTCATATCGTCATACCGTCCTTTTCTCATCCTGGGATTTACGGTATTACCGGCATAGCACACAAGGGGGTGCTAAAAACGCAAGAAAAGCTCATTGGGCCTCTATTACCAGAATGCTAACAAAATTTGCCCAAATTAATATCGAAATCACAGACACTGTTAGCTAAATGCTAACGAGCGAAAAACAAACAAATAAACGAATTGCAAAGACAGGCAAAGACAGGCAAATCCAGCTCATAAAGTTATACAAGCATAGCTAGTAGCTACCGAATGTTATTTTCAGTGAGTGTGGATATTTACAAGCGAAAGTGAACGAGAGAAATTGTGCAAATGATTTTCTGAAGGAAGAGCAGAGGGGAGAAGAACGGAGGAGAAAAAAACTGTACAGATAACCCACTCAGAAAGCCATTATAAGATAACTTATGGCAAACACTTAGTAGTGAATTGCATACAAGTGTAACTTCATCACCTTGTGTGCCACACAACAGAGACTCGCCGAAAGATATAGAACGCTATGGACTCACCAGCTTCCACTTTCTGCCGTTGTGCTGTTTACAAACAAACGCGTGACTAACAAAAACATATGGAAATGTCTGCTCTACCCAAAATTACAACCAAATAATTGCAGCATTACCGCAAAAATGGAAGAGGAAAGTGGAAAAAGTAAGGAACTTGTCTGTCGGCCCTGCATTAAAGATCATATAATTGGTTAAAGAAAACTGTGATAAATTAAAAAGTTTACCAGTTTCATTTAAGGACCAAAAGATTGACAGCCGTCCCATATAGATTGAAAAATAGTTGGGAAGAGATTTTTGACGTACCGATTCCATGGCATAGTGTTTATGAACTGATACGCAAAACGATGCCGGATTCAATTAAAATTATTATATAAAATTCTTGCTACCAATAGAATGTTATTTTTATGGGGGATACAATCTTCCCAGCTCTGCATATTTGGCTGTGAAGAGATAGATCATTTGTTTTGGTACTGTCCATTTGTAGCTTGTTTCTGGACACACGTCCAGGAATGGCTGAAGGATTGCAATATTTGCATGGAGCTGACCCTGCAGATAGCACTACTGGGTGATCTGAAAAGTCATAGTCAATCGATCAATAATATAATAATACTTTTAGCCAAAATGTTTATTTTCAATTCATAAACTGTAGAAACAAACGTTTCAGATTTTTTTTTTTTAAATCACAGTACAGTTGAAAAATATATGGCAAATAGAAATCCAATATGGATGGTGTTAAGAGATAGATGGGAGGTGTTGAATGGAGCTGAAGGATGGGACTAATAACAACAACTAATAACAACAAGATAACTAGTGTAAGAAATGCTGTGTCCATAATAAGTATATAGGTTATATATTGTGAGCTTTTGTGAAAGAGCACAGTTAGAAAGATATGGCATATAGAAGCATACCAGATGGACATTATGAAAATGATCGGAGGAAGTTCAGGAGTAAAAACAAACAAAATAGAATTATTGACTGTGTCCATAAAATGTATATAGTATGTATAAGCATGAAGTAGAGGCCTAAGCATTGTTGTTCACTAGTTTACTCCAATTAGGGAAGGGATGGTGGGGTTGGAAAGTAATAAAGGGAAATATATATATTTTTAAAGGATATGTAAATATATATACAGTGGGGAGAACAAGTATTTGATACACTGCCGATTTTGCAGGTTTTCCTACTTACAAAGCATGTAGAGGTCTGTAATATTTATCATAGGTACACTTCAACTGTGAGAGACGGAATCTAAAACAAAAATCCAGAAAATCACATTGTATGATTTTTAAGTAATTAATTTGCATTTTATTGCATGACATACAGTGGGGAAAAAAAGTATTTAGTCAGCCACCAATTGTGCAAGTTCTCCCACTTAAAAAGATGAGAGAGGCCTGTAATTTTCATCATAGGTACACGTCAACTATGACAGACAAAATGAGAAAAAAAAATCCAGGAAATCACATTGTAGGATTTTTTATGAATTTATTGGCATATGATGGTGGAAAATAAGTATTTGGTCAATAACAAAAGTTTCTCAATACTTTGTTATATACCGTTTGTTGGCAATGACACAGGTCAAACGTTTTCTGTAAGTCTTCACAAGGTTTTCACACACCGTTGCTGGTATTTTGGCCCATTCCTCCATGCAGATCTCCTCTAGAGCAGTGATGTTTTGGGGCTGTCGCTGGGCAACACAGACTTTCAACTCCCTCCAAAGATTTTCTATGGGGTTGAGATCTGGAGACTGGCTAGGCCACTCCAGGACCTTGAAATGCTTCTTACGAAGCCACTCCTTCGTTGCCCGGGCGGTGTGTTTGGGATCATTGTCATGCTGAAAGACCCAGCCACGTTTCATCTTCAATGCCCTTGCTGATGGAAGGAGGGTTTCACTCAAAATCTCACGATACATGGCCCCATTCATTCTTTCCTTTACACGGATCAGTCGTCCTGGTCCCTTTGCAGAAAAACAGCCCCAAAGCATGATGTTTCCAACCCCATGCTTCACAGTAGGTATGGTGTTCTTTGGATGCAACTCAGCATTCTTTGTCCTCCAAACATGACGAGTTGAGTTTTTACCAAAAAGTTATATTTTGGTTTCATCTGACCATATGACATTCTCCCAATCCTCTTCTGGATCATCCAAATGCACTTCAGACGGGCCTGGACATGTACTGGCTTAAGCAGGGGGACACGTCTCGCATTGCAGGATTTGAGTCCCTGGCGGCGTAGTGTGTTACTGATGGTTGGCTTTGTTACTTTGGTCCCAGCTCTCTGCAGGTCATTCACTAGGTCCCCCCGTGTGGTTCTGGGATTTTTGCTCACCGTTCTTGTGATCATTTTGACCCCACGGGGTGAGATCTTGCGTGGAGCCCCAGATCGAGGGAGATTATCAGTGGTCTTGTATGTCTTCCATTTCCTAATAATTGCTCCCACAGTTGATTTCTTCAAACCAAGCTGCTTACCTATTGCAGATTCAGTCTTCCCAGCCTGGTGCAGGTCTACAATTTAGTTTCTGGTGTCCTTTGACAGCTCTTTGGTCTTGGCCATTGTGAAATTTGGAGTGTGACTGTTTGAGGTTGTGGACAGGTGTCTTTTATACTGATAACAAGTTCAAACAGGTGCCATTAATACAGGTAACGAGTGGAGGACAGAGGAGCCTCTTAAAGAAGAAGTTACAGGTCTGTGAGAGCCAGAAATCTTGCTTGTTTGTAGGTGACCAAATACTTATTTTCCACCATAATTTGCAAATAAATTCATTAAAAATCATACAATGGGATTTTCTGGATTTTTTTTCTCAATTTGTCTGTCATAGTTGACGTGTACCTATGATGAAAATTACAGGCCTCTCTCATCTTTTTAAGTGGGAGAACTTGCACAATTGGTGGCTGACTAAATACTTTTTTTCCCCACTGTAAGTATTTGATCACCTACCAACCAGTAAGAATTCCGGCTCTCACAGACCTGTTAGTTTTTCTTTAAGAAGCCCTCCTGTTCTCCACTCATTACCTGTATTAACTGCACCTGTTTGAACTCGTTACCTGTATAAAAGACACCTGTCCACACACTCAATCAAACAGACTCCAACCTCTCCATAATGGCCAAGACCAGAGAGCTGTGTAAGGACATCAGGGATACAATTATAGACATGCACGGCTGGGATGGGCTACAGGACAATAGGCAAGCAGCTTGGTGAGAAAGCAACAACTGTTGGCGCAATTATTAGAAAATGGAAGAAGTTCAAGATGACGTTCAATCACCCTCGGTCTGGGGCTCCATGCAAGATCTCACCTTGTGGGGCATCAATGATCATGAGGAAAGTGAGGGATCAGCCCAGAACTACACGGCAGGACCTGGTCAATGACCTGAAGAGAGCTGGGACCACAGTCTCAAAGAAAACCATTAGTAACACACTACGCCGTCATGGATTAAAATCCTGCAGCGCACGCAAGGTCCCCCTGCTCAAGCCAGTGCATGTCCATGCCCATCTGAAGTTTGCCAATGACCATCTGGATGATCCAGAGGAGGAATGGAAGGTCATGTGGTCTGATGAGACAAAAATAGAGCTTTTTGGTCTAAACTCCACTCGCCGTGTTTGGAGGAAGAAGAAGGATGAGTACAACCCCAACAACACCATCCCAACCGTGAAGCATGGAGGTGGAAACATCATTCTTTGGGGCTGCTTTTCTGCAAAGGGGACAGGACGACTGCACCGTATTGAGGGGAGGATGGATGGGGCCATGTATCGCGAGATCTTGGCCAACAACCTCCTTCCCTCAGTAAGAGCATTGAAGATGGGTCGTGGCTGGGTCTTCCAGCATGACAACGACCCGAAACACACAGCCAGGAGTGGCTCCGTAAAAAGCATCTCAAGGTCCTGGAGTAGCCTAGCCAGTCTCCAGACCTGAACCCAATAGAAAATCTTTGGAGGGAGCTGAAAGTCCGTATTGCCCGTCTCTCACAGTTGAAGTGTACCTATGATAAAAATTACAGACCTCTACATGCTTTGTAAGTAGGAAAACCTGCAAAATCGGCAGTGTATCAAATACTTGTTCTCCCCACTGTATATATATATATATATATATATATATATATATATATATATATATATGTATGTATATGTATGTATGTGTATATATAGTGAGCTTTTGGGAAAGAGCACAGTTAGAAAGATATGGCATATAGAAGCATACCAGATGGACATCATGAAAATGATCGGAGGAAGTTCAGGAGTAAAAACAAACCAAATATAATTATTGACTGTGTCCATAAAATGTATATAGTATGTATAAGCATGAAGTATATACACACACATACATATGCGTGAAAAAAAGAAAAAAAAAGATATGGGGGATTGGAAGTGATGCAGACAATTACATTGATGGAAGTTACAATCTATCTGCAATATTAAAGCTGATCTACCCCCTAAAAAAAATAAAAAAATAATATATATATATATATATATATATATATATATATATATATATGTATATAATAATAATAATAACAAACGCGTGACTGGCTCAACTGTTCTGGGGAAGGACGGTAAGCTTCATAATGTGACAGGTGAAATGAAGAACGCAATCTTCTTTATCTCCTAACGTATTGCACAAGTCGACTGTAGATATTAACTTAAAAAGTAGATACAAATATTCAAATGTATTGCAAAACTTCAAATAAATAGTTTTGACTGTATTGAAAAACCCTCCTGTGGCTTTCTCCAAATACCCTGGTATATGGTACACTGCCTAATGTCATCCTTGTAACTGTGGATCAAACATAATGATCATAAATGTTGATACTGTAAATGACATGAGTTTTCAAATATGGAAATGTGAAGTGCACATTTGGACTCATGGGTGTGTGGTTTGCTTGTATGACATCAAAGCAGTATTTATTATAATCCTAAACATCTCATCTTTCAGAACACATCGACTCCTCTCGATTTACAGCATTTCCCTCACTCAGACAACAACAAATGTGCAAAAGTAGTCCATTTAGCGGGAGCGATGGGGGCATCATCTTGTCACGCGCAGTGCTCAAGTTTATTACTGCTGTCAATCAAAACCCATACAGCGCTGTGAAGCGGAAAACCTGAGCTCTGACGTCATGTATAGCATGCTAATGTACAGCCACTGCATTCCAATTTAGGCGCTTATCAATGACAAATTGATATACGGGATGATGGGCTGTGAGTGGAAAGGGTTAACAAATGCCTTCTCTGGTAGTCTGGAGAAGCCAGTCTACACAACTTCCATACAGACAGAGAATAATGTCTGGTTGGGTTATAAGGTGTTGTCAAGGATTCCCCCTAACGGAAGAGTGGAACACAAAACAAACTCGGCTGATCCAAGCAATATTCATTTTTTCAATGTGTAAGAGGAGATAATGGGTTATGACTGTGAGCTCCTACACACAAACAGTAGTATGGCACAGTAACAGTACGGTGGAGAAGAAGTCAAATGTAGGAGGGCATAAGATACTTGAAAAAAGCATTATTCAAAACCACTAAAGTGGGAAAGGTTTATAAATCCATTTAAATGTTTATTTCGTAGTGGGCAAAACCTTCACATAAAAATACTAACCGCTGTGGGTGTTGGATGTTAACTTAATGCATGTTAACTTGGCTAATGCCTATACTTTACATCAACTTGATAATGAGAAAGTTGAGCATGAAAACATGCTGGGAAAGTTGCTGGGAACATTTAACTCAATTTAATGTAAGAGAATGAAACAATCTGTGTGAGCGCCATAAAAAGAACTAAGGTTAATGAAGGTTAATGCTCATTATGCACGTATAGAGATGATATAAGACGGTAGAAATAAAAGTAGATGACAGAGAAACTGAGTGGGTGAGTTGGTGAAGTCTCAGTGTAGCTCTGTATGGTCTTTGTACGGCAGACACACACGCACAGACAGTTATGGTGAATGCATGCACGCACGCACACACACACACACACACACTCGGTGGTCGGCGAGCCATGCCAGACAGGACAGGAAGTTCTCTGTGACTGTGCCATAGGGGAGGAAGGGGGATGGGTTACAATGTGACAGCAGGGTGAGAAGGGGGACGGGTTACAATGTGACACCAGGGTGAGAAACAAGGCTAGCAATCACTTTCTAAAAGACAGCTACAGCCCTTAGCACCTAGCAGACAACCCAAACAATAGCCAGCTACACACACACACACAGACTGACCACTGTCAGATCAGAAAGGGGGAGAGAGGGGAAAGAGGGTAGAGAAGGGAATGTTCAGATGAGAGTTTAACAGGAATATCAACTCACTACCAAAGAAACTGTTGATAGAGTTAATAATTTACGAATTTTTTCAAACAATGTGTACAGTAATGGTATTTTTGAATTATGTAAATAAATGGGAGACTAATAAAGCAAGTTGCATTTATCATCATTAATTTCTCTTTAACGAACATACTGTTTTTGTTCGAAAGTCCTTTATTCTTTACTAATGAGAAATAGTAATAGAAATGTTGAATTAATGCATTATGCTAAACACCATGTGATAATTATCAAAATGTTCAAAAGTGTTAATTGAGACAGGATGATGCTTTATTAACAGGACGATTTAATTAAAGAAAGGTAACAGAAACCAGGGACTAGCCAGCCAGCTGTATAATAATTCTGTGGAATAATCAACTAATTATCCCCAGGTTGAAAGAGTGGAGATTTGGCATCATATCCATCAGTAACAATCTTTTTAATAGGCCACATTCTGCTGTTTATAACATTAGATACTGCGTCCCAGATGGCAGCCTATTCCCTATTTAGTGCACTACTTTTGACCAGGACCCATAAGTACTGCACTACGTAGGGAATAGGGTTCCATTTGGGACACACACAGAGTTTAACGCTAAATGTCAAAGAGGTGGAGGGGTCTCTGTCTACCGCTGGGGCTGGCTAGGCATCTGTCTCCCCAGCATCTGAGGAGAGGGAGGTTAAAAATGAAGGAGGCAGACAAACAGAGAAGACGAAGAGGAGGAGGGGAGAGGGAGTGCTGTGACGCAGCAGGTGGGTTAACATTTCGCCTGGCACGTCAGCCACAGAGAGCTGGCGGGGGGAGGGAGAAAAGTAGAGAGAGAGAGAGCAGAGGGGAGAGCGAGAGAGAGAGTTAGCGCCCAGACTGTGTCTGCAATGGAGCGTCTGTCTGGCTCCCAAAGGAGGGAGGGAAGTCGTGACACCCAGGGAGGCACTGAGCCGTAGTGTGGGCAGGGCAGACGTGGGTGGGGAGAAACATTATCTGGGGTGAGGCTAGGCAGACGTCCCCCCCCCACAGGCTATGGCCTCCCAGGCTGTTCATTAGCTCTGTGCCCACTGACATTTTCCCCACGTCACACACAGCCTACAGGGCCAATGACACCAATTAGGACCATCCACACCCACTGAGATAGACACGACTCACACACACTCACTGTCTGACAGACACCCCACACACACACGCTGAAAGACAGACGGACGGGTGGACAGAAAAACATGTACGTACCCACACACACAACCCCTATGACGTCACTCTCCACCAACCTCCCCTCATCCCGCCCTCCTAACCCCCCCTCCCTCCCTCCATCTCACCTGTAACGTATTGAGTAGCAATGATCTAAACTTGGTCCCCTCCACCATGAACAGGGCCATCTTGTCACAGAGTCTGGCAGCAGTAGCGGCGAAGCTCCTGTCGCTGAGGGCCTTGCCATAGATAGTAGAGACGATCTGGGCCAGGCTCTCTTCTGACTGGGCCGAGGTCTGGGCCTCCTCCATGAAGGAGCTGAGCTGGCCGTCCACCCCGGCACTGTTGTTCCTCATGCTGTTCAGGATCTCCAGCAAGCGGTCCATACGGCTCCGCTGGGGGCCCACTGGGGACACGATCGCCTCTTCCTGGAAGACACATGATGAAGGACGGTGGTTAAAGAACGACTTACGTATGTAGTGGGTAACACTTTATTTGGATAGTCCACCTATAGACGCTCAACAAACTATCAACAGACTATCAACGACATGTCATTGTCAACTGCATGTTAAACAAAGAATAGTGTTACCGACTACTGTACTATAGAAAGCATGTGGTCTTTATACTGTACCTCGGTGCCCTTACTGCACTGACTGTATTCAAGCTGACAACATGCTGGCTTTCTTTACCAAATAGATGTTTAACCAAACAGCTTACACAGGGGAGTTGTTCCATGTCATTTCAGCAAGCCGTGACACTTGTTCTGAAATCGTTTTTGTAGTTAGAAACAGATAAGATTAGCTTTCTTGCAACATTTTGTTAATTTATAGGATTCACATATTCAATACATATAGCACTCAACATCCGATTTGGACCATTTAGTAAGACATAAAATCCAATAAAATGTTCAAAACCCACCCACGGACCCCCCACACCCCACCCCAACAACCAGTATACAGTATCAGTTCTCTATGTCTGACAAGTAGTATGGAGCTGCAGCTCGGAGTATTGGTTCTCCATCCTGCAGCGCCTTCAGAAAGTATTCACACACCCCATGACTTTTTCTACATTTTGTTGTGTTACAGCCTGGATTTTGGTAAATGGGTCAAAATAAAAAAAAGCAGACACTGAATAGCCCTTTGAGCGTGGTGAAGTTATGAATTACACGTTATCAATACACCCAGTCACTACAAAGATACAGACGTCCTTCCTTGCTCAGCCTGTACAGAATAAAAATATTCCAAAACATGCATCATGTTTGCAATAAGGAACTAAAGCAAAACTGCTAAGAATTTGGCTAAGAAATTAACTTTATGTCCTGAATACAAAGTGTTATGTTTGGGGCAAATTCAACACAACACATCACTGAGTACCACTCTTCATATTTTCAAGCATAGTGGTGGCTGCATCATGTTATCAGCAAGTACTAGGTCGTTTTTTAGGATAAAAATAATTGGAATAGAGGTAAGCACAGGCAAACTCCTAGAGGAAAACCTGGTTCAGTCTGCTTTCCACCAGAGACAAATTCACCTTTCAGCAGGACAATAACCTAAAACCAAAGGCCAAATATACACTGGAGTTGCTTAAAAGACGACATTGAATGTTCCTGAGTGGCCTAGTCACAGTTTTGACTTAAATAGCTTGAAAATCTATGGCAAGACTTGGAAATTGCTTTCTAACAATGATCAACCACCAACTTGACGGTGCTTGAAGAATTTTGTGCAAATATTGTCCAGATGTGCAAAGCTTTTAGAGACTTACCCAGAAATATTCACAGCTGTAATCACTGACAAAGATGATTCTAACATGTATTGACTCAGGGGTATGAATACTTATGTAAATGAGATATTTATGTATTTCAATAAATGTGCAAAAATGTCTAAAAACATGTTTTTACTTTGCCATTATGGGGTATTGTGTGTAGATGGGTGAGAGAGAAAAATCTATTTAATCCATTTTGAATTCAGGCTGTAACAACAAAATGTGGAATAAGTCAAGGGGTATGAATACTTTGTGAAGGCACTGTATGTAATGTATGTTTTTTTCCACCTGTTCAGAGAAATTTGCAATTTAAGTCACTTGCATAATTCACCATAAATTAGTGTGAAAGTACCAGGTTTTGTCCAATAGATGCTGCTGTTCCAGCTACTGCCACACCCTTTTATAATACAATATGCCATTTAGCATACATTTTTACGTATGGGTGGTCCCGGGGATCGAACCCACTACCCTGGCGTTACAAGCGCCATGCTCTACCAATTGAGCTACAGAGGACCACATAATAGTGAAGACATCAAAACTATGAAATAGAGACAGAAAGTGGGCTTTCTTGGTTAGCATCACTGTCCCTGCAAACGTCCACCACTCCAACAAAGCTCCCTGTATCTGTACAGTCTGTTCTTCCCTGTCCGCCCCATGAGAAAAGCATGAAAGGCATTCCTCTTTTCATTTAAATGCAAATGTGTCGGTCTTCCTTACACTAATCATGTAGTAACCAAAAAAAGTGCCAAACAAAATCAAAATATATTCTATACTTGAGACTCTTCAAACAGCCACCCCCTGCCCCGATGACAGCCCTGCACCCTCCCGGCATTCTCTCAACCAGCTTCACCTGGAATGCTTTCCCAACAGTCTTGAAGGAGTTCCCACATATGCTGAACACTTGTTGGCTGCGTTTCCTTCACTATGCGGTCCGACTAATCCCAAACCATCAATTTAGCTGGTCTCTTCTGGTTATTAAATGGATCACATTTTCTTTGCAACTTCGGTTGAAAACCAATAGCTTTTGCTCATGATTAACATAAATCAAGTCAAGCCAATCCTCCATGAAAGCAATTCAGTTTGTAGTTCTCTTAGCAACCTAATGCTTCAATCTAACGCTGATTAACATTCCTCTCTAACTCATAGACCAAAAGGCTCCTTAACCGCTTCTACTCCCAAGTCATAAGACTGTTAAACAATTAATCAAATGCCCCCCCTTGTTTTTACACTGCTGCTACTCACACTTTATTATTTTACATTTTAGTCATTTAGCAGACGTTCTTATCCAGTAGCGACTTACAGTTAGTGAGTGCATACATTTTTTCATACTGGTCCCCCGTGGGAATCGAACCCACAACCCTGGCGTTGCAAGCGCCATGCTCTACCAACTGAGCTACACGGGACTACGTGCAGTATCTATGCATAGTCACTTTACCCCTACCTACATGTACAAATTACCTCGACTAACCTGTACCCCCTGTATATAGCCTCGTTATTGTTATTTTATTGTGTTACTTTTTATACTTTTTTAAACTTTAGTTTATTTGGTAAATATTTTCTTAACTCTATTTCTTGAACTGCATTGTTGGTTAAGGGCTCATAAGTAAGCATTTCACGGTAAGGTCTAAACCTGTTGTATTTGGCGCATGTGACAAATTAAATTTGATTCGATTTGAATAGTCCAACAAATGGCAGCTCTCTGAGAGGGCTATCTGTATGGTGCAATTCTCATATGAAGACCTTTCCTACAAGCCCAAAACTTTGATGTAGAGTAGAAATAAATTAATACAATTATAAATCATTGCATGGCAGTCATATGTTTTTCAAATAAAATGATTACAAAAAAGCTCTATACTGTATGTAGTGTGACTATTGACATTTACCAATCAATCAATCAAATGTATTTATAAAGCCAATTTTTGCATCAGCAGATGTCACAAAGTGCTATACAGAAACCCAAACTAAAACCACAAACAGCAAGCAATGCAGATGTAGAAGGCAAGGAAAACCTAGAAAGGCAGAAACCTAGGAAGAACCAGGCTCTGAGGGGTGGCCAGTGCCCTTCTGGCTGTGCCGGGTGGAGATTATAACAGTACATGGCCATTAAGGCCAGATTTTTCTCCAAGATGTTCAAACGTTCATAGATGACCAGCAGGGTCAAATAATAATCACAGTGGTTGTAGAGGTTGCAACAGGTCAGTACATCAGGAGTAAATGTCACTTGGCTCTTATAGCCGGGCATTTAGAGGTTGAAATAGCAGGTGCAGTAGAGAGAGAGAGTTGAAAACAGCAGGTGAACATGTCAGGGTTCCATAGCCGCAGGCAGAAGAGTGGGAACTGGAGCAGCAACACGACCAGGTGGACTGGGGACAGCAAGGAGTCATCAGGCCAGGTAGTCCTGAGGCATGCTCAGGACTACCCAACACCATTGCAAAACACTATACAGTGTGCGTTTGGGACTTTTACCATTGAAACGACTAGAACTGTTGTAGCCTAATGGTTTGCTTGTTCACCAGGAATGGTCTCTCTAAGAGATGGGCAACTTTGATGGGGGTGGGGGCCACAAAATATCTGAACTCATCATGAGGGGCCGCAGTGGCTCGGGGGTCTGCGTACCCACATCCATACCCACACATGCAGTCAACTGATTTGTGCAAACAATCCATTTGTGCAGTTAAACTACTTCACTAAATGCATTATACCAGTAGCCAGTGCAGGCCCTAGCCTTTTGGGGGCCCCTGTCTTGACGGCAGAGAGAACATTTTTTGTTTTAAAGTATATTTCATGCAATTCTACCCATTTTACCATGGAGTGGAGATTCATTTTTGCAGTTTTAAAGCTAATTTCCCGAAATTCTACAGATTTTGCCATGACTAATGCCATGTTAATATGATATCTGAGTGAGAGTGATCTGGAGGTCAGGGCCCCTGTACGTGCCCTGCGTGCCCGGTCGATATTCGGTCAAGATTACTACAAGTTTAGATAGCTGGCTAGACTAACTTGCCAATCAAAAAATTGTTAGCTGACATGGCTAATTGAGTGAAAAACTGCTGATGCACAACCACATTTCTAAATTGCACCTTGTGTATTCTACTATTCTAACTCTCAACAGTTGAGACCCCGACAGAGTTCCTAAACAATTCTTATTTTTTGGGGGATGGGGCCACGTTTTTAGAAATTGATCCGCGGGCCTACAAAAGGGGGGCTGAGGGCCGCATGCGGCAGTTATCCATCCCTGGTCTAACTAATCAAGACCTTCTTTGAAGGGAATAAACCACAGAGGGGCCGTTTCCTGGACACAGATTAAGCCTAAGAGAATGACAAACTGAATTGCTTTCATGGAGGACTGACTTGAATTGTGAGGATGACCACACAATTTATATTATCATGATATAAAGCTATTGGTTTTCTACCCAAAGTTGCAAAGAAAATGTTGTGATCCACATAATAAACACAAGAGACCAGCAAAATTGATAAAAGGGTGTGGCAATAGCAGGAACAGCGGCTTCTAGTGGGAAAAACCTGGTACTTTTACACTAATTTATGGTAAATAATGCAAGCAACTTCAATGGTTAATTTCTCAGAAAAACAAAACAAAAAAAACACCACCAGATTCCCAGGGAACACATTACAAAGGATGAAGAACCAATACTCTAAGCCGCAGCTCCATACTACGTCAGACAGAGAACAGATACTGTATACTGGTTGTCGGGGTGCGTGCTCAGTCCCCTCCTGTACTCCCTGTTCACTCATAACTGCATGGCCAGGCACGACTCCAACACCATCATTAAGTTTGCCGATGACACGACAGTGGTAGGCCTGATCACCGACAACGACGAGACAGCCTATAGGGAGGAGGTCAGAGACCTGGCCGTGTGGTGCCAGGACAACAATCTCCCCCTCAACCTGATCAAGACAAAGGAGATGATTGTGGACTACAGGGAAAAAGAAGAGGACCGATCACGCCCCCATTCTCATCGACGGGGCTGTAGTGGAGCAGGTTGAGAGCTTCAAGTTCCTTGGTGTCCACATCACCAACAAACTAACAAACTGTTTATTATCTATGCATAGTCACTTTAATAACTCTACCTACATGAACATATTACCTCAATTACCTCGACTAACCGGTGCCCCCGCACATTGATTCAGCACTGGTACCCCCTGTATATAGCCTTGCTATTGTTATTTTTACTGCTGCTCTTTAATTATTTGTTACTTTTATTTTTTTTTGTGATTTGTTTTGGTATTCTTTCTTAAAACTGCATTGTTGGTTAAGGGCTTGTAAGTAAGCATTTCACTGTAATAATAATAATAATAATATGCCATTTAGCAGACGCTTTTATCCAAAGCGACTTACAGTCATGCGTGCATACATTTTTTGTGTGTATGGGTGGTCCCGGGGATCGAACCCACTACCTTGGCGTTACAAGCGCCGTGCTCTACACCTGTTGTATTCAGCACATGTGACAAATAAAATGTGATTTGATTGGCATGGGTGGTCCGTTGGTGGCTTTTGATCATTTTATTGGATTTCTCATGTCTTACTCATTGTTAGGAAGAATTATGGTCCCAATCGGATGTTCGGTATTATATTTATTGAATATTATTTGAATAATATAAATAAAAATGTAAAATTTGGATGCAATCAATTAGCTTAATTTTTCAGAGATCTAATTATATTTAAACAAAATACTGTTTCAGGAATGCTAATTTTGTCTGTTTTTAACTACAGAAATGATTTCAGCACAATCTGAGATGGTGGGTGTCGAAATCCTCTTTCCTGTGCTTTTTGAGGTGGAACGACCCAGGGAGTAAAAAAGCTCCTGAGAGAGGAAATATGGTTTGACAATAGATCAATAGGATATGACATAATCAATGTGCTGCCTTAACCCCATATAAAAGTTAGACCACAGGGCGGGTCAGAGTATTCTCACCATACAACACAGCACATAGAGCTAGCCTTATTCACTAGGCACAGAACGGAAGAAAGTGGACCGAAACAGGTATTACATGGATTTATCCAATTAGAAATGCAGTTTTAGTTTTCCATTTCAAACGGTATGCCTTAATGAATACAACCCTGGACTCAAACGCAGACAGAGACCTGGCTGAGGATAATATCCCATGTTTCCTCCCATTTAGCAAAATTCCTCTCTGTGTCTGCGTCCCAAATGGCACAATATTCCCCTATATAGTGCACTACTTTTGACTAGACCCCTATGGGCCGTGGTCAAAAGTAGTGCCCTATATAGGGAATAGGGTGCCATCAGACACAGCCTGTGTTTTCCCTCCAGATCGGCGTGTTTGAAGCTGTCAGTTAATCCCAGTCTTGTTGTCGGAGGCTGTAAGGGATACTTGCAAACTAAACAAACACACAGCGTTAGAAATGAGTTAGGGTACATCCCAAATGGCACCCTATTCCCTATATAGTTCACTACTTTTGAACAGGGTCCATAGGGGCTCTGGTCAAAAGTAGTGCACTATATAGGGAATAGGGTGCCATTTGGGACACAACCTTAGATGGAGGGAGAAGGAAGTAGTCCTTGGCTGAGGCTGGGCTGGTTGTGGGGTCGTGGGAGCTGAGACCAGCAATACAAAAGCCTAGCACACAGCGGAAAACATCAAAGGCTGTGGCGCCAGCTACTTATCCTCCTCCCAACGAGAGAGAAGTTTACCCACTACAGCAAAATCTACAGACAAGCCACCGCTGTTAACCCAGACGGAACCCTTACTGAGAAACCTGTGTGTGTGTGAATGACTTTGTATGCATCTAAAAAGGTGCATTAGTTACTGTGTGTTTATGTGTGTGTATGCAATGCGCATGTGGTGTAATGTGCATGCGTGTGTGTGTGTGTGTGTGTGTGTGTGTGTGTGGGTGTGTGTAGAAAGGGGAAGGTGTGGCCTTGGCATGTTTAAGCCTGATGGTGATTGACAGACAGATAAGACAGTAAAACAGCTTTAGTTTACCTTGTCTTTTAGCCTCCTCCTCAGCCTCTCCTTGGACGACGGCAGAAGACTGACTTTAGGGCCACCCTGGCCCCCAGGCTGGCTGGGAGGCCCCTCATTGGGGCCCCTGGAGCTCTCTGGCTCCAGCCTGGTGATGGCCTCCGCTGCCTTTACATTCTCAGTCTCTTTGGTTTTTCTCGGTGGTGCCCCCTTGTCTCCGTCTCCCGTTGGGGTTGCCCCCCTATCTCTGTCCCCTGCCGGGCCACCCTGCACCCGCAGTCCCTGTCCTCCTCCCTGCCCCTGCTGGTTGTGGTGCCAGCGGCGGTTCTGGCTGTAGCCATGGTGGGGGGGCCCCTGGTGCTGCCCATCGTGGCCCTGGAACTGCTGCCCATGGCTACCCCCACACTGTCCTCCCTGCTGCTGCTGGTCACGAGGGTGTCTGGCGTTGCCCCCTGGCCCGGGCTGCTGCTGGTCATTCTGCTGTTGATTGACTGGTTGTTGTTGTTGATTAGATGGAGGTTTTTGTTGTGGAGACTGCTGCTGCTGAAGATTCTGTGTCTTCCGGTCTCCTCCTCCTCCCCCCGGTGGTCTCTGCTGCTGCTGTCTCCTGTAACGAGAGGAGCAGGGGGGTAAGGGGTATGTTACCCACGTGGCAAAGCATGACGCGGTGACGCCCAGGCTACTCTGTCTGGCCAGCCTGAACCAAACCAGCAACCTCCGTTACCCTGTCACAGGGCCACGGCCGACTCCATGTCCATCTGTTCAGCCACGACACCGTCACTCACTCTCGGTCTGCCTGTTCTCTCTTGACCATCTGTTGTAACACATCCCACTATGTCTCTACCTTCTAACACACGGTCTGTCTCACCTGGCACAGACAGATCTCCTCTACCAGAGCCTGACTACCTCTTTCAGTCAAATACTAAAACACCAAAGATCTGTCTTCAGCTATGGCCGCCTGCTACCATAAGGCCTGGGAGTTCTTATAAATAATAGGTGCTTCCCCATATGGTGTGGGTCTCTGCTTCACAAGGACCTGACTGACGCAACAGGATTAAGAACATTTGTGTGGGGAAAATATCCTGTTATCGCCCTTAGCCTCAAACCAACAGGAGCTTACAGGCCGTGTCTGTGTGAGGAGGGGCTATAATAACTAATTTTCTTTCATGTAACAACCCTCGACTAAAATCTGATTACAATGTGATGTTCAATTAAAAAAAGTGACTTTTTGAACATGCCTTCCTTTCAACTATAATGAGCAGGTAGCCTAGCGGTTAAGAGCGTTGGGGCAGTAACCAAAAGGTCACTGGTTCAAATCCCCGAACTGGCAAGTTGGAAAGAAATCTGCTGTTCTGCCCTTGAGCAAGGCAGTTAACCCCCAACAACAACTGCTCCCCTGGCGCCGATGATGTGGACATCGATTAAGGCAGCCCCCCACGTCTCTGATTCAGACACATTTCAGTTGAATGCATTCAGTTGTGCAACTGACTATAATATAATAATATAATAATAATTAATCATTTAGCAGACGCTCTTATCCAGGGCGACTTACAGGAGCAATTAGGGTTAAGTGCCTTGCTCAAGGGCACATCGACAGATTTTTCACCTAGTCGGCTCGGAGATTAGAACCAGCGACCTTTCGGTTACTGGCACAACGCTCTTAACCACTAAGCTACCTGCCGCCCTATTGATGGTATCCCCTTTCCCTTTCCTATCAAACCATCATAAACACAAGAACCTAAAGCAAGCAATTCAAATGAAACTGTCCTCAAACAACATTCTAACCCTTCAACAAAAGCCCCATCACATCACACTATCCAATATATTTCTAGCAGATTTTTCCACTGCTTGTGTTCAAATTCAACACCACACCCACTCTACAGAGGTATGGAAAACATGAAGCAGTCCAACACTCGTAAAATACAATAGCGCCACCATTCATCAATTCTCTCTCTTTAAAGATTGGCCAGCCAGGCAGGCATAGACCCAGGCCACGCAGAGCAGAGATATGTGACCAACAAGCCAGCAATTGAGTCAGTCAGGCTGTATTTTGGGTTTCCAGCGCTGCAGTGATTTGTAGCAAGTTAGCCAGCCAGCCAGCCAAACAGGCCCAGCTACAGCAATGTTATATAGCCAGTCAGTCAGTCAGCCAGCCAGAGAACAGCCAGTCAGTCAGTCAGCAGCCGGTTTCCATGATAAGGCTAGCCAGCCAGCCAGAGCCAGCCAGTCAGTCAGTCAGCCTGTTTCCAGTGCTGCAGTGATATATAGCCAGACAGCTAGCCAGACAGCTAGGCAGGCAGTCAGCCAGCCTGCCAGTCAGTGTTTCCAGTACTGCAGTGCCACTGCCTGCCAAAACCCTGTGACCTACATTACATTCTCTAGAAGAGCTGGCTCCTACACGGCTGGCTCACTGGCTCCACAGCTTTTAATTAGAAGACTATAGGTGCTCAGTCCTCTGCTCTGCTCCTTTCCCATGCTATGTTTCACTGGGCTGTTAATACTGTTACAGGGCTAGCGCGCATGTAGCACCATCACCCTGAGCTATGTTAGCCTAGCATAGAGTAGAGGAGGATTGTGTGTGTGATTGTACTGTGTGTGTGGGGTGGTTATTAAACGGATATGTGACAGTAGATACGAGAGAGGGTCACATGGAACAGGAGAGTCATGGTGCCCTGTGTGCAACCGTAGCTTGCTTCCCTCCCCACCATGTTTATATCAAACTATATAGACACGCTGCCCGTCTAGGACACGCAAGCAACAACAAAACACAACACCACAGTCCAACCGTACAGATGTCTCCACAAATAGATGTCCTATAGTCTAACACACACAATGACAGAGTCACTCACACTGTTTTGAAATACGCCAAAGCAATAACAGACAATAACTGAATTTCCACATCTCATTACAACTCAGATACAGAGCAGTAAATGGAGTCAGAGACTAGTTGTGGATGTGGTGGGTCCTAGTCTAGAAGAGGATCCTAAAGCAATGACTGTCTGTCACACTGATCTGCTGTCAGACGTTCCCTGGGTAGACAAATCTGAGCAATCACGCCTTGCCACCTCAGACAGAAGAGCAGAGACACAAACACACAAATTGCAGCAGACATGCACACACAGACCTCACTTTACCCCTAACTTAATAATGCAGGGATTTTCCTGCCATTGAGATCCTTGGGCGGGCTGCCTAAGCGCTTTTTCGGGTCGCCTAAATCCAAACAGTGTAATTTTTTGTATTATACATTTTCGGGGGCGAAAAAAGTATTTCAGTGATGACTTAAACGACTAAAACCAGATATAAAGTATGTAGAAAAGAGAATGGACCAATATAGTTTTAAATAATAATATATTTGAGAAATCACCAAAATAAATGCTAGACAGTGTTAGGTTTCCATCCAATTGGCGACAGATTTTAATGTAAATATTCTAAAATCCGCATAGAAATATGTGAATTTTCCCACCAGATGTATTTCCATCAAATTGACTTGTTGGGGATAAAAGGCTGTTCGTGACGACGTAGTGCACATAAAAATTACTTTTGCAGTTAAATTAAATGGGTTTCCATGGCATTTTCAACTCTACTGATGGTTTTGTCAAAATAATAAAGTGTTATAGGCTATAGCGAATGTGCCCACTCTGGTCTTGGCACGGGCGCTCTAGCCAACAGCTCACAGATACAGTGTGGGTATAGCCTACATTATGAGATTATTATTATTTGTCAAACAGCAGCCAAGCATTGATCATCATGTCACCAGAATAAGACCCTCAATATTTATTGGAAAGGAGCATCAAGCTCATCACTGTGCACTTTCACCACCCTGTAAAGTTCATCCAAATTTATTTAATCTGTAGCCTAATAAACTGCATGCTTTCCCGAGTCGTAGTGGGAGGACCACACAACATATAATCGCATGACTCCAAGTTTACTTCGATATAATGGTTATTATATCTATATTTGCACATTAAGGCATTTACACCGCCATTTCTCGCATAATTATTAATGCATAAAAAGGTTGGATGGAAACCCTCGTTAAAATTCCAAAAACAATTAATTTAGCAGTATAGATTGTTATTATGTTTGTGCAAAAGAACACAGCATTAGCCATGGCAAAATGCATGGAATTGCAGGAACTTAGCTTTAAACTGCAACATTTTCTCTCAGCTGCATGGCAAAATGTGTAGAATTGCAAGAAATTTGCTTTAAAACTGCAAAAATATTCTCAGCTTCATCGAGACAATTGTAGAATTGCAGGAAATTGGCTTAAGGTGGTGAGAGTGGCAGGGGATGCGGGGATGGAGTGGCCAAGACAGGGGCCTTTAAAATGTTCTCTAAAATTCAGCGTCGCCAACAGGGCGAACGCATCCCCTGCCACGCCCCCTGCCACTCTCACCACCTAAGCCCCTTTTGATCCAGAAAAACCCCTCTAACGATCATAATAATTGACTGAATTTACGCAACGTTTTGTCTAGACGCAGCGGTCTAAGGCACTGCATTTCAGTGCTTGAGGCGTCACTACAGACCCCCTGGTTCGATTCCAGGCTGTATCACAACCGGCTGTGATTGGGACAATTGGCCCAGCGTCGTCCGGGTTTGGCCGGTGTAGGCCGTCATTGTAAAAAAGAATTTGCTCTTAACTGACTTGCCTAGTTAAATAAAGGTTAAATAAAATACAAATTATATTGCTTTACATAGTGAGGGGGAACCTCACATAATTCCCCCTTTTAAATGCAACCACCCCCTCCCTGTTCACAGCCAATAACACTTAACCTCAGTAGCCTCTTGCATGCAGCCCTCCCTGCTCATAAAAACATGCCCCCACCACCCGGAACAATATCAAAATTTTCCCCGAAGCCTTAGTGCGAGCCTCAAGCATAAACGTAGCCACGGCCAGACCAATGGAGGAGAGGCTGGGAGTCGGCCTGACAAGCTCAAAATAAAGACATTCTGAGTCGAGGGCCCCAGGTTCCGACCGTGGCATTCTATGACTTTATGACTGTTAACCTCGGCCCTATCCCGACCCCCACCCTCCCATCCCTCCCCGACACGGGAACATCTTGGGGGCAGATGCCTAGAAGCCTCAGCCGAGCTCCTGTGTGAGTAGCACTAGTCTAATAAAGCAGCGGCTGCAAAGTGTTTCATGGTAGAATACATTTTACTTTTTAGTCATTTAGCAGACGCTCTTATCCAGAGCGACTTACAGTTAGTGTGTGCATACATTATTTATTTTTTTCATACTCAGGAGAGGAGAGAAACAGCACAGTCTAACACAGAGTTTTATTTTTCAGCGGAACGATAGCCCAACTTGTAAGGACAAAGACGCACCAGAATGGCTTTCCAAGAGGTGTTGAATGTTTGAGTGGTCTAGTCTCAGTCCTCCTGACTTAAATCTGTAGAATTTCAGGGCATAATACTAAGAAGAGGTAAAGTGTTTCAGATTTAAGTTAAATACTCAGGAGCAGAGGAGAGAAACAGAACATAAATCCTTATATGAATATTAGACTAATAAAGACAGAAAGCAGCGAGTTGAGGTGAGAGCAGTGTTGGATTAAAGGACAATAGTGTGCAATGTCCATGCATAATGAGTATGGGACGGTTGAATAGAAGGATTCACAATGTGAAGAAAAGGAAGGCCGCCTGTGTGTCGAAATGTAAAACATTTTAGAAAATGAAATGTTAGATATTCAGAATGGTAGAGAAGAGAACTGCAGGTGCTGCTGCAGTGTTGGTTTCAACTTTCCCACAAAAGCATCTGTCTGAACTCAAGACATTTATGTTTAATAACGCTTTTAAAATTCATTATAGGAGATCAACCAAGTCAGCTTTTTACAGACATTTTCCTTAACAAAAGTTCCTGAACTTTTCT
Source organism: Coregonus clupeaformis (assembly GCF_020615455.1). NCBI lineage: Eukaryota > Metazoa > Chordata > Actinopteri > Salmoniformes > Salmonidae > Coregonus > Coregonus clupeaformis. Next base: position 53,835,558 of record NC_059206.1, read on the forward strand.
TACCCAAAAACATTGTATGGCTATATCTACGGAGCCCCTTAGATGTCATGGTGGAGAGAAAAAAAACAGCCAGGCTAATCCGTTCCCTTAGTTCTCTTTATTTGTTTCCTCTGGTTTATTATTTGATCCCAACTTCCCTCCCTCAAATGAGTTCCCTCAATATAAAAATAAGTTCCCTCGATATAAACATTTGTTCCCTCAATGTATTTATTAATTTCCTCAATGTATTTATTTGTTCCCTCGGAACTCCCCCGCAGATCGATGAAAGCACCACTGAATGTCGACCACTGTCTCAGCTCTCCATTGCTAGAACTTCTTATGTAGATTACTTCCTCATTTCGTCTAGTTTGCTTTGTCATGCATCCTTGTTAAATATAAGTAGGCCTATACACTTTGTGCAAACTCTGATACATGCCACATGGACAGTCCATTTTCTGCGCCTCTCATCCCAACGACCCAGTGTTTAACCCCACATGCATAGGACTATAGCTAACCTCATCCCCAGGCTATTGAGCAAGCCCCTGAACGCGTTTATGATTGGTTTACAACTGTGCAAGTGACTCAGCAGCAGAAAGGAATGCACATTTATTATTTATAATTTCCAGGAGGCTTCAGTGTTAACAGGTGCAATGACGCGTTCTCATCAGTACACTAGGCAGGAATTCCGGGCAGATTCTAGCTAGCTAGCTAGCTAGCTAGCTACCTATCCTAGCCTGGCTGTTGGCTAATATCCATCTGAAAGTATTGTCATCGCAACAAAGCAAATATCTATTAGTTATAGTTATGAAACGAGTAGAGCCTAACCACTTTAAACCATCTAGCTATCTGTGCCTGGTTGGCAAGCTACATCGCTATCAAGATGGCTTGCTAGCACAGCTGAGTCAGTCAGTCAGTCACACACAAACAGGGCGCGTTACAACGCCTGGATAGGTATTTTATGTATCAGCTAACCACATAATATGTTACAGCAATATGTCAGTTGACACAGTCGATGATGTGGCACGCAACCAGTGGTTGATGCCTGCAAACACACACACACACACACAACTATCTTTGTGGCGACACACAATTCAGTCCCATTCGAAATTCTATTTTCCCTAACCCTAAACCTAACCCTAATTCTAAACCCCCTAGAAATAGCATTTGACCTTGTGGGGACAAACAAAATGTCCCCAGTTGGTCAAATTTTTGTTTGATTACTATAGTTAAACATGTCCACACACACACACACACATTTTTGGGGAAGGCCTTCGGGATGCAAAAGGAGACGCAACGAATAGAAAATCTTGCAGATTCCGAGGATAATAAAATTGAGGGAATTAATAAATACAATGAGGGAACAAAAAAAGAAAGGTTTTGTCTGACATTCTTTTCCCACCATGACCACTATATATAAAAACATTTTACACATTACTTTCTTAAGCCAAGGGAGATTTTCATAATAACAGACCTTGAATATTTTATCCCAAGCGGAATAAAACAGCATAACTTTGATTTGTAGTTAATGGCTGTCTGAAAAGTAATGATCTATCTAGCAGGAGATCAAATAAAGTGAAAAATAATTCTGTGTTGAAAATTAATTGGGCTGAAACGCAGCAGAATTTACAAAGCACTATGAATAAAGGTAAACTTTGAACACATAATATAGTAATAATAGGCCTATAGGCTACAGGTACCCGGATGTTGACTATGCTATGTATATTTGTGGTTGTGTGTGTACATGGTTCTCTGTGCACCGTGAGGCACTAAGCATGCTGAGAGAGAAGAGTGCAGGAGACAGGAGTCAAGGTGAAGGAGAGGAGACAGCGCTCTCTGCTATCTAGGTGGTACTCTCTTAAGCGAAGTGGGGCTGGAAATAATGTAGTTTGAACCTCGGGTGGATAAGGAAGTGAAGTGTTGTAAGAAGACGCCTGTGACACTTGCGCTCTAGCCGGCTGTTTGTGGGGGGTGTGTGTGTCTTGTCTACCCATCAGCCTCTCTGCTTGGCCTCCCTGGTCCCCTCTCTCGGGAGGTAGGGGGTCAGTTCAGTGTCTGCCTCAGTGTCTGTCGGCCTTCCCTACCCCCACGCCATCTCTCACACATCCATGTCCTCTACATGACTCCACACCATCCCCATAGAGACCTGTTAGAGTTAGACCAGGGTACTGGAGGGGGTCCACGAAAATATATATTTATTTAAAGTAGAAAATATATATATTTTGATTTCAATGTTTTTATGAACATCGCTAGCAACAACAGAATAAACACATTTTTAATTACATACCTACAGTACAAAAGAGGAGAATATCTTATTTCTAAGGATGTGAACTTTATTTCTCACTCAAGCAAATTACACTTCTTGGAGATAATTACACTCACTGGAGTATCTGACATACATTACCAGTAAAAGTTTGGACACACCTACTCATTCCAGGGTTTTCCATAATTGTTACTATTTTCTACATTGTAGAATAATAGTGAAGACATCAAAACGATGAAATAACACATATGGAATCATGTAGTAACCAAAAAAGTGTTAAACAAATCAAAATATATTTCATATTTGAGATTCTTCGAAGTAGCCACCCTTTGCCTTGATGGCAGCTTTGCACACTCTTGGCATTCTCTCAATCAGTTTCACCTGGAATGCTTTTCCAAAAGTCTTGAAGGAGTTCCCACATATGCTGAGCACTTGCTGGCTGCTTTTCCTTCATTCTGCCGTCCGACTCATCCCAAACCATCTCAATTGGGTTGAGGTTGGGGGATTGTGGAGGCCAGGTCATCTGATGCAGCACTGGAGGTGTGTTGGGTCATTGTCCTGTTGGAAAACAAATGATAGTCCCACTAAGCCCAAACCAGATGGGATGGCGTATCACTGCAGAATGCTGTGGTAGCCATGCTGGTTAAGTGTCCCTTGAATTCTAAATAAATTACAGACAGTGTCACCAGCAAAGCACCCCCACACCATAACACCTCCTCCTCCATGTTTTACGCTGTGAAGCATTTATTTGTGCTGCAATTTCTGAGGCTGGTAACTCTAATGAACTTATCCTCTGCAGCAGAGGTAACTCTGGGTCTTCCATTCCTGTGGCGGTCCTCATGAGAGCCAGTTTCATCATAGCGCTTGATGGTTTTTGCGACTGCACTTGAAGAAACTTTCAAAGTTCTTGAAATGTTCCATAGTGACTGACCTTCATGTCTTAAAGTAATGATGGACTGTTGTTTCTCTTTGCTTATTTGAGCTGTTCTTGCCATATTATGGACTTGGTATTTTACCAAATAGGACTATATTCTGTATACCTCCCCTCCACCTTGTCACAATACAACTGATTGGCTCAAACGCATTAAGGAAAGAAATTCCACAAATTAACTTTGAAGAAGGCACACCTGTTAATTGAAATGCATTCCAGGTGACTACCTCATGAAGCTGGTTGAGAGAATGCCAAGCGTGCGCAAAGCTGCCATCAAGGCAAAGGGTGGCTATTTCAAGAATCTCAAATCTATTTTGATTTGATTAACACTTTTTTGGTTACTACATGATTCAATATGTGTTATTTCATAGTTTTGATGTCTTCACTACTATTCTACAATGTAAAAAATAGTAAAAATAAAGAAAAACCCTTGAATGAGTAGGTGTGTCCAAACTTTTGACTGGTAGTGTAGGCTTTGAAAAAGCACCTGTGAGTCCCAGTAACTTAGGCCATTTAGCAGACGCTTTTATCCAAAGCGACTTTCAGTCATGCGTGCATACATTTTTTACAAATGGGGGTCCTGGGAATCAAAACCATTATCCTGGCTTTGCAAGCACCATGCTCTACCAACTGAGCTAAAGGGGACCACAGTCTAGGCAAGCTTCCTTGGCTTGGACATTCATTTTTGCCAACACATGGCTAACCTTTGTTTACTCAGCTAAACAGCTGCTATTAGCCGAACAGCTGCACCCAAGACAAAGATCACCATGCGCAATGCCAAGCGTCACCTGGAGTGGTGTAACAATTACCCTGTGCACAAAGCGAGGTCCATACAGAAATGGTTTGTCGAGATCGATGTGGAAGAACTTGACTGGCCTGCACAGAGCCCTGACCTCAACCCCATCGAACACCTTTGGGATGAATTGGAATGCCAACTGCGAGCCAGGCCTAATCGGCCAACATCAGTGCCCAACCTCACTAGCGCTCGTGGCTGAACGGAAGCAAGTCCCCGCAGCAATATTCCAACATCTAGTGGAAAGCCTTCCCAGAAGAAGCTGTTATAGCAACAAAGGGGGGCCCAACTCCATATTAATGCCCATGATATTGGAATGAGATGTTCGACAAGCAGGTGTCCACATACTTTTGGTCATGTAGTGTATCTACCAAATCTATTAAATTTTAAATGTTGTTCACTTCTCCTTGCCATTATCCTTCACCTGATAATAAGACAAGACATGTGAGATTTTTTTTCTCTAACATATGATGGAGGTCCCTGGGTTGCCGGTTTGCCTGGGCGGGGGTCCCTGGGCAAGAAAAGGTGGAAGACCTCTGAGTTAGACTATAGTACCACTCAACCTGAATGAGATCAACACCATCTCAACCTAATAAGAGCAGACTCCAGATATCTCCCTCAAGGTTCTCTCTTCCTACTTAAATTCATACTATACACTTACTATACAACAAATCCTCAATCTAACAGGAACATACTCCACACATCTCCCTCATGGTTTTCTCCTACTTAGCTAATACAATACTAATACGAGCAGACTCCTCACATCTCCCTACCTACAATACAATACACTTATTATACACACATTGCTTTACAGTAGATTACAACAGCGATGGACAGAGAGTTGTGGTTAAAGCATTAACAGTATGTCGCCACTGCTCAATTAGATTTAATAGCCTATGCAGAGTGGCGCGTGTAGCTTGTTGTTGTCTGCCAATCCCAAATCATCAACTACAGTCATAGAGCCTCTGTGTGCGGCAAAGCAAGTTAGGAGATTATTAAATCAATGGAAGATGGAATTAAAATGATGGAATTCAAAGTTAAATGAGAAGGATATGCAACTATGACCAATAGTCAACAGGTAGGCTGCTAATTAATAATCTGAATGGAGGTGTTGTTATTTGTAACTGTACATTCTGAAAATGTACCATACCAGGACTCTACAGTGCAACCATTTTACTCGCATATGCGCCTAAAGAGACCTGGAATTAAGATTTAGGAGCACCAGAGCACCTAGAAAAAAATCACCCAGATGATAATTGTTGTAATGATTACTGCACTGTACGGCAACCCGAGTGCCATGGAGAACATACTGAGAACCATTACTATAAAGAAAATGGCTTGTTACTTCAAATATTTCTCATTGTGCTCCTACATATTTCAATTTAGGCGCACACGTGCTCCTTGTAAAAATGGTAAGCGTACAGCCCTGCATACAGTGTTCCTGGACTGGTTCATAGTCTAATAGGCGGTTTCTTTTTTCTCCCATGAGTCTGCTGCGTATCATGCCGTGTTTGTTTGTGTGTGTGTGTATATTTCCATCCGGGTAAAGGTTAAACATTTTATAAAGACCCCCTTCCCTTTCCTCTCCGCTCCTCTCCCTTCCTCCCCTCCTCTTCCCCCCGTTCCTCCCTCCACTCCTCTGGTGTGGCACTACTTTACCTGACACTGACTTGTCGTTTCCCCCTGGGCGGCAGCAGCACGGTTAGGCCTAGATGGTCCTGGATGATGTGGTGCACGCCACTAAAAGCAGCATGACAGTGTGTTGGAATGGAGGATGACAGAGGAAGGGTAAACAAGGGCTAACAAAGCAAAAGGAGGAAAGGAGAGGAACAACAAAACACCAACATGGCAAAACAACTACAGGCTTTACTACAGGTTCAACTGCATGCATCTACAAGAATTCTAGAATTCTACATGGCAACTAAAAAGTGGTATAAGAGATGATAGACAGACATACGGAACTGCGGCTGGTTGCCGATAGCTGCTGTTGCCGTGGTGACCGATAATTGAGAACTGAGGTTGGCTGCTAGACCGCACTCAACAAGCTGTATAGGGCCATAAGCAAACAAGAAAATGCACATTCAGAGGAGGCGTTTCTCATAGCCGGTGATTTCAATGCAGGGAAAATGAAATCAGTTTTTTTACCAGCATGTCACCTGTGTAACTAGAGGCGACAAAACTCTAGATCACCTTTACTCCACACACAGAAATGTCAAGTTCTAAAATTCTCAGGTAGAACGCCCTGCTTTTATTTTGTCACACTCACAATCGTAAGCTATTTTCTGTAATTAGCTCGCCATTAACTTGTAAATAATGATCTTGTTGTGAGTGTATTTTCCTGTAATAATGAATACAAATTAGCTAAAGTTAAGATGTTGTCAGCTATATGATATGGTCATTATTTGAACTGGCTAGCCAGCTAACTTAATGTTAGCTAGCTAACAAGCTAGAAATGAACCAAAACATTGTTTAGAAAGTTGCATGGTTTGATAGATTGACATATACTAAATTCATTTTTAAAAGGATGGGTTTATTGGTGTTAAAATACACCAGATATGCTATTTTGGACCACCAGGCTGCTGATGTCATTCAGCCTGTCGTTTGTGTTTATACTGTTTCATAACGACAATGACAAGTTTGATGTTGGACGACAATAGAATGTTCATGATGTCACTGCGACAACTGTCTACAGACATGTCGATAGACGTAGTATAAACCAGCCTTTAGTCTTGAAAACTTTGGTTGTTTAGTACACTACTGTACTCATCACTCTGTTTAGCACATGGCCTGTGAATCATTAAAGAGATGGGTGGGGCTAAGGCTTAAGAGATGTGAATGATGCTGAATGGGTATAGACAAAGACGAGCTCTCCAGTAGGTGTACCAAAACATTCAAGGGCCATTTTCTCAAAAGTGGGGTTACAAGTTTATAATCTTTCAAAGCAGACTGTCCCATTGTTCCTCAACTGTAGTATTCATCTCAAATGAAACCAAACTTTATTTAAAAGTGCATTTAAAGTTTGATTTGATTTACTCCTATTGTTTAACTTTGGTTGAGATGTACACTGAGTGTACAAAACATTAGGAACACCTTCCTAATATTGAGTTATACCCCCCTTTTGCCATCAGAACAGACTCAATTCGTTGAGGCATAGACTCTACAAGGTGTCAAAAGCGTTCCACAGGGATGCTGGCCCATGTTGACTCCAATGCTTCCCACAGTTGTGTCAAGGCTGGATGGTCTTTGGGTGGTGGACCATTCTTGATACACATGGGAAACTGTTGAGTGTGAAAAACCCAGCAGTGTTGCAGTTCTTGACACACTCAATCCGGTGTGCCTGGCACCTACTACCATACCCCGTTCAAAGGCACTTAAATATTTTGTCTTGCCCATTCACCCTCTGAATGGCACATACAGTGGGGAAAAAAAGTATTTAGTCAGCCACCAAATTGTGCAAGTTCTCCCACTTAAAAAGATGAGAGAGGCCTGTAATTTTTATCATAGGTACACGTCAACTATGACAGACAAATTTAGAAAACAAAATCCAGAAAATCACATTGTAGGATTTTTAATGAATTTATTTGCAAATTATGGTGGAAAATAAGTATTTGGTCACCTACAAACAAGCAAGATTTCTGGCTCTCACAGACCTGTAACTTCTTCTTTAAGAGGCTCCTGTGTCCTCCACTCATTACCTGTATTAATGGCACCTGTTTGAACTTGTTATCAGTATAAAAGACACCTGTCCACAACCTCAAACAGTCACACTCCAAACTCCACTATGGCCAAGACCAAAGAGCTGTCAAAGGACACCAGAAACAAAATTGTAGACCTGCACCAGGCTGGGAAGACTGAATCTGCAATAGGTAAGCAGCTTGGTTTGAAGAAATCAACTGTGGGAGCAATTATTAGGAAATGGAAGACATACAAGACCACTGATAATCTCCCTCGATCTGGGGCTCCACGCAAGATCTCACCCTGTGGGGTCAAAATGATCACAAGAACGGTGAGCAAAAATCCCAGAACCACACGGGGGGACCTAGTGAATGACCTGCAGAGAGCTGGGACCAAAGTAACAAAGCCTACCATCAGTAACACACTACGCCGCCAGGGACTCAAATCCTGCAGTGCCAGACGTGTCCCCCTGCTTAAGCCAGTACATGTCCAGGCCCGTCTGAAGTTTGCTAGAGTGCATTTGGATGATCCAGAAGAGGATTGGGAGAATGTCATATGGTCAGATGAAACCAAAATATAACTTTTTGGTAAAAACTCAACTCGTCGTGTTTGGAGGACAAAGAATGCTGAGTTGCATCCAAAGAACACCATACCTACTGTGAAGCATGGGGGTGGAAACATCATGCTTTGGGGCTGTTTTTCTGCAAAGGGACCAGGACGACTGATCTGTGTAAAGGAAAGAATGAATGGGGCCATGTATCGTGAGATTTTGAGTGAAAACCTCCTTCCATCAGCAAGGGCATTGAAGATGAAATGTGGCTGGGTCTTTCAGCATGACAATGATCCCAAACACACCGCCCGGGCAACGAAGGAGTGGCTTCGTAAGAAGCATTTCAAGGTCCTGGAGTGGCCTAGCCAGTCTCCAGATCTCAACCCCATAGAAAATCTTTGGAGGGGAGTTGAAAGTCTGTGTTGCCCAGCGACAGCCCCAAAACATCACTGCTCTAGAGGAGATCTGCATGGAGGAATGGGCCAAAATACCAGCAACAGTGTGTGAAAACCTTGTGAAGACTTACAGAAAACGTTTGACCTGTGTCATTGCCAACAAAGGGTATATAACAAAGTATTGAGAAACTTTTGTTATTGACCAAATACTTATTTTCCACCATAATTTGCAAATAAATTCATAAAAAATCTTACAATGTGATTTTCTGGATTTTTTTTCCTCATTTTGTCTGTCATAGTTGACGTGTACCTATGATGAAAATTATAGGCCTCTCTCATCTTTTTAAGTGGGAGAACTTGCACAATTGGTGGCTGACTAAATACTTTTTTCCCCCACTGTATACACAATCCATGTCACAATTGTCTCAAGGCTTAAAAATCCTTATTTAACCTGTCTCCTCCCCTTCATCTATACTGATTGAAGTGGATTTAACAAGTAACATCAATAAGGGATTATAGCTTTCACCTGGTATGTCATGGAAATGATGTTTTGTTCCTAACGTTTTGTACACTCAGTGTAGATGTGTGTATGTACTGATATGCTAGCTATGTGTGACGATGTAAGTTTGTAGTTCCCCTAAAAAGAAAGTAACAAAAAATAAGTTTATGTAGTTCTGTCCTTTAGTTGTCCTTGTCTATTAATATTTTGTTGTGAATGTTCTGTATTATGTATGTCATGTTTCATGTCACAGTTGTGAAGAGGGCACGACAGCGCCTCTTCCCCCACAAGAGGCTGAAAAGATTTGGCATGGGCCCTCAGATCATAACAAAGTTCCACAGTTGCACCATTGAGAGCATCTTGACTGGCTGCGTCACCGCTTGGTACGGCAACTGCAAGGCACCCGACCGCAAGGCGCTACAAAGGGTTGTGAGTACGGCCCACTGGGGCCGAGCTCCCTACCATCCAGAACAACTATACCAGGTGGTGTCAGAGGAAGGCACAAAAAAATTGTCAGACTCCAGCCACCCATGCCATAGACTGTTTTCTTTGCTAATGCATGGCAAGCAGTACCAGTGCACTAAGTCTGGAACCAACAGGATCCTGAACAGCTTCTACCCCCAAGCCATGAGACTGCTAAACAAGACTGCTAAATAGCTAATCAAATGGCTACCCGCTGCTGCAACTGTCTATTATTTATCCTGTTGCCTAGTGACTTTAACCCTACTTATATGTACAGTACCAGTCAAAAGTTTGGACATACCTACTCACTCAAGGGTTTTTGCGAGTGTGCAAAGCTGTCATCAAGGCAAAGGTTGGCTACTTCGAATAATCTAAAATAAAAAATATATTTGATTTGTTTAACACTTTTTTGGTTACTACATGATTCCATATGTGTTAGTTCATAGTTTTGATGTCTTCACTATTATTCTACAATGTAAAAAATAGTGAAAATAAAGAAAAACCCCTGAATGAGTAGCTGTGTCCAAACTTCTGACAGGTACTGTATATAAAATAAAATAAAGTAGGCCACTATCACTAAGAATAATTACATTTACATTTTAGTCATTTAGCAGACGCTCTTATCCAGAGCGACTTACAGTTAGTGAATACATTTTTTTTTATTTTTATACTGGCCCCCCATGGGAAACGAACCCACAACCCTGGCGTTGCAAACGCCATGCTCTATCAACTGAGCTACATCCCTGCCGGCCATTCCCTCCCCTACCCTGGACGACGCTGGGCCAATTGTGCGCCGCCCATGAGTCTCCCGGTCGCGGCCGGCTGCGACAGAGCCTGGATTCGAACCAGGATCTCTAGTAGCACAGTTAGCACTGCGATGCAGTGCCTTAGACCACTGCGCCACTCAGGAGTGATAATAATGCATTTAAGGCCTTGACAATGCATTGATATTCAAATTATAACATTCTAAAATATGTGAGAATAATGTAGACTGAATACATAAATTGGATGCATGGCAATTTTTCTATAGCCTATGTGCCTGACGCAGGCACACATAAAGCCATGAATAGCTATAGCGTTAATCTCACCATTAGAATCTCACTATTGCCGTTTTTAGAATGAGAAAGTGATCAAAAACCAGGTTCCTTTTGTAATGGAAGGATTTTTATGGAAAGCCAAGTTGAAGCCAGCATTAGACGTTGTCGTCCTCATAATAACCGCGTGTCCTTTAATTGAAGCGGCAGGAAACAAACGGAAGTGGCCACATCTCAACAAAAAAAAAGGATACAAAATAAAATCACTGAGAATTATAAGGGAGCAGGAGAACTTCTAAATTGGCTACAATATTTACAAGGACTTTTCAAGGACCAAATGTAGGCAATGTCAGATTTTCAAGGTAGGCCTATACCAGTACTTGAATTCCTGCACTCCAAATTCAAGTAGGCTACTTCAAGCCACTTGTATCGTTTAAAATTGCAGGTGTAACATGGACAACTAAAATGTATGTCAAGTTATTTAATTACCAAATCATATTGTGAAGCCCACGGGGCTATGAAATTTGTTGTCATTATATCCAGAATAATTAATAGGAATAGCATTGGGTGTTGCGCAATAGTCTATCCTACGCAATTGCGCACAGTAGACTCGGACAATCCGAGGTACAAAAACATATGAAAACATGAACTCATTACCTTGATGCTTTCTCTGTTAAATCTAACGAGACATTGCTGTAAAATCAAGCAGACAACAACAGATGATCAACATAAATTTGCTAGGGATATTGGATCCAACATGGATCCAGGTACAACTGTCTTCACCGGCGAATGAGACACCAAAATATTCTGGACATTCCTCGCAAACACCTTTTTTTCCACCACTTGGGCTGTTATTGCGCTATCACATCAGCTGTTCGTCACTTGACTGTTATTCCGAAAATTCCTTCCTGGATCAGATGTGTGAAAATATCACAGCGTAATTAAACAGTGACACCAAATGCGCATCCAACAAGTATTATGCATAATTATTGAAGAACCAAGTTAATGAGTATCGATTTAGGTTTTAAGTATCAAGGTAAGATTACTGTTTTGGGTTTAAAGCATTCAATTTTGCAATCACATACATTTTTGGGGATCTGTGTGCCCATGAAAATGGTTTTCACCCTGTAACATAAGGAGACACAAAATGTTTTGTAGTTAAACTGCATTTCTGAGATCTTTATATGTCTAATTTAACTGATTAATGCTTAATATATTATATAATTTACACAGCCATAAATCCAAGGACAGAAAAGTCATGTTATATGTCACACGATTTCTGACAAATCCGTCAAGACAACAACTACGAGAAAGGGTTTTAAACATAGGTTTTAAATCAACTCGTAAATCAATTTTATTGAATATAGCTATGTTCCCCCCTTATATCTTAAATGTAATGACGTGAAAAAACATTTGCAGATTATTATCAATGACTTATCAACAGCTGTAACAAGTTGTCCAGTGTAGGAAATCCTCACTGGTACCCTAGTTCATAGAAAGACCACAGGCTCCAGACAGAATACAGCAAGCATGTTTATTTATATGTGTGTGCGCGCGCATGTGCGTGCGTTCATCTGCCCTCATCTGTGTCTATATAGAAAACATTTAAGGTCATTCAGGTTCGTTGGTAGTTGAGGAAAGGCAGAAGATTCAAACCAGGTGGTGAGACAGACAGACAGACAGACAGACAGGCATGTGGTAGCCAGCTCTACTCATCTACAACTTGCGCGCACACGTGCATGCAACACACGAACACACACACACACACACTGACATGCCCAACCATCCATCCATCCACCAATCACAGAACAGATTCTATGTTCAACACATTTAGAAGTAGAGGATGTCAAACGTGGGATTCCTTCATCTTCCTCTTAAGCCCATGAAACTACGTAGTAACACAGTAGTGTTTCCCCACTCTACCCAGTAAGCAAGTGGCTGATAGTGGCTTTGGTGTGTGGATATGAGCTTCCAGCTAGCAGATTGACTGCTGTGGTGGCTCTTGATTAAAAAATATGTAAATCACACACACTCTCCAACCCCATTCTTCAACCCTACACCACTCTTTCCTGATAGCACCAAATACTTGGTTCGTGTCTTGGGCATAGGCAGGGCGGGGGTTATAGGAAGTTTGCTTGCTTGGCTTGGAGAATTGCTAATTTGAGATAAAATGGCTACACTCCAAAGCCAGCCTTGCTGTTTTTCTCAATTTACTATATGACTCTTAGATTGTCAAGAGAATATCACCTTCCAGCTAACCCATCCCAAGTAATCAGTCCATATAGAAAGTCCTTCCCTGTAGTCAGTGAGAGGTTAGGCAGAAATTAAGCACTGAAAATAAGCCTTCAGGAGTATCGACTCTCTGAACCATTCTGAAACGTTGCAGTGGGAAAGAAGAAACATGTTCCCTGAATCGAGGCAGTAAGAAGCACACTTCTGTAAATCAGGTCTAATTCTACCCAGTTGCCATGTTGGCAAAATTCAAAACGTGTGCGTGTTTCTCCCTCCTTTCAGACAGCAGCCTTAGCAGCCTCCCCCACCCTTCGTCTGCAATCCACGGCAGCTTCCATCCACTGACAACAAGCAAGCAAATAAAGCTTTTCAGCAGAGCCATTGTTAAGAACAGGGTGTGTGTGTGAGTTTGCATTATTCCATGTTAATGTCCTGTTACATGTGATTAATATTTAAATATACAGTAGTTTGTTCATGTACGCATGAGTTGTTTCGTTAATACAACAAATCAGGAACAAATTGCATCTGTATATCTATACTGAACAAAAATATAAACACAACATGTAAAGTGTTGGTCCCATGTTTCATGAATGGAAATAAAAGATCCCAGACATTTTCCATATGCACAAAAAGCTTATTTCTCTAAAATGTTGTGCACAACTTGTTTACATCCCTGTTAGTGAGCATTTATCCTTTGCTAAGATAATCCATCCACCTGACAGTTGTGGCATATCAAGAAGCTGATTAAACAGCATGATCATTACAAAAGGTGCACCTTGTGATGGGGACAATAAAAAGCCACACCAAAATATGCCGTTTTGTCACACAACACAATGCCACAGATGTCTCAGGTTTTGAGGGAGCGTGCAATTGGCATGCTGAATGCAGGAATTTCCAACAGAGCTGTTACCAGAGAATTTAATGTTCATTTCTCTACCATAAGCCGCCTCCAACGGCGTTTTAGAGAATTTGGAAGTACGTCCAACCGGCCTCACAACCGCAGACTACGTGTAACCACGCCAGCCCAGGAACTCCACATCTGGCTTCTTCACCTGCGGGATTGTCTGAGACCAGACCTCCGGACAGCTGATGAAATCTGTCTGTAATAAAGCCCTTTTGTGGGGAAAAACTCATTCTGATCAGCAGGTCCTGGCTCCCCAGTGGGTGGGCCTGGCTCCCAAATGGGTGGGCCTATGCCCTGCCAGGCCCACCCATGGCTGCGCTCCTGCCCAGTCATGTGAAATCCATAGATTAGGACTTAATGAATTTATTTTAATTGACAGATTTTCTTTATATGAACTGTAACTCAGTAAAATCATTGAAAATTGTTGCATGTTGCATTTAAACTTTTGTTCAGTATAGATGCATATATAGATGCATGTCTGTGTGTTTACTGTGTGCTAGTAGACAATGATGGTTTTATGCCGTCTATAAATCCCACTTCTTCATGGTGTGAATTAGCAATGAGATCTCCCGCTATAAGCATTTGAGTAAATTGATTGTGTGCCTGTTCCTCATCTGGAGGGTAGGGTTAACTGATGGATATCTAACTAGCTAGTGCTGTCTACATGGAGACTACTTTCCCCCTACCTGCTTGCCTGCCTGTCTGTCTGTACACTGAATGTTTCAGAGCCAAACAACTTGACATTTCTGAGAGGTGACAGTAGCTGTAGCAGAGACGTTAACAATAGAGTAGACAGGCAGAGTATGTGTGCGTGTGTGAGAGAGAGAAGAGAGGAGTGCCATTCTACTTCAAAAGCACTAAAACAAATCCTATAAATTAAAATAAAAACACTCCTTTCTCTTTTTTCTGAAAAATTAATAATCTGCATTCCCACCGCCCTTGACTTGAGACATAAAGTAATCCTGAAAGGGAGATGAATATTCCTTATCACATTGGGGTGTATAAAATCATGAATAGTGCACACTACATACACATGTTAATGTATAGCGATGAGGATTAGTGTGTTTGATACAAGGGAGTACTGCAGGCATTGTTAGCAGAAAACAGGATCCCCATTATATTGAATGGAAAAATGGCGATCTTTGTGGTCAATCTTCATGTAAATAAATAAAAAGTTTGGTGGTACCAATAATTGCTTCTAATACACCAGACGTACAGTGGGGAGAACAAGTATTTGATACACTGCTGATTTTGCAGGTTTTCCTACTTAAAAGCATGTAGAGGTCTATCATTTTTATCATAGGTACACTTCAACTGTGAGAGACGGAATCTAAAACAAAAATCCAGAAAATCACATTGTATGATTTTTAAGTAATTCATTTGCATTTTATTGCATGACATAAGTATTTGATACATCAGAAAAGCAGAACTTAATATTTGGTACAGAAACCTTTGTTTGCAATTACAGAGATCATACGTTTCCTGTAGGTCTTGACCAGGTTTGCACACACTGCAGCAGGGATTTTGGCCCACTCCTCCATACAGACCTTCTCCAGATCCTTCAGGTTTCGGGGCTGTCGCTGGGCAATACGGACTTTCAGCTCCCTCCAAAGATTTTCTATTGGGTTCAGGTCTGGAGACTGGCTAGGCCACTCCAGGACCTTGAGATGCTTCTTACGGAGCCACTCCATAGTTGCCCCTGGCTGTGTGTTTCGGGTCGTTGTCATGCTGGAAGACCCAGCCACGACCCATCTTCAATGCTCTTACTGAGGGAAGGAGGTTGTTGGCCAAGATCTCGCGATACGTGGCCCCATCCATCCTCCCCTCAATACGGTGCAGTCGTCCTGTCCCCTTTGCAGAAAAGCATCCCCAAAGAATGATGTTTCCACCTCCATGCTTCACGGTTGGGATGGTGTTCTTGGGGTTGTACTCATCCTTCTTCTTCCTCCAAACACGGCGAGTGGAGTTTAGACCAAAAAGCTATATTTTTGTCTCATCAGACCACATGACCTTCTCCCATTCCTCCTCTGGATCATCCAGATGGTCATTGGCAAACTTCAGATGGGCCTGGACATGCGCTGGCTTGAGCAGGGGGACCTTGCGTGCGCTGAGGATTTTAATCCATGACGGCGTAGTGTGTTACTAATGGTTTTCTTTGAAACTGTGGTCCCAGCTCTCTTCAGGTCATTGACCAGGTCCTGCTGTGTAGTTCTGGGCTGATCCCTCACTTTCCTCATGATCACTGATGCCCCACGAGGTGAGATCTTGCATGGAGCCCCAGACCGAGGGTGATTGACCGTCATCTTGAACTTCTTCCATTTTCTAATAATTGCGCCAACAGTTGTTGCCTTCTCACCAAGCTGCTTGCCTATTGTCCTGTAGCCCATCCCAGCCTTGTGCAGGTCTACAATTTTATCCCTGATGTCCTTACACAGCTCTCTGGTCTTGGCCATTGTGGAGAGGTTGGAGTCTGTTTGATTGAGTGTGTGGACAGGTGTCTTTTATACAGGTAACGAGTTCAAACAGGTGCAGTTAATACAGGTAATGAGTGGAGAACAGGAGGGCTTCTTAAAGAAAAACTAACAGGTCTGTGAGAGCCGGAATTCTTACTGGTTGGTAGGTGATCAAATACTTATGTCATGCAATAACATGCAAATTAATTACTTAAAAATCATACAATGTGATTTTCTGGATTTTTGTTTTAGATTCCGTCTCTCACAGTTGAAGTGTACCTATCATAAAAATGACAGACCTCTACATGCTTTGTAAGTAGGAAAACCTGCAAAATCGGCAGTGTATCAAATACTTGTTCTCCCCACTGTATGTCCTTGAACCGATTATTTTAAAATCGCACACATAAGAAGTTAAGGATAATTTAGTTGCTAATGTCTGTGGCAGCCTGCAGTACCCCGGTCGACCTTCAACTTGAGTTACTCAATGAGAGGGGGCAGCACCGAGAAAGCCTGCAGCGTCACTTCCTGGAGTGGCCAAAACTGCACGTTATGTCTCCATGAGACGGCATCTGAACAGACTTAATTTGGCTTTAATGCGATTTCAGTCTTCTCATAGGAATGAATGGTGTCACATGATCAATGGCTTTGTCCATTCATATATACAGTCATTGGTTTGATAGGTAAATACATTTATCCTCTCTCTATATATACACTAGCGTTCAAAAGTTTGGGGTCCCTTAGAAATGTCCTTGTTTTCGAAAGAAAAGCAATTTTTTTGTCCATAGAAATACAGTGCAGACATTGTTAATGTTGTAAATGGCTATTGTAGCTGGAAACTGTAGATTTTTTATGGAATATCTACATAGGCGTACAGAGGCCCATTATCAGCAACCATCAGTCCTGTGTTCCAATGGCACGTTGTGTTTGCTAATCCAAGTTTATCATTTTAAAAGGCTAATTGATCATTAGAAAACCCTTTTGCAATTATGTTAGCACAGCTGAAAACTGTCGTGCTGATTAAAGAAGCAATAAAACTGGCCTTCTTGAGACTAGTTGAGTATCTGGAGCATCAGCAATTGTGGGTTCGATTACATGCTCAAAATGGCCAGAAACAAATAACTTTCTTCTGAAACTTGTCAGTCTATTCTTGTTCTGAGAAATGAAGGCTATTCCATGCGAGAAATTGCCAAGAAACTGAAGATCTCGTACAACGCTGTGTACTACTCCCTTCACAGAACAGCGCAAACTGGCTCTAACCAGAATAGAAAGAGGAGTGGGAGGCCCCGGTGCACAACTGAGGAAGAGGACAAATACATTAGTGTGTCTAGTTTGAGAAACAGATGCCTCACAGGTCCTCAACTGGCAGCTTCATTAAATAGTACCCGTAAAACACCAGTCTCAACGTCAACAGTGAAGAGGCGACTCCGGGATGCTGACCTTCTAGGCAGAGTTGCAAAGAAAAAGCCATATCTCAGACTGGCCAATAAAAATAAATGATTAAGATGTGCAAAAGAACACAGACACTGGACAGCGGAAGATTGGAAAAAAGTGTTATGGACAGACGAATCGAAGTTTGAGGTGTTCGGATCACAAAGAAGAACATTTGTGAGACGCAGACCAAATGAAAAGATGCTGGAGGAGTGCTTGATGCCATCTGTCAAGCATGGTGGAGGCAATGTGATGGTCTGGGGGTGCTTTGGTGGTGGTAAAGTGGGAGATTTGTACAGGGTAAAAGGGATCTTGAAGAAGGAAGGCTATCACTCCATTTTGCAACACCATGCCATGCCCTGTGGACGACGCTTGATTGGAGCCAATTTCCTCCTACAACAGGACAATGACCCAAAGCACAGCTCCAAACTATGCAAGAACTATTTAGGGAAGAAGTAGTCAGCTGGCATTCTGTCTATAATGGAGTGGCCAGCAGAGTCACCGGATCTCAACCCTACTGAGCTGTTGTGGGAGCAGCTTGACCGCATGGTACGTAAGAAGTGCCCATCAAGCCAATCCAACTAGTGGGAGGTGCTTCAGGGTGAAATCTCATCAGATTACCTCAACAAATTGACAACTAGAATGCCAAAGGTCTGCAAGGCTGTAATTGCTGCAAATGGAGGATTATTTGACGAAAGCAAAGTTTGAAGGACACAAATATTATTTCTATTAAAAATCATTATTTCTAACCTTGTCAATGACTACATTTCCTATGCATTTTGCTATATTTCCTATTCAAACTAATTTCATGTATGTTTTCATGGAAAACAAGGACATTTCTAAGTGACCCCAAACTTTTGAACGGTAGTGTATATAAAAACAATCAGTGTAGTGTAGGGTCAGGCAGCAGAGGAGCAGAGGCTGAGGAAGTGAGTCCCAAATGCTACCCTATTCCGTACATAGTGCACTATTTTTACCAGAGCCCTATGGTAGTGCACCAAATAGGGAGCCATCTGGGACGCATACAGAGAGATGCTGCTGGGGAGATAGACTACTGAGATAAACACTGATCTATTGGTTTAAAGGCCAATTATGGCCATTTCTCTGGCTGGTATATTCCCAGACTAGTAATGATTTATGTTTCCCTTATTGGTTGTGATCACCTTTACAGTATTTCTACATGAGATATTGTGTGTGTGTGTGTGTGTGTGTGTGTGTATGCGGTGTGTGTGTGTAACCCTAGCTGGAGTATTGCCTCGTGATTCTGCAGCAAGGTGTTCCTGCCAGGGGAAAGATTTGTCCTTAAGCCAGAAAACTCTGACAAACAAGACCGCAGTGTCCTCCCTGCCAGCAGCGCGGGCGCGCGCGCACACACACACACGAGTGTGCGCACACACACACGAGTGTGCGCACACACACAGCAGTGCAGAGAAAACAGAGCAGAGCGCGTTCCCACTGGGCACAAACTGATTGAATCAACATTATTTCAACGTAATTTGTCAAAGTATTGTGACGTGGAATCTATGTGGGAAATACATTTGTATTTGAAAAAAGTAATCAACTTTTGTTTTGAGGTTGAAATTTCAACCACAAGATTATGTTATCATGGTAACAAAATTTCAACATAGACAAACTTGTATAAAATATGTTGAATTTGTACATTTAAAAACAACGTCAGATCTTCAACGTTATATCTATCAGAAAAAATAACAATAGGCTGGGCAGTACATCCTACTGGATAATTGTTCTATCTAGAGCTACCCTTTGGCTTAGTCACTGACTATTACACCAATGTGCTATTGTGAGAATGATTGTTGAGAGATATAAATATATAAAAATATAAATGCAAAAGGCAACAATTTCAAAGATTTTACATTTCATATAAGGAAAACAGTCAATTGAAATAAATTCATTAGGCCCTAATCTATGGATTTCAAATGACTGGGTGGGCTTGGGAGGGCATAGGCCCACCCACTTGGGAGCCAGGCCCAGCCAATCAGAATGAGCTTTTCCCCACAGACAGAAATACTCCTCAGTTTCATCAGCTGTCTGGGTGGCTGGTCTCAGACGATCCCGCAGGTGAAAAAGCTGTATGTGGAGGTCCTGGGCTGGCGTGGTTACACGTGGTCTGCGATTGTGAGGCCGGTTGGAAGTACTGCCAAATTCTCTAAAACGTTGGAGGCGGTTTATGGTAGAGAAATGAACATTCAATTGTCTGGCAACAGCTCTGGTGGACATTCCTGCAGTCAGCATGCCAATTGCACGCTCCTTCAAAACTTGAGACAGCTGTGGAAATGTGTTGTATGACAAAACTGCACATTTTAGAGAGGCCTTTTATTGTCCCCAGCACAAGGTGAACCTGTGTAATGATAATGCTTTTTAAGCAGCTTCTTGATATGCCACACCTGTCAGGTGGATGGGTTATCTCGGCAAAGGAGAAATGCTCCTTTACAGGGATATAAACAAATTTGTTCAGTATAAATAAATAAAAAACACTGTTGCTATTGAAATCATTCCAAAGGGTAGGTTTTACAGAGCAAATGAAATGTGACCATACTTTACCACTCATATATTGTATCATCAATTATGCTATTTAGGCCTATATACACAAAAGTATGTGGAAACTCATTCAAATGAGTGGATTTGGCTATTTCAGCCACACCCGTTTCTGACAGGTGTATAAAATCGAGCACAGAGCCATCCAATCTCAATAGACAAACATCGGCAGTAGAATGGCCTTACTGAAGAGCTCAGTGACTTTCAACGTGGCACCGTCATAGGATGCCACCTTTCCAACAAGTCAGTTCGTCAATTTTCTTTTTGCTAGAGCTGCCCCGGTTAGGTTTTACAGAGCAAATGAAATGTGACCATACTTTATCACTCATATATTGTATCATCAATTATGCTATTTAGGCCTATATACACAAAAGTATGTGGAAACTCATTCAAATGAGTGGATTTGGCTATTTCAGCCACACCCGTTGCTGACAGGTGTATAAAATCGAGCACAGAGCCATCCAATCTCAATAGACAAACATCGGCAGTAGAATGGCCTTACTGAAGAGCTCAGTGACTTTCAACGTGGCACCGTCATAGGATGCCACCTTTCCAATAAGTCAGTTCGTCAATTTTATTTTTGCTAGAGCTGCCCCGGTTAACTGTAAGTACTCTTATTGTGAAGTGGAAACGTCTAGGAGCAACAATGGCTCAGCCACGAAGTGGTAGGCCACAGAAGCTCACAGAATGGGACCACCGAGTGCTGAAGCGCCTAGCACGTAAAATTAGTCTGTCCTCGGTTGCAACATTCACTACAGAGTTCCAAACTGCCTCTGGAAGCAACTTCAGCACAATAACTGTTCGTTGGGAGCTTCATGAAATGGGTTTCCATGGCCGAGCAGCCGCACACAAGCCTAAGATCACCATGCGCAATGCCAAGCGTCCGCTGGAGTGATGTAAAGCTTGCCACCATTGGACTCTGGAGCAGTGGAAACACGTTCTCTGGCGTGATTAATCACGCTTCACCATCTGGCAGTCCGACGGACGAATCTGGGTTTGGCGGATGCCAGGAGAACGCTACCTGCCCGAATGCATAGTGCCAACTGTAAAGTTTGGTGGAGGAGGAATAATGGTCTGGGGCTGTTTTTCATGGTTCGGGCAAGGCCCCTTAGTTCCAGTGAAGGGAAATCTTAATGCTACAGCATACAATGACATTCTAGACAATTCTGTGCTTCCAACTTTGTGGCAACAGTTTGTGTAAGGCCCTTTCCTGTTTCAGCATGACAATGCCCCCGTGCACAAAGCGAGGTCCATACAGAAATGGTTTGTCGAGATCGGTGTGGAAGAACTTGACTGGCCTGCACAGAGCCCTGACTTCAAAATAAATTGGAACGCCGACTGCGAGCCAGGCATAATCGCCCAACATCAGTGCCCGACCTCACTAATGCTCGTGGCTGAATGGAAGCAAGTCCCCACAGCAATGTTCCAACATCCAGTGGAAAGCCTTCCCAGAAGAGTGGATGCTGTTGTAGCAGCAAGGGGGGGGGGGGAATCAACTCCATATCAATGCCTATGATTTTGGAATGAGATGTTTGACGAGCAGGTGTCCATATACTTTTGGTCATGTAGTGTTGCATTTGCAAACAGCTATTGTCTCAATTTAACCCAGAATAATAAAAAAAACATAGACGATCCAATAGGCCCAGGGTTTCCAGCTCTGGTGATTTCGAATGTAATGATATTTAGTGACAACATTTGAAGGAAATGTGTCTTCTGCAGGATAGTTCCATTTGTGCCACTGACTAAATCTGGCTTTAATTCCAGTTTGTCTACAAATTAATCATTGACATGTTGGATTCACGTCTCCATCTCAACCAAAAATCTAAGTTAAAGAATAGGACTAAATCAAATCCAACTTTAATAGCACTTTAAATAAAGTTTGTTTTTATTTAGTCCTATTCTACAACTTTGATTTTCCAAACTGGAATTAAAGGTAGACTAAGTATGTGGCACAGATGGAACTATCCAAGCAGAAGATACATCAACTTTAAATATTTATATTTGGTTTCATATAATCTCAACTACAAATACAGGTGATTTGGTTCTGCTATTAGATGAATCTGTTGTATATAGTAAATAAACAAAATATTGTATCTGACATTGTATTCCCATTGGAGCTTTGCTGTACTTTTAAATAGTTGAAAGCGCAGTGATCGGCATTTGTGTCACAACTAAACCAAAAATCTGACATTGTTTTTCCATTGGAATTTGGTTGTGATTTTAGATGGTTAAAAGTATAGTGATAACACATTGGAAATTCAACTAACTTTTGGCTGAGTGGGTGAATATAGGTTGTAATCTCATTGAGCAACGTCTCAACCAAATATTATCCAATTATCAATTTTGAAATTACGTTGTGTGCCCAGTGGGTTCTGTCAGACCGTGTACAGAACGCTGAGTACACATCCATCACAGAGAGAGAGGGGGAGAGAGAGAGGGAGACAGGAGAGAGAGGGAGGGGGGACAGCAAGAGAGTGAGGGAGAGAGCGATAGAGACAGGAAGATGGAGGGAGAGAGAGAGGGGGAGAGAGAGAAGAACAAGTGAGAAAGTAAGAGATGAAAGCAAGGGGAGAGAAGTGATGAGGAGAAGTCAGGGTCAGAGAGAGGGTGAAGGAAGGAGAAGGGCCACAGATGAAAGAAGAGACAGAATAGAGGTAGATTTTGAGCAAATAGAGAGCGCCACCACAGGGAAAAGTCAGTAAGTCAGCCAGCACAACACGACTAGACAGGTCCAAAATCTATACAGTAATCTTTTCTGGGTACTCTTTCTGTCCCCCTCTCTGCTTCGCTCTCCCTCCTTTTCTCATTCCGTCTCTTACGAAGGTCTACCTATCTATATAGTGTACCGCCCCCTCTACCTATCTACAGTGGGGAAAAAAAGTATTTAGTCAGCCACCAATTGTGCAAGTTCTCCCACTTAAAAAGGTGAGAGAGGCCTGTAATTTTCATCATAGGTACACGTCAACTATGACAGACAAAATGAGAAAAAAAATCGAGAAAATCACATTGTAGGATTTTTAATGAATTTATTTGCAAATTATGGTGGAAAATAAGTATTTGGTCACCTACAAACAAGCAAGATTTCTGGCTCTCACAGACCTGTAACTTCTTCTTTAAGAGGCTCCTCTGTCCTCCACTCGTTACCTGTATTAATGGCACCTGTTTGAACTTGTTATCAGTATAAAAGACACCTGTCCACAACCTCAAACAGTCACACTCCAAACTCCACTATGGCCAAGACCAAAGAGCTGTCAAAGGACACCAGAAACAAAATTGTAGACCTGCACCAGCCTGGGAAGACTGAATCTGCAATAGGTAAGCAGCTTGGTTTGAAGAAATCAACTGTGGGAGCAATTATTAGGAAATGGAAGACATACAAGACCACTGATAATCTCCCTCGATCTGGGGCTCCACGCAAGATCTCACCCCGTGGGGTCAAAATGATCACAAGAACGGTGAGCAAAAATCCCAGAACCACACGGGGGGACCTAGTGAATGACCTGCAGAGAGCTGGGACCAAAGTAACAAAGCCTACCATCAGTAACACACTACGCCGCCAGGGACTCAAATCCTGCAGGGCGAGACGTGTCCCCCTGCTTAAGCCAGTACATGTCCAGGCCCGTCTGAAGTTTGCTAGAGTGCATTTGGATGATCCAGAAGAGGATTGGGAGAATGTCATATGTCATATGGTCAGATGAAACCAAAATAGAACTTGTCGTGTTTGGAGGACAAAGAATGCTGAGTTGCATCCAAAGAACACCATACCTACTGTGAAGCATGGGGGTGGAAACATCATGCTTTGGGGCTGTTTTTCTGCAAAGGGACCAGGACGACTGATCCGTGTAAAGGAAAGAATGAATGGGGCCATGTATCGTGTGATTTTGAGTGAAAACCTCCTTCCATCAGCAAGGGCATTGAAGATGAAACGTGGCTGGGTCTTTCAGCATGACAATGATCCCAAACACACCGCCCGGGCAACGAAGGAGTGGCTTCGCAAGAAGCATTTCAAGGTCCTGGAGTGGCCTAGCCAGTCTCCAGATCTCAACCCCATAGAAAATCTTTGGAGGGGGAGTTGAAAGTCCGTGTTGCCCAGCGACAGCCCCAAAACATCACTGCTCTAGAGGAGATCTGCATGGAGGAATGGGCCAAAATACCAGCAACAGTGTGTGAAAACCTTGTGAAGACTTACAGAAAACGTTTGACCTGTGTCATTGCCAACAAAGGGTATATAACAAAGTATTGAGAAACTTTTGTTATTGACCAAATACTTATTTTCCACCATAATTTGCAAATAAATTCATAAAAAATCCTACAATGTGATTTTCTGGATTTTTTTTTCTCATTTTGTCTGTCATAGTTGACGTGTACCTATGATGAAAATTACAGGCCTCTCATCTTTTTAAGTGGGAGAACTTGCACAATTGGTGGCTGACTAAATACTTTTTTTCCCCACTGTATATAGTGTACCGCCCCCTCTACCTATCTATATAGTGTACCGCCCCCTCTACCTATCTATATAGTGTACCGCCCCCTCTACCTATCTATATAGTGTACCGCCCCCTCTACCTATCTACAGTGGGGAGAACAAGTATTTGATACACTGCCGATTTTGCAGGTTTTCCTACTTACAAAGCAGAAAATCACATTGTATGATTTTTAAGTAATTAATTTGCATTTTATTGCATGACATACGTATTTGATCACCTACCAACCAGTAAGAATTCCGGCTCTCACAGACCTGTTAGTTTTTCTTTAAGAAGTCCTCCTGTTCTCCACTCATTACCTGTATAAAAGACACCTGTCCACACACTCAATCAAACAGACTCCAACCTCTCCACAATGGCCAAGACCAGAGAGCTGTGTAAGGACATCAGGGATAAAATTATAGACCTGCACAAGGCTGGGATGGGCTACAGGACAATAGACAAGCAGCCTGGTGAGAAGGCAACAACTGTTGGCGCAATTATTAGAAAATGGAAGAAGTTCAAGATGACGGTCAATCACCCTCGGTCTGGGGCTCCATGCAAGATCTCACCTCATGAGGCATCAATGATCATGAGGAAGGTGAGGGATCAGCCCAGAACTACACGGCAGGACCTGGTCAATGACCTGAAGAGAGCTGGGACCACAGTCTCAAAGAAAACCATTAGTAACACACTATGCCGTCATGGATTAAAATCCTGCAGCGCACGCAAGGTCCCCCTGCTCAAGCCAGCGCATGTCCAGGCCCATCTGAAGTTTGCCAATGACCATCTGAATGATCCAGAGGAGGAATGGGAGAAGGTCATGTGGTCTGATGAGACAAAAATAGAGCTTTTTGGTCTAAACTCCACTCGCCGTGTTTGGAGGAAGAAGAAGGATGAGTACAACCCCAAGAACACCATCCCAACCGTGAAGCATGGAGGTGGAAACATCATTCTTTGGGGATGCTTTTCTGCAAAGGGGACAGGACGACTGCACCGTATTGAGGGGAGAATGGATGGGGCCATGTATCGCGAGATCTTGGCCAACAACCTCCTTCCCTCAGTAAGGGCATTGAAGATGGGTCGTGGCTGGGTCTTCCAGCATGACAACGACACGAAACACACAGCCAGGGCAACTAAGGAGTGGCTCCGTAAGAAGCATCTCAAGGTCCTGGAGTGGCCTAGCCAGTCTCCAGACCTGAACCCAATAGAAAATCTTTGGAGGGAGTTGAAAGTCCGTATTGCCCAGCGACAGCCCCGAAACCTGAAGGATCTGGAGAAGGTCTGTATGGAGGAGTGGGCCAAAATCCCTGCTGCAGTGTGTGTGCAAACCTGGTCAAGACCTACAGGAAACGTATGATCTCTGTAATTGCAAACAAAGGTTTCTGTACCAAATATTAAGTTCTGCTTTTCTGATGTATCAAATACTTATGTCATGCAATAAAACGCAAATTAATTACTTAAAAATCATTCAATGTGATTTTCTGGATTTTTGTTTTAGATTCCGTCTCTCACAGTTGAAGTGTACCTATGATAAAAATTACAGACCTCTACATGCTTTGTAAGTAGGAAAACCTGCAAAATCGGCAGTGTATCAAATACTTGTTCTCCCCACTGTATATAGTGTACCGCTCCCTCTACCTATCCTGGGGGTGGAAAGCAATAAAAGTAATTGCTGTGTTAATTTATGGAATTAATGGCAGAGCATTGCTTTAATAGCAGGACTGGCGTGGGACTGATGCATGTTACACAATATGATTCACTGTCACACACCGCTATTACCGCACGGCATGCTGGGAGCTGGGCTGGACCTGACGACGAGCTCGGTGAGGGGAGAGAGTGGCTCTGGCCCCGCCCTGAGAGAGATGCATTGTGGGTGTGTTTCTAGAGACAGCAGGCAGAAGGAAGAATGTAATAGCTGCAACTGTATCATTCCAGAAAAAGGAGAGGAAATCAGAAGCGAGGTAGAGAGGACTGGGCCAGGCATTGCGTGTGTGCCTGTATAGAAGTGTTGGGGCAGTGCAGGCCTGAGTGTGTGTTTGTGTGTGTGCATGAACACAAGTGTGTGGTATTGCTTGGTTGGGGCAATGGGGCCCACCCCTTGGCTGAACCTCCAGTCACACCAGGCTCTGTGCTGCTCTGTGGTCTGGGCTGGAGCTGGCTGAGGGTAATTACAGTCCTGCTCTGAGAGCTTCAGCACTGCAGAAAGTGTGGTCCAGTATGCACATATGGTCCAGCATAGAGCTGCTATATTTTTTTATTAGTTACTCTCTGAAACTTCTAAATGTAATCATAGCCCTTGGTTATCATACTCCTTGGTTAAAACATTCGCAGCAACAACACATACAACCATGCAATTGCAGTACCTTACTGACATAAAAGGCAAACCACACGAGAAACTGATCCTTCCTCCTGTAGCCAGAGGCAACATTATTTTCT
The DNA here is from genome assembly GCF_020615455.1 of Coregonus clupeaformis. Lineage (NCBI taxonomy): Eukaryota > Metazoa > Chordata > Actinopteri > Salmoniformes > Salmonidae > Coregonus > Coregonus clupeaformis. Next base: position 53,862,611 of record NC_059206.1, read on the forward strand.
CTCAGTAAATATTAACAATACAAAACACAGCCAGCCCGGCAGCCAGCCAGCCAGGCAGGCAGCCAGGGCCCCAAGTCAAAGCCATTACCTGTGATATCTTCCAGCCAGTCTCTCTGTAGTCTATACTAGTATACTGTGATCTGGCCTCAGCAATAATATAATCTAACCACAGCTATTTAACCCACACAATAACTGCGAATCAATTATCTACCGCTGCTTTTAAAATAATATACAGAAAGAGAGGAATAAATAGAAGAGAAGAAAAAATAAGTTAACGTTTCACTCTCTGGCTCAACTTTCCTCCTTTCAGTCAGAGACCCAAATATTTTCTTTCTCAGTCGTTTCTTAGCAACCGGGTAGAACTTTCCAATGACGTCATGTGGAAACATTTTCAGCAGATTCAACTGTGATTCAACTCATTTCATTGAGTGAAGGAACGTTGAACGCTGTAGTAAGCTAAAGAACTGAGAGACAGAGGTTCATGTCTACAGTGAAGTGTGATTGGAGATGACAGTGTCTCTGTCCCAAATGGCCCCCTATTCCCTATAAAGGCACTATAAAGGCAATAGGATGCCATTTAGGACACATCCAGTATCATTACACAGACCAGAAGAAATAGACTTCTGTAAGATTTTAAAAACTTTTTCTTCCTTTTCGGTCTGTGTGTAAGTGAGTCTGGGGCCAGGAGCATTCCTGCTTTGACGTTGCTTTGGCTTGAGAGAAGAGTTAAGAGTTCTGGCCTGGCCTAGTGTTTCATCAGCGTTGCAACAATGTTCCAGGAGGGGAGAAAGTGTGTGTGTGTTTGTGTGCTTACCGTCGGTCGTTCCTCCTGCGACGGAAGAGCTTTTTGGTGTGTGCGATCTCAGCTTCGTTGGGCAGGGGCGGGAATCCCTGCAGAGAAAGAGAGAGGGAGAGACTTAGCAAACACTTTAATCTAAAGCGAGTTACAGTGTGTGCATAGATTTTATGGTCGCTGTACGCACAAACTGTGAATTTCTTCATTTATTTTCTATAGCTAACATGCATACTGTACATAAAGGGTTATAGTTAGATGGTATAAAGCTACCGACGGATGTGACGCATAAATCTTTGTAATTTGTGTGTCTTTTCTCCCAAGACAGAGAGGAGTCCAGCACCCCCCTCCCCCATGTCTAGTTACCGCCTTCCCTCCCCCTCCAACAGTCCAGTCTACCCCCATGCAGGGATTGAGGGACGCATGGAATCCACCGCAAATTACAGGTCCACCTCACAACCTCCATTAAGGAAGGAAGGCAGAGCCACACAGCCAATGCAGAGCCTCTCTTCTCTTCTCAGTCCCTTAACTTCTCACAGGAATGTTGGCAGCCTACAATTTCCCCAGACAAGCTCTGAAAGAGGGGGGAGCACTTAGAAGCAGCGGGGAACCGGCTCCAAGTCAAGAAGGCTATATTCCATATGTGTGTGTTGGAGTGTGTGTGTAATAATAATAATTTGGTGGGTGCCTATTATATGTACAAGTGTGTATTAATACACGTGTGAATTGGAAATGTGTTTTATTTTTTTTGCATATCCCAACTCTCCCTGAGTCACCCTCAGAGAGTGGGGTCACGGCCAGGGTCAGCCATTATAAAACGGCCTTGCTCAAGGGCACAGACAGATTTTTCACATTGTCTTCTCTGGGATTTGAACTAGAAACTTTTCAGTTACTGGCCCAACACTAACCGCTTGGCTACTTGCCACCCCTGTGTGTGTGTGTGCTCTAAAGGCACAACTTAATCCATTAAACATAGTGGTATGGTTGTTTTAAGTCAAAACTGGTTTGTATGGGATGGAACCAGTGTCTAGTGTCGCCTTGGTTACAGATGGTCAACTACAAGTTTGAGGAGGAGGATGACTGGGGGAAATGTGTTCAAACGTGTGTTAGTATGTGTGTGTGTGTTGTGTGTAAAAGTGTTTTGATAATGTGTGCGCGCATGTGTGCGTAATGTGTGTAACAAGATGTGTTGTAATTGTCTATGTGGTGGGTTGGTATTTTCTGTTTGACATGTAGTGTGTGTCTACAGGTTCTCTCTACTCAGCCCCTCTGCGGTGTGGTGGTATGGCAGCGTGTGGCTCCAGCCCAGGTTCCAACCCTGTTATCTCCCCATCAGCAGTGTCTGCACAGGAAGCAGTGGAAACCCCCACTCTAGGGCAGACACCCTCACTCTAAACCCCCACTCTGCTGGGGCAGGCAGACACCCACAGCCACACACTTTAATTGCACTTCAGTCAACAGAAATCAGGCATGCCGCAGAGCCAGTCAGGGTAGGGCAGAGCCAGGCACAACCCATACCTCTAACCCTCCTAACCCTAACCCCTCCCCAACCTTTCATCTCATAAGAAACCACATCCAATAGACTACGTAGCAGATGATGTAGCTGCACATGATGATATTGTATGATTATCTAAAATACAATGCATAATATAATAGATATAACAATATAATAAACATGTTCAACACTAACTGATACAGTGACAGATCATGGTGGAGATGGCAGTTGAAGCATGTCAAAGATTCTCCCTGCATCGACAATAGAGACACAGAGATAGAGAGAGAGAAACAGAGAGAGAAAGCGAGAGTTACAGAGAGAGAGAGAGCTACATAGAGCGAGAGAGCGAGAGAGCGAGAGAGCGAGAGAGAGAGAGAGAGAGAGAGAGAGAGAGAGAGAGAGAGAGAGAGAGAGAGAGAGAGAGAGCTCCAGTCACTTACAGGATGTTCTCAGGATAAAAGGCCTCAGCCAGTCAGCCCACATCAACATGAAGGAGAATAGGCTATACAATACTGGAAGACTTCATAATCAACGGTGATGGTGACACAACTTAAAACGATTGCTGTATACAGCGCATTCAGAAAGTATTCAGACCCCTTGACCTATTCCACATTTGTTACAGCCTTAATCTAAAATTGATTAAATAATAATCCTCAATCTACACACAATACCCCATGACAAAGCAAAAACAGCTTTTCAGATTTTTTTACAAATTTATAAAAAATACAAAACAGAAACATCTTTATTTAAATAAGTATTCAGACCCTTTGCTATGAGACTCGAAATTGAACTCAGATGCATCCTGTTTCCATTGATCATCTTTGAGATGTTTCTACAACTTGATTGGAGTCTACCTGTGGTAAATTCAATTGATTGGACATGATTTGGAATGGCACACACCTGTCTAGATAAGGTCCCACAGCTGACAGTGCATGTCAGAGCAAAAACCAAGCCATGAGGTCGAAGGAATTGTCCTTAGACCTCCGAAACAGGATTGTGTTGAGGCACAGCTCTGGGGAAGTGTACCCAAAAAATACTGCAGCATTGAAGGTCCCCACGAACACAGTGGCCTCCATCATTCTTAAATGGAAGAAGTTTGGAACCACCAAGACTCTTCCTAGAGCTGGCCGCCCGACCAAACTGAGCAATCGGGGGAGAAGGGCCTTAGTCAGGGAGGTGACCAAGAACCCAATGGTCACTCTGACAAAGCTCCAGAGTTCCTCTGTGGAGATGGGAGAACCTTCCAGAAGGACAACCATCTCTGCAGCACTCCACCAATCAGGACATTATGGTAGAGTGGCCAGACGGAAGCCACTCCTCAGTAAAAGGCACATGAAAGCCTGCTTGGAGTTTGCCAAAAGGCACCTAAAGACTCAGACAATGAGAAACAAGATTCTCTGGTTTGATGAAACCAAGACTGAACTCTTTGGCCTGAATGCCAAGCGTCACGTCTGGAGGAAACCTGGCATCATCCCTATGGTGAAGCATGTTGGTGGCAGCATCATGCTGTGGGGATGTTTTTCAGCGGCAGGGACTGGTAGACTAGTCAGGATCGAGGCAAAGATAAACGGAGCAAAGTACAGAGAGATCCTTGATGAAAACCTGCTCCAGAGCGCTTAGGACCTCAGACTGGGGCGAAGCTTCACCTTCCAACAGGACAACAACCCTAAGCACACAGCCAAGACAACGCAGGAGTGGCTTGGGGACAAGTCTCTGAATGTCCTTGAGTGGCCCAGCAGGAGTCCGGACTTGAACCCAATCTAATATCTCTGGAGAGACCTGAAAATAGCTGTGCTGCGACGCTCCCCATCCAACCTGACAGAGCTTGAGAGGATCTGCAGAGAAGAATGGGAGAAACTCCCCAAATACAGGTGTGCCAAGCTTGTAGCGTCATACCCAAGAAGACTCGAGGCTGTAATCGCTGCCAATGGTGCTTCAACAAAGTACTGAGTAAAGGGTCTGAATACTTATGTAAATGTGATATTTCAGTTGCAAAAATTTATAAAAACCTGTTGTTTTTGCTTTGTCATTATGGGGTATTGTGTGCAGATTGATGAGGGGGGCTGTAACATAACAAAATGTAGAAAAAGTGAAGGGGTCTGAATACTTTCCGAATGCACTGTACAGTACTATACTTTACAATATAAATTGGTTTGTTTCAATGCAGAAGTATATAGGAGCAAGAGAGCGGCCGAGAAACATTCTGGGGTAAGGAAAACACTAAGACACACCGCTAAAACACACACCTCAGTGTTTTGTTGGTTTCACAGCTCTCATTCTGATGTCCCTCACTAGTATGACACAAATTGCAAAAGTGTGAGAACACGGAACCCTAAAGAAAACAGTGCTCTGAGCCTCACTGCAGAGGTTGGACCCAGAACAGCAGTTCAGTTTCAAACCTATGTTCAAATATTATTAGTGTTTGCTTTAGCCTGCTTGGAGTGTCTGATGGGTCGGGTTTTCATACTATTCTGAGACTATTCTATTGGTTCCATTGCACCAGGCAAGCTCAATCAAGCCCAGTTAAATTGTATGAAATGATTTCAAATAGTATTTGAACCCTGGTCTGTTCAGTTCAGACACAGCTCATTCAGAAGAAGTGAAACTTTCCAGAGCTCAGACCGCAGGAGGGTGGTGTTCCTTCCCAGTCAGTCCCCAAGCCAGGCCAGCAGTATGAAACCCCAGAGCAATAAGAGGATCATACCTGGCTTAACAGAGACACACACAGCACTGAGCCATTCACTTACACTGCAACACCTTCATAACACTACTTTAGGTTACACATTTCAGACAGAGTCATAAAAGTTCATGTTGCTGTTCTTTCGAACTGACCTTTGTTTCTCTCCCTCTCTCAAGTTTTCTTCCTCTGTCTTACTAAACTGCTGCAGTGGTGCTGGGCTCTGATTGGTGGAGGCTGATTGGATACAGATGTGTGCGGAGGCTGGAGGCAGGGGAAGGCCTTTGTAGTGTGGCATGGTGGTAATACGAGCCTGAGAACACGCAGCAGAGAACCACAGGAACAGAGGCCCAGCCCCGAGCAGCTAGCCCCAGCCAGAGAGTCTTGCCCCGGGAGTAAGGCAGGAGGAGAGGGGATTCAGAAGAAAAGAGCGCCACCACACTGGGGTGGGCAAGATGAAGGGACACACAGAGAGATAGTCTTGCTAGCCCACACTCCTGGGTCTACACAGCACCTGTATGACGACACTACCAGACAGCCAACACAACACGACCATCCAGTTTTTTAAAAGAATGATGGAGTACCCCTGATCCCACGTCAGTTAAAGAGGAGTACACCAAGACATTCTGGTGGGTAAGCAGAGGAGATACCAGTGTAGTTATCCTTCTACTGAAAATAAACACTGATTAGTGCTAGGAATGTTCATTCACATTAAGTCTGCTTCATTCAGCATTTAACTGGTTAACTTCAGAGAACGCTCTGATCCAGGGAGACAGATAAAAGATGGGGAAAGGACTAGGAGGAGGAGAGAAAAAGTGGGAGGACGAGAGAGAGGCAGAGTTGCATGTTTAGCTACTGTTGTTTTCCTGTAGGATATCATTAGCTGTAATCCTGCTTCCAAATGGTTACCAGATGACTCAACTCCAGTATACCTACGCAGTCATAAAAGCTGAAGAAAAAATGTAAACATTTAGAGAAACGTTAGCGAGGGAGATTTGGGGTTTGCATGGGAATCTGCTGTGACTCATTCCACTCATTCAACTTACATTTTTAAGTGCTATAAACAAAGAAAAAAAGCCCTTTTTAAATATGCAAACTCAGACATGGACGTCAAGACCGTTTACTTTAGACTGAGTCCTGTCTGTACTCCTTGAGAGTCTTTTAGACTATGCAGATTGCATTTGGGTGTTTTTGCAGGGATAGCATTTAATTTTTTTACAATCTTTCATCAGTGCAGATAAAAATACATATTTGATGAGAAACACTGCAGTATGGTTTCTCTCCAGCCTCAGTCCGACCAGACTTGATGGCAAAATAGCAGCATATAAGCCTGTAGGAAAATAGTAGTATAGGCTAATTGAATATTCACATATAAGAAAACAATTAAATAAATGTATGCACTCACTAACTGTAAGTCGCTCTGGATAAGAGCGTCTGCTAAATGACTAAAATGTAATTCCGGTACTACCTCCCACAGAAAATCCCTGTCTGTGTTATATGAGCTGAAGAGATGCTTCTAGATCTGCATTGCTTGCTGTTTGCGGTTTTAGGCAGGGTTTCTGTATAGCACTTTGTGACATTTGCTGATGTAAAAAGGGCTTTATAAATACATTTGATTGAAATTTGATTGAAGAGCACAGGCAGACTCAGACCTAATTGCACACAAGAAAGACGGAAAAGGTGAAAATAGTCAACAGTAAAACACATTCTATACTAGGAAAGACTTGGGTAATAGATAGACCGAGAGACAGACAGAGGAGGACCAGACTGATCAAAGAGGAGGTGTGTGCTCAGCACGTCCCCTTCCCCAGCCAGGCAGTATGACCTTTGAACTAGCAGCAGACATAGGGAAGGAGCCCTGGAGGGCTCTGTGGACGTGACGACGGGCCATAGCATGGAGACCTCACCAGGTAGTGCACGTACTGCGCCACATTCCAGGGGCTGGGGTTCAGGGGTCAAGAGGAGAGGCTCCAACCTCAGACAGTAACAAACCGACAGGACATTGAATGTATGACCTCATAATTATCCGTGACCATGACCAATGATGACTGTTGTGGAAGAGAAGCCATAACAAGTCATATAAGCCACTGAGAGCAAGAATATCTGTTATAACACAGCTGATGGAATGGAAGTCAGTCTGTTTGAGGTGACTTCCTCTAACCCCTTACTGTGTAATTATCCTGCTAGATTAAGCTTCATTCACAAAGCCTACACTCCATTGTTCCATCTCTGCTTATTTATGCTTGTTTGGCTTCCCTACAAAAGCAATAAATTAAGGAGAAAAGTAACTCTTAATGTACTGTATGTCATTACAGCATGTATTATTTTTAGACTAAGGGCTATACAAATTAACTTTCTGCCGTCTCGTGGTGAAAAATGTGATAAGGATATGCCTTCCTCTCTGGACAGGAAAAATATATATATGTAATTTGGCTTCTTAAAGCTCAGATCCGCGATAGGCGCAACAGCGCCACTGGCTGCCCCAGGCAAATGTATTGTTTTTGTTTTGAGGAAATGAGCATCCAGCATTGTGGTAAAATAAAAATAAAAATCATAGTACATACTCCGCTGCTCTATTGGGCACGCAATGATATCCCAGTGATGTCCGAGAGAAAAAAAACTGTTCGTTGTGTGAAGTAACGTCTTTATTGTTGTAATATCGCAAACGGACGTGGCAGTTTCACCTCTATGAATTCCAGATTTAAAAAGGGCCATGTTCTCTTCAGCACAAACACTGTGTATTTAATTGTTATTTGGGACAACTGGAACTGATTGACGACCATGTCTGACACATGGGAATTTGTCCATTGAGAGTGCAGAGAGCGAGGAGGGAGAAGGGGAGAGAGCACGAGAACGCGGGAGAGAGAGCGAGAGAGGGGGAGAAAGAGCGAGAGAGAGAGCAAGAGAGATTCTTAGCCACAGCCACTGGAAAGAGAGCTGATACTGGGAGGAAGGAAGGGGAGCAGAGTCAGGGCCGTCTGATAAGACCTTCTAAACATTTTATTTTGCTGTATGTGAGAGAGAGTCTCAGCAGCCAGCCAAGCAGCTATATTCCATTTGCTGTTGCATCTTGTACCTCAGGCGGCAGCCATTTTGTAATCTCTCTTTGCAGACTTTCCTCTTCAGGGGACCTTTAATCACTTACAAAGGGGGCTGAGGGGAATATGTGAATTATAAAACATTTTCTTGCAATTACTGCCCTGTCTTTTATGTCTGCATTGAATTACTGTTGTTCAATGAGAAATAATGACCTATTCCAACATTGCAAATACAATGTATGATATCCAAACAAGAATGAAGTCATATAAATAAATTACTGTTCAAATGACAGACACGTGCAAAATGTGCATAAGGGTTGTCAACACAAAAGGGAAAGTGAAAGAAATGAACCAGTAACTCTTCTTTTCTTCAGGGCTTTCAGTTACAAAGGCATAGAGCCAAACAAGCTTTGTTACTACAGCACTGTGACTTTTCCTTTTTTATGCATTTTGAGACTAGGTCTGCGATCCAAATGGCACCTTTTCCTTTATAGTGCAATATTTTTGACCAGGGCTCTGGCCAAAAGTAGTGCACTATATAGGGAATAGGGTGACACCCCTCCCAGTCTGGTAATCTTATACTATGACTCATATCTCACTGCCTAACCACTACCCCCTCCCTGGTCCTGACTCTACACATGGCATGTGTACAGTAGGACCATGTTGCTTGGTAACCATAGTGCTGACGCTGACAGAACCACTTTTCATCACTGACTGCCACGGTGAGTTCCTCAGCGCTGAGGGCATCGCTTGTTTACATATCCCTCCTCTCTACCCAGGCCAGGACCAAGTCTTACACATTCCCCCCTCATCTCTCCCAAGCCCTGGCCCAAGTCTTTCAAATGCCAAGAAGACATTCACATTGGCTAGAAATAGTTGCCTTTCTCTGAGAGGTCATAGATCATAAAATGTATTGTCAAATGACATGTACACTACACTATTACAGATACACTACCGTTCAAAAGTTTGGGGTCACTTAGAAATGTCCTTGTTCTCGAAAGAAAAGCAATTTTTTGTCCATTAAAATATCAAATTGATCAGAAATACAGTGTAGACATTGTTCATGTTGTAAATGGCTATTGTAGCTGGAAACGGCTGATTTTTAATGGAATATCTACATAGGCTTACAGAGCCCCATTATCTGCAACCATCAGTCCTGTGTTCCAACGGCACGTTGTGTTTGCTAATCCAAGTTTATCATTTTAAAAAGGCTAATTGATCATTAGAAAACCCTTTTGCAATGATGTTAGCACAGCTGAAAATGGTTGTGCTGATTAAAGAAGCAATAAAACTGGCCTTCTTGAGACTAGTTGAGTATCTAGAGCATCAGCAATTGTGGGTTTGTTTACAGGCTCAAAATGGACAGAAACAAAGAACTTTGTTCTTGTTCTGGCTCTAACCAGAATAGAAAGAGGAGTGGGAGGCCCCAGTGCACAACTGAGCAAGAGGACAAATACATTAGGCGCCTCACAGGTCCTCAACTGGCAGCTTCATTAAATAGTACCTGCAAAACACCAGTCTCAATGTCAACATTGAAGAGGCGACTCCGGGATGCTGACCTTCTAAGCAGAGTTGCAAAGAAAAAGCCATATCTCAGACTGCCCATCTTAATCTTTTCTTTTTATTGGCCAGTCTGAGATATGGCTTTTTCTTTGTATTTTTCACTAATGTATTTGTCCTCTTGCTCAGTTGTGCACTGGTAGCTTAGTGGTTAAGAGCGTTGTGCCAGTAACCGAAAGGTCGCTGGTTCTAATCCCCTAGCTGACTAGGTGAAAAATCAGTCTATGTGCCCTTGAGCAAGGCACTTAACCCTAATTACTCCTGTAAGTCGCTCTGGATAAGAGCGTCTGCTAAATAACTAATTTATTTTTATTCTGGTTAGAGCCAGTTTGCGCTGTTCTGTGAAGGGAGTAGTACACAGTGTTGTACGAGATCTTTAGTTTATTGGCAATTTCTCACATGGAATAGCCTTCATTTCTCAGAACAAGAATAGACTGACGAGTTTCAGAAGAAAGTTATTTGTTTCTGGCCATTTTGAGCGTGTAATCGAACCCACAATTGCTCATGCTCTAGATACTCAACTAGTCTCAAGAAGGCCAGTTTTATTGCATCTTTAAATTAGCACAACAGTTTTCAGCTGTGCTAACATAATTGCAAATGGGTTTTCTAATGATCAATTAGCCTTTTAAAATGATAAACTTGGATTAGCAAACACAACGTGCAATTGGAACACAGGACTGATGGTTGCTGATAATGGGCCTCTATACTTGGGGAGAACAAGTATTTGATACACTACCGATTTTGCAGGTTTTCCTACTTACAAAGCATGTAGAGGTCTGTAATTTTTATCGTAGGTACACTTCAACTGTGAGAGACGGAATCTAAAACAAAAATCCAGAAAATCACATTGTATGATTTTTAAGTAATTAATTTGCATTTTATTGCATGACATAAGTATTTGATCACCTAACAACCAGTAAGAATTCCGGGTCTCAAAGACCTGTTAGTTTTTCTTTAAGAAGCCCTCCTTTTCTCCACTCATTACCTGTATTAACTGCACCTGTTTGAACTCATTACCTGTATAAAAGACCTGTCCACACACTCAAACAGACTCCAACCTCTCCACAATGGCCAAGACCAGAGAGCTGTGTAAGGACATCAGGGATAAAATTGTAGACCTGCACAAGGCTGGGATGGGCTACAGGACAATAGGCAAGCAGCTTGGTGAGAAGGCAACAACTGTTGGCGCAATTATTAGAAAATGGAAAAAGTTCAAGATGACGGTCAATCACCCTCGGTCTAGGGCTCCATGCAAGATCTCACCTCGTGGGGCATCAATGATCATGAGGAAGGTGAGGGATCAGCCCAGAACTACATGGCAGGACCTGGTCAATAACCTGAAGAGAGCTGGGACCACAGTCTCAAAGAAAACCATTAGTAACACACTACGCCGCCATGGATTAAAATCCTGCAGCGCACGCAAGGTCCCCCTGCTCAAGCCAGCGCATGTCCAGGCCCGTCTGAAGTTTGCCAATGACCATCTGGATGATCCAGAGGAGGAATGGGAGAAGATCATGTGGTCTGATGAGACACAAATATAGCTTTTTGGTCTAAACTCCACTCGCCGTGTTTGGAGAAAGAAGAAGGAAGAGTACAACCCCAAGAACACCATCCCAACCGTGAAGCATGGAGGTGGAAACATGCTTTTCTGCATAGGGGACAGGACGACTGCACCGTATTGAGGGGAGGATGGATCGGGCCATGTATCGCGAGATCTTGGCCAACAACCTCCTTCCCTCAGTAAGAGCATTGAAGATGGGTCGTGGCTGGGTCTTCCAGCATGACAACGACCCGAAACACACAGCCAGGGCAACTAAGGAGTGGCTCCATAAGAAGCATCTCAAGGTCCTGGAGTGGCCTAGCCAGTCTCCAGACCTGAACCCAATAGAAAATCTTTGGAGGGAGCTGAAAGTCTGTATTGCCCAGCGACAGCCCCGAAACCTGAAGGATCTGGAGAAGGTCTGTATGGAGGAGTGGGCCAAAATCCCTGCTGCAGTGTGTGCAAACATGGTCAAGACCTAAAGGAAACGTATGATCTCTGTAATTGCAAACAAAGGTTTCTGTACCAAATATTAAGTTCTGCTTTTCTGATGTATCAAATACTTATGTCATGCAATAAAATGCAAATTAATTACTTAAAAATCATACAATGTGATTTTCTGGATTTTTGTTTTAGATTCCGTCTCTCACAGTTTTTGTGTACCTATGATAAAAATTACAGACCTCTACATGCTTTGTAAGTAGGAAAACCTGCAAAATCGGCAGTGTATCAAATACTTGTTCTCCCCACTGTAGATATTCCATAAAAAATCATCAGTTTCCAGCTACAATAGCCATTTCAACATTAACAATGTCTATACTGTATTTCTGATCAATTAGATGTTATTTTAATAGACACATTTTTTTTTTCTTTCGAAAACAAGGACATTTCTAAGTGACCCCAAACTTTTGAACAGTAGTGTACATTTTTGCTTGTCTTGCCCATTTCAAACGTGCTCTAGTCTTTCATGTGTAATGCTTGTGAAACTAGCACAGTAACTTGACACATCACTAAAGTGAATGGCCCATGTTAGCCAACTGGTGCTAGCCAACTGGCATCCTCCACACAGGCAGCACAGAGCTACACAGGGTAATGTACTCTACGGACGTTCCTTCTCGGAGTACATACATCGGTCCAAGTTTCCCCTCTGACCTCACAGCTCACATTACTTAATTAAGAGAGGTATTACGGAGTGGAGAAGGCAGGCAAATGGAGGCATACAAGGGAAAGAGAAGCGTCGTCGCTCAAACCAAACAGGAAGCGCTGTGGAATGTCTTTCCACCACAGGCCAGGCAGGGCCTCCAATAGGCTACCCGCTCTCTGTGTCTCAGTCCAAACCCTGGATCAACTGGGGGCGCGGGTGGACAAATGCAGACGCATGGACACATACACACAGGGATGCCCAAACACAGCCGCAAACACATACAAACATTATGCCCGTACAACCTCATTGTGTGCGTGCGTGATTGTGTGTGTGGGCAGTGAGGGATTACAATGCCTCAGCTATAAAAACCAGACTCTGGCCCACTCAAACACCAAAAACAATATGACAGTTTTGCAAAACAGCCACCACCTAGCAACACCAGCAAAGTTTTATTCAGGATCCCGAAAATAACCACTGACCACAGAACTTGAGATGGGTGAGAAAATGTGGTGTGCTTCCAATAGAACTGGTGGTAAAATACGCATTACAACACACCAGTAAGAGTCATTATATTCTACAAGCATGGATCCAAAGCCCTGCAACACAGCCAGCCAATCACCTCTCTCCAATCAGCCCTAGTCTGTCCCATCAGATGGTCCTGCTGGATGGATGAGTCAGAAATAAGGATAACATAAAAATGTGAAATCTAAAATCCACTGCCTTGTCTCTCCTAGAGGGATATTACATTTCTATACATAACATTATCTGTCTGATTCCTTTCCAAATGGTCTGTTATAAAAACTCACACTACCTCAAAGGGCTCTGGAGTCAGGACAGAAAAGTCTAATGGCGTATTATTCTCAGGCTCTAGTCTAGTCTAATGGCTTATTATTCTCAGGCTCTAGTCTAGTCTAATGGCTTATTATTCCCAGGCTCTAGTGTTCAGTATCTAGTCTAGTAGTCGAATGGCTTATTATTCAGGGTCTAGTTTAGTCGAATGGCTTATTATTCACAGGCAGGCAGGGACCCTGTGTTCTCTATCGTTGTTCTCTGGCCAATGGTCACTGGTTGCATAAGAAGCTACTATGAGTGGAGCAGCCAGTCTACAGTGTCAGGACTCAGGCAGCGATCCGTGGCTTAAAGACAATGGGGAGAGAGAGACTGCTGGAGGTTTGATGCTTTTGTAGAGGGAGTCGAGCGGGGCTTTGCTTTGCTGTTCTTCAGTTCAGTCAGTCAGTCCGGGATCAGGCTGCCGTCACACTGAGAGGCTGATAGATAGGCCACTCTAAAATGTGCAGTTTTGTCACACAACACAACTCCACAGATGTCTCAAGTTTTGAGGGAGCGTGCAATTGGCATGCTGTCTGCAGGAATGGCCACCAAAGATGTTGCCAGATAATGTAATGTTAATTTCTCTACCATAAGCCACCAAAGTCGTTTTAGAGAATTTGACAGTACATCCAACCGGCCTCACAACCGCAGACCACGTGTAACCACACCAGCCCAGGACTTTCACTTCCGGCTTTTTCACCTGCGGGATTGTCCGAGTCCAACCACCTGGACAGCTGATGAAACTGAGGAGTATTTCTGTCTGTAAAAAAGCCCTTTTGTGTGGAAAGACTCATTGTGATTGGCTGGGCCAGGCTCCCCAGTGGGTGGGTCTATGTCCTCCCAGGCCCACCCATGGCTGCGCCCCTGCCCAGTCGTGAAATCCATAGATAAGGGCCTAATGAATTTATTTAAATTGACTGAATTCCTTATATGAACGGTAACTCAGTAAAATCTTTGAAATTGTTGCATTTATATATTTGTTCAGCATACATAAACAAATAATTATAACCAATGGTTAACATTGTATACCCATTAATTATGAATCAGTTTTAACTAATGGTTATAACTAATCCACTTGAATCTATTGATGGATGAAGTTTAATGATTGATTACAATGGTATTGTGTTGTTGGATATCTTATTGATCAGCCTGGGAGGCAGAGAGAGAGAACAGGACACTGCCTAATGGGCCCATGTCTGACTCGTATATAATCACAGGGGAGACACAGTATAGTCTGGTGGTCTGGTTTGGCGGGGGCACAGAGAGGGGCCTCTACAGCGGGTGGGCGGGTGTGGCCCACACAGACACTATGTTTACCTCTGCCATCCACCCAACAAGCCACCCCTTCCTTTCCTTCCTTCCTTCCTTCCTTCCTTCCTTCCTTCCTTCCTTCCTTCCTTCCTTCGTCCCATCCCATTCATGCAGCCCTCCTCTCGTTCTCTTCGGTCTCTTTTTCCTCCCTCCTCTGCCTCCCATCCTGTCCATGCAACCCCTCGTCTCCCTCCATTCCTCCCATCTAGTCCATGCAGCCCTCTCTTTCTCTGTCTCTCCCCCTCCCTCCCATCTCAAATCAGGCCAGTGTGGTTCGTCTGGTTTCCAGTCTCACAAATACTGGGGAAGGAAGACGACCCAAACTAGCGATCAGGGGGCCGTGGTGTGCAGGATATCCAGTGTTGCGTCCCAAATGGCAAACAATTCCCTTTAGTGCACTACTTCTGACCAGGCTCCATAGGGCTCTGGTCAAATGTAGTGCAGTATAAAGGGAAGAGTGTGCCCTTTGGGACACAGCCCAGGCCTGGCTCCCACTCCCACAGGGGAGGTGCCTCCAACAGCCACTGACTGACTGACTATTATGATGCAATCGTCCTCGGTCTGGCCAACCAATGAGATGCTCAGGATCCGACCACCAGAAGTGATGATTATGGAGTGGAACGTGCAGATACTCAAAGTCCCAGATGTCTTACGTTCATTCATGAACTTCGACGTGTTGCTAAATGTCAAATGGAGAATTTTGACGTATATAATATTGAGGTTTGGAGTATAAAGACATAAGAAATAAAGCACAAATAAATTAATCCATTCACACACAAAAATGGCGGCGGGAAAATAACAGTGATCGAGTTTGAGTGCCAAATACATTGTGTGTGTGTGTATATACGCGTCTCCTCCAGAGCCAGTTCCCTGATCCCTAAAGGCCATTCTTTTGTGGTCGGTCACTGGGAGCAGAGCTGAGGCTCTCTGCTCTCCTCTCTGGCTGACAATGGCAGGAAAAGGGAGTAGGAGGGGGCTGCTCACCGCACTGACCTCCACATTGTTCTACTGTGGACGTGAAAGAGGGAGTAGGAGGAGGACAAGAATGGAGGAGGGAGCAGGGCCAAATCCAGTCTCCAGCCCCAGGCAGACCTGTGTTACGTACCGGCCCCAGTTATAGTCATGAGGGCTAGCTGGCTGGCTGAACTCCCCTCTGAGACTCCTGCTCTGGTGCACGTAGACCGGGGGGGGGGCCAGCCAGTCTGAGGAGACGTCTTGAGTCTGGCCCTCTGGTCGCTTTGTTCAGCAGGAAGGAACCAGAGCGGACCGAGCGGATGTGTCCTCAGTGACTCTGTGGTCCCGGCCACCACCGGTCAGCCCGCCAGGCCCCTACTGACTGACTGGCTCAGTACCAAAGCACCACCAGAGAGAGAATGTGGGAGCAGGAGGGTAAGCCTCAGCCTGGTGCCAGATCGGTTTGTGCGGTCTTGACAACTTCCATGGTCATTGACATGACAATGACCATAGGAAGTGGCAAAACAGAAAAAAATTATCTGGGACCAGGCTATCACAGCCTTCCTCCCTCCTGGGAAAACAACCAGCAACCAGTCCCACTGAGACAGAGGCAGAAGACAGGGGAGGAAGTCTAAGAAACGTGCAGAATGTCACCCTGGACTCCTTATCACTGCCTTAGAGAGAGAAGACTACAGTTAATCTACTAAAATCTAACTTAATCACCCTGATGTTGACCAACATTAGTTTGATAAGACCATTGAGAGTTTATGAATGACAACAAATGGAGCGACGGACATGAGTGCACACAGGACATGAGCACAAGCACGCTTCCGCGCACGTACACGGAAACAGACAAGCCGGCTCGAACGTCAATGCAAAAACAGAGCCCTTTAAGCAATAGGAAAAGAGAGAATATGATCAAATGCTAGTAATACTCATTGAAATCAAATGGTGCCGGAGGACTTCTGTACACTGCACAGGTCGCAGTCGCACAAACAAGCAGGGTTCATACACTTTTTGACAGATGGAATTTTATGACTTTTCCATGAATTCTCCATGACTTTTAACCAAATTTCCATTACCAATAATTTGTGGCGTCTCTATGTATACATGAAAAAGTACGCATAAATGTGAAATGTCTCTGATCCCACGTGCCATCTCCTGCCGTTGCTCCCTTGAGCAAGGCACTTAACCGCCCACAAAGTTGAACAGCAGCATTGTTAGGCTACCGTACAAAACACGTGGTCAACCCTCCATCTGGAAAGCTAATTGGTGTGCAGTGCAGGCTTTTGATCCAGCCCTGCTCAAACACACCCAACTCAGCTTATCAAGGTCCTGTTGAACAGATGATTTTTACAATGTGGTGTGTAATAGCAAAGCAGGAACAAAAGCCTGCACATCCAGTTGCTCTCCTGGGGGATGGTTGGCCACCCTTATATATATATATTTTTAATGTCTTTATAAAATAATTCCCTCTTTCAATGAATCAGGGATCAAATGGCTACAAAGGTAGGCTACTTCATAGCTAACGAAGACATGTTTATCTACAACATTATACGGCTAAAATATTCAGGTTTCAGGGGAGATGTATTGACAGCATGGGAGTTGTTTGTCAATTAGGCAATTCTAAGAATATTTATTTAACGTTGTCAGAATAACATGGCTACTGTTGAATAGAGGGGAACCCCAGCTTTGTATTTCTCATCTACTAATATTCAGTGCTTGAGACATTGTTTTACAACCGTTTTACACCCAAAGTATGTAGCACCTGTCATGTTCATCATCTGCACATCGGCCATTTGAGGTTATTAACGAGTGCCAGTGGAAAGTTTTTATGACATAACGATGACATTAACACATGCTAATAATAGCTAAATAGTCAGATAACAAAAGAACTAGCCAGGATACAAGCTTATTTTAAATTGGCTATCTAGTTAGAGTCTGTTGTCTATCATTATTTCATAGGCTACCTGCTGCTGCAATGTCTCCCTTGCTCTCTGTGACCAACGGCCCATTCGCATGGCACACATAATGTATGCATGTGATGCACATACAGTACACACGGAGACATGCTCTGAAGGGTCATTCCGATCATGGCTGATATGTAGATTTTTACGTGATTGATATGATACTTTAAAAGTTTGCCTAAATTAATTACATGAACCAAAATTGTAAAACTTATTTCCATGACTTTTCTGATTTAATTATTTTTCCAGTCCTGGAATACACAATTTCCAAATTGCCATGACTTTTCCAGGATTTTCATTACTGTATGAACCCTGAACAGGGCAACTAGATGTTGTTAGGGTACTAAAACTAAACTAAAAAAAATTACATATATACAGACACACAAACATCTGTCCTACTCAGCACCACACAAACACAGAGACACAGTTTCATTTCACAGACAGATCCATGCATGACAACACATCACATCAAATTCAGTTGTGTGGATGGGTTGTGTTGTTGACATGCATGCTCAGAATGCCCCAGAGCACACAGAGATGTATAGGCCTGTGTCACAATAACACATCTCCTGTTGACATCATCCGCCAAATGCACACATAGTTGTGTATGTCACAACAGCATGTCTTCTGTTGACATCATCTGCCCAATGACTGAGCTGTCCGTCTGTGTCACTATGAACTATGGGAACATGAGAGGGCTCCCTGCCATGCCATGCTCTTAAAGCTGACCTGACGTAAACGCACACACAGCTCTGTTTCCCATCTCTGCTCGGGTAAGGGTGGGTGGGGACACGACACACACCCACTCCCAGTGTAAACTATGTCAGCAGCGGGAATGAGGAGCGGGAAGGGGCTTGACTCATCTTTAATGAAGCACATCTCACTCCAGCCCCAGGGATTCATCCTGCAAGAATCTAACCTGTCTACACTGTCATCATAACACAGGCGGTAGGGTGGGAGAGGGGTGTGTGTGTGGAGCAATCAGCAGCATTCGAGGGAAGCCAGCAGCGCTCCCGAGGGACGTGTCTTGCAGAGATATTCTCTCTCTCGCTCTGTCTCTCGGAAGTGACTGTGGAAGTTTTGGAGGAGAGGAGGGTTGTGGGTTACGTAGTCTCTTGGCCCAGATTAGCCCCCTAGAGTTTAAGGGTGAAGACTGTGGAAGTGGCAGGTCACTGTTGACTAACTGCTCTAGTTAGTGTTACATTAACACACAGAGTTCTGTCTGCACAGAGTGTCCCTGTTCCCCATTGCACTGCACTCAGGGCCAGTTTCATCAGACATCATGCCTACATCAGGGTTTGCAACAGACAACAAAAATCTGTGTTGTTATTAGACGATTTCAGGTAGTACCTCACTGTTTCAAAACATTAAAAATGTGTATCCCTACTGAACACTTCCCAAAGCTGCACATATGAACAAGCCCTGATCCTATTCATGATTCTGATTGGCAGGATGTAAACTATTTCTAGCCACACACACAAACATTACACTGACTACCCTTCACCATTAGGGAGACAGAGTGGAACAAACATACAGTAGGCTTCCTTACCACGCCAGCAGCACGTCAGTCCCATATCAGTCTCTCACATCGCTGTGGAGGAATTTTGGCCCAATCTTTTATGCGAACTGCTTTAACACAGCGACATGTAGCGCTTTCGAGCATGAAATGCTTGTTGCAGGTCCTGCCACAACATCTCAATCGGGTTATGGTCTGGACTTTGACTAGGCCATTACAAAACATTAGATTTGTTGCTTTTCAGCCATTCTGATGTAGACTTGTGTGTTTTGGATCATTGTCTTATTGCATGGCCCAGCTGCGCTTCAGCTACCACCACCACCACGCTTGACCGTTGGTATGAGGTTCGTACTGTAGAATGCAGTGTTTGGTTTTCGCCAGAAATAACAGCACCCGTGTTGTTTATAAAGTCAACTTAAGTTTGCCAAAAAGCACCTGGATGATCGTCAAGACTCCTGGAAGATTGTTCTATGGATAGGCGAGTCATGGGTCCCATTATTCCTGCCGAAAACCAAACACTGCATTCCACATTCAGAATGTCATTCCAACAGTCAAGCATGGAGGTGGTATTGTGATTGTTTGGGGATGCTTTGCTGCCTGGACGACTTGCCATCATCAAAGAAACCATGAATTCTGCTCTGCATGAGATCATTCTTAAAGGAGAAAATAATTATCTAAATGTTATTTGTTCATTCATGTTCCCTTGATCTAATATTAGGTTTTGGGTGAAGATATAAACAACTAAGTGTAAAGAGTGGACCGAGCTCATAAAGGGGGCAAATATATTTTCACGGCACTGTACACACAGAGCTCCATTCAGTCAGAGGCATAGCGGCATGGTCTGCTGCTATATTTAGTCAGGTTATCAGTGAGGTAAACCCAGGGACTGACTGGCTGGTCCTGATCACAGGAGCCTAGCAGGGGACAATGGAGAGCTCTATGTGGCTGAGCTACTGAGGCCAACACAGGGCAATGGGCATCAGACCCACTGAATGTCACTATTGACAAACACTGGAAGGGAAACAGGATTGGCATTGCCAGGTCTCGTGAGTGATATTATCAGGCACTGCTGAGTAGAGGAAGCATGATCATAAACACTAATATTCAGTCATCTTGAGGAGGTACTTTCTTTGGTCTATTTTCTACTTTTTTGGCTATGATTTGAGTTTTACTTTCAGGGTCATCCGCATCCTTGCAGTCACAGTTCCTTCCCTTACGTTGTTGTGGGGCGTCTGTGTATTTTAGAATGCAGTCGGTCAAAGGAGACTGTGGGCTGACGTATCATGGTCACAATGAAACGATAACAATAGCCCGGAGACTGGCTTGGCCTGGTGTGGGGTGGCGTCATGGCTGGCTGGCAGGGCAGTGACATGGGCAGGGTGGGGGTGGGGGAATGTGTGTGTGTGTCCTGTCCTGTCCTGTCCTCCTGACCCTCCAGTGCCCCTGTGCCAACATCCTGCCCGTCAGCAGACCACAGCAGAGCAGACAAACCCGACTGGCACACAGTGACGTAGTGCTGTAGACATGCAAGACCCAACCTGGTTGTATCTGTATCCTATTCCTGCCAGCAATAATTGCCCCTTGGGAATGATTAAAGTTTATTGAATTGCATTGCATTGTTTTACAGTCATCTTGGCTAAACAGCTAAATACATTTACACCCCCATCTTGGTAGTGGGGATGAGAAGTGAATGTGTTCCATTTAGGGTTTACAAGCATTGGTAAGATAGATACAGAGATCCAGCTTTATGATGAGGATGGACGGAACTTACGTTGAACCTACCACAGGGTGGCAGTAAAGGGACAACATTTCGCCACTAGATGTCAGTCCACTCACACAAGAATATTAAAAAAATGTCCTTCACTAAAGTACGGTTGTTCCCTCTTTTAACCATCAGGTGGAGCTCCCTACCAACAAGTAGGTTTATGGCCTTGATAGAAAGCAGAACGAGGACAGAGATAAAGACAGAATACTTGATCTACAGAAGAAGATAGAGATAGAGGATAGTTAACTTACGGTAAGGCCTGGCAGGAACTTCTCCATGTCGTTCAGGTTGATCCCATCATCATATTCAAACTTGCCTTTCATCATCCTGAGAGACAGAGAAACAGACAGACTCAGAGACGGAGACAGGATGAATGGGTGTAATAGATGGGGCTCTGATAGGGCCTTCCTTATACAGGGGGCTGTGGCTCATTATCAATTCATCTTTCCTTCATTCCTCGCCTCCTTCTCAAAACTCATTGGAGAAGAAGTTTGGAGGGGCGGGACCTTGGACCTTCTCCTCCAATATGGTTGAGAAGGATGTGAGGAATGGTGGAAAGAATAATTGAGATTGAGCATATATGATAAGCCAGTACTGAGGTTGAGAGGCCTGGGGCAGGAAGAGTCTAGCAGAGGCTACAGACACCTACAGTTCTAAGTAGTAATGGAATGGACCAGCATCATCATTTTCATGTTTATCCCATGGAAGAGGATCAATGGGAGGGATGTATGGGCTTTCAGATCTGCAAAGAGGAAACATTGAAGGGTTAGGGACAAGGGAAAATGGTAGCGAGTGAGTTTTATTGAATTGAGGCTGAAGATGTACTCACCCCTCTCTGTCGATGTGTGGGAGGTGCTTTGGTGTTCCCCGGAAGGGTTTCCTGTGGAACTGGCTGAAGTCCAGCTTCTCAGGCTGGAGGTCCCACGTCGCCCCCCTACAAAAACAACACAACAGAGGTGAGGAAGATGACATGACAGTTAATACTCAGGCTGGTTGCCCGACTACAACACAGGACAGGAAGAGGTCTGTTAATAGCAGGAAAGACACACAATGTGTTCTTAGAGCATTCATTCACTCAGAGCAGAAACTGAAGTCTCCATTTCTACAAGACCATCACTAACTCTATCTACCCTGCCCACTTCTCTAAGCCCCCAAAACAAGACAAGTGATCATCCATTTAATCACCCAAAACACCCCTGATCTAGCTGCCCCCTAATGATACCTATAGGCAGCCTAGCTACTTTAGGAACACCCCCTGATGATGCCTGGTCATCCTAGCTACTTTAAATGACCCCCTGATGATGCCCAGCTAATAGCTACTTTAAAACTCTCAGACAGATGATGTTACCATATGTTTCACAGTGTGCTGATTAAAACGTAATTCACAAAATTGAAAGAGTGCCAGTTTTAATCCAGCCATTACATTAATCTATCATGAATCTGACAAAGAATATAAAGCTTGTTTGTAAGCAAATACAGCCCCTGGTCACGGGGGTGGGGGGATTCTGGCTAATCCGATTACAGCCTGGTCGTAGTAATAGAGCGAGCTTCCTTCGTGTGTGTGTGGCTTACTTTCTTCCTTCTATACCAACGTAGTTTAACAACCTCTTTGAGGAAAGGTTACCGTGGAATTACCGTGCAGCTGTCGCCATGGCACCCAGCCTCCAGGTACACTGGCGACACCCAACACACAAGAGATTCAAGCCATTGTGTTTTGCGGTGGTGGTGCGGCTTCTTTTTTTAAACCTCCCAAAACAGCTTGTCATCTCATCCCAGAAGAGTTTTGGATATGTGTTCATCTTTGATGCATGTATTTGAAAGAAGGTGTGGCTGTAAATTAATTTAATTTAGCCTGAGGCTAAGCCATTGCTAATGTAGTTATTTTGTTAGAACAGTCTGGCCACTGTGGTTGTTTTGCTCTATCTCCAGTCTGACAACATCAAAGCAGGTAATGTTTTCCTATCATCAGCTTGTCTGGTCTGGAGAGGTTAGCCACCACTATACCAGGACAAGGGACTGTACAGTTTCAAACGCTGAAGACACCTGACGACTCATCCAGAAATTAATTCCTCTGCTCAATCAATACATTCATTCTGAAACAGCCATCCTAGAAGTAGTTTGTGCCGATGTCAAAATGAGGGGCTTTATAAAACAAATTAATCAGCGATTGCATAGTCTCCAACCAATCAGAGTATCAAAGCCAATTGCTTTATTAGTGTAGGCCTGCTCTTGCCCAACCCATCAGTTTCTGGGACCAATCAGAAAGTGTTTGCATTCTACAAGACGTCGGGGAGGAAAGCAAATCCAGACTCGTTAGTGAGCGTGGTGTTTGGCAGGAGCGATGTGGATGGGTAGTCAGGCTAAACCACTCACCCATCCAACCACCCATAAAGACAATGAAGCCTAGGAATGTAAACAGACTCTACAAGCTATACATCTGTAGGAGTTTGTAATAATGTATATTTTTCCTATCCATTGATGGGTAGGAAAACTGGTTGGTCAATACAAGACATACTCATGAGTCCATGGTGTTTGTGTGTGTGCGCGTGTTGTGATGGGGAACTGTGGGGTGGTGAGTAATGAATGAGTAAATAGTACATACATGACATACCCATGAGAGTCCATGGTGTTAGCAGCCCAGATGTCAGTACCCAGGATGTCAAATGACCCTTCTCTGTTCCCGTTCTGAAAGACAACACGTTACAACACTGTATTATCTATATATCACTTTACAGAACATATCTACTACTACAGCTTAATTTTGATCAAAAGGGGTCTCTTATTGTCTATGTCACAGCGCTTCATTGAAATAATACTTAACTTGCATACTAACACTTACGTTGATGTAGTGACACTAGTTAAAGGGTGTATATGAAACATTTTAACAGGGCAAACTACTGTTACAATTCAACCCAAAAACCACCAAGTAGCCTATTCACAACCAATATTCACCTCATTTCACATAATAATAAAAAACTAGTTTTTTATGTGCATTTGCAGAGACATTCTGAAAAACAGAACGTGCCACTGCAAACATTGCGCACATGTTCAGCATTTCACATCATGTAGCTATCCTATGAAATTATTTTGCAACAAAATGTTCTGACACAATAGCCCAGTCGTCAAATTACATGTCACAACGTTTCGGATAATTTACAGATGTCCATGTTGATAGAGTGATAAATAGATGACAAGGTGATTTGCAAGGTATAGATAGACCTATTAATCACTGCAATGTGCCGATCATAACATCTGTAATATCATAATAATAACACAGTCATTTTGTAATGTAAGATATGAGATGCAGCAATCAAAGGGATGTTCATTCAACAAACAACCAGTTGCTTTCCAACTCAATGCCTAGCCAGGGGAGTAACCTACACATACGTCCAAAAGGCTACTGACTGGGAGTGTACAGTCATAAGGTCTGAATGCTAGCTGTCTCATCTTAGAAAACACGCCATTGTCTCTGCCTAGAAAACTCCTCCGACAAGCCTATTATTCAAGCCATTATTGGAGGGACAGCATATCGCACGAGAGAGACAGAGAGAGGAGTTGGCAGCCCGCAGGACCACTGGGCACCGGGACTATAGCTGCTCACATTTCAAAACGTAGGCTACTTCTAATAAAGTTAACAAAGCACTCACTAGTCTAGCTAGCTAGCTACTTTAATGAATAGCTAGATGCAGATATGTTGATTACAGAAACTGTGCAAAGCTGGTGGACTTGATACGCCATTCTAAATCATTGATGGGCCAGGCGCTGCTTGTAATAGACTTGCGCACCCTCGTCTCCACATTTCAGCACCACAGCCAGCTTTCAACTACTACTAGGCTACTGTATTGACAACAGAAATGCTACAGTTATTTGAATACATCTATAAAGTAGTTACATTTACATTTTAGTCATTTAGCAGACGCTCTTATCCAGAGCGACTTACAGTTAGTGAGTGCATACATCATTATTTTTTAAATATATTTTTTATATATATATTTTTTTTTTACTGGCCCCCCGTGGGAAATGAACCCACAACCCTGGCGTTGCAAACGCCATGCTCAACCAACTGAGCTACATCCCTGCCGGCCATTCCCTCCCCTATCCTGGACGACGCTGGGCCAATTGTGCGCCGCCCCATGGGTCTCCCGGTCACGGCCGGCTACGACAGAGCCTAGTTCAAAAAGAGGTAGCCTACATCCAACAAAGTGGTTAAGGTTATGGCCACAGAATTAGATCCCGACTGAGCATGCACGCATGCTTATGTCATGCAATAAAATGCAAATTAATTACTTAAAAATCATACAATGTGATTTTCTGGATTTTTGTTTTAGATTCCGTCTCTCACAGTTGAAGTGTACCTATGATAAAAATTACAGACCTCTACATGCTTTGTAAGTAGGAAAACCTGCAAAATCGGCAGTGTATCAAATACTTGTTCTCCCCACTGTATGTAGATGCTCAAAATAGAGATGAATGTATATTTCTAAAATCAGATACCTATATGAATGAATATGCAGGTCCATCAATTCTGGTATTAGGCAATGGGCTATCGATTTCATCAAAAAGATTCATCCTTTTCCCAGTTACTTCTATGGCCACTGCTATACTCTGAGCATGTGCTGACCAACTGGCAAGTGTCTTCACTGACATTTTCAACATGTCCCTGACTGAGTCTGTAATACCAACATGTTTCAAGCAGACTACCATAGTCCCTGTGCCCAAGGACACTAAGATAACCTGCCTAAATGACTACCGACCCGTAGCACTCACATCTGTAGCCATGAAGTGCTTTGAAAGGCTGGTCATGGCTCACATCAACACCATTATCCCGGAAACCCTAGACCCACTCCAATTTGCATACCGCCCCAACAGATCCACAGATGATGCAATCTCTATTGCACTCCACACTGCCCTTTCCCACCTGGACAAGAGGAACACCTACGTGAGAATGCTATTCATTGACTACAGCTCAGCGTTCAACACCATAGTGCCCTCAAATCTCATCACTAAGCTAAGGACCCTGGGACTAAACACCTTCCTCTGCAACTGGATCCTGGACTTCCTGACGGGCCGCCCCCAGGTGATAAGGGTAGGTAACAACACATCTGCCACGCTGATCCTTAACACGGGGGCCCCTCAGGGGTGCGTGCTCAGTCCCCTCCTGTACTCCCTGTTCACCCATGACTGCATGGCCAGTCACAACTCCAACACCATCATTAAGTTTGCCGACGACACAACAGCGGTAGGCCTGATCACCGACAACGATGAAACAGCCTATAGGGAGGAGGTCAGAGACCTGTCCGTGTGGTGCCAGGATAACAACCTCTCCCTCAACGTGATCAAGACAAAGGAGATGATTGTGGACTACAGGGAAAAAAAGAGGACTGAGCACGCCCCCATTCTCATCGATGGGGCTGTAGTGGAACAGGTTGAGACCTTCAAGTTCCTTGGTGTCCACATCACCAACAAACTATCATGGTCCAAACACACCAAGACAGTCGTGAAGAGGGCACGACAAAGCCTATTCCCCCTCAGGAGACTGAAAATATTTGGCATGGGTCCTCAGATCCTCAAAAAGTTATACAGCTGCACCATCGAGAGCAACATGACTGGTTGCAATACCGCCTGGGTATGTCAACTGCTCGGCCTCCGACCGCAATGCACTACAGAGGGTAGTGCGTACGGACCAGTACATCACTGGGGCCAAGCTTCCTGCAATACAGGACCTCTATACCAAGCGGTGTCAGAAAAAGGCCCTACAAATGGTCAAAGACTCCAGCCACCCTAGTCATAGACTGTTCTCTCTGCTACCGCACGGCAAGCGGTACCTGAGTGCCAAGTCTAAGTCCAAAAGGCTTCTCAACAGCTTCTACCCCCAAGCCATAAGACTCCTGAACAGCTAATCATGGCTATGCGGACTATTTGCACTGCCCCCCCCCCCACCCCATCCCCCTCTTTTACTCTGCTGCTACTCTGTTTATTATTTATGCATAGTCACTTTAACTCTACCCACATGTACATACAGTGGGGAAAGAAAGTATTTAGTCAGCCACCAATTGTGCAAGTTCTCCCACTTAAAAAGATGAGAGAGGCCTGTAATTTTCATCATAGGTACACGTCAACTATGACAGACAAATTGAAAAAAAAAATCCCAGAAAATCACATTGTAGGATTTTTTATGAATTTATTTGCAAATTATGGTGGAAATTAAGTATTTGGTCACCTACAAACAAGCAAGATTTCTGGCTCTCACAGACCTGTAACTTCTTCTTTAAGAGGCTCCTCTGTCCTCCACTCGTTACCTGTATTAATGGCACCTGTTTGAACTTGTTACCAGTATAAAAGACACCTGTCCACAACCTCAAACAGTCACACTCCAAACTCCACTATGGCCAAGACCAAAGAGCTGTCAAAGGACACCAGAAACAAAATTGTAGACCTGCACCAGGCTGGGAAGACTGAATCTGCAATAGGTAAGCAGCTTGGTTTGAAGAAATCAACTGTGGGAGCAATTATTAGGAAATGGAAGACATACAAGACCACTGATAATCTCCCTCGATCTGGGGCTCCACGCAAGATCTCACCCCGTGGGGTCAAAATGATCACAAGAACGGTGAGCAAAAATCCCAGAACCACATGGGGGGACCTAGTGAATGACCTGCAGAGAGCTGGGACCAAAGTAACAAAGCCTACCATCAGTAAGACACTACGCCGCCAGGGACTCAAATCCTGCAGTGCCAGACGTGTCCCCCTGCTTAAGCCAGTACATGTCCAGGCCCATCTGAAGTTTGCTAGAGTGCATTTGGATGATCCAGAAGAGGATTGGGAGAATGTCATATGGTCAGATGAAACCAAAATAGAACTTTTTGGTAAAAACTCAACTTGTCGTGTTTGTAGGACAAAGAATGCTGAGTTGCATCCAAAGAACACCATACCTACTGTGAAGCATGGGGGTAGAAACATCATGCTTTGGGGCTGTTTTTCTGCAAAGGGACCAGGACGACTGATCCGTGTAAAGGAAAGAATGAATGGGGCCATGTATCGTGAGATTTTGAGTGAAAACCTCCTTCCATCAGCAAGGGCATTGAAGATGAAACATGGCTGAGTCTTTCAGCATGACAATGATCCCAAACACACCACCCGGGCAACGAAGGGGTGGCTTCGTAAGAAGCATTTCAAGGTCCTGGAGTGGCCTAGCCAGTCTCCAGATCTCAACCCCATAGAAAATCTTTGGAGAGAGTTGAAAGTCTGTGTTGCCCAGCGACAGCCCCAAAACATCACTGCTCTAGAGGAGATCTGCATGGAGGAATGGGCCAAAATACCAGCAACAGTGTGTGAAAACCTTGTGAAGACATACAGAAAACGTTTGACCTGTGTCATTGCCAACAAAGGGTATATAACAAAGTATTGAGAAACTTTTGTTATTGACCAAATACTTATTTTCCACCATAATTTGCAAATAAATTCATTAAAAATCCTACAATGTGATTTTCTGGATTTCTTTTCGAATTTTGTCTGTCATAGTTGACGTGTACCTATGATGAAAATTACAGGCCTCTCTCATCTTTTTAAGTGGGAGAACTTTCACAATTGGTGGCTGACTAAATACTCCCCCCCCCCCACTCTATTACCTCAATTACCTTGACTAGCCGGTGCCCCCGCACATTGACTCTGTACCGGTACCCCCCTGTATATAGCCTCCCTACTGTTATTTTATTTTACTGCTGCTCTTTAGTTATTTGCTTTAATTTTTTTTACTTAACACTTTTTTATTTTACTTTTTCTTCAACTGCATGGTTGGTTAAGGGCTTGTAAGTAAGCATTTCACTGTAATGTCTACACCTGTTGTATTCGGCGCATGTGGCAAATAAAATGTGATTTGATTTGATTGATAGTAATAAGTTGCAGTTGATTGACTGGTTCCTTGAGTGAAGTCAAAGTCCATTATTTCACAACGGCAAACATCCAGAATGTTCAAAAGTACTTTGCAAAAAGTTGGTTTAAATTTCATATTGTTTATTTTTTAAGGATCAAATGTTAATATACTGAACAAAAATAAATGCAACATGTAAAATGAGCTGAAATAAAAGATCCCAGAAATGTTCCGTATGCACAAAAAGCTTATTTGTCTCAAATTTTGGGCACACATTTGTTTACATCCCTAATAGTGAGCATTTCTCCTTTGCCAAGACAATCCAACCACCTGACAGGTGTGGCATATCAAGAAGCTGTTTAAACAGCATGATCATTATACAGGTGCACCTTGTGCTGGGGACAATAAAAGGCCACTCTAAAATGTGGAGTTTTGTCATTCAACACAAAGCCACAGATGTCAAGTTGAGGGAGTGTGCAATTGGCATGCTGACTGCAGGAATTTCCAACAGAGCTGTTGCCAGATAATTTAATGTTAATTTCTCTACCATAAACTGCCTCCAACCTCATTTTAGAGAATTTGGCTGTACGTCCAGCAGGCCTCGTGTAACCACGCCAGCTCAGTATGTCCATATCCGGCTTCTTCACCTGTGGGGGGTTGTGGAGCGCTAAGGAGTATTTCTGTCTGTAATAAAGGGGGAAAACTCATTCTGATTGGCTGGGCGTGGCTCCCCAGTGCGTTGGCCTATGCCCTCCCAGGCCAACCCACAGCTGTGCCCCTGCCCAGTCATGTGAAATCCATAGAAGGACAACCATCTCTGCAGCACTCCACCAATCAGGCCTTTATGGTAGAGTGGCCAGACAGAAGCCATTCCTCAGTAAAAGGCACATGATAGCCTTCTCTGGTTTGATGAAACCAAGATTGAACTCTTTGGCCTGAATGCCAAATGTCACGTCCGGAGGAAACCTGGCACCATCCCTACGGTGAAACATGGTGGTGGCAGCATCATGCTGTGGGGATGTATTTACAGCAGCAGGGACAGACAACTTTACCAGGATGAGTTAAACTCAAAAACGTGCAAATGTCAAGCGCTTTCCAAAAAAAGCCTAATCTCTCAACAAGCAAGATAAATGTTGTTTGCTTAGCTAGCTAGCTACATGCCAAATGGATAGGCTACCCTCCCTCACGTATCTGAAAATACAGGAATTGATGTTTCCTGATCATGAAAAGCATGCAGTTAGTTGCTGTAACTGTTTATAGAGCTAAATGTCTGGGGACGTGGTGGTCTACTGTAAAAGCAGTAGTATGGTTAGTTACCTGTACCTTGGCTGGCCCTCTGAATTGGTTGTTCCTCCCTCTGCTACCAGACCTGGAGCCTGAACCAGGTCTAGAGCCAGAGCTGGGCCTGGACCCTGTACTGCCATTACTACTGTGATCCCACTCATCCTGCAGAGAGGGGATAGACAGAGAGAGACAGACATTGACAGAGAGAGACAGACAGAGACAGTGGGAGGAAGAGAGTGATTAAGCGATCAATACCATATCAAATCCTCCTTTGCAGAAAACGCAGAACATGTGATATGTAATGCTGATTGAATTGTCAAGAAGACACATTTCTATTATCTATGAGGGAGGAGAGTGGAGAGTAAGGATCCAATATATTCCCATCCACAGTTCGTGGTTAGCAGCGGTGTGGGATAATACATGGAGATATGTCTGTAATTGTCTATCAGGCAGGTCTGTGTCTGCTGCCGAGTCTGAAGACCATTTACATGATGAATGTTACCACGAGCACTGAGGGAGGGAGGAAGGGGGAGGAAGAGAGAGAGAGGTGTGGGTGGAGGGAGGTGCGTTGTTCATGTTGGGAAGCAAGGGAGAGGGAGAATGCCAACAGGGCTGGTAACCCCTAGCAACCACAGCTCCCCGTGGCCATTCTGACTTGGTGATGCTAAGCACAAATGACTGCTGCAGGCTGAATAAAGGTTGCAGCAGCCAGTGACTGTTTTGTCCCAATGGTCACACTCTGGCCCTATACCCTAGTACAGGCTGGCTGGCTGCATACAGGTTGACAAATAGAGCTGCCAGTCAGTGCCTTGGTTCAGTGGACACCTCTTAACCCTACTACAGACTGCCTGCCTGACTGGCTGGGGTATTCTGCTATCCCCTGGTGTCCCGTTCCCCCTCAGTTATATCCTTCCCTAGTGGTTTGTGTGTGTGTACATTCCGCAGAGCAGTTTTAGAGTTCAATCTGATATCTGATCTACGGTCAGTAGAAGGGAGGGAGCTCCTAAGGCCTCTGATCTATCCTGGTCTCCATGCACACCAGACCTGGGTCCTGTTCAGTACGGCACACTGTAGTAAAACATTTTGCAACCGTAAAAAAAGTAATAATGTTCAGGTACCTCCCAGTTTCACTCATTTTCTTTTAAACGTTTTCTCCCAGATGCACACAAACCAGACCCACAACACTGTACGCAGATACCACACAGAGAGAGACTCAATAGGCCAGAAGGTCATGTTCTCTGTTAATTCAATTCCATGTAATTTGATTATTTCATCAGTGCCTCTCACAAAGTCATTTGTCAGACTTAACGCAGCCACTTTATCCCACCAAACGACAGCCTTGGGTTACAGTGCTTGGAAAGAAAAAAAATATTTCAGGCGATGATGATACGAAGAATAATATCTCGCTCCTTTTCCTTAGTCCACAGTAACAGCTGAGAGGGAGAAAGACTAAAGCTCTCTCTCCAGCAACACACGCCTTTATGACCTAAGGTACAAACTATTAATACTGACCCAAAAAGAAATCTTTCTCTCAACCTCAGTCACCTCTTCATACAGTATCAATGTATTGTTACCATAACACAACCTATAGGCCCAACTATAGAAGCATTTTTACATGCACATACTAACCATGTCAGGTAATGGACTGGAGCAAAATCAAAACCTTACATTACTCAAAGCCATGGCAGTTTGTCTAAGTATCAGAGCCTGAGGTAGCTTGTATGTAGCGGAGAGAGCAGGCCTGGTTATGGGGAGCCCCTAGAGCAGGGGTCTCCAACCTTTTCTAGCATGAGAACTACTTTTTTAAAAACAAATAGGCACAATCTTCTCCTCTACCCTGCAACTCGTTCCCAGGTCCTTTGTGTAAAATAAATGTGTTTTCTGTCAATATTCCTGGTAAAATAGTGGCATGATTTGGCATGTCAGTCCCCATAAAATTATATTTTGTATTTTCCTGAATTATGGTCTGTTTTTTTTCCCTGTTTTTTTCCCCCCAACTCTCAATATTACAATTATTTCCAGAGAAACAAGGTAAACATGTTTTTTTTGTATACAAAGATTTTGCAGTGCAAATCCTCTTTAATTGTGCATCTAGCAAGAGCAATGTGTCAGTCTAGTGATGTTTCTCCTGTTAGGCCTACTGCTGCAGCACGTCATGGCAGACTTTGTAAAACAATTGATACAAATAATGATGGTATAGTTCTGGCAGGTAAGCCTATTTTGCATTTAGTTGAACGTTTTTTGGAAAAATATTTCTGTCTACCCCACTGAGCTACCCACAAGACGGTTATCATTAGCATCGCTAACTGGTTACATACGGAAGGATAAACAAAACGCACGCACCAGACAGGGACAATATTGTGTTACTTTTGGCTTTTAGTGCTAACCAAGGGTGGGATAATGTCAATGTGGCTTTGATTGGATAGTAGCCGGAAGCTTATGACAGTTTGCGATGGAACAAATTAAAAAATGCATGTACTTTCAGAATTGCTTGGCGAGCTACTCATAGGTGGTCTGCGAGCTACTGGTAGTACTACCTGTTGGAAACCCCTGCCCTACTAGGGCAATGTGTGTATGTGTGCCTTAGGGCGGAGGAGGCCTTTACAGGCCTGTGTTAAAAGAATAAGATGAGCTAGTGTGAAATCTCCTGCCTTGGGTCTGCCTCCTCTCAAACGCATGCATGCATACTTCAAAACAAATATTAATATTTTTGCTAGGTAGAGTTAGCTAGTGAGCCAACATGTTTCAAACTAATTTTCTCATTCTCTCTCTCGTCTCTCTGCAGCAGACATATACAATATGTTTGGAACATCAAATCGCAATAAAATCGCAGTATAGAATTGCAAAAGACATATAGAATAGTGAGAAATCGCTTTACATATCGTATCGTGATATCGTATCGTGCCCTAGAGAACAGACCCTGGCCAAGCAGTGGTCCTACACAATCAAACACACACTAACAATGGAACACTACCACACATCATTGGTTGAAACAGGAGGAGACAGAGAGAGCCAGAGAGACATGTGCGTCTCCCTGCACCCTGTGCTAGCAGAGATGGACAAACGCACTCTGCCACGTCGTCATGCCAATAGGCGCAGACAAACACAAAGCCGGAGGCGGCACATGGGGGAAACCCGATCCACCGGACTAAAAGAACCCTGGCTGTGACGTCAGCATTCAGAAACAAAACAGAACACGACCCTGTTCTCAGTTATACAACTGGGCTACAACCCCTTATATTCCACCACTGACAGAAGAACACCTACTGTACCATGATTTCCCAGGGTAGTTAGCTATACAAACACACTAGCACCATAAAGCCCATGCAAATAGGAGGAGGATTAGTGAGATAGGTCTCAATTTATGACCAGCCAGTCTGGATATGTTATCAGCCCAGCAGCCCGCATGCCCGGTGGAAACTCACTTAGGCCTACACTTTGCAAGCGCTGAACACTTGTCTTCATCCATCCTACACTTCAGCAGAGCCTCGAACTGAGATACATCGTAGTCAAAGCTGCCATCATCAGAGATTAAATAAGTTGAATTCAAAATGCATCTGGTCTCTTTTAGCATGGAGCTTGCTTATGACGGTTGTGTCCTAAGGGCATTTGCTATATGACCAAAGAAGTGGACACCCAATGAAACAGCAGTAATGTGCTGTATGTATGTATGACTGTTAGTAACCTCGGCTGACATTGAGAGCTCATTTCCCTCTAATGAAATGATCGTACATGGAGGTTCAGCACAGCTGTGTGTTAAGTGTAGACCTTCAGCCAGCCAGCATTTCCTCCAGAGTCCAGACACATACACAGTCCACAAACTCACTGGTTTGGTGGAGCCCCTCCCCCACGAGGGTGACCAACTCCCGTCCTTCTTGTCATTGCAGTCCTCTGTCCACTAGGTCAGAGAGAGGGAGAGAGAGGGGGAACATTTGAATGGCAATTACTCACTATTTTGTGAGAGAGGGAGAGAGAGGGGGAACATTTGAATGGCAATTACTCACTATTTTGTGACGATGGTGAAAAGAAAGACATTTACACATTTCTCCTTCTCCTCCCTCTGCCAGCTGGTCAATGTTGTCCCCTAATTTTTGCTTGGCTATTTTGTGAATGCCGCTCAGCTGGCAATGCATCCCATGAGGTAAACTACCCCAGTTTTCTGTGCACGTACGAGAGCCACCAGGTTTAGTGCAATGGGAAGTTCTGGAGTTACAGTGCATTCGGAAAGTATTCAGACCCTTTTACTTTTTCCACATTTTGTTACGTTACAGCCTTATTCTAAAATATATAACATATTTTTTTTCATCAGCAATCTATACACAATACCCCATAATGACAAAGCGAAAGTACACGTCAACTATGACAGACAAATTGAGAAAAAATAATCCAGAAAATCACATTGTAGGATTTTTAATGAATTTATTTGCAAATTATGGTGGAAAATAAGTATTTGGTCACCTACAAACAAGCAAGATTTCTGGCTCTCACAGACCTGTAACTTCTTCTTTAAGAGGCTCCTCTGTCCTCCACTCGTTACCTGTATTAATGGCACCTGTTTGAACTCGTTATCAGTATAAAAGACACCTGTCCACAACCTCAAACAGTCACACTCCAAACTCCACTATGGCCAAGACCAAAGAGCTGTCAAAGGACACCAGAAACAAAATTGTAGACCTGCACCAGGCTGGGAAGACTGAATCTGCAATAGGTAAGCAGCTTGGTTTGAAGAAATCAACTGTGGGAGCAATTATTAGGAAATGGAAGACATACAAGACCACTGATAATCTCCCTCGATCTGGGGGCTCCACGCAAGATCTCACCCCGTGGGGTCAAAATGATCACAAGAACGGTGAGCAAAAATCCCAGAACCACATGGGGGGACCTAGTGAATGACCTGCAGAGAGCTGGGACCAAAGTAACAAAGCCTACCATCAGTAACACACTACGCCGCCAGGGACTCAAATCCTGCAGTGTCAGACGTGTCCCCCTGCTTAAGCCAGTACATGTCCAGGCCCGTCTGAAGTTTGCTAGAGTGCATTTGGATGATCCAGAAGAGGATTGGGAGAATGTCATATGGTCAGATGAAACCAAAATAGAATGGAAACATCATGCTTTGGGGCTGTTTTTCTGCAAAGGGACCAGTACGACTGATCCGTGTAAAGGAAAGAATGAATGGGGCCATGTATCGTGAGATTTTGAGTGAAAACCTCCTTCCATCAGCAAGGGCATTGAAGATGAAACGTGGCTGGGTCATTCAGCATGACAATGATCCCAAACACACCGCCCGGGCAACGAAGGAGTGGCTTCGTAAGAAGCATTTCAAGGTCCTGGAGTGGCCAAGCCAGTCTCCAGATCTCAACCCCATAGCACATCTTTGGAGGGAGTTGAAAATCAGTGTTGCCCAGCGACAGCCCCAAAACATCACTGCTCTAGAGGAGATCTGCATGGAGGAATGGGCCAAAATACCAGCAACAGTGTGTGAAAACCTTGTGAAGACTTACAGAAAACGTTTGACCTGTGTCATTGCCAACAAAGGGTATATAACAAAGTATTGAGAAACTTTTGTTATTGACCAAATACTTATTTTCCACCATAATTTGCAAATAAATTCATAAAAAATCCTACAATGTGATTTTCTGGAAAAAAAATCTCATTTTGTCTGTCATAGTTGACGTGTACCTATGATGAAAATTACAGGCCTCTCTCATCTTTTTAAGTGGGAGAACTTGCACAATTGGTGGCTGACTAAATACTTTTTTCCCCCACTGTATATACACACCTTATTTACATAAGTATTCAGACTCTTTGCTATGAGACTCGAAATTGAGCTCAGGTGCATCCTGTTTCCATTGATCATCCTTGAGATGTTTCTACAACTTGATTGAACGTATTTGCTTTGTCATTATGGGGTAATGTGTGTAGATTGATGAGGGGAAAAAAGCTATTTAAATCAATGATTTTAAACTAATCCTGGGTCGCTAATTATTGGTTTGATAACAAACAACGTTGTTCAGTCATGTTACCTAGCTAGCTAACAACCTGGTAACTTGACAGTAGGTTTAGGTACATTTGATTGGCACAGGAAGAAAGGAAAAGGCTATTCATGAGATGGGGGCGGCAGGTAGCTTAGTGGTTAAGAGCGTTGTGCCAGTAACTGAAAGGTCGCTGGTTCTAATCCCCAAGCCGACTAGGTGAAAAATCTGTCGATGTGCCCTTGAGCAAGGCACTTAACCCTAATTGCTCCTGTAAGTCACTCTGGATAAGAGCGTCTGCTAAATAACAAAAAATAATAATAATAATCTTCTACAAAATGGTAAGATTCATATAGGCCTATTTTAAGCCTAAACTATATCAAAAATCTATTTATTCTGTTTGGTGCCTAACGTTTTAAATGTTGGGAGCAGTGGGTGTATGTGTGTTTGTGGGAGAGAGAGTGGTGTGTGTTTATGAGTGTGAGGGAGACAGAGAGCGTGTGAGGGAGGGAGAGTGTGTGTGTGTGTTAACTGAAGAGTAAAGAAGGTTTCATGCAGTGTTTTCCCCTTACTGACACAATGACATGCAGATCATTATGCACGTACATCACAGGAAGTTGGTGGCAACTTAATTGGGGAGGACGGGCTTGTGGTAATGGCTGTAGCGGAATGAGTGAAATGGTATCAAACACACGATTTCTATGTGTTTGATGCCATTCCATTTGCGCCGTTCCAGCCATTATTCTGAGCCGTTCTCCCTTCAGCAGCCTCCACTGATGTATATTCCTTCCTCCCATTCCTCCAGCCAAATCACAGGTAGGCCTTTGCAAATATGCGCAAATCAGCTGTTCTATGCTGTATTCTATTATACACTGAACAGTGTGAAGTTATATGTAATGTGTTGTATTGAGTAGAAGTGTGAATTTCAGTGACAGGTTTTTGGAGAACGGGGGATGGGGGATGGGGTGAACAGGATGCTAGGCCACTGATTGTTTTCCACCATGGTATCGCGATACTATTTGGTATCGTGATACTTGGCCTGGTATCGTATTGTTTGTAAAATGTTGGTATCGTGACAAGCCTAGTCTATTAGCATCAGCATCATTGTAGCCACTCTGGTCCCGTTTAGCATTAGCCTTAGCTAACCTGTGAAATGTGGGACTGGGGCTTGTTGTCTCCGTCTAGGTCTGTCTCGCTCTTGTCTCCCAGTAGGCCTTGCACTTGGTACTCCAGCACATAGCTGTCGATGAAGCGCTCCAGCTCCTCGATCTCCTGCGAGCGCGTGCTGCCAGCCTCCGAGGACGCGGACGCCACCGACGAGTTTTCCATGGCGACCTGCTGCCTGCCCGCCAGCGGGGGAGGGAGGGAAGGAGGAGGGGACCTGCAGAGAGGTGCGGGAGAAACAGCTGGTTAGTAAAGAGATCAAAACAAAAACATGACAGCAGCATTTCCACTTAAAACCACCATGTTGAGTCAAGAATCTATAAGTGAGTCATTTAGACAGATAGTTCAATCATTTTCAGTCGTCTATTTTTTTTGTTTCCATTCAAGAAAGTTCATTCAAAAACGTCCATTCAGGAAATGTCAAATAGTCACTGTTACAGACTTCTCAGAAGACTGAACATCAAATCCAAACCACCCCCATTCAGGGCACAGCTGTAATTACACTACTCCACCAGCAGGGGAGGCAAAGTGTGTTTACATCCGAGACAGAGTTGGCTTTCAGTCCTACTGCTACGCCCAGGCCCAGCAGGCAGCAGAACAACAAGTCTAGTCCCAGTCAGTCTGTCTCACCTCCTAACCTTGTCCCCAGACCAGAGCCAGACACAGTCAGTTATGAAACAGGACACCTTTGTCTCTCTGCAGGGGTTTTACTAAGGCCAAGAGAGAGCAATAGTAACGGCGTCTTTTTGTAGGCACCAACTCCGCCATGGCTCGTTGGCCAAAGCCTATGGGGATATTAAATGCCGAAATGAAGGTCTGTAGTAAACACCAGCTTAGCAGATCTTATACGTTTTGTTCTATGTGATAATCTTCATCAGCTAAGGTCACTTTTTGTGAATTTTGAAGCATTTATGTAATCAAAACAAGCACATAAAGGCTTCATAATTCATACAGGTCATGTTAACACACTGATATTATCTCATAGAACAAAACATATAAAGATCTTCTAAGCCTGTGTTAACCTCACACCTTATTTTCCCTATTCATTCCCCCATAGGAATGGCTGATCGAATCAGAGGTAACTAATTTCAGTTTTTTAGGACTACAAGATGGCGAGCTCTATGCCTTTCACCCAGCTTCCATCCTCCTTCCTTCACTTTCTTTCTCTCCCTGTTCCCAACTCTACCTCTCCTTCCCTGTGTGTGATCTGACAGTGATGTGTCTGTGTTGGTGGTCACATGACTAAGGCCTGCTGCTAAGCTCCTTTACACATCTACCCTGCCTGAGCACTGGCCATACCATGCAAGAGGATTTACTATGGGAGCAGAGCAGCCTGAATAGTGGTATAGTAGTTAGGCCTGTGTTGAGGCCTGCCTTTGTTTTGGTTTTTAGTAAAGCTAATCAATGTACACAGCTAATAAATCAAGAGAGATAACTGTCATTGAGCAAACTGGGGCACAGAGTAGCCTACATACAACCAATTAATAGGGGGAGGAATTCAGACAGTAATTTTCTTCTTTACAATGGACATTAGGCTACTACACAGACTGATAAATACGTCTTGTTCCTGTACCTTTACGCACTAATGCTCTTATCTTCATTCTATAGCTGCAGGGCCTAAAGGTTTTAATCTCACTGTGTGTAGATATGATCCACTAATACTGGGGCCTGATTAGCCTAGCTAATGAGGTTAATGCTAACTCCACTGATGGCTACTCATTCACCAGTAGACCACACTAAAAGTAGACTGGCTGACGCGACTCACGTGGTCCACAGCGAGGGAGAGCTGTGACACACTGGTCTGAACAGGAGTCCGTTAGTGCAGTATTCGGGGGGGGGGGGAGTGTAGTTACATACAGTTGAAGTCGGAAGTTTACATACACCTTAGCCAAATACTTTTAAACTCAGTTTTTCACAATTCCTGACATTCCTGGTCAGTTAGGATCAGCACCTTATTTTAAGAATGTGAAATGTCAGAATAATAGCAGAGAGAGTGATTTATTTCAGCTTTTAATTATTTCATCACATTCCCAATGGGTCAGAAGTTTACATACACTCAATTAGAATTGGGTAGCATTCCCTTTAAATTGTTTAACTTGGGTCAAACATTTCGGGTAGCCTTCCTCAAGCTTCCCACAATAAGTTGGGTGAATTTTGGCCCATTCCTCCTGACAGAGCTGGTGTAACTGAGTCAGGTTTGTAGGCTTCCTTGCTTGTACCCGCTTTTTCAGTTCTGCCCACAAATGTTCTATAGGATTGAGGTCAGGGCTTTGTGATGGCCACTCCAATAACTTGACTTTGTTGCCCTTCAGCCATTTTGCCACAACTTTGGAAGTATGCTTAGGGTCATTGTCCATTTGGAAGACCCATTTGCGACCAAGCTTTAACTTCCTGACTGATGTCTTGAGATGTTTCATCAGACCAGAGGACATTTCTCCAAAAAGTACGATCTTTGTCCCCATGTACAGTTGCAAACCGTAGTCTGGCTTTTTTATGGTGGTTTTGGAGCAGTGGCTTCTTCCTTGCTGAGCGGCCTTTCAGGTTATGTCGATATAGGACTTGTTTTACTGTGGATGTACAGTGAGGGAAAAAAGTATTTGATCCCCTGCTGATTTTGTACGTTTGCCCACTGACAAAGAAATGATCAGTCTATAATTTTAATGGTAGGTTTATTTGAACAGTGAAAGACAGAATAACAACAAAATAATCCAGAAAAACGCATGTCAAAAATGTTATAAATTGATTTGCATTTTAATGAGGGAAATAAGTATTTGACCCCCTCTAAATCAGAAATATTTCTGGCTCCCAGTTGTCTTTTATACGGGTAACGAGCTGAGATTAGGAGCACACTCTTAAAGGGAGTGCTCCTAATCTCAGCTTGTTACCTGTATAAAAGACACCTGTCCACAGAAGCAATCAATCAATCAGATTCCAAACTCTCCACCATGGCCAAGACCAAAGAGCTCTCCAAGGATGTTAGGGACAAGATTGTAGACCTACACAAGGCTGGAATGGGCTACAAGACCATTGCCAAGCAGCTTGGTGAGAAGGTGACAACAGTTGGTGCGATTATTTGCAAATGGAAGAAACACAAAATAACTGTAAATCTCAATCAGCCTGGGGCTCCATGCAAGATCTCACCTCGTGGAGATGCAATGATCATGAGAACGGTGAGGAATCAGCCCAGAACTACACGGGAGGATCTTGTCAATGATCTCAAGGCAGCTGGGACCATAGTCACCAAGAAAACAATTGGTAACACACTACGCCGTGAAGGACTGAAATCCTGCAGCGCCCGCAAGGTCCCCCTGCTCAAGAAAGCACATATACAGGCCCATCTGAAGTTTGCCAATGAACATCTGAATGATTCAGAGGAGAACTGGGTGAAAGTGTTGTGGTCAGATGAGACCAAAATCGAGCTCTTTGGCATCAACTCAACTCGCCGTGTTTGGAGGAGGAGGAATGCTGCCTATGACCCCAAGAACACCATCCCCACCATCAAACTTGGAGGTGGAAACATTATGCTTTGGGGGTGTTTTTCTGCTAAGGGGACAGGACAACTTCACCGCATCAAAGGGACGCTGGACGGGGCCATGTACCGTCAAATCTTGGGTGAGAACCTCCTTCCCTCAGCCAGGGCATTGAAAATGGGTCGTGCATGGGTATTCCAGCATGACAATGACCCAAAACACACGGCCAAGGCAACAAAGGAGTGGCTCAAGAAGAAGCACCTTAAGGTCCTGGAGTGGCCTAGCCAGTCTCCAGACCGTAATCCCATAGAAAATCTGTGGAGGGAGCTGAAGGTTCGAGTTGCCAAACGTCAGCCTCAAAACCTTAATGACTTGGAGAAGATCTGCAAAGAGGAGTGGGACAAAATCCCTCCTGAGATGTGTGCAAACCTGGTGGCCAACTACAAGAAACGTCTGACCTCTGTGATTACCAACAAGGGTTTTGCCACCAAGTACTAAGTCATGTTTTGCAGAGGGGTCAAATACTTATTTCCCTCATT
Source organism: Coregonus clupeaformis (assembly GCF_020615455.1). Classification (NCBI taxonomy): domain Eukaryota; kingdom Metazoa; phylum Chordata; class Actinopteri; order Salmoniformes; family Salmonidae; genus Coregonus; species Coregonus clupeaformis. The sequence goes on from NC_059206.1 coordinate 53,903,501, forward strand.
AAAATGCAAATCAATTTATAACATTTTTGACATGCGTTTTTCTGGATTTTTTTGTTGTTATTCTGTCTCTCACTGTTCAAATAAACCTACCATTAAAATTATAGACCGATCGTGTCTTTGTCAGTGGGCAAACGTACAAAATCAGCAGGGGAACAAATACTTTTTTCCGTCACTGTATAGGGATAGTATTTTTGACGATATATCGTATTGACAATATTGCAATATAATTTTTGTGCTAGACAGCTGTCCATGCACCAAAACTCCAGTGTTTTTCCTTTATAGCTTGTTCTCCATCTTTTTAAATAGGGAGCCAATTTATTTTTAGCACTTTTATTTCCATGACTGATCAAAACATGTTTTCTCATGGCTCTGTTTTGTCCGTCAGACATATGGTGAGCAATATGTTTGTTTGGAACATTGAATCTCACAATCCCAGTATCTAATCGCAATGCATATAGCAGAGGTATTCAACTCTTACCCTACGAGGTCCGGAGCCTGCTGGTTTTCTGTTCTACCTGAATTCATTACTTACCTGGTGACCCAGGTCTAAATATTGCCTGATTAGAGGGGAACAACGAAAGAAAAGCAGTGGAACTGGCTTCAAGGTCAAAGGAAAGGAAAGGCTCTGGAGAAACGAACAGCCCTTGCTGTCTCTGCCAGGCCGGTTCCCCTCTCTCCACTGGGGTTCTCTGCCTCTAACCCTGTTACAGGGGCTGAGTCACTGGCTTGCTGGTGCTCTTTCATGCCGTCCCTAGGAGGGGTGCGTCACTTGAGTGGGTTGAGTTACTGACGTGATCTTCCTGTCTGGGTTGGCGCCCCCCTTGGTTTGTGCTGTGGTGGAGACCTCTGTGGGCTATACTCGGCCTTGTCTCAGGATTGTAAGTTGGTGGTTGAGGATATCCCTCTGGTGGTGCGGGGGCTGTGCTTTGGCAGAGTGGGTGGGGTTATATCCTTCCTGTTTGGCCCTGTCCGGGGTTTCTTCGGATGGGGCCACAGTGTCTCCGGACCGCTCCTGTCTCAGCCTCCAGTATTTATGCTGCAGTAGTTTATGTGTCGGGGGCTGGGGTTAGTTGGTTATACCTGGAGTACTTCTCCTGTCTTATCCAGTGTCCTGTGTGAATTTAAGTATGCTCTCTCTAATTCTCTCGTTCTCTCTTTCTCTCTGAGAACCTGAGCCCTAGGACCATACGTCAGGACTACCGGGCATGCTGACACCTTGCTGTCCCCAGTCCGCCTGGCCTTGCTGCTATTCCAGTTTCAACTGTTCTGCCTGCGGTTCGAAACCCCTACCTGTCCCAGACCTGCTGTTTTCAACTCTTAATGATCGGCTATGAAAAGCCAACTGAGAGACCTGAGCCCTAGGACCATATGTCGGGACTACCGGCCGTGGTGACTCCTTGCTGTCCCCAGTCCGCCTGGCCTTGCTGCTATTCCAGTTTCAACTGTTCTGCCTGCGGTTATGGAACCCCTACCTGTCCCAGACCTGCTGTTTTCAACTCTTAATGATCGGCTATGAAAAGCCAACTGAGATTTATTCCTGATTATTATTTGACCATGCTTGTCACTTATGAACATTTTTGAACATCTTGGCATGGTTCTGTTATAATCTCCACCCGGCACAGCCAGAAGAGGACTGGCCACCCCTCATAGCCTGGTTCCTCTCTAGGTTTCTTCCTAGGTTTTGGCCTTTCTAGGGAGTTTTTCCTAGCCACCGTGCTTCTACACCTGCATTACTAGCTGTTTGGGGTTTTAGGCTGGGTTTCTGTACAGCACTTCGAGATATTAGCTGATGTAAGAAGGGCTATATAAAATAAAATTGATTGATTGATTGAAGGTCCAGAGTTGAGTTTGAGGGACATACAGAATCTTTCGAATTGTGAGAATCGCAATACATTTCTTATCGGCACCTAAGTATCGTGATAATATCGTATCGTGAGGTCCCAGGCAATTCCCAGCTCTAGTAAGAACCAAAGTGTTGGTCAGTGTTTTCCGGTAACCCTAATTACACGTAAAAATATAAATGCAACAATTTCAAAGATTTTACTGAGTTACAGTTCATATAAGGAAATCAGTCAATTGAAATAAATTCATTAGGCCCTAATCTATGGATTTCAAATGAATGGAAATACAGATATGCATCTGTTGGTCACAGATACCTTAAAAAAAAAGTAGGGGCATGGATCAGAAAACCAGTCAGTATCTGGTGTGACCACAATTTGACTAATGCAGCGTGACACATCTTCACATAGAGTTGATCAGGCTGTTGATTGTGGCCTGTGGAATGTTGTCCCACTCCTCTTCAATAGCTGTGCAAAGTTGCTGGATATTGGCGGGGACTTGAACAAGCTGTCGTACACGTCGATCCAGAGCCTCCAAAACATGATCAATGGATGACATGTCTGGTGAGTATGCAGGCCATGGAAGAAGAGGGACAATTTCAGCTTCCAGGAATTGTGTACAGATTTTTGCGACATGGGGGCCGTGCATTATCATGCTGAAACATGAGGTGATGGCGGATGATTGACACGACAGTGGGCCTCAGGATCTCGTCACGGTATCACTGTGCATTCTAATTGCCATCAATTAATTGCCATCAATTAAATGCAATTGTGTTCATTGTCCGCAGCTTATGCCTGCCCATACCATAAACCCACCGCCACCATGGGGCATTCTGTTCACAACGTTGACATCAGCAAACCGCTCTCCCACACGACGGCATACACGCAGTCTGCCCGGTACAGTTTAAACCGGGATTAATCCGTGAAGAGCACACTTCTCCAGTGTGCCAGTGGCCATCGAAGGTGAGTATTTGTCCACTAAAGACACTTACGGCGCCGAACTGCACTCAGGTCAAGACCCTGGTGAGGATGACGAGCACACAGATGAGCTTCCCTGAGATGGTTTCTGACAGTTTGTGCAGAAATTCTTCGGTTGTACAAACCCACAGTTTCATCAGCTGTCCGGGTGGCTGGTCTCAGACGTTCCCGCAGGTGCAGACACCGGATGTGGAGGTCCTAGGCTGGCGTGTTTACACGTGGTCTGTGGTCGTGAGGCCGGCTGGACGTACTGCCAAATTCTGTAAAACGACGTTGGAGGCGGCTTATGGTAGAGAAATTAACATAAAATTATCTGGCAACAGCTCTGGTGGACATTCCTGCAGTCAGCATGCCAATTGCATGCTCCCTCAAAACTTGAGACATCTGTGGCACTGTGTTGTGTGACAAAACTGCACATTTTAGAGTGGCCTTTTATTGTCCCCAGCACAAGGTGCACCTGTGTAATCATGCCGTTTAATCAGCTTCTTGATATGCCACACCTGTCAGGTGGATGGATTATCTTGGCAAAGGAGAAATGCTCACTAACAGGGATGTAAACAAATGTGTGCACAAAATTTGAACATTTGGAACATTTCTGGGATATTTTATTTCAGCTCATGAAACATGGGACCAACACTTTACATGTTGCGTTTATATTTTTGTTCAGTGTAGATAGCTATGTTTGCTCTGACTCCAATTACATTTTGGGTTGGCAGGTAGCCTGGCGGGTAGGAGCGTTGGGCCAGTAACCGAAAGGTTGCTGGATCGAATCCCTGAGCTGACAAGGTAAAGATCTGTCGTTCTGCCCCTGAGCAAGGCAGTTAACCCACTGTTCCCTGATTCAGACAACTTGCTAAGACAAACTAGCAGACAGTAATTTGCAGACAGTAAGATACACAAACAAAGAGTGTAATTATAGAACGCTTGCGGAAAGCAGCAAGTCAACAACATCTATCTGACCATGCAGACTACAGAGTGAACGGCAAGAAAGTGCTGGTGACTCTGTGGTCGAGTAACTGCTCTCTCCTTGAGCGACAGGGGGCGGGGCATGGTGTGGGAAGCGGCATGCAGCAGGAGGAGAGGGAGAAAGACGTCTCATATAGAAAACAGAGTCAACTATAAAAACGGACATTACACGTGCCGGAGTTGCGTATCACATTTAACAAACCAAACATTGAAATACTGTTATAGAAGGTAAATTAAAAACTAAAACCAGTCCGGTATACCGTTCAGGTCAGGACGTTGCCTAGGAGCTATTCTGCCATATGTTGCTTTCACTGGGGCTTAGTCTTCTAGTAAATAAATAAATCAGACAGACTGGGAGCTGCTCACTCCTCAGGGGTTCCTGTGTGTTCCAGCTACGGCAAACTCACTGCAGACTGCAGCAGAGAGATTAGAGGCTCAGATTAGCTCTACCTGCCGTGCCGTTGGTGTTTGTCCTATTTCACACATGTAGAAGTGTATATTATACATCATTAAGTTTGCAGACGACACAACAGTGGTAGGCCTGATCACCGACAATGATGAGACAGCCTATAGTGGTGCCAGGATAACAACCTCTCCCTCAACGTGATCAAGACAAAGGAGATGATTGTGGACTACAGGGAAAAAAAGAGGATTGAGCACGCCCCCATTCTCATCGACGGGGCTGTAGTGGAACAGGTTGAGAGCTTCAAGTTCCTTGGTGTCCACATTACCAACGAACTATCATGGTCCAAACACACCAGGACAGTCGTGAAGAGGGCACGACAAAACCTATTCCCCCTCAGGAGACTGAAAAGATTTGGTATGGGTCCTCAGATCCTCAAAAAGTTGTACAGCTGCACCATCGAGAGCATACTGACTGGTTGCATCACCGCCTGGTATGGCAACTGCTCGGCCTCCGACCGCAAGGCACTACAGAGGGTAGTGCGTACGGCCCAGTACATCACTGGGGCCAAGCTTCCTGCCATACAGGACCTCTATACCAGGCGGTGTCAGAGGAAGGCCCTAAAAATTGTCAAAGACATTTTTTTTGTGTGTGTATGGGTGGTCCCGGGGATCGAACCCACTACCTTGGCGTTACAAGCGCCGTGCTCTACCAGCTGAGCTACAGAGGACCCCTGCACGGTAAGCGGTACCGGAGCGCCAAGTCTAGGTCCAAAAGGCTTCAACAGCTTCTACCCCCAAGCCATAAGACTCCTGAACAGCTAATCATGGCTACCCAGACTATTTGCACTGCCCCCCCCCCATCCCCCTCTTTTACGCTGCTGCTACTCTGTTAATTATTTATGCATAGTCATTTTAACTCTACCCACATGTACAAATGACCTCAATTACCTCGACTAGCCGGTGCCCCCGCACATTGACTCTGTACCGGTACCCCCCTGTATATAGCCTCCCTACTGTCATTTTATTTTACTGCTGCTCTTTAGCTATTTGCTTTTATTTTCTATTTTTCTTTAATTAACACTTTTATTTTACATTTTTCCTTTAAAAAACTGCATTGTTGGTTAAGGGCTTGTAAGTAAGCAATTCACTGTAATGTCTACACCTGCTGTATTCGGCGCATGTGGCAAATACATTTTGATTTGATTTGATTTATACGCATGTGTAAATTGGAAATGTGTTTTTTTGCATATCCCAACTCTCCCTGTGACACCCTCTGAGAGTCACTGCCAGCCATTATCAATGACGACCCTGGAGCAATTAGGGTTAAGTGCCTTGCTCAAGGGCATATCGACAGATGTTTCACCTTGTCAGCTCGGGGATTGGTGCTGTGTCAGTGCCATGTCAGTCTGTGTGCTGGATATTGAAAGTGAAAATATGCAGAAATGGCTCTGCCATTTCCTGGTTACTAAAATTCTAATAGTTCGCCTAATTTCAGTTTGTGACAAACAAAAGCAATGTATAGTGTAGAGAATCATTGTACCATCTAAACCGCTGTGAGAACTTTTTTAATAACCAAAAATATGTATTTTCTATGTGAATTTCTATGTGAATTTGGTCGGGTTGCCCAACAAGATACATATTGCATCTTTAAGAATGCTTCCTAGAAGCACTCTATTCACAGACACCCACGCACGCACACCCTGCTGCTGCAGGTAGGATGAAATGTGATGAAGTGTTTTGAACTAGCCCCGGATGTCGGCTTAACAGCCGATTCCAGACTCATTTTCAGCCGGGCACTTTTTCCACTTAAATTAACTAGGCAACTTATCGATTCACCAGCCAGAAAAAAGTTTGCCAAGCCCTCTCCTGCTAGAATGAACGATATGCATCTTCTAGTGATCTAGGACAGACGCCTGTCAGTCACAAAGTGAGCGATGACAGGGAAACACTCTGCTACCGCACGGCAAGCGGTACCGGAGCACCAAGTCTAGGTCCAAAAGGCTTCTCAACAGCTTCTACCCCCAAGCCATAAGACTCCTGAACAGCTAATCATGGCTACCAGGACTATTTGCACTGCCCCCCCATCCCAACCCACCCCCCTCTTCTACACTGCTGCTACTCTGTTTATCATTTATGCATAGTCACTTCAACTCTACCCACATGTACATATTACCTCAATTACCTCGACTAGCCGGTGCCCCCGCACATTGACTCTGTACCGGTACCCCCCTGTATATAGCCTCCCTACTGTTATTTTATTTTACTGCTGCTCTTTAGTTATTTGCTTTTTTTTTGTTTTTTTTTTTTTTTTTTTTTACTTTTTCATAAAAAAACTGCATTGTTGGTTAAGGGCTTGTAAGTAAGCATTTCACTGTAATGTCTACACCTGTTGTATTCGTTGATTTTTTGTTGTTGTTATTTTTTTACACTGCTGGTTTGATAGTATGCCGTCTGTCCCGCCTCTCGGAACCTGGGTGTGTGTGTTGTGTGTGCTGTGGTTACAGTCAAATTTCTTTACACGGAGGAAGAGGGCATGAATTTGCACGTCAGGTAATGTGAGTGAATTTGCTTACCGCATATAATGTGGTAACAATGAGTCGAAATCCACTTAACCTATTGTTTTCTGGCACATTCATTTATTTTCTTTCACATGCAGGTTCCGACATTAACGCTGGCGCGGGTCCAGTAAAAACGTGTCGGGCCAGTGGATCTCGACAGGGCCAGTTCAACACTTATCTGCTCTGTCGCAGCGTTAATGTAATGCTATTTGTATTTGAGCATATGATTGGCTGTTCTTTCAAGCTCCACATAAGAATAAATACTCACAGAAAGGCAAATGGACATTATGGCCTAAATCGTTTAGGCCTATGACACAAGTAAGGCGGCAGGTAGCTTAGTGGGTAAGAGCGTTGTGCCAGTAACCGAAAGGTCGCTGGTTCTAATACCCGAACTGACTAGGTGAAAAATCTGTCGATGTGCCCTTAAGCAAGGCACTTAACCCTAATTGCTCCTGTAAGTCGCTCTGGATAAGAGCGTCTGCTAAATGACTAAAATAAAAATAAATAAAAATAAGTAGGCTTGTATACTAGGGCTGGGTGATATGGCCTAAAAATCATATCTCGATTTTTTGCAAACTTATTGTCACGGTTTCGGCCGAGGCTGCTCCTCCTCCTGGTTCGGGCAGGCTTCGGCGGTCGTCGTCCCCGGAGTACTAGCTGCCACCGATCTATGTTTCATGTTCGATTGGTTTTGTCTGGATGTTGTACACCTGTGTCTTGTTAGTCCTCGTTAGTGCCCTATTTAGTTCTCGTTGTGTGTGCTTGTCGTTGTGTGTGATTGTACTACTGTTTTGTGTTTTGGAGCTACATTTTCCCTCCAGTGTTTGAGAGGGTTGTTTGCACATGTTTGTGCGTCATTCGTTTTGTCGCCTGTGTGCGTCGTGCATTTTGCCTTCGGGCTTATTTTGCGTCGGTTGGATATATATTTATTGCACTAAAGCCTTTGGACTGAGCCTCTGTGTCCTGCGCATGATTCCTACACCACACCCACCTTCAGCACGCCTTGACAGAATCACACACCTTATAATGAAATCAGCAGGATCGGCAGTGACGCCTGTGTCGCTCGAGGAGCATCTCCGTGGGCAAGAGGACCAGATCCGACACCTGGAGACCGCTCTACAGGAGGTAATCAACATCATGCACCGATGGGAGGCCAGCAGTGTACCCACACCTCCACCTACCCTGTCCATCCCATCGGTCGGTCCACCAGTCCCAGGTTCGGAACCCAGGGGGATTCGGCTCGCTCCCGAGGGCGTATGACGGTACAGCTGCCGGGTGTCAGGGGTTCCTCCTGCAGGTAGAGCTCTACCTGGCCACTGTACACCCGGTGCCCTCGGGATACGAGAGCATTTCCGCCCTCATCTCCTGTCTCACGGGCAAGGCGTTGGAGTGGGCTAACGCCGAGTGGAGGAAGATGGACGCCAACACCATTACCTACGCCGAGTTCTCCCGCCGCTTCAAGGCCGTGTTCGACCATCCACCTGAGGGCAAAGCGGCGGGGGAGCGTCTGGTCCATTTGAGACAGGGGAGGAGGAGCGCTCAGGTGTTCGCTCTAGAGTACCGGACTCTAGCGGCGGATGCAGGGTGGAATGAACGGGCTCTCATCGACCATTTTCGATGTAGCCTACGAGAGGACGTTCAACGTGAGTTGGCCTGCAGGGATACCCATCTTACCTTCGACCAGTTGGTCGATATGTCCATCCGTCTGGACACCCTGCTGGCCACCCGTGGACGTCCCGAGGGGAGTCCGTCCATTCCGCCCTCCGGCACCTCCGAGCCGAGCCCTATGGAGCTCGGGGGTGCCGGCGCTAGAGAACGGAGTGGGAAGAGCCCGAGGGGGCCTGTCTCCTGCACCAAGTGCGGTCGTGGAGGGCACACTACGGCCAGGTGCTGGGGAGGGTTCTCCGGGAGTAACGACAACAGGTCACGCACTGGGGGGGCCTCCCAGGTGAGTAGACGTCCCACTTACCCAGAGCTTTCTGTTGCACACTTTTGTATACCTGTTTGTTTTCCACAGGTTGCACCTCATTCCCAGCATAAGGCGCTAGTAGATTCAGGCGCAGCTGGGAATTTTGTTGATCGTAAGTTTTGTTTTGAGTTAGGGATCCCTCTCCTACCTGTTGACCAACCTTTTCCCGTTCATGCCTTAGACAGCCGTCCGTTGGGGTCGGGGTTAATCGGGGAGATCACAGCGCCACTTCGGATGTGTGCGCAGGGGGGTCATGAGGAGACTATACAGTTGTATCTGATCGACTCTCCTGCGTACCCAGTGGTGCTGGGGATTCCCTGGTTAAGCACCCATAACCCTGCTATTTCGTGACAACAGAGGGCTCTCGATGGGTGGTCTGCTCAGTGCGAGGGGCGATGTCTGGGTGTTTCCGTGGGGCGACTTCGGTGGAAAGTCCAAACCAAGTGCCCGCACTGCACATTCCGCCTGAATATGGGGATTTAGCACTCGTGTTTAGTAAAACTAGGGCGACGCAGTTGCCTCCTCATAGACAGGGGGATTGTGCGATTGATCTCCAGGCAGGAGCAGCGCTCCCACGGAGCCATGTGTATCCTTTGTCTCAAGAGGAGAGGAAAGCTATGGAGACTTATATAGCCGAATCTTTGAGAGAGGGATACATTCGGCCCTCCACTTCTCCCGCCTCCTCGAGCTTCTTTTTTGTGAAAAAGAGAGATGGAGGGTTGCGCCCGTGCATTGATTACCGTGGTCTCAATCAGATTACTGTGAAATACAGTTATCCACTCCCTCTGATTGCGACCATGACGGAGTCATTGCATGGAGCGCGGTTTTTCACAAAACTGGATCTCAGGAGCGCGTATAACTTGGTGCGCATTAGGGAGGGTGACGAATGGAAGACAGCGTTTAGTACCACGTCTGGTCATTTCGAATATCTCGTCATGCCATATGGGTTGATGAATGCTCCATCAGTCTTCCAATCCTTCGTAGATAACATTTTCCGAGATATGCAGGGACAAGGGGTGGTCGTATACATTGATGACATTCTGGTGTACTCGTCTACCCGAGCCGAGCATATAACCCTGGTGCGGCGTGTATTGAGGAGGCTGTTGGAGCACGACCTATATGTCAAGGCAGAGAAATGTCTGTTTTTCCAGGAGTCGGTCTCCTTTTTGGGTTATCGGTTGTCCGCGTCAGGGGTGAGAGTGGAGGTGGATCGTGTGTCCGCTGTGCGTAATTGGCAAACCCCAACTACTGTAAAAGAGGTGCAGCAGTTTTTGGGCTTTGCGAATTACTACCGGAGGTTTATCCGGGGGTTTTGGACAGGTGGCAGCTCCCATCACGTCCCTTCTGAAGGGGGGTCCGGTGCGCCTGCAGTGGTCAGCCGATGCGGACAGGGCCTTTAGGAGACTGAAGGACCTGTTTACGTCGGCTCCGGTGCTAGCGCATCCGGATCCCGCATTACTCTTTCAGGTCGAGGTAGACGCGTCTGAGGCTGGTATAGGGGCCGTTCTCTCTCAACGGTCCGGCACGCCACCTAAACTCCGCCCCTGTGCCTTTTACAGTAAGAAGCTCAGCCCGGCGGAGCGTAACTATGACGTTGGGGACAGGGAGCTGTTAGCTGTAGTTCAAGCCCTTAAGGTGTGGAGGCATTGGCTTGAGGGGGCTCAACACCCTTTCCTCATTTTGACTGACCATCGGAACCTGGAGTACATCCGGGCAGCGAGGAGACTGAACCCTCGCCAGGCTCGATGGAGTATGTTTCTCACCAGGTTCGTATTTAAAATCACGTACATCCCTGGGTCCCAGAATGGTAAGGCAGATGCGCTGTCCCGGCGGTATGACACGGAGGAGAGGTCCGTTGAGCCCACTCCCATACTACCGGAGTCTTGCCTAGTGGCACCGGTGGTGTGGGAGGTCGATGCCGAGATCGAGCGAGCGTTGCGTACCGACCCCATCCTGAGGGTCGGAAGTACGTTCCGCGCGAGATTCGGGATCGACTCATTTACTGGGCTCACACGTCACCCTCTGGACATCCGGGTATCGGCCGGACGGTGCATTGCCTCAGCACTAAATACTGGTGGCCCACTTTGGCTAGGGATGTGAGGGTTTGTCTCCTCCTGCTCGGTGTGTGCCCAGTGTAAGGCGCTCCGACATCTGCCCAGGGGTAAGTTACAACCCCTGCCCGTTCCACAACGACCATGGTCCCACCTCTCGGTGGATTTTGTGACAGACCTTCCCCTCTCTCAGGGGAATACCACCATCCTGGTCGTTGTGGACCGGTTCTCTAAGGCCTGTCGTCTTCTCCCTATGGCGGGTCTTCCTACTGCCCTACAGACCGCTGAGGCCCTATTTACCCATGTCTTCCGGCATTACGGGGTACCCGAGGATATAGTGTCTGATCGAGGTCCCCAGTTTACCTCTCGTGTTTGGAGAGCGTTCATGGAGCGTTTGGGGGTCTCGGTTAGCCTTACCTCAGGGTACCACCCGGAGAGTAACGGGCAGGTAGAACGTGTCAACCAGGATGTGGGTAGGTTTCTGAGGTCGTATTGCCAGGACCGGCCGGAGGAGTGGGCACGGTACATTCCCTGGGCCGAGATGGCCCAGAACTCTCTCCGCCACTCCTCTACTAACCTAACCCCCTTCCAATGTGTGTTAGGGTACCAGCCGGTTCTGGCACCTTGGCAGCAGAGCCAGATCGAGGCCCCTGCGGTGGATGATTGGATGAGGCGCTCGGAAGAGACGTGGAACGCTGCCCACGTCCACCTGCAGCGGGCCGTCCTTCGTCACAAGGCGAGCGCCGATCTCCACCGCAGTGAGGGGCCGGTGTACGCACCCGGAGATCGAGTCTGGCTCTCTACCAGAAACCTACCCCTCCGCCTGCCCTGCCGGAAGCTGGGTCGGCGGTTTGTGGGGCCCTTTAAAGTCCTGAGAAGATTGAACGAGGTATGTTATAGATTACATCTACCTGTTGAGTATAGGAATATTAACCCCTCGTTCCATGTGTCTCTTCTCAGGCCGGTGGTAGCTGGTCCACTCCAGGACAATGAGATAGGGGAGACTCCTCCGCCCCCACTGGACATCGAGGGGGCTCCGGCGTACACCGTTCGGTCCATCTTGGACTCTAGACGCCGGATGGGGGGTCTTCAGTATCTCGTGGAGTGGGAGGGGTACGGCCCGGAGGAGCAGTGCTGGGTGCCGCGGAGGGACATCCTAGACCCATCTCTCCTGTCGGAGTTCCACCGGGACCATCCCGCGCGCCCTGCTCCGCGTCCTCCTGGTCGTCCCCGAGGCCGGGGTCGGCGCACGGCTGGAGCCGCGCGTCAAGGGGGGGGTACTGTCACGGTTTCGGCCGAGGCTGCTCCTCCTCCTGGTTCGGGCAGGCTTCGGCGGTCGTCGTCCCCGGAGTACTAGCTGCCACCGATCTATGTTTCATGTTCGATTGGTTTTGTCTGGATGTTGTACACCTGTGTCTTGTTAGTCCTCGTTAGTGCCCTATTTAGTTCTTGTTGTGTGTGCTTGTCGTTGTGTGTGATTGTACTACTGTTTCGTGTTTTGGAGCTACATTTTCCCTCCAGTGTTTGAGAGGGTTGTTTGCACATGTTTGTGCGTCATTCGTTTTGTCGCCTGTGTGCGTCGTGCATTTTGCCTTCGGGCTTATTTTGCGTTGGTTGGATATATATTTATTGCACTAAAGCCTTTGGACTGAGCCTCTGTGTCCTGCGCATGATTCCTACACCACACCCACCTTCAGCACGCCTTGACACTTATGGGCGATTCACAATATATATTTTATGTTTTCTCGAAATAAGCATTGTTGCACAATGAAAGGTTAAATACACTGCATTTCAAACAGTCAGCAATCATTGAATGAATTCAGGGCTTGTGAAGTTATACCTAGGCTAAATATAAGCCTTCCAAAACCATAAGAACCACTAATAATTTAATGAGTTTTTTTTGTGCAATAACCACTGATCTGGCTTTCAAGTCTATGAAAATGGCATTTTTTTTTACAAATTTAACTAGAACCATGCATAATGCACATTCACTAATAATGACTAACTTCTTGTAGCAGGCATTAGGCTATAGAAAATTAACATCAACAATCTGTCAAGCCCATGTGCTAGTGATTAGCCAGGTAATCTTTATATTGGAAGTTTAGCCAACTTGGATCTATTTGCCAGCTAACAAGGTTGAACAGTTGAATTGTTATGAACAAACCCTTCTGTCTGTCTCCAACTGTTTGAAAAGCATGTTAGCCTGTCCACTTTTTTCAGATGTTGAAATCAAGTGGCATACCTTATTTCTCAGAATGAGAACGAGTTGCCAATTCCTTATATAATTGTGTTGCCAATTCCTTATATAATTGTGTTTTATGCTTATTGCACATTTATAAAACATGGACTAGACAGCAAACTATAACAGTCATTGGCTAAAATACTGCTAGCGGTACATGGTACACCAATGCTGTGTGCGACAAACTAAGCATTAATTTTCCAGAATCAATGTTCATTGATACTCTCTTTTTAGTGGCATCTGCTCTGCGCGCAATTTGAGTAGTTGAGACATAAAAAGGGTATCGTTAGAAAAGTTTACTTCTCCTCTATCACAGTAAAATAATGTCTCAATGTGTTTGTGTCCATATGACCGATTCTGTTGGACCAAACCTCAAATATAAATAGCGAGTTGAAACCGCTTGTCAGAGAGGAAGATGTCATGTCTCAACTTGGTTAATGTGAGAGGCAGGGGGAGGGGCTTGGTGTGTGTGTGTAAACCATAGAGAAAGAGGCGAAGCAAGAGGTTTCACGCTTTCTAAAATGTGTCCAAAATAAGGCCAATGCGTTTCTATGGGCTTATTTTGGGACTAAGCTTGTCGCCTGACTTCCCGCCATTGGGACAACGACTCCCATTGTTAGGGCGGAGACGTGCATCTCATCATTATATACAGATCTCTGGTGTAAATGGGAAGGTGCACACAGCACAGAGGATCGAAGGAGACGAGACCAAAAATACAACATGAGAACATAAAGAGACATAAACGAAAAATAACAAAACCTAGATTCTTGCGATACAGGCATTTGGAATATCGCACAAAAACATAACTTTAATTAATTTGATATATCGCCCAGCCCTATTGTATACCCAAATCAAGCTTGACTAAGTTGCTATACTCTCTGACCATAAATTAGGTGGCACAGTGCCTGCGTTACAACAACAATATGGAAATGAGAAGAATACATGTTTGGGAAGAAAATGCTTATTATTTAGGCCTCTCAGCGCTCTCTCTCTCTATGCCTGGTCACTCTATAGCGTGAGTAAACAGTCCTGTGTGAGTGTGACCTGAATCTCAATCTGCTAGCGTAGGCCTAGATAGAGGCTGTCATAGCTGTACTGAGGGGCTTGTGGGGGCGACAGGCAGAAGGGGGGGCCCACATTCACATGCAGTCTTAGGGGTGACAATGGGAGCATTGTTCCTGTGGTTTGACCCTGGTGGGGCATTGGGATCAGGGACTAGGACAGGCATGTGCAGGCCTGGCATAGCCCCACTGGGCTTCCCTAGATGCCTGGCTCGCCAACAAAGTCTCGGCCTTGATGCACAAGGTCTTATTTTACAGCAAAGCCATGATGCATGCAGCACGATATCATACACAGGCCTCAAAGCTAGCCTAAGCTTTATGTCGACAAAACTTTGACAGGAAGGTCCTAGGTAGCAGGTTATCCCAGCCTAGCCACAGTGGTCAGGGACCAAAGAAGGAATAAACACAGTCTTTGGTGGAATTAGTGAACCTATTAACATAATTTTAAAGCCAAGAAGCTGCTATTAGACTAATTAAAACCACACCAAGCTGCTGAAAGATACACTCTATATACACAAAGGTATGTGGACACCCCTTCAAATTAGTGGATTTGGCTATTTCAGCCACAATCATGCATCTCCATACACAAACATTAGCAGTACAAACATTGGCCTTACTGAAGAGCTCAGTGACTTTCAACGTGGCACCGTCATAGGATACCACCTTTCCAACAAGTCAGTTCGTCAAATTTCTGCCCTGCTAGAGCTGCCCTGGTCAACTGTAAGTGCTGTTATTCTGAAGTGGAAACATCTAGGAGCAACAACGGCTCAGCAGAGAAGAGGTAGGCCACACAAGCTCACAGAACGGACCGCCGTGTGTTGAAGCGCATAGAGCGTAAAAATAGTCTGCCCTCGGTTACAACACTCACTACCGAGTTCCAAACTACCTCTCGAAGCAACGTCAGCACGAGAACTGTTTCGTTGGACGCTCCATGAAGCAGTGGAAATGCGTTCTCTGGAGGGATGAATCATGTTTCACCATCTGGCAGTCCGACGGACAAATCTGGGTTTTGGCGGATGCCAGGAGAATGCTACCTGCCCCACTGCATAGTGCCAACTGTAAAGTTTGGTGGTGGAGGAATAATGGTCTGAGGCTGTTTTTCATGGTTCGGGCTAGGCGCCTTAGTTCCAGTGAAGGGAAATCTTAATGCTACAGCATACAATGACATTCTAGACAATTCTGTGCTTCCAACTTTGTGGCAACAGTTTGGGGAAGGCCCTTTCCTGTTTCAGCGTGACAATGTGGAAGAACTTGACTGGCCTGCACACAGCCCTGACCTCTACCCATCGAATACCTTTGGGATGAATTGGCATGCCGACTGCGAGCCAGGCCTAGTCGCCCAAAATCAATGTCCAACCTCACTAATGCTCGTGGCTGAATGGAAGCAAGTCCCCGCAGCAATGTTCCAACATCTAGTGGAAAGCCTTCCCAGAAGAGTGGAGGCTGTTATAGCAGCAAAGGGGGACCAACTCCATATTAATGGCCATGATTTTGAATCAACTGTGTGTGGTAACTGAGCGACAGTGGCCGTGTCCGAATAACCGTACTTTCATTCTAAATAGTAGGCATGTTGCATATGCGAAAAAAGTATGTTTTATAGTATGTGAAACTTCACAAATGTTGTATACTTTAAAATGCCAGGATGACACTCATTTCAGCTTTTCATCTAATAGAATTCGATGCACACTATTGAGAAAGAGAATCATCTTGAGACGTGTTTGACGACAGCTGATAATCAGCTAAGGGGATGGGCTGTACCAAAATGAATTAATGTAATTGCACATGACACATTCTCAGTAGGATGAGCCTAGTATGCTGATATTTGTTGCAAACTGCATTCGTTTTACTAAAACAGTATGTTCTAAATAGTATGTGGTATGATTAGTGCACAGTATGTCTCCTGAGTGGCGCAGTGGTCTAAGGCACTGCATCGCAGTGTTAACTGTGCCACTAGAGATCCTGGTTCGAATCCAGGCTCTGTCGCGGCCGGCCGTGACCGGGAGACTCATGGGCGGCGCACAATTGGCCCAGCGTCGTCCAGGGTAGGGGAGGGAATGGCCGGCAGGGATGTAGCTCAGTTGATAGAGCATGGCGTTTGCAACGCCAGGGTTGTGGGTTTGATTCCCACGGGGGGCCAGTATAAAAAAAAGATGTATTCACTAACTGTAAGTCGCTCTGGATAAGAGCGTCTGCTAAATGACTAAAATGTAATGTAAATGTATGCTGATTCAGTAAGTAGTAGGCAAGCCAGATTTCGGACACAGCCAGTGTCACACAGAGTTACATAATGGTGCTCACATGGTGGCGTGTTTCAAACCAAACGCCCCTCTCCTCTCAAAAAGGGCCCTAGGTATATATTCTAGAGCTGGGACGACAAACCGAAAATTATCGACACTGACCATACCGATCACTTATCGCAGGCATTTTGCTGATATCGTTCATTACGATAAGCAGCCTATACTAGAGTAATGTGCATTTTGAAATGAAATAAGTTTCCTAATATGGGTGATTGTTAATGAGACAACTGATGGCTACAACCATTAAACCAGTAGTAGTAGCAGTAGTTTAAAATAGGGGTTGGAACCAAAATTATTTTCCAATCATTTCGTTCTGAACAGAACAAATTTTTTTTTTGTTCGTTCCGACCAGCAAAATAAAGTTCTGAACCGGATCAAACCTCCAAAATGTACCGGTTTATATTGTTCCTTTCTGTTCCTTTTTTTTTTTTTTTTACATTTAGCTCAACATTAAATTACAACAATCATGCAGAGCAGATAGAGCAGCTTGTTATGGAGTGGGCAAGCTATAGCTCAGTGAGTTGTTTACATGCGTGATGGAAACACAAGTGTAGGGCGCGAGATACAACTGACATTTTGAGGGTGGGAGAGAGAGAGAGAAGGTGGAGGAGGAGGCTTGGCTTGAAGCACTGGGCATCTTGTGATGACAAGCGTTTTCTGAATTAGGCCCAGAGAATTATACCTACGGAGGAGCGGCTTCTATGGAGGAACTTTGAATGTCTTTGAACGTCAGAGTTGGCTTTACATTGGACCAGAGCTAACTAGCAAGCTTGTGTGTGCAGAGCGGCATCAGAATTAAAAACACATGTTACCTTTTTGTAGTTAATAAATCCAATGTGAAATGTGATAGTTACGGATACTATAGTTATCATTGAAAAAGTTAATCCATTCTTCTCTAATTAAAAATCTCTCTCCCTATCTTCTGAATCAGTAAGCTACAGTTATGCTTCTGAGGGGGAGGGGCAGGTAGCCTACACACACAGACAATGGCAAAGATTGTCAGCAGGCAGGCAGACACTGGAAGAAGTTTCTGATTGACAGGGGGAGGGCTTTGCATAGGCGTTATTTTTTTTATTTTTTTGTGGGACTGGAAAAAAATGCCTGGAATGTAAAATCACGTTATTAACCGGTTCCCATACTTTTAAAATAACGGTTCTGCTCCGGAACAGTATAGATCACTTTCGTTCCCGGTTCTGATTCTGTTCCACAAACAATTTCGTTCTTTTACGTTTTTTGGTTCTGTTCCCTGAAACGGTTCCAACTGTGGTGCACATTAATGTTATAAACTTATCGTTATCGCATCAATTTAGGCAATTTATCACAAAATGGATTTTTTGTCTATATCACCCAGCTCTAATACATTCCCATACTGGCTTAAATCTTTGGATTCTCAGACAGCTTTAAACCGTAAAGCTGGGTGATAGACACACAGCAGAAGAATGTACTCACTCCTAATAAACTAAAAGCCTATTCTATCTAGTTCAGTTCTCTGCTTAATATTTTTAAACTGTATGTGGGCGATTTAGAACTCCTTATAGACTAAGCAAATCATTCTGACATCCTCTCATCTATGGCTGCCCACACCACTTCCAATAACACCAAAAACATTGCCACAAAAAGTCTCTATACAGCCTTCATCCATGACATTTAACAGTAGCATTAGCCTAGCTTTAGGACTCAAGCCAAGTTCACATGATGATTTCCATCCAGGTCATCATAATCTCAGGCCTCATCACTGTAGTGACACACAGGGCCAGAGGCTGTGACCCCAGGACTGCATTAGTAGGCTACATAAATCAATGCAGAGCGCTTAGGTTAGAGAATTGCCTGGCTGCTGTGCTGCAGCCTAAACTGATCTGACACAAAAAACACTGCAGCCTAGGTTGACACACAACACTGCTGAAGCCCTGATAAATTAAGCTTGGGCTGTGTCTCATTCAACATGTTCCCTTCCCTCTGCCCTCACAGATCAGATGTTCCCATCACTTCCCTTCACAGATCTGAGAGGACTGGATATGTGAGAGCAATATGGTAGAAACTAGGTGGAGCTAGTAGTGTTGTCACGAAACCAGTATTTTTACTTCGATACCAGGTTTAGGATCACGATACTCGATACCATTACGATACTCGATACCAAAATGATACCACGACAAAACAAAGAAGACGTATTAGTCAAAGTCACAGAATGGCACTTGATCCAGACAGATAAAATCAGAAACTGCTCTGTTCAATTGGCGGGCATCTTTTGAGTTCAATATCATTACATTACAAAATGTGTATGGCAATTTTTTAGAGACTGCCATGTGTGCATTCATTTTTATTATTTTTATTTGTACCTTTATTTAACTAGGCAAGTCAGTTAAGAACAAAATCTTATTTACAATGACGGCCTACACCGGTCAAACCCGGACGACACTGGGCCAATTGTGCGCCGCCCTATGGGACTCCCAATCACGGTTGTGATACAGCCTGGAATCAAACCAGGGGGTCAGTAGTGACGCCTCAAGCACTGAGATGCAGTGCCTTAGACCGCCGCACAACTCGGGAGCCCAATAATGAATCAATTATACAATCAATTTGACTTTGTTTTTACCAATCTACTTACAAAACAACATAATGGTAATAATTTATTTGAATGGTAAAGCTCTATTGATAAACTGGGTAAATCAAGATGTAGCCTAGGTCTATTCACAATACAGGTAAATGCATATTTTTCAATAGGAATGTGTGCATGCATTGAGTTATTGAGCTTGTTTTAGCTGATTTCATGGGGCTACAGATGACAAACAATCCCTTCCATTTAGGTCTTAGTTTATTGGCAACTGCTAGAACATATTATTTAAATTGAACTGATCAACAACATTTGCATAGAAGAAGCAATCTCTTCTTTTATAAAAGTGAGCGCTGTATCTTTAAGAAAGTAATGATGTCATTCATGAGGCAGAATGTGGCTGTGGAATCTGAGGGAGACAAAGAAGTGAATGAGTTTTTGGTGGCGAGGGAGACGATGTGAATTAATAACGTGTTTTGTGACAATCAGCTTTGAATCAGCATATTTTGCGTTATAACGTGAATTCAGCTGTAAGCTTGCAAGGAAAGTTAGCCTACAATTAAAGCTGGAAGCTACCGGTATCGTCTTGCATTGTAAAAGTGTTCTACACTGTATCGACATTGTCTTGTGAACAGTTTCCACATTTCTACACACCGTGTTGCATTATTCAAGTCTTAACTTCTGTGCATGAGTGGGGAGCTAACAATGCAGCCCAGACAGCTCTAGCAATTAATTAGTAAGTGGATCAGGCACTTTGCTCTTTGTGCTATAAAAGGGGCTGCGCTGATACAGACTTGATCCTCTCAATCACACAAGACACATTTGACTGAAGTACCGAACGTAACAATAATTATAGTAGAAACCGTTTTTTGGGGGGATTAAAAAGTACCAAAGTTTCGGTATAGTATGCATCATTAATTCACAATACAGGTGCATGCATATTCAATAGGAGTGCGTGCATGCATTGAGCTTGTTTTGGCTGATTTTATGGGGCTACAGATGAAAAACAATCTGTTTCCCTTCCATTTGGGACTTATTTTATTGTACTGATCAACAACATTGGCATAGTGGTCCTCTGTAGCTCAGCTGGTAGAGCACGGCGCTTGTAACGCCAAGGTAGTGGGTTCGATCCCCGGGACCACCCATACACAAAAAAATGTATGCACGCATGACTGTAAGTCGCTTTGGATAAAAGCGTCTGCTAAATGGCATATTATATTATATTATATATTTATATTATAGAAGAAGTAATCTATATCATTGTTCAAAAAAAATGTATACTGCCTTTTTCTCCCCAATTTTGTGATATCCAATTGCGATCGTCTCATCGCTGCAACTCCCCAACGGGCTCAGGAGAGGCGATGGTCGAGTCATGCGTCCTCCGAAACATGACCCACCAAACCGCGCTTCTTAACACCCGCCCGCTTAACCTGGAAGCCAGCTGCACCCCATGTGTCGGAGGAAACACCATACAACTGACGACCGAAGTCAGCCTGCAGGCGCCCAGCACACCACAAGGAGTTTCTTTATTTTTTAGGGGGTAGATCAGCTTTAATATTGCAGATAGATTGTAACTTCCATCAATGTAACTGTCTGCATCACTTCCACACCACAAGGAGTTGCTAGAGCGCGATGAGCCAAGTAAAGCCCCCCGGCTAAACCCTCCCCTAACCGAGACTACGCTGGGCCAATTGTGCGCCGCCCTATGGGACTTCCGGTCACGGCCGGTTGTGACACAGCCTGGGATCGAATCCGGGTCTGTACTGACGCCTCAAGAACCGCAATGCAGTGCCTTAGACCGCTGCGCCACTAGGGAGGCCGATGTAATCTATTTTCTAAAAGTGTGCACTGTATCCAAGACCGATGACGTCATTCACACACACATTTCAAGGCTGAGCAAAGATGATCTTGACTGGGAGAGACGTGAGGCGGGGGACGAAGTGAATGAATAACGTTTTTGGTGGCAATCAGCTTTGAAATCAGCAATATTTTTGCGTTATGGTTTGTATATTATAACAAACAAAGTACTAGGTTAGTGAATTGATGTTATCTTTAGCTGTCAGCTAGCAAGGAATGTTAGACTACAAAGCTAGAAGCTACCGTTATCTTCTTGCATTGTAAAGTGTTCTAGCCTATATGGACATTGTTTTGTGAACAGTAATTTACAGTTTCAACAATTATACATGCCA
Organism: Coregonus clupeaformis; assembly: GCF_020615455.1. Lineage (NCBI taxonomy): Eukaryota > Metazoa > Chordata > Actinopteri > Salmoniformes > Salmonidae > Coregonus > Coregonus clupeaformis. The sequence continues at coordinate 53,924,603 of NC_059206.1, forward strand.
TGTCGCATTATTCAAGTGTCTTAACTTCTGTGCAGCATGTGTTGGGAGTCCAGTGCAGGCTAGCAATGAGTAAGTGGAGCAGGCACGGTGTGCGCTATAATAAGGGGTTGGCTGCGTTGATAGACAGGCTTGATCCGTGACACACATTTGACAGATGTACCGAAAGTAACACAAATTCTAGTACCAAACTGTTTTTCATGTTTTAGTATCTAAAAAGTACTGAAGTTTTGGTATACCGTACAACACTACTAGTGTGTGACTAGGGCTGTTACGTTAGAGCGGGGGGTGATATGGACAACAAGTAATATCACAATAAATCGCACTATTTTGCTCGATAACGATAAATACAACTATAAAAAAATTGTTTATGGACAATTAGGCTTACTTTCCATTAGCGGTAGTTTTTTGTGTGCCAAGTAAGTACAACTGAGATGGAATTTCCTATGATTAAAAAAGTAATCTATTTCAGCTAACATATCCAGGGAATGTATGATCGATATTTATGATCAGATTTATTTGGAGCTCTTCAGAGATGGATTTGCCGACATCTTTGTGCATAGGCCTAGGCTATATTATTAGTCTATTCACCACCTGAGGAAGTGTGAACTCAAAACAGTTAGCTAGTATGCCAGCTCTAAATATGATCTTGTTGCTAGATAGATTAATCAATTAGTCTACATGGCTATCAGTAAATGTAATGCCCTACAAAACTTTCCAGAGCTAGGCCTAGGCTACCTGATGTAGGCCTATTAAGTGAAATTGGAGCGCTCCGCTCCGCGGGCACTTCAAAACCATAGTCTACTCTGGTTGTAAAGTGGTACCATGAACCCAATAGTACATGAACCCAACATACATTATATACTCACAGAAAGTTGTGACTGCTGTCTGTGACTAGAAAAGTCGTTGCTTTGAAAACTTTATTTTTCCGCAATTGCATTTTGAACAACTGTCATATGCTTTTGTTAATCAGAATGTATCTATCCCTCCTGTGTGCACAGTGGGGAGAGGGAGTGAAGAGTGGCTCGCACACACAGCAGCTGACAGTAAAACAGGGACAGGCAGAAACTTTCATAGTAGGAAACATAATGCATAGGTTATTACTGTTGACCAAATAATGGTTTTCGAACAAAATCACAGAAAATGATGAGCTAAGCAAAATGCTTCAGTTAGAGGAGGGCAATGTTGGTAGGTTAATTTTGTTTTATTGTCCTAGCTCTATGTTAACCCCCTAATGTTGATGTCCCTGCCCCATGGAAATCGAATTCGCATAATAGACTGTTTAGTGCCAAAAAGAAGGGGGAAAAAAGAAGATATATCGCTCTCTGATATAGGACAGACACTTCAGAACAAACTTCCTTTTGATTTTTTGAGGGGACTACCTGTTGTTCCATGTAGTGAATCTGTTATTCAGTGCGTTTGTATGGGCTAATAGCAGTAAGGCCAAATAAAAATGTATCTAATATTGTTTTTAGATTTAGCTAAATAGCTAAAATTCGAATATCCTAATTTCAGTTTATGTGACAAAACGAGCAACAAACAGTGTAGATAATCATTGTACCATCTAAAACACTGTGAAATATATTTTCAATAACCAAAAATATAGTATTTTCAGCTGTTTGACGCTGGTGTACAAAACCAAAAGTAAAAGACGCAAAAACTAAACTTAAGAACGAGAAGCATAGAAAATGGCTCACACACAACAGATCTACCACTTCTTAGACTTGCTTTCAATGAGACACATCTATAACTACATTTCTATGTGAATTTGCTCGGGTTGAACCAAAAAGTTCCATATTGCAGCTTTAATTAAGAATCGACTTACTACTAACCGTCTCAGCTGGGACCACACTTAGCGGATGGTTTGAGAGTAACACATGCTCGCTAGCTAATAATAACAACAAACAAAAACGTATTTTCGATATGGGATCTTTCTCAGTGTGTTTTATTTTACCGGGCGCGTGCCAGAAAAATATGTTGACTATCAGAAAAGAAGAATGACCTACACATCTGTCCGGCCGCGGGCGCTATCACGCTAGTTACCTACGTTAGTTTAATTCATCCTCAAACTCAAATCCCAACGTTGACATACTGTCATAACTACAAAGTTACAAGCCAGTCACAGCTTTCTGTCATGCCACAATCATTTAGCCACAACAGGGCGCAGGAAGCGACAACTTGCACAAAATCCAGCGCATTGGATCTGGTTACACACCGTAGCTAGCGTTAGATCAACACTCAAATGGCAAACAATCTTTCAGCTCGCTAGCTAAGCTAAACCATCTACAGAAAACAATATCCTCACCCAAATATTGGATTCGGACAGCTGGGGAATCCGGGATCACCTCCTGATATTAAACCCGCCGTGTCATGCGTGTATTTCTCGGGAGAGAAACGTATTCGGAAGGAAAAGATTACGCTCCCGGACACAAAAGCAGGGGGGAACGCATGAATGTGACGTTTAGTCCGGTTTGCCGACAGGACATGTGCACGTGGAGGCTTGGATTCTGGGAGCTGGAGTTCCAGTGAGACTTCACGCAATCGCAGTCTAGTTTAAATGTATATATTTTGTAACGATACAGACTTATACAGACATTTTTAGAAGAATCTAGGAGGTTATTGGGAGACATTTTATGTGTTTTCTTATTTCTGAAGTCAATTTCAGTTCATGGATGTTTTTTATTGTACCCGTGCTGTGTTTTATCTAGGCATATTCTACTGCTACTACTGTACAAATGATCTTGTAGGCCGACTTGTTCAAATGTTTTTTTTTTTTTTTCATACACTTTATCATATTGTGTTTGAATAGATTCGAAGGTACGGACCTTCTCATGCAATAGCCTACATTGTTATAAAATAGACTAACGTATTGTTGTCTATAAATGAAATCAAACAATGATCATGTTTTAAGACAAGGAGTTATTGCTTTGTTAAGGTGTTATTTGATTTGAGCGCGGTGATGGGTTATTATCTGTGTGTGCAATGAAGTAACTCAAGCAGATAATCTCTTTGTGGTGTATGTAGCTAATGGCCTGTATTGTATTTTTACTTAAGTCCACAAGTGACCCCTTGTGGGTACTGGGTGAAATAGAACGTGCAATAATGATTGTGCAATGACATTTTACCAGGCAGTGTAAATGTACAGGTAACTGCCACAATAAAGGTAACACTTGAAATGAGGGATACAAAGTATATTGAAAGCAGGTGCTTCCACACAGGTGTGTTTCCTGAGTTAATTAACATCCCACCATGCTTAGGGTCATTTATAAAAATGCCCAGTTGCCCATTATTTTCGCTACCATGGCTAGAAGAAGAGATCTCAGTGACTTACCATGGCTAGAAGGGGTCTCAAAGGAGCATAGGGGGTTTAAAGGGTGTGTGCGCGTGTGTGTGCGTCAGTCACTAGATCTCAACCCAATTGATCACTTATGAGAGATTCTGGAGTGGTGCCCGAGACAACGCTTCCACCACCATCAACAAAACACAAAATAATTGTATTTCTCATGGAAGAATGGTGTCGTATCCCTCCAATACAATTCCAGACACTTGTAGAATCTATGCTAAGGTTAATTGAAGCTGTTCTGGCGGCTCGTGGTGGCCCAATGCCCTATTTAGAAACTTTATGTTGGTGTTTCCTTTATTTTTGTGACGAGGTGTGAAAGAAGGAGTCAGGCGCAGGAGGTAAAATACCAAAGTCCAGAGTTTAATCCGTTTGCATAAATCAAACGCCCCAAGCGTCAAACATAACTGTACAAGGGAAAACATCCACCTTGGCAAATAACACAGTGAAATGTAGCTCAACCGAGCTACACGCTCTCACAACAAAAAAATCACTCACAAAGACAAGGGGAACAGAGGGAACACTTATGTTTCTGTATGATAAGTTGGATTAAGGAATAAAGACAGACACCAATGTTCAGTTCAATAGCCTTGTTAAGCCTTGTACAAATCCCTACGCGTGGAGTCTGGGGAACAGTCCAACTAGTCGATTACCTATCAACTAGACTCCGTAACATCATCCTTTTCAATAGAAAGTGCAAACATAACGGCATAACATTGCGTTCTTAACAGTCAAGTCATAACAATTGAAAAGCATGACATTTTCTTTTTACTTCAGCTGTCATCTTCCTTTTTAAAATGTATTTATTTATTTTTATTTATTTTTTTTTGAAATATTTTTTTTAAAATTAACAGACAACAAGTTAAGTCTCTTGCTTACAGAGTAAGCCTGTCCAGTGGCTTGCACAGCCGACCCACCCGTGAGTAAGTATTGGCTCTGACAGGGGTAGGATTAGGGCCACGAGCTGGAGAGTTTGGTGGGGTAGAAGCTTCACCTTCAGTTGGCTCATGTCTCAATTCTGCACCCCTTACCCTTAGGCCTGGACTGTGATCCAGCTCATCTAAGTGAGTGTATGGCATGTTCTGGTTTGTCTGCTCTGCTACGCGCAGATCCACCCGATTGCGACGATAGAGGGAGCCACCAACATCCACCAGGTAAGAACGTGGTGCAACTCTCTGTAGGCATGTGCCCAGCCTCCAAAGTCCTGTGTGGTCTCCCCGGCAGCGGTTTCATCCTTATAGTTTCACCCACCTCCAGCTCTGGTAGGTCTCGAGCAGTCCGGTCGTAGAAGCACTTAGCGAGCTGCTTTCTGTGACGCAGTTTGTCCGTGACGCCAACCATGACGCAGGGGCTCAAGTAGCTTGTTAGCTACGGGGATAGTAGTCTTCAGACGTCTGGACAGAAGGCGTTGTGCTGGGCTGCTGTCCATGTTTTCGGTGGGTGTGTTCCTCCACTGTAAGATCGCTTTCCATGGGTCGTTGCTGTCGCGCAAGGCCCTGCTTAACAGGTTTTTTGCAATCTTGACAGCTGATTCTGCCTTGCCATTTGCTTTTGGGTGTCTTGGAGAGGAGGTCACGTGGTCAAACTCCCATTCTGAGGCGAAACGCATGAACTGTGCAGTGAATTGTGGGCCATTGTCCGTGATTACCTTGTCAGGCTGACCTTGCCTTGCAAACTGCGCCTTGCAGCGCTTTATGACCGTCTCTGCGGACAAGTCAGGGAGCAGTTCAATTTCCCAAAAGTCAGAGTAATGATCAACGAGGAGAAGATAGTCCTTTTGTCTGTGGCTGAATAAGTCCATGCTGATGATTTGCCAGGCCCTTGTGGGCAGTTCGTGTGACATCATGGTTTCCTTTTGCTGTTCATGAGCGTACTCGTTGCATGTGGTACAGTTGCTGACAAAGTCTTTAATTTCTGCTTGCATGTTTGGCCAGTATAATGTTTCACGAGCCTGACGGTAGCATGCGTCACCTCCGACGTGACTGGAGTGTATGCGGGTAAGCATCTCTGGACGTAGTGATTTGGGAATAATGACCTTCTGACCTCTGAACAAGACGCCATTTTGCACACTGATCTCATCTCGAAAGGTCCAGTATTCTCTCACTGTGAAAGGTGTCTCCTCTTTCAGATATGGCCAACCTGCTAGAGCCATGGACTTCAGTGACTGTAGGTGTTCGTCCTTGTCAGTATGTTGCCTGATCTGGGCTAGGCGGTGATCTGTCACGTTTAAGTAGTCTGCCTGATTGATCTGTTGAACATCTTGTTGTTCCTGCTGTAGCGAGCAGATGGCCTGCCGCTGATAGGCAGTGCCTCTACCTGTACATTGTGCTGTTGCCCTGCTCAGTGTGTCGCTGATGTACATCTCAGGTCCTGGCTTGTAAATGACCTTCAGGCTGTAGTTTTGCAGAGTCAGGAGCATACTTTGAAGCCTCTTGGGCGCGTTGAGGAGAGGTTTACTGAATATGGCAATGAGTGGTTTGTGGTCAGTTTCAGCGGTGACCAGCTCTCGACCATATAAGTAGTGATGGAATCGCTGGCAGGAGAAGACGATGCTGAGGCACTCTTTCTCAATTTGTGCATAGTTTTGTTCGGTGGGGGTGAGCGCTCTCGAGGCAAACGCAACGGGCTGGCCTTCCTGCATAAAGCAGCATCCAAGTCCCCTTTGGCTAGAGTCGCTCTGGATTGTGACAGGCTTTGTGACGTCGTAGTAGCGCAACACTGGCATGGATGAAGCCAGAGATTTCATCTCCTGCACTGCGGCCTCGTGCTTGGGTAGCCAGTGCCATGGTGTGTCTTTGTCCAGCAACCGGCGCAGAGGCTCACAGACTGCTGATAGGTGTGGCATGAACTTTGCAAGATAGTTTGCAAAGCCGATGAGACGCTGTACTCCTTTTGCATCAGACGGGTTTGGCATGTCGAGGATCGCTTGGACCTTGTCTGGGTCCGGCTTCAGGCCTTTTGCCGAGAGAATGTGGCCATTGAAGTGGACGTCTTTCACCTTGAACTGCAGCTTCTTCAGGCCAAGACGAAGCTTAACTGATCGGCAGCGCTCCATCAGTGCCAGGAGCTTCACATCGTGGTCGCGTTCTGCTTCTTCGTCTGTTTCACCACAGCCTAAGATCAGGATATCATCGGCGATGGGTTCAATGCCCTTGAGCCCAGCCAGTAACTCGTGCTGCTTGCGTTGGTATACCTCAGGCGCCACTGAGACACCAAACGGGAGCTTGAGCCAGCGTTTCCGACCCCAGGGGGTCCAGAAGGTAGTCATGAAGCTGCTTTCTTCGTCCAGCTTGCATTGAAGGAATGCATCTCGGGCACCACCAAGGTGAAAATCCTGGCCTTGGGAAGCTTATAGAGGACATCCTCTAGTGTCGGCATGATGTAGTGGGATCGTTTCAGTGCTTGGTTCAGATGCTTTGGGTCGATGCAGACCCTCAGCTTCTCTGGTTTTTTCACTATGACCATATTGCTGATCCAGTCAGTTGGTTCAGTCACAGATGTCATGTGGCCATCGGCCTCGTACTTGTCCAGCTGGGCCTTCACAGCCACTTTCATTGCAATGGGCACATTGCGAGGAGCACACTGGACTGGAGTAATGCTCTCATCCACTTCAAAGTGTACCTCCCCAGGCACTGATTCAACGGGCATGTTGAATACATCGTCATATCTGCTGAGTAGTTGTTCTTTGGACAGGGGTCCATGCTGGACATGATCCACAATGTGCAGGTCATTTGGTACAGTGAACTGCATCAGTCCCAGGCGTTCGCATGTAGAGCCTGAGAGGAGAGGATTTTGACTGGTTTTCACAATCTCGAACTCCAGCTTGTGTTTGCGTCCCCGAATAACACATTCGGTCTCAAAGGTGCCCATAGAGCTCATTAGTTCTCCTGAGTACAGCTTTAGTCTAGTATCGCTGGGAAATAGATGTGTGTCAGGTGCCAGATTGATTTTGTCTTTGTAGCTCATTACGTTGCATGTAGCACCCGAATCCAGTTGACATTGTTGTTGCTTGTTGTGTAATCGTAGTGTCACAAACCATTTCTTCCCTCTTGAGTGTACAGCCCCAATGGATTCATGCATGTAAATGTCACTTTCACTGTTCAGCTCTGAACATTGAGTAACATCATCAACACAGTGAATCTTGCCCTCACTCACCCTTCTTTTGCTTTTGAGACACACTTTTGCAAAGTGATTATTAGTTCCACAAGCTCTGCATGGTTTTCCATAGGCCGGGCAGTGCTCTTTGCCACGTGTGTGTGTATTCCCACAGTATTTACATGCTACGGGGCTCTCTGTGTTCACCGTTCGTGGTGAATTACTCTGCCTCGATTGGTTTTGTCTGAATGTCTGCCTAGCAACAGCGTGAACAGTATCAACGTCGGAGCGTGGGGTTTCCGTTTCCATTGCTCTCATTCTCATGTCAGTGACTTCAGCAGTGCGGCACATTTCGATGGCAGTTACTAATGTTAAGCCTCTCTCTCTCAGTAGACGCCGGCGCGTATTCTCATTTGCAATTCCCAGTACTATTTTGTCACGAATCAGTTCATCTTTCAATCCCCCGTATTCACAAGTGGCGGATTTCTCTCTCAAACGGGTTACAAAGTTGTGTACTGACTCACCCTCTTCCTGTTTGCAGCTTCCGAAAACGAACCGCTCGTAAATTACGTTTCTGGCGGGTTTGAAGTAATTCCCCAATGCATCCAATATAGCCTTTGCATCACACTGTTGTCGTGCCGTGAGGGTGAGATTGTGCCGGTAGATATGCCTGCATTCGCTGCCCATTAAACTCCTCAGAGTTGCCGCTTGTACCTCGTTGGGTTTCTCATGTAGACCCGGTCGCCAGCGCATAGTCCTCGAATTCATCCCTGAAGTTGTCCCAATTAGTATTCCAGTCCCCTGTGAGAACCATGTGATTTGGTGGCGGAATGTTCGCTGCCATAGCAATGGAATAGGAGATTTCTTTGTCTTCAGTCATGGAGGTAGGTAGTGATGGTAGCTAGCCAGCTAACACGAGTTGATCAGTGTTGTGAGTAGGAAACGGCTTGTGTTCGCATATGGAACGTAACTGCGCCTATACTGTACTTAGCTACAAAAATAACAAACGTGTGTTTTCCGAGCCACTTCTGATACCATGTTTCTGTATGATAAGTTGGATTAAGGAATAAAGACAGACACCAATGTTCAGTTCAATAGCCTTGTTAAGCCTTGTACAAATCCCTACGCGTGGAGTCTGGGGAACAGTCCAACTAGTCGATTACCTATCAACTAGACTCCGTAACAACTTACACACATAGTAATTAGGGGAATGAGCACCAGGTGTGTGTGATTGACAAGACATGACAAGTGGAGTGATGAGAATGGGATCGGCAGTAGCTAGTACTCCGGTGACGACGAACGCCGAAGCCTGCCGGAACCAGGAGGGGGGGGGAGGGGGCAGCCTCGGCGGAAGTCATCACCAGAGTGCTAGCTACTGCCGATCACCCCCCGACGCGCGGCTCCAGCAGTGCGTCGACCACGGCCAGGAGGATGCGGAGCAGGGCGAGTCGGATGGCGACGGTGGAAATCCCTCAACAGGGAGGGATCGAGGATGTCCCGCCTTGGGAACTACGAGATACTGAAGGCCCCCAACCCGACGCCTCGAATCCAGGATGGAACGGACCGAGTACTCTGGGGCCCCCTCAATGTCCAGAGGAGGTGGAGGAACCTCCCGTACTTCAGACTCCTGGAGCGGACCAGCTACCACCGGCCTGAGGAGAGACACATGAAACGAGGGGTTAATACGGTAATCAGGGGGGAGTAACAACCTGTATGTCACCTCGTTTATTCTCCTCAGGACTTTAAACAGCCGAACAAACCGCGGGCTCAGCTTCTGGCAGGGCAGGCGGAGGGGCAGATTCCGGGTCGAGAGCCAGACCCGATCCCCCGGTACGAACACCGGGGCCTCCCTGCGGTGGCGGTCAGCGTTAGCCTTCTGACGACGCACGGCGCGCTTGAGGCGAACGTGGGCAGCGTCCCAAGTCTCCTCCGCGCGCCGAAACCAGTCATCCACCACGAGAGCCTCGGTCTGGCTCTGGTGCCACGGTGCCAGGACCGGTTGGTACCCCAAAACACATTGGAAGGGTGTTAGGTTAGTGGAGGAGTGGCGGAGAGAGTTCTGAGCATATTCTGCCCATGGCAGGAACACCGACCACTACCCCGGCCAGTCAAGACAGTGCTTTCCACCTGCCCATTGCTCTCGGGGTGAAAACCAGAGGTCAGGCTGACCGAGACACCCAGACGTTCCATGAACGCCTTCCAGACTCTAGACGTGAACTGGGGACCTCGGTCAGACACTATATCCTCTGGTACCCCGTAGTGCCGGAAGACGTGAGTAAACAGAGCCTCCGCAGTTTGTAGGGGCGTGAGGGGACCGGGCAGAGGAAGGAGGCGGCAGGACTTTGAAAAGCGGTCCACAACGACCAGGATCGTGGGGTTACCTTGGGAGGGGGGAAGATCAGTGAGAAAATCAATACTCAGGTGAAACCATGGTCGTTGTGGAACTGGTAAAGGTTGTAGCTTACCCGCTGGGAGGTGCCTAGGTGCCTTACTCTGGGCGCACACTGAGCATGAGGAAACATACACCCTCACGTCCTTAGCCAAGGTAGGCCACCAGTACTTCTTGGTCAGGCAGCGCATTGTACGACCGATACCTAGATGACCAGAGGAGGGTGACGTGTGTGCCCAGTAGATCAGATGATCACGGATAAGCGCAGGCACGTACTGCAGCCCAGCTGGACACTGCAGTGGAGATGGATCTGTGCGTAATGCCTGCGCTATATCCTAGATGCCTGCGTCCATCGCCCATACTACCGGCGCCACAATGCATGAAGCCGGGAGTATGGGAGTGTTGTCTCTGGACCTCTCCTCTGTGTCATACAGCCGAAACATTGCGTCTGCCTTCACGTTCTTCGTACCCGGAATGTATGAGAGTGTGAAATCAAACCGGGTGAAGAAGAGGGCCCACCTGGCCTGGCGAGGATTCAGCCTCCTCGCTGCCCGAATGTACTCCAGGTTACGGTGGTCTGTCCAGACGAGGAAAGGGTGTTTCGCCCCTTCGAGCCAATGTCTCCACACCGTCAAAGCTCGGACAACAGCCAACAGCTCCCGATCACCAACGCCGTAGTTCTGTACCGCGGACCTTAGCTTCTTAGAAAATAAGGCACAGGGGCGAAGCTTGAGTGGCGTGCCCGAGCGTTGGGATAAGACAGCTCCTTTCCCTACCTCGGAGGCATCCACCTCCACTACGAACGGTAGTGATGTATCGGGGTGAGCCAGTACCGGGGCTGAGGTGAACAGACCCCGCAATCTACTGAATGCCAAATCAGCCTCAGCAGACCAGCGGAGCCGGGACGGCCCACCCTTCAACAAGGAGGTAATGGGAGCTGCGACCTTGCCAAAACCCAGAATAAACCTTCGATAGCAGTTGGCAAAGCCAAGGAAGCACTGCACCTCCTTTACCGAGTCGGCCAATTACGCACGGCTGCAATGCGGTCTCCATCCATCTCCACACCTGTGGTGGTAATGCGATATCCGAGGAAGGAGATTGACTGCTAGAAAAACTCACACTTCTCTGCCTTGGCATAAATATCATTTTCCAGCAGTCGGACCAGTACTTTGCGAACCAGGGACACATGCTCGGCGCGCGTAGCGGAATACACCAGGATGTCATCGATGTAGACCACCACACCACAACCAAGCATGTCTCGAAACACCTCGTTCACAAAGGACTGGAAATCGGATGGAGCATTCATCAAACCGTAGGGCATCACCAGGTATTCATAATGCCCCGAGGTTGTGCTGAATGCTGTTTTCCACTCATCCCCTTCCCGAATATGCACCAGGTTGTAGGCACTCCTGAGGTCTAATGTGGTGAAAAAACGGGCCCCATGCATTGACTCAATTACTGAAGGAATGAGGGGAAGAGGATAACTAAATCGTACAGTCACATTATTCAGTGGTCGATAATCAATGCACGGGCATAAACCGCCATCTTTCTTCTACACAAAGAAGAAACTCGAGGAGGCAGGTGAAGTGGAGGGATGTATATACCCCTGGCGCAGGGACTTGGTGATGTATATTTCCATAGCCTCCGTTTCAGCCTGCGACAGGGGATACACATGACTCCTGGGAGGTACAGCGTCTACCCGAAGGTTTATCGCGCAATCCCCCTCCCGATGAGGTGGTAATTTAGTCGCTTGCGTCTTGGAAAACATGAGCGCCATATCATGGTATTTGGGGGGAATGCGCACGGTGGGGGTACCGTCTGGACTTTCCACCGTGGTCGCACCAACGGAAACACCTAGACACCTACCCGGACACTCACACGACCACCCCGTCAGAACCCTCTGCGGCCATGAGAAATTGGGGTTGTGAAGGGCTAACCACGGGATACCCAAGACTACAGGGTAAGCAGGAGACTCAATAATCATAACGGTGATCTGCTCAACATGTGTCTCCTACGCAATCATGGTGACTGGTACAGTAACTTCCTTAACCAACCCGGACCCTAATGGTCGACCATCTAGTGCTCTGATGGGGAGTGGAATGGTTAGGGGAACCAATGAAATGCCTTGACGGTGTGCAAATGCCCTGTCCATAAAATTCCCAGCTGCGCCTGAATCGACTAGCGCCTTACACTGGGAACCTACCAAGTGATCTGGAAAGGAGATAGATAAAGTACAGTGCGCCGCAACTGTACCCTGCCTACCGCCTCCAGACCCAAAAGAACGTTGACTGTGACGTGATGTGGATTGTCCCTTCGTGCCACCAGAGTGGCACTGTCGCTGTCCTCCTGCGCTCTCTCGACCGGCGGCTCCCCCCAGCTCCATCTGCTCGGGGTCAGAGTCATCCGGAGTGGGAACGGGCAGACCCCTACCAGGACGTCCTCTGGCTGCTAGCAGATTGTCCAGCCAGATGGCCATGTCCACCAGTTGGGAGATCGATAGCATGGCATCCCGGCAGGCTAGCTCCTGTTGGACGTCCTCCCTTAGGTGGCACCGGAAATGGTCTATCAGGGCCCGCTCGTTCCACCCGGACCCCGCTGCCAGCGTCCGGAACTCCAGCGCGTAGTCCTTAGTGGTCGTCGTCCCCTGCCTTAGATGAACCAGTAATTCACCCATTAAAAATTGCCCGAAAGAGGCGAGCAGACTCCCCGTAGTTCTCCAACGTGGTACCTCCCTCGTTCCATACCGCGTTGGCCCACTCCAGGGCTCTCCCACAAAGGCAGGAAACGAGGACGGATACCTTCTCCCGCTCCTGGGGCTCCGGCCTGATGCTGGAGAAATACAACTCCAGTTGGAGCAGGAATCCCTTACATCGCGCTGCAGTCCCGTCAAACGCCGGTGGCCGGGATATCTGGATCACTCCAGGGGCTGGGGTGTAGGTGGCTGGATCCGGTTGACCAGCTGGTCTCGATAGATCGGATCCTTTCCTCTCAAGACATTCTACCACCTGAAGAACCCGATCCATCGCTTTTTCCACATTTTGTTACGTTACAGACATTCTAATTTATTAAATTGTTTTTCCCCTCATCAATCTACACACAACACCCCTTAATGACAAAGCAAAAACAGGTTTGTATATTTTTTTGCACATTTATAAAAAAAGAAAATCCTGAAGTATTACGACCCTTTACTCAGTACTTTGTTGAAGCACCTTTGGCAGCGATTACAGACTTGAGTCTTCTTGGGTATGACACTACAAGCTTGGCACACCTGTATTTGGGGAGTTTCTCCCATTCTTCTCTGCAGATCCTCTCAAGTTCTGTCAGGTTGGATGGGGAGCGTCGCTGCAAAGCTATTTTCAGGTCTCTCCAGAGATGTTAGATCGGGTTCAAATCCGGGCTCTGGTTGGGCCACTCAAGGACATTCAGAGACTTGTCCCGAAGCCACTCCTGCGTTGTCTTGGCTGTGTGCTTAGGGTTGTTGTCCTGTTGGAAGGTGAACCTTCATCCCAGTCTGAGGTCCTGAGCACTCTGGAGCAGATTTTCATCAAGGATCTCTCTGTACTTTGCTCCTTTCCTCTTTCCCTCGATCCTGACTAGTCTCCCAGTCCCTGCCGCTGAAAAACATCCCCACAGCATGATGCTGTCACCACCATGCTTCACTGTAGGGATGGTGCCAGGTTTCCTCCAGACGTGACACTTGGCATTCAAACCAAAGAGTTCAATCTTTGTTTCATCAGACCAGAGAATGTTGTTTCTCATTGTCTGAGCGTTCTTTAGGTGCATTTTTGGCAAACTCCAAGCAGGCTATCATGTGCCTTTTATTGAGAAGTGGCTTCCGTCTGGCCACTCTACCATAAAGACCTGATTGGTGGAGTGCTGCATAGATGGTTGTCCTTCTGGAAGGTTTTTTTCCCCATCTCCACAGAGGAACTCTGGAGCTCTGTCAGTGACCATCGGGTTGGTCACCTCCCTGACCAAGGCCCTTTTCCCCCGATTGCTCAGTTTGGCCGGGCGGCCAGCTCTAAGAAGTCTTAGTGGTTCCAAACTTCTTCCATTTAAGAATGACGGAGGCCACTGTGTTCTTGGGGACCTTCAATGTTGCAGACATTTTTTGGTACCCTTTCCCAGATTTGTGCCTCGACACAATCCTGTTTCGGAGCTCTACAGAGAATTCCTTCGACCTCATGGCTTGGTTTTTGCTCGGACATGCACTGTCAACTGTGGGACCTTATATAGACAGGTGTGTGCCTATCCAAATCATGCCCCAGGGACCGGGCCTGGCTCCAGGTCGGACTGCCCGGATTCCAGGGGCAACGCAAGTCTGCCTGGCACAGGTGCTGCATCGCAGCCAAGGGTGAGGTGAGGGCTGGTCCCGCTGCGGTGCAGGGAAGGAGACAGCCTCCATGCACCTAGCCCGGAGATGGGGAGAGGAGGCACGGGCTTCATGCAAACATTTGCACTTAAACACATTGTTTCAACCCCAAGTGCCACAGTGTTCATGGGTTTCAAGAGGGTTGTGTGTCCCTCCTCCACATTCATACACACGGTTGTCTCTCCCAGTACAAGAGGGCATCATGCCGCATCAGATGGCACTATACGGGACAATCGCTGCCTGCTCCGACCAATGACGTGCATACGCAGTGTCGCCCTGTATGATGCGAACAGTGCATTCCCTTAACAAGCACCTCAGAGTCTACAAATTCAGAACGCTCACGAAACATTGGCTGAAGGATGCGTACTTACTTTCATGTGCCCATATACCCCAGTCATATGGGGGGCATACCATGCCCCCAGTGTCCGGTCTGGAGCGTGAAGTCAGGAGCTCTGCTGGTCGGCTACTGTGTAGCAACCTAGCGGTGCCAAAAGCCCTGGTCTGCCCTAAAAAGCCTATGTAAATTACATTCACAAGAACGGCCCCCCAATTATTTTGGGACGGCCATTTTGATCAAGTTCGATACCCATGGTGAATTATTTTAAAGTTCGCTACAAATCGAGATATTTAATTAACTAGTGGTTTTAATGTCTATGGGCCATACTCTGGAACATTTGCTAAGACCATTGGTTTAAACCATTGGTCTTAAATGACTAGCTGCTAGCTGTTCTCATAGGCCAACTGGAAAAATTAGCCACAATGCTGGGGCCGACCAGCTGAGCAGATAATTATATCTGTTAACTAAATCCTTATCAGCCAATTTAAATCGTTGATGTAGTTGGACCTGATCCCAACACTTTCTGTCAAAAGAACCGATGTGGATGTGGTGGAGGAGTCAGGCGCAGGACACAGAGGATTCGTCCAAAAAGACTTTACTAGTCCAAAGTGCAACAAAAACAATACACGACCTCGAAAACAAACGGAGGCGAGGGAATTACGCAACATGCGTAAAACAATAAACAAAACTAACAGAGCGCAAACACGCAGCTCCGCACGACAGGCAAACAACAACACACAATCTAACTAATACAAAACAGGGAACTTATAGGACACGTAATCAGAACACAAACAGACACAGGTGTACCAGACAGACTAAAGCAATCACACCACGAAACATACAACGGTGGCAGCTAGTACTCCGGGGACGGCGAACGCCGAAGCCTGCCCGAACCAGGAGGAGGAGCAGTCTCGGCCGAAACCGTGACAGTACCCCCCCATTGACGCGCGGCTCCACCCGTGCGCCGACCCCGGCCTCGGGGACGGCCAGGAGGACGCGGACCCGGGCGCGTGGGATGCCCACGGTGGAACTCAGTCAGGAGGGATGGATCGAGGATGTCCCTCCTAGGCACCCAGCACCGTTCCTCCGGACCGCACCCTCCCACTCCACGAGATACTGGAGACCACTCATCCGGCGCCTCGAGTCCAAGATGGTCCGGACCCTGTACGCCGGGACCCCTCGATGTCCAAAGGGGGCGGAGGGGTCTCTCCTATCTCATCTTCTTGGAGTGGGCCAGCTACCACCGGCCTGAGAAGAGACACATGGAACGAGGGGTTAATATTTTTGTATTCAATAGGCAGTTGTAACCTGTAACACACCTCGTTCAATCTTCTCAGGACTTTGAAGGGCCCCACAAACCGCCGACCCAGCTTCCGGCAGGGCAGGCGGAGGGGCAGGTTTCGAGTCGAGAGCCAGACTCGATCTCCCGGTGCGTACACCGGTCCCTCACTGCGGTGGCGATCGGCGCTCGCCTTTTGTTGACGGATGGCCCGCTGCAGATGGACATGGGCAGCGTCCCACGTCTCCTCCGAGCGCCGAATCCACTCGTCCACCGCAGGGGCCTCGATCTGGCTCTCGTGCCACGGTGCCAGGACCGGCTGATACCCTAAAACACACTGGAAAGGTGTTAAACCGGTGGAGGAGTGGCGGAGAGAGTTCTGGGCCATCTCGGCCCAGGGGATATACCTGGACCACTCCTCCGGCCGGTCCCGGCAATAGGACCTCAAAAACCTACCCACATCCTGGTTGACTCGTTCAACCTGCCCATTGCTCTCTGGGTGGTACCCCGAGGTAAGGCTCACCGAGACCCCCAAGCATTCCATGAACGCCCCCCAGACTCTGGAGGTAAACTGGGGACCTCGGTCAGACACAATATCCTCGGGGACCCCATAGTGCCGGAACACGTGGGTAAATAGGGTCTCGGCGGTCTGTAGGGCAGTAGGGAGACCCGGCATTGGGAGGAGACGACAGGCCTTAGAAAACCGATCCACAACGACCAAAATGGTGGTATTCCCCTGGGAAGGGGGTAGGTCGGTCACAAAATCCACCGAGAGGTGGGACCATGGTCGTTGTGGAACGGGCAGGGGATGTAACCTACCCCTGGGCAAATGTCTAGGCGCCTTACACTGGGCACACACCGAGCAGGAGGAGACATAAACCCTCACATCCTTAGCTAACGTTGGCCACCAGTATTTCACGCTAAGGCAGTGCACTGTCCGGCCAATACCTGGATGTCCAGAGGAGGGTGATGTATGAGCCCAATAAATAAGACGATCACGAACCTCGAGCGGAACGTACTTCCGCCCCACAGGACACTCGGGGGAGTAGGGTCGGCACGCAGTGCCCGGCTCGATTTCGTATCGACCTCCCATACCACCGGAGCCACCAGACAAGACTCCGGCAGTATGGAAGTGGGCTCAATGGACCTCTCCTCTGTGTCATACCGCCGGGACAGGGCGTCTGCCTTACCGTTCTGGGACCCTGGGATGTATGTGATCTTAAAAACAATCCGGGTCAGGAACATGTTCCACCTAGCCTGACGAGGGTTCAATCTCCTAGCTGCCCGGATGTACTCCAGGTTACGGTGATCGGTCAGAATGAGGAAAGGGTGTTGAGCCCCCTCAAGCCAATGCCTCCACACCTTTAGGGCCTGGACTACAGCTAACAGCTCCCTGTCCCCAACGTCATAATTGCGCTCCGCCGAGCTGAGTTTCTTAGAGTAGAACGCACAGGGGCGGAGCTTAGGTGGCGTGCCGGACCGTTGTGACAAGACTGCCCCAATACCGGTCTCGGACGCGTCTACCTCTACTTGGAATGGTAAAGAGGGATCCGGATGCGCCAGCACCGGGGCCGTGGTGAACAGGTTCTTCAGTTTGACAAATGCCCTGTCCGCCTCAGCTGACCACTGCAGACGAACCGGACCCCCCTTTAACAGGGACGTAATGGGCGCTGCAACCTGTCCAAAGCCCCGAATAAACCTCCGGTAGTAATTAGCAAAACCCAAGAACTGCTGCACCTCTTTTACAGTGGTTGGAGTTTGCCAATTACGCACGGCCGACACACGGTCTACCTCTATCTCCACACCAGACGCGGACAACCGATAACCCAAAAAGGAGACGGACTCCTGGAAGAACAGGCATTTCTCTGCCTTGACATACAAGTCATGCTCCAACAGTCTTCTCAACACTCGGCGCACCAGGGCTACATGCTCGGCTCGTGTAGAAGAGTACACTAGGATGTCGTCGATGTACACTACCACACCCTGCCCATGCATGTCCCGGAAAATCTCGTCAACAAAGGATTGGAAGACTGAAGGAGCATTCATTAGCCCGTATGGCATGACGAGATACTCGTAATGACCCGAGGTGGTGCTAAATGCCGTTTTCAATTCATCCCCCTCCCTAATGCGCACCAGATTGTACGCGCTCCTGAGATCCAACTTTGTGAAGAACTGCGCTCCGCGTAATGACTCCGTCATAGTCGCAATCAGTGGAAGAGGGTAACTGTACTTAACCGTGATCTGATTGAGACTACGGTAATCAATACACGGGCGCAAACCCCCGTCCTTCTTCTTCACAAAGAAGAAACTTGAGGAAACCGGGGAAGTGGAGGACCGTATGTATCCCTGTGCCAAGGACTCGGCTATGTAAGTCTCCATAGCCACTGTCTCCTCTTGAGACAGGGGATACACACGGCTCAGCGGAAGAGCCGCTCCTGTTTGGAGATTTATCGCACAGTCCCCCTGTCTATGAGGTGGTAGCCGTGTTGCCCTCGTCTTGCTGAACACGAGTGCTAAGTCCTCATACTCAGGGGGAATGCGCATTGCGGGCACTTGGTTCGGACTCTCAACCGAGGTCGCCCCTAAGGAAACACCTAGACATCTCCCTACACACTGGGCAGACCACTCCATAAGAGCCCTCTGTTGCCACGCAATGGTAGGATCATGGGTGCTTAACCAGGGAAGCCCCAACACCACGGGGTACGCAGGAGAGTCAATCAGATAAAACTGAATGATCTCCTCATGACCCCCCTGCGTCGTCATAGAAAGTGGTGCTGTGACTTCTCTGATCAGCCCCGACCCCAACGGCCGGCTGTCTAAGGCGTGGACAGGAAAGGGGGCTTCTACCGGCCGAAGGGGAATTCCAAACCTATAACAAAATGCCCGATCAATAAAATTCCCAGCTGCGCCTGAATCTACTAGCGCCTTATGCTGGGAATGAGGTGCCACCTGTGGGAATCTCACAGGAATACTCATGTGACCAACAGAAAGCTCTGGGTAAGTGGGGTGCCGACTCACCTGAAATGACTCCCCAGTGCGTGACCTGTTGTCCCCTCTCCCAGGAGACCCTCCCCAGCACCTGGCCGCGGTGTGTCCTCCACGGCCACAGTTGGTGCAGGGGGTGGCCCCCCTCGGGTTCTCTCTCCTCCTCTCTCTAGCGCCAGCACCCCCGAGCTCCATGGGAATCGGCTCGGAGGTGCTGGAGGGTGGAATGGTCGGCCCCCACTCGGGACGTCCGCGGGTAGCCAGCAGGGTGTCGAGACGTATGGAGATGTCCACCAACTGGTCGAATGATAGGTTGGTGTCCCTGCAGGCCAGCTCACGACGAACGTCCTCTCGTAGACTGCACCGGTAATGGTCGATGAGGGCCCTCTCATTCCACCCCGCATCCGCCGCTAGCGTCTGGAACTCCAGTGCGAACTCCTGTGCGCTCCTCTTCCCCTGTCGGAGGTGGAACAGACGCTCCCCCGCCGCTTTCCCTTCCGGTGGGTGATCGAAGACAGCCCTGAAGCGGCAGGAGAACTCCGCGTAGGTGATGGTAGCGCCGTCTATTCCCCTCCATTCGGCGTTGGCCCTCTCCAACGCCTTGCCGGATAGACAGGAGATGAGGGCGGAGACACTCTCGTATCCCGAGGGCGCTGGGTGTATGGTAGCCAGGTAGAGTTCCACCTGCAGGAGGAACCCCTGACACCCGGCTGCAGAACCGTCATATGCCCTCGGGAGCGAGAGCCGAATGCCACTGGGTTCCGGTGCTGAGAGAGGAGGACTGGCCGTTGGTGATGGGATGGAGTAAGAAGGCGTAGGCACCTCTCCAGTCACCAACCGGCGCAGAGTGTTGGACACCTCGTCCATGGCGGCCCCAAGTTGCTGGATCATGGTGTCTTGATAGCTGATCCGCTCTTCCAGCGACTTGGGTGCCGCCGCTGCTCCTGCTGACTCCATAGTTAGGTGTGTTGTTCTGTCAAAAGAACCGATGTGGATGTGGTGGAGGAGTCAGGCGCAGGACACAGAGGATTCGTCCAAAAAGACTTTACTAGTCCAAAGTGCAACAAAAACAATACACGACCTCGAAAACAAACGGAGGCGAGGGAATTACGCAACATGCGTAAAACAATAAACAAAACTAACAGAGCGCAAACACGCAGCTCCGCACGACAGGCAAACAACAACACACAATCTAACTAATACAAAACAGGGAACTTATAGGACACGTAATCAGAACACAAACAGACACAGGTGTACCAGACAGACTAAAGCAATCACACCACGAAACATACAACGGTGGCAGCTAGTACTCCGGGGACGGCGAACGCCGAAGCCTGCCCGAACCAGGAGGAGGAGCAGTCTCGGCTGAAACCGTGACACTTTCTCACTAAAGCATCCTTACCAGAAGTCCACTGGCACATTCTGATAATCAAATTAAAAATGTTCCTTTGAAATGTGGACTTACATTCATTGTGGTATTGTGTTGAGAAGAAAATAGCCGACATCATCTTGAAAATTAAGATTAAGAATTAGGAAATACGTCTTTCTTCAAACACACTCCTAGGACCTAATAATCACATTATATTATATATATTGCATGGATGTGTACACCTGTAGGCCTACATTATTTTATATGCATTGTTATAATGATCTACTTTATCACATAGGCATTATTTGACTTGAGGACAAGCAGTGGAGCAATATTTCCTTTAAAAAAAACTTGACCCTTATGGATGTTGTACCGAGAGTACTGAAAGGGAATGTAAAGTTATGACTAGAACTACTGTTCCCTGAAGGAGGGAAACGAGGTAGAACACCTGTTTGGCCCCGCGATGTCCGTTCGTGGGCTCGTTGAAGAGCAGTACTGAATTGAGGGAATTAATCCGAGCCTCAGTGTTAGCACCTGTGGAAGGCAGGGCTTCCAGCGAGGCACGTTTTTCAGTGGCTTGAGTGTAGTTCTTGTCAGGCGTGAGTGTACCCCAAACTCCCCATAGTGATGTTGTGTCTCATTTCCCTCCTTCAGGGAACAGTAATTATAGTCATAACTTTATGTTTTTGTTTGACCACGCGAACATGACCAAAGACATGACGGAAACAGGAACCAACTTTGCTGCGATTCATGTATACAGTGGATATTCATGTGATATTTGAGGCTTTCTCTCAGTGATTGATTGTACACTGTAGGCCTACACAGTTTGTGTGTGTGATATGGGGGTTGGAGCCTTGTTTATTTTGATATTATAAAGAACAACTTTTATAAACAATAGCAACACTGCCATGTTGATCTGAGCCTTGCTGTTGGAAAACCACATTATTGTCCGCCGACTTTCGGCTGTTGGAGATTCACCTCCCCGACTCCTCGACTTTCGTCTACAGACGGTTGCTTTCACCTTACCACTCAAACACACCCAGTGTTAGAGCAGACAGTTCAATATCTTGTCAATATATAGTTTTGAATTTGTATTAGGATACTGAATCGGAATTTTATATTTGTTTATTTGTAATGCATACTGTAAATGTAATAATTGAATTCACGAATTGAAACTGAATTAAATGACTATTGCATTCAGTTAAGATGTAATTTCAATTTAGTTGAATATTCAAATTCTATATTTATATATTCAGTTTCAATATGGTCGATATTGTATTCATTGTCTGTGTATCATGTTTACAAACTATAACTTCAAGTTGACCAAAGTTTCATATCTTCAACTTCTCAGATGCATTCAGATTCTGTTTTTTTATTCAGTTCTATAAATTCAGAATCAAAACCAGAGACAACATCCTGGTGCTTTGCCAGCCAGGAAAGGTAGAAGAGAATAGATAGAATCAAACGCTCTCCATGGTAAACAGAAGCTAACGGAGTGGTTTCTGGCAGTTTCTGAAGCCAATGTGGCATGTTGAATTTATTTTCTTCCTATGAATTTGGCTCTAACGTTGGGACCGTTTGGGCTATACCCCATTCCTGAAAGCTAAGACTCTCCGGAACATGTACTGTTCGTGCCTTCTGTTCCCCTCTATGATGATCACAGGCCATGCAGGACATGTTAGAATGGAGTGTGACAAAAATCTCAACTTGGCCCCCATAAGAATATAGTTGAATAGCCCTGTCATACAGTAGCTCTTCTAAGGATAGCCTTTCCACTGCCTATTTAATCTTGCTCTTATGACTGACTGGATTCAACTGACTGGGCTCTTGTCACAAGACTGTGTTATCCCTCTTAGCTAGCCTATAGGGATAAGTTCAGGAAGCTGTTGCTTAGCGAGTACCACTTACCCCTCATACCGAGACTCGAACTCAGGACCTCTGCCTTGCAAACACACGTGACTGCCCTCCTGAAGCATTCCAACCCACTGCACTATTGAAAAAAGCCTTCTTCAATTGCACAAAGGGCGACACTTCCGGCTGATGAGTGAGTTTCACAGATCCCCATCTGCTACACTAAAGTCTTCAAGATCCAGCAAGGTTACTCAATCAAAAGAGAGTGGTATGGTGAGCCATGCATATGTGATGAAAACTTTGCCTGAGAACTGAAGACGTGTTAGTTTGACATGTGTTATATTGTGTTCGTTTCAAGTCTCCGGCAAGGGTACTTATTATAAGGGTATCGTGACTGATTGGGTTAAGACATTGAGCCTGCTGAGCTAAAGCCTTAGCATTGGTCCTGTGACTTGGATGGGTCTTTTCAAGGAAGGTCAAAGGGGGGTGAAATGTAACATAGGTGGTTCGGTGACCACGCTCGTGTGAGGAGTAACTTGTCTGAGACCTGAAAAGTTGCATTGTCTGGTGCAAAGGAGACCTGGGTTAGAACCCTGAAAAAAAAAAAAACGTTTTGCATGTCAGAATAATGTAATTACACATAGCTGTTACTTTTGGGTATGTCTATTTAGGCAGAAATCTACAATTTTGCCATTACATTGAAGAGGTTAATACAACTTTTCACATAACACACATTACCATTGTAATGGTACCATCAGGGCAGTAACTCGGGTCAAGCTAATTCTAGGTCACTAGTTACCACAGCCACAAAGTCAAAAAGTCTGCCTATTTCTACAATTTCTCTTCTAAAAATTTGATTTTAAACCAAACCGTAAACACACCGCTAACCTTAAATTAAATAATCTCATTTTTGTTTTTCTGAATTTTTACTAGTGGAAAGCCCTAATTCTATACTTTACAGATGTAGCTAGCTAGACTGACTTTAGCTCCAGATTGGATTAGATTCAGGCCGGTGATGTCGTTACGGTTTGTTGCTCCTAGTTCACTGTATTATCAGACTCAGACATGAGTTAGCTACCACCATAGCTGCATCCATTATTTAGTTTTGCCCTAGATAATACAGAATACACTTGTATAAACTAACATTAGCTAAAACTTTAGTTAGCCTGCGTCGCTTTATCAAAAGATAGCTACCTACATAACCTGCAATAACGTCGTTAGCTAAATTATACCAGAGAGGTCATTATATTCCAGTATCTCTGCTGGAGCAGGTAGCTTAGTGGTTAAGAGCGTTGTGCCAGTAACCGAAAGGTTGCTGGTTCTAATCCCCGAGCCGACTAGGTGAAAAATCTGTCGATGTGCCCTTGAGCAAGGCACTTAACCCTAATTGCTCCTGTAAGTCGCTCTGGATAAGAGCGTCTGCTAAATGACCAATATATTATTTATATTATACTCAGCACCACCGGTCATTGCACATCAAGCTAGCTTTACTGGTGCAGACTTGGGGACCGACGAACTCCAAGCACCCATTCCGCATACTAGGGTCCTTAGGCAGGGCATGCAAACCATATAACTTTGGCTGTGGAGGCATGGTCAATCCGTATAGGGCCGGTGATCTTTTGAACGCAATGAAATAACGGACCCCATTCAATGAAGGGTAGTGAAGTGGGTGAGGGGCGATTTGCATGTGGAGGGGGCATGATTTGTTGACATAATTGTAATCGAAACCCAACCTTCGTTTAATAGTTGTGACGCACTGAGGTTCCAAACTCAGTTTTAGACGAGATGGACTTTATGACCTATCCTATTTACACTTTGTAGTCAATTTTGACAATAAAATAAATGTGTCTGACTCATATTGATGCCACATAGGCCGTTTTCAAAGGAATTAGTTGCTTTTTACGGCCAGTCAAAAGAATGGGCACGTCAGAGCGGATCACTTTTCTCAAGTTGGTGACGATCAAACTTTGAAAGTTTGTTGCATTTTGGGTAAATCCTTCATAATGCCTTCATAAGCACTACATATATGTGTTACAAAGCATATATAACTGTATGTCATGCTTTATAAAGGGTTCATAAATGTGGCATAACTGTGTGACATAATCAACAACGTGAAATGCGACACACCCACTATGTCAAATATGATATAAATATTTGCTTTATGAAGGGTGACTTTGTGCTGAAGGATGGCTTATGCTCTAAAGTGAAATCATGTTAGTCACATTACACCTAATCTTGTTCGGTTAGTACTATTGGGGATCCTTGGGACATCCCTTCCCTTAACCCTAACCTTAACCATAACCCTCACGGCGCATTACTCATTGGCTTGATCTACCAACCAATCATCTCCCACAACACCTTCCTCCATGTTTCTTGTGCACGGACCTCTGTCATATCGGTCTGACGTCTTGGCAATAAAGAGATTGTGTTTTCAACTCTTATTGGGATAGTTTTCCCAACAAGCACGACAGACCTCGACCACAGATTTTAACATTTTAGTCATTTAGCAGATGCTCTTATCCAGAGCAACTTACAGGAGCAATTAGGGTTAAGCGCCTTGCTCAAGGGCACATCGACCGATTTTTCACCTAGTCAGCTCGGGGAGTCGAACCAGCGACTTTTCGGTTACTGGCCCAACGCTCTTTACCGCTAGGCTACCTGCCACCCTTTTAAGGGTGTAGTCTTTCTAATTCTTGTTGAAGCCATTAGCTAGCTAGCTATGTCCTTTGCTAATTTGCCACAGTAGCTGGAAGGTAGGACCTGTTGATATTTTATCTTCTGTTTTATTTGTGATGTAAGTGCCTTAATGTGTTTGAACCCTAGGAATAGTAGCTGCTGCCTTGGCAATTAGCAAATAAATTATCAAACATTTTAAAAATATGTTTTCATTTTGTCATTATGGGGGTATTTGGTGTAGATGGATGAGAAAAAAATTAATGTAATCCATTTTGAATTCAGGCTGTAACACAAGAAAATGTGGAATAATTAAAGAGGTATGAATACATTCTGAAGGCACTGTACAGTTGAAGTCGGAAGTTTACATACACTTAGTTTGGAGTCATTAAAACTTGTTTTTCAACCACTCCACAAATTTCTTGTTAACAAACTATAGTTTTGGCAAGTCGGTTAGGACATCTACTTTGTGCATGACACAAACAATTGTTGGAAAAATTACTTACAGACAGATTATTTCACTTATAATTCACTGTATCACAATTCCAGTGGGTTTACATACACTAAGTTGACTGTGCCTTTAAACAGCTTGGAAAATTCCAGAAAATGATGTCATGGCTTTAGAAGCTTCTGATAGGCTAATTGACATAATTTGAGTCAATTGGAGGTGTACCTGTGGATGTATTTCAAAGCCTACCTTCAAACAGTGCCTCTTTGCTTGACATCATGGGAAAATCAAAAGAAATCAGCCAAGACCTCAGAAGATTTTTTTGTAGACCTCCACAAGTCTGGTTCATCCTTGGGAGCAATTTCCAAATGCCTGAAGGTACCACGTTCATCTGTACAAACAATAGTATGCAAGTGTAAACACCATGGGACCACGCAGCCGTCATACCGCTCAGGAAGGAGACGCATTCTGTCTCCTAGAGATGAACGTACTTTGGTTCGAAAAGTGCAAATCAATCCCAGAACAACAGCATTGGACCTTGTTAAGATGCTGGAGGAAACAGGTAAAAAAGTATCTATATCCACAGTAAAACGAGTCCTATATCGACATAACCTGAAAGGCTGCTCATCAAGGAAGAAGCCACTGCTCCAAAACCGCCATAAAGAACCCAGACTATGGTTTGCAACTGCACATGGGGACAAAGATCGTACTTTTTGGAGAAATGTCCTCTGGTCTGATGAAAAAATATATATAACTGTTTGGCCATAATGACCATCATTATGTTTGGAGGAAAAAGGGGGCTATTTGCAAGCCGAAGAACACCATCCCAACCGTGAAGCACGGGGGTGGCAGCATCATGCTGTGGGGGTGCTTTGCTGCAGGAGGGACTGGTGCACTTGGTCACAAATGGGTCTTTCAAATGGACAATGACCCCAAGCATACTTCCAAAGTTGTGGCAAAATGGCTTAAGGACAACAAAGTCAAGGTATTGGAGTGGCCATCACAAAGCCCTGACCTCAATCCTTTAGAAAATGTGTGGGCAGAACTGAAAATGTTAGGCTATGGTTCAACCCAGCACTCAGAGAAACAAACACGACAAAGGGAGTGGAAGAAACAAAAATATTTAATAAAAGTTAAAATTGTCTTAGTCCAAAAACAACTGAAGTAAAGGAACAGAGTGGGCTAGTCGGCTCCGGAGGAAGGAGAGGCTGAGGCAGGCAGGCAGGCAGGCAGGCAGGCAGGCAGGCCGACAGGCAGGAAGGCAGGCAGGTTGGGAGGTATGTCCGAAACGCTCTGGTAAGAACAACGATCTGGCGCCGGTGGAGAGCCATGCCCCGGAATTAGTAGTGCAGGTTGATTAGAGAATAGGATGCAGCTGCGTAGGCAG
Source organism: Coregonus clupeaformis (assembly GCF_020615455.1). Classification (NCBI taxonomy): domain Eukaryota; kingdom Metazoa; phylum Chordata; class Actinopteri; order Salmoniformes; family Salmonidae; genus Coregonus; species Coregonus clupeaformis. The sequence goes on from NC_059206.1 coordinate 53,951,125, forward strand.
GAATCACTGGAAACAACCCGCAGCTGCACAGGAGAGGCAGATCCTGAGCACGCCCCCTGATCCACTCCAGACACACCCACATAAAGGGGACAAACACACATACAGATACAACAGACACAGAGGGGACAAAACAAGGAGGAAGGGAAACAGAAAAGGGAGAGACAAGCTGTCCACATAACAGTACCCCCCCTCAATGGTCGCCACCTGGCGACCCACCAGGCCTGTCAGGGTTGTCGTGATGGAAGTCCGTGATCAACTGAGGATCCAACACAAAACGCTTAGGGACCCAAGACCTCTCCTCTGGTCCATAACCTTCCCAATCGACTAGGTATTGGAGACCCCTACCCCGCCTCCGAGAGTCCAGTAGCCTACTGACGGTGTAGGCCGGATGGTCGTCAATGAGACGAACAGGTGGAGGTGGAACAGCCGGCGGACACAAAAGGCTGGAGGACACAGGTTTCAGTTGGGAGACGTGGAAAGTAGGGTGTATCTTCATGGCTGAAGGCAACTTCAAACGAACCGCAGCGGGGTTAATGATGGACTCCACCACAAACGGACCCAGGTACCGAGGAGACAGCTTGCGTGATTTGGTACGAAGAGGTACGTTCTTAGACGACAGCCAAACCTCTTGACCAGGATGAAACACAGGTGCGGGAGTCCTGCTCCTATCCGCTGTCATCTTGTTCCTGTCGGTGGTCCTGAAGCAACGCTTCCCGAGCGTCGCGCCACACTCTCTGGCAGCGGCGGAGGTTCTCCTGAACCGAAGGAACAGCCAATTCCTTCTCCTGAGCAGGAAACAGAGGGGTTGATAACCCATGGTAACCTCGAAGGGTGAAAGACCAGTGGCAGAGGTGGTGAGGGAGTTGTGGGCGTACTCTATCCAAGGCAGATGTTTGGCCCAGGATGATGGATGTTGAGCAGCCACACAACGAAGGGTTGCTTCGAGGTCTTGATTGGCTCTTTCTGTTTGACCGTTGGTCTGGGGATGAAACCCTGAGGACAGACTAACGGAAGCACCCAAAGCAGAACAGAAAACCTTCCAAACACGGGAAGTAAACTGTGGGCCTCTATCAGATACGATGTCCACAGGTATTCCATGGGGACGGAATACATGTTGGACTAGGAGGTCCGCTGTCTCACTGGCAGACGGTAATTTTGGTAATGCTATATAGTGAACAGATTTAGAGAATCTGTCCACAATGGTAAGTATAGTATCATTACCTTCAGACTTGGGTAGGCCGGTGACAAAATCCATGGCTATGTGGGACCAGGGACGGCTGGGAACTGGGAGGGGTAGCAGCAGCCCCGAAGGGGACTGATGGGAGGCTTTGCCCTGAGCACAGGTTGAACAGGCTGCCACAAAAGCCCGAACGTCAGTTTCCATTGAAGGCCACCAAAAATGTCTCCTAAGCAGCGTCAACGTGCGTCTCATCCCAGGGTGACCAGCAAAACGGGAGGTGTGAATCCACTGCAACACCTGAGACCGGACCGTCTCGGGAACAAAGAGTAGGTTGGGAGGTCCATCACCCGGTCCCGGGTCCGTGGCAAGTGCAGTCTTCACAAGAGACTCGATCTCCCACTGAACAGCCGCCACGACGCATGAGGAAGGCAGGACTGCCTCAGGCTCGCTGGTCTCCGAAGGGTCAGCAAACTGCCGGGACAAAGCATCTGGTTTAACATTTCTTGACCCCGGTCTGTATGTAAGAATAAAGTTAAACCTACTAAAAAACAGGGCCCATCTGGCTTGGCGTGAGTTGAGTCTCTTAGTGGCTTGGATGTAAGCCAAGTTCTTGTGGTCTGTCCAGACCACAAACGGCAGTTCAGCTCCATCCAGCCAGTGCCGCCATTCTTCCAGTGCTAGCTTGACCGCCAGCAGTTCTCGGTTTCCAACGTCGTAATTCCGTTCTGTGGGTGACAATTTTTTGGAGAAAAAAGCACAGGGGTGAAGCTTTTGGTCAGTGGGGGAGCGCTGGGAGAGGACGGCTCCCACACCTGAGTCCGACGCGTCCACCTCCACAACAAACTGCAGAGAGGTATTGGGGTGTATCAACACAGGGGAGGTGGAAAACAGTTCCTTCAAAACCCCTACCGCCTGCTCCGCCTCAGGGGACCACAGAAAAGGGACTTTTGGGGATGTGAGTCTAGTAAGGGGTGCCACCACTTTACTAAAACCCTTAATGAACCTACGGTAGAAGTTAGCAAAGCCCAAAAATCGTTGAAGTTGCTTACGGGTGGTGGGTATGGGCCATTCCGTCACTGCCCGGATCTTCTCGGGTCCGCCTTCACCTGCCCGCTCTCAATGATGAAACCAAGGAACGATGTAGACTGTTTGTGGAACTCACACTTCTCTGCTTTGACATACAGCTTGTTTTCCAAGAGCCGTTGAAGGACTTGACGGACGTGTGACTCATGCTCCTCGGGTGACTTGGAAAAAACAAGAATATCATCCAGGTATACAAAGACAAAACGGTTCAAAAAATCCCTAAGAACATCGTTCACCATGGCTTGGAAAACAGCAGGGGCGTTTGAGAGCCCAAAGGGCATGACCAAATACTCAAAATGTCCCAGTGGAGTGTTGAAAGCGGTTTTCCACTCATCTCCCTTACGGATCCGGACAAGGTGATAAGCGTTCCTGAGGTCGAGCTTGGAGAAAACTGTGGCGCCATGCAGAGGTTCAAAAGCAGAGTTGATGAGTGGAAGGGGATACTTGTTTTTAACAGTTATGTTGTTTAAACCCCTGAAATCGATACAGGGGCGTAACGACTTGTCCTTCTTTTCCACGAAAAAGAAACCTGCACCCAAAGGAGACGACGAGGGACGGATTATGCCCGAGACCAGAGAATCACCAATGTACTGCTCCATTGCCTCTCTTTCCGGTCGGGACAGATTGTATAAGCGACTAGAGGGCAAGGGGAGCACCAGGAAGCAGTTCAATAGGGCAATCATAAGGCCTATGTGGTGGTAGAGACAGAGCCTTGTCCTTACTGAAAACCTCCGCTAAGTCATGGTATTCTTTGGGGACAGATGACAGATCAAGAGGAGCTGAGGGATGAGTTGGGTTACACTTAGTGGGGGAACCGCTGACCTAAGGCACTCTGAATGGCAGTTAGTGCTCCAACTGAGAATGGTGTGACGTGTCCAATCAATTTGTGGGTTGTGAAGAGCCAACCAGGGAAGCCAAGGATTAGGGGAGGTAGCTGAGCCAGACATAACTCTTAGCTGAATGCTTTCACAATGATTGCCAGAAATCACTAGGGAAACGGGGGGTGGTTTGATGAGTTATCTCCGCGAGGAGGCGCCCATCAAGGGCTGTGACCCGAATGGGGGTAGGTAGTGGCTCCATGGGGATACGAGCTTGTGTAACGAACTGGTGGCTAATAAAGTTGTCTTCTGCACCTGAGTCTATGAGAGCTGAGAGTGGCAGGGAATGACTCTGGAAACGTAAGGTTACAGGTACTTGTAATCGGGGAATGATGGGTTCAGGATCTAACTCTGGGCTCGCAAGTAGACCCACCGTTACGAGCGAGCCTTGTCTTTTGACCGCTTAGGGCATGTAGCCAGAATGTGTGTGGCGTCTCCACAGTACAGGCACTCACCCGCCTGGAGGCGCCGTTGCCGTTCTGCTGGAGGTAGTCGAGCTCGACCCACTTGCATAGGTTCCTCCTCTGTGCTCGGGATGGAATCAGGAATAAGAAGCTGCCGGCTCCGGGGAGGCGAGACTCGAGTGGTTGAAGGCTGGGGAACTCGTCCTCCTAGATGCGGCCGACCGCCTCTCTCCCGACGCCTCTCCCGCAACCGGTTGTCTAGCTTAATGGACAGGGAAACGAGAGAATGTAAATCATGTGGCTCGTCACGAGCAGCCAGTTCATCCTTAATGGCTTCATTCAAACCGTTTAGAAATGCTCCTTGAAGTGCCACATTGTTCCACTTGGAGTCCGCTGCCAAAGTCCAGAACTCAATAGAGTACTCAGCCACACTGTTAGAACCCTGCCTCAAATTAAAAAGTATCTTGGAGGAATTACCCACATGGTCAGGATGGTCAAAAACAGTCTTCAATTTAGCAGAAAAATCAGCGAAAGTCAATCCAGTCAAAGTTTGATTTGAGCACACAGCCTCAGCCCAAACCAGAGCTCTCCCTCTTAACAGCCCCAGAACATAATGTACCTTAGAGGAATCAGTAGAAAATGACAGTGGTCTCTGCCGAAAAATCAAGTCACACTGAAGCAAAAATCCCCGGCACTTGTCCAATTCTCCATTGAACGGTTCAGGCGACGTGACAGGGGGTTCCCGATGGAACGAAGCCTGCATCATGTCCGAGGAACCAACTTGGGGTGCATCAAACTGGGGGTCAGAGAGAGATGGAGAACTGATAACAGACAATTTAGAGACTTGTGTAGTTAACTGAGTCACCTGGTTCAGCAGTTGATGATTATTTTCCAAAAGAGTCCGAATCAGTTGGTCATGCTGTCCTAGCAACGTTCCTTGAGCCTGGATAGCTTGTTGGAAGCTGTCTTCGTTTGCCCCGTGCTGTCTCTCTGTTGGGTCCATGGCCAGATCGTTCTGTTAGGCTATGGTTCAACCCAGCACTCAGAGAAACAAACACGACAAAGGGAGTGGAAGAAACAAAAATATTTAATAAAAGTTAAAATTGTCTTAGTCCAAAAACAACTGAAGTAAAGGAACAGAGTGGGCTAGTCGGCTCCGGAGGAAGGAGAGGCTGAGCAGGCAGGCAGGCAGGCAGGCAGGCAGGCAGGCAGGCCGACAGGCAGGAAGGCAGGCAGGTTGGGAGGTATGTCCGAAACGCTCTGGTAAGAACAACGATCTGGCGCCGGTGGAGAGCCATGCCCCGGAATTAGTAGTGCAGGTTGATTAGAGAATAGGATGCAGCTGCGTAGGCAGGAATCACTGGAAACAACCCGCAGCTGCACAGGAGAGGCAGATCCTGAGCACGCCCCCTGATCCACTCCAGACACACCCACATAAAGGGGACAAACACACATACAGATACAACAGACACAGAGGGGACAAAACAAGGAGGAAGGGAAACAGAAAAGGGAGAGACAAGCTGCCCACATAACAGAAAAAGCGTGTGCGAGTAAGGAGGCCTACAAACCTGACTCAGTTACACCAGCTCTGTCAGGAGGAATGGGCCAAAATTCACCCAACTTATTATGGGAAGCTTGTGGAAGGCTACCCGAAATGTTTGACCCAAGTTAAACAATTTAAAGGCAATGCTACCAAATACTTATTGAGTGTATATAAACTTCTGACCCACTGGGAATGTGATGAAAGAAATAAAAGCTGAAATAAGTCATTCTCTCTACTATTATTCTGACATTTCACATTCTTAAAATAAAGTGGCGATCCTAACTGACCTAAGACAGGGAATGTTTACTAGGATTAAATGTCAGGAATTTTGTAAAACGGAGTTTAAATGTATTTGGCTAAGGTGTATGTAAACTTCCGACTTCAACTGTATATGCAAATTAAATACTGTAGTACTGTGCACCTCCCATAGTCTATTCTTGACTTGGGGATTGTGAAGAGACCTCTGGCGTGTCTTGTGGGGTATGCATGGGTGTCCGAGCTGTGTGCTAGTAGTTTAAACAGACACCTCAGTGCTTTCAGCAAGTCAACACTTCTTACAAAAACAAGTAGTGATGAAGTCAATCTCTCCTCCACTTTGAGCCATGAGAGATTTAGGTGCGACAAAACTAGGGCCTGTAGGACCTGCCTTGTTGATGGTGTTGTTAAGAAGGCAGAGCAGAACTTTATTATAGACAGACTTCTCCCCATCTTAGCTACTGTTGTATCAACATGTTTTGACCATGACAGTTTACAATCCAGGGTTACTCCAAGCAGTTTAGTCACCTTAACTTGATCAATTTACACATTATTCATTACAAGATTTAGTTGAGGTTTAGGGTTTAGTGAATGATTTGTCCCAAATACAATGCTTGAAGTTTTGAAATATTTAGGACTAACTTATTCCTTGCGACCCATTCTGAAACTAACTGCTGCTCTTTGTTAAGTGTTGCAGTGATTTCACTCTCTGTAGTAGCTGACGTGTATAGTGTTGAGTCATCCGCATACATAGACACACTGGCTGTACTCAAAGCAGACAGGTAACTGTTTATCCACAATATAGCAGGGGGTGTAAAGCCATAGCACATACGTTTTTCCAGCAGCAGACTATGATCGATAATGTCAAAAGCCGCACTGAAGTCTAACAAAACAGCTCCCACAATCTATCATCAATTTCTCTCAGCCAATCATCAGTCATTTGTGTAAGTGCCGTGCTTGTCGAATGTCCTTCCCTATAAGTGTGCTGAAAGTCTGTTGTCAATTTGTCTACAGTGAAAGAGCATTGTATCTGGTCAAACACAATTTTCCCCAAAAGTTTACTAAGGGTTGGCAATAGGCTGATTGGTCGGCTATTTGAACCAGTAAAGGGGGCTTTACTATTCTTGGGTATAGGAATGACTTTTGCTTCCCTCCAGGCCTGAGGGCACACACTTTCTAGTAGGCTTAGATTGAAGATATGGCAGATAAGAGTGGCAATATCATCCGCTATTATCCTCAGCAATTTTCCATCCAAGTTTTCAGAACACGGTGGCTTGTCATTGTTGATAGACAACAATACTTTTTTCACTTCTTCCACACTCACTTTACGGAATTCAAAATTACAATGCTTGTCTTTCATAATTTGATCAGTTATACTTACAGTATTTGTCATTCATTTCGCCTCATCCCTCTCAACCATACAAATGTTCAATTCCTCATCAATCCACAGGAATTAAACAGTTTTTTTCTTCATTTCAGTCATTTTCTTAATATATGCATGCTTATTAGTAACTGGAATAAGCAATTTCATAAATGTGTGAAGTGCAGCGTCTCGTTGCTCCTCATTACACACCACAAACCAGCAAATATTCTTTACATCAACAATTACTACAAAAGTTATTGTATGACCCCTTATACACTATTTTAGGCCCAGCCTTTGAAACTTTGGTTTTCCTAGATATGGCTACTATATTGTGATCACTACATCCGATGGATTTGGATACTGCTTTAAAGCAAATTTCTGCAGCATTAGTAAATATGTGATCAATACATGTTGATTTCATTCCTGTGCTGTTTTTAACTACCTTGGTAGGTTGACTGATAACCTGAACCAGGTTGCAGGCACTAGTTACAGTTTGAAGCGTTCTCCAGAGTTGGCAGCTTGATGAAAGCCAGTCAATATTTGTATCACCCAGAAAATATACCTCTCTGTTGATGTCACATACATTATCAAGCATTTCACACATATTATCCAGATACTGACTGTTAGCACTTGGTGGTCTATAGCAGCTTCCCGCAAGAATGGGCTTTAGGTGAATCAGATGAACCTGTAGCCAAATTACTTCAACAGTATTTAACATGCAATCCTATCTAAGCTTTACAGGAATGTGGTTCTGAATATAAACAGCAACACCTCCACCATTGGCATTTCTGTCTTTTCTGTAAACGCTATAACCATGTATTGCTACCACTGTATCATCAAAGGTATTATCTAAGTGAGTTTCAGAGATAGCATTCATATTCTGACTGACTATCTGTTATTAGCAAGTTATTGATTTCATGAACCTTGTTTCTTAGGCTACATATGTTCATGCAGGCTATTTTTAGCACTTTTCTGGGATGCTTGATTGTTTTTATTGCTTTACTGGGAAGCTTAGCAGAAGTGGACATGCTCATGTTATTTATGTTTGAGCTGATAGTGCAGAATGAGCTGCACACACTGGACTTCCTACTAGGGTACACCGCCTCAGTGCTAACAATATAACTCTGGTTCATAGACACATGATTACTGCATACAATAGCTGTAGGATCAACAGAGGCATTCAACAGAGGCTCCCGAGTGGCGCAGCGGTCTAAGGCACTGCATCTCAGTGCTTGAGGCGTCACTACAGACCCCCTGGTTCAATTCCAGGCTGTATCACAACTGCCCGTGATTGGGAGTCCCATAGGGCAGCTCACAATTGGCCCAGCGTCGTCCGGGTTTGGCCGGTGTAGGCCGTCATTGTAAATAAGTATTTGTTCTTAACTGACTTGCCTAGTTAAATAAAGGTTAAATAAAAAATATTCTGAGCAGTTAGAGGGACATACATTTGGTTATTTACATTGTGTCTGTCCAAAGCCCCTATGATAATGTACATTTGCTGCAGCATTATGACAACTCTGCGACACAATGGTGGGGATTAACTAAGCTGGGCTTGGGTCATTGATAAGTCATTGTCTCAACGCAGCCTTGAAATGCCTGGACAGAGTCCAGGAGCCGATGATTCGGATGGACTGTAGAGCATCTTCTGTTTCCAGAAGGTGTCAACGTTATCTATAAAAGTGATTCCAATAGAGCTACAGTAATCTTTTAGCCAGGTGTGTAATGCCAGTAGCCTGCTGAATCTTTCACACCTGCGGCCCAACAATGGTACCGGACCTTAAATAATTGGCTGTTTAAAAAAAAAATGTTTTATCACGCCTCCCTCCATTTCTGTTAGTGTGTGTGTGTGATAGTGTGTCTATGACCCATGGTAATCAAGAGTTATGAAGCCGCACCCTGGGGGGGTGCCAGATTCAGGACTTCCATCATTAATGACTGCCTGTTTCAAAGTGCTGGAGCCAAGCAATACAGTGCATGCTTTGTCAACGTCCATATCTAATAATATTTAATCATAATAATACATTGGATTTAAAGCACCTTTCAAGAAACACAATTCAAATAATTGGCCGCTTTTTGGAATCTTTCAGTGCTAGAATCAGTTCTTTAAAATCAATTTCCAGATGTTCCGAGCTAGCCCTCCTAATGTCGTTTGACCCCACATGGACTATGACAATGTCAGCTCCCAGCAGCTGTCATAGAATGGTCGGAAGCAGCCTTGTAATGTCCTGTACTCGTGCTCCAGGATAGCACAGAGTTTTTGCTCCGGGACCATGATGTTTCTTACCATAGAATTGCCGATGATGACAGCTGGTGCAATGGCTGAGGAGGTCCGGCCGTTATTTCGCCTTGAGTGGTTTCGCAAACCCCTTGAGGACTGAAGGGCGGTGGGGCCCGATGGACCAGCTGTAGTATCCATCGTGGATGATGGATGGGCCGGAGTCTCAAACAGCCTCAAGGTCTGATGAGGGTGGTCGCTCTGACGATCTGAACCCGAGGTAGAAGCCACCGGAGAGGGAGACAGAACAGAGGACGAAGGCACAGGTACCTCCGGATCCCATCTCGAATCGGAAGCCCGCAGGGAAAAAGGCACCGGAGCCTCTGGATCCCAGGCGGCAAATCTGTTTCTAGTTTGTTTGTATCTAGAGGACGCTGTTTTTGATTTCCATGGCGAGTGACATATCTCCATGGCTGGTTGGTAGGATCGAGAACAGGAACATCCACCAAGTCATCCAGGAGCATCCCAACAACTCCCTGCAGAGTACTGGCCAGTTGGCTGTGGAGAGCCGACACGGCGGCAACACTTCCACCAGGCCAGAGTGGCATCCGGCTACTGGGGTGGAGGACAAAATAAAAAAATAGGCGGGTGTGGATTCCCATTTGTAGGTTCGCTACCCATTTGCTAAGAGTAGCCACTTCACCCCTGTAGTCCTGTGCAAGCAAACAGTTGCTACATTGGAAGTCCGGGTGGTCCACATTGTCCCGGAATAAAGCAAAATAAACACAGCTCCTGCAGCGTTTGGTATTTTGTATTTTATTAGGATCCCCATTAGCTGTTGCAAAAGCAGCAGCTACTCTTCCTGGGGTCCACACAAAACATGAAACATTACATAATACAGAACATTAATAGACAAGAACAGCTCAAGGACAGAACTACATAAAAAAATTTAAAGGCACACGTAGCCTACACATCAATACATACACACAAACTATCTAGGTCAAATAGGTGAGAGGTGTTGTGCCGTGAGGTGTTGTGTTATCTGATTTTTTAAACCAGTTTTGCTGTTTATTTGAGCAATATGAGATGGAACAGAGTTCCATGCAATAATGGCTCTATATAATACTGTACGCTTTCTTTAATTTGTTCTGAATTTGGGGACTGTGAAAAGACCCCTGGTGGCATGTCTGGTTGGGTAAGTGTGTGTGTCAGAGCTGTGTGTAAGTTGACTATGCAAACAATTTGGGATTTTCAACACATTAAAGTTTCTTATAAAAAGAAGAAGTGATGCAGTTAGTCTCTCCTCAACTCTTAGCCAAGAGAGACTGGCATGCATATTATTTATATCAGCCCTCAGATTACAATGAAGAGAAAGACGTGCCGCTCTGTTTTGGGCCAGCTGCAGCTTAACTAGGTCTTTCCTTGCAGCACTGGACCACACGACTGGACAATAATCAAGATTAGGAAAAACTAGAGCCTGCAGAACTTTTTGGAGTGTGGTGTCAAAAAAGCAGAGCATCTCTTTATTACGGACAGACCTCTCCCCATCTTTACAACCATTGAATCTATATGTTTTGACCATGATAGTTTACAGTCTAAGGTAACGCCAAATAATTGAGTCTCCTCAACTTGTTCAACAGCCACACCATTCATTACCAGATTCAGCTGTCTAGAACTTAGGGAATGATTTGTACCAAATACAATGCTCTTAGTTTTAGAGATGTTCAGGACCAGTTTATTCATGGCCACCCATTCCAAAACAGACTGCAACTCTTTGTTAAGGGTTTCAGTGACTTCATTAGCTGTGGTTGCTGATGCGTTGAAAACGTTTGTTAACGTCCTCCATTTGAGGCTCCATGCTAGCTAGGCTAGCTAAGTCAGCCGGGCCTCCGTGTCTCTCCTCTTGACAGGGAACTCCCAACTTGTCCGAGAGAGAACCACACAGTTATCAAAAACGTCAGGCCAAGGTAAGCCTACACCAAACACACAATTAATTAAACATTTTGTAAAATCCACAATGTATTTTGATTCTATTATTATTATTCACACCCCTGAGTCAATACTTTGTAGAAGCACCTTTGGCAGCGATTACATCTGTGACTCTTTCTGGGTAAGTCTCTAAGAGTTTTCCACACCTGGATTGTGCAACATTTTGTCCATTATAATTTTTTTCTTATTATTCTTCAAGCTCTGTCAAATTGGTTGTTGATCATTGCTAGACAAATATTTTCAGGCCATAGATTTTCAAGTAGATTTAAATCAAAACTGTAACACGACCATTCAGGAACATTCACTGTCTTCTTGGTAAGCAACTCCAGTGTAGATTTGGCCTTGTGTTTTAGGTTATTGTCCTGTTGAAAGGTGAATTCATCTCCCAGTGTCTGGTGGAAAGCAGCTGAACCATGTTTTCCTCTAGGATTTTGCATGCGCTTAGCTCCATTCCGCTTCTTTTTTATCCTGAAAAACTCACCAGTCCTTAACGATTACAAGCATACCCATAACATGATGCAGCCACCACTATGCTTGAAAATATGGAGAGTGGGACTCAGTAATGTGTTGTATTGGATTTGCCCCAAACATAACATTTTGTATTCAGGACAAAAATTGAATTGCTTTGCCACATATTTTGCATTATTACTTTAGTGCCTGGTTGCAAACAGGATGCATGTTTTGGAATAGATTTATTCTGTACAGGCTTCCTTCTTTTCACTCTGTCAATTAGGTTAGTATTGTGGAGTAGCTACAATGTTGTTGATCCATCCTCAGTTTTCTCCTATCGCAGCCATTACACTCTGTAACTGTTTTAAAGTAACCATTGACCTCATGGTGAAATCCTTGAGCGGTTTCCTTTCTCTCCGGCAACTGAGTTAGGAAGGACGCCTGTATCTTTGTAGTGACTGGGTGTATTGATACATCATCCAAAGTGTAATTAATAACTTCACCATGCTCAAAGGGATATTCAATGTCTGCTTTTTTAATCTACCAATAGGTGCCCTTCTTTGCTAGGCATTGGAAAACCTCTCTCGTCTTTGTGGTTGAAAATCACTGTTCGACTGAGGGACGTTACAGATAATATGCAGAGATGAGGTAATCATTCAAAAATCATGTTAAACACTATTATTGCACACAGAGTGAGTCCATGCAACTTATTATGTGACTTGTTAAGGAAATGTTTACTCCTGAACTTATTTAGGCTTGCCATAACATTTACATTTACGTCATTTAGCAGACGCTCTTATCCAGAGCGACTTACAAATTGGTGCATTCAACTTATGATAGCCAGTGGGACAACCACTTTTTTTATTTGTATTATTATTATTTTATTTTTAATACGGGGGTGGGGGAGGGAGGGTAGAATGATTATTTTTATACTATTCCAGGTATTCCTTAAAGAGGTAGGGTTTCAAGTGTCTCCGGAAGGTGGTCAGTGACTCCGCTGTCCTGGCGTCGTGCGGGAGCTTGTTCCACCATTGGGGTGCCAGAGCAGCGAATAGCTTTGACTGGGCTGAGCGGGAACTGTGCTTCCGTAGAGGTAGGGGGGCTAGCAGGCCAGAGGTGGATGAACGTAGTGCCCTCGTTTGGGTGTAACAAAGGGGTTCAATAATTATTGACTCAAGACATTTCAGCTTTCCACTTTTTATAAAAAAAAAATATGTTTTGAAAAACATAATTCCACTTTTACATTATGGGGTATTGTGTGTAGTCCAGTGACACACAATCTAAATGTAATCTATTTTAAATTCAAGCTGTAACAAAACTAAATGTGGGAAAAGTCATAGGGTGTGAATACTTTCTGAAGGCACTGTATATTCTGTTCCCTATGGTTATAGAAATAAGCAGAATCTCTGAACTAGTGATGTTACATTTGATACCGGAGCTTCGAGGCATGCGTCAAAATTGCTAAGCAGCTTTACTTCGAAGCAGCGTGCTGATGCGTGTATCACTTTATCAGAAGTACGTCATCAATGATGTCCGAAGCTTCATTTGATCACGTGCTTTTTCAAACCGTGTGTTGCAAAATGTGAGACCCCAGAGAAGGCGGCAATTCAGGGCATTCCTGCACCTGAAGGAACGCCTCTTTATACTTCTATTGGTCTATTTTTTAGTTAGGACAGGTTGGAGTAGAGGGCACTCCAGTACAGTAGGTAGCGTTAATGCACAATAACGTTGGATGCGAGCCGCCAATAAACCCCAAAGAAGAAGGGCCGACAACGGTAGCTAGCAAGCCATACACCGGTAGACAGTGTGCTTCACCCCCGCCTATTGGTCACTGTTTTCCCGCAGCAAGCTAGCGAGAACACAGTGTCGCCCTGGCCTCCTGTCTGCTATGCTAGCGGGAGGCGGGGACAACCGGTAGACAGTGTCCTTTGCCCCACGTTTATTTCCGGTACACAACAGGCGGGTGGCGGGGGCAACACTGTGTATACATATATTTACATATTAGTCATTTAGCAGATGCTCTTATCCAGAGCAACTTACAGTTAGTGAGTGCATACATTTTTTATACTGCCCCCCCGTGGGAATCGAACCCACAACCCTGGCGCTGCAAGCGCCATGCTCTACCAACTGAGCTATAGGAGGGCTAGCTCATGCTAGCACATGGTGTTGCTAACTAGTAAGCTAGCTATTTAGCTAGCACATGGTGTCGCCCAAGCATCCAACTGTCTGCTAGCGGGAGGTTAAGGCGATCGGTAGACAGTGTCCTTTGCCCCCGCTTGTCTGGCACTGTTTTCCTGAAGTTCTGTGAATGACGGTGAGGGCAGGCGGGAGCGAAAAACTCAGATAATACTTTTATTTCCCTTTTGACCCACATTCAAAGGTGTCATACAAGCATGAAGATGTCATGCTCGAGGGGGTGCGTTCATGCAGGAACCAATGGGATGATCAAGGGGGGGCACTCATGCAGCAGCCAATGGGATGCTTGAGGGGGGGCAGGAACGTCCACATGCAGGAATGCCCTGAATTGCGGGCTGCAGTTGCACACTTTTGACACAGATAGAACAATGAGCCAGATAATTCCCTGGATGTATAAATGTGAAGCATCTGGTTGGCGTTTCCACTCACTGCCAAATATGGTGATGAGAGGAAGCCCAGTGGCCGGCAGTGGGAGAAGATTGAGCGAGATGGATTTTGGCGGACATTCTGCAGATTTTCTCATCGATGAAACATTTGATCTCCATACATTTTTCTGTTTCCAAACCTAGAATCTGTAAAAAACAGTGGACTGTGTTTTGTAGATTTTACCCTTTGCCAAAGTTTCAAAAAATGTTTGTCACGATCGTTGAAAGGAGTGGACCAATGCGCAGCGTGGAATGCGAACATCTTTATTTAATATACACCACACGAACAAAAACAACAAAACGATATGTGAAGTCCTTGGGTACATACACAAACCATACACGGAACAAGATCCCACAAACACAAATGCCCAAACGGCTGCCTAAGTATGGTTCTCAATCAGAGACAACAAGCAACAGCTGATTCTCGTTGCCTCTGATTGAGAACCACCCCGGCCAACATAGAAACACAATGAACTAGATCCTGAACATAGAAACACAAAACATAGACTCTACACACCTTGGCTCAACATAAGAGTCCCCAGAGCCAGGGTGTGACAGTACCCACCCCCCAAAGGCGCGGACTGCGACCGCGCCAAACATAAACCGAACAGGCGAGGGCCGGGTGGGCATTCCTGCTCGGAGGCGGATCCGGCTCCGGGCGTGACCACCACCCTCTAATAACCCCCCCGTAGTGCCCCTGGTCTGGTCTGGCCCCGCTGGCTGGAGCTGGACTGGACATCGGTGGAGCGGATTGCTTAGGCTCCGGTGTGGAGCAGCTGACTGGTACCTGACCAGGCACCGGTGAACCGGGCACGGGCTGTGCCGGACTGACGACACGCACTCCAGGCTTGGAGCGGGAAGCAGGAATGAGCCGGACCGGGCTGACGACGCGCACCCCTGGCTTGGTGCGGGGAGCAGGAACGGGCCGGACCGGGCTGACGACGCGCACCACAGTCTTGGTGCGGGGAGCAGGAATGGGCCGGACCGGGCTGACGACGCGCACCCCTGGCTTGGTGCGGGGAGCAGGAACAGGCCGGGCCGGGCTGGCGACGCGCACCATTGGCTTGGTGCGGGGAGCAGGAACAGGCCGGGCCGGGCTGGCGACGCGCACCATTGGCTTGGTGCGGGGAGCAGGAACAGGCCGGGCCGGGCTGGCACCGCGCACCATAGGCTTGGTGCGAGGGGCAGGAACAGGCCGGACCGGGCTGGCGACGCGCATCACAGGCTTGGTGCGAGGGACAGGAACAGGCCGGACCGGGCTGGCGACGCGCATCACAGGCTTGGTGCGAGGGACTGGAACAGGCCGGACCGCACTGGGAACACACACCACTGGCCTTCCACGGGGATCAGGAACGGGCTGGGCCGGACCGGACTGGCAACACACCTCAGTACCTCTCGCCGTGCCTCTACACTTTCCTTCCCTCTACTCACCAATGGCTCCTGTAACCCGGTGGCCTTCTCTCCTCGTCCACTAACTCGCCCTTCTTCAGCCTCCAGCAGCCCCGTCGCCCATGCCATGTGCCCCCCCCTAAAATTTATTGGGGGTGCCTCTCGTCTGTCCGACGACGACACTGTTGGCGCCGTACCTCCTCTCTCGCCAGGGCTTTAACCCTTGTCCATGGTCCTCTGCCCTCGAACATGTCCTCCCAGGACCACCATTGGCCCACCTGGGCCATCGCCAACTTCTCCAGCTTCCTACCCTGCGTTTGCTCCGACATACGCTGCTTGGTCCAGTTTTGGTGGGATCTTCTGTCACGATCGTTGAAAGGAGTGGACCAATGCGCAGCGTGGAATGCGAACATCTTTATTTAATATACACCACACGAACAAAAACAACAAAATGATACGTGAAGTCCTTGGGTACATACACAAACCATACACGGAACAAGATCCCACAAACACAAATGCCCAAACGGCTGCCTAAGTATGGTTCTCAATCAGAGACAACAAGCAACAGCTGATTCTCGTTGCCTCTGATTGAGAACCACCCCGGCCAACATAGAAACACAATGAACTAGATCCTGAACATAGAAACACAAAACATAGACTCTACACACCCTGGCTCAACATAACAGAGTCCCCAGAGCCAGGGCGTGACAATGTTGTTGTTTAGAAGGAGTGCAAGGGTGAATTGAGGTATTGCACACGCGCACTTCACAGAGTAGGTGTTCCCAAACGGAAATATGCAAATAAATACTAGAGCACGCCAATAGGATCTCACTAGTTTGTGCCTGGCTCTGCCCACCTCCTTGCTTGTTTTGCCCACTAGGATTAATTTGCTCCCATTGGAAACGACAGGCTCTGGTCTATATTGGGGTTAGTTGTAAAAAATCTTTGCTATTGAGATCCCACTGATTTCGCCATGGCTCCGGTGCTTTCTTAGATTCCAAGCTGCTTTAAAACACTGACCTCTACTGGACAGCATACTAACAAATATAGTGAGGATGTACAAAATGTTTCACCTGACCGGTAGCTTAGCAGGTAGAGTAGGGAACTATGGAGCAGTCAGGGACGTGAGGGTATGAGATTGAATCCCGTTGAAAATAATTTTATTTGAAACAACACTTTCTGCACTGTTGTTCAAATCATTTGTTTTATTTAGTATAGTATAAGGTTCTGTCTTAAGCATCCTAAATAATGCCATCGATGCTGTTCTTGATAAACAGTAAACTTGAAGGCAAAAAAGGGAAACACGAATCTGGTATTCCAACTGATTATAGGCTACAAAAGCCAACGACTTACCGTTGTGCCGTTGAGTTTTGATGAAAACAGTGGAGAAAAAAAAAACATTCTGCATATTATCATAACATGCTGCTATTTATTGCTGACCAGCAGATGTCACTAATGTGCATTGTGAACAGATAACTAATACTGTACTACAGTCCGCAAAAACACTACAGTACTCTACAGTGAACTAAAAGTCGGCTGTCCGCAAAAACACTACAGTAAATACTGTACAGTATACTATAGTCTGCAAAAACACTACAGAACTTACTATAGCATGTACTTCTCTTTTTTTTTATACAGTATTTTTACTATAGTCAACTGTAAACACTACAGTCTTCCAAGCACTTAGCAGTACTACAGTGAATACGAAGCCAAGCGAAGCAAGGCTTCCCCAAATATTTGAACAATAAAAAAATATATACAGTGAGGGAAAAAAGTATTTGATCCCCTGCTGATTTTGTACGTTTGCCCACTGACAAAGAAATGATCGGTCTATCATTTTAATGGTAGGTTTATTTGAACAGTGAGAGACAGAATAACAACAAAAAAATCCAGAAAAACGCATGTCAAAAATTTTATGAATTGATTTGCATTTTAATGAGGGAAATAAGTATTTGACCCCCTCTCAATCAGAAAGATTTCTGGCTCCCAGGTGTCTTTTATACAGGTAACGAGCTGAGATTAGGAGCACACTCTTAAAGGGAGTGCTCCTAATCTCAGCTTGTTACCTTTATAAAAGACATGTCCACAGACGCAATCAATCAATCAGATTCCAAACTCTCCACCATGGCCAAGACCAAAGAGCTCTCCAAGGATGTCAGGGACAAGATTGTAGACCTACACGAGAATGGAATGGGCTACAACACCATCGCCAAGCAGCTTGGTGAGAAGGTGACAACAGTTGGTGCGATTATTCGCAAATGGAAGAAACACAAAATAACTGTCAATCTCCCTCGGCCTGGGGCTCCATGCAAGATCTCACCTCATGGAGTTGCAATGATCATGAGAACGGTGAGGAATCAGCCCAGAACTACACGGGAGGATCTTGTCAATGATCTCAAGGCAGCTGGGACCATAGTCACCAAGAAAACAATTGGTAACACACTACGCCGTGAAGGACTGAAATCCTGCAGCGCCCGCAAGGTCCCCCTGCTCAAGAAAGCACATATACATGCCTGTCTGAAGTTTGCTAATTAACATCTGAATGATTCAGAGGAGAACTGGGTGAAAGTGTGGTCAGATGAGACCAAAATCGAGCCCTTTGGCATCAACTCAACTCGCCGTGTTTGGAGGAGGAGGAATGCTCCCTATGACCCCAAGAACACCATCCCCACCGTCAAACATGGAGGTGGAAAGATTATGCTTTGGGGGTGTTTTTCTGCTAAGGGGACAGGACAACTTCACCGCATCAAAGGGACGATGGACGGGGCCATGTACCGTCAAATCTTCTGCCAGGGCATTGAAAATGGGTCGTGGATGGGTATTCCAGCATGACAATGACCCAAAACACACGGCCAAGGCAACAAAGGAGTGGCTCAAGAAGAAGCACATTAAGGTCCTGCAGTGGCCTAGCCAGTCTCCAGACCTTAATCCCATAGAAAATCTGTGGAGGGAGCTAAAGGTTTGAGTTACCAATCGTCAGCCTCGAAACCTTAATGACTTGGAGAAGATCTGCAAAGAGGAGTGGAACAAAATCCCTCCTGAGATGTGTGCAAACCTGGTGGCCAACTACAAGAAACATCTGACCTCTGTGATTGCCAACAAGGTTTTTGCCACCAAGTACTAAGTCATGTTTTGCAGAGGGGTCTAATACTTATTTCCCTCATTAAAATGCAAATCAATTTATAACATTTTTTACATGCGTTTTTCTGGATTTTTGTTGTTGTTATTCTGTCTCACACTGTTCAAATAAACCTACCATTAAAATGATAGACCGATCATTTCTTTGTCAGTGGGCAAACGTACAAAATCAGCAGGGGATCAAATACTTTTTTCCCTCACTGTAGGTTATAATATGGATTTTTTTACTGGCTTGGCTTCCTCAGTAATTGTACCTACGCACCACTACTGCATTTTACCCACGCACCGCTACTGGTGAAAACTACAGTAAAGTCAGCCAAAACACTACAGTTAATACTATAGTAACCTACCATAGTATAAAGTGCCTTGCAAAAGTATTCATCCCCCTTGGCATTTTTCCTAATTTGTTGCATTACAACCTGTAATTTAATTTGATTTTTATTTGGATTTAATGTAATGGACATACACAAAATAGTCCAAATTGGTGAAGTGGAACACCACTAAGCAAGGGACACCACCAAGCAAGCGGCACCATGAAGACCAAGGAGCTCTCCAAACAGGTCAGGGACAAAGTTGTGGAGAAGTACAGATCAGGGTTCGGTTATAAAAAAATATCAGAAACTTTGAACATCCCACGGAGCACCATTAAATCCATTATTAAAAAATTGAAAGAATATGGCACCACAACAAACCTGCAAAGAGAGGGCCGCACCCCAAAACTCCAGCCGTGCGTCGACACCGGCCTCGGGGACGACCAGGAGGACGCGGCGCGGTGCGAGTGGGATGATTCTGATGGAATTCTCTCAACAAGGAGGGATCGAGGATATCCCTCCTAGGAACCCAGCACCGCTCCTCCGGACCGTACCCCTCCCACTCCACGAGATACTGCAGGCCCCCCACCCAACACCTCGAATCCAGGATGGAACGGACCGAGTACGCCAGTGCCCCCTCGATGTCCAGTGGGGGCGGAGGACCCTCCCATATCTCAGGCTCCTGGAGTGGACCAGCTACCACCGGCCTGAGGAGAGACACATGGAACGAGGGGTTAATACGATAATTAAAAGGAAGCTGTAACCTATAACATACCTCGTTCAATCTCCTCAGGACTTTAAATGGGCCCACAAACCGCCTACCCAACTTCCGGCAGGGCAGGCGAAGGGGCAGGTTTCGGGTCGAGAGCCAGACCCGGTCCCCCGGTGCATACACCGGGGCTTCACTGCGGTAGCGGTCGGCGCTCGCCTTCTGACGCCTGATGGCCCGCTGCAGGCATTCATGTGTAGCGTCCCAGGTCTCCTGCGAGCGCCGCACCCACTCGTCCACCGCAGGTACCTCGATCTGGCTCTGATGCCACGGCGCCAGGGCTGGCTGATAACCTAACACACACTGGAAAGGTGTGAGGTCAGTTGAGGAGTGGTGGTTGGAGTTTATAGCCATCTCTGCCCAGGGTAGGAAAACCGACCACTCCCCTCGCCGGTCCTGGCAATACGACCTAAAAAACCTACCCACCTCCTGGTTAATTCTCTCCACCTGCCCGTTACTCTCGGGGTGAAAACCTGAGGTAAGGCTAACCGAGATCCCCAACCGTTCCATGAACGCCCTCCAAACCCTTGAGGTGAACTGGGAACCCCGATCAGACACTATATCCTCAGGCACCCCGTAGTGCCGGAAGACGTGTGTAAACAGGGCCTCGGCAGTTTGTAGGGCCGTAGGGAGTCCGGGCAGAGGAAGGAGGCGACAGGACTTAGAAAACCGACCACAACGAACAGGATGGTTGTGTTCCCTCTTGAGGGAGGAAGATCAGTCATAAAATCCACCGATAGGTGGGACCACGGTCGTTGTGGAACGGGTAGGGGTTGTAATTTCCCTCTGGGCAGGTGTCTAGGAGCCTTACACTGGGCGCACACCGAGCAGGAGGAAACATAAACCCTCACATGCTTGGCTAAGGTGGGCCACCAGTACTTCCCACTAAGACAGGTCACTGTCCGACCGATGCCAGGGTGACCAGAGGAGGGTGATGTGTGAGCCCAATAGATCAAACAATCGCGGACCTCTAGCGGTACGTACTTATGACCCTCTGGACACTGGGGAGGAGAGGGTTCGCTACGTAACGCCCGTTCGATGTCCGCGTCAACCTCCCACACCACCGGTGCCACCAGACACGATGCCGGAAGTATGGGAGTGGGCTCCACGGATCTCTCCTCCGTGTCATACAGTCGGGACAGAGCATCTGCCTTAGCATTCTGGGAGCCCGGCCTGTAAGAAAGGGTGAACACAAAATGGGTGAGAAACATGGACAACCTTGCCTGGCGAGGGTTTAACCTTTTGCCGCTCGGATGTACTCCAGATTGCGGTGGTCAGTCAAAATGAGAAAAGGGTGTTTAGCCCCCCTCAAGCCAATGTCTCCACGCTTTCAGGGCTTTGACCACCGCCAACAACTCCCGGTCCCCCACATCATAGTTGCGCTCCGCTGGGCTGAGCTTCTTCGAAAAGAAAGCACAGGGGCGGAGCTTGGGTGGTGTGCCCGAGCGCTGAGAAAGTACAGCGCCTATCCCAGCCTCGGATGCGTCCACCTCAACCATGAAGGCCAAGGAGGGATCCGGATGAGCCAGCACTGAAGCCGAGGTAAACAGATCCTTCAGGCGACTTAAAGCCCTGTCCGCCTCAGCTGACCACCGCAGACGCACCGGTCCCCACTTCAGCAACGAGGTAATGGGAGCCACTACCTGACCAAAGCCCCGGATAAACCTCCGGTAGTAGTTGGCAAACCCCAAGAAACGCTGCACCTCCTTTTACCGTGGTTGGAGTCGCCCAATTACGCACGGCCGAAACGCGGTCACTCTCCATCCTCACCCCAGACGTGGACATGTGGTACCCTAGGAAGGAGATGGACTCCTGAAAGAACAGGCATTTCTCTACCTTAGCATACAGGTCATGCTCCAACAGTCTTCCAAGCACTTTACGCACCAGGGACACATGCTTGGCCCTTGTAGTGGAGTATATAAGTATGTCATCAATATACACCACTACCCCTTGTCCGTGCAGGTCCCTGAAAATCTCATCCACAAATGATTGGAAGACTGATGGAGCATTCATTAACCCGTATGGCATGACCAGATACTCATAATGTCCAGAGGTGGTACTGAATGCCGTCTTCCACTCATCTCCCTCCCGGATACGCACTAGGTTGTACGCGCTCCTGAGATCCAATTTTGTGAAGAAGCGTGCCCCGCGCAATGATTCCGTCATACTAGCTATCAGGGGTAATGGATAGCTGTACTTGATGGTAATCTGATTTAAGCAACGGTAATCAATGCACGGGCGTAAACCACCATCCTTCTTCTTCACAAAAAAGAAACTTGAGGAGACAGGTGAAGTGGATGGCCGAATGTATCCCTGTCTCAGAGACTCGGTGACATATGTCTCCATAGCTGCCCTCTCCTCCTGAGACAAAGGATACACGTGACTCCGGGGAAGTGCAGCTCCTACCTGGAGGTTTATCACGCAATCCCCCGGAAGATGAGGTGGTAATTTAGTCGCCCTCTTTTTACTGAAGGCGATAGCCAAATCGGCATACTCGGCAGGAATGTGCGTAGTGGAAACCTGGTTTGGACTCTCCACCGTAGTTGCCCCCAAGGAAACTCCTACACACCTCCCTGAACACTGACCGGACCATCCCTTAAGAGCCCTCTGTTGCCATGAAATCATGGGGTCATGAATGGTTGACCAGGGAAGTCCCAACACCACAGGATACGCAGGAGAATCAATCAGATAGAGGCTAATCCTCTCCTCATGACCCCCCTGCGTCCTCATCAGAAGTGGGGTGGTGACCTCCCTGATTATGCCTGACCCTAACGGGCGACTATCTAAAGTGTGCACAGGGAAAGGTTTATCAACAGACACAGTAGGAATCCCTAAACTACGAGCATACTGGCGATCAATAAAATTCCCAGCCGTGCCTGAATCTACTAGCGCCTTATGCTGGGAATGGGGGGAAACTTCTGGGAAACAATATCTATACACAAATTAGCAACAGGAGGCTCTGGGTGAGTCGGGTGCCTACTCACCCTGCCTGCTCCCCAGCACCGACCAGCAGTGTGTCCTCTGCGGCCACAGTTGGTTCAGGGGACGGTCCCTCTCCCCGTCTCCCTAACCGCAGTACCTCCGAGCTCCATGGGGGTAGACTCAGAGGTGCTGGGGGATGGAATGGTCAGAACGTCCGCAGGCTGCCAATAGGTTATCCAACCTGATGGACATGTCCACCAGTTGGTCCAGGGTGAGATCGGTGTCCCTGCAGGCCAGCTCCCGACGGACGTCCTCCCTTAAGCTGCAGCGATAATGGTCGATCAAGGCCCTCTTATTCCATCCCGCGCTGGCTGCTAAAGTTCTGAATTCCAGCGCGAACTCCTGCGCGCTCCTCATCTCCTGTCGTAGGTGGAACAGACGTTCACCCGCCGCTCCCCCCTCTGGTGGATGATCGAATACCGCCCGGAAGCAGCGGGTGAAATCCTCGTAGCAGACAGTACTTGCGTCTATTCCTCCCCACTCGGCGTTGGCCCATTCCAGCGCCTTCCCCGATAGACAGGAGATGAGGGCGGACACGCTCTCGTATCCCGAGGGTGCCGGGTGAATGGTGGCCAGGTAAAGCTCGACCTGGAAGAGAAATCCCTGGCACCCGGCAGGTGTTCCGTCATATGCCCTCGGGAGCGAGAGCCGAATCCCACTGGACCCAGATGGCGAAGCGGTGACCAGTGTTGTAGGTGGTTGAGTGGTTGGAGATGGTGACGGGATACCACCTCTCTCCCATCGTTCCATTGTCTGGAATACTCGTTCCATGGTGACCGAGAGTCTGAATCATTAATTCCTGACGTTGGACTCGTTTCTCCATCGTCTCGGTTACTCCGGCTGCTCCTGCTGACTCCATAGTGGTGCGTGTTTCTGTCACGAATGTCGGTGGAATGCGGTAGGCCAGAGTCAAGTGCAGGACACAGAATGAGATAAAGAACCACTTTACTGAGTAGTAAAGAAATACAAGCAAAACCCTCCAAACAACAAAGGAGGAGCAAAACCCGCTCACAAAAATGACACTCATACAATCAAATAAACACGCACACCAAACAGTAGACGTGAACAGGTTAAATAGGAAGACAAACTAACATAATAGGGAACAGGTGTGCAACAACAGACAACAATCAAGTGAACATAGAAACAGATAATATAGAGCGGCAGCAGCTAGTACTACGGTGACGACGAACGCCGAAGCCTGCCCGAGCCAGAAGGAAGGGCAGTCTCGGCAGAATCCGTGACAGCAAGGAGGGCATTAATCAGAGAGGCAACAAAGAGACCAAAGTTAACCCTGAACGAGCTGCAAAGCTCCAAAGCGGAGATTGGAGTATCTGTCCATAGGACCACTTTAAGCCGTACACTCTTTTTGGCCATCAAGGAAAACACTATGTCTGGCGCAAACCCAACACCTCTCATCACCCCGGGGGTGGCAGCATCATGCTGTGGGGATGTTTTTCCATTGGCAGGGACTGGGAAACTGGTCAGAATTGAAGGAATGATGGATGGCGCTAAATACAGGGAAATTCTTGAGGGAAACCTGTTTCAGTCTTCCAGAGATTTGAGACTGGGACGGTGGTTCACCTTCCAACAGGACTATGTCCCTAAGCATACTGCTAAAGCAACACTCAAGTGGTTTAAGGGGAAACATTTAAATGTCTTGGAATGGCCTAGTCAAAGCCCAGACCACAATCCAATTGAGAATCTATGGTATGAATAAAGATTGCTGTACACCAGTGGAACCCATCCAATTTGAAGGAGCTGGAGCAGTTTTGCCTTGAAGAATGGGCCAAAATCCCAGTGGCTAGATGTGCCAAGATTCTTGCAGCTGTAATTGCTGCAAAAGGTGGCTCTACAAAGTATTGACTTGGGAGGGGTGAACAGTTAGGCACGCTCAAGTTCTGTAGTTTTTTTGTGTTATTTCTTGTTTGTTTCACAATAAAAAATATTTTGCATCTTCAAAGTGGTAGGCATGTTGTGTAAATCAAATGATACAACCCACCCCCAAAAATCTATTTTAATTCCAGATTGTAAGACAACAAAATAGGAAAAATGCCAAGGGGGGTGAAAACCAGAGCATCATCACAGTAACATCCAGGGATTGATGTGTTGCCTTTTCAGTACACAACACACTACAACACACAACATCACTCACGGATGAGCGCGACCTTTGGATGCAGAAAGAAAGCCATCACCATCTGTGCCCATTCAACATAGCCTAGATTTATGTAGTTATTACTTCTAAACAAAAAAAACGTTTTGGGTTCTCATACACTTACAATGTTGTTTTGATTATTGTTTAAACAGTCGCTAAGATTATATTTGGTTGTGATATTTACAAAATACTTATGTTGGGTGCTTTTTACGCTGCTGCTACTCTGTTAATTATTTATGCATAGTCACTTTAACTCTACCCACATGTACATATTACCTCAACTACCTCAACTAGCCGGTGCCCACGCACATTGACTCTGCAACGGTACCCCCCTGTATATATAGCCTCCCTACTGTCACTTTATTTTACTTCTGCTCTTTTTTTTCTCAACACTTTTTTTGTTGTTGCTTTATTTTTTACTTTTTTTGTTAAAAATAAATGCACTGTTGGTTAAGGGCTGTAAGTAAGCATTTCACTGTAATGTCTGCACCTGTTGTATTCGGCGCATGTGACCAATACAATTTGATTTGATTTGATTTGAGCAGTTGTTAACTAGAATGCTAACGCTCATTGACATAGGCTGGAAGCAAAGCTAGCCAAAGTGCCACTTTACTGGTTGAAGTTATTGTTTTTTAAGTATAATGCAGTTGGTTTGCGATGATGACACAAACATTTTATCAGGACATTATATCAGGATATTCATACGATTCTTAAAATCCAATTATCATCCAAAAGTAGTGGAAATGCACTCATAACCAACATGTAAATGGAAACTTTTTTTGCTGGCGTTTTATGAGAACTCTCCCGTGTTCTGCAACCAAATTGCGTGCACCGCCATCATGCGGCAATTGTTGCTAACACAGAAAGGTCTATTTTCACAGTTACAACAACATCCGACTTTCAATGTGATACTCTGTAAATGACCGCTGCATGACCTTTCTCTGATTATAATAAAGGTCGCACCCTGTGTGATGTATGTCCTGCTCCACTGCCCTCCAGTCTGTCGTCTTGCATGGTGTCTGGGGGACAGTGTTTCATCAATAAGAACACAGCAGCATTCTAGAGTCTCCTAAAGATCCACAACACTCTCCAGATGGCCCTGCCATGTTAGCGCTCACTGTCAGAGGCTAATTAATCTTCCTGGTGTGATCCATGCTCGCCCACCAGTAGCCTCCCACCCTCCTACCCTACTTCAGCAGGCTGCATGCAGCACCCACCCACCACCAGCCCTCCCTGCCCTCTGACTCTCTCTGCCACCCACCCCTCCCTGCTTTCCATTTTCCCTGCCTCCCACCTTCCCTCCTTCCCTGCCTCCCACCTTCCCTGCCTCCCAGCACCCACCACCAGCAGCCCTCGCACCAGGCTACACACATTTCCCCTGAACTAGAATCCTCCACCTAAAATTAGTAGGGAGAGAAAACACTTTGAACTGGGTACTACCTGAAATTGTGCAATTACAACAGATGTATAACTGTATTACATTCAGTGTATTATCTTCAAAAGTACCATCAAAGGTTTTGGAATTTTGTGAGTAATTCGAAAACGTAAGTGTAGTAGCTGGGGTGAGTATGTGCTACTGTTTACATTTAGGTGAGTGGTATGTTGAATACATTACACAGTGCACGCCCTTCTGTGATGTCTAGTTGTGCAGTACTGGATTTGGATTTAAGTTATAACCTTCTGTGTTATGGCAGTAGAGTAGAGGATATTTATTATCTTCAAGGGGCAATTTGCTGTACAGCTGATAGTCGATAAAAGTAAATACAAACAACATTGTGATGTCTCCCTAGCTGTACAGAACTATAGGGCTGCCAGATGAGTGGATGGTATACAAGGCATCAATTAGCAGAGTGCGGAGGGTTAGGGTTAGGAGTGAGGGAGGAGGGTTAGGACTAGGAGTGAGAGAGGGAGGAGGGTGCATGATTATATTTCCGTGTGCCTGTGGCCAGGGCAACAGCAGCCCCAGCCCAGTCTGTTCTCTCTCTCAGTGTTATAAAAGGCAAACCATAAACATGGAATTAGACAGTACAGCACAGACCTTCCACCCTGTGGCCCTGATGTGTAATGGTGTAATGTAAACAACGTTCACTATACCAAACTGTCATTATGATTGCTTTTAAAAGACTAGTAACTTAGTGACCTATATGTAAATATAGGTATGTTAAAGGAGAATCTAGCCTTTTTACAACCAAATCTCATTTTTTATGTAAAATGGTCCAGAGACTTGTTTTTGCGATTTCACTTAACCCAAGCAGCGATTCACTTCCTCATCCTCGTTGTGCAGTACAAAGGCTCTGACAAAACATGAACAAATGCTCCTAAAACACCCAAATAAATGCTTTTAGAAATTGAAAAGCTCTCAGTATAGTTATGCAGGTCTTTAGATGTTGTACACATGAAATTGTGTCATTACGAATTTTATCCGCAACGTTATATACATGGAAAATGAAACAGCTGGATAGGGAAAACAGCTTGAGTTGCACAAAATGGAATATAACTTTGCAGAGTATTTAGATGTTTTTGGGGCATTTGTTCATGTTTATTCAGAGCCCCCTTACTGGACAACAAGGATGAGGAAGTGAATCGCTGGTTGGGGTAAGTTTCTCAAAAATAAGTGAAAAAGTGTCTGGACCCTTCTATAACATGCCATTTTCATTTAAAAAACAATAGTGCCCCCTTTCATCTTAGTGTTGTGTCATAAAAGGTAGTTTTCTGTCACACACACACACACACACACACACACACGTCAGATGGAAGAGGAACATTACATTATGTCTTTCCTACCAGCAGGTGGGGGCAATACACAAATCAAAGCATTGTTCTAACTAAAATGCTGCTACAGCGTGTTGTGACATCCCTCTGTGGTGCGGCCATGCATAGATATTAACCTGAAACAGGGGCTCAAACTCTAATCACAGACTACCTTGTCTTATTGTCACATGGTTCGTTGATAATGCAGTGTAACGAACTCATTTACAGCTATATTGTACTGTCGTTAAATTACTGTCAGCTGTGAAATGAAGTCAATTTAATCAAGTCATTATCTTTAATACTTTATATATCATACTTTATATACAGTCACTAGTGAAAGTCTACAGTGGCTTCTTCCTTGCTGAGCGGCCTTTCAGGTTATGTCGATATAGGACTCGTTTTACTTTGGATATAGATACTTTTGTACCTGTTTCCTCAAGCATCTTCACAAGGTCCTTTGCTGTTGTTCTGGGATTGATTTGCACTTTTCGCACCAAAGTACGTTCATCTCTAGGAGACAGAACGCGTCTCCCTCCTGAGCGGTATGACGGCTGCTTGGTCCCATGGTGTTTATACTTGCATACTATTGTTTGTACAGATGAACATGGTACCTTCAGGCGTTTGGAAATTGCTCCCAAGGATGAACCAGACTTGTGGAGGTCTACAATTATTTTTCTGAGGTCTTCGCTGATTTCTTTTGATTTTCCCATGATGTCAAGCAAAGCAGCACTGAGTTTGAAGGTAGGCATTGAAATACCTCCACAGGTACTCCAAATGACTTAAATGATGTCAATTAGCCTATCAGAAGCTTCTAAAGCCATGACATCATTTTCTGGAATTTTCCAAGCTGTTTAAAGGCACAGTCAATTTAGTGTATGTAAACTGCTGACCCACTGGAATTGTGATACAGTGAATTATAAGTACAATAATCTGTCAGTAAACAATTGTTGGAAAAATAACTTGTGTCATGCACAAAGTAGATGTCCTAACCGACTTGCCAAAACTATAGTTTGTTAACAAGAAATGTGTGGAGTGGTTGAAAAACGAGTTTGAATGACTCCAACCTAAGTATGTAAACTTCCGACTTCCACTGTATATTGAAGCAACATCTCAAGACATTAGTCAGGAAGTTAAAGCTTGGTCGCAAATGGGTCTTCCAAGTGGACAATGACCCCAAGCATACTTCCTGACTGATGTCTTAAGGATAACAAAGTCAAGGTATTGGAGCGGCCATCACAAAGCCCTGACCTCAATCCTATAGAAAATGTGTGGGCAGAACTGAAAAAGCGTGTGCGAGCAAGGAGGCCTACAAACCTGACTGTTACACCAGCTCTGTGAGGAGGAATGGGCCAAAATTCACCCAACTTATTGTGGGAAGCTTGTGGAAGGCTACCCAAAACATTTGAGCAAATTAAACAATTTAAAGGCAATGCTACCAAATACTAATTGAGTGTATGTAAACTTCTGACCCACTGGGAATGTGATGAAAGAAATAAAAGCTGAAATAAATCATTCTCTCTACTATTATTCTGACATTTCACATTCTTAAAATAAAGTGGTGATCCTAACTGACCTAAAACAGGGAATTTTTACTTGGATTAAATGTCAGGAATTGTGAAAAACTGAGTTTAAATGTATTTGGCTAAGGTGTACATAAACTTCCGACTTCAACTGTATCCACATAATTTTCCTTCCTCATGATGCCATCTACTTTGTGAAGTGCACCAGTCCCTCCTGCAGCAAAGCACGCCCACAGCATGATGCTGCCACCCCCGTGCATCATGGTTGGGATGGTGTTCTTCGGCTTGCAAGCCTTCCCCTTTTTCCTCCAAACATAACGATGGTCACTATGGCCAAACAGTTCTATTTTTGTTTCATCAGACCAGAGGACATTTCTCCAAAAAATAAGATCTTTGTCCCCATTTGCAGTTGCAAACCGTAGTCTGGGTTTTTTATGGCGGTTTTGGAGCAGTGGCTTCTTCCTTGCTGAGCGGCCTTTCAGGTTATGTCGATATAGGACTCTTTTTTACTGTGGATATAGATAATTTTGTACCTGTTTCCTCCGGCATCTTCACAAGGTCCTTTGCTGTTCTTGCATTGATTTGCACCTTTCGCACCAAAGTACATTAATCTCTAGGAGACAGAACGCGTCACCTTCCTGAGCGGTAAGATGGCTGCGTGGTCCCATGGTGTTTATACTTGCGTACTATTGTTTGTACAGATGAACGTGGTACCTTCAGGCATTTGGAAATTGCTCCCAACGATGAACCAGACTTGTGGAGGTCTACAATAATTTTTCTGAGGTATTGGCTGATTTCAATGATGATGTCAAGCAAAGAGGCACTAAGTTTAAAGGTAGGCATTGAAATACATCCACAGGTACAACTCCAATTGACTCAAATTATGTCAATTAGCCTATCAGAAGCTTCTAAAGCCATGACATCATTTTCTGGAATTTTCCAAGCTGTTTAAAGGCACAGTCAACATACTGTATGTAAACTTCTGACCAACTGGAATTGTGATACAGTGAATTATAAGTGAAATAATCTGTCTGTAAACAATTGTTGGAAAAATTACTTGTGTCATGCACAAAGTAGATGTCCTAACCGACTTGCCAAAGCTATAGTTTGTTAACACGAAATTTGTGGAGTGGTTAAAAAACGAAGTGTATGTAAACTTCCGAATTCAACTGTATATTCACATGTAACACCAAATAATTAATTAAAACACACTCTTTTGCAATTAAGGTAGCCTCAACAGCACTCTGTAGGGTATCACCATGGGGTAGCCGGAGGACAGCTAGTTTCCGTCCTACTCTGGGTACATTTACTTCAACACAAAATCTAGGAGGCTCATGGTTCTCACCCTCTTCCATAGACTTACACAGTAATTACAACAACATCCTCCAACCTATCGGAGCTCTTGCAGCATGAACTGACATGTTGTCCACCCAATCAAAGGGTCAGAGAATGAATCTAGTACTGAAAGCATAAGCTACAGCTAGCTAGCACTGCGGTGCATGAAATGTGATGAGTAGTTGACTCAAAGAGAGAGAAAGACAATAGTTGAACAGTTTCGAACAAATACATTTCTTCAAAAATGAAGGAGAAGCAAGAGAGAGAGAGGGAGAGAGAGCTAGCTATATTTTTTATTTTTTCACTTTTCCTTTCACTTACTTAGCTAGCGAATGCAGCTAGCTAGTTTAGCCTACTCAATTACCCGGCTCAAACAGAGAGGGATGCTATGTTAGCTAGCTGGCTATGGCTGTCCAACACTGGAACTCTTCCAAGTCAAGGTAATCTTTTGGTTTGATTAATTTATTGCCACCGGGGCCCGCCGGTGTAACTGCTAAACTGCTTTCTGACTACACTGTACTGCATGTTTGTAGCGGGTTTACTAACACGTTAGTTCTAGTAGCTATGTTGACTATGATGTTAGCTAATAATGGTGACAATGATGTAGGCTGTGTGTAGTGGTTAGCGTCTATGATATGAAGGTTTGGCTTGGAATTATTTATTTTTCGCCTGACGTGTTGTGCACTGAAGTCCACAAGCAAAGGGAAAAGGTGAGAGGAGGAGAGCGCGTAGATGCGAGAAGGAATTATAGCTACAACGATCAAAGTGATCATGCTGTTTGTATGTGGCTGCTATGAATGTGAACTGTGTTTGCGTGTGATCAGGGGTGTATTCATTCCGCCGATTCTGTTGAAAAACGTTGTTAAACAGAAGCAAACGGAACGAAACGGGGATAAACATACCTGGAAAACGGCACCAACTGCCACTGGTGCAAGCACCTTTGGCAGCCATGACAGCTGTGAATCACTTAAAATAGGATTCTACCAACCTTGCACAACTCTTAGGGCAACATACATCCATTGTTTTTGTCAAAATTGCTCAAGCTCAGTAAATATGGTTGGGAATCATTGATGGAGAGCAATAGGAGTGTTTCCAAGAGGTGTTAAGTCCTGAGTGGTCTGGTCTCAGTCCTGACTTAAATTTGCTTGAAAAATCAGAGACAATGTTTGAATATTGCTGTCCATCAATGGTTCCCAACTAAATTTACTGAGCTTGAGCAATTTTGACATTTTAGTCATTTAGCAGACGCTCTTATCCAGAGTGCATACATTTTCCATACTGGCCCCCCGTGGGAATCAAACCCACAACCCTGGCATTGCAAGCACCATGCTCTACCAACTGAGCTACAGGAGGCCCACGACATATGTTGCCCTAAGAGTTGTGCAAAGTTGGTAGAATATTATTCAAAATGATTCATAGCTATAATGGCCACCAAACAAAGGTGCTTCAAATAAGTATTAACTCTGGGGTGTGAAGATACATGTCTTTCACATTTTAAATGTGGAGTAGGTTGTGTAGATCTGTAGGAAAAATGTAATCTCTTTTTAGATTTAATTTTAAGGCAGCAAAATGTGAAAACAGTGTGCAAGGACTTTCACTAGGCACTGTATATCTTGAATTTCCATTTACATAGATTTACATAGTGCTTCAAATGTCACTCTTCACTTCTCCTCCGTGTTCTGTTCCAGGTGCAGCCTGAGATGGTGAGACTCCCCCTGGTGTTGATCTGTGGTGGGACCCCTGTGGAGTGCGTTGAAAGTGCTGAGCTGTGTGGAGTGTGTGTGTACGCGCCTGGGTGTGTGTGAGCACCCGTTGAGTAGGTGGGTGAGCTGGATGGGAGTGGGAGAGGTGGTAAGGGGGGCAGATGGCCTGCAGAAGGAAGTTCAGGAGGGACAGAGAGTGGCTACGTCCCAATTCTCCACCCTTCTTGTGAAGTATGCACTTGCACACTCTGTGTCATAGATTTAAAAGCAAAGGTTTGGTGTAAGGATTGGCAGGAGGGAGTATCCACCATTGCTAAATCGGTGCACGAAAGTGTGCAGGCGCACACTTCGGGATAAGGGTGGAAAATCGGGATGCAGCCAGGGTGTCAGAAAGAGTGGAGGGAGGGATAGAGAGAGGCAGGGTGTAAGGTACAAGGGAGGGAGGGGGTAAGAAGGGTGTCAGGTGCTTGGGAGAAGAGAAGAGAGGGAAGGGAGGGTGGGTGGTGGGGAGTGAGGGAGATATGGAGGGAGGGGGATAGTTTGACCTTGAAGGGTTGTTCTATAATCTGAACTTCTTCCTGGCTGGCTGGAGAAGGATCAGCTCCTTAGCTCCACTTCTAAGATCTGTTTCCTTTCAAGGGTTCATACCTCTTACCCAAACACTTCCATGTCACAGTCACCCTAGACTGACTTGATTTCTTTGTAAAACAGTCTGGAAAAGCACCAAATCAGGTAGGTTAAATACAGGGTTGTGCACTGGAGTAAAGGGGCAATGAGGTCTGGTCAAGTTTTAAGTTTATTTGCCATATTGTATGTG
This sequence comes from Coregonus clupeaformis, assembly GCF_020615455.1. NCBI lineage: Eukaryota > Metazoa > Chordata > Actinopteri > Salmoniformes > Salmonidae > Coregonus > Coregonus clupeaformis. The sequence continues at coordinate 53,983,973 of NC_059206.1, forward strand.
ATAAATATATTGGAAAATGTTACTCACCAGAGCATAATGGTAGAGAGTACAAAAGGACAGCGAAGAGAGACCTTTTCAATATGGCTCTGTAACAAATGTATCATATTCCTCTTCCAAATTCATTCTGAGAGTAAAACTACATAATGTATTTTTTTGTATGTTATTCACTCAAAATGTTCATGACAGATGTTGATGACACATTTCCTGAAAGGCGACACTTTACGTCAGTGCATTTTGTCAATAAAACATGTACATTTGTTACTAGTTTATTAAGCGTCTAGCTTTGCAGGATATACAAACTTTATGGGTTATTTGTCACATATGCTGTCTGGACACTTCATCAAGACTAGGTCTATGACTCCATACCTCATTGTCTGTTACTGTCACATCTGTATTAGGGATTACATAGAGGTCCTCTGTAGCTCAGTTGGTAGAGCATGGCGTTTGCAATGCCAGGGTTGTGGGTTCGATTCCCATGGGGGGCCAGTATGAAAAAAAATAAAAATGTATGCACTCACTAACTGTAAATCGCTCTGGATAAGAGCGTCTGCTAAAATGACAAAACATTTAATAATTAAGGACAACAAGGGGAACACAATAACCCCCATGAAGTACAAGATAAATCACTTCTTTGTAAATACAGTGCATTCGGAAAGTATTCAGACACCTTGACTTTATCCACACTTTGTTACGTTACAGCCTTATTCTAAAATTGATTAAATAGTCCACCCCCCACCAATCTACCCATAATGACAAAGCAAAAACAGGTTTTCAGAATTTTTAGCACATTTTTATAAAAAGAAAACTGAAATATCACATTTACGTAAGTATTCAGACCCTTTACTCAGTACTTTGTTGAAGCACCTTTGGCAGCGATTACAGCCTTGAGTCCTCTTGGGTATGACGCTACTAGCTTGGCACACCTGTATTTGGGGAGTTTCTCCCATTCTTCTCTGCAGATCCTCTCAAGCTCTGTCAGGTTGGATGGGGAGCGTCGCTGCAGAGCTATTTTCAGGTCTCTCCAGAGATGTTCGACCAGGTTCGAGTCTGGGCTCTGGCTGGGCCACTCAAGGACATTCAGAGACTTGTCCCAAAGCCACTCCTGCGTTGTCTTGGCTGTGTGCTTAGGGTCGTTGTCTTGATGGAAGGTGAACCTTCGCCCCAGTCTGAGGTCCTGAGCGCTCTGGAGCAGGTTTTCATCAAGGATCTCTCTGTACTTTGCGCCGTTCATCTTTCCCTCGATCCTGACTAGTCTCCCTGCCACTGAAAAATATCCCCACAGCATGATGCTGCCACCACCATGCTTCACTGTAGGGAGGGTGCCAGGTTTCCTCCAGACATGATGCTTGGCATTCAGGCCAAATAGTTAAATCTTGGTTTCATCAGACCAGAGAATCTTGTTTCTCATAGTCTGAGAGTCGTCTAGGTGCCTTTTGGGAAACTCCAAGCGGGCTGTCATGTCCCTTTTACTGAGGAGTGGCTTCCGTCTGGCCACTCTACCATAAAGGCCTGATTGGTAGAGTGCTGCAGAGATGGTGGTCCTTCTGGAAGGTTCTGCCATCTCCACAGTGATATCTGGAGCTCTGTCAGAGTGACCATCCGGTTCTTGGTCACCTCCCTGACCAAGGCCCTTCTCCCCGATTGCTCAGTATGTCCGGGCAGCCAGCTCTAGGAAGAGTCTTGATGGTTCCAAACTTCTTCCATTTAAGAATGATGGAGGCTACTGTGTTCTTGGGGACCTTCAATGCTGCAGAAATGTTTTGGTACCCATCCCCAGATCTGTGCCTCGACACAATCCTGTCTTGGAGCTCTACGGTCAATTCCTTCAACCTTATGGCTTAGTTTTTGCTCTGACATGCACTGTCAACTGTGGAACCTTATAGAGACAGGTGTGTACCTTTCCAAATCATGTCCAATCAATTGAATTTACCACTGGTGGAATCCAATCAAGTTGTAGAAACATCTCAAGGATGATCAATGGAAACAGGATGCACCTGAGCTCAATTTTGAGTCTCATAGCAAAGGGTCTGAATACTTATGTAAATAAGCTTTTTTGTTGTTTTATTTATAAATTTGCAAACATTTCTAAAAACGTATATTCGCTTTGTCATTATGGGGTATAGTGTGTAGATTGATGATGATTTTTATTTATTTAAACCATTTTAGAAATAGGCTGTATTGTAACAAAATGTGGAAAAAGGGAAGGAGTCTGAATACTTTCAACATGCAACAATTTCAAAGATTTTACTGAGTTACAGTTCATATAAGGAAATCTGTCAATTTAAATAAATAAATAAAGCCCAAATCTATGGATTCCACGCCTGGGCAGGGGCACAGCCATGGGGTGAGGCTGGGAGGGCATAGGTAATGTTTCCCCCCACAAAAGGGCTTTACAGACAGAAATACTCATCAGCCCCCCCTCCCCTCAGACGATCCCGCAGGTGAAGAAGCCGGATGTGGAGGTCCTGGGCTGGTGTGGTTACACGGGGTCTGCGGTTGTGAGGCCAGTTGGATGTACTGCCAAATTCTCTAAAATGATGTTATGGTAGAGAAATTAACATTCAATTCTCTGGCAACAGCTCTGTTGGACATCCCTGCAGTCAGCATGCCAATTGCACGCTCCCTAAAAACTTGAGACATTAGTGGCATTGTGTTGTGTGACAAAACTGCACATTTTAGAGTGGCCTTTTATTGTCCCCAGCACAAAGTGCACCTGTGTAATGATCATGCTGTTTAATCAGGTTATTGATATGCCACACCTATCAGGTTGATGGATTATCTTGGCAAATGAGAAATGCTCACTAACAGGGATGTATACAAATGTGTGCACAACATTTGAGAGAAATAAGCTTTTTGTGCGTATGGAACATTTCTGGGATCTTTTATTTCAGCTCATGAAAAATGGGACCAACACTTTACATGTTGTGTTTATTTTTGTTCACTATAGTTTATTTATTTTTTCAGATGAGACAAAAAAAGAGAGATCACTTTAACACAAACACCACCCAAAATAATGTCAACAATACAATCAATACATACAATTGAAGTTAAGTATATATTGACATGTACACAAATACAATTTTGTTACAGATACTGTATACAGACCATTGCAGTGATTAGATCTTCATAGAGTAGACCCATACTGTGCTGTACTGTATGTGTGTACTGTATTCTGTGGTCCAGGCCAGTAATATAAGGGTTGTGGTGCTGAGTCTGAGACCGGGTTGAGGGTGGAGGCTTTGAGACAGGGGGTGGGGGCTCAGACCGAGGGTGTTAAAACAACCAACCCAACTACGTCTGAGTGACTTTATTTCCATTGACACAAGTGTCCTGTCTGAATCTCAACGTAATGTTTTTAAAACGTGTGCCCACCGCTCGTCTGAGAGGCGAAAATAAAAGTTGTGTCTCCTGATGTGTTGGGTTCATCTCCAGCCAAACGACAGCCCACACAGAGCTGAGAGACACTTGGGTTAACAGGGTAATGTTTAACAAAAAATTCTAACTTCCCCTGACATATTCCCCTTCATATCTTTCATGGACTCAGTGTAGTCATATTCCATTTGATCATACCCACCTTAAGGCTTGGACTGAAGCCCTCTCTGTGTAATTACAGATGTAAAGATGTTTTTCTCAGCTAGCTATAGGCGTGTGAATGTATTTCTGTCTGTGGACATGGATGGTGGATTGTGTCTATTGTATTTTTTATTTTTTATTATTTTTTTTATTTTTTATTTTTAATTTTTTTTGGGGGGTGGATCAGCTTAATATTGCAGATAGATTGTATCTTCTATCAATGTAATTGTCTGCATCACTTCCAATCCCCCATGTTTATTTTTATTTTTTATATATATATTCCCCTTTATTACTTTTAAACCCCACCATCCTTTCCCTACTTGGAGTAAATTAGTGAACAACAATGCCCAGGCCTCTACTTCCGGTCTATACTTACTATCTACACCTTATGGACAGAGTTAATTTTACAATAATTCTATATATATATATATATATATTTATTTTTTTTTGCTCCTGAACTTCTTCTACTCTCAACCTCTCCGATCATTTTCATGATGTCCATCCGGTTTGCTTCTAAATGCCATATCTTTCTAACTGTGCTCTTTCCCAAAAGCTCCCAACATACAACCTATATACTTATTATGGACACAGTATACTTACATTATTAGCTATCTTTGTTATTATTTGTTGTTATTTGTTATTAGTCCCATCCTTCAACTCTATTCATTACCTCCCATCTCTTAACACCATCCATATTGGATTTCTATTTGCCATATATATTTCAACCGTACTGTGATGTTTTACAAAAGTTCTGAACCTTTCTATTCTCATTGCTTCTACAGATTGTGAATTAAAAATAAACATTTTTGCTAAAAGTATTATTATATTATTGATTGATTGACTATGACTTTTCAGATCACCCAGTAATGCTATCTGCAAGGTTAGTTCCAGGTAAATATTGCAATCCTTTAGCCATTCCTGGACCTGTGTCCAAAAACAAGCTACAAATGGACAGAACCAAAACAAATGATCTAATGATTCTGTCTCTTCACAGCAAAATCTGCAGAGCTGGGAAGATTGTATCCCCCATATAAATAACATTCTATTGGTAGCAAGAATTTTATATAATAATTTAAATTGAAAGATTCTAATTTTTGAATCCGGTGTCGTTTTGCGTGTCAGTTCATAAACACTATGCCATGGGATCGGTACGTCAAAGATCTCTTCCCAACTATTTTGCAATCTATATGGGACGGCTGTCAATCCTTTGGTCCTTAAGTGAAACTGATATACTTTTTTATTTGTGTCTATTGTTGCCATACATGGCGTAATCGTTTCATATTGTCACATCTCATCACGGCAGGCTATAGGATTCATATGTACTTCAAAGTTGCCATGGCATTAAGAATATTCACAGCCATAATGTATTTTCAGTGCTCTAAAAGTGAAGAAATATTTTGATTAGTGTCTAAGAAAACAACAAGGGGCTCTACAACCTAAGAGAGTCTCATTAGATTTGAAATGTGTATACATTGACTCACCGACTAGTTTTGTAATGTGGTGGCGGTAGTGCTGCAGTAAAAACATGTTATTTTTAAGCTGGTGACTACCCTGTGTCAATGTTAGAGCCTTAGCTGAGCCCCAGGGTGCACCTGGGTGTGGGTGGTGGAACCACATGAAAAAAAATACTACTACTATGGTAGGAATACTATAGTATTCACTGGAGTGTTTTTTCAGACTTTACTGTAGTATTCACTGTAGTACACTGTAGTATTTACAGTTTTCTATAGTATAAATACGGTAGTATTTTTATATATATATATACTGACTGTACTATAGTAATTACTGTAGTGTTTTTGGAGACTGTGGTATACTGTAGTATTAACTGTAGTGTTTAGGGGGAAATTACTGTAGTATTTACTAAAGTGTTTTTGTTTGATTATCTTTGACATAGAAGTGGGGGGCTTTCTACTTGAGGAAACCTACTGGAGAAACATTAAAATAGCACATTTTCCATAACCTGTAGGTAGGTAGGTAGGTAGGTAGGTAGGACTGGGTTCTGAACAGAGTTCGAGCTGCTGTTCTTTTCTATAACCTGTAGGGAACACAATATATGGTCTATACTTGTAGGCATGTAGGTTTCTCACTTACTGGTGGCACAAATTGGGATATGGGGAATGGGCAAAATTATTTACCATAGTTACACAAATGAAGTGTTTCTGCGGACTGTAGTGTTTTTGCGGACATTTCTGTTGTATTTACTACAGTGTTTTGTTTGTGGATAATATTGTGGTATTTACTATATTTTTCGACAGTATGCTACAACATTCTATACTAAGTACCACACATGATCGAGAGATACTACAGTGTGTAGTATAGTATTGTACAGTATACAGTTTACTACAGAATTCTATAGTAAACTGTAGTATTTTTTGTGGGGAGGGTTGAGGGCTGGGTGGTTTGAGGTGGGAGAGGCTTGCTGGCTGGGGGAAGTCTGGCTGGGGAGGGCTGACTGGCTGGGTGGGTCGGGGAGGGCTGACTGGCTGGCTGGTTGGTTGGCTGGGGAGGGCTGGGTGGGTCGGGATGGCTAGGTGGGTGGGTCGAGGAGTAGGGCTGGCTGGCCGGCGGCTGGATGTGGGAGAGCTGAATGGATTGTGAAGAGAGGCTGACTGACTGGCTGGCTGGCTGGCTCCCTCCCTCCTTCCTTCAGCCTTTCTGAGGTTGGCCCACAGCTCCATGTCATCACCAGTGAGGTTATGGTGAAGGAAGGGTTAGGGTGTGTTCTGAAGTACAGCTCTCTGTTTGGACCAGCAGGGCCTCCCTACAGGGTCGCCTAAGGTGGGGTTGGGCTGGGGTGGGTGCTTAGTGGGCAAGGGCGAGGGTGTGGGTGGGACGGTGGGAAAGGGGCTCCTCTCATGATGACAACCAGATGGCTGAGGAAAAACATTTACTGGACTGTGCATCAATCTGACATTGTTCTATTTAATTGATAGTTTGTTTCGTAAGGATTCTTCCCTTTACCTTTTACCAATGCCCACCTTTCACTTAAAACATCGTTTTTTCATTAAAAAATAAATAAATTGTGTGTGTGTGCGTGTGTGTGCATGTGTGTGTGTGCATTCACCTGTACAATTGAAGTTGAATGAGTTCATGTGCCAAGCCAAAGAGAGGAAGACGATAATATAGATTTACTTTACGAGATGGGGGCATCAAATAAAAATGACAGAAATGCTTTTGGATTGAGAATGACGTACTAAAGAGAGAGAAGTTGAGTTTTTCTGGGTTTGTGGGATGGTCTTTTTAATAACAGTGAGAGAAGGAAGGCAGAGCTAGTGGCCAGTGTGGCCAGAAGGCAGCAGTTGACTTGGGGCAGTTTCCCTGTCCGTCTATCCCTCCCTCCCTCCCTCCCTCCCTCCCTGTTATGATTTAACTGGATAGAACCCAAATGCAGACAAGTACACCAAGCCAGAGAAGTTTTAACAGGTTTATTATAATGTTCAATAGTCCAGGTTTCCAATAAATGGGGAAGAGCAAGTCCAGGTTACAGGGAGGGTACAGATCCAGGTCAGGGCAGGTGTGGTACCGTAATGTCCTAGTGTCCGTGGTGAGTCCAAAGGAGAGGCCCGATAGTGGAGAGCAGGATGGTGGTGGCAGGAGTGAAGCGGAGGCAGGAGTCAGGTTCCAAATATCTGTGGCACAGGAGAAAAAGTAAATAAACAGTCCAAAAAACACAAGAGCGAAAACAGACCGGTTGAGTCGGCAGCGAGACTAACATGGTTGTCTTGACTATGATCTGACGATGAGTGGAAAGTTTGACCGGGTCTTAAAGGCTGAGGTGATTATGGTGAATGAGCTGCAGCTGGAACCCTGACTCCCGCACACCAGACTTCACTCCTGCAATCAAGGACAGACAGAGGGGGAGGGAGAGAGCAGAGAGAGAGCTACCTAGCAGCAGTAGGCCTAACAGTACCCCCCTCTACGGACGCCACCTGGCGGCCGACAGGGTTTATCAGGATGTAACCTATGAAACTCACCGAACCAGAGCAGGATCCACAATGAAGCTCCTGGGCACCCAGGAACGTTCCTCAGGACCATAACCCTCCCAATCCACCAGGTACTGGAAACCACGACCCCCGGCGGCGAACATCCAGAAGTCGCCGGACAGTGTAGACCGGACCCCCACCCACGATCTTGGGCGGAGGAGGGGGACGAGAGGGCGGGCACAAAGGGCTAACCGACACAGGCTTAATCTGGGAAACATGAAAGGTGGAATGAACCCGTAGGGAGGCAGGAAGCTGTAGCTTAACCGCGCAGGGGTTAACAATAGACAGTATCTTGAACGGTCCTATAAAACGAGGCGCCATCTTCTTCGACTCCACCTTCAATGGAAGGTCCCGTGACTTCAGCCATACCTCTTGACCAGGAGAGTAACCGGGAGCCTGGGACCGGTGACGGTTGGCTTGCCTCTGCATGTACGCCGAAGCTCGGGACAGAGCTACCCTGGCCTTCCTCCAGACCTTGCAGCAGCGGCGCATGTGGGACTGCACCGAGGGTACCGCAAGTTCCCTCTCTTGGGAAGGGAACAGGGAGGTTGATAACCCAGAGCACACAGAAAAGGGGACAAACCAGAGGAAGCGTTAGTCAAGGTGTTATGAGCATATTCCACCCAGGGGAGCATGGAGCTCCATGACCCAGGGTTAGACCCAGTGACACAGCGAAGTGCGGTCTCCATCTCCTGGTTCGCTCTCTCGGCTTGCCCGTTGGTCTGGGGGTGATATCCAGAGGACAGGCTGGATGTAATGCCCAAAGCTTTACAGAAAGCTTTCCACACCTGGGAGACAAACTGGGGACCCTGTCAGAGACAATATCCGTGGGTAGACCATGAGAGCGGAACACATGTTCAACCAAAATATCAGCCGTCTCTCTGGCAGTGGGCAGTTTAGGTAGGGCCAAAAAATGAGCGAACTTAGAAAAACGATCAATCACCGTAAGAATGACAGTCTTACCAGATGAGGGGGAAGTCCAGTGACAAAATCCATAGCGATATGCGACCAGGGCCGGCTGGGTATAGGTAGAGGTCGTAGATGACCAGCGCTGGCCTGGGTGGAGTTTTTACTTCGTGCACATACCGTACAAGCAGCAATGAAGGCTCGAGTGTCCGCCTCCATCGTGGCCCACCAGAACTTCCGTCGCACAAAGTCAAGGGTCCGCGAAACTCCAGGGTGACAGGTAAGGGGAGACGAGTGAGCCCACTGAAGTACCTGGGAGCGAGCAGACTCAGGGACAAACATCCGGTTAGGAGGACCCCTCCCAGGGTCAGCTTGATGATGTTGAGCCTGTCTAACAATCCCCTCGATGTCACATGTGATGACTGCAATACTGCAGGTAGGAGGCAAAATGGGTTCAGGGTTACTACCAGTATCAACAGCCGAATGAACACGAGACAGGGCGTCAGGCTTGACGTTGCGTGACCCAGGACGGTAAGACAGAGAAAAATTGAATCTCCCAAAAAATAGTGCCCACCTGGCTTGACGGGGTTGAGCTGCTTCGGCTGACTGGAGGTAAGCCAGATTCTTATGATCCGTCCAAACGATGAAGGGTTGTTCCGCCCCCTCCAACCAATGTCGCCACTCCTCGAGAGCCAGCTTAACGGCGAGCAGTTCACGATTTCCAACATCATAATTCCTCTCTGCCTGAGAAAGTTTCCTTGAGAGAAAAGCACAGGGATGCAGTTTGTTATCTTCAGGAGAACGTTGAGACAACACTGCACCTACCCCAGTGTCGGATGCATCCACCTCCCACGACAAACTGGCGGTCGGGGTCCGGCTGCATCAGAATGGGAGCCGAGGCGAAGCGATGTTTCAGTTCTTCGAACGCTGATTCGGCCCCTTCATTCCAAGCGAACGGTCGTGAGATGGAGGTGAGAGCGGTGAGTGGCGCCGCAATGCGGCTGTAGTCCTTGATGAACCTCCTATAGAAGTTCGCAAACCCCAGAAATCGTTGAAGTTGTTTTGCGGGTAGAGGGAGCTGGCCAGTCCGTGACAGCAGAGATCTTAGCTGGGTCCATCCGCAGCTCCCCCTGAGCTATGATGTAACCCAAAAGAGGTCTCAGACACATGAAATTCACATTTCTCCATCTTCACAAACAGTTTGTTCTCCAACAACCTTTGCAACACCTGGCGCACATGCAGTTCATGTTCCTGGGAGGACTCTGAGAAAATCAAGATATCATCCAGATAGACAAAAACAAACCGATTCAACATGTCCCGAAGGACATCATTGACTAGTGCCTGAAAAACAGCAGGGGCATTAGACAACCCAAAAGGCATAACCCGATACTCAAAATGTCCCAAGGGTGTGTTGAAGGCAGTCTTCCATTCATCACCCTTACGAATGCGCACCAGGTGATACGCATTTCGTAGATCCAGTTTCGTAAAGATGGTAGCACCATGAAGGAGGGGAAAAGCAGAATTAATCAAAGGCAGAGAATACTTGTTCTTAATGGTGATGTTGTTAAGTCCACGGTAATCAATACAGGGTCTGAGGGTCTTATCCTTCTTAGCAACAAAAAGAATCCCGCTCCTACAGGTGACGAGGAAGGACGCATAATACCTGCCGCCAAGGAGTCCCGAATGTAGTTCTCCATAGCCTCCGTCTCCGGCCGGGAGAGATTGTACAGGCGACTGCTGGGGAGCGGGGCTCCTGGCTGGAGGTCAATGGCGCAGTCGTAAGGCCGGTGAGGAGGAAGAGAAGTAGCTCTGTGTTTGCAGAAAACGGATGCCAGGTCATGATACACGTCAGGAACAGCAGAAAGATCCATGGACTCCAGTGGAGGTTGAGGCACAGTACTGGCAGGAGTCTGAGCAGAACACAAACAATTCACATGACAAAATGTGCTCCATGAAACAATGCTACCTGTCACCCAATCAATGTGTGGATTGTGTTTTATGAGCCAGGGGATACCAAGGACCAGGGGAGTCTGTGGGCAGTCGATAATATGGAATTGAATGTTCTCCTGATGATTTCCCGACACTCTAAGACAAACAGGAACAGTCTGATGGGTAATGCGGGTCAACAATTGTCCATTTAGACCCTTAGCCTGCAGCGGACAGTCCATAGGAACAGTCTCCAAATCCATTTGTTGAGCCCACTCTCTATCCAAAAGCTTTCGTCGGCACCAGAGTCAATCAGCGCACTAACAGAGAAATTCTGGGACTGCCACTGGAGGGATGCCTGGAGCAGAATGCGGGGAGAAGAGGAAGAATCCGCTGCTCGGCTCACCAAAACTTCTCCCATAAATGATGAGCCGGCCCTTTTCCCGGACGAACTGGGCAGGAAGGAACGAAATGACCAGCTTCTCCACAATACAGGCAGACCCGAGCCTGAATACGACGTGCACGCTCCTCTGAGGACAACCGTGCACGACCCACCTCCATGGCTTCGGGTTCAGTGCTCCTCGTATCGACTCGGGAAGACCCGGCTCTCTCCGTAGGGACGATGCAGGGAGGAGTTTGTTGATGACAGACAGGTTGCTTGGAACTAACACTCCTCTCCCGGCGGCGCTCCCAAATCCGATTATCCAACCTGATAGTGAGTGAAATAAGATTATCCAGCGTAGGCGATTCATCATATGACACCAATTCATCTTTTAAAATCTCAGACAAAGCATTGATGAACACTCCTTGTAATGCCTCGTCATTCCAACCACTCACTGCTGCTAAAGTCCGAAACTCCACTGCCATCTCCGCCACACTACGAGCCCCCTGCCGAAGAGAAAACAACCGTTTCGCAGCCTCCTTGCCTCGTACGGGGTGGTCAAAACCTTCCTCATCTCCGTGGTGAAGGCCACGTAAGCGTTGCAAATGTCCGACTGACTCTCCCAGACCGCGGATCCCCAGGCACGAGCGGAACCGCTAGTAGAGTTGATAAGGTAGGCAATACGGGCTCTTTCTGAGGCGTAGGTGAGGGGCTGTTGTTCAAACACTAACGAGCATTGAGTCAAAAAAATCGCCACAGGTTCCCATGTTCCCGTCATAGCGCTCTGGAGCAGGAACAAAAGGCTCTCTGATCTGGGCTGAAGGGGTAGTAAGGGCAGACACTTGATTGGTGAGTAATTTAACCTGATTAAGCAGCACCTGACTGTCCTCAGCAATCGTCTTAAACAGGGTATCATGTTGGCCAAGTAGAATGCCCTGATTGGCTATGGCAGTCCAAATTTGAGTGCACTCTGGGGTGGTATCCGAGCTACTGTCTGCTGGGTTCATGTTGGTCAGATCATACTGTTATGATTTAACTGGATAGAACCCAAATGCAGACAAGTACACCAAGCCAGAGAAGTTTTAACAGGTTTATTATAATGTTCAATAGTCCAGATTTCCAATAAATGGGGAAGAGCAAGTCCAGGTTACAGGGAGGGTACAGATCCAGGTCAGGGCAGGTGTGGTACCGTAATGTCCTAGTGTCCGTGGTGAGTCCAAAGGAGAGGCCCGATAGTGGAGAGCAGGATGGTGGTGGCAGGAGTGAAGCGGAGGCAGGAGTCAGGTTCCAAATATCTGTGGCACAGGAGAAAAAGTAAATAAACAGTCCAAAAAACACAAGAGCGAAAACAGACCGGTTGAGTCGGCAGCGAGACTAACATGGTTGTCTTGACTATGATCTGACGATGAGTGGAAAGTTTGACCGGGTCTTAAAGGCTGAGGTGATTATGGTGAATGAGCTGCAGCTGGAACCCTGACTCCCGCACACCAGACTTCACTCCTGCAATCAAGGACAGACAGAGGGGAGGGAGAGAGCAGAGAGAGAGCTACCTAGCAGCAGTAGGCCTAACACTCCCTCCCTTCCATCCTCCCTTCCATCCTCCCTCCCTCCCTCCCTCCCTCCCTGACATCCCGTTTGGGTGAGGAACTCTGCCAGCAGGGTAGTCCAAAGTTGCGTCCCAAATGGCACCCTATTCCCTATATAGTGCACTACTTTTGACTAGGGCCCATACTACTATTGGCTCTGGTCAATAGTAGTGCACTGTAGAGAAAAGGGTGCCAATTGGGACACACCCCAAGATCATTATACTGTTGCTTTGCCAGGGGGTCCTGCTATGTAATTACCCAACACACACACACACACACACACACACACACACACACACACCATATTTCTATTTTCAATTGACATGCATCCATAGAGATACAGGGAGACATACAGTCATGACTGAAATTATTGGCACCCTTGATAAAGATGAGTCCTTTGTGGCTCAGTTGGTAGAGCATGGTGTCTGCAATGCCAAGGTTGTGGGTTCGATTCCCACGGGGGACCAGTATGTAAATGTATGCAAACTATTGTAAGTCAATCTGGGTAAGAGTGCGCTAAAATATAAAAAGACTGTATAATACAAATACTGAACTATATTGTATGCAAATACATTTTATACTAATACAATTGCTCAGAGAAATAGAAATAGATTTTGTTTAACAAGTAATACTTTGTTTTCCTAAAAAGATAGGGTTAAAAGTTATTGGCACCCCTGTTTTCAATATTTCGACACCCTCCTTGCGAGGATAACGGCATTTAGACTTTTTCTAAAAGTGCCTCTATGCCACTACACAAATGCGATGATATGCATGCAATTATATTTTTTTCTCATGCGTTACGGTACCTCAGAGCTCCCCAGGTCATCCCTCTCTCACACTCACTTTTTGTTCCGGCACCTCCTGATTTACAAATTAAGCACTGATTATAAGGTATTGAATACAGGGGTGCCAATAATTTTGACCGCTATCTTTTTGAGAAAAAAGTATTACTTGTTAAACAAAATCACTTTCTCTGGGCAATTGTATTATTATAAAAAAATATAATAATAAAATAAAAAAATGAAAACAATGTAGCTCAGTATTTGTATTATTTATTTATACATTCTTTTTTGCTCATCTTTATCAATGGTACCCATAATTTTTGACCTGATTGTGTACAATGTTTTATACACTGTACAATCACTCACTGTATGCACAGTGCACTATGGACAAACAAACAATAGCACATATTTTACAGATATACTGTACTAACACATATACTGTATTAAAGCTGCAATATGTAACTTTTTGGGCAACCTGACCAAATTCACATAGAAATGTTAGTTATAGAATGGTCATTCTCATTGAAAGCAAGTCTAAGAAGAGGTCGATCTGTTCTATGTGTGCTATTTCTATGCTTCCCTTTCTTAAGTTTAGTTTTTGTGTCTTTTACTTTTGGTTTTGTACAGTAGCTACAAACCACTGAAAATACAATATTTTTGGTTATGGAAAATACATTACACAGCGGTTTAGATGGTACAATGATTCTCTACACTATACTTGCTTGAATTCTCTACACTAACTATTAGAATTTCCAGCACACAGCTTTGACCTACTACAGGAGCGATGTTGGTCTATTGTACTTCAAACATCGTTTAGCAGGTTGCTTCAGATTGAACCTTCTCAAACAGCCTAATTCATTCTCTTATAGGTGCTCCCGCAATAATGTGATTTGTACCGCATACAGGTTAAAGTATTGGACTCTACATACACCACACTAAACCATTCCACTACCCTTTTTATTATATGAAAGCAAGCTTTGCTTTTATACTTAAAAGACCATAATGCTTGATTGAGCGAGCTGTGATGTCTTGTAGGAATGTAGTGCCTGCCTGTATTTCCTTAAACCTTTTTTTTAGCAAAACATGCAATTGAGAAAAAATATATTTCATAACATATTTTTTGGGTCATTAGGTGCCCAACATAACAGGTGGTGGTGTGTTGTACACAGTCACTCAAATATAGAGGTCTATAGAGCCTACCTCCATTCTTGATTTCTGTAACCGTTAGCTTACCTGTGCAATATTGACATAAGCTCAGAAACCCTTGTTTTGCAAACATGGTCCTGTTTTATCAATTGCTGTGCTGATCAATGGGCAGTTAGTTACCTCTATCAAATGAATATGTAGCTTAAAGTTGTGTGTATTTGTATTTATTTTTGCTATAAAGATGGTGACGCTACAATAATACACATTTACAATAGGCCAATATCTAACAATGTAAAGTGCATTCAGAAGTATTCAGACCCCTTGACGTATTCCACGTTGTATTACGTTACAGCCTTATTCTAAAATTGATTAAATTGTTTTCCTCATCTACACACAATACCCCATAATGACAAAGTAAAAACAGTGTATTTTTATTTTTTTGCATATTTATTCAAAATAAAAAACTGAAATAACACATTTACATAAGTACACAGACCCTTTACTCAGTACTTTGTAGAAGCACCTTTGGCAACGATTACAGCCTCGATTCTTCTTGGGTATGACCCTACAAGCATGGCACACCTGTATTTGGGGAGTTTCTCCCATTCTTCTCTACAGATCCTCTCAAGTTCTGTCAGGTTGGATGGGGAGCATCACTGCACAGCTATTTTCAGGTCTCCAAAGATGTTCGATCAGGTTCAAGTCCTGGCTCTGGCTGGGCCACTCAAGGTCATTCGGAGACTTATCCCGAAGCCACTCCTGCGTTGTCTTGGCTGCGTGCTTAGGGTTGCTGTCCTTTTGGAAGGTGAACTTTCACCCCAGTCTGAGGTCCTGAGCGCTCTGGAGCAAGTTTTCATCAAGGATCTCTCTGTACTTTGCGCCGTTCATCTTTCCCTCGATCCTGACTAGTCTCCCAGTCCCTGCCGCTGAAAAACATCCCCACACCATGATGCTGCCACCACCATGCTTCACTGTAGGGATGGTGCAAGGTTTCCTCCAGATGTGACACTTGGCATTCAGGCCAAAGAGTTCAATCTTGGTTTCATCAGACCAGAAAATCTTATTTCTCATGGTCTGAGTGTCCTTTAGGTGCCTTTTGGAAAACTCCAAGCGGGCTGTCCTGTGCATTTTACTGAGGAGTGGCTTCCGTCTGGCCACTCTACCATAAAGGCCTGATTCGTGGAGGGCTGCAGAGATGGTTGTTCTTCTGGAAGGTTCTCCCATCTCCACAGAGGAACTCTGGAGCTTTGTCAGAGTGACCATCGGGTTCTTGGTCACCTGACTGACCAAGGCCCTTCTCCCCTGATTGCTCAGTTTGGCCGGGAGGCCAGCTCTAGGAAGAGTCTTGGTATTCCAAACTTCTTCCATTTAAGAATGATGGAGGCCACTGTGCTGCAGACATTTTTTGGTACCCTTCCCCATATATGTGCCTCGACACAATCCTGTCTCTGCGCTCTACGGACAATTCCTTCGACCTCATGGCATGGTTTTTGCTCAGACATGCACTGTCAACTGTGGGACCTTATATAGATAGGTGTGTGCCTTTCCAAATCATGTCCAATCAATTTATTTGACCACAGGTGGACTCCAATCAAGTTGTTGGAACATCTCAAAGATGATCAATGGAAACAGTCTCATAGCAAGGGTCTGACTACTTATGTAAATAAGTATTTATACGTTTGCAAAAATGTCTAAAAACCAGTTGTTTTGCTTTGTCATTATGGGGTATTGTGTGTAGATTGATGAGGATTCTTATTTTTTAAATCCATTTTAGAATAAGGCTGTAATGTAACAACATGTGGAAAAAGTTAAGGGGTCTGAATGCTTTCTGAATGCACAGTAATTTATTGTCCAGGGCCCGGTTTCCCAAAAGCATCTTAAGGCTAAGTTCATCATTAGGACCTTAGTAGGCGCATCGTTAAATCTCAGAGCTGTTTCCCAAAACCATCGTTACTATTCTCATCAACTGGGCTGTAGTGTAGGTTGAGAGCTGTCCACATCACCAACAAACTATCATGGTCCAAACACACCAAGACAGTCGTGAAGAGGGCACGACAAAGCCTATTCCCCCTCAGGAGACTGAAAATATTTGGCATGGGTCCTCAGATCCTCAAAAAGTTATACAGCTGCACCATCGAGAGCACCTGACTGGTTGTATCACCGCCTGGTATGGCAACTGCTCGGCCTCCGACCGCAAGGCACTACAGAGGGTAGTGCGTACGGCCCAGTACATCACTGGGGCCAAGCTTCCTGCTATCCAGGACCTCTATACCAGGCAGTGTCAGAGGAAGGCCCTAAGTCTAGGTACAGGAGCGCCAAGTCTAGGTCCAAAAGGCTTCTCAACAGCTTCTACCCCCAAGCCATAAGACTCCTGAACAGCTAATCATGGCTACCCGGACTATTTGCATTGCCCACCCCACCCCACCCCATCCCCCTCTTTTACGCTGCTGCTACTCTGTTTATTATTTATGCATAGCCACTTTAACTCTACCCACATGTACATATTACTTCAATTACATTGACTAACCGGTGCCCCCGCACATTGACTCTGTACCGGTACCCCCTGTATATAGCCTCCCTACTGTTATTTTATTTTACTGCTGCTCTTTTATTCTTTGCTCTTTGTTTTATTTTTTACTTATCTATTTTTTACTTTTCTTAAAAATTGCATTGTTGATTAAGGGCTTGTAAATAAGCATTTCACTGTAATGTCTACACCTGTTGTGTTCGGCGCATCTGGCGAGAGAGATTTACATGGTTATCAAAACGTCACGCCAGGGTAAGCCTACACGAAACACAGCCCTTATTGTAAGTGTTTCTAAAATCCCCTATGGAAAAATGGTTGGAAAACAATTGGAACCATATCCCTGTTAGACGATTTTATGGGTATTATGACACCTCCACTGTGGGACTCTATAGCTAACTGTTTCATAGCAAGACAATTTGTTTTTTTCAGCTACAGTTTATGTGGTAAGAGGCTGGTCTTGGTTGAGGAAATGTAGGCTAGCTAGCAGTGTTTGTGCTGAAACTGACATCTGGCTGCACACGTAGCTATCTAGCCAGTTTGACTGTATCATGCCGGAGTAACACTAGCTAGATGAGCTATTGCCCATTGCATTTTAGTCATTTAGCAGACACTCTTATCCAGAGCGACTTACGGTTAGTGAGTGCATACATCTTCATACTGGCCCCCCTGGCCCCCCGTGGGAATCAAACCCACAACCCTGGCATTGCAAGCGCCATGCTCTACCAACTGAGCTACACAGGGCCACATTGCATGTATTATAAGTTAGTAGTGTGATAGTTTACCAAGGTTTGGTGTTGACTATGAACTTTACTTAGCTAGCTGACTAGGCTTTATGGAAGAATGTAACTTAGCTAACTAGGATATACTGTATTGTCAACATTGAGTTGTGGTGCACAGCTATGGTACAGTCTTGTTGGCTTGTAACTACTGGTTAGTTGGCTAGCTAACTGGCTATAATAGCAGCCAAGGACGTTTGGTAGCTTATTTGTATGTGCTCTGATTTAGTTTATACAGATGACTTCAGCCATATTATTTTAGCTTGCTTCTCAAGGCTTGACATTAACTTTTTTAGCCACTTGTCCTTCGAACAAGTAGGACAAATTTTTTACTTGTCCGAAAGCTGAAGTCACAAAAAAGGTCTGTAACACCATGGGCCAAAAACATGACTGAAAATTGTGTTTTATCAACCACTTCACAAAATAACCTTCATTATTATCACTGGTATTGACAATGGAAGGTTGCTGGTCTCTGATCCCATGTATTATATCTCCTGTCGTTCTATTCTTGAGCAAGGCACTTACCACCCCCCAACACAAAGTAAAATACTGCACTGATAGGCTACTGGGTGTGCAGGCTATTTATCTAACCCTGCTCAAACACACCAGAGTCATCTTATCAAGGTCCTGTTGAACAGCTGATTTTGTATTTATTTTTACAATGTGGTGTGTTCAAGCAGGTCTGGAGCAAAAGCCTGCACACACAGTAGCTCTCCTGGACTCTCCGGGAGGAGGGTTGGCCACCGTGCAACATTACAATTACAACCAAATACTTTTTATGGTTTTATACAATAATTCCCTCATTCAATGAATCAGGCATCAAATGAAGTTGGGCGAGGTAGCTAACTAAGATGGTTATCTATTTGTAAGGTTAAAATATTAAGTGTCCAGGGGAGATCTTGACAGCATAGCAGTTACTTGTCAATTAGGCTATTCTAAGAATATATATTTTTACTTTGTCAGAATTACATGGCCAGTATTGAATAGAGGAGAATCCTAGCCAATGTTGAGTGCATGAGAGATGGTTTTACAACAGGAGTATGCAGCATTGGTTTCACCAACTGCGCACCTGTATCAACTACGTGTTGGCCATTTGTGGTTATACACCAGTGCTGGTGGAAAGTTATTTTAGGACATCGGACATGACAATGACATTAATGCATGCTAAATAGTTAACTAGCGAGATAACCAGCCAAACTACACAATATGTTTTGAATTGGCTATCTAGTTAGCCTATTGTATATCATTATTTTACCTGATGGGCAAATGTCTCTCTCTCTTTCTCCTCTGGCAATGGCCCACTGGCGCACACGCAGGTGATGCACACACCATGACCTTTCCAGGATTGCTGACCAAAAATGTGCTATAACTGGGCAAATAACTCACTAGCAATTACTATCAACAAATGTGCAAACTTGGCTCGCTTTGATCTAAAAAACACATCTTGTGACTACATGATTGAAAGACTGCTTGTGCCGGTCAATGCAGGCCTACAATAATTATACTCAGATGAGCTCTGCAGAGATTGGGAGGACAGTGAGCAAAACATTGCATCCGGAGGACACTTTGATAAAATTCTGCTCCTATTCTGTTCAGAGTAGCCTAAATATCTGATATAGTGATATTTGTGTGATTTGTTTCACTTGCCCATTCGGACATCAAATACAAATATTTTCTAATATGAATCTATAATAATCATAATCATAGTGTAAAGGAGCCATCTTCCTGCAATAATGGCTTCTATCCTACAGTATATAATGCTACAGTACATATATATAATTCCCTCCCTGCCCTTGTCCTCAGCTGAGCCTGACCCAGTCTGATTTGTCACTCTCAAACCTGCAATTGTATCCAGGGCCAAATATAGGATGTGGAATGCTAGGGTGGGCTGCGTATGTGTCACACAACAAAGCTTCACACAAGGGTGTTGCCTGCTTTTTAACATCCTCCCCCATAACCTAACCGCCAGGCCCATGTTGTTCGCATGGAAACAGAGCGATTGTGCGCAGTCAGTCCAGCTAGCTAGATCCCCACCCTCTACTTGAGGCCAGATTGCACCTCCCTCCCCTGTCTGATTTAGTCTCTCTCTCTCTTCCCTCCCATCCCTCCTCCACAGTACAGAATGGGCCAGGCCTGCTGTATGCACACCACGCCACCTAACACTCTCATCACCATTCTCCCTCCACAGGCGGCCCAGCAAAGAGGGGGGAGGAGGGCCCCACCCCTGGCCCCCAGTCAATCTACACGTCTTGTCTAGTCTGGCCTCCCACTTCTTCTCCAATTCTGCATCTACTAGTTGTCTAGCTCTGATGCTGGACCCTCATTGGATCAGGACCCATCCTGACTCTGGGTTTTAAAGCAGGAGATAAAATCATGTGAATGGGCAGTTCAAATAATAGTTCCAACCGCCGTGTCTTTGTGAGACGCAGAGTAGGTGAATGGATGATCTCTGCATGTGTGGTTCCCACCGTGAAGCATGGAGGAGGAGGTGTGATGGTATGGGTAGTCTGTGATTTATTTAGAAATTCAAGGCGCACTTAACCAGCATGGCTACCACAGCATTCTGCAGCGATACGCCATCCCATCTGGTTTGGGCTTAGTGCGACTATCATTTGTTTTTCAACAGGACAAAGACCCAACACACCTCCAGGCTGTGTAAGGGCTATTTGACC
The DNA here is from genome assembly GCF_020615455.1 of Coregonus clupeaformis. NCBI lineage: Eukaryota > Metazoa > Chordata > Actinopteri > Salmoniformes > Salmonidae > Coregonus > Coregonus clupeaformis. Next base: position 54,004,232 of record NC_059206.1, read on the forward strand.
AAGAAGGAGAGAGATGGAGTGCTGCATCAGATGACCTGGCCTCCACAATCACCCAACTTCAACCCAATTGAGATGGTTTGGGTTGAGTTGGACCGCAGAGTGAAGGAAAAGCAGTCAACAAGTGCTCAGCATATGTGGGAACTTCAAGACAGTTGGAAAAGCATTCCAGGTGAAGCTGGTTGAGAGAATGCCAAGAGTGTGCAAAGCTGTCATCAAGGCAAAGGGTGGCTACTTTGAAGAATCTTAAATATAAAATATATTTAGATTTGTTTAACACTTTTTGGGTTACTACATGATTCCATATGTGCCATTTCATAGTTTTGATGTCTTCACTATTATTCTACAATGTAGAAAATAGTAAAAATAAAGAAAAATCCTTGAATGAGTAGGTGTGTCCAAACTTTTGACTGGTACTGTATATCTAACCTGTGTTTGTACATTCTGATACAGTAATCTCATGCTGTTTTTCTGTCAGAAAAATCTTTCACCTGTCATTCCACAAAGTGGTATAATAAGAATATCATTGGAATTCTATTCATGTTTTTAATACCTGAGGTTTAAATTAAAAGGCAACAACAAAAATAAACAACAAAATCATTGTGGGAAACCATGCAACCTTTTAATAGCATTTGATTGATACATTTCAGTTACAACCCACTGCGCACAAACTGGTTGAATCAAAGTTAAACATACTGCAAAGTAGAATCTACGTGGAAAATACATTGGATTTGAAAAAAAGTTGTTTTGAGGGTGAAATTTCAACCAAATGATTTTGTTATTATGGTATCCAAATTTCAACATCGACAAACGTTGTATAAAATGTGTTGAATGTGTACCTTTTAAACAACGTCAGATCTTCAATGTTATCCACTATCAGAAAAAAACAATAGGCTGGAGAATTTATCTATCTACAGCTACCCTTTGGTATCCCATCTAGGGTTTTAACCAATGATTTATATATACCGTAAAACATCAATTAAACGCCTAGTCTCAAATACCCACCTGTCCCTTTTAATAGCCGGGCAACAGCACACATTTCAGCAAATAAACGCTTGTTTCAAATAAACACTGGGTCTAAATGAATTGTTTACGAGGTTAACATGAATTACCATGAATTGTTTACGAGGTTTAATGTTACATTTGTTACATTAAATAATTCAGTAATGACTCCAAAAAATTAAGTCAATCATCAGTTAACACATTAGTGCAGGAATGAAGAAATTGATTAAAATGCTGGAATTAAACAACTATGCAAATGAGCAAAAGCTGTGTGCAGTAAATAGACGCCTGGCTCAAATAGAAGCCTGTCTCTAATAAGCACCTGTTCTGTTCAGTGATTTAAGTAAATAAACCCCTGGGCTATTAATTGAAGTTTTACGGTACACTAGATGACTGCCAAGGGGCGCTGTTTTGAAGCCACCGCACCTCCATCTTGGCGCTCCCCCACCTTTGTAAAAAAAATATATATTTTGGAAGTTATAGAAATGCATTTGTTAATGTCTACATTTGTTTTTGCCACGTTTATTCAATTACCGACGCCTTAATGCATACTTTTAAATTACATTATGTTACCTAACATAAAAAATGTAAATAAATATAAAAACATTTTCCTTAAAGTATAATTTTTAGAAAGTACTAATCTTGCTGTCCCCACTACAAAAACAAGAATACTTAAATACATCTTATTTTGTCCTTGAAACATTGAATTGAAATACTGTGGAAGATCGCTTCTTCTGGCGAATGCCAATATGGCTGACTGGTGGCTTCAAAGCCACTCATTGGACAATACATAGCATCAGACCCCTTCCCTTTTTCCACATTTTGTTACGTTACAGCCTTATTCTAAAATTGATTAAATATAATATTTTTTTCATCAATCTACACACAATACCCCATAATGACAAAGCAAAAACAGTTTATTAATTTTTTTGCAAATGTATATATAAAAAAAAAAAAAGATACCTTATTTGCATTAGGATTCCGACCCTTTGCTATGAGACGCGAAATTGAGCTCAGGTGCATCCTGTTTCCATTGGTCATCCTTGAGATGTTTCTACAACTTCATTGGAGTCCACCTGTGGTAAATTCAATTGATTGGACATGATTTGTAAAGGCACACACCTGTCAAAATAATGTCTCACAATTGACAGTGTATATCAGAGCAAAACCCAAGCCATGAGGTCAAAGGAATTGTCCGTAGAGCTCTGAGACAGGATTGTGTCGAGGCACAGATCTGGAACATATGCCAGTCTGTACTAACAAAACAGTCTTGTGGCCATGCATCTGCTTCATCCAACCACTTCCACATTGAGCACATCATTGGTACTTCCTGTTTGAGCTTTTGTTAACAGGAAGCAGGAGAATAGAGTCATGGTCAGATTTGCCGAAGGGAGTAAGATAGAGGGCCTTGTATGCGTTTATGTGGGCAGAATAAAAGTGGTCTAGAGTTTTAGCACCCCTAGTGGCACATGAGACGTGTTGGTAGAAGTGAGGTAGGACGGTTTTAAGTCTTCTTGCGTTGAAGTCTCCGCGCCCACTAGAAACGCAGCCTCTGGGTGAGTGGTTTCTTGTTTGTTTATGGCCCCACACAGTTCGTTGAGTGCCAGTGGTGTTGGCTTGGGGAGGGATGTAGACAGCCGTGATAATTGGGGATGAGAACTCTCTAGGTAGATAAAAGGGTCTGCAGCTTACCATGAGAAAGCTTGAGATTTCCTTCACACTTGACGCAGCACACCAGTTCTCCGAAGCCACTGTACGATCCTGCCGTTGCATGGAGAATCCACTGAGTTCTACGTGCATAGCGTCATCATCCAGCCACATTTCAGTAAGACATTGTCATGTCTACTCGCGCTCGATGTCGCCGGTTTACTAACGGCCGGTCCTGGCAACCCATCATTACGCACACCTGGCAACCCCCATTATCTAGCACTCTCTAGCATCACTCTTCAGGCAGTATTGGTTCTGTGTTCATGTGCAGTGTCTTCTCTTCTTTTGTACCGCTCTATGTTCTTTATTATTAAACACAAACTGCACCTGCTTCCTGACTCCCAGCGCCATTGTTACAGAATACTGCCTCAACAAATGGAAGCAGCAGGGAATCAAGACACGTCACATCCTGATCTGTTTCACCTGTCTTTGTGATTGTCTCCACTCCCCTCCAGGTGTCGCCCATCTTCCCCATTATCTCCAGTGTACAGTGGCTTGCGAAAGTATTCACCCCCCTTGGCATTTTTCCTATTTTGTTGACTTACAACCTGGAATTAAAATTGATTTTTGTGGGGTTTGTATCATTTGATTTACACAACATGCCTACCACTTTGAAGATACTAAATATCACTCCTCCACCGGGCTGACTCCCTTCCAGTGTGTTCTGGGTTATCAGCCAGCCCTGGCTCCTTGGACCCTGAGCCAGACTTAAGGTCATGTGGTGGACGAGTAGTTCAGGCGCGCAGAAGAGGTTTGGAACGATGCCAACGTGAGGCTCCAGCGCGCCGTCCACCACCAGAAGGAGCAGGTGGCTCGCCACCGCAGTGAACCTCCCACTCCGCCTGCCCTGTAAGAAGCGGAGACCCCGGTTCGTGGGGCTGTTCAAGGTTTTCCCGGAGGGTCAACGAGGTAACATATAGATTATAGCTCCCCACTAACTACCGGCTCTCACCCTCTTTTCATGTTTCCCTCCTCAGGCCGGTGCTTCCTGGTCCCCTGGCTGAAGCCGTCCCCCACGACACCCCTCCGCCTCCCCTGGACATCGAGGGAAGCCCCAACTATGCCGTCAGATCCCTCCTGGACTCCCGACGTCGGTGGGGTCGGCTCCAGTACCTGGTGGACTGGGAGGGGTACGGTCCAGAGGAGCGATGTTGGGTTCCGGTGGATGACATTCTAGATCCCAACATCATCCGAGATTTCCACCTTCGCCGTCCTGACAGGCCCGCTCCTCGACATCGGGGCCATCCCCCTGGCCGGGGTCGTCCTGCGGCTGGCGATCCAGCCGGTCCTGGCAACCCATCATTATGCACACCTGGCAACCCTCATTACGCACACCTGCGCCCCATCATTAGACACACCTGGACTTCACCACAACTGTGATTACTCCCTCTTTATCTAGCACTCCTTCGCATCACTCTTCAGGCAGTATTGGTTCTGTGTTCATGTCCAGACGCTTCTCTTGTTTTGTACCGCTCTATGTTCTTTATTATTAAAATCACCAACTGCACCTGCTTCCTGACCCCCAGCGTCATTGTTACAGACATATAATATTGCAGCTTTTCAAGTCTCTCTGATGGGAGACTCGAACGAAGCTCATCCATCTTATTCTCGAGTGACTGGACATTTGCCAATAGAATGGAGGGGAGCACTGTTCGGTTTTTTCTTCGACTCAATTTCACCAGGACTCAATTTCACCAGGACTGGTGGTCATATGTGACTCGTTTCAGGAACTAGGCATATGTCGCAAGTCACGACTTCACAAGAGAAGCATTTGAACGTTTATTATTTAAAAAAAATTTGAAATTATTTTTTGGGGCAGAAATACCTTCTGGAACATTTGAACTTTAATGTGCCTTAATAACAAGCTTGTGTGCCATCTGTAAATATTGTGACGTCACGAGAGGCTACACAGCTTTCAGCGGGATTGCTCAAGTAGTGCAAGGAGACAAGGTTCAAACAAAACAAGGATTTTATTATAGGTCTTGGGAAATTAACGAAAATATAACAAAATTCTGTTCTCTTGTGGCTCTTTAAGGGTTAACAGTTCAGGGATGTCTCTTCCACATCCAAAATCATAATTCTCACTCGCTCAGATAACTTTTCCCCAGCCTTACTGTAGTCCACGTTGCAGCTAGTGGCCAACCCAGCAAAAAGTCCTTCCAAATGTCTCTCACGTATTTCCACAGGTGCATATATCCAAAGGTGAGTATTTCCCAAAGGTAAGTATCTCCAAATCCTTATATTCCTCATGGAAGTGGACGTGCAGCACTCTTGTCCTCCAGAGAGCCCAGGTTGGAGACTGTGTCTCTTCCCTTCCCAAACCTTCAGCTCATCAGCTCCTCATTTGTTTCAGCTGCGTGGGAAGATTGGCCATAGAGGGGTGGAGTTCCCGACCATACCAGCAGATGGAGCCATAGCTGTCTGGGTTTGCAGCCACCTCAGGGGGATGTAACGTCCCTCCAGGACACAGCCTCACGTGACATCACAATATGAATAAAGTTGTTAAATTATGGGCCTAGTTGGTTTAGCCACAGGAAAAAGACAGGAACCTTCCCGCTAGCCATGATAGGCTGAGATAATGAATGGGCTGGACATGCCGAGAGATGAGTTTCGGATTGGTCAGTGGGAAAAGGTTGTGACGGACTACTTTCAGGAGGACGACGGTACCATGCTGACTCTTTCTGACTCTGAAAATGAATCAGACAATGAGGAAATCCCTGATTTAGTTTAAAACATTTTCATTGAAGAAGACATTGTAGAGTCTTCTGATGACAGTGATGGGGAAGAAACGGCGATCGTTGTCACGGAAGAAGTTGACCGAGTTTTGAAATCAGTGGAATGGCTGGTAGAAGCAGAGTATGATAAGGAGATGAATACAATTCTGGCGTTTGATTACAAATGCAGAGGGAGTCGAAAAGAGAACACTGTTATAATCTGAAGACAGGTGTTTTATGCATCTTCAAACTAAGGGCAACCATGGCATCCGTGACAGAGAGGGAGAAATATCTGATGATTCTTATGGCATTGCACACAGTCAGTGTGAACCAGAGTGACTTGACACAACGGGCCAAGCAAGCTATACAAACAAAACAGAAATGACACAGGATGTGTTATTTAATGAAAGGGGTTGTAGTCTGCCATAAAGCGTTCATCCATGTATACGGGTAAGAGTCTAGCTACAGTTTCAGATATTATACGTTTCTAATTTTGTCAGAAAGTTGTTTTCATTGCAAGTTTATTGTTTAGCTAGCTAGATGTCTAAACAAAAGACCCCAAGTTAAAGTGTACTGTTAGCTAGCTAGCTGACATTAGATGGCTGGCTCACTAGCTAACATTACGTTTATGATCTGTGTAGTAATATTATCTCAGCAAGCCATTTGCATGGCTTGTTATAACCTAATGTTAGCTAGCTAACATATAACCTATTTGGTTAACTTTAGCTAGCTATGACAATCGGTTTGTATTGCTAGTACTCTATGGATTGGGATTATGGTTCATTGTTTAGCTAGCTAGATGTCTAAACAAAAGACCCCAAGTTAAAGCGTACTGTTAGCTAGCTAGCAGACGTTAGATGGCTGGCTCACTAGCTAACATTACGTTTATGATCTGTGTAGTAATATTATCTCAACAAGCCATTTGAATTGCTAGTTATAGTCTAATGTTAGTTATCTAACTAGCTGATATTGAACCTATTTGGTTAACTTTAGGTAGCTATTACAATCGGTTTGTATTGCTAGTACTTTATGGATTGGGATTATGGTTCATTGTTTAGCTAGCTACATGTCTAAACAAAAGACTCGACTTCACCAGAGGATTACATGACCCATTAAGTTAGCCAGGTGTGTCTGAAGGTGATTACGGCTATCTATTGTATAATAATGCTAAAATATTTGTGTCTGGAATTTGTCTTTCAGCATCAGTAGAACACACCTGACTCTCTTCCACCAGTCAACAAGTCAACTACTTGATTGATGAAGGCATGTCATCCAGCAAAGGCAGCAGCACAGTCATCAACTACATGCACCATTTCTTCACCAACTACGGAGTAGGGGAAACACGTGTGGACCTGATTTGTGACAACTGCAGTGGCCAAAACAAGAACAAGTTTGTGCTCTGGTATTGTGCCTGGCGGACCATGCACAATCTCCACCACAGTCTGGACCTTCACTTCCTGATCACAGGCCACACCAAGTTTGCCCCCCGACTGGTGCTTCGGCCTCATCAAGCAGCACTTCAGAAATACCAGAGTGAGCACTTTGTCCGAGATTGCATGTGTTGTGATGGACAGCACTGTGACGGGTCAACATTCCACAGCTGGTTTGACTGGAGGATGGTACGGTGCTGGTGGAAAGCTATGGCTGGCAACAACACCTGACTCCATACTTCAGGCCGCTGCCACAGATCAAGCAGTACCAGCACTTCAGGTGAATATCATTTTCATTGCATTGTATGAGGTTATTCTTCTTATGTAAACTTGGGAGGTGAATTGATGTTATGCAAGGTTGTAATGTCTTCTCAATTTCTTTTTTTCCCAGTTTTACAGCTTCGATACTCTGGAGCCTGGTGTTGTTGTCCCCAAGGAGCGTTCGGACTCAGTCGGGACCAGGTTTCAGCTGCTGCACAACGCTGACATCCTTCCTCCCATAGATGGTCTGCTTGTAGAGGTACCACCTGGACTGGACACAGCTAGACAAACTTATCTTCAGGATCAGGACGTTTTGTGATGAAGAGGCTATGGACATCACATGCCCTGCACCAAAGTCAAGGGCAGGACAGAAACAGGCTCTCCGAATATAGATTCCCTTGTTCATGCATGGTTCGGACGGACCAGTTCATCACTGGGGGCAAGTTCCCAGTCATCAGCACTATCTGCAGTGCCTCTATGGACATTCACATGACTCTCTCCTAACACACATACGTTGCTGCTACTATTTATTTTTTATCCTGCTGCTCAGCCACTTTACCCCTGATTGTATGCATATAACTACCTCATCTATCACCAGTATCACTGCTATTGTTATTGTACATACTGTATATTATTTTGTTATTTCTCTACTGGCATTGACACTTGTTCTTTTTTTCTTTATATTGACACTATTTTTGATATCGCTACTATGCAAGTAACCATTTCGCTGTACTGTTTACACCTTCTGTAGAGACCCATTCACTTAGCAATATGTGGCTGGGGGTTATAGCATTTCTTTCACATGACCAATCAATTTAGACAAGTGTGTCTGGATAAGCGCCATCTAATATTTATAAAATATTTGTATCTGGACACTTTCTGTTTACCTGAAATTATTCCTTATTGTAGGCTACTACTTTTACCACTTTTAGTCTTAACCTTTTCACACGTACCAATAAACAGGTGTGATCATTCTACAGTGGTCACTGCAGCATACGATCAAACCGGTTTGCTTAGAACGCTTATTTAGAACGTCCAATTTCGATTGATGCAACAGTCAGTATTTGAGCTAGCCAGTGTTTTTTTTCACATAAACATTTAGCACAAACACAATCCTTACAAAGTTATGTCGGCCTTGCATTAAAGAATATAATTAGTTAAAGAAAATTGTGATAAATAAAAAAGTATACCAGTTTAATTTAAGGCCCAAAGGATTGACAGCCGTCCCATATAGATTGCAAAATACTTGGGAAGAGATTTTTGACGTACCGATTCCATGGCATAGTGTTTGTGAATTGATACGCAAAACGACACCGGATTCAAAACTTAGAATTTTTCACTTTAAATTATTATATAAAATTATTGCTACCAAAAGAATGTTATTTATATGGGGGATACAATCTTCCCAGCTCTGCAGATTTTGCTGCGAAGAGACAGAATCATTAGATAATTTGTTTTGGTACTGTCCATTTGTAGCTTGTTTTTGGACACAGGTCCAGGAATGGCTAAAGGATTGCAATATTTACCTGGAGCTAACCCTGCAGATAGCACTACTGGGTGATCTGAAAATTCATAGTCAATCGATCAATAATATAATAATACTTTTAGCAAAAATGTTTATTTTCAATTTACGATCTGTAGAAACAATGAGAATAGAAAGGTTCAGAACTTTTGTAAAACATCACAGTACAGTTGAAAAATATATGGCGAATAGAAATCCAATATGGATGGTGTTAAGAGTACATACATACGTATTTAGCAGACGCCTTATCAGACGACTTACAGTTAGAGTGGAATGAACCCACAACCCTGGCGTTGAAACGCCAGTCTATACCCTGGACGAGAATTAAGAACGCCATAGATGGGAGGTGTTGAATGGAGCTGAAGGATGGGACTAATAACAACTAACAACAACAAGATAACTAATGTAAAGCATACTGTGTCCATAATAAGTATATAGGTTATAGGTTAAGAGCTTTTGTGAAAAAGCACAGTTAGAAAAATATGGCAAACCAGATGGACATCATGAAAATGATCGGAGGAAGTTCAGGAGTAAAAACAAACAAAATATAATTATTGTAGAATTTGACTGTGTGCATAAAATGTATATAGTATGTATGGGCTGGAAGTAGAGGCCTAAGCGTTGTTGTTCACTAGTCTACTCCAATTGGGGAAGGGGTGGTGGGGTTGGAAAGTAATGATGGGAAATATAATTTTTTAAAGGATATGTGTGTGTATGGATGTATGTATATATGTATGTATATACATATATATTTGCGAGAAAAAAAAACATATGGGGGATTGGAAGTGATGCAGACAATTACATTGATGGAAGTTACAATCTATCTGAAATATTAAAGCTGATCTAATCCCCCCCCAAAAAATATAAATAAATAACTTATGTCCTGAATGTGTCACGATCGTTGAGAGACGGGTCAGACCAAGGTGCAGCGTGGTATGCGTACATGTTTATTAAGACGAATAAACACTTGACAAAATAACGAAAACGTGACGTCCTATGGGCTATACACACAGCAAGCCTAACAGGAACACAAACAAGATCCCACAACTAAGGTAGGCAACCAGGCTACCTAAGTATGATCCCCAATCAGAGACAACGAGCGACAGCTGCCTCTGATTGGGAATCACACCCGGCCAAATATAGAAATATAAAACTAGATCTAAACATAGATATACAATCACATAGATCTCCACTGAAACTCACACCCTGACCCAACCAACAAGAGTTTATTTTTGGATGCAATGTTCAGACATTCACAGAAGTAGCAACAGCATACACAATCATCCAAATCGGAAAATGCAGGCTACATTAGTCCTATCGCTAACTGAGGAAAGATTGACGTAACACAAGAAGCCATATTTAGAGAACTCTCGGCTGACAGAAACCACAATATGAATTAGCTAATAGCAATTACTATTTATAATTCATCACATCACGGGTGAGCTCACCATTGATCAAAATAATTGAGTAAAACACTTTCTAGTAATCGAAAGTAATCCGACAATGGGAAGTTTGTGCGTGCCGCCATGTTAGTTTTTTTAGCTTCAATCAAAGATAATAAGAGGAGACAAGATGAGTTTGGTCTGTTTGCAGTATGCATTTTGAAGGGGATGTGTTATCTAGGATCATTCACTTCCCTTCATTCACTTCTAGAAGTTTACTCGAAAGATGAGAGAACCATTCCTTCACCTCAGTATAACATCTTTGGTCTGACAGATGTTTACGTGACACCCAGAATGCATTGTATAATGTCTACAAACATGGCGCCACACATAGCTCGCAAATAGCTTAGCATTAGCTCATTATAATCAGTGCAACCTTCAAAAAAGTATTTTACACACATCATAGGTGTCCATTACAATCTATGCAATAATCGTAATGCATTAGCTGTCACCAAAACGTGAATAAAACTGTAAATGCCAGCCAGAAAATGTGTCAGTTCGTGCAAGACTGCGGAAATGTCTGCAAACTTGATCTGTGGAAACACTAGGGAAACACTGGGCTCTCCCGAAGAGAGAAGTTTGTCCGGCTCAGTAAAGCCTCAAACATAAATTGTCCGCAACACTGAAATGGGCTACTTCTATCTATGTGAATTAATGAGGAGGCGGAACCCACCTCAATTCAAAAAGTTGTTAGAAAATGATTCAAAATTGACAAGTTGAAACAGCCTATAGATAATTAGCAGGCAGCATGTGTTAACTGTCCTGTTGCGCAACAATCACATTTTGGAACAGTGAGTGCATTCTGACATCACGTGCATAAAACAACTCATGCTGGGGCGACCGTTTCAGATATTTGGAACTCACGTGTGAAAAGGTTAATCTTTACCACACTACATGACCTTTAGCACATGACCTCACATGTGAATCCTTAAAGAGATGGGTGGGGCTAAGGCTTAAGAGGGTGTGAACAATGCTGAATGGGTGTATACAAAAGAGCTCTCCAGTAGGTGTACCAAAACATTCAACGGCCATTTTCTCAAAAAGTGGGGTCACAAGTTTATCAACTTTCAAAGCAGAATTACTTTCCAATTGTTCCTCACATATGTGATAATAGTATGAACTTCTGTACAACAAAGTAAAGATAAATACGATAAAAGTCACTATATAGCAAAGTTTGGTTGGAACTCGTAAGACGTCGCCCTTCTCCGTCGGTGCCATCTTGCCCACAGTTGGGTCCGAAATTATTGACACCCTTGATAAAGATTAGTAAAAATGACAGTATAAATAAATAATTCAAATACTGAGCTATGTTGTACACTCAAGAAAAATTGGGAAATTATATTATTTTATACTTATACAATTGCTCAGAGAAAGAGATTTTGTTTAACAAGTACATTTACTACAAGATCCACTTGCGACCAAGTTTCAGCCTCCTGGCAGAGGCAAAAATATCCTGGTACTGGGTAAAGTTCAGGATGCCGTGGTCCTTAACAAGGTCCCCACAACCAGCCGAAGCAAAATAGCCCCATAACATCAAACGTCACTTGGATTGGAACCAGGACTTTGGTCAGATGACATGAAAATAAAGCTCTTTGGCCACGCACACCAGTGATGGGTATGGTGTTGAAATGAGAATGCATGATGAGCAGAACATAATATAAATTTTGACCCCTACATATTTGTATAAAATATATATTGCTCGTTAAACTAAATCTCTTTCTCTGAGCAATTGTATTAGTATAAAATATAATTTCCCAATTTTGTAGCATACAGTATAGCTCAGTATTTGAATTATTTATTTTATACAGTCATTTTTGCTCATCTTTATCAAGGGGGTCAATAATTTCGGACCCCACTGTATTCTGCTTGGAAAGTTCCATCTATACCACTGACTTTAATTCCAGTTTGTCTACAAATTATTAATTGTTATGTTGGATTCAAGTCTCCATCTCAACCAAAAATCTAAGTTAAAGAATAGGACTAAATCAAATTTAGTGCATAAATAAAGTTTACAAATTATATGTTGGATTCACATAGTATATGTTGGATTCACGTCTCCTACTTAACCAAAAATAAAAGTAAAATCATTGTTTTAAGCCAGAGATGGAACAATCCAAGCAGTAGATACATATCCTTTAAATGTTGATATTTGGTTGAGTTCAATATTACTTTTGTAACACAGTAAATAGCCTAAAGTTAAAGTTATCTTACAAACTAATGTAATATTCAACCTTAAAATGAAGAACTCATCCATGGCCACATTTTGTGGTTACTTTAACTATAAATGTGTCACGCCTACTCCCGCTCCGGCGCTCAACGTCGCCGGTCTACTAACCACCGGCCCTGGCAATCTTCATTACACACACCTGCTCCCCATCATTACGCACACCTGGACTTCATCATCACCTTGATCACTTTCCCTTTATTTAGCCCTCATAGCCTCAGTCCTCAGGCAGTATTGGTTTGTTTTCATTCACGGTCTGTAGGCTTCTCATGTTTTGCTTATCTGTATTCTTCATGATTAAACTCACCTTCTGCACCTGCTTCCTGACTCGTATATGTGACAGAATCCTGCCTCACAAATAATGGAAGCAGCAGAAGATAAAGACATCTCCCAGATGGTCGGTGAACAGGGACACCTACTCCGTCAACATCACGATCAGCTGGCGCAACTGGGTGCGGCTATGGATGAGGTCCTCCGCATCCTCCACTATCTCGACACCCCCCGAGAGGATTCACCTACAACTAGCGGAGGGCCTTTTACCTCAAGTCGTACCATCGAGCCCCAGCCTACCCAGCAGTCTGCCCAGGGAGGTGATGGCCAACTGTTCCTCACAGAGAAGTATGACGGGACTCCATCCAAATGCCATGGCTTCCTACTCTAGTGCTCCCTCTATTTCGCCCATCAGGCGGCAGCCCCCACCACCGAGAGGTCCAAGGTTGCCACGGTCATTTCCCTACTGACTGGGCAGGCGTTAGAGTGGGCTACAGCCATCTGGGAGAGAGGAGAGAGAGTTGGGTTCCTATGAGAGGTTCATGGCTCTGTTCAGGGAGGTCGTCGACCATCCACCGGAGGGCAGAGAGGGAGGTGAACGACTATTACAACTCCGGCAGGGTGCCCAGACTGCTGCAGTGTACGCCCTCACCTTCTGGACCATGGCAGCCTCCAGCAGATGGAACGAACCGGCGCTCTGCACCCTATTCCGTAGAGGACTGTGCGAGGAGGTCCAGACGTTGTTGGCGTGACAGGACGACAACCTTTCCTTGGACGCGCTCATCGTGATGGCCATCCATCTGGACAACCTCTTTCAGGACCGCCCAATCTTCAAGGAAAATAAATTAAAAGGGAAGCGTGTTGCTCTTGTTGTCGATAAACTGTATATTGACAACCAAATGTTCTGCGACACAGACTACTCAATGGCTATTCTTAAAGTTCTAATATAGAGTCAAATAATGGAACACCCAATACTAGCCATGGTAGGGATTGTAATAATAAAGCACATTTATTTATAGTATTCTATAAAGGGATAAGACGGTATTACAAGAAAAGAAAACAAGCAAAATAATACATCTTCAAATACAACTAATTAGAACACAAGTACTCAATCAACATTGAGACTTTTAAGCAGGTCAACATTCACAAGGCCGCAGGGCCAGACGGATTACCAGGACGTGTACTCCGATCATGTGCTGACCAACTGGCAAGTGTCTTCACTGACATTTTCAATATGTCCCTGACTGAGTCTGTAATACCAACATGTTTCAAGCAGACCACCATAGTCCCTGTGCCCAAGGACACTAAGATAACCTGCCTAAATGACTACCGACCCGTAGCACTCACGTCTGTAGCCATGAAGTGCTTTGAAAGGCTGGTCATGGCTCACATCAACACCATTATCCCAGAAACCCTAGACCCACTCCAATTTGCATACCGCCCCAACAGATCCACAAATGATGCAATCTCTATTGCACTCCACACTGCCCTTTCCCACCTGGACAAGAGGAACACCTACGTGAGAATGCTATTCATTAACTACGGCTAAGCGTTCAACACCATAGTGCCCTCAAAGCTCATCACTAAGCTAAGGATCCTGGGACTAAACACCTCCCTCTGCAACTGGATCCTGGACTTCCTGACGGGCCGCCCCCAGGTGGTAAGGGTAGGTAACAACACATCTGCCACGCTGATCCTCAACACGGGGGCCCCTCAGGGGTGCGTGCTCAGTCCCCTCCTGTACTCTCTGTTCTCCCATGACTGCATGGCCAGGCACGACTCCAACACCATCATTAAGTTTGCCGACGACACAACAGTGGTAGGCCTGACCACCGACAACGATGAGACAGCCTATAGGGAGGAAGTCAGAGACCCCCATTCTCATCGACGGGGCTGTAGTGGAACAGGTTGAGACCTTCAAGTTCCTTGGTGTCCACATCACCAACAAACTATCATGGTCCAAATACACCAAGACAGTCGTGAAGAGGGCACGACAAAGCATATTCCCCCTCAGGAGACTGAAAACATTTGGCATTGGTCCTCAGATCCTCAAAAAGTTATACAGCTGCACCATCGAGAGCATCCTGACTGGTTGCATCACCGCCTGGTATGTCAACTGCTCAGCCTCCGACCGCAAGGCACTACAGAGGGTAGTGCGTACGGCCCAGTACATCACTGGGGCCAAGCTTCCTGCCATCCAGGACCTCTATACCAGGCGGTGTCAGAGGAAGGCCCTCAAAATTGTCAAATACTCCAGCCACCCTAGTCATAGACTGTTCTCTCTGCTACCGCATGGCAAGCGGAACCGGAACGCCAAGTCTAGGTCCAAAAGGCTTCTCAACAGCTTCTACCCCCAAGCCATAAAACTCCTGAACAGCTAATCATGGCTACCTGGACAATTAGCACTGCCACCCCCCCACCCCGTCCCGTCCCCCTTTTTTACTCTGCTGCTACTCTGTTTATTATTTATGCATAGTCACTTTAACTCTAGCCACATGTACATATTACCTCAATTACCTCGACTAGCCGGTGCCCCCGCACATTGACTCTGCACCGGTACCCCCCTGTATATAGCCTCCCTATTGTTATTTTATTTTACTGCTGCTCTTTAGTTATTTCCTTAAAAATTTTTTTGCTTAACACTTTTTTTATTTGTTTTACTTTGCGTTGTTGGTTAAGGGCTTGTAAGTAAGCATTTCACTGTAATGTCTACACCTGTTGTATTCGGCGCATGTGGCAAATAACATTTGATTTGATTTTAACATAGTGGAGATAAAAACATACCAAACAGAAGACATAGAATGCACAGTATGTGGGTATGTGTGGATGTATGGTGATGGAAGGTGTGGTGTGCATTTTTGTGTTTGAAAAATGGTGGTGTTAAGTGAGTGAGAAAGGAAATGGTTGCATATTTATTTTTATTTTTATTTCACCTTTATTTAACCAGGTAAGCCAGTTGAGAACAAGTTCTCATTTACAACTGCGACCTGGCCAAGATAAAGCAAAGCAGTGCGATAAAAACAACAACAACACATAGTTACATATGGAATAAACAAAACGTACAGTCAATAACACAGTAGAAAATCTATAAACAGTGTGTGCAAATGTAGTAAGTTATGGAGATAAGGCAATAAATAGGCCATAGTGCAAAATAATTACAATTTAGTATTAACACTGGAGTGATAGATGTGCAGAAGATGATGTGCAATTAGAGATACTGGGGTGCAAATGACAAAATAAATAACAATGTAAATAACAATATGGGGATGAAGTAGTTGGGTGGGCTAATTACAGATGGGCTGTGTACAGGTGCAGTGATCGGTAAGCTGCTCTGACAACTGGCATGGGCAAGTTACAGCGGAGGGTGCAGAGCTGGTGGCCGGGGTAGGGGTAGCCAGGTGGAAAGCATGGTCAGCCGTAGTAAAATACTTATTGAAATTCTCGATTATCGTAGATTTATCGGTAGTGACAGTGTTTACTAGCCTCAGTGCAGTGGGTAGCTGGGAGGAGGTGCTCTTATTCTCCATGGACTTTACAGTGTCCCAAAACCTTTTGGAGTTAGTGCTACAGGATGCTAATTTCTGTTTGAAAAAGCTAGCCTTTGCTTTCCTAACTGATTGTGTATATTGGTTCCTGACTTCCCTGAAAAGTTGCATATTGCGGGGGCTGTTCGATGCTAATGCAGTACGACACAGGATGTTTTTGTGCTGGTCAAGGGCAGTCAAATCTGGGGTGAACCAGGGGCTATATCT
Organism: Coregonus clupeaformis; assembly: GCF_020615455.1. Lineage (NCBI taxonomy): Eukaryota > Metazoa > Chordata > Actinopteri > Salmoniformes > Salmonidae > Coregonus > Coregonus clupeaformis. The sequence goes on from NC_059206.1 coordinate 54,020,553, forward strand.
GTTCTTAGTTCTGAAGTTTTTGAATGGGGCATGCTTATTTAAGATGGAGAGGAAAGCACTTTTGAAGAACATCTAGGCATCCTCTACTGACGGAATGAGGTCAATATCCATCCAGTGTACCCGGGCCAGGTCAATTAGAAAGGCCTGCTCGCTGAAGTGTTTTAGGGAGCGTTTGACAGTGATGAGGGGTGGTCGTTTGACCGCGGACCCATTACAGACGCAGGCAATAAGGCAGTGATCGCTGAGATCCTGGTTGAAGACAGCGGAGGTGTATTCAGAGGGTAAATTAGTCAGTATGATATCTATGAGGGTGCCCATGTTTACGGATTTGGGGTTGTAGCTGGTAGGTTCCTTGATAATTTTTGTGAGATTGAGGGCATCTAGTTTAGATTGTAGGACGGCCAGGGTGTTAATCATATCCCAGTTTAGGTCACCAAGCAGTATGAACTCTGAGGATAGATGGGGGGCAAGCAATTCACATATGGTGTCCAGGGCACAACTGGGGGCTGAGGGGGGTCTGTAGCAAGCGGTAACAGTGAGAGACATATTTCTGGATTTTTAGAAGTAGAAGCTCAAACTGTTTGGGCACAGACAAGGATAGTATGATAGAGCTCTGCAGGCTATCTCTACAGTAGATTGCAACTCCGCCCTCTTTGGCAGTTCTATCTAGACGAAAAATGTTGTAGTTCGGGATGAACATTCCTAAGCCAGGATTCAGACACTGCTAGAACATCAGGGTTGGCAGAGTGTGCGAACGCAGTGAATAACTCAAATTTGGGGAGGGGGCTTCTGATGTTAACATGCAAGAAACCAATGCTTTTACGGTTACAGAAGTCAACAAATGATAGCGCCTGGGGAGTAGGAGTGATCCTGGGGGCTACAGGGCCTGGGTTAACCTCTACATCACCAGAGGAACAGAGTAGGAATAGAATAAGGATATGGCTAAAGGCTTTAAGAACTGGTCTTCTAGTGCGTTGGGTACAGAGAATAAAAGGGGCGGATTTCCGGGCGTTGTAGAATAGATTCAGGGCATTATGTACAGACAAGGATATGGAAGGATATGAGTACAGTGGGGGTACACCTAAGCATTGGGTAATGATGAAAGAGATAGCATCACTGGAGGTACCGATTGAGCTGTTCTCCGCGTGTATGGGGGGTGGGACAAAGGAGCTATCTGAGGCAGGTTGAGCGGGACTTGGGGCTCTACAGTGAAATAGTACAATAATAACTAACCCAAACAGCAATAGGCTAGGCATATTGACATGGGAGAGAGGCATAATGCAATCACAGGTGTTTTCGAGAGGGCTAAGACAACAACTGGTAATGACGATGAAAATTTGGGCTAAACAGGATGGGGAACAGTCAAGCAGGCATCAGCTATGTAGCTAAGTGATCATAAGGTCCAGTGAACAGCAATAGGTAAGTCCGGGAGCAGTTCGTAGGCTGCTTCAGCACAGGTGAGCAGGGTGCACGGCTGTTGATTACGCGTGCTAGCGGGCCGGGGCTAGCAGATGGATCTTCATGGTCGTCGCAACGGGAAGCCTGTTGAAACCACATCAGATGATTACGTCGGCAGACCAGTCGTGATGGATCGGCGGGGCTCCGTGTCGACACTAGGAGGTCCCGTCCGGTTGACAGAGAGGTGGCTAGCCGGGAGATGGGCCTGGCTCGAGGCTAGCTCAAGGCTAACTGGTGCGTCAGGACTATTTACATTTTAGTCATTTAGCAGACGCTCTTATCCAGAGCGACTTATAGTTAGTGAGTGCATACATTTTTCATACAGGCCCCCCGTGGGAAACAAACCCACAACCGTGGCGTTGCAAGCGCCATGCTCTACAAACTGAGCTACAGGGGACAGTGGTGATTAGCCAACAGCAGCCATTCGGTTGCAGCTAACTAGTTGCGATGATCCGGTGTTAAGGTCCAGTGATTCAGTGATTCCGGCAGGAAATCCGATATGCTCTTGGTCGATAGCACGATGTGCAGACTGGCCGATAACTGTCCAGGCTAGAGCTGGCTGGTAGGTAGTGCAGGCCATGGACAGTGGTGAAGACCGCTAACGGTGGCTAATAGCAAGTAGCTGGCTAGCTGGCTAGTTTCAGCCGTATGTTCTTGGTAAAAGGTATAAAGAAATAATAGAATCCGTTCCACATTGGGTGAGGCGGGTTGCAGGAAAGTATATTTAGTTAAAGGATGGAAAGTGAGATAGAGAAATATATACGAAAAAAGACAAAAAAACAAAAAAACTGGCTATTTACACGAGGACAAAACAGAATACACGACCGCACTGCTACGCCATCTTGGATATCCCAGAACCAATGTGTGTCTGTGAGCAGGGGTTGTGAGAGAGAGCTTTCAATGTTGTGCAGATGAGGGATATACATTTTCAAATAAAGTATACATCTATTTTTTTTACAATCCCCAACCCTATATCCTAGACACCCACCTCAACGACCCATACACCAAAGAGAAGTCCCCATCTGTTTTATGGCCCTGCTGTGAGTTGCCTATATGCAGCCAAAACAGAAAAATAAATGCGGTCAGAGACCTACTTGAGCAGCACCGCCCCCTCAAGATTCTGAGGGTTGCTCCTACAAAGCCAGAGCCCCCTGATGGGAGAGCATAATATACAAGGAAATTCTCAAAGTTGCTAATGAGAACCTTGACGACCTTGTACCTAGCCGGTGGGGATTCCGGTGGGGTACCCCCACCCAGGTAGTGGCAGTGCTGGCAACACTGGCTGCAGTAACCCATGGGAGGGGGTCACACTCGGACAATCAGAGAGGGGGAATATTATTGTGGCCCTGGTGGCACAAAATAATCAAAGGTCTGACTGCACAGAGATGCTTGGGAAAAATGGTTACAACGGGGGACCAGAGTGTTTGCGTCTCAGGGGAAGAGGGTGGATCTGATATCCATCACCTAGGACTTGACATAGATTAATCAAATCTCACATTGTTGTCAATTTCTGCTCAATCTTGCATGCTTTCTCAAACAGCTGTAACTGTGTATGCATTCGTAAATCAGGTCCTTTCTTGAGTTGGGCTCTAGGATGTAACAACCGTTGAGCATCTGATCTTATGGTTGATTGTGGAGGAAAGGGGTGGAGTGTGTCAGAGTATGTGCGTGTGTGTGTGTGTTTATCCCACATCTGTTGCAAGGGGGTAAGGATGTTAGGGAGAATATAGGATGAACCACAATAATTGTTTGCTAAAATAATAATTGCTTGACAAAAATGTAATGTAATACAATGGCAATCCGGGTTATAGGAAACAATCCTACGCATGAACTGCCGACATTATTATGCATATTAATTGATATTGATGGAAATTAAGATATGCAAGATATTTGAATAGATATATATTTTTAAATAGCTATATACAGTGGGGAGAACAAGTATTTGATACACGGCCGATTCTGCAGGTTTTCCTACTTACAAAGCATGTAGAGGTCTGTAATTTTTATCATAGGTACACTTCAACTGTGAGAGACGGAATCTAAAACAAAAATCCAGAAAATCACATTGTATGATTTTTAAGTAATTAATTTGAATTTTATTGCATGACATAAATATTTGATCACCTACCAACCAGTAAGAATTCCGGCTCTCACAGACCTGTTAGTTTTTCTTTAAGAAGCCCTCCTGTTCTCCACTCATTACCTGTATTAACTGCACCTGTTTGAACTCGTTACCCGTATAAAAGACACCTGTCCACACACTCAATCAAACAGACTCCAACCTCTCCACAACGGCTAAGACCAGAGAGCTGTGTAAGTACATCAGGGATAAAATTGTAGACCTGCACAAGGTTGGGATGGGCTACAGGACAATAGGCAAGCAGCTTGGTGAGAAGGCAACAACTGTTGGCGCAATTATTAGAAAATTGAATAAATTCAAGATGACGGTCAATCACCCTCGGTCTGGGGCTCCATGCAAGATCTCACCTCGTGGGGCATCAATGATCATGAGGAAGGTGAGGGATCAGCCCAGAACTACACGGCAGGACCTGGTCAATGACCTGAAGAGAGCTGGGACCACAGTCTCAAAGAAAACCATTAGTAACACACTACGCCGTCATGGACTAAAATCCTGCAGCGCACGCAAGGTCCCCCTGCTCAAGCCAGCGCATGTCCAGGCCCGTCTGAAGTTTGCCAATGACCATCTGGATGATCCAGAGGAGGAATGGGAGAAGGTCATGTGGTCTGATGAGACAAAAATAGAGCTTTTTGGTCTAAACTCCACTCGCCATGTTTGGAGGAAGAAGAAGGATGAGTACAACCCCAAGAACACCATCCCAACCGTGAAGCATGGAGGTGGAAACATCATTCTTTGGGGATGCTTTTCTGCAAAGAGGACAGGACAACTGTACCGTATTGAGGGGAGGATGGATGGGGCCATGTATCGCAAGATCTTGGCCAACAACCTCCTCCCCTCAGTAAGAGTATTGAAGATGGGTCGTGGATGGGTCTTCCAGCATGACAATGACCCGAAACACACAGCCAGGGCAACTAAGGAGTGGCTCCGTAAGAAGCATCTCAAGGTCCTGGAGTGGCCTAGCCAGTCTCCAGACCTGAACCCAATAGAAAATCTTTGGAGGGAGCTGAAAGTCCGTATTGCCCAGCGACAGCCCTGAAACCTGAAGGATCTGGAGAAGGTCTGTATGGAGGAGTGGGCCAAAATCCTTACTGCAGTGTGTGCAAACCTGGTCAAGACCAACAGGAAACATGATCTCTGTAATTGCAAACAAAGGTTTCTGTACCAAATATTAAGTTCTGCTTTTGTGATGTATCAAATACTTATGTCATGCAATAAAATGCAAATTAATTACTTAAAAATCATACAATGTGATTTTCTGGATTTTTGTTTTAGATTCCGTCTCTCACAGTTGAAGTGTACCTATGATAAAAATTACAGACCTCTACATGCTTTGTAAGTAGGAAAACCTGCAAAATCGGCAGTGTATCAAATACTTGTTCTCCCCACTGTATATATATATATATTGAGGTGAGAGCATTGGAAATGCTTTTGGCGGTTGACCTGCTTCTGTTTTGTGTGTGGCACTGTGTGCTGTTTATTTTTTGGATGGGTCCTGGCCTCTCGGGGGCCTGGGGATCCGGGGGGACGGGGGTGGTATGCCGATCACTGGGATGACGGCCCAACTTGGGATGGGGAGGGGCTTTAGCGGGGGGAATAGTGGAGAACAATTGGAGGGTTACTTAGTTGCAATGCAAACATCATGGTACAGCTATATGGACACTCAATCTCTATGGTATTTTTTATTGGTAAATTTACAAACATATATAATGATAAATAGATTTGAAACTTGTATCTCATTATGGTATGTGGTGAAATAAGTATAGCCAGTTATAATTGTAATGGCTTAGCAGATAATAATGAAAAAATAACAATATTTACATGGCTCAAAGAGAAGGGGGGGTGGGGACGGGGACGGGGTGCGAAATATAGTTCTCCCATGGGAAAATAAACTCAAAAGGGGTGATGATATTAATTAACAGTAATTTCGATCCGAATGTGCAAGTTGTCCAAACAGATCCACAAGGAGAATTGATTATTTTAAATATGTTATTGGACCATAAACAGATATGGCTCATTAACCTTCACGGACCAAGTAATGATGATCCACACTTCTTTGACAATATATATAATAAATTATCAACCCTGCAAGCAATACAAGACTCTATTATTATGGTGGGAGATTATATAATACAGTTTTAAATAGCTCAATGGACCGTAAAGGAAATCACACTAAACACTATCACCCTCATGCTCTTAATGAAATCGTGAATGTCATGGACACATTAGAACTAGTAGATATACAGTTGAAGTCGGAAGTTTACATACACCTTAGCCAAATACATTTAAACTCAGTTTTTCACAATTCCTGACATTTATCCTAATAAAAGTTCCCTGTCTTAGGTCAGTTAGGATCATCACTTTATTTTAAGAATGTGAAATGTCAGAATAATATTAGAGAGAATTATTTATTTCAGCTTTTATTTCTTTCATCACATTCCCAGTGGATCAGAAGTTTACATACACTCAATTAGTATTTGGTAGCATTGCTTTCCACAAGCTTCCCACAATAAGTTGGGTGAATTTTGGCCCATTCCTCCTGACAGAGCTGGTGTAACTGACACAGGTTTGTAGGCCTCCTTGCTCGCACATGCTTTTTCAGTTCTGCCCACACATTTTCTATAAGATTAAGGTCAGGGCTTTGTGATGGCCACTCCAATAACTTGACTTTGTTGTCCTTAAGCCATTTTGGCACAACTTTGGAAGTATGCTTGGGGCCATTGTCCATTTGGAAGACCCATTTGCGACCAAGCTTTAACTTCCTGACTGATGTCTTGAGATTTTGCTTCAATATATCCACATCATTTTCCTTCCTCATGATGCCATCTATTTTGTGAAGTGCACCAGTCCCTCCTGCAGCAAAGCACCCCCACAGCATGATGCTGCTACCCCCGTGCTTCACGGTTGGGCTGGTGTTCTTCGGCTTGCAAGCCACACCCTTTTTCCTCCAAACATAACGATGGTCATTATGGCCAAACAGTTCTATTTTTGTTTCATCAGACCAGAGGACATTTCTCCAAAAAGTATGATCTTTGTTCCCATGTGCAGTTGCAAACCGTAGTCTTGTTTTTTAATGGCGGTTTTGGAGCAGTGGTTTCTTCCTTGCTGAGCGGCCTTTCAGGTTATGTCGATATAGGACTCGTTTTACTGTGGATATAGATACTTTTGTACCTGTTTCCTCCAGCATCTTCACAAGGTCCTTTGCTGTTGTTCTGGGATTGATTTGCACTTTTCACGCCAAAGTACGTTCATCTCTAGGAGACAGAACGCGTCTCCTTCCTGAGCGGTATGACGGCTGCGTGGTCCCATGGTGTTTATACTTGCGCACTATTGTTTGTACAGATGAACGTGGTACCTTCAGGCATTTGGAAATGTCTCCCAAGGATGAACAAGACTTGTGGAGGTCTACAATAATTTTTCTGAGGTCTTGGCTGATTTCTTTTGATTTTCCCATGATGTCAAGCAAAAAGGCACTGAGTTTGAAGGTCGGCCTTGAAATACATCCACAGGTACACCTCCAATTGACTCAAATGATGTCAATTAGCCTATCAGAAGCTTCTAAAGCCTTGACATCATTTTCTGGAATTTTCCAAGCTGTTTAAAGGCACAGTCAACTTAGTGTATGTAAACTTCTGACCCACTGGAATTGTGATACAGTGAATTATAAGTGAAATAATCTGTCTGTAAACAATTGTTGGAAAAATTACTTGTGTCATGCACAAAGTAGATGTCCTAACCGACTGGCCAAAACTATAGTTTGTTAACAATACATTTGTGGAGTGGTTGAAAAATGAGTTTTAATGACTCCAACCTAAGTGCATGTAAACTTACGACTTCAACTGTAGGCCTATGTGTTCAAGCTCTGCACTGGTGGTGCCCCGATCCCGCAGCTGAATCAACTTTAGGAGACGGTCCTGGTGCTTGCTGGACTTTCTTGGGTGCCCTGACACCTTATTCACAACAATTGAACCTCTCTCCTTGAAGTTCTTGATAATCCGATAAATGGTTGATTTAGGTGCAATCTTACTAGCAGCAATATCCTTGCCTGTGATGCCCTTTTTGTGCAAAGCAATGATGACGGCACGTGTTTCCTTGCAGGTAACCATGGTTAACAGAGGAAGAACAATGATTTCAAGCACCACCCTCCTTTTAAAGCTTCCAGTCTGTTATTCTAACTCAATCAGCATGACAGAGTGATCTCCAGCCTTGTCCTCGTCAACACTCTCACCTGTGTTAACGAGAGAATCACTGACATGATGGCAGCTGGTCCTTTTGTTGCAGGGCTGAAATGCAGTGGAAATGTTTTTTGGGGATTAAGTTCATTTTCATGGCAAAGAGGGACTTTGCAATTAATTACAATTAATCTGATCACTCTTCATGACATTCTGGAGTATATGCAAATTGCCATCATCAAAACTGAGGCAGCAGACTTTGTGAAAATTAGTATTTGTGTCATTCTCAAAACTTTTGACCACAACTGTATACACACACTCACTTTGTTTGTACTCAAGTTATAGCCAACTCTTGACTTTTGTATGAATTATTTGTAATAAAATATTTGTATCTAGTTGTCATGTATTCATTACTGGTTAAATGTTTGTAGTTTGCATGTTTCAGTAATGTTTCAGTTTGCATGTTTAAGTTAACATGGTTAAATAATCTTATTTTTATACATATTCTGTATTTCCACTGAAGAAACAATCATTAATCTACACACTGTAAGTAAATGGACACTACATGTTATAAAACGGAAATTGCTCTCCGTAAATAAATGGTGAAGCCATTCGGCTATGGGTTAATAATAATACAAGTTATATTACCTTAAAAAGGGTTTATTTACAACTCCTCGGGTATAATATGTTGGGCGAAGTGGTATAGGAGAATCTGACATATAACCTCTAACTTGAGTTCAGTCTTCGCCAATGAAAACCAAGAGGGGCTTAGCTTCGTCCGTCATGACTGGGAAAGGCCTCGATTCTAGGCCGTAGAAAATCCTACATCTGTCTCATTAGATCAGAACAGGATCAATAGTGATTCATATTACTGGTTTGCATCCTAAAAAAAGAATAGTTGTGTTTTGCTGCATAACACACTTACATTATTTGTCTACCCATATGGTGTGGATCATTGTCAGGTTATTTGAAATATAAGCTTCAGTAACAAAATAACTTCATGGTTGTAATAACGCTTTAAACAGGTATGTGTAGAATGTGTTTGTTTCGGGTCCACACAGGTTAGTTAATTTACGTAAATTAGACAGTAACAGAGGATTTTCTTCTGAATAACTGGTCAGGGCATAGCAATTTCCATTCAGCTTCAGGCTAATTTGATGTAAGGCTTGATCACACCTGTAGAAACTACTTATATCCGTCACGCCCATTGTTGCTTATCCATCGTTCACTAGTTTTATCAATGTAATTACACCCAACACAATGTTGGAAAAACAGAATGTTTCCCACCACTAGATCACATAACTAGACATGAGCTGGACGTGTGTGACGAGGTGTGAAAGAAGGAGTCAGGCGCAGGAGGTAAAATACCGAAATCCAGAGTTTAATCCGTTTGCATAAATCAAACGCCCCAAGCGTCAAACGAAACTGTACAAGGGAAAACATCCACCTTGGCAATAACACAGTGAAATGTAGCTCAACCGAGCTACACGCTCTCACAACAAAACAATCACTCACAAAGACAAGGGGAACAGAGGGAACACTTATACACATACTAATTAGGGGAATGAGCACCAGGTGTGTGTGATTGACAAGACATGACAAGTGGAGTGATGAGAATGGGATCGGCAGTAGCTAGTACTCCGGTGACGACGAACGCCGAAGCCTGCCCGAACCAGGAGGGGGGGCAGCCTCGGCGGAAGTTGTGACAACGTGATCCCAATGCTGCCCCCAATGTAGCGGAAGAAAGTGAAGCTGCAACAGGGAATCTAACCAGGGCTCATACGTGGCAAAGTGAGCTCTAACGGCCGTTGCCATGAAAGCCTAGTAGGCCTCTGGGCAGAGGCAGTAGGCCTACAATGCTGGCATATGCCTTGTTACAATTGCCTAAGTATATAACATGATTGACATGACCGTAATAGTCATCATGAAATGGCCTTGGAAGTGCCATAAGTGTAAGCCAACGTAATAAATTATTTTACATTAACCTGTTTAACTGCATTGATATGGCTTAATTGATCATAGTCCAGACTCATTATAGTTGCAAATACCATGCAGTTGCAACAGGGGAATGTCAGTGAAGGGCTGTTAAGTTAAAACCAATACTCAAATTTAGGTGGTATGAGAGAATATGCCGTGGGCCTACCTTTTATTAAAGAAAATGGCAAAAAGCACAAGCCCCCTTGTTAGCTTAACATTTTGAAGAAAATAAAACTGACCCGATTATATAAAGTGATCTATAACAGTGTTTTGGTCCGCAATGCTTTATGCTAGAAACAAGCTGTAAAATACCTGGGAAAGACGTGACTCCGATGCATATGGGGCTATCATTGTTTCGTTTCTTTGACATTCAGAGGCTGAGCTACAACCTTCTACAGCCGAAGAGACAAAACAATTACTTTGCTTGGGAAGTCATCTAATTCTGTTACTCACCATCAATTGATTTAAGCTATTCACTTTTTGTACAATAGAAGATGTTTAAACCCAGACATATTTTATGGAAACACTTGTAGCCTTCTCTTGTTGGGTTAATCCACAAGAAGAGTAGCCAGCACTTAAAGTTTACATTTTTCTGCATCGGTAGGCCTACTCTGTCTGGGGTGGAAAGGTAGGCCTAACTTTTGAAAATACCATAATCAGATTCCTAATGATGTCTCAGATTTAATTTGTAAACAGGGACAGTTTCATTGTAAACAAGACACACTGATTTGGCATTGGAGAAATATGATAAGATGAACACATAGGCCTACAGTTGAAGTCGGAAGTTTACATACACTTAGGTTGGAGTCATTAAAACTCATTTTTCAACCACGCCACAAATGTATTGTTAACAAACTATAGTTTTGGCCAGTCGGTTAGGACATCTACTTTGTGCATGACACAAGTAATTTTTCCAACAATTGTTTACAGACAGATTATTTCACTTATAATTCACTGTATCACAATTCCAGTGGGTCAGAAGTTTACATACACTAAGTTGACTGTGCCTTTAAACAGCTTGGAAAATTCCAGAAAATGATGTCATGGCTTTAGAAGCTTCTGATAGGCTCATTGACATAATTTTAGTCAATTGGAGGTGTACCTGTGGATGTATTTCAAGGCCTACCTTGAAACTCAGTGCCTCTTTGCTTGACATCATGGGAAAATCAAAAGAAATCAGCCAAGACCTCAGAAGATTTTTTTGTAGACCTCCACAAGTCTGGTTCATCCTTGGGAGCAATTTCCAAATGCCTGAAAGTACCACGTTCATCTGTACAAACAATAGTATGCAAGTGTAAACACCATGGGACCACGCAGCCGTCATACCGCTCAGGAAGGAGACGCGTTCTGTCTCCTAGAGATGAACGTACTTTGGTGTGAAAAGTGCAAATCAATCCCAGAACAACAGCAAAGGACCTTGTAAAGATGCTGGAGGAAACAGGTACAAAAGTATCTATATCTACAGTAAAAACGAGTCCTATATCGAAATAACCTGAAAGCCGCTCAGAAAGGAAGAAGCCACTGCTCCAAAACCGGTATAAAAAAGACAGACTACGGTTTGCAACTGCACATGGGGACAAAGATCGTACTTTTTGGAGAAATGTCCTCTGGTCTGATGAAACAAAAATAGAACTGTTTGGCCATAATGACCATCGTTATGTTTGGAGGAGAAGGGGGTATGCTTGCAAGCCGAAGAACACCATCCCAACCGTGAAGCACGGGGGTGGCAGCATCATGCTGTGGGGGTGCTTTGCTGCAGGAGGGCCTGGTACACTTCACAAAATAGATGGCATCATGAGGAAGGAAAATTATGTTGATATATTGAAGCAACATCAAGACATTAGTCAGGAAGTTAAAGCTTGTACGCAAATGACCCCAAGCATACTTCCAAAGTTGTGGCAAAATGGCTTAAGGACAACAAAGTCAAGATATTGGAGTGGCCATCACAAAGCCCTGACCTCAATCCTATAGAAAGATTGTTGGCAGAACTGAAAAAGCGTGTGCGAGCAAGGAGGCCTATAAACCTGACTCAGTTACACCAGCTCTGTCAGGAGGAATGGGCCAAAATTCACCCAACTTATTGTGGGAAGCTTGTGGAAGGCTACCCGAAATGTTTGACCCAAGTTAAACAATTGAAAGGCAATGCTACCAAATACTAATTGAGTGTATGTAAACTTGTGACCCACTGGGAATGTGATGAAAGAAATAAAAGCTGAAATAAATAATTATCTCTAGTATTATTCTGACATTTCACATTCTTAAAACAAAGTGGTGATCCTAACTGACCTAAGACAGGGAATTTTTACTAGGATTAAATGTCAGGAATTGTGAAAAACTGAGTTTAAATGTATTTGGCTAAGGTGTATGTAAACTTCCGACTTCAACTGTATCTCTCTGTCCATTCTTAGCCTGTCATTTTGGTAATTTGTGTGGTATTAAAAAATATTCTGCTAATATGTAAAATGATGTAGAATTACAAGAAATGTTTATAAAAGGCATTTTTCTCAAACTTGCAAATATGATAATAGATTCATGCAATGATTTTATTATTAAGGAGATCTTTCCACCCCTACTCTTGTCAATGGTGGTCTGCGATCCCACGACCTTCTGGCTCGCAGCCCTGTGCCCTATCAAAATTCCTGCGTTGCCATGTAATACTTAAAGGATGAAGAACAGTTTCTAAAACTGCACATCTAAGGCTCTGGTCTGTCCAAGAAGTGAGGGTAAATGGTAGACATGTTCTCTGCTATCCACTTTGTTTTAATTATTATTTGGGGTATGGGGGGAGGGTTTAGGTAAAATATATTTTGCCGAAGGGAGGGCTATCCATTTTCATTTCAGAGAGGTTCGATTTTCTCGATGTAACTCTTATTATAAATAACGTTCACTCCTAACTTTTGGCTGTCTTTATTTTTGTATAAAAAAAAAAATAGGGGGTAGATCAGCTTTAATATTGCAGATAGATTGTAGCTTCCATCAATGTAATTGTCTGCATCATTTCCAATCCCCCATATATATTTTGTGTAAATATATACAGTATATTTATATATATACATACAGTACATACCCACATATACATAAATATACATACATATAAATACACCTACCAACCAGTAAGAATTCCGGCTCTCACAGACCTGTTAGTTTTCTTTAAGAAGCCCTCCTGTTCTCCACTCATTACCTGTATTAACTGCACTTGTTTGAACTCGTTACCGTATAAAAGACACCTGTCCACACACTCAATCAAACAGACTCCAAGCTCTCCACAATGGCCAAGACCAGAGAGCTGTGTAAGGACATCAGGGATAAAATTGTAGACCTGCACAAGGCTGGGATGGGCTACAGGACAATAGGCAAGCAGCTTGGTGAGAAGGCAACAACTGTTGGCGCAATTATTAGAAAATGGAAGAAGTTCAAGATGACGGTCAATCACCCTCGGTCTGGGGCTCCATGCAAGATCTCACCTCGTGGGGCATCAATGATCATGAGGAAGGTGAGGGATCAGCCCAGAACTACACGGCAGGACCTGGTCAATGACCTGAAGAGAGCTGGTACCACAGTCTCAAAGAAAACCATTAGTAACACACTACGCCGTCATGGATTAAAATCCTGCAGCGCACGCAAGGTCCTTCTGCTCAAGCCAGCGCATTTCCAGGCCCGTCTGAAGTTTGCCAATGACCATCTGGATGATCCAGAGGAGGAATGGGAGAAGGTCATGTGGTCTGATGAGACACAAATAGAGCTTTTTGGTCCAAACTCCACTCACTGTGTTTGGAGGAAGAAGAAGGATGAGTACAATCCCAAGAACACCATCCCAACCGTGAATCATGGAGTGGAAACATCATTCTTTGGGGATGCTTTTCTGCAAAGGGGACAGGACGACTGCACCATATTGAGGGGAGGATGGATGGGGCTATGTATCGCGAGATCTTGGCCAACAACCTCCTTCCCTTAGTAAGAGCATTGAAGATGGGTCGTGGCTGGGTCTTCCAGCATGACAACGACCCGAAACACACAGCCAGGGCAACTAAGGAGTGGCTCCGTAAGAAGCATCTCAAGGTCCTGGAGTGGCCTAGCCAGTCTCCAGACCTGAACCCAATAGAAAATCTTTGAAGGGAGCTGAAAGTCCGTATTGCCCAGCGACAGCCCCGAAACCTGACGGATCTGGAGAAGGTCTGTATGGAGGAGTGGGCCAAAATCCCTGCTGCAGTGTGTGCAAACCTGGTCAAGACCTACAGGAAACATATGATCTCTGTAATTGCAAACAAAGGTTTCTGTACCAAATATTAAGTTCTGCTTTTCTGATGTATCAAATACTTATGTCATGCAATAAAATGCAAATTAATTACTTAAAAAATCATACAATGTGATTTTCTGGATTTTTGTTTTAGATTCCGTCTCTCACAGTTGAAGTGTACCTATGATAAAAATTACAGACCTCTACATGCTTTGTAAGTAGGAAAACCTGCAAAATCGGCAGTGTATCAAATACTTGTTCTCCCCACTGATTATATATATATATATATATATATATATATATATATATATATATATATATATATATATATATATACACACACACATATATCTTTTTAAAATATATTTTCCTTTATTATTTTCCGCTAACCCTACCAGTCCTCCCCTAATTGGAGTAAACGAATGATCAACAACACTTAGGCTTCTACTTCCAGCTTATACACACTATATACATTTTACGGACACAATCTATTTTACAATAATTATATTTTGTTTGTTTTTGTCCGGTCCTTCCTCTACCCTCAACCTCTCCCATCTATTTCTGATGTCCATCCAGTTTGATTTCTATTCTGATGTCCATCCAGTTTGATTTCTATTTGCCATATATTTTTAACTGTGCTGTTCCACAAAAGTTTGAACCTATATACATTTTACAGACATAGTATATTTTACATTTGTTAGCTTGTTGTTTTTGGTCCCACCCTTCAGCTCCATTAAACTCCTCCCATCTATCTCTTAACACCATCCATATTGGATTTGTATTTGCCATATATTTTTCAACTGTGCTGTGATGCTTCACAAAAGTTCTGAACCTTTCTATTCTCATAGTTTCTACAGATTGTAAATGAAAGAAACTTTTTTGCTAAAAGTATTATTATATTATTGATCGATTGACTATGACTTTTCAAATCACCCAGTATTGCTATCTGCAGCGTTAGCTCCAGGTAAATGTTGCAAGTCTTCAGCCATTCCTGGACCTGTGACCAAAAACAAGCTACATATGGACAGTACCAAAATAAATTATCTAATGACTCTGTCTCTTCGCAACAAAATCTGCAGAGCTGGGAAGGTTGTATCCCCCATATATATAACATTCTATTGTTTTTTTGTATTGAATTTTGAATTTTGTATAATAATTAAAAGTTTGGAATCTGGCATCGTTTTGCGTATCAGTTCATAAGTGTGCCATGGAATCGGTACATCGAAAATCTCTCCCCAACTATTTTGCAATCTATATGGCACAGCTGTCAATTTGTTGGTCCTGAAATTAAACTGGTATCTTTTTTCATTTATCACAATTTTCTTTAACCACTTTTGGTCTTTAATGCTGGGCTGACAGACAAGTTCCTTACTTTTTCCCGCTTCCACTTGCATTTACATATTTAGCAGACGCTCTTATCCAGAGCGACTTACAGTTAGTGAGTGCATACATTATTTTATTTTTTTCGTACCCCCCGTGGGAATCGAACCCACAACCCTGCCATTTTTGCAAATGTACAAACAAACAAAAAAACTGAAATGTCATGTAAGTATTCAGACCCTTTACTCAGTACTTTGGCAGCGATTACAGCCTCGAGTCTTCTTGGGTATGACGCTACAAGCTTGGCACACCTGTATTTGGAGAGTTTTTCCCATTCTTCTCTGCAGATCCTCTCAAGCTTGGTCAGATTGGATGGGGAGAGTTGCTGCACAGCTCTTTAAAGGTCTCTCCAGAGATGTTTGATTGGGTTCAAGTCCGGAATCTGGCTGGGACATTCAAGGACATTCAGAGACTTGTCCCGAAACATTTACATTTACATTTAAACCACTGCATTGTCTTGGCTGTGTGCTTAGGGTCGTTGTCCTGTTGGAAGGTGAACCTTCGTTCCAGTCTGAG
Organism: Coregonus clupeaformis; assembly: GCF_020615455.1. NCBI lineage: Eukaryota > Metazoa > Chordata > Actinopteri > Salmoniformes > Salmonidae > Coregonus > Coregonus clupeaformis. The sequence continues at coordinate 54,036,430 of NC_059206.1, forward strand.
GTCCTGAGTGCTCTGGAGCAGGTTTTCATCAAGGATCTCGCTGTACTTTGCTCCATTCATCTTTCCCTTGATCCTGACTAGTCTCCCAGTCCCTGCCACTGAAAAACATCCCACAGCATGATGCTGCCACCAACATGCTTCACCGTAGGGATGGTGCAAGGTTTCCTCCAGACATGACGCTTGGCATTCAGGCTAAAGAGTTCAATCTTGGTTTCATCAGACCAGAGAATCTTGTTTGTTATTTTCTGAGAGTTCTTTAGGTGCCTTTTGGCAAACTCCAAGCGGGCTGTCATGTGCCTTTTTCTGAGGAGTGGCTTCCGTCTGGCCACTCTACCATAAAGGCCTGATTGGTGGAGTGCTGCAGAGATGGTTGTCCTTCTGGAAGGTTCTCCCATCTCCCCAGAGGAACTCTGGAGCTCTGTCAGAGTGACCATCGGGTTCTTGGTCAACTCCCTGACCAAGGCCCTTCTCCCCGATTGCTCAGTTTGGCCAGGCAGCCAGCTCTAGGAAGAGTCTTACATTTACATTTTAGTCATTTAGCAGATGCTCTTATCCAGAGCGACTTACAGTTAGTGAGGGCATACATTATTTTTAATTTTTTTCATACTGGCCCCCCGTGGGAATCGAACCCACAACCCTGGCGTTGCAAACGCCATGCTCTACCAACTGAGCTACATCCCTGCCGGCCATTCCCTCCCCTACCCTGGACGACGCTGGGCCAATTGTACGCCGCCCCATGGGTCTTGGTGGTTCCAAACTTCTTCCATTTAAGAATGATGGAGGCCACTGTGTTCTTGGGGACCTTCAATGCTACATAAATGTTTTGGTACCCTTCCCCAGATCTGTGCCTCGATACAATACTGTCTCAGAGTTCTACAGACAATTCCTTCGACCTCATGGCTTGGTTTTTGCTCTGACATGCACTGTCAACTGTGGGATCTTGTATAGACAGCTGTGTGCCTTTCCAAATCATGTCCAATCAATTGAATTGACCACAGGTGGACTCCAATCAAGTTGTAGAAACATCTCAAGGATGATCAATGGAAACAGGATACACCTGAGCTCAATTTCGAGTCTCATAGCAAAGGGTCTGAATACTTATGTAAATAAGGTATTTCTGCTTTTTATTTTTAATACAGTTGCAAACATTTCAAAATTTGTTTTTCTCTTTGTCATTATGGGGTATTGTGTGTCATGACTGTCCACAAGAGTCCAAATAGCTTCAATCAGTCCCCCTTTCACCCGCAGAGGGGGGAGGGAAGGACTAGTGGTGATTAACAGCTCACGCCCTGTTGTAAATCGAAGGAGAACATTCAGGCTGCGCCCTCAAGATTAACCAAAGGAATGTTCTTTGTTTCAACAGACTTTTTCCCGCTGAAACTTTAACAGGTTGAAAAGCGAATACTGGAATAATATTCCCAACGTAGAAAGTGGGGAATGGTCAGAGGTGATCTGTTGGACACTAAGGTCATTCTGTTTGTTATTTTGTGATGTCATAATATTTTTCAAAGGAAATACTGTAACTTGGAAAGTATACCCACTACATGTAGGAAGTTTCCATCCACTCTCTCGAGTGGCGCAGTGGTCTAAGGCACTGCATCGCAGTGCTAGCTGTGCCACTAGAGATCCTGTTTCGAATCCAGGCTCTGTCGTAGCTGGCCGTGACCGGGAGACCCATGGGGCGGCGCACAATTGTCCCAGGGTAGGGGAGGGAATGGCCAGCAGGGATGTAGCTCAGTTGGTAGAGCATGGCGTTTGCAACGCCAGGGTTGTGGGTTCAATTCCCACAGGGGGCCAGTATGATTAAAAAAAATAATAATAATAATGTATGCACCCACTAACTGTAAGTCGCTCTGGATAAGAGCGTCTGCTAAATGACTAAAATGTAAATGTAATACGTTGTGCATATAATATGAAAAATGATGAACGTATTTTTGTTAAGATAGGGATGTGATTTGAGAAGCTCTAAGAGATAATTGTTTTTCAGAAACCCAAAGTGAGGTCAGAGGGCGTGTCAGCCTGATGGAACCGCTCCTTTCGAGCAGAGTGTATAAAATATAAGTTACTGTCAGGTTGTATATTGATAGGAAGACAGGCGCAGGAATACGTATTAAGGGTTTTATTTCTGCACCCAACACAAGGTACATCATAAAAGACGATGGGGACGAAGCCCAAAACAAACACGTATACGGTTAGGGAACCCCCTCCCTCCCAGCCGTTTTATTTTAAAGCAAACTAGATATTAATATAAACTCAGCAAAAAAATAAACGTCCTCTCACTATCAACTGCGTTTATTTTCAGCAAACTTAACCTGTGTAAATATTTGTATGAACATAACAAGATTCAACAACTGAGACATAAACTGAACAAGTTTCACAGACATGTGACTAACAGAAATTGAATAATTTGTCCCTGAACAAAGGGGGGGGGGGTCAAAATCAAAAGTAACAGTCAGTATCTTGTGAGGCCACCAGCTGCATCTCTTCCTCATGGACTGCACCAGATTTGGCAGTTCTTGCTGTGAGATGTTACCCCACTCTTCCACAAAGGCACCTGCAAGTTCCCAGACATTTCTGGGGGGAATGGCCCTAGCCCTAGCCCTCACCCTCCGATCCAACAGGTCTCAGACGTGCTCAATGGGATTGAGATCTGGGCTCTTCACTGGCCATGGCAGAACACTGACATTCCTGTCTTGCAGGAAATCATGCACAGAACGAGCAGTATGGCTGGTGCATTGTCATGCTGGAGAGTCATGTCAGGATGAGCCTGCAGGTGGGGTACCACATGAGGGAGGAGGATGTCTTCCCTGTAACGCACAGTGTTGAGATTGCCTGCAATGACAACAAGCTCAGTCCGATGATGCTGTGACACACCGCCCCAGACCATGACGGACCCTCCACCTCAAAATCGATCCCGCTCCAGAGTATAGGCCTCGGTGTAACGCTCATTCCTTCGACGATAAACGCGAATCCGACCATCACCACTGGTGAGACAAAACCGCGACTCGTCAGTTAAGTGCACTTTTTGCCAGTCCTGTCTGGTCCAGTGACAGTGGGTTTGTGCCCATAGGCGACGTTGTTGCCGGTGATGTCTGGTGAGGACCTGCCTTAGAACAGGCCTACAAGTCCTCAGTCCAGCCTCTCTCAGCCTATTGCGGAGTGTCTGAGCAATGATGGAGGGATTGTGCGTTCCTGGTGTAACTCGGGCAGTTGTTATTGCCATTCATGAATTGTTTATGGTTCATTGAACAAGCATGGGAAACAGTGTTTAAACCCTTTACAATGAAGATCTGTGAAGTTATTTAGGATTTTAACAAATTATCTTTGAAAGACAGGGTCCTGAAAAAGGGACGTTTATTTTTTTGCTGAGATTATAACACAGGGCTGTAACCCAAACAAAAGAGCGAGGTGTAAACCTCTAAATACATACACGGGACGAGACACGTAATAACAATAGCTCAATACACGGTACTCACGAGACCAACGGACATGGGACAATAATCGACAAGGACAATGGAGAACAGAGGGCACATATACAGTGAGGGAAAAAAGTATTTGATCCCCTCCTGATTTTGTACGTTTGCCCACTGACAAAGAAATGATCAGTCTATAATTTTAATGGTAGGTTTATTTGAACAGTGAGAGACAGAATGACAACAACAAAAAATCCTGAAAAACGCATGTTTAAAATGTTATAAATTGATTTGCATTTTAATGAGGGAAATAAGTATTTGACCCCCTCTAAATCAGAAAGATTTCTGGCTCCCAGGTGTCTTTTATACAGGTAACGAGCTGAGATTAGGAGCACACTCTTAAAGGGAGTGCTCCTATTCTCAGTTTGTTACCTGTATAAAATACACCTGTCCACAGAAGCAATCAATCAATCAGATTCCAAACTCTCCACCATGGCCAAGACCAAAGAGCTCTCCAAGGATGTCAGGAACAAGATTGTAGACCTTAACAAGGCTGGAATGGGCTACAAGACCATCGCCAAGCAGCTTGGTGAGAAGGTGACAACAGTTAGTGCGATTATTCGCAAATAGAAGAAACACAAAATAACTGTCAATCTCCCTCGGCCTGGGGCTCCATGCAAGATCTCACCTCGTGGAGTTGCAATGATCATGAGAACGGTGAGGAATCAGCCCAGAACTACACGGGAGGATCTTGTCAATGATCTCAAGGCAGCTGGGACCATAGTCACCAAGAAAACAATTGGTAACACATTATGCTGTGAAGGACTGAAATCCTGCAGCGCCCGCAAGGTCCCCCTGCTCAAGAAAGCACATATACAGGCCCGTCTGAAGTTTGCCAATGAACATCTGAATGATTCAGAGGAGAACTGGGTGAAACTGTTGTGGTCAGATGAGACCAAAATCGAGCTATTTGGCATCAACTCAACTCGCCATGTTTGGAGGAGGAGGAATGCTGCCTATGACCCCAAGAACACCATCCCCACCGTCAAACATGGATGTGGAAACATTATGCTTTGGGAGTGTTTTTCTGCTAAGGGGACAGGACAACTTCACCGCATCAAAGGGACGATGGACGGGGCAATGTACCGTCAAATCTTGGGCATTGAAAATGGGTTGTGGATGGGTATTCCAGCATGACAATGACCCAAAACACATGGCCAAGGCAACAAAGGAGTGGCTCAAGAAGAAGCACATTAAGGTCCTGGAGTGGCCTAGCCAGTCTCCAGACCTTAATCCCATAGAAAATCTGTGGAGGGAGCTGAAGGTTCGAGTTGCCAAACGTCAGCCTCGAAACCTTGATGACTTGGAGAAGATCTGCAAAGAGGAGTGGGACAAAATCCCTCCTGAGATGTGTGCAAACCTGGTGGCCAACTACAAGAAACATCTGACCTCTGTGATTGCCAACAAGGGTTTTTCCACCAAGTACTAAGTCATGTTTTGCAGAGGGGTCAAATACTTATTTCCCTCATTAAAATGCAAATCAATTTCTAACATTTTTGACATGTTTGAGGATTTTTTTGTTGTTATTCTGTCTCTCACTGTTCAAATAAACCTACCATTAAAATAATAGACTGATCATGTCTTTGTCAGTTGGCAAACGTACAAAATCAGCAGGGGATCAAGTACTTTTTTCCCTCACTGTATACGCATACTAATCAGGGGGAATGGGAACCATATGTGCGTAATGAGACAAGACAGTCCGGGGTTGGTGGTAATGATCCAGGTCAGTGACGCCTAGGCAGGTGAGGTAGACCTCCGGAGCTGGTGAACGGAATGAGCAGCAGTACCGGGGGGATCCGTGACAGTTACGAATTAACACAATAGACCAGAAAACGTGAAGCGCCGCTACATGTTTAGAATGGTTGGAACTTTGAATCTCAACACGAGGTGGAGAGAATAAACTCCCCTCCCGGATAATCATTGGTACGGCTGATTAGCTATCCTAAGTAAAGTATGTTCGAAAGTGAATTTAAGCAGGCCCATCTTATTACTCTGCTCAAGCCATCCTGTTACGCTATGCCCATCACCCCACTGGGAATCATCGATACAGCTGGCTAGCCTATCTTCAAATAAGCATCTTCAAGAGCGAATGGAAGGAAAATCAACTCTGTAGTTCTGTTCAGGACTACACAACAAGTCATTGTAGACCGGACAACTACTAAGAAGAGAACAACAGTAGAAGACTTGTTGGAACTTGTTTGGACAATCAGAGCCTTACATGCGTGCCGCGAGAAGGCCCAACTCTCTTTCCAGGGCGGCCCGGTTCACCGAGAGATCCCCAGGGAACTAAGACATTTCACGTAAATACACTGCTCAAAGAAAATAAAGGGAACACTAAAATAACACATCCTAGATCTGACTGAATGAAATAATCTTATTAAATACTTTTTTTTTTTACATAGTTGAATGTGCTGACATCAAAATCACACAAAAATTATCAATGGAAATCAAATTTATCAACCCATGGAGGTCTGGATTTGGAGTTACCCTCAAAATTAAAGTGGAAAACCACACTACAGGCTGATCCAACTTTGATGTAATGTCCTTAAAACAAGTCAAAACGAGGCTCAGTAGGTTGTGTGGCCTCCACGTGCCTGTATGACCTCCCTACAACGCCTGGGCATGCTCCTGATGAGGTGGCGGATGGTCTCCTGAGGGATCTCCTCCCAGACCTGGACTAAAGCATCCGCCAACTCCTGGACAGTCTGTGGTGCAACGTGGCGTTGGTGGATGGAGCGAGACATGATGTCCCAGATGTGCTCAATTGGATTCAGGTCTGGGGAACGGGCGGGCCAGTCCATAGCATCAATGCCTTCCTCTTGCAGGAACTGCTGACACACTCCAGCCACATGAGGTCTAGCATTGTCTTGCATTAGGAGGAACCCAGGGCCAACCGCACCAGCATAAGGTCTCACAAGGGGTCTGAGGATCTCATCTCGGTACCTAATGGCAGTCAGGCTACCTCTGGCGAGCACATGGAGGGCTGTGCGGCCCCCCAAAGAAATGCCACCCAACAACATGACTGACCCACCGCCAAACCGGTCATGCTGGAGGATGTTGCAGGCAGCAGAACGTTCTCCACGGCGTCTCCAGACTGTCACGTCTGTCACATGTGCTCAGTGTGAACCTGCTTTCAACTGTGAAGAGCACAGGGCGCCAGTGGCAAATTTGCCAATCTTGTTGTTCTCTGGCAAATGCCAAACGTCCTGCACGGTGTTGGGCTGTAAGCACAACCCCCACCTGTGGACGTCGGGCCCTCATACCACCCTCATGGAGTCTGTTTCTGACCGTTTGAGCAGACACATGCACATTTGTGGCCTGCTGGAGGTCATTTTGCAGGGCTCTGGCAGTGCTCCTCCTGCTCCTCCTTGCACAAAGGCGGAGGTAGCGGTCCTGCTGCTGGGTTGTTGCCCTCCTACGGCCTCCTCCACATCTCCTGATGTACTAGCCTGTCTCCTGGTAGCGCCTCCATGCTCTGGGCACTACACTGACAGACACAGCAAACCTTCTTGCCACAGCTCACATTGATGTGCCATCCTGGATGAGCTGCACTACCTGAGCCACTTGTGTGGGTTGTAGACTCCGTCTCATGCTACCACTAGAGTGACCGCCAGCATTCAAAAGTGACCAAAACATCAGCCAGGAAGCATAGGAACTGAGAAGTGGTCTGTGGTCACCACCTGCAGAACCATTCCTTTATTGGGGGTGTCTTGCTAATTGCCTATAATTTCCACCTGTTGTCTATTCCATTTGCACAACAGCATGTGAAATTTATTGTCAATCAGTGTTGCTTCCTAAGTGGACAGTTTGATTTCACAGAAGTGTGATTGACTTGGAGTTACATTGTGTTGTTTAAGTGTTCCCTTTATTTTCATGATTTCTTACTCAAAGCAGGCGGCGGTTCATTTGCCAAGTATGCAATTACTGTAGGTGAGAGTAGTTTCTGAATGTATCAAGGTTAAGTGTCTCTGTCCCTCTCTTTCTTCCTCTTCCTCTCTTCTTTAACAAGCCATGTTGTTGTCATTCCACTAGGGACCTGTTTTCTCCAGTCAATAACCGGTGCAGAGTGTGTATGTTTATCCTGTGTTCCCATTTAATTAGCTAGTAAATAAATAATTTAACCAATTTGTGTAGTACTGAATCATAAGTAAGGCTCGGGTTTTTGCAGATGCAAGGAGGTTATGATGTTCAGAATGATGATATGATACAAGGTTATGATTAATAAGTTGACTGTTTATAGATGTGATATGTAGGTAAAGGCCTTTTAGAGTTTAATTTGGGAGATGGTAACTCTTTAAAGAACCGCTCTTGTGGTACCCCAGATCATAATGAGTTAATTGTTACATGATTAATTTAATTAGGTAACAATTAAACATAGTTAGTTGATTGGATAAATAACAGTCCTCAGATTAGTATTAAAGTTACGTCACGACATATTCGTGCCCCCGTGCAAGGAATCTAAGACAAAATTAGGCCTTGCTGTTGAATTCAGTCCACAGGAATTGTGTAACAAATGTATAGACCAAAGAGTAGTAGGCAGGAATGGTGTTTGTGTTTCCTTTCAACCCTGATTCTGCTAGGGAGAGATTGGCTCCGGTGTTGTATGTCTGACAAAGGGTCAGTGTGTGTAGGGTGAATTATTCAATTTCCAGAGCCAGGGCCCGCCTATTAAGGAAATTTGAGAAAATATATTTGTTTGGCCGAAGCAAAGTATTATCGCTCTGTCTCTCGCACCTCAGGAGCGTGAGTAGACGCGGCGAGTATTTATTTATGTTACCGCGTGTTCCGGTAACTTTGCTAGCAAGAAACGCTGATTGGGTTGAACCTGTTCTCGAATTGAAGGGGACCCTTTTGTGCTTGAAGTGAACATTTATGTACAAGAACGGCTAGCTGTACATTAGAAGCTAAGCTGACAAACAGAGAGAAGCCACTCTTCTCTGTTTACAGCAGAAATTCTGTGCTTTGGTGACGGAAGTTCCACCTTTGCTGAAATCCCGTGTGATTTCAGCTGTCAGGGGTAAGTGACCCCCTGTGGTGAAGAATCGGCAACAACATTTTTTGAAAATAGAAATTTCCAATGTGAGCATCTTCTCACAGCTGTAACAACTGGTTAGACATTATAATATCCAACCAATCTCAACTGATTGGATATCGTTGTCTCATTCGATTTAACAAAAAAGTTAAATAGCCAAACAAACCTTTTTATGAGGTTGATCATTTGGCTAAGGACCAAATTAATTTGTTCCAACCAATGAGACATTTTAAACTTGTCAATCTTAACCTAGATACAGCGACGCTTTCAGGTTAATTAAAGTTTAATTCCCAGATAGCCTATACAGGTATGATTAATCATTATCATTGTTTTATCAATTACATTTGCAAGTTCATTGAAGTCCAACTCCCACATTACTGCTCCAGTATTGATGATTCCTTAACGTCTATAAATTGATTAAAATCATTTTTGCAGCTTCCAACGAGTCAAAACCCAAACTTTACAAAACAAAATAATAATAATAATGTGCAAGCTATCAGAGCGGGTAACCCCCATTCCCCCACTAATAAGTGATAATACACCAGAAATTGCGACAAACGCCCTCCAAAATAAACCATCAGGCGCAGGCCTTGTAAAGGTTCTCTTTTGTTTATCCCTGAAGTATGGCCGCCAGCAGAGATTGACATCGGTCCAGTACCGCAGTGTACAGCAGAAACAAGAGCAAGAAATGGTTGAGATGAAGGGACAGGTGGAGAGAACCAGGAAACGAATGACAAAAGCCGAGGAACTGTGTTTGAGAACAGAACTATTAAAATAAATTGAAAAAACGTATGACGAAGAACGAGCACAAACTCTTGAACAAAATCGTCTTCTACAGGAACGACTCGATTTAGAAAAAAATTAATACAACCAAGTCCACGCCAAACTAGATAAATCTGACGAGTTAGCTACGAACAGGGGACCAACTTGATAACATGAATGCAGTTTTGAGGTACGTCACTCAAAGCAATAATGTTCTAGTCCAAAAGCTGCAGACCAAAGAGGATCAGTTAATGAACACAATGACCAAGTTGGATGACCAAACAGCGGAACTCATTGAAGTCACTGACCAAATGAATGATAAGAGAACCCAGGTGGACAAAATTATCTCTAAGCAAGCGGAGGAAATCTCAGTACTGAATCTCTCGCTCCGCACTCGAGACCTCTACCTGCAAACCATGACAGATAAGTATGAGGCCAAACGGAGCAGGTGCGCCAATCACGTGTCTAAAATAAGTACTCTAAGCGCCCAAGTGGACTTTGCTATGCAGCAGAATACCACCCTTAGGTACCAGCTGGAGAACTCCGGAACAGTCACGCGCTACAGTGTGACTACCCAACCAAGCAACCAAGCTCGCAACCGGAGCTCAGTCCACAAAGGAGTGAAGAAGACAGAAAGTTTCACATTTTACCTTCCTCAGTCTTTTCCTCTTGGCCATTCGGCACAGAGTAATATGACGCCTCCTCGCCAACAAAGCTAAAGCTTGGCTTCTCCTCTTGGCCTTTCGGCCCATAATTCCCCACAGGATGAAGCAAACCCTTCCCGCGCACTCCGCAAACCCTTCCGCACCTTAGACCCCATTCCAGGGAAGCCAAACGACACTGAGATGTTCTTAGAGGACATAAAGGACACCTTGGATGGCTACCCGAATGTTACGGGTACTGACAGGCTGTACCTGTCGAAGAGAATGTCCAATAGACACATCTACAACAGCAACATGTGCAAAACGACTATGCTAAACATGCCACAGCTTTGAAAATAGAATTCAGTGGTTCTGCGACTCGCAAACACGGCAGCTCGCTGGTCAACACTGTCAAACAAGCTCGGAATGAACACCCAGAAGCATACTATCATAGGATTTGTTCAGCTTACTTTGGCCTACTCACTGAAACAGGAATGGAAGAGCTAAATTATTACCATTCAAACAAATGTTTCTGTCGAACATGTATCCCGACTTCATTAACTACTTGGTCCCTACAGTCCACGTAGGTTTGCCAATCTCAGAACTCAGAGAGCTTGCGAGCACAGCTTTTGAGGCATCAAAAGGGAATCGCGCTAAGAGCCCTGACATCTCGGTTTTCAATATTGAGCTGGACCACTCACTCCAGTTAGAGGGTGCAGCATCAGGGATATATGAGGTGAGAGATGACGCACAAAAACAGTGTCTACCACGAAACCACGATACCAATAACCACAGCGGTAAAAATAACTATAAAGAACGTCGCCAACCAAACAGGTACCACAACGATCGACCTGGCCACTACGTTCCTGCACCCAACCCACACAATGGTAACAAAGGGTTCAATGACGCTAAAAATATAAATCAATCCTCTCTAGAAGTTCTGCTAAGAGAAATACAGAAGCGCAAAATCATTTAGGAAGACGAGAAAGATAAGTCACTATGACTAGGCGTGGAATTGCCGGAGAACGGGTCAGCAGAAATTAACTCTATTAGTGTCACGATTTAAACTGAATATGATCCCAAATGCAGACAACTACACCGAGCCAGAGAAGGTTTAACAGGTTTATTTCAAAGTTAAATTGTCCAGGTTTCCAAAAATAGGGGAAGAGCAAGTCCAGGTCTACAGGGAGGGTAACAGATCCAGGGTTCTGAGCAGGAGTGGTACCATAACGTCCTAGTGTCCGTGGTGAGTCCAAATGTGAGGTCCAGTAGTGGAAAGCAGGATGGTGGTGGCGGCAGGAGTGAAGTGGAGGCAGGAGTCAGGTTCCAATAATCTGTGGCACAGGAGAAATATAAATAGAACAGGCCAAAAACACAAAGAGCGAAAACAAGCAGGTTGAGTCAGCAGCGAGACTAACATGGTCATCTTGACTATGATCTGACGATGAGTGGCAAGTTTGACCGGGTCTTTAAGGCTGAGGTGATTATGGTGAATGAGCTGCAGCTGGAACCCTGACTCCCGCACACCAGACTTCACTCCTGCAATTAAGAACAGACAGAGGGGAGGGGGAGAGCAGAGAGAGAGAGCTACCTAGCAGCAGTAGGCCTAACAATTAGCGAGGACGCAAACAATCAAATTACCCCTGCTCTCACTCAGAACACAATACAGTGCCAGCTCGATCCAGAAACAAGCCCACAGGCTTTGACTATAGACTCTGAAACAAATGTTGTAATACACGAGGTAAACAACATTGCAAAAGCCAATTCCATTCAAACTCCAATAAGTCGATCTGTTTTCAGCATGAACACAAGTGACACATCACGCCATTGTGATCAATCACTCCACTTTGTGGGGAATATGACCACAAAACGCAACTCTGAAAGTCGCTACCTGGTAACAGTTCTGGAGGACTGCTTAACCTGTGATGCGCTAATTGATTCGGGCTCGACAATATCGCTCATCTCTCAAACATTGTTCAATGATCTTAAAAGGGCTGTGAACCCTGCTAAACGTTGGTTAAAAATGGAGCTATGCGACACGAAACTTTGAGGTTTCACTCAGACTACCCCGCCTCTCACAATGTGGCTCATGCTGAAATACTAAACTTCCAAAACGAATCGCTTGTTCACCCTGTGTATGTTACCTGCCTCAACACTGAACACCTGCTACTCGGAGCAGACTTGATGGATCGTTTGGTACCAGTAATGGATTGGAAAAACAACCAAGTATGGTCACAAGTATCCATGCCATCTCCACTGAGACACCTGCCTTCATCAAAGGCTATCTGCAATACATTACGCAACCACAACGAAACAGCAACAGACAAACCCCTGGTGAACTTGGTCACGCGTCCACCATTGGCGGCGGATGACAGTGTGGCAAGTTCAACTCAAAAGTTGAACGAAAGTAAGGTTTTCCTGTGTGGTTTGGCTGAGTCTCCAGCCGATACATACCGCACTCAACTGATAGGTGGCGTGTGCCTCAACGGCACAATGGTTGAGGATGCCACACTGGCAGCCTGGTCGGAAAAATCAGCAATCCTGATAGACCATTATTTTCATGATTTCGAGCCAGCAGTCTCTGTGAGTGAGCAACTTCTCTTGTCCTTCAGACACTTCCGCAAGCACCGCGGCCGTTTCAGGAAACAAAGCATCAACGTTCAGAGTGGACTCTATTTCCGATGATACATTTTCCGCTTTGAGGGGGACTGAAACCCCCTACAATGCAACTAACGGCGTTAGTACCACCACTGACCCGGTGACTCCAACTGGTGAAACACTGTGCGATATCGCTGAAAGATATCCTCGTCTCAGTTCGCAGGTCCTGGAACGATTAGCACACGTGGACGCTGTGGTGAATGGCAGGCCACGACAGCCACTGAGCGTTTTTAAGCAAAAACACCAGGACATTTGGTTGAAAGGTTACAGCCAATCTACTAACAACGCTGCTGCTGACAACTCAATATTTTCGTTTGTGCCTCGGACACCAACACCAACCGCTTGTGGATGGTGTCCCGAGACACAAGGGGGGGAATACTAGACCAGACCAATGATGACCTTGTTGAGGCCAGTGGGGGAGGTCGAGGCTACATGCAAACACTGCACGAGGCCGCCCGATCAGAAAACAAATCAAGTTGTAAACTTCCCCACGAGAGCAGAGAGAGGCGGACAAGCCCCTCGACGGGGATAACCTTAGAATACATATTGAGATATCACTGAGGTGTCCCACACCTCCCCCCAAAAAGGGTAATAATCATTCCTTACCATGCGTAGTCTCAACTACAATGCAACTAGTAAAATGCTCTAATCATGTGTTCCGGTAGGATAACATTACATAATCAATTGGTAGGGTAGCTGGTCCCCTTGGGTACCAGTGCAAATGCCAGCAACAGTCAGTCCAGCCACAGTCAGTAAGAAGGTTAGAGACCTAACAAGTCGAATTGCCCTTGATAACAGCGACAGATGAGGTAGTAGTCACTCAGATTGCAACACTGTCAAGGTCGAGGTAAGGAGTAGACCAAGGCGCAGCGTGATGAACAAACATGACTTTAATTAGTTAAAGCGTCAAAATACAAAACAAAACACGACTCGTGACGTCCACGGTATCAATGACCGAACACGGAACAAAAACCCACAACCACAAAGGGAAAACATACAGTTTAAATATGGCTCCCAATCAGAGACAACCAGCCAACAGCTGACACTCGTTGCCTCTGATTGGGAGTCACTCAGGCAAACATAGAATACAACAAACTAGAATGAACACCAACATAGAAATACACACATAGAAATGAACACACCCTGGCTCAACATAATGAGTCCCAGAGCCAGGGTGTGACAGTACCCCCCCCTAAAGGCGCGGACTGCGACCGCGCCTCAACTAAACAAACCAGGGGAGGGCTGGGCGGGCATACCTCCTCGGCGGCGGTTCTGGCTCTGGCCTTGACCACCACCCTCCAATACACCCCCCATAGTGCCCCTGGTCCAGTCTGGCCCCGCCGGCTGGAGCAGGACTGGACTTAACAGGAGCGATCCTTACCAGGCTGTCGACTCGCACTGGCGGTGCGTGGAGGAGGCGGGCCTTACCAGGCTGCACCTGGCGGCGGGCCTTACCAGGCTGGCGCACCCCTGGCTTTGTGCGTGGAGGAGGAACGGGCCTTACCAGGCTGACGACTCGCACCCCTGGCTTGGTGCGTGGAAGAGGGACGGGCCTTACCAGGCTGACGACTCGCACCCCTGGCTTGGTGCGTGGAAGAGGGACGGGCCTTACCAGGCTGACTTCTCGCACCCCTGGCTTAGTGCAGTGGCAGGAACAGGCCGGACCGGGCTGGCGACAGCGCACCGTAGGTTTGGTGCGAGTGGCAGGAACAGGCCGGGTCGGGCTGGCGACGCGCACCGTAGACTTGGTGCGGGTGGCAGGAACAGGCCGGACCGGGCTGGCGACGCGCACCGTAGGTTTGGTGCGAGTGGCAGGAACAGGCCGGGTCGGGCTGGCGACGCGCACCGTAGACTTGGTGCGGGTGGCAGGAACAGGCCGGACCGGGCTGGCGACGCACCGTTGCGGGGGTGGACGCGGAGTGGCAGGAACAGGCCGGACCGGGCTGGCGACGCGCACCGTAGGTTTAGTGCGTGGAACAGGGACAGGCCGGGCTGGGCTGTCGACGCACACCGTAGGCTTGGTGCGTGGAGCAGGGACAGGCCGGGCTGGGCTGTCGACGCACACCGTAGGCTTGGTGCGTGGAGCAGGGACAGGCCGGGCTGGGCTGTCGACGCACACCGTAGGCTTGGTGCGTGGAGCAGGGACAGGCCGGACTGGGCTGGCGACGCACACCGTAGGCTTGGTGTGTGGAGCAGGGACAGGCCGGACTGGGCTGGCGACGCACACCGTAGGCTTGGTGCGTGGAGCAGGGACAGGCCGAACCGGGCTGTGGAGACGGATAGGAGGCCTGGAGTGAAGAGCGGCCACCACCCGTCCTGGCTGAATGCCTACCCTCACACACTCTGTGTGAGGCATCCGCACAGGACGTACAGGGCGGTGTACCCCTGGCCTGGTGGCCTTCTGGATCCGCCCCCTTTTCTCCTCCGTCAGCCCCGTCGTCCTTGCCGTGTGCCCCCCCTAAAAAATTTCTGGGGTTGCCTCACGACCGTCCGACGACGACCCTGATCACGCCGTAGCTCCTCTCTACGGCGCGCCTCCACCGTCTCTTCTCCCGGCGCTTCCTCACATGTCCAGCCCAAGAGCTGCCCCTGGACACGCTGCTTGAGTCGTTGCATGGTGGGTTTTTCTGTCAAGGTCGAGGTAAGGAGTAGACCAAGGCGCAGCGTGATGAACAAACATGACTTTAATTAGTTAAAGCGTCAAAATACAAAACAAAACACGACTCGTGACGTCCACGGTATCAATGACCGAACACGGAACAAAAACCCACAACCACAAAGGGAAAACATACAGTTTAAATATGGCTCCCAATCAGAGACAACCAGCCAACAGCTGACACTCGTTGCCTCTGATTGGGAGTCACTCAGGCAAACATAGAATACAACAAACTAGAATGAACACCAACATAGAAATACACACATAGAAATGAACACACCCTGGCTCAACATAATGAGTCCCAGAGCCAGGGTGTGACAAACACGTGGAAGGGAATCTCCAAAACGCTCTTCTGATGCTTAACACACATGCCGCTAATAAATAGAACCCTCCATTCAGGAGGAAAGTTATTAGAAGTCATGAACCATCATCACACCGCGTACGACTGGTTCAGTGCTTATAGAGTACTTCCGTCGTGAGGTTAGCTCCTCCGTAGATAACATAGCTATGAAATAGACTCCTTCATTCTGCAGTATGAAAATGTATGCACTCACTAACTGTAAGTTGCTCTGGATAAGAGCGTCTGCTAAATGACTAAAATGTAAAAATGTAAATACCTATCACCGCTACAGTAGTGTAAGACACCTTGACTTGTAGTAAAACCACTACAGGTCCACTTGGCATATGGCTTGAGGTCGGCACCGATTCTTACTGACACATGGTCATTGACATGGAAATTATCTGATGATGTCAGACTCACTCTGACCAGGTTGCAGCCTACCAGGATACTTGGTTTTTTTGCCCTTGGCATGTGCGCTTGTGCAAGCATAAACGCACATGCACAATGGAACATTTAATAAGGATTTATACTAGGAGCACTTAAGGGTCCGAGCAAAATACCAGTCTTGGTAAAGTTGTAGACCCTGAAGCCCCTTTGACTCTGTTGCATCCTAAGATGCTAGGTTATTTTACTGAAGACTCCGAAGCGTACAGAACAGATTTATTTCATGTTCTCCTTAACACATTCCAGTCGACCACTAGTGCCTTACAGCTGTAGCCTTATCATGTAGTTATCAACTTAGGATAGTGCCCTAAGCAACACACCACTAAGTAGGATCGCCCTAGATATGACATTAGACAAAATGCCATGATGGAGTCATTTAGCCAAGACCGTGGACATATATAGAATAGAGTCCAGTTAGATGATTAAGGTGTGGTAACTATATTTTGTATGTCTTTTTGTTTGTGTTGTTATTCTTATTTTTTTTTGTTTCATTTTCTTTGACACTTAGGAAGTGATACTGCCACAAACAAGTTCCCCATACAACCACCAATTAGTGCCACAACACCGCTCATTTGGGGAAGAACCCGTGGTCATTCTTGTGGTGGGTTGCAACTTGCAGAATCCTTCCAAGATTGAACCCACCAGAGGGGGACTGTCATGACTGTCCATGAGAGTTCAAATAGGTCAGATCAGGTTTGCAATGAATAACTTCAATCAGACCCCCTTTCACCCGCAGAGGGTGGAGGGAAGGACTAGTGGTGA
The DNA here is from genome assembly GCF_020615455.1 of Coregonus clupeaformis. Lineage (NCBI taxonomy): Eukaryota > Metazoa > Chordata > Actinopteri > Salmoniformes > Salmonidae > Coregonus > Coregonus clupeaformis. The sequence goes on from NC_059206.1 coordinate 54,053,198, forward strand.
TTAACAGCTCACGCCCTGTTGTAAATCAAAGGAGAACATTCAGCTGCGCCCTCAAGATTAACCAAAGGAATGTTCTTTGTTTCAACAGACTTTTTCCCGCTGACACTTTAACACGCTCAAAAGCGAATACTGGAATAATATTCCTAACGTAGAACGTGGGGAATATTCAGAGGCGATCTGTTGGACACTAAGGTCATTCTGTTTGTTATTTTGTGATGTCATTAAAAATGTTATAAAGGAAATACTGTAACTTGGAAATTATACCCACTACATCCTATATGTTGTGCATATAATATGAAAAATGATGAAAGTATTTTTGTTAAGATAGGGATGTGATTTGAGAAGTTCTAAGAGATAATTGTTTTTAATAAACTTTGCACAGTTACTAGTCACCACCCAAAGTGAGGTCAGAGAGCGTGTCAGCCTGACGGAACCTCCCCCTTTCGAGCAGAGTGTATAAAAGATAGGTTCCGAAGTAACAAATTGGACCAGAAAACGTGAAGCGCTACTACACGTTTAGAATGGTTGGAACTTTGAATCTCAACACGATGTGGAGAGAATAAACTCCCCTCCCGGACAATCACTGGTACGGCTGATTAGCTGTCCTAAGTAAAGTATGTTTGAAAGTGAATGTATTACTCTGCTCAAGCCATCTTTTTACACTTCGCCCTTCACCCCACTGGGAATCATTAATACGGCTGGCTAGCCTATCTTCAAATAAGCATCTTCAAGAGCGAATGGAAGGAAAATCAACTCTGTAGTTCTGTTCAAGACTAAATGACAAGTCATCGGAGACCAGACAACTATGAAGAAGAGAACAACAGTAGAATACTTGTTGGAACCTGTTTGGACAATCAGAGCCTTACAATCGTGCTGCGAGAAGGCCCAACTCTCTTTCCAGGGCGGCCCGGTTCACCGAGAGATTCCAGGCGAACTAAGACATTTCACGTAAATACATTCATGATTTCTTACTCAAAGCGGGTGGCGGTTCGTGTTCCAAGTATGTAATTACTGTAGGTGAGTAGTTTCTGAATGTATCAAGGTTAAGTGTCTCTGTCCCTCTCTTTCTTCCTCTTCCTCTCTTCTTTAACAAGCCATGTTGTTGTCATTCCACTGGGGACCTGTTTTCTCCAGTCAGTAACCGGTGCTGAGTGTGTATGTTTATCCTGTGTTCCCATTTAATTAGCTAGTAAATAAATAATTAACCAATTTGTGTAGTACTGAATCATAAGTAAGGCTCGGGTTTTGCAGATGCAAGGAGGTTACAACGTTCAGAATGATGATATGATACAAGGTTATGATTAATAAGTTGACTGTTTATAGATGTGATAGGTAAAGACCTTTCAGAGTTTAATTCGGGAGATGGTAACTCTTTAAAGAATTGTTCTCGTGGTGCCCCAAATCCTAATGAGTTAATTGTTACATGATTAATTTAATCGGGTAAAAATTTAACATAGTTAGTTGATTAGATAAATAACAGTCCTCAGATTAGTGTTAAAGTCACGTCACGACATGTTTGTAGATTGATGAGGGAAAAAAATAATTTAATCCATTTTAGAATAAGGCTGTAATGTAACAAAATGTGGAAAAAGGGAAGGGATCTGAATACTTTCCAAATGCACTGTATAAACCCACCTCAACCAGTACCCTTGTACATTGAATAAGGTACTGACACTGACGTGTATATACTGTACTTGCATTCTCGTGTTTCTTTAACTCTCATCATAGTTCTTGAGTTGTTTTTATTCATACTTTTATTTTTTATTCCATTTTCTATTATCTATATTATTATTGTTATTATTACTGCATTGTTAGGAAAGCGTACTCAAGGTAAGAATTTCCCTGTACTGTTTTACACCCGTTGTATCCTGTGCATGTGGTGAATACACTTTGAAACTTGAAATGCTGAAACTTTAATGTTGAGAGATGGAATTGGAGATGATTATGGTTCCTGTGCCAGGGCATCCCGATCATACAACCATTCTAAGTCATAGGAATGTCCGAGTATTGATAGGCTAAACACACACAGAAACACACACGCACATAGACGCAGGCACCCATGCACACACACACACACACACACACACACACACACACACACACACACACACACACACACACACACACACACACACACACACACACACACACACACACACACACACACACACACACAGTGTTTTCTGTAATTACTATCAATGACCCCTGACTAACTGGCAGGTTGCTCTCCATGGTATGGGATGCTGTAGTTCCCTTCTATGGGTAACAACATGCTCTGTTTATTATGTTCTTAAACCTGTTTATTTATTTACCAATTGTTTTTACATCCGTCAGAGCCTAACGTTACAGACAACACCCTCCAGCAAACATGTTTCGCCCTAACACCATCTGTGAGTCACCAGCGTGTGTGTGCGGGCCCCTGTGTGTGTGTGTGTCCTCGCCCCTGGGATGGCCGTCATCTGTTAGACCAACCCACCCCCTCAGCTCACCCTCCAGGGGGTTAGGAGAGGAGGAGGTGAGAGACACCGCCTGCATGGTTTAATTTGCACCTCCTTCACCATGTCTCCAGCCAGGCCACTGGTGACAGCGGTGCACTGTGGTGCTCTCTCTCTCTGTCTTCTCTCCTCTTCTGTTGCTTTCAGACTCAGCAGATGTCTCAATATTTCGAAAGTTCCATCGCCAACAGTTAAGCTAGAGTTTTGCCTACGTGGAAGCCTGGTAGCCATTTGCGTTTGTGCCGCATTTGTGTCCGCTTGTGTGTGCATGCTTTTCTCTGTGTGTTTGTGTGTGTGTGTCTGTAGTGTGTGTGCATGTGTCCGCATGCCCGCATCTGTCCGTGTGTGTATTACTCTGTTAGTAATGCTTTGAGAGGCAGGTAGGAGCAGCAGTGTGTCGGTCTCATCAGCTGATGAGGTGTTTACAGGGTCTGTGTGTGTAGCCTGGAGGGAGCCCAATCAGAGTGTTCTGCACTCTGCCAGGGTTGAATAGTAATTGGACTTCCCAATGCAACAAGGTTTGTTACCTGCACAATGATTTGCAATGCAGAATAGTCCATAATGTGTGTTGGGTTCTTGTTTCCAGGAATCTCAATATAATCCTCAAACACGACATACCATTATGTAAGTCTGTCATTGTGTGAGAGAGAGTGGGTGAGTTGAGTTTGGCATGTTAGTCTACTCTGTGCCTGCCCAGGCAGGATGGGCATCCGACAGGCAGCTAATAGGTACAACAAGATTTTCAGAATGAGCAGCTAGTTACAGTCATGTGAAAATGTAACTCCCTGGAAAGTTGTCCTTTTTTTGTACATATGTGGTTATGTAATCTTCACTTCAACACTATTGACAGATAAAGGTAACCTAATTTAACAAATGACACTAAAAGATTATACTTTGCAATCATTTATTCATAAAAAATCTACAGAAGATCCATAGTGCGGAAAAAACAAGTACACCCCTAGCGTCAATAGCTGGTGTTGCCCCCTTTGGCTGAAATAACTCCATGTAGTCGTTTCTTGTCACTGTCTATCCGTCTCTTATATCGACTCAGAGGAATTTTTGCCCATTCTTTACAATACTGCGTCATGTTCGAGGGCTTTCTTGCATGCACGGCCCGCATCAAGTCCCCCCACAGCATTTCGACAGGATTGAGATCTGGGCTTTGACTCGGCCATTCCATAACCCTCCATTTCTTCTTTTTGAGCCATTCTGTTGTAGCTTTGCTTGTGTGTTTTGGATCACTGTCCTGTTGCAAGATCCATGTTCGGTTCAGCTTAATCTTTTTGACAGATGGCCTCACCTTTTCCTCAAGAATTCTCTGGTACAATATTGAATTTTTTATTTTTTTTAGTCATTTAGCAGACGCTCTTATCCAGAGCGACTTACATGAGCAATTAGGGTTAAGTGCCTTGCTTAAGGGCACATCAACATATTTTTTCAACCTAGTCGGCTCGGGGATTAGAACCAGCGACCTTTCGGTTACTGGCACAACGCTCTTACCCACTAAGCCACCTGCCGCCCATTCATTCATGGAATTCATGGTTGACTCAATGATGGCAAGTTGGCCAGGCCCTGAGGCAGCAAAGCAGCCCCAAACCATAATGCCACCGCCTCCATGCTTTACGGTTGGTATGAGGTTCTTCTGTTCAAAGGCAGTGTTTTGTTTTTACCAAACATGACATCTGGCATTGCGGCTAAACAACTCCACCTTTGACTAATCTGTCCAGAGCACATTGTTCCAGTAGTTTTGGTCTTTACCCAGGTGTTGTCTGGCAAACGTCAGTCGTATCTTGATATTATTTTTTGAGAGCAGAGGCTTCTTCCTTCCTGACCTCCCATGTAGGCCAAGTTTGTGCAATCTCTTTCAGACAGTTGACTCATGCATTTCGACATTGATTGTGGCAAGAGAGGCATGTAGATCCCTTGATGTTACCCTGGGGTTCTTAGAGATTCTAGGAAATTTTTTGGTCAGCTCTAGGGCTGAATTTGGTGGGACAACCTATCGTAGGTAGATTGCAGTGCTCTGGAATTTTCTCAATTTGTAGATGACCCGTTGGACAGTGAAATGATGTACTTCGAAGTGCTTGGAAATGGATTTGTAACCCCCTACCAGACTCATGGTCATCAATAATCTTTCTTCCGACAAATTCGGATAGGTCTTTTGATCTTGGCATGATGGGTTACCACACACCCATATGGTTAAGACCAAACCAGACCAAGTTTCTAATGTTTATGGAAGGCTGGACCCTCCTAAGTTACTCTCTAATCATTTGCACCTGCTTTGGTGCACCTGGTTCTAATTTTAGCCATTTTATGTGATGGTAAAGGTAGGGGTCTACTAACTTTTTCTGCATAAGGAAATTGCATTTTTGTTTATTTTAATTGCATAACATTTTTGTGATTTGTTAAATTGGGTTACCTTTATCAATGAATGTGGTTGGAATTTAGCTCAAATATTCATGTGTCCAAATACGTAAAAAATAAAATAAAATAAAACACTTTCCAGGGGGTGTACTTACTTTTTCACATGACTGTAGTTCTATTTTAAGGGATGGAGGGTGGTGGTCGGTGAGAGAGCAGGAAGTGAGTGAAGAGGTCACTTGTCTCCTGGGGGTCCATGCTGAGGTCAGCACTGGGCCCTGGTTGGTTGCTTGGTTCCCAGGGCTGATGGGAAAAGAAGAAGTATGATGAGGGGATGGAAAGAGAAGCGGAAACTACTGGGCTTTCTCTGGCACTAGGTGAGAGAGTGTGTGTCCTGGCCCAACGTGTGTGTGTATATCAGTCACACACTCTCACACATACACCCTTATCAGCCTGGCCCTGTGAAGTCTGCTCCAGGAGGAAGTGAAGAGGAAGTGCTTCTGATTCACCATGGAGATAACACTGCTGGATCTAATTTCCATGTGCTACGGTATCCATCCGCCATCCACTAAGATATCTGGTCAACACCCTAAAGATAACACACTTACACCACACTACCCCCTCTTGGAAATGTTCTGAAATAATACGAATGGTGAGAATGCTGCTCTTGTGAATAAACTCCCTACCTGAGATCTGTATAATGGGATATATAGAGTAGGCTAGTTAGATCTGGTTACCATCAAAGTATTGCTTAAGTCATGGTCAAAACTGGCTAAATCCATTTTAGCCTTTTTGTTTTTGATGTTTTGATATGGATAACTGAATTACTGGACAAAACCACAATCAACTCCAACATAGATGTAAAATGTAGAAATACATTTGGGTGCATATTCGACCCTGTCGTGCATTTTGCTCATAACCAAGGAAATCTGCTTACATAGGGTGTTATTAAAGGCCACAAATTAGACCTCTTCCTCTCACAGAAACCATGACTGAAACAAAACGTTAACAAACTACTGCAACAGGCTTTCCCAAATGTCTGATGTTTTCACAAACATCCTCTACTGTGTTGCTCTGAATGGTAGGTACCACTGAGAAACAGGGCCTTGAACTTCTGAATGTAGGCCTATGACATTTCTGCTTTTTGTTTCAAAGATACAATCTAGTTACACCTTCACAGACACCATGAATGCTTTATGTTTTGCTTAATTTTTTTGATGAGCATTGTCATTCATTGTCAATTTAGAATGCATCTTTGGCTTTGCAGTAACATGTGGTTCCACCATGGCTGTTTTTGTTTGTACATTATTAAAGCTACACCACAAAGTCAACTTTACTTTGGCCCACCAACACACTACTACTCTCTCTCAAACCTATCTAAAGAGGTCATCTTACACACACCGGCTCCTGATGTTTGTCATCTCTGTCTCAGTCTCTCATACTGAGAAACGAAGTGCAGTGGCCAAGCCGAGGGTGGACAGACAACAACCGCAACAACGACCCAGAATCTCCTGTGTTTTTTACTGATTTATCTACAAAGATGACAAACATTCTGAAACTCAGGGAGAGTATTTTGCCATTACATATACTTCTTTCACATAGGATATCATGGTATGTTGCCTGTAAAAACAATTGGGAAATGTTTATACGATCTCTTTAAAAAAACAAACATCTTTACCTCTTTCTTGTTGGAATTGAGAGTTATTGTAATGGCGTCTTTTTGTAGGTACTAACTCCACCATGGCTCGTTGGCCAAAGCCTATGGGGAAATGAATGGGTTTTTGGAGGGCTTTTGGATAAACTCGTCAATTTTTGTGAATTTTGAAGCATTTTCTGAAGGTCTATGTCCCTAGAGTTGGTAAATGTGTGATAGCAGCAATGGCAGATTTCTCTGTGTTGTCACTCTTTCATCCCTCCATCCCATTCATTTTTCCCACAGGGATTTTACCCTATGACAAACAAGTTATTGCTCATGTATATACCCTTTAATCATATATCATTGGAAAGCTTAGATTCACAGCTATCCATGTTCAGGTCAACGTAACTTTGACCATTGACCTCAAGGGTACATATTAGAATGACCTGTACATTACTTTAAAAAGGAAACCATGATACATTTTACACTTTGTTTGACAAGTGGTTCTGAAAGGTCATGAAATTAGCTTTTAAATTATGTATAATATGCCAACTTTGAAAGCACCAGCTAAACTATTGTTTAAAAATAACCTATCTTGTGCAATTGGCATTAGAATGTTGGAAGCTATAGAATTCCATGTTTATTTTTTTATTTATTTTTTATTTAAACTTTATTTAACCAGGTAAGCCAGTTGAGAACAAGTTCTCATTTACAACTGCGACCTGGCCAAGATAAAGCAAAGCAGTGCGATAAAAACAACAACACAGAGTTACATATGGGGTAAAAAAAACATAAAGTCAAAAATACAACAGAAAATATATATACAGTGTGTGCAAATGTAGCAAGTTATGGAGGTAAGGCAATAAATAGGCTATAGTGCAAAATAATTACAATAGTATTAACACTGGAATGCTAAAATGTAAATGTAAATGAATGCTAGATGTGCAAGAGATTATGTGCAAATAGAGATACTGGGGTGCAAAAGAGCAAAATAAATAACAATATAGGGATGAGGTAGTTGGGTGGGCTAATTTCAGATAGTAGTGGGGCAGCTATGTTTTTGGATTGTAACTTTGGTGATAGAAGTACCAAATTGCACCTTTCAGAACCACTTCAATAATGCCATTGATTTGGCGGCAACTGAATCCCGACCTACAGTTCACAATGCTCCCACATAGAGAAATAGAGCCTGAGAGAAGAGCCCTGTTGCTTCAGGCTATTCGGTGTGGGAGAGTAGGAAATGTGGGGATGCGGTGTCCAAGTAGGCTACATGTAGCTCTGTGTGTGGAAAACATTTCATCACAGGTAAGACATTTAAGTTGTTTAGTACGTTTTGTTTAGCTATATTTTCTCATAATAACAAGGACAATTTTGATGACAGAGAACAACAATAGAACATTCATGATTTAATGCGTGCCAAAGTCGGTAAGATGAAAGTGGTTGGTGGGAGTTTTAAACATAACACCGCAATCATGACTCAGTCGTGAGGGCATAGGAGCTGGAGGGGTAAAGTCCCCCCCAATGTTAGAAGCAGGTAAAATGGTGTCTCCCCAAATAAAAAATAAATAAACATTTGCGAGACTTTTATTTTGAAATATAAGTTACCAGATTCGTTGATTGACTTTTATTTTGAAAAGGCCTCCGCTCGCCCCCACTGACTGCTTCATTCTCTCTCTTGCTTGTTACAAGCGGTGTGGCAGTGTGTGAGTGAGAGAAGAAAGCACTGTGCAGCACCACCATCATTACTCACCGCACCGGGGAATGTAATTGTTGTTCGCAACAACAAAGTTTAAGTAAAAAGTGTATGAATGTGAATAAAATTTGATATGTTAGAACGAACGTGAGCAACTATAAGCTTTCTCCTGGCTAGTAGCTATACTGATCAAAAATATAAACGCAACATGCAAAAATGTCAGTTCATATGAGGAAATCTGTCAATTGAAATATATTCACTAGGCCCTAATCTATGTATTTCACATGACTGGGAATATAGATATGCATCTGTTGGTCACCGATACCTTTAAAAAAAGGTAGGGGTGTGTCCACCATTTGCCTCATGCAGCGCGACACATCTGCTTCGCATAGAGTTGATCAGGCTGTTGATTGTGGCCTGTGAATGTTGTCCCACTCCTCTTCAATTGCTGTGCGAAGTTGCTGGATATTGGCGGGAACTGGAATACGCTGTCGTACACGTCGATCCAGAGTATCCCTAACATGCTCAATGGGTGACATGTCTGGTGAGTATGCAGGCCATGGAAGAACAGGAACATTTTCAGCTTCCAGGAATTGTGTACAGATCCTTGCGACATGGGGCTGTGCGTTATCATGCTGAAACATGAGGTGATGGCGGTGGATGAATGGCATGACAATGGGCCTCAGGATCTCGTCATGGTATCTCTGTGCATTCAAATTGCCAATCTATAAAATGCAATTGTGTTCATTGTCTGTAGCTTATGCCTGCCCATACCATAACCTCACCGCCAGCATGGGGTACTCTATTGACAACGTTGACATCAGCAAACCACTCGCCCACACGACGCCATACACGTGGTCTGTGGTTGTGAGGCCATTTGGACACTGTTTAATCAGCTTCTTCATATGCCACATCTGTCAGGTGGATGGATTATCTTGGCAAAGGAGAAATGCTCACCAACAGGGGATGTAAACAAATTTGTGCACAGAATTTGAGAGAAAGAAGCGTTTTGTGCGTATGGAACATTTCTGGGATCTTTTATTTCAGTTCATAAAACATGGGACCAACACTTTACATATTGCCTTTATATTTTGTTCAGTATAGTTAGCTTTACATTTACAGTATAGTCATTTTTATCTGTGTCAGGTTTTATCTAACTAGCTAACGCTGAGTAGTTCTGTCTGTGTTAAAAATGGATAGTGAATGTTTTGAAGCGAATAATCCTTGCTAGCTAAAGAATTACTTACACAATAACTGTCTTAGTCTTCATCATAGGATCAGCAAGTTAGCAATGGATGTGCCACCAGTCAAGAAGAGAAAAAGGAGTGCAAAGGACTGTAAGTAAGGTTCTTGGCAACTGACAGCACACCACCCCAGGCAAATTAGCTGGCAAATTTTAGTGCTTTCAACTAAGATGTCTTTAACTTCATCAAAGTGATTATGTGTCATGGCAGGAGTGTGATTATGGTGTTATCATGATCATGGCAGGAGTGTGACAGCCATGAACAAACAGATAGGGAGAGAGAGAGAGGGAGTCTCGCTGTCTCCTCCAACTATTGGTGTGCATGCGCAGTGTCGCTCTGGATCATGCGAACAGTGACTTCAGGGTACAGGCTACAATTTGTTGTGCGTCCCCAATGCTTCTGCAGCGTCATCACGTCGACTGTCCCTGAGGCCTCAGTGCCTGTTTTGAGGGAGGAAATATCCCCCTGTCACGTCCGTCTAATGACGGGTCTGACCAAGGCGCAGCGTGATATGCGTACATGTTTATTAACGTAATAAACAACACAACAAAACAACAAAGGAAACGAAACGTGAAGTCCAAGGTAGTACAGAACAACAAACCTTACACGGAACAAGATCCCACAACCCACTAGTGCCAATAGGCTGCCTAAGTATGGGCCCCAATCAGAGACAACGAACGACAGCTGCCTCTGATTGGGAACCACACCGGCCAACATAGAACCATACATACTAGATCGTACAACATAGAACATACACAACAAAGAATATACACACCCTGACTCAACATATAAGAGTCCCCTGAGTCAGGGCGTGAAACCCCCCGTCTCCAGAAGCAGGCAATCCGAGTGGTTCCTATGTCAAAGATCCGGGACTGCTGGTACAGCCAGTATTCCTGATTATGAAAAGGTACGGGACTTTGCGTCCCATTCTAGACATACATGCCCTCAGCAAGCACCTCAGTCTACAAACTCAGAAGGCTCACGAGCCGCCGGCTATTACAGCGATTGGCTGGTGGCAGCGGAGTCGAGGGGGCAAGCAGTGTTACTCACATCCATGCTACTGTCCTGTACTCAATCGTTAGGCTTCATAAGAAACCAGAAAAAGAGCTGTCTGACTCCATCTCAGCGCATTCCGTTTCTGGATCTCGATGTAGACTCGTCTAGCTTTTCTATCCCCACAGAGGGTGTAGGGGTTCCGGCTCTGCTTAGCCAAATTTCAGCTGGGTCACACAGTGCGTTTTCGCCAGTGCCTATGCCTATTGGGGATGATGGCTTCTGTGATGGGCTATTGTTGATACGGCCCTTCCAGCGCTGAGTGCTAGCCACTCACCTGGACACATGTCGCAGCCAAAGCCGGTCGCTTCGGTTGTCCCTGTCAGGCCTACGGGCCATGGCCCAGTGGTGGGACCCTCTGCTATTGTCAGGGGGCTCCCATGGGCTGAGTTGTATCCTGCAAGGTGATCACGACAGGCACATCCCCCCGAGGCTGGGGTGCACTGTACGAAGGCAACTCGATTCGGGTGGTATGGAGACTGGTGCGAAACGCACTGCATTTCAATTACCCACACATGCTTTCGCTTTGGGAACGGACACTCTGGCGCACCAGTGGCTTCGAACCCTCCTTTACGTGTGTCCGCCAGTGGGTCTGATTCAGCCCACATTGGAGTGGGTGCGCCAGGAGGGCTTACCATTGATTCTTGTGGCTCCCTGTTGTTCCATGTAGCCTTGGTTCGAGGAGCTCATTCATTTAGGCGGGGACCCATGGAAACTCCCATTTTGCAGGGACCTGTTGTCCCAGGCACACTGGCAAGTGAGGCCAGAGATTTGGTTCCTATGGGCCTGGTCCCTAAGAGGGCCAATCTGATGGCTAGAGGTTTACCTCCGATTGTTATTGCTACCATTCAGTCTGCAAGGGCACCCTCCACAAGAGGGCTGTATGCGTATAAGTGGCAAGCGTTTGAGCTCTGGTGCCAAGAAAAATGACTTATACCTTTTCAGTGGTCTGTGAGGGACATCCTTATGTTTCTACAGGAGCTTTTCTCCACTTTAAAAGTGTACATGGCCGCTGTCTCAGCGTGTCATGTAGGAATTGACGGACCTCACTGGGTGCTCACCCCCTGGTGGTGCGGTTCCTGAAAGGTGTACGTCATCTCAGACCGGTCTCTAAACGTATTGCACCCACATGGGAAGCACTGTGTGCGGCCCCCTTTGAGCCTCTGGAGTCGGTGGATCTGATCTGTCCTAGTCCCATGTGATGAGGGGTTATGTGTGCAGTGTGGTCCCCGGGTGGTCCCAGTATGCCCTGGTATGCCCCCTGTTATGCCTATGGGCATATGTAAATGCCCTAGGAGATGGACTGATTAGAGTCGAATCCCTGTAGATGATTGTTACAGAGTTATGTGTCATTTATGGCTTTTATTTATACAGTATATTGTATCCTGTAACTATAGATATGCCTACTGTAGATACAGTAAAATTAAACTCATTGTTGACCTATTTTTCAAGAAAACGTCTCATTACTCTTGAAAAAAGTAATGTTATGAAATGGCCAATTAAGGATGTAGGTTACAGAAACCTATACTTCCTGTAATGAACCTGATTGCCTGAAGCCCAGGGGGGGAGTTGGTGAGTTTAACTAGTTGCTGTAAGTTGTTCCACGCAAAGTAACACCACAATGTACAATCTGTACAATATGTTTATGAGACTCAACAGGTTCACATGGGTTTATCAGGCAGGAAGAGTTTTACATACAATTTAAAGAGCTCTTATCGATTGAGATGGAGCCGCCGGTCGGTCGATGGAGAGACACACACACACACACACACACACACACACACACACACACACACACACACACACACAGCACAATCAGGGCCCTGAGCTTTGTCAGGTCAGGATCCCTCCTACTCCTTATTTCCCATCCTGCCTAGCATGCTGACATCAGCGATATCTGAGCACTGAGCTACAGGCTGGTGGGCGGCACTTCTAAGGTGAGGCAGGGGGGTATCGTTATCTTCATCATTATCTAGATGTGATTGGTTTCCACTGGAACAAAAGGATCTGCTATTTTATTGTTTCTAACCCACCTGTGTCTATCTGTCTGTCTCATGGGGGGATAGGGAGGGTCAGAAGGAGTCTTTCCCCAAATAAGGTTAAAGCAAACCTGTCTAACTGTAAGCTCAATTGCTTCTGACGGCTAACTGACTCTGACGGTAGGTGGGCGGTTAGTAACTGAGAATGACATTTTCTTTCTGAAGGATGAAAGATTGAAAGGCTGGGGCAGCATAATCTTAGCTGATGACAACCGTTGACATGACCTGGCATTACCTGGAGTCAGTTTTATGTTCTTGTTGATAATCTTCCATCTAACATGATTAAATCACAATTTCCTTATAAATGCTGTAGTTTCTAAGTATTCACACAGTTATTTCAAGAAAAAAACAACTGTGAGAGTATGTGTAACCAATAAAGAAGGTGTATGATAAGAGGAAAAAGGAGTGATTGTAGTTGGTTGACAGGATGCCTGTATCTTGGTCTATCTATCTAACACTGGTGCAGCCTACTCTCTTACAAAGAAATGGGCTATCTAGAACCTAAAATGCAACTTTGGCTGTCCCCTTTGAAGAACCCTTTTTGGTTCCAGATAGAACCCTTTTGGGATCCATGTAGAACCCTTTCCACAGAGGGTTCTACATGGAACCCAAAAGGGTTCTACCTGGAACCAAAAAGGGTTATCCTATGGGGACAGCGGAATAACCTTTTTGGAAGCCTTTCTTTCCATACTGAGCAAAAATATAAACGCAACATGCAACAATTTCAAAGATTTTACTGAGTTACAGTTCAAATAAGGAAATCAGTAAATTTAAATAAATTCATTACTGGGAATACAGATATGCATCTGTTGGTCACAGATACCTTAAAAAAAGGTAGGGGTGTGGATCAAAAAAACTGTCAGTATTTGGTGTGAACATTTGCCTTATGCAGCGCAACACATCTCCTTCGCATAGTTGCTGGATATTGGCTGGAACTGGAACATGCTGTCGTACACGTTGATCCAGAGCATCCCAAACATGCTCAATGGGTGACATGTCTGGTGAGTACGCAGGCCATGGAAGAACTTCCAGAAATTGTGTACAGATCCTTGCATCATGGGGCCGTGCATTATCATGCTGAAAGATGAGGTGATGGCGGTGGATGAATGGCACGACAATGGGCCTCAGGATCTCGTCACGGTATCTCTGTGCATTCAAATTGCCAATCTATATAATGCAATTGTGTTCGTTGTCCGTAGCTTATGCCTGCCCATTCCATAACCCCACCGCCAGCACGTGGCACTCTGTTCACAACATTGACATCAGCAAACCGCTCGCCCACACAACGCCATACACGTGGTCTGCGGTTGTGAGGCAGGTTGGACGTACTGCCAAATTCTCTAAAATGACGTTAGAGGCGGCTTATGGTAGCGAAATGAATATTACATTCTCTGGCAACAGCTCTGGTGGACATTCCTGCAGTCAGAATGCCAATTGCACGTTCCCTCAAAACTTGAGACATTTGTGGCATTGTGTTGTGTGCCAAAACTGCACATTTTAGAGGTGCACCTGTGTAATGCTGTTTAAATAAACTTATTGATATGCCACACCTGTCAGGTGGTAGGATTATCTTGGCAAATGAGAAATGCTCACTAACAGGGATGTAAACAAATTTGTGCACAGAATTTGAGAGAAATAAGCTTTTTGTGAGCATGGAATATTTCTGGGATCTTTTACTTCAGCTCATGAAACATGGGACCAACACTTTACATGTTGCGTTTATATTTTTGTTCAGTATAAGAGTGTATAGCAATTTATTGTGATGCAGAATTATGCTTCTACATTGTACATTGTTCTTTTCATAATATATGGAACTTTCTACACAGTGACGGCTAATGTCTTGAGTAAGTTGTTAAAAGTTCCCTACAGCAAAATAATGAGAGAAATAATGAAAAGACAGCTGCAAAGAGGAAGTCATGGAGAGCCTGAAAGTAAGAAAACCTATATGACGAGTCAGAGCCGTGAGGGCCGTAGTGATATAGTTGTATGGAGTGGGAGAGATGGAGAGAGAGAGAGAGAGAGAGAGAGAGAGAGAGAGAGAGAGAGAGAGAGAGAGAGAGAGAGAGAGAGAGAGAGAGAGAGAGAGAGAGAGAGAGAGAGAGAGAGAGAGAGAGAGAGAGAGAGAGAGAGAGAGAGAGAGAGAGAGAGAGAGAGAGAGAAATGTGAGGTTGCTTCAGTGAGAGCAGCTGTATAGAGGACATGGTGGGTGGAAGTGGTGCAGCCCGTGGGTGAGCTCTACTCTGCTCTGGGCTTGACTGTCATTAGTCTATTATGAACTCACAAATATTTCCCAGGGTGCCTTGCCTTTCGAGTGAATTGTAGTTACCACCCATGACTGTATTTGTTGTTTTCAATGGTTTTCAGTACTGTAGCCTTCACCAAGTGAGTGTCTAAATGAATATGTTATCTTTCAAATTAAGCTCTTTATGACAATACATTACATATATCATAAGGCCTTTGAAGGCCTAGTTACACCCTAACACAGTTGTCTGAAACTCCTGGTTTACAGGCTACATCAAGCCTGCAATTATGCAGTCTTGTAAAGTGATGTGAAATTCCTATTGGAATCCAGCCAGAGTGAGCATATCCAACAATTGGAACTTTTGATCTCCTGCAACCTGCATTCAGAATGACTGCTGGGGTAGGGAAGATTGATTATTGAGACTGAAATAAATAATGTAAAGATCGAAGGGATCAAGGGTCTTTCAATTATTGTAATTTTGCTATTCATTGTAAATGTTTGTATGCCTATGTAGCCAAATTGTATCTATGATCGTATGCTATCCATTTATGTTTTTTATGTGTTCTATTTTTATCTGTAAATTAACCAATGATATCAAGCCACACCCGGCCTGATTACAGACACCTGTGTGTATCCTTTGACACTATATAAACTAGTGACCCGCAGTGTTTGTCATTATACCCTGAAACGTTGGTTATTAGGTTATTAAATTATTGCATCTGAGCTCCTAGAGTGTGCGGCTCTCCTTTTCTTTTTCGAGTAAACACACATTAACACATTAGCTCAAATTCTTGTCCTTTTGAAGTCCACTCAACTCACAGAATAACGCTGCTATAGCAATATATATAAAGAATTACAGTGTATTGGAACTGTATTCCTTGACTCTTATGCAGACCACTGACACTATAGGGTTACCTACTGTATATGGTTGTGTTTGTATTGACAATGAAGTATTGTTCTGAAAAGCAGTTGTTTGGTGTATTTTGTAAGCCTATTAGGTGAGGTGGGGCAAAGAGTTAGCTGTGCGGCTGGTTGTAATGTTATTCACCAGTATGTTAGGTGAGGTTGGGACAGATTTGGCAGTGGGGCTGAGGGCTGAGATGAGGAGTGGGAGGGTTCTGCCCCGGCCTTGGTTGGGTCGGGGAGGACAGAGGGAGGGAGGGAGGCTGCCCTGCCTGCCCATCTGCACCCAGTCAATTGTAGGTTGTAGGTTGGTGCGCCATGCAGAGAGACTCAAACTATGATAAATAATGAGAGCGGCAGATCCTGAAATAGCCGCCCCCTCTTCTCTGTGGTCCGCTCTTGTGAAGCTCTCGTCCAGCCGTGAATTTCCAACTGAACCCTCCCTTCTGCCTCCTCCATTCTGGTTAGCATCCTGGCTAAATCTGTTGCCGTGTGCCTGTAATTAGGTCCCGTGTTGGAGAGAGCTCTATACACCAGCTAGGCTATACACGACTAGCCTATACACACTGGCAGCTGGTTGGCTGATGAGAGAAAGAGAACAACACACTACAGCCTCTGGGGGGTGACAGCAGGGGAGACCATTGTCTGATTAGGTGATGGGTCGAAGGTCAGAGTTTAAAGGTGTCTGCAATACATTTGTATAGAAGAAACTAATCTAGATATTTCCATTCTCTCTCTCTCTCTCTCTCTCTCTCTCTCTCTCTCTCTCTCTCTGTGCTCTCTCTCTGTCTTTCTCTCTCTCTCTCTCTCTCTCTCTCTCTCTCTCTCTCTCTCTCTCTCTCTCTCTCTCTCTCTCTCTCTCTCTCTCTCTCTCTATCTTTCTCTCTCTCTCGCTCTCTCTCGCTCTCATTTTCTCTCTCTCTCCCTCCCCTATTCCCCTAGTTCGCTGCCCCTGAGTGTAAAGTAGGCAGTAAGCTGTGTGTGTGTTAAAGACTTTTGGAGCTGTAAGCGCTTTTTACTTGCTATATAAAAACCTCCGTTCTCCATCAACCCAGGGAAGGGAAGAGGCTAGCTAGCTAGCGCTGTATAAAACAAAGGCAGGCAGGGACGATTCCATTCCCCTCAATAGTGAATCATAAATTGCATAAGAGAGCAGCACACACCCCATACTGTGTCATACTGAACACTACAGGCTACAGTCAGAAATGCCTATTACAGGACCTGGAGCTGTTATCCTGTAATTAACCCTGCATTAAATACACTTGCCTCTTGACAGGTCATCATTGCTAGGAAAATATACATTCTGTATTGCAGGATATAGCCAGCTGAAACACATTTCAAGAGAAAACCTTATGTATGCGCCTGCATGCCTAAATTTAAAAGGAGATGTTATGGTGTGCCCAACGTTGCAGACGGACAGACAAAGGGCCAACAGAGCATTGTTCTGAAATGTAATAACGTAACTTTAACAAGGTTTCCTCCTGTCTGGAAACAGGAGACAAAGGGCTGTGAGACATGGGTTTGATCCTAGACACATGAAAAGTGGAATGTATACGGAGGGTACGGGGCAACAGAAGACGAACAGCAAAGGGGCTAATGATCTTGGAGATGGGGAAAGGGCCGATAAACCGGGGGGAAAGTTTGCGGGACTCCACCCGGAGGGGCAGATCTCGGGTGGACAGCCAAACCATTTGCCCGAGACGATACCGGGGAGCCGGGGTCTTGTGGCGGTCCGCTTGTCGTCGATACCTGGAGGTGGTCTTGAGAAGACCTCCAGGTACGACGACAGCGGCGGACAAACATCTGGGCCGAGGATATGCCGACCTCTTCCTCTGGCTCCATGAAGAGCAGGGGCTGATAACCCAGGGAACACTCAAAGGGCGAAAGACCCATGGCAGAGCAGGGAAGGGTGTTGCAGGCGTATTCGACCCACACTAGTTGCTGGCTCCAGGTGGTGGGGTTGGCGGAGACCAGGCAGCGCAGAGTCGTCTCCAGGTCTTGGTTAGCTTGCTCCGACTGGCCGTTGGACGGAGGCTGGAAGCCGGAGGACAGGATGGCCGACGACCCAATCAGTGTGCAGAACGCCTTCCAGAACCGGGACGAGAACTGAGGACCCCGGTCGGGGACCATGTCCACTGGGAGTCCATGGATCTGGAAGACGTGCTGCACCATGAGCTGGGCCGTCTCTTTGGTGGAGGGTAGCTTGGGGAGAGGAATGAAGTGGGTGGCTTTGGAAAACCGGTCCACAACTGTCAGGATGGTGGTGTTGCCATCAGACGGGGGAAGACCTATGACAAAGTCCAAGGATATGTCACCAGGGACGGTGAGGAACAGGCAGAGGTTAGAGGAGACCAGCCGGAGCTTGCCGAGGAGTCTTGTTCTGTTCGACAAACGCGGAGACGTCAGGAACCATGGTAGGCTACCAAAAGCGTTGTCACACAAAGGCCAGGGTCTGACGGGAGCCCGGGTGACAGGAAAGCCTGGAGGAGTGGGCCCACTCCAGGACCGAGGAGCAGACAGTGTCAGGAACAAAAATATGGTTATCTGCCCCCCCTGCTTCCCTATTCCCCAACTGAGTGCCGTTGCCAAGCACGAGGTGGGACGGATGGTCTCGGATTCCGGGGGTGTAGCTGCGGGGCTATGGTGGCGTGACAGCGCATCTGGCTTGACATTCTTGGATCCCGGTAGGTATCAGAGGGAGAAGTTGAACTGGGTGAAAAGCAGGGCCCACCTAGCTTGCCTGGAATTGAGACGCTTGGCGGTACGGAGATATTCCAAGTTCTTGTGGTCTGTCCACACAATGAACGGATGTTCTGCCCCCTCCAGCCAGTGCCTCCACTCCTCCAACGCCATCTTCACCGCGAGAAGCTCACGATTCCCCGCATCGTAATTCCTCTCCGTGGTGTTGAGGCGATGGGAGAAGAAGGTGCAGGGATGTAACTTGAGGTCCAGGGCCGAACACTGGGGCAGGACCGCCCCCACTCCAACATCCGAAGCGTCGGCCTCCACCACGAACTGGCCGGACGGGTCAAGATGAACCAAGATGGGAGCAGTGGTGAAACGGTGTTTGAGGTCCCGGAACGCCCAGTCAGCAGCTGGAGACCATGTGAACGTAACCTTGGGAGAGGTGAGTGCAGACAGGGGGGAAGGCAGGGTGCTGTAACCCCAGATAAAGTGGCGAAAAAAGTTGGCAAATCCCAGGAAACATTGCTTCTGCACTCTGGATGTAGGCTGGGTCCAATGCACCACCGCTCTCACCTTCCCGGGATCCATATGTACACTCCCTGCAGCGATGATGTAGCCCAGGAATGGGATGGTGGAGCGATGGAATTCACATTTCTCTGCTTTCACAAGAAGCTGGTTCTCCAGGAGGTGTTGGAGGACCTGTCGGACGTGGAGCACGTGTTCTTGGCCGGAGCGGGAGAAGACGAGGATGTCGTCGAGGTAGATGAAGACCAACCGGTTCAACATGTCACGGAGAACATCATTAACCAGGGCCTGGAACACAGCTGGAGCATTGATAAGAACAAATGGCATGACCAGATATTCGTAGTGACATCTGGCCGTGTTAAAGGCAGTCTTCCACTCGTCCCCCTCTCAAATCCGCACCAGGTGGTAGGCGTTATGTAGGTCCAGCTTGGAGAGCACGTTGCCCCCCTGGAGCGGCTCGAAGGCCGAGGAGATGAGTGGTAGCGGGTAGTGGTTCTCCACAGTGATGTCGTTGAGGCCCCGGTCGTCGATGCACGGATGAACCCGGCAGCTAGGGAGTCCTCAATGTAGGTCTCCATAGCCTTGGTCTCCGGACCCGACAGCGAGTACAGTCGTCCCCGGGGCGGAGTGGTGCCTGGGAGAAGGTCGATTCCGCATAATAGGTTCGGTGCAGTGGAAGCGAAGTGGCCCGGGTCTTACTGAGCACCTCCTGGAGGTCCTGGTACTCCGCGGGAATGGCGGAGAGGTCCGAGGCAACTTCAGAGCCCCCAGGAAGACGTCTGCGCTGACTTCTGGCAATGAACGTGGCAGAACGGGCAAGAGAAACCCAATACCACGGGAACCCGAGGAGACTTAATTAGCATGAATTGGATCGTCTCGCTGTGGTTCCCTGATATTCGTAGGTTGATGGTGGTGGTCCCGTGTAGCTCAGTTGGTAGAGCATGGCGCTTGCAACGCCAGGGTTGTGGGTTCGATTCCCACAGGGGGCCAGTATGAAAAATGTATGCACTCACTAACTGTAAGTCGCTCTGGATAAGACCATCTGCTAAATGACTAAAATGTGGTATTGTGGGTGACCCGGCCTATAGAGTGCCCGTCCAGCGCTAACGTCCATGGGGATGGAGAGGGGCTGAGTGAGGATGCCCAGCTCGGACGCCAGGGTAGCGTCCATAAAGCTCTCATCGGCCCCAAAGTCGATGAGTACTCGGAGAGATTTCGACTGGATGGCATGAAAGGGGGTGCGAGTACTACCTTCTTTCCCGTAGTCGCTCATCGATCCAAAGGGTCAAGGCGATGAGCGAGTCGATATCCGTCGGTAGGTCCCGGGCTACAAGGTTGCCCTTTACTTCCTCCGATACTCCGTGCAGGAACGTGTCAAACAGCGCTTCCGGGTTCAAGGCACACTCAGCTGCCAACGTGCAGAAATCCACTGCATAGTCAGCCACACTGCAGGATTCTTGCCGAAGCTGGTGTAACTTCCAGGCAGCCTCTCTCCCAGACAATGGAGCATTGAAAACCTTCTTTACCTCCTGCATGAACTCCTCCAGACTGAAGCATACGGGCGGCTGTTGTTCCCACACTGCCATAGCCCAGGTGAGAGCCCTCCCGGACACCAGCTTGATGGCCCCTAAGACCCTCACAAACTTTCTACAGATGCACCATTGAGAGCATCCTGTCGGGCTGTATCATCGCCTGGTACGGCAATTACAACTTCCGCAAGTGCAGGGCTCTCCAGAGGGTGGTGCGGTTAGCCCTACAGCACCGTGACATCTACAGCACCGTGTCACAGGAAGGCCAAGAAGATTATCAAGGACCTAAGCCACCCAAGCCACGGCCTGTTCACCCCATTACAATCTAGAACAGGACTGCCCAACCCTGTTCATGGAGAGCTACCGTCCTGTAGGTTTTTACTCCAACCCTAATCTAGCACACATTCTAATAATTAGCAGGTTGATAAGATGAATCAGGTTAGTAACACCTGGGGTTGGAGCGAAAACCTACAGGAGGGTAGCTCTCCTGGAACAGGGTTGGGCAACCCTGATCTAGAAGGTGGAGACAGTACAGGTGCATTAAAGCTGGGACCAAGAGACTGAAAAACAACTTCTCTCTCCAGGCCATCAGACCGTTAAATAGTCACCAACAGCCAGCCTCAGCCCAGTACCCTGCCCTGAATTTCGTCACTTTTACTAGCGGGCTACCACCCGCTACTCTACCCTGCACCTTAGAGACTGCAACCCTATGTACATAGTCATTGAACAATGGTCACTTTAATAATGTTTACATACTGTTTTACCCACTTCATATTTATTTAATAGTCTAGTCAAGGCTCATCCTATATAACTACTGCTGTAAAAACCTTTTCTATTAATGTTCATGTTCAATGTTCATACTGTTTATACACACCATCAATATATATATATATTTATATTCCGGAATCTGACATTGCTCGTTCTGATATTTCTGATATTTCTTTCATTTTATCTTTTGGATTTCTCTATATTGTTCAGTATTACTGCACTGTATTACAAGCATTTCACTGCACCTCTGATAGCATCTGCAAAATACACTACATGACCATCTCTTTGAACATTTCATTTCAAAATCATGGGCATTAATATGGAGTTGGTCCCCCCTTTGCTGCTATAATAGCCTCTGCTCTTCTGGGAAGGCATTCCACTAGATGTTGGAACATTGCTGCGGGGACTTGCTTCCATTCAGCCACAAGCGCATTAGTGAGGTCGGGCACTGATGTTGAGCAATTAGGCCTGGCTCACAGATGGTATTCCACTTCATTCCAAAGTGTTCGATGGGGTTGAGGTCAGTGCTCTGTGCAGGCCAGTCAAGTACTTCCACACCGATCTCTACCAACCATGTCTGTATGGACCTTGCTTTGTGCACGGGGGGATTGTCATGCTGAAACAGGAAAGGGCCTTCCCCAAACTGTTGCCACAAAGTTGAAAGCACAGAATCATCTAGAATGTCATTGTATGCTGTAGCGTTAAGATTTCCCTTCACTGGAACTAATGGGCCTAGCCCGAAACATGAAAAACAGCCCCAGACCATTATTCTTCCTCCACCAAACTTTACAGTTGGCACTATGCATTGGGGCAGGTAGCGTTCTCCTGGCATTCGCCAAACCCAGATTCGTCCGTTGGACTGCCAGATTGTGAAGCATGATTCATCACTCCAGAGAATGCGTTTCCACTGCTCCAGAGTCCAATAGCGGCGAGCTTTACACCACTCCAGTCAACGCTTGGCAATGTGCATGGTGATCTTAGGCTTGTGTGCGGCTGCTTGGCCATGGAAACCCATTTCATAACATAAATAGCATTTTGTTGAGTAG
Source organism: Coregonus clupeaformis (assembly GCF_020615455.1). NCBI lineage: Eukaryota > Metazoa > Chordata > Actinopteri > Salmoniformes > Salmonidae > Coregonus > Coregonus clupeaformis. The sequence goes on from NC_059206.1 coordinate 54,075,417, forward strand.
GCTAAATTAGCTGCATTAGCTAAGTAAGTGAAAGGTAAATGTAAAGATGAAAACAAATACAACAAAAAATATGTATATACACTACCTGTCAAAAGTTTGGACACACCTACTCATTCAAATGTTTTTCTTTATTTTTACTATTTTTTACGTTGTAGAATAATAGTAAATACATCAAAACTATGAAATAACACGTATGTAATCATGTAGTAACCCAAAAAAAAAAAAAAAGTGTTAAACAAATCAAAATCTATTTTATATTTGAGAGCTTTGCACACTATTGGCATTCTCTCAACCAGCTTCATCAAGTAGTCACCTGGAACGCATTTCAATTAACAGGTGTGCCTTGTTAAAAGTTAATTAATGTGTTTCAGCCAATCAGTTGTGTTGTGAAAAGGTAGGGGGTGGTATACAGAAGATAGTGCTATTTGGTAAAAGACCAAGTCCGTATTATGGCAAGAACAGCTCAAATAATCAAAGAGAAACAACAGTCCATCATTTCTTTAAGACATGACGCTCAGTCAATATGGAAAATGTCAAGAACTTTGAAAGTTCCTTCAAGTGCAGTCGCTAAAACCATCAAGCGCTATGATGAAACTGGCTCTCATGAGGACCACCACAGGAAAGGAAGACCCAGACTTACCTCTGCTGCAGAGGAAAAGTTCATTAGAGTTACCAGACTCAGAAATTGCAGCCCAAATAAGTTATTCACAGAGTTCAAGTAACAGACACATCTCAACATCCACTGTGCAGAGGAGACTGCGTGAATCGGGCCTTCATGGTCGAATTACTGCAAAGAAACCACTGCTAAAGGACACCAATAAGAAGAAGAGACTTGCTTGGGCCAAGAAACAGGAGCAATGGACATTAGACCGGTGGAAATCTGTCCTTTGGTCTGATGAGTCCAAATTGGAGATTTCTGGTTCCAACCGCCGTGTCTTTGTGAGACACAGTGTAGGTGAACGGATGATCTCCGCATGTGTAGTTCCCACCGTGAAGCATGGAGGAGGAGGTGTGATGGTGTGGGGGTGCTTTGCTGGTGAAACTGTCTGTGATTTATTTAGAATTCAAGGCACACTTAACCAGCATGGCTACCACAGCATTCTGCAGCGATACGCTATCCCATCTGGTTTGGGCTTAGTGGGACTATCATTTGTTTTTCAACAGAACAATGACACAACACACCTCCAGGCTTTGAAATGGCTATTTGATCAAGGAGAGTGATGGAGTGCTGCATCAGATGACCTGGCCTCCACAATCACCTGACCTCAACCCAATTGAGATGGTTTGGGATTAGTTGGACCGCAGAGTGAAGGAAAAACAGCCAACAAGTGCTCAGCATATGTGGGAACTCCTTCAAGACTGTTGGAAAAGGATTCCTCATGAAGCTGGTTGAGAGAATGCCAAGAGTGTGCAAAACTGTCATCAAGGCAAAGGGTGGCTACTTTGAAGAATCTAAAATAGAAAATATATTTAGATTTGTTTAACACTTTCTTGGTTACTACATGATTCCATGTGTTATTTCATCATTTTGATGTCTTCACTATTATTCTACAATGTAGAAAATAGTACAAATAAAGAAAAACCCTTGAATGAGTGAGTGTGTACAAACTTTTGACTGATACTGTAGAAATATTTATATCCCTCTGCTGCTTCTCCTTAATTTTTTAAGAAATTAATTTGTTAAAAACTGTTCAACTATTTTCTTTCTCTCTCTTTGAGTCAACTACTCACCACACTTTATGAACTGCACTGCAGTGCTAGCTAGCTGTAGCTTTTGCTTTCAGTACTAGATTCATTCTCTGATCCTTTGATTGGATGGACAACTTGTCAGTTCATGCTGCAAGAGCTTTGATAGAAGTTTTCATAATTACTGTGTACGTCTATGGAAGGGGGTGAGAACCATGAGCCTCCTAGTCCATGTACCTGGCTACACCATGGTGGTACCCTAGAGCATGCTGTTGATGCTACTGTAGATCTTTGGTGACGTAACTAAATACATTTAGTATAGTTTTATCTAAAAAGGATCACTTTTTAAATGTTTCAATATTTTTTTTAAATGAAATTCACTGGTCCTCCCCTTCATCCTCTGAGGAGCCTCCACTGATATAGAGAGCAGCTGATTCTACAGTTAAAGATACTGGTTTCAAACTACTTATAGAATTGCAAAAAAGTCTGCAAAGGTGGAAACATTATCTAGTCTAGTCAATGATACTCCCATTGTGGCCCTATGTTACCCACTGCATCCACACCACACCTTGAAATAAGAGATCTGCCTTATGGATTCCTCAGGGAACATGGATGGCAACACTGTAGTATCTTCTACTCACTTATTCCTCTGCAGACTGGGTCCCCCTTTCCAAGGATGAGGTCTGGCAAGCACAGACCACAGTAAGGAGGACAAACTTTGCTCTGTGTTCCACCTAATCGAAGATGTGTGGAGATAGGCTTGATTGTGGAACAAATAACGTATATTCTAAAGGTTAAGGACTTGATCACATGATAGGTTGTCTATTCTCAGTTTTTCTTCCATGTGAATACCAGGCTGCTGTGGTGTGGGCCTATGGGTGTCTTTTTATCAACTTCCAGCAACACCAGAAATGCGAGCCAAGCTTCTAAATATCATATCAGGAGGTAAGACAAACATATTTTTATGGTAACATTGTGCCATTGATTATCTTATTTTTGATTAGCAGATGTCTCAATCATAACCAGTATTTTGCCCTTCTTTTTTAACACTATTAAAGATCCATTCCACTGGAATTCCTAAAATCACTGCAGTAAGTGTAACTCCAGTCAGTCAGTAAACGGTGACAAAAATATCTAACAAGGGGAACATCCTAATAGTCTAAGTGGCTATGCCTCCTTGTCCTTCTCTTAATCAGGATAGAGTGTAGACTGCTAAATGTGAACTGCTAAATGTGTACATGTAATCTGCACTAATGTAAAATAACTGGACAGGTAAAAGCATTATCTAAGAAAACATTCAGTGCAGATGATGGAGTCATTGTCATTGTACTGTACTTAATTATGCTACCAATATCTTGAATATTACTTTGTTTACTTATCAGATTTGACTATTGGCATACACCAAGATGAAACGTCAAGTACAGACAAGTTGGTGGTGATGACCAGCAGAAGGAAAGTCAGCAAGAAAGTGGTGAGTGAATATCCATTTTAAACTCAACACACATTTACTTATGCTTTATGTTGATTCAATTGAAGTCTAATGTTACATTTTGGGAATGCAATATCCAGAGTAATGCAGTCATCTCCTGATATACTGTATGAGTGAATGGATGCATGTGTTTATGTATTGATACTTCACTGATAATAAGTAATATGACATGACAACAAGCAGTGGTGTGAACCAAAGATACTGCAGAGTGAGAGCAAAGCAAGTTGCTGCACTCATCAGCACTCACACAGATGCTGGTAAGCATCTGTGCTTGTGCACAGGAGTTTGCTTCACTCTCTTGTAGCATGATCGTTGTGTGACAACAAATGCTGACGAGCTTATCCTCTCGCTTCATTCTTTGTTTGTTGCAGAAGTTGCCCCACTGCTCATGGTAATGTCACATTGCTAAATCTACCTTTAACCTGTAATGACCATTGTATAATATCATTTATTTCCATTCTATTCAGTTGCTTACATGTATTTATCATGTCACCCAGTCATGTTTATTACCTAAAGATATTGGCGTGAATGTGTGAATGGGAGGAGTGAGTAATTATGTGATGGTGTTTCTGCCTGACTTCATTGCTGATGTTGCATTGCATCAACTAATGGTTGTGCTCCACGTCATCGACTGCGAAGTTGGCATCAGATTGCTATATCATAAGATGTGGTTAGTTGATATGTTTAACACCTACCCAGGCGTTAGATCTGGCATGCATCTGCAGTCTAGTCAGACATGAACGCCACCACTGTGTGGCCCTTCGTCAATTCCTAACATCCTCTCTCCTCGTCTCCTCAAAATGCAAATAGAAAAAGAGCCAATCTCTGAATCACAAATCAACCCCTAGCACCTAAACTTTTTGTACTTGCTAGACCTGAGATTTTTGGATATATGAAAGCAGTATGGTGACAATTCCACCTGGCCTATCAGAGTGCAAGATGGAGCTACTAATGCACAGTGCAATAACTCAAATTAGAAATAATTTAGAAAGCTCTTATTCAATGTGCTAATGCTTGGAAGTTTTGCTTAAATCAATAAATTGTTTTTTGTTTTATTGACAAAATGTTTTTTTTCTTCAGAATTCAAAATATTCTTGACGCCTCCCTTTCTTGATTAGATACAATGCGGAACATTCCCCATGTATCTAATCATATATCATTTGTATCAGTAAGGAGGTATTTTGATTGGTATAGTTGATAACAATAATTATTGTTGTATTTTCTCACAAGACTCCGATTAAACTCAGATTAGACAATTGTTACAATCAGTGGCGTGTATTCATGGATAACAAGCAAAGCCAAAACAGCGTCCCTCTGTCTCTGTATGTGAAGTCCATCTATCTGATACTGTCTGGTCAAAAATAATATTATATTGTTGCCGCCCGTAGCATTGAATACAAGAAAAGCCAGCAAGCAATTGGCCTCCCTTGATAAAAAAATTATATATTTACACTACCAGTCAAAAGTTTGGACGCACCTACTCATTCAAGGGTTTTTCTTTATTTTTACTATTTTTTACATTGTAGAATAATAGTGAAGACATCAACACTATGAAATAACACATATGGAAAATATATTTCATATTTCAGATTCTTCAAATAGCCACCCTTTGCCTTGATGACAGCTTTGCACACTCGTGGCATTCTCTCAACCAGCTTCATGAGGTAGTCACCTGGAATGTATTTCAATTAACAGGTGTGCCATTTTAAAAGTTAATCTGTGGAATTTCTTTCCTTCTTAATGCGTTTGACCCAATCGGTTGTGCTGTGACAAGGTAGGGGTGGTATACAGAAGATAGCCCTATTTGGTAAAAGACCAAGTCCATATTATGGTAAGAATAGCTCAAATAAGCAAAGAGAAACGACAGTCCATCATTACTTTAAGACATGAAGGTCAGTCAGTACGGAAAATTTCAAGAACTTTTAAATTTTCTTTTAGTGCAGTCGCAAAAACCATCAAGCGCTATGATGAAACTGACTCTCATAAGGACCGCCACAGGAATGGAAGACCCAGAGTTACCTCTGCTGCAGAGGATAAGTTCATTAGAGTTACCAGCCTCAGAAATTGCAGCAAATGCTTCACAGAGTTCAAGTCACAGACACAGACACATCTCAACATCAACTGTTCAGAGGTTGTTGAGAGAATGCCAAGAGTGTGCAAAGCTGTCATCAAGGCAAAGGGTGGCTATTTGAAGAATCTCAAATATAAAATATATTTTGATTTGTTTAACACTTTTTTGGTTACTGCATCATGATTCCATATGTGTTATTCCATAGTTTTGATGTCTTCAGTATTATTCTACAATGTAGAAAATAGTAAAAATAAAGATAAACCCTTGACTGAGTAGGTGTGTCCAAACTTTTGACTGGTACTGTATAGCTAATCAGCGTTGAGCTAAACTGAGTGAGCTCAACTGTGAACGGTGCTGGTGCACCAAAAAAAGTGTAAAGGGAAGCCAGTTTGGATTTGACTTGAGACCAATCACATCACCCTAAATCCAAATGTAATTTACATTAAAAACTTCAATTATTGCATCTCGTTGTGTTGTTGTCTTCTGGTGGCTAGCTACCTAGCTAAAATTGGCCCTTTCCTAAATTAGCCATGGATGGAGATAGGGATTTGGACTTGTGGTTTCACTTAATTCTCCATACTGGCCAATGATTATAACGGCTATTCTGATCCAACCATAAACTCAGTGCCCCTGCCCTGAAAGGATGGAAGTTCAACATGTAGCTATATGTATTGGCTAATGTTAACTAGCTGGCCTGGCATTTTAGCCAGGTACCCTAGGACAACAAAAACTAAAAGTGTGTACTGTATCATGACATAGTCATAGACCGTTTAGGCAACATGAACGAGGAGGATGGCATTGGCAGGGTGAGTCTAGGGCCTGTGGCGGTCACTGCATTTTGTCAGCCAGGGATTGTCAAGCAAATAACTGCCGGTCTCACGGTAATTGACCGTTAATGATCATAAACACATTTAGCATCTCCTGGCTTCCACAAATAGAAAATGTAGTCTATTTCAGAAGAACAGAATAGCATGAGTTGTCCTTACGTTAGGTCCTGATCTGGCTATGCCATATGGCTGTGGGCTACACTAGTTAATTTAGTAGAGAAGATTTGCTTAGAATTCCATGCCATTATTTTATAGTATGAAGAATACAATTGAACAAAGCTGAATAAAATAGAAAGGATATTTTCTCCAAACAATTTGAGGGAGTGCGCACATGCGGCTATTCTTTGTTGAGTGGTTAACAAATAAATAGGTACTCCTATATACTTAATTTAGAGTTATTAATGTAACTTTAGTTGTTTTACAAACGTTGGGCTATATGTTATGGTTTTTAATACATTGAAAGGCTGCATGATGCAACTCTAATGATGATTCGAAAAAAGTTGCTTGAAAGGCATGAGCTCTGCTTTGTTTTTTGCGCAGGCTGTACACACTTAATCAGTCTCTCATTCACAATTTGACAAGCACTTCACAATGCCTCGAATTTCCCGGCGGCATCCCCTTTGTGTGGCTGTAATGCCCACTAAAAAAATCCATGCCTTTTGCGGCCAGTGGCCGTTGTGCCCCTGAGCTAAATATAATCATTATAATTCCCTTCTCCCTGAGTGTTGCGTGCTCCAAAGCACCTCTCACTCACATGGCTCTCCATTACGTGATCGGGCCTTTGTCATAGGCTACAAGTGAAGACGGACACATCGGGGACCCAACTGTGTGCGTCCTTATCCAATTCCGAGGTGCATATTGAAGATATTGGAAGAACTAACCACATTTACTTTTCGTCAGCCAACAAGATGACTAGGACTAACTGTCACGTCTCCTCCCGTTGCTCCCCTCAGGCGCTCTGATTCGCCGGTCTACTGAGCCACCGCTCTGAACGCACCACCTTGGCAACACCGGAATGGAAACCCAACGCACCCTAATCACCTCCAGCGCACCTGCACCTCATCATCTCATCACCACCCCTATATAGCCCTGGACTGTTCAGTGTTGTGTTGTCTGTGATTGTTAGTGTCATGTCGTGTACTCGCTCTTTGTTGTTCTCTTGCTCAGTGTTAAGTAAACCTTTACATTGTTAATTCCTGCGCCTGCGGCCTACCTCTGTACTCGTCACACTAACGAACAGCAAAAGCACTAGCCTATGTCAGTCTACTATCCCCTATAGTACAAACATTGACCTATTCTATTCTGTGCGAGAAATAAATATTCCAAACATAGTCTGGGACAGTTGTGAGATGCGATAGATCCCAAATTAATACAACCACTAGCATAAACAAACCTGATGCAACAGATCAGAACATTTAGCTTAAAATGTTGATAAACTATTAGGCTATTTCTTCACATTATAAGCGCAGCAATGCTATAAGCGCAAATGTTCCATTAGCGGGAAAACACCATTATCAAAAGTGACCGTTTTTATGGTGAAAGTTATCTTCCCCAAACATGAACTCACGCGCTGCTTGTGTGTATGCCAGTTAGGCTCTACACCCCTTGTAAAGCGGATTAATGTGCTTAATTTTAAGAAGTTATCTGACAACTTTAGATGTGATACAAACCTTATCAAAACATATAGGCCTATGGGCTAGGCTACATGAGGTGTGCCACTATGATTCGAAAAAGTCAACAACAAAAAAAGGCATTGCTTCTTGCCTTACGCTGGGCAAGTGATAATATATCATTCACAAGTGATAGGCTAATATTGTCACCCATCAGACTATTCTTAATTTAATCTTTACATATACAAAATAATATATGTGTGAAATTAGTTTTTATTTAGAATGGACCATTATCATGCACCTGTCTCGAAACAGGGGCAGGGGAAAAAATACATGTAATCTATGCACTTAAATAGCGAATGGAGGACACGTTTCCCGTGGTTCATTTTCATGCCAGCCAGGTAGGCTATACTCCTGTTGTAAAGCAATGTGCTTAATATTAGAAAGGTTGAGAAATAAATATAGTAAATATACTATTGCTCCTCTTTTTAATAGAGGCCATCACTCTGTTTTCTCACGCAATTGCATAGCCTATAGAAATGTTGCACAACATAAGCTCATGGGCTCTCATGAAGTGTTTGATTAGATTATCGATTACATTTCCATTGATTGTCAGAGTGATGAGAGGGACAATAGAGTGCTGAGTATCAGGCAGTTAGCAAGTTTTGCAGGCTACTAATGACTATCAGCAGCATCAGAGCTAGGAGAAGCCTAATTAAAGTGACTAAACGGTCACGTGGAATTTGACTGCCTTCATGACTCATGACCGCCGGTGTGGCCGTAATACGGTCACCGTAACAGTCCTAGGTGAGTCAACATGTTTTTTCTACTTGCACGTGCACACTCACACACACATAAATCAGTACCATGGACAGCCATATCATATTTAGCTTACGTTGATTGGACTAAATCGTTTTTGGTATGTTTTACTTGTCACTATATTAGACTAAGCATAGGTTATTAGATGATGTTGAAATGTTTAAGTAGAAATGGTGCTGGAATAGTGGAGGCAGCGCCTGTTTACTTTGCGACATGCGGTAACTCTCTGTGGTTGTAAATCAATAGTTGTTTAATAGTCCAAAAATGTCGGAAACATTAACTTGCTTGACCTTGTTGTAGGTCATGTAACTGTTTGTTACATGCAATATGTTTTGTGGACTTCACCGGACAGATGTTGCTCTCCGGTTTTGTGATGAAACAAAGGTGTGGTTGAATTTATTCTGCCACTGTGTCTTCTTATTGTCTCTGCCGTAGGCCTATACATTATATCACAGTGTCAAGTCAAATGAACTAACAGATTATAGAGCAAAAAACGCAATTTTCACAACAAATACAGATGAAGTCGGAAGTTTACAGTGAGGGAAAATTTTGTACGTTTTCCCACTGACAAAGACATGATCAGTCTATAATTTTAATGGTAGGTTTATTTGAACAGTGAGAGACAGAATAACAACAAAAAAATCCAGAAAGACGCATGTCAAAAATGTTATAAATTGATTTGCATTTTAATGAGGGATATAAGTATTTGACCCCTCTGCAAAACATAACTTAGTACTTGGTGGCAAAACCCTTGTTGGCAATCACAGAGGTCAGACGTTTCTTGTAGTTGGCCACCAGGTTTGCACACATCTCAGGAGGGATTTTGTCCCACTCCTCTTTGCAGATCCTCTCCAAGTCATAAAGGTTTCGAGCCTGACGTTTGGCAACTCAAACCTTCAGCTCCCTCCACAGGTTTTCTATGGAATTAAAGTCTGGAGACTGGCTAGGCCACTCCAGGACCTTAATGTGCTTCTTCTTGAGCCACTCCTTTGTTGCCTTCGCTGTGTGTTTTGGGTCATTATCATGCTGGAATACCCATCCACGACCCATTTTCAATGCCCTGGCTGAGGGAAGGAGGTTCTCACCCAAGATTTGACGGTACATGGCGCCGTCCATCGTCCCTTTAATGCGGTGAAGTTGTCCTGTTCCCTTAGCAGAAAAACACCCCCAAAGCATAATGTTTCCACCTCCATGTTTGACGGTGGGGATGGTGTTCTTTGGGTCATAGGCAGCATTCCTCCTCCTCCAAAAACGGCAAGTTGAGTTGATGCCAAAGAGCTCGATTTTGGTCTCATCTGACCACACACTTTCACCCAGTTCTCCTCTGAATCATTCAGATGTTCATTGGCAAACTTCAGACGGGCCTGTATATGTGCTTTCTTGAGCAGGGGGACCTTACGGGCGCTGCAGGATTTCTGTCCTTCACGGCGTAGTGTGTTACCAATTGTTTTCTTGGTGACTATGGTCCCAGCTGCCTTGAGATCATTGACAAGATCCTCCAGTGTAGTTCTGGGCTGATTCCTCACCGTTCTCATGACATTGCAACTCCATGAGGTGAGATCTTGCATGGAGCCCCAGGCCGAGGTAGATTGACAGTTATTTTGTGTTTCTTCCATTTGCGAATAATCGCACCAACTGTTGTCACCTTTTCACCAAGCTGCTTGGTGATGGTCTTGTAACCCATTACAGCCTTGTGTAGGTCTACAATCTTGTCCCTGACATCCTTGGAGAGCTCTTTGGTCTTGGCCATGGTGGAGAGTTTGGAATCTGATTGATTGATTGCTTCTGTGGACAGGTGTCTTTTATACAGGTAACAAGCTGAGATTAGGAGCACTCCCTTTAAGAGTGTGCTCCTAATCTCAGCTCGTTACCTGTATAAAAGACACCTGGGAGCCAGAATTCTCTCTGATTGAGAGGGGGTCAAATACTTATTTCCCTCATTAAAATGCAAATCAATTTATAACATTGTTGACATGTGTTTTTCTGGATTTTATTGTTGTTATTCTGTCTCTCACTGTTCAAATACACCTACCATTAAAATTATAGACTGATCATTTCTTTGTCAGTGGGCAAACGTACTGTCACGATCGTTATATGATGAAGATGCGGACCAAGGCGCAGCGTGAGAAGCGTACATCTTTATTTCTAGTGTACACACGAACAAAACAACAAACCAAACGATACGATACGTGAAGTCCTAGGTTAAATACACAAACCTTTCGGAACAAGATCCCACAAAACAAAAGTGCCAACAGGCTGCCTAAGTATGGTTCCCAATCAGAGACAACGAGAATCAGCTACCTCTGATTGGGAGCCACCCTGGCCAACATAGAAAACACGAACTAGAACACAACACAGAAAATAACACATAGAAACTCCACACCCTGGCTCAACATATAAGAGTCCCCAGAGCCAGGGTGTGACAGTACCCCCCCCAAAGGCGCGGACTGCGACTGCGCCAACCAAACACAACAGGGGAGGGGCCGGGTGGGCATTCCGCATCGGAGGCGGATCCGGCTCCGGGCGTGACCACCGCTCTCTCGCTACCCCCCCGTAGCGCCCCTGGTCTGGTCTGGCCCCGCTGGCCGGAGCTGGATTGGACACCGGTGGAGCGGATTGCTCTTGCTCCGGGGTGGAGCAGCTGACCGGTGCCGGACCAGGCACCAGTGGAACAGGCACGGGCCGTGTCGGACTGACGACGCGCACCACTGGCCTGGTGCGGGGAACAGGCACGGGCCGTGCCGGACTGACGACGCACACCATTGGCCTGGTGCGGGGAACAGGCACGGGCCGTGCCGGACTGACGACGCGCACCACTGGCTTGGTGCGGGGAGCAGGAACAGGCCGGACCGGGCTGGCGACGCGCACCACAGGCTTGGTGCGGGGAGCAGGAACAGGCCGGACCGGGCTGACGACAGCGCACCACTGGCTTGGTGCGGGGAGCAGGAACAGGCCGGACCGGCTGGCGACGCGCACCACTGGCTTGGTGCGGGGAGTAGGCACGGGCCGTGCCGGACTGACGACGTGCACCACTGGCTTGGTGCGGGGAGCAGGAACAGGCCGGACCGGGCTGGCGACGCGCACCACAGGCTTGGTGCGGGGAGCAGGAACAGGCCGGACCGGGCTGGCGACGCGCACCACAGGCTTGGTGCGGGGAGCAGGAACAGGCCAGACCGGGCTGGCGACGCGCACTGGCTTGGTGCGGGGAGCAGGCACGGGCCGTGCCGGACTGACGACGTGCACCACTGGCTTGGTGCGGGGAGCAGGAACAGGCCGGACCGGGCTGGCAACGCGCACCACAGGCTTGGTGCGGGGAGCAGGAACAGGCCGGACCGGGCTGGCGACGCGCACCACAGGCTTGGTGCGGGGAGCAGGAACAGGCCGGACCGGGCTGGCGACGCACACCACTGGCTTGGTGCGGGGAGCAGGAACAGGCCGGACCGGGCTGGCGACGCGCACCACTGGCTTGGTGCGGGGAGCAGGAACAGGCCGGACCGGGCTGGCGACGCGCACCACAGGCTTGGTGCGAGGGATAGGAACAGGCCGGACCGTACTGGGAACACACACCACTGGCCTTGTGCGGGGATCAGGAACGGGCCGGACCGGACTGGTAACACACCCCAGTACCTCTCGCCGTGCCTCTACACTCTCCTTCTCCCTCATGACCAGTGGCCCCCGTAACCTGGCGGCCTCCTCTGCAAACCTGCCGAACCGCTTTATCGCGGCCTCCCGCTTCCTCGCCGTCCACGGTGTGAGCCCCCCCCTAAAATTTTTTGGGGCTTGTCTCTCCCCCGTGAACATGGCCTCCATGGCTCTCGCCAGACTCTCACTCTTCTCCTCCCAGGTCCATCCTCTCTCCTCGTCACGCTGCTTGATCCAGTCAACGTGGGATCTTCTGTCACGATCGTCATAAGAAGCGGACCAAGGCGCAGCGTGATATGCGTACATCTTTTAATGAGTACTTTAACCAACAGCAACAAAACAACAAAACAATACGTGAAGTCTACAGGTTCACCAACACAAACCTATACAGATCAAGATCCCAAAAATAACTGTGCAAAACAGGCTGCCTAAGTATGGATCCCAATCAGAGACAATGAGCAACAGCTGCCTCTGATCGGGAACCACCCTGGCCAACATAGATCTAAACGATCTAGAATAAACACATAGAAACTACAACATAGAAACTAACACCCTGGCTCAACATAAAAGAGTCCCCAGAGCCAGGGCGTGACACGTACAAAATCAGCAGGGGATCAAATACTTTTTTCCCTCACTGTACATACACCTAAGCAAATACATTTAAACTCAGTTTTTCACAATTCCTGACATTTAATTCTAGTAAAAATTCCCTGTCTTAGGTCAGTTAGGATCACCACTTTATTTTAAGAATGTGAAATGTCAGAATAATGGTAGAAAAAATGATTTATTTCAGCTTTTATTTCTTTCATCACATTTTTGCAGTGGGTCAGAAGTTTACATACACTCAATTAGTATTTGGTAGCATTGCCTTTCAATTGTTTAAGTTGGGTCAAACGTTTCAGGTAGATTTCCACAACCTTCCCACAATAAGTTTGGTGAATTTTGGCCCATTCCTCCTGACAGAGCTGGTGTAACTGAGTCAGGTTTGTAGGCCTCCTTGCTCGCACACACCTTTTCAGTTCTGCCCACACATTTTCTATAGGATTGAGGTCAGGGCTTTCTGATGGCCACTCGAATACCTTGACTTTGTTGTCCTTAAGCCATTTTGCCACAACTTTGGAAGTATGCTTGGGGATCATTGTTCATTTGGAAGACCCATTTGCGACCAAGCTTTAACTTCCTGACTGATGTCTTGAGATGTTGCTTCAATATATCCACATAATTTTCCTTCCTCATGATACCATCTATTTTTTGAAGTGCACCAGTCCCTCCTGCAGCAAAGCACCCCCACAGCATGATGCTGCCACCCCCGTGCTTCACGGTTGGGATGGTGTTCTTCGGCTTGCAAGGAACCCCCTTTTTCCTCCAAACATAACGATGGTCATTATGGCCAAACAGTTCTATTTTTGTTTCATCAGACCAGAGGACATTTTTCAAAAAAGTACGATCTTTGTCCCCATGTGCAGTTACAAACCGTAGTCTGGCTTTTTTATGGCAGTTTTGGAGCAGTGGCTTCTTCCTTGCTGAGCGGCCTTTCAGGTTATGTCGATATAGGACTCGTTTTACTGTGGATATAGATACTTTTGTACCTGTTTCCTCCAGCATCTTCACATGGTCCTTTGCTGTTGTTCTGGGATTGATTTTCACTTAAGTACATTCATCTCTAGGAGACAGAACGAGTCTCCTTCCTGAGCGGTATGACGGCTGCGTGGTCCCATGGTGTTTATACTTGCGTACTATTGTTTGTACAGATGAACGTGGTACCTTCAGGCATTTGGAAATTGCTCCCAAGGATGAACCAATTGTCAATTAGCCTATTAGAAGCTTCTAAAGCCATGACATCATTTTCTGGAATTTTTCAAGCTGTTTAAAGGCACAGTCAACTTAGTGTATTTAAACTTCTGACCCACTGGAATTGTGAAACAGTGAATTATAAGTGAAATAATCTGTCTGTAAACAATTGTTGGAAAAATTACTTGTGTTATGCACAAAGTAGATGTCCTAACGACTTGCCAAAACTATTTTTTTGTTAACAAGAAATTTGTGGAGTGGTTGAAAAACAAGTTTTAATGAGTCGAACATAAGTGGCCTCCTGTAGCTCAGTTGGTAGAGCATGGCGCTTGCAACGGCAGGGTTGTGGGTTCGATTCCCACGGGGGGGCAGTATGAAAAATATATGCACTCACTGTAAGTCGCTCTGGATAAGAGCATCTGCTAAATGACTAAAATGTAAGTGTATTGTTGCGTACAGTAGGTCAGCCACCAGGGGGAGACTCGTCATGGCCTGGTAAGAGATGGAGTATACATCACGAGGCGGTGGCTCCATCTGCTGGACGTGCCAGGTCTTGATAGGCTCCCCGGACAGGACTGATTGGGAGCTGGTGAGTAATGAAGGGTGGATTGCTCACCAGCTGTGCAAGGCCCATAAAGCTGCCAGAAGGGCAGCACTTGGGGGAAGTAAGATAACTTCTGTGTAGTTGGAGATGGTCTCATGGGGGAGAACTAACCTTTTCTTTTGACTATTGTATCAATAAACACCCTTGAAACCGAGCTAATCATACTCTGTCCGTGTCTGATCTGTGTAAACGTCTTGACCCAAACCCCTGATCTGCCACAAGTGGTGGAGAATACGGGCACTTTGATAATGTGGTCAGATCAGGGTTGACGTTTACACAGCATCAGCATGGACGAGTTGATAGCTCAGTTTGTCCGTGCCCAACAAGCACAACAGGCGGTTCAGGAACGAATGCTGGAGGAACAGCGACTACAAAATGTCCGCCTCGTGGAGGAAGTCAGGAAGCTGCAAGGAGGAGCGTCTCCTGAATCCCATCCCAACCAGTTTTTTAATCAAGCTAACGGAAGATGATGACATTGAAACATACCTCTGTACGTTTGAATGGGCAGCGCTACGGGAAGGATGGCCACGGCCGAAGAGGGCAAGTCTGCTGGCCCCGTTCCTCTCTGGGAATGCTCAAAAGGCATATTGGGACCTGAACGACGAACAGGCGGATAACTACGACGGACTCAAACGGGAGATACTCAGCCGCTACGGGTACAGCCTGGCCCATCGGGCTCAACGGTTCCACGACTGGAGGTTCATACCCGACACATCCCCCCGAGCCCAGATGAGCGACCTTCTGCACGTCATCAGGGCATGGCTCCTAACTGACGTATCCACCCTCTCCCTCCTCGACAAATTGGTCCTGGATTGCTTCGTACCGGTGCTACCCCACGACATGAAGAGGGCAGCGAACATATGTGCGCCCCAGACCTTGGAGGGCCTCCTGGAAGCAGTGGAGACACATCAGAACACTCAGGCGCCCTGTGCGAGGGGACGGAAGGACAACCCCACCGCGGTGTACCCTGAACCGACAGTCGGCAGGGCCAAGGGACCGTAAACCCGTGGAGAGACGGCTGGGGAAGGGCTGACCCGCCACCAACGACCCCAGGTAGTTGGAGACCAACGGAGATGTTTTGAGTGTGGCGCCCGGGGGCACATTGCCTGGAATTGCCCTGCTCGAGAGGAGTCGATGCCATGAGCTAGCACCGGAGGCCAGGTGGGTCACGCCGTGAACTATGTCACCTCCTGTTGGGTGCCCCATGAATCAACTGCACCCATGGTCCCGGTGAAGGTTGACGGACACGACACGGAAACGCTATTAGACTCCGGAAGCATGGTTACGCTCGTAACCACGAGCCTGCTGAACCAGGAGACCGAACGGGGTAGGGAGATGTCCCCGTTTTAACTCCTCTATAGGAGGAGGCCACGTGGCCTACTGGACCTCGCCAAGGAGGTGTGGGAAGCCCGACCGACCCCCTTACGCAGCGTGGTAGAGCACGTGGAGATGATGTGGGAGCGGATGACAGGCATATGGCCAGTCGTGAGGGAACATATGGAGAAGGCCCAACGCGCCCAAGCCCAGGTCTACAATCGGGGGGCCCAGCCCCGAGAATTCCAGGTGGGAGAGAGAGTGTTGGTGTTGATCCCCATGGCCAAAAGTAACTTCCTGGCAACATGGCACGGACCATACGAGGTGGTCGAGAAACTGGGACCTTTCAACTACCGTGTACGGCAACCGGGGAGACAGAAACCTCAACAGATTTACCACGTGAACCTGTTGAAGAAGTGGCACGAGAGGACAGCCTTGGCCGTGATATGGTCTGGACCCAGGACGCCAACGGTACCAGTCGTCGTCCCGAGCAGTGAGGACCTCGACCCGGCCCAGAAGCAAGAGCTGCGGGAGCTTGTCAATCGGAACACGGCGGTGTTCTCCAAGAAGCCGGGCCGCACGACCCTCATTGAACACCACATCCGTACCCGGCCCGGGGAAATGTTAAGAAAGAGGCCGTATCGAATTCTGGAGGCCCGACGGAAGGCCGTGAAACAAGAAGTGGAGGCTATGCTGAGGATGGGGGTCGTTGAAGAGTCCCACAGTGCATGGTGCAGCCCCATCGTGTTGGTGCCCAAACCGGACGGTAGCCTCCGCTTCTGTAATGATTTCCGGGGTGTGAACGACATAAGCGTATTCGACGCCTACCCCATGCCGAGGGTGGACGAGCTAATCGACCGATTGGGAAAGGCCCGGTACATCAGCACCCTTGACCTGACCAAAGGATATTGGCAGGTACCATTGGCAGCCTCCTCCCGGGAGAAGACGGCGTTCTCGACACCAGACGGCCTGTACCAGTACCGGTGCTCCCATTCGGTCTCCACGGAGCCCCGCCCACATTCCAGCGACTGATGAACAGAGTGCTTCGACCCCACCAGCAGTACGCAGTGGCCTATCTGGATGATATCATCATCCACAGCCAAGGTTGGGAGGAGCACCTGACGCGCCTCCAGGCGGTGCTGGACGCACTCAGACAAGCCGGGTTGACCGCAAACCCTAAGAAATGCAAGCTAGAGTTCGAGGAGGTGGAGTACCTGGGGTATTTGATCGGACGGGGGAACGTCAAGCCCAAGGAGAGGAAGGTTCACGCGGTCCGTGACTGGCCCGTTCCATGCACCAAGACACAGGTCAAGTCCTTCCTGGGACTGGCAGGATACTATAGCCGGTTTATCCCCAACTTTGCGGCTATAGCTTCCCCCCTCACTGTGCTCCCATCCGATTCTCGTAACGCCCGATTTCCAGGTGCCGATGGTGGTCCAGACGGAAAAAAAATACTCAATTGTTGAGAAAGAGTGTCTGGTGGTGAAGTGGGCGCTAGACACTCTCAAGTATTATCTGTTAGGTACCCACTTCACCCTGGTCACGGACCATGCTCCCCTGGTCTGGATGGCCAGGGGAAAAGACACAAACGATCGGGTCACCAGGTGGTTCTTGTCCCTTCAGCGCTTCTCTTTTTCTGTTGTGCACAGGTCAGGGGCGAAGCATGGAAACGCGGATGCCCTATCGAGAAGGGGGACAGACGTTGCACTGATGACCCGGGGGCGTACAGCAGGTCAGCCCCACCAGGGGGGAGACTCGTCGAGGCCTGGTAACAGATGGAGTATACATCACGAGGCGGTGGCTCCATCTGCTGGACGTGCCAGGTCTCGACGGGCACCCCGGACAAGACTAATTGGGGCTGATTGTTAACTGACAAGTTAACTTTTTGTAATATTAGTGCACTATTTATTTTATTGTGCTTAATCGCATTGTCTGAAAGTGTTCAAAATACACTGAAAACATCCAAAATACATAATCAATACAGCTAAAAACAAGAATGTGATGTCAAAACAAGTTGACATCGAGGTTAAAGGTGTGACTTATTAATTTACCTGATTTTGCTAACCGTTATTTTGGACAAAATCAAGACATCAATATTCTTGTAATGCTTTTTATATAAAAAGCCTTAAATGACAGTTCAATTTGATCAAATATTTTTTTTTTTTTACATGATTTGTTCATACATATTTGTACATACATGTGTCTGAAAACCACATATTTTTTCTTACGTGTTTTTTCATGTGATTTCTTTTCATGTTTTTTGTTGTTGTTGTAAGGGCAGTAGCCACTCCTCGCTCTCCTCGCCTGGCTATTTTAACAGCTCTCCACAGCTAACCCACAATCATATTCACTGACCAGTCCAGCCCTCTCCTCCCCATAATCATTATGTAGGATATTGATAGTCAACACTGATGATTATGTACTGAATATATATTATATTGTCCCCACATGTAGCCACTTCAATCTGGAAACAGTAAGCAAATAATCATGGGTAACTACTGTACAAGTCTGTTTGATAATGACAGAGGTAGAGGTGAAGTCCCGGCTGACTGACCTACAACTGCCCTGGTGTAGATTACTGGTTTATTCTGTATTTTTAAGCTTCATTTACTTCATAGCGGTCCACAATACCCACAATATCCCCTTCATGCTCAGAATGAAAAATATTATGTGGATCCATCTTGTACTGTCTGTATACAGCACCAGTCAAAAGTTTGGACACACCTACTCAGTCAAGGGTTTTTCTTTATTTTTACTATTTTCTACATTGTAGAATAATAGTGAAGACATCAAAATGATGAAATAACACATATGAAATCATGTAGTAACCAAAAAATATATTTTATATTTCAGATTCTTCAAAGTAACCACCTTTTGCCTTGATGACAGCTTTGCACACTCTTGGCATTCTCTCAACCAGCTCCATGAGGAATGCTTTTCCAACAGTCTTGAAGGAGTTCCCACATATGCTGAGCACTTGTTTGCTGCTTTTCCTTCACTCTGCGGTCCAACTCATCCCAAACCATCTCAATTGGGTTGAGGTTGGGTGATTGTGGAGGCCAGGTCATCTGATGCAGCACTCCATCACTCTCCTTCTTGGTCAAATAGCCCTTACACAGCCTGGAGGTGTGTTTTGGGTCATTGTTCTGTTGAAAAACAAATGATAGTCCCACTAAGCGCAAACCAGATGGGATGGCGTATTGCTGCAGAATGCTGTGGTAGCCATGCTGGTTAAGTGTGCCTTGAATTCTAAATGAATCACTGACGGTGTCACCAGCAAAGCACCCCAACACTATCACACCTCCTCCTCCATGCGTCACGGTGGGAACCACACATGCGGAGGTCATCCGTTCACCTACTCTGCGTCTCACAAAGACATGGCGGTTGGAACCAAAAATCTCAAATTTGGACTCATCAGACCAAAGGACAGATTTTTACCGGTCTAATGTCCATTGCTCGTGTTTCTTGGCCCAAGCAAGTCTCTTCTTCTTATTGGTGTCCTTTAGTAGTGGTTTCTTTGCAGCAATTCGACCATGAAGGCCTGATTCACGCAGTCTCCTCTGAACAGTTGATGTTGAGATGTGTCTGTTACTTGAACTCTGTGAAGCATTTATTTCGGCTGCAATCAGAGGTGCAGTTAACTCTAATGAACTTATCCTCTGCAGCAGAGGTAACTCTGGGTCTTCCTTTCCTGTGGTGGTCCTGATGAGAGCCAGTTTTATCATAGCGCTTGATGGTTTTTGCGACTGCACTTGAAGAAACGTTCAAAGATCTTGAAGTTTTCCGGATTGACTGACCTTCATGTCTTAAAGTAATGCTGGACTGACGTTTCTCTTTGCTTATTTGAGCTATTCTTACCATAATATGGACTTGGTCTTTTACCAAATAGGGCTATCTTCTGTATACCCCCCCTACCTTGTCACAACACAACCGATAACAAAATAACTAATCATGTAAGCATACTGTGTCCATAATAAGTATAAAGGTTGTAGGTTGGGAGCTTTTGTGAAAGAGCACAGTGAGAAAGATATGGCATATAGAAGCAAACCGGATGGACATCATGAAAATGATCGGAGAGGTTGAGAGTAGAAGAAGTTCAGGAGAAAAAACAAACAAAATATAATTATTGTAAAATTGACTGTGTCCATAAAATGTATATAGTAAGAATAAGCTGGAAGTAGAGGCCTAAGCATTGTTGTTCACTAGTTTACTCCAATTAGGGACAGGGTGGTGGGGTTGGAAAGTAATAAAGGGGAATATATATATATTTTTTAAAGGATACAGTGGGGAAAAAAAGTATTTAGTCAGCCACCAATTGTGCAAGTTCTCCCACTTAAAAAGATGAGAGAGGCCTGTAATTTTCATCATAGGTACACATCAACTATGACAGACAAAATGAGAAAACAAAATCCAGAAAATCACATTGTAGGATTTTTTATGAATTCATTTGCAAATTATGGTGGAAAATAAGTATTTGGTCACCTACAAACAAGCAAGATTTCTGGCTCTCACAGACCTGTAACTTCTTCTTTAAGAGGCTCCTCTGTCCTCCACTCGTTACCTGTATTAATGGCACCTGTTTGAACTTGTTATCAGTATAAAAGACACCTGTCCACAACCTCAAACAGTCACACTCCAAACTCCACTATGGCCAAGACCAAAGAGCTGTCAAAGGACACCAGAAACAAAAATTGTAGACCTGCACCAGGCTGGGAAGACTGAATCTGCAATAGGTAAGCAGCTTGGTTTGAAGAAATCAACTGTGGGAGCAATTATTAGGAAATGGAAGACATACAAGACCATTGATAATCTCCCTCGATCTGGGGCTCCACGCAAGATCTCGCCCCGTGGGGTCAAAATGATCACAAGAACGGTGAGCAAAAATCCCAGAACCACACGGGGGGACCTAGTGAATGACCTGCAGAGAGCTGGGACCAAAGTAACAAAGCCTACCATCAGTAACACACTACGCCACCAGGGACTCAAATTCTGCAGTGCCAGACGTGTCCCGCTGCTTAAGCCAGTACATGTCCAGGCCCGTCTGAAGTTTGCTAGAGTGCATTTGGATGATCCAGAAGAGGATTGGGAGAATGTCATATGGTCAGATGAAACCAAAATAGAACTTTTTGGTAAAAACTAAACTCGTCGTGTTTGGAGGACAAAGAATGCTGAGTTGCATCCAAAGAACACCATACCTACTGTGAAGCATGGGGGTGGAAACATCATGCTTTGGGGCTGTTTTTCTGCAAAGGGACCAGGACGACTGATACGTGTAAAGGAAAGAATGAATGGGGCCATGTATCGTGAGATTTTGAGTGAAAACCTCCTTCCATCAGCAAGGGCATTGAAGATGAAATGTGGCTGGGTCTTTCAGCATGACAATGATCCTAAACACACCGCCCGGGCAACGAAGGAGTGGCTTCGTAAGAAGCATTTCAAGGTCCTGGAGTGGCCTAGCCAGTCTCCAGATCTCAACCCCATAGAAAATCTTTGGAGGGAGTTGAAAGTCTGTGTTGCCCAGCGACAGCCCCAAAACATCACTGCTCTAGAGGAGATCTGCATGGAGGAATGGGCCAAAATACCAGCAACAGTGTGTGAAAACCTTGTGAAGACTTACAGAAAACGTTTGACCTGTGTCATTGCCAACAAAGGGTTTATAACAAAGTATTGAGAAACTTTTGTTATTGACCAAATACTTATTTTCCACCATAATTTGCAAATAAATTCATTAAAAATCCTACAATGTGATTTTCTGGATTTTTTTTTCTCATTTTGTCTGTCATAGTTGATGTGTACCTATGATGAAAAGTACAGGCCTCTCTCATCTTTTTAAGTGGGAGAACTTGCACAATTGGTGGCTGACTAAATACTTTTTTCCCCACTGTATGTATGTGTATGTATGTATATGTATGTATGTATGTATATGTGTATGTGTGTATGTGTGTATGTATGTATGTATGTATGTATGTATGTATGTATATATATATATATATATATATATATATATATATATATAAAAACATGGGGGATTGGAAGTGATGCAGACAATTACATTGATGGAAGTTACAATCTATCTGCAATATTAAGTTGATCTACCCCCAAATTATAATAATTTGTAAAAAATAATGCTGGACTGTCATTTCTCTTCGCATATTTGAGCTGTTCCTGACATAATATGGACTTGGTATTTTACCAAATAGGGCTATCTTCTGTATACCACCCCTACCTTGTCACAACACAACTGATTGGCTCAGACACATTAAGAAGGAAAGAAATTCCACAATTTTACTTTTAACAAGGCACACCTGTTTATTGAAATGCATTCCAGGTGACTACCTCATGAAGCTGGTTGAGAGAATGCCAAGAGTGTGTAAAGCTGTCATCAAGGCAAAGGGTGGCTACTTTGAAGAATCTCAAATATAAAATATTTATTGATTTGTTTAACACTTTTTTGGTTACGACATGATTCCATATGTGTTATTTCATCATTTTGATGTCCTCACTATTATTCTACAATGTAGAAAATAGTAAAAATAAAGAAAAACCCTGGAATGAGTAGGTTTGTCCAAACCTTTGACTGGTACTGAATGTTCAATATCATGGCTGAGGACACTAACTGCACAAAACAGTAAAGAAAATGTTAGAATCCCTTTTTACAGGGTGTCTTCGAATTCTGTTAACCCCCTCATCTTTTAATCAGATTTATGAAAGAAAATAACCTTTCTTTCTTGTGGGAAAAAAAGTTATGACTATCAGACAATTGCCTCTTTTCTGAAAAGTGTGTCTTGTTGATTTGTGCAGCTCTGAGAAGATGAGATAGAGATGCTCTGATAAAGATCACCTCTCCTCCTGGGCCTGTTTCTAAACCACAACAACGAGGTGATGGTACAGTGAGGCCTGATAACAAACACTATAACCTTTAGAGATCTCTCTATTAACACAGACTCACATCCTGTCTCCCCATCACATGAGATCATTCTCTTACAGAGAACTGAGAAAATACCTCATGAGAGTTAAAAGAGTGAATGGGTATGATTATAACAATGTGGGGAATACTAAATAAAGTTAGAAAATAAATGTTTCATGATCGTCAAAGTGTTGAAGTCACATACAGTTTAAAATAAATAGTTGACCTTATTCATAAGTTACATACAGTATACTCTCGCTGTCTGGAGAGGGGAATTATCTTGGTCTGTCAATCACAAGATTATGGGAGGGACATGCTCCCTGGTCCCCATTGCCTGTGGTTCAGTAATAGGGCATACTTATCAAATACCATGTTTATCACATTGTATATCTAAATACTGTACATTAACTCATGTCCATACATTCAAATAAGTCCAGCCTGGTATATATATTCTCTCAACCACATGCAATGACAGGGCTAAGTTGATACAAGTGCTCCCTCCCTCCCTCTGTCTCTCCCTCCCTCCTGCAGCTGCCCACCCTACCCCTCCTCCAGCTACAGGGTGGGTAGGATGTATGTTGAGAGAGGGGCTCTGTGAAACTGTGTAGGAGAGGCTAAGAAAAACATTCCGGCCTGGCAGCAATATCGTTGGAGAGGAGGAGTGGAGGAGTATAGGGAGGGGGTAAACAAGGAAGAGAGAGAAAGAGGGCCAGGGCTGGTGGATGGAGTGGTGGGAGGTGAGGCGGGTGAGGGTGTGGATGCAGGGGGGTGAGGTAATAACTCGGGGAGAGAGCGTGTGGTTAGATCACATTCCTCTCCCTGTCTTCTCATGCCATGGGTTGTGGGCCTGGCTGGGAGAGAGGGAGGGAGGGAGCTGCTGGTGTGAACCAGTCCGACCACTCCGGGGCGTAGCCTTGGCATTGCCTCACTGAGAACTGTTTCAGCTCTATCCTACCCCTCCCTCTCTCCTCTCTTTCTCTACCCCTCCCCTCCCTCTTCCCCCCCCCCCTCTCACTCTATCTCTCTCACTCACTCTTTCTCACCTCTCATCTTTTGTAAGGGTGACATTGGTTTCCTAGCCAGACTTTGCTCGTGGTGGTGGATAAGGACCTGTTTTGCCGGGTTCTGTTGAGATTATGGTACATGGGACAATGTCTATGGCACATACCGGTACATATTGTTGCTTAGCATAGATGTGAATTGTACTGGTTTCACCCCTACTCCAATAGCAACACACCCTGGATAGCTTTAGGGCACCTAGTCACGAAACCCTCAGGGAGAGGGAGTTGGGTGTGTTCCACTTGACATGTCTATTGGTTAAGGAAGAGGATGTGGACTTTGTCATCTTGACTCTATAACCAGTACCACAGGATGGAATAGAGACAACTCCGTGAAACTCTGAAAGACATAGCCAACTTCGGAATGACATAGCCAACTTCGGAAAGACAGCTATCTTCAGAAAGAGATAGTCAACTTCAGATAGACAACTCCATACATTTCTGAAATAACAAAGCTACTTAGCCCACATTCTCAAACACTTCCCAAACAGTCTGGCTTTTTACAAGCGTATATTGTGTGATCTCCAGAATTACTAAGCCTATAGCACCCCTATTGAATAATAAACCTGACCTGAACTGTATGTACACGGCCATACTGTAATCCTCTCTTCCTTGACATGACACCTGTCATACTGTAACTATTAACCACATTTATGTGAATTAAAGTTGCCCCAATGGTGGCAGGTTGTCTGACTATGATAAGAATGTAGACACTGCACTTCACAGGTACTGCCATCCTTAAGGACAGGTTGTTTAAATACACTCTGCTGTCAGTCTTAGGTGAGTGTAGGAGTTAGGTGATGCCAGGTGAGTCCAGGGGCAAGGTGGGACAGTTGGCAGGTATGGGAGAGAAGCAGGGAGCAGAGTGTTTACCTTGGGTGTGTCTCTCAGCTCGACAACATCCTTACCCTCACCCACCCTTATCTTATACCCTACCATCACCCTACCCCTCACCCACCTACCCTTACCTTATACCCTGCACTCAACCTACCCCTACGCTCTCCCTACCTCTCACCGTACCCCCTACCATACCCTCACCCCAGCTCACCTTACCCTCAAAGACTGGGCTAACTGAGAAAGAGAGAATTTTAATAGTCCATTCTCTGTGCAGTTATTGTCCTTGGTTTGTGACCAGTCATTGAAAAGCCAACAGAAGTTAGACAGGAGTTTGAGACCTTGCTGAGGGGTTTTACGTTAATCAGTGTAGTAGAGTAGGACCACCGGTAATTGCATTGTTTTAAATGACTGTGATGAGAGGGACTCATTACTTTATCAATGTTTCACACTTGAATTACTGAACTTTGGAAATGTATTTGTAGAAGTTACAACAAGCAACAATTGGATAATAAACACATTTCATTTGAAGCGGACATTCTTGTTTGTGTGCTATTGTATTACATTAAGTATTTTTTATAATGCACAGCACACCAGGGCCCAAATTCACAAAACCTTCTTAGGAAGACATTTCTTCTTAACTGCAATTTTTTCCTTAACTATAGACTTAAGAAGAAAGTTAACCAAAGTTGCTATTCCTCAAAAGGGTTATTGGAAATGTTCTTTTTTTATGTTTCTCCTTAAGCAAAAAGTTAAGAAGAAATTAGATTCTTGAAAATAAAGTTATTGGAAATGTTCTTAATTCCAAGATAGCTAAACCCTTGTCTTAAACTCAGGGCAGTGAGAGAAAAGCTAATGAAAGCAATTGAACATGTTAAATTCACTCACAAACTTCATCTGAAAGTTTCAGTATTGATTATTTTAAACCCAAGAACATGTTTTAGAATAGTAATCTCAGTAAGAAATATGCTAACATGATTGCCTTTTCAAGCTATCCAACAAACATCTTAAGAAGATTTGTAAGAAGATATTTGAGAAGTTTGTAAGAAAATCATTAAATCTTAAGATATTATTGAGGAATTGCACTTACGAACTGTCTTCTTAAGAAGCTTCTTATGTTTTTGCGTAAGAAGTGTTTTGTGAATCTGGGCCCTGTTTTCTAAGGTAAGCAATGAAAACCAAACATCAGTTTTTGGGGCCATTTAATTGCAGTGCCCAACCTGATAAGGCCTCTCCCTTATATGTCTCTGTGCTTTGCGAGGATAATACTATGAGACATAATCTAGGTTTCCATCCAATTGGCGACAGGTTTTCATGTGAATATTCAAAACTCAGCATGAAGAAAATATGTGAATTTTTCCACCAGTTGGTGTGTTTCCACCAAACGGACTTGTTGCAAATAAAAATCATTGCATGATGACGTAGTGCACACAAAATGTACTTTTTCACTTAAGTTTTCATGTACCAAATAAAAATAGAAAGTTCAATGTGTTTCCATCACATTTTCAACTTAAATAGCAAATGTGCCTTCTCTGGTCTTGGCATGTGCGCTCTAGCCAACAGCTTGCAGATACAGTGCGGGGAGGCTGTGCGGGTAGGCTAGTCTACATGTTGAGATTATTGTGGATAAGAGCAAGATTATTTTTATTTGTCAAACGGAAGTTAAGCACCAATCGTCATGTCACCAGAATAAGGCCCTTGATATTTATTGGAAAGGAGCATCAAGCTCATCACCGTGCACTTTCACCACCCTGTGAAGTTCATCATCATTTATTTAATCTGTAGCCTAATAAACTGCATGGTTTCCTGAGTCGTAGTGGGAGGAACACACACCATATAATCACGTGTCTCCAAATGTACTTAGATATGATGGTTATTAAATCAATATTTGCGCATAAAGGCGTTTCCACCGCCATTTCTCATATAATACATTTTACATACACAAAAAGATCCCACTATGTCGAACAAACAAATATCTGTCTGCATTTATAAAATTGTACCGAAACGTCCTGTTTCCATCACAGCTGATTTTTTTGTTATAAGGTATGACTTTGCTCGCATAAAAACTGTGGATGGAAACGTGGTTACAGATGTAATTTGACAAATTAATCAAAAGACACATTTACAAAATGAGAAGAAAAAAAAATTAGGCAAAGATTTGTCATGTACCATTGTAATATTTAATAACTTGAATAATGTGTCAAATTAAATGCAATTTTGGAAGATCTTAAAACACATCACGTATCATTCCATAAAGTCTAAGGCCCGTCCTCAATTGACCCAAGGAATAACAGCCAAAATAAAGGAAACACCAACATAATGTGTCTTAAAGGCCCAGTGCAGTCAAAAAATAGTTTTTCCTGTGTTTTGTATACATTATACAGTATTTCCACACTATGAGGTTGGACTAATACTGTGACATTGTGAAAATTATGATAATGCCCTTTGAGTGTAAGAGAAATTTCATTATATCCAATTGCGATCCAATTACGATCTTGTCTCATCGCTGCAACTCCCCAACGGGCTCGGGAGAGGCGAAGGTCGAGCCATGCGTCCTCCAAAACATGACCCGCCAAACCGTGCTTCTTAACACCTGCCAGCTGCACCAATGTGTCGGAGGAAACACTGTTCAACTGATGACCGAGGTCAGCCTGCAGGCGCCCGGCCCGCCACAAGGAGTCGCTAGAGCGCGATGAGCCAAGTAAACCCTCCCCTAACCCAGACGATGCCGGGCCAATTGTGCATCGCCCTATGGGACTTCCGGTTGCGGCCAAACCTCTCTGCCAATAAGTTCGTTTTCAGTTTTCCCCTACCCACTCAGACCAGTCCCAGACAGTCCTAGCAAAATTCTTGCTTGAGAAATTTCTCTTTGCTAAGAAGCTTGTTTCTTTTTTACAATTTTAATTAAAAACAATCACAGTAAGTACTTAATTGATATCCAGAAATTATTTGATATTGAGATAAAAACGGCTGCATTGGACCTTTTAATAGAGCGGTGGTCCACCACGAATCGCCAGAACAGCTTCAATGCACCTTGGCATAGATTATACAAGTGTCTGGAACTCTATTGGAGGGATGCGACACCAGTCTTCCACGAGAAATTCCATAATTTGGTGTTTTGTTGATGGTGGTGGAAAACGCTGCATCGCAATGCTAGAGGTGTCACTACTGTGTCGCAATCGGCCGTGACCGGGAGACCTATGAGGCGGCGCACAATTGGCCCAGCGTCGTCCGGGTTAGGGGAGGGTTTGGCCGGCTGGGATGTCCTTGTGGCGGCATGAACGCTGACTTCGGTCGCCAGCTGTACGGTGTTTCCTCCGACACATTGGTGCGGCTGGCTTCCGGGTTAAGCGATCAGTGTGTCAAGAAGCAGTGCGTCCTCTGTTTCAGAGGACGCATGGCTCTCGACCTTTGCCTCTCCCGAGTCCGTACTGGAGTTGCAGCGATGGGACAAGACTGTAACTACCAATTGGGGAGAAAAAGGGGTAAAAAGTACCCCCCAAAAAAATGAATAAAAAAAACATCCCATGACTGTTTAATTCAGTTCAGATCTGCTGACTGGGGAGACACACACACACATACACACACACACAACACACACCCTTTAAACCACCTATGCGCCTTAATTAACTCAGGAACCACACCTGTGTGGAATATACTTTGTATCCCTCATTTACTCAAGTGTTTCCTTTATTTTGGCAGTTACCTGTATGTATACAGTAGGTCTATAGTTGGCATTGACATCACTGATCACACATTATTATGTTCTCATTATGTTTCTATAGAGCCTTCACAATGACGTGTGTGTTCTTACCTGCTACCAGGCACCGACCGACACACCAACCCACACCCAACACACACACACACTCTCAGATAGCCCACCACACCACAGCACACACCCTGACCCAACACACTGAGGTAGATAGCCCATTTATCTCATTCTCTTTCTTCTCTGTTCTTTACTTTTGTAATTATATGGCTTAATACCTGGTGGCAATGGTATTGTCTTGAGGCCCTGCCATCTCTGTTAATGCCCCAGCCCCAGCCCCAGCATCAGTTCCAACAGCCTTAATAACTCCAAACCCAGGCTCAGTCCCAGTTCTAGACCCAGCCCAAGATGATACTGTATAAGCCCAAGTCACAGTCCAAGTTCCATAGCCCAAATCCGAAATCCAAAATCAGTTCTAGTCCCAGCCCCAGTCCCAGCCCCATGCAGGTAATGTGTGAGCCCCAGCCCAGGAGCAGGTTAGTTACCAGGCTTTGCCTGTGAGTGCGTCACTCCCCTCAGCACAGCACAGGTGGACGTGTGGGGAACGCTGCCAAATACTTTTGGTTTAGAGGGAGGGAAGGGTGTTGGTTGGTGGGTGGGTGTGCACTTTTGTTTTGTCTTTTTATGTAACAGGTTGGTGGTAAGGTTAATTTTCCTCTCCCTCCCGAATAGGTGACACACCTTCAGTGCAAATTTGAGCTCTTCTCTCTTCTCTTTCTCCCCCCTCTCTCTCTATATCTCTCTCTCAGTTTCACATGCCTGCCACAGAGGACAGGACTCTGCTTCCTGACAGACAGGGACCGAGAGTAGAGTGAGAAGAAGAAACTGTAATCCGAAACGGCTGTCTGTGTTAAAAGGTCAGTAACATCTTTCTCTCTTTCTGTAATTTGTTTCTCACTTCAATCTCATGTTTTTTTCAATTTAGTTCTCACAGACTCATTAGTTGGTGGAGAGATTAGAGGGTTATTCAGTATTCATATATCATGCATGGTATACCCTCAGGGTTTGTTACATACTGTACATTATAGGGTCTGCATACACCCCACATCTACTGCCTAGACTCATCTACTATGTGCCTGGCCTCAGTATCAGTATCAAGTCATCACTCCTTTCCTACACACTGACAGAGTGAGTGCATTTCAATCAGTTCAACATGCTTTCAAATGTTTCCTAAGTGGGACTTTTTAGTAAAGGAGAGGAGAGACAACTTTACTAAAAAGTAAAACTGTATTTAGGAAGCCGTTCAATTGATGATGACTTTTTGAACAGATTGCAATGCACTAAATCTGGAACTGTGTGTGTTATTTATTTACAGAAGCAAGTAATGACTTAATAATTACAAAATTAAATCATGCACATGAATCTATTTTTGGTTACATGATAACTTGGCATGACAATATGACATTTTCTTATTGTCGTTACACTTCCTCAAGAGCTTTAGCAATGTAATACTTGAATGGTTTTAAAAATATGTAACACATTGCATAAAGACAGTGACAGGATACAAATTCTGAATTATTTATTCAAAATGTTATTTCAGAAAAACATGCTATACAGTTGGAGTTATATGTCCATGTCATAAAATGAACAGATTTTATATAAAATAAAATCATCTATCTATCAACAACCTTCTACAATATTGAAGGATGTCATTGCCCAGAAACAGCTAGAATCCAACCTGCTCAGAATTGTCAAGGCCAGAGATATCTATATATGGTTATATAAGGTGTGGATCAAAAGAGGACCATCACACTCTCCCAAAACCAGTGAGTGGGTGGGTGGGTGCTTGCGTGGGGTCTTTTGTTACAGCATACTGGATACTTTTACATTGGCTTGTTCACAAACATTTCAGAAGTAGCCTCCCTCGCTCTATTTGCACAGCTCTAGTGTGGTGTGTGGGAATGCAACAGGCAGTATAATACAATGCCCAGGCATACAGTATCTAGACTCTAGAGTGAGTGTGGTGCCAACATCACACATGGCAACTGCACTGCCTCTTTCTCTCATTCTCCCCTGGTGCTGTGACTCAAAATCACAATCTTTTTACTATCATATCAAGTCTCTTCATGTTCAGTCGGTTAGGGTTACTGCAGGACTTGCCCGAGGCAAGTAAAAAAACATCACGCAAAAATCACAATATCACACAATTAGGCTACTCCGATCAGAATTGGATCAGAATTGGATCAAAGTGTCCTCCGGATGCAATGTTTTTTTCACTGTCCTCCCAATCTCTGCACAGCGCATCAGAGTATTATTATTGTGTGCACTAGTTTTGGGAAATTCTCAGATTTTTCAGGGGGTGCTGCAGCACCCTCAGCACCCCTACGTCCCGCGGCTATGCCGATCAAATAAAAGAACTTCCCACCGACACTCGTGTATAACCGCAAATGGCCAACATGCAGTTGATACGGGTGCGCAGTTGATCAAACCAATGCTGCATACTCCGGTTGTAAAACCGTCTCTCAAGCACTCAGAATTGGCTAGGATTCTCGTCTATTCAATAGTGGTCATGTAATTCTTATAAAGTAAACAAATATTCTTAGAGTAGCCTAATTTACAAGTAACACCTATGCTGTCATAACATTACAAATATATAAACATCTTAGTTGGCTACCTCATCCACCTTAGCCATTTGTTCCCTGGTTCATTGAATTAGGGAATTATTTTATAAAGGCAAAAAAAGTATTTGGTTGTAATTGTAATGTTGCAGGGTGGCCAACCCTCGTTCAGGAGATTCCAGGAGAGCTACTGGGTGTGCAGGCTTTTGCTCCAACCCTGCTCGAACACACCACATTGTAAAAAAAATCAGCTGCTCAACAGTACCTTGATAAGCTGACTCTGATGTGTTTGAGCAGGGTTTGATAAAAAGCCTGCTCACCCAGTAGCTCTCTAAAATGGAGGTTTGACAGACCACATGTGTTTTATACAGTAGCCTATCAGTGCAGTATTTTACTTTGTCGGGGTTAACTGCCTTGCCAGAATGGCAGGAGATACAATACATGGGATCAGGGACCAGCAGCCTTCCGTAGTCAATACCAGTGATAATAATGAAGGTTATTTTGTGAAGTTGTTCACAACAGCATTTTCAGTCACCTTTTTGACCCTTTTTTATTTTTGGACAAATGACTTTAGCTTTCGGACAAGTGAAAAATCTGTCCAACTTGTCTGAAGGACAAATGGCTAAAACAGTTAATGTCACGCCCTGTACTATAAATGGCACATACTAGTTTAATGGTAGGATAAGAGTAATGCAGTATGGGAAGAGAGACAGGGGCTCCCGTAGGCCTACCACTGTCCCATCTCTGCACTGTGTGAGTGTGTGATCGTGAGCGTATGTGTGAGTGCTATCCTCCTCCTCCTCCATAGTGTGGACACAGGTTGTGTGTGTGTGTGTGAGTAAGCAGCCATCACAGAGCAGAGCAGCTGAATAGAGGGTGGGAGGAGGCTTGTAAGAGGGTATCGTGGGTGGGAGGTGTGATCCCAGCCAAAAAAGCAAGTTTGGGGGATTTGTGTACTTTGTGTTACTCACGAACAAACGCCTTTCTCAAACTGTCAGGCATGCACTCACACACCCAGAGGTCTCACCCTCCCTCTTTATCTCCCTCTCTCTCTCTCTCCTTCTTTCTCCCTCTTTCCCCTCTCTCTCTTTCCCTCTTTTCCTTTCTCTTCTCTCTCTCTCTCTCTCTCTCTCTCTCTCTCTCTCTCTCTCTCGCTCTCTCTCTCTCACACACACACTCATTCTCTCTCTCTCTCTCTCTCTCTCTCTCTCTCTCTCTCTCTCTCTCTCTCTCTCTCTCTCTCTCTCGCTCTCTCTCTCATTCTCTCGCTCACCCCCTCTCTCTCTCCCTCTCTCTCTCACTCCCTCTCTCTTTACCTAATCTGGAATGGAATGCCATGCAATAGTGTCTATATGGCTTAGTCAATCACTTGAGATTATCATCCTCCAGTCCTTGTCCTCAACTAACCCTGTCTTTACCCCAATGATAAAGGCATGTAAGATCTTTATAGTATGGTAAAATAATCATATTGGCTTTAGATCGGTATTGACATTTACAGTAACCTACTTATAATAATTTTAACTGAACTAGAATTTTAAACTCCAAATATGCATGACTTGACATCCAAAGATCTTCTTGAATGTCTTCTTCATTGTCTTGAAACACAAAGCGTTCTGTATCTGACGTGATAGTGATACTGTAAGTCCTTGAGAAGAGTTAGTTATGTAGGTGTTTCCTGTGTGGCCAACCGAGCTCATCAAAAATAGTCCTGGTAACCACTGGCAACCCCTTGTGCAGAGCTCACTTTCCACCTCTCCTAGCTTTCCTCCCTCCGCTAAATTACACAAATACCTTCACAGGCACGACTCTCAGACGATCAAGTAAGATTAACTCAAAGTGAATTAACAAGACAACAACAGATGTAGAATGTTAAGATTAGAGACATTTATTTATTTCTCTTTTTGTCCAGGGACAGAACAGAAACAGAAAATTAGACCGCATCATTTTGTAATGTCTTTTAAAGATCTGGGTTGAAGAAATGGGTCCACCCACCTGTGTGATGCGGGGAGGGGATGGCAGTTTAAAGAAGACATGAGTGTGTGGGTTAGCGTAGCTCTGTAGCGTGCTGTACTTCGGGAAGCTGCATTGATCCACCCACCCACCCCAGACACACAGCAGCTTGTGTGGTTCATGAAAGCACATTACTGTATATACCCATGCTCAGAGAGGACATGGTTACAGTCTGAAGATAGATACAGTAATGTACAAGGGGATCAAAGTAGACTCACACAAGATGGCTCAACATGTAGACCAAAAGCAACTGAAGGCATACTGTATGTGTGAGTGCTTGTTTTAGAGTGTCTGTGTGCGGGAAGGGGGGCTATGTGCGTGTGTATGTGTGTGTTCGTGCTTGTACATGTACGGATGTCTGTGTGTGTGTGTGTATATCCGCGCACCTGTGTATTCATATTTTGTGTCCGTCTGTCTATGTGTGTGTCTGTCTTTCTGTATGTGTGTACCTGTCTCTGTGTGTATGTTCTGTAGTTGTGTGTGTGCCTTGGCGTGACAGGCATCTGTCTCCCCTGCCCTGCAGCCTGGCTGCTTTTAATTAGGAGGTGCCAGAGAGCCCCAGGGCAGACAGAGGTTCTCCCTACTCTCCTGTCCCTCCTCTCCCCCCTCCTCCTCTCCTCTCCTCTCACTCCACTCCTCTCCCTCCATGCCTCAGCATTGCCTCCCCCACGTTATCACCAACAGCGCCAGGAGATGTCCTCACACAGATACACGCAAGCTCACAGACACACACAGTGTAAACACACACACTTGTACATAAACGCTTTTATACAACTGCGACCACCTGTGAAATAATCCAGCCAAAGTAGTGCCACCTCTTTCTGGCTGGCTATGCTTTATCATGGTTGTGAATAGATGCTGTCTTACAGAATGTTTCTCAAGAGCATGTACAGTCTGTATGTACGCGCCAGTGCCTCCTCTCTGGCAGAAGACTCCCGTCCAGATTAGGATGTTCAGAAACAGACAAAACAAGAGGAACTCAAAGCAGAAATAGATACATTATGTCAGCAGAAAAAAGCTCTGAACCTCAACTCACCCTGAATATTGGGCTGCTCGGAGGTGAGCTGTATATTGACCTTGCTGAAGTATGTGTGTGTGTCTGTCTGTATGTGTCTGTGTGTCTGTGTATGTGTGTCTGTCTGTATGTGTGTGTGTGCTGTCCTTGGAGATGTTTTTTAAGGAGGTCTGCCTGGCTGGTGGGAGATGAGAGTGGGTCTATCTACAATGGGCATAATAGCTGGCAGAGCTGAACTGTGGGGGTACCTCCACTGCCTCTGCCCTGTCTGCCTGCAGCTTCTTTCCCACAGCAACCTTGTCCTTCAGACAACAAGAGGCATAGGGTGGGGAGTGGGGGTTGTGGCAAGTGGGTGGATTGGGCGGGGAATAGTAATATGGCTGGCCTCTGGGTTGGTCTACTCTTACCCACAAAACAGCACAGACCCCTACAAGTCAAACAGAAACATACTGTTTTTGAATGACCTTATTGGTCTGAAGGCCTTGTCTCCCTTGAAATCAGTTAATGTTGTTGATGACCGAGATTGAGAGAGCCCTGTTTGCCTAACTAACTTCAAGGCAGATCTGTGCCAGTCTCCGTGCCAGTCTGCCAGCCCCGCCTCATGTGTAATAGATAGGGAGCCGATCTGGTGCTGAGTGATGAGTTCTCTGGCTGGGCTGCCATGCTGTGAACTCAGTGGGTGGCAGCAAACAGGTACACCAGTGCCCAACACTTACTCATACCCAGTCTCCTGCCTCCTGCCTCCTGCTCCTGAGCTGGGTGAGAACAGACTGCACAACGAACCCTGTAAGACAAGTCAAACTGAGATAGACCAGTAGTTAATAACCCCTTACAGCAGGGGAACTGTCTAGTGAGAGAATTGCAGAGAAGATGACATTTGATAACATTAGGAGATTATGGTGCATGCCCTTCTGTATGTAATATGGAAATCCAACACTTCAGATTTTTTTGGCGAAATTGACACTTCCCCGCATATTATGCAAGGGCTTGAAATTTCACCCATCACTGCACTATTTCTGCATAAAACAGTCAAATCATCGCAATATTATCGCATTAAAAATGACCCATCACCGCAGTACAAAAAGGGGGCTCGCAATTTCAACCAATCACTTTCACATTTACCGCATAACCTTTTTTCCCTCTTCAGCGCATTGCGCAATTTTTTAAATAAGTCTGTAAAATATTCTCAGATTTTTTATTAATAGATTTTAGATGTGTATTAAAATGGGGGTTTTCACTAAACGCTATACAAAACATTAAGAACACTTTCTCTTTCCATGACAAAGACTGACCAGGTGAATCCAAGTGAAAGCTTGGATGATGATCCCTTATTGATGTCACTTGTTAAATCCACTTCAATCAGTGTAGATGAAGGTTAAAGAAGGATTTCTAAGCCTTGTGACAATTGAGACATGGATTGTGTATGTGTGCTCTGTAGCTCAGCTGGTAGAGCATGGTGCTTGTAACGCCAAGGTAGTGGGTTCGATCCCCGGGACCACCCATACACAAAAAATTTATGCACACATGACTGTAAGTCGCTTTGGATAAAAGCGTCTGCTAAATTGCATATTATTATTATATTATGTGCCATTCAGAGGGTGAATGGGCAAGACCAAATATTTAAGTGCCTTTGAACGGGCTATGGTAGTAGGTGCCATGCGCACCGGTTGGTGTCAAGAAATGCAACGCTGCTGGGTTTTTCATACTCAATAGTTTCCCGTGTGTATCAAGAATGGTCCACCACCCAAAGGACATCCAGCCAACTTGACATAACTGTGGGAAGCATTGGAGTCAACATGGGCCAGCATCCCTGTGGAATGCTTTCGACAGCTTGTAGAGTCCATGCCCCGATGAATTGAGGCTGTTCTGAGGGCCTCAAATCATAGGAATGTGTTCTTAAAGTGGAAATTACAGCATTTTAATCATAATATCAATCATAAAATCAGTCAAAAATATCAAATTCTCAGTTTATGCTACAAAACCAACTTTATAAGATGTTTTAAAAATAGGTTATATTTGACCATGAGGTACACTAAGGCTTTGTTGGCAGAATAGATGGATGCAGTTCAATACATGATTACTATAATTCACCAATACATTTCTTGGTAGTCCAAAAAATATTGCTATCAGGTTGTAAATCACAGCTGGCCTGGTACATTGTTTGCTGCCTCCAATGTTTCAGTTTCCATGACTCAATATTTTGGACAAAAACAGACTAATGTAACTACGGCTGGGAATGTCAATACAATCAAATCAGCAAGGGGCAATGATCACAAGTCAGTCATAACGTGGCTAATAGGCTAGCGTATCAATTTTTTTAGCAAGCTATAAACACGGAACCTAACATTAGCTAGCTAGCTGCTAGGAGGATGTCATGTCATGTCATTGGAGGAGTGGGTGAGTGACTGACTTTTCCCCCTCATATCGTATTTCGGTGACTATACACAGCTAGAGATGCAGGTGTCATTTGGTTAGCTAGCAAGAACTTGAATGTCTGTTATCCAGTTAACATATCTCCTGTGTTCGTAAATTCACTCTGATTTCAGAGCACTCTCGTCTGAGTGTGCCAGTTGATGTGCATAACTGAGGGAGAGAGAGCCTACCTTTTCATGGTTGTTTGATCAATAGGACTGTGAAGTTTCCAAATGTAAGAGGACTCCTGTGGTATTGACATATTTACAGAAATCCGTTCAGGTGTATTTTGTGGCTTTTGGCAAATGCGTTCTAATGATCTAAAGTCGCGCGGTTGCAACTGCCTGTAAACACACAGTCCAGTTCAAAGTGAATGATGGCAGGCCTGTGTGGCTAATGGCTTGTTTGCATAAAGGACTACTGTATTTCTGATTGGCTATGGTACACCGGTCTGAGTAGACTCCGGTCCTGGATGAGACAGATGATTTTATTAGTTTTTATTTACTGCATTGTCTATTAATTGTCTTGCTGCATGACCCATCTGCGCTTCAGCTTCAGCTCACAGACGGATGGTCTGATATTCTCCTGTAGAATTCTCTGATACAGAGCAGAATTCATGGTTCCTTCTATTAAGGCAAGTCGTCCAGGTCCAGAGGCAGCAAAGAATCCCCAAACCATCACACCACCACCACCATGCTTGACCTTTGGTATGATGTTCTTACTGTGGAATGCAGTATTTGGTTTTCGCCAGGCATAATGGGACCCATCTCATCCAAAAAGTTGACTCAAGTTTGCCAAAAAGCACCTGGATGATCATCAAGACTCTTGGAAGAACATTCTATGAACAGATTATTCAAAAGTATAACTTTTTGGACGACATGGTTCCAGTAACGCCTGGCGAAAACCAAACTCTGCATTCCACAGTAAGAACATCATACCAAAGGTCAAGCATGGTGGTGGTGGTGGTGGTGTGATGGTTTGGGGATGCTTTGCTGCCTCAGGACCTGGACGACTTGCCTTAATAGAAGGAACCATGAATTCTGCTCTGTATCAGAGAATTCTACAGGAGAATGTCAGACCATCCGTCTGTGAGCTGAAGGTGAAGCGCAGCTGGGTCATGAAGCAAGACAATGATCCAAAACACACAATCAAGTCTACATGAAAATTGCTAAAAAGCAACAAATTGGACGTTTTGGAATGGCCTAGTCAAAGTCCAGACCTAATCCCAATTGAGATGTTGTGGCAGGACTTGAAACGAGCAGTTCATGCTTGAAAACCCACACGTCACTGAGTTAAAGCAGTTCTGCATGGAAGAGTGGGCCAAAATTCCTCCACAGCGACGTGAGAGACTGATCAACAACTACAGGAAGCATTTGGTTGGAGTCATTGCAGCTAAAGGTGGCACAACCAGTTATTGAGTGTAAGGGGGCAATTACTTTTTCACACAGGGGAATTGGGTGTTGCATAACTTTGTTTATGAAATAAATGAAATAAATATGTAATTGTTGTGTTATTTGTCCACTTCTGTTCCCTTTATCTAATATTAGGTTTTGGTTGAAGATCTGATAACATTCAGTATCACAAATATGCAAAAGTAGAGAAAATTACAAAGGGGGCAAATACTTTTTCATAGCACTGTACATTGATGTCACAAATTATTCATTTGCATAGTTCTTTTAAAAAAAAAGTTGTATTTGTCTGTGTAAAGCCTTGCAGTGCTACTTTTTTCTCTGAGAGTGAGGCGGATATATACTGTTTTGCTACAAAATGTGATTATTTGTTGTAAAACTTAAATGAAACCTTCAAGTGATTCTTGGTAGTCTTAAACAAAACTACTTTGAAACAAAAGTATACACCTCACACACGGTTATGGGCTTAAAAAGAAGAAGACACCTGTACCATGTCAGATATAGAGTTTAATTTTTGAGTTTGCATCCCAATATTACACTTTCTATACATCACAGAAGACTGAAATATAACAAAACTGTTTTGGGGGGGGATTATTCACGTTTTGCATCATCATGATGATGTGGCCGGTGACACTTTGCTTCTTGAAAGTCCAATATGTTGAAAACTTGACTGCTGACATGCAAAACATTTTGGGATTGAGTGGATTTTCTTTTTGACAAAAGGTAAACAAATACATTTGCTTTACAGAACTTCTACACATTTTACAATGACTTATGCCATGTTATTATGATATCTGAGTGAGAGTTATTAACAAAATCAATGTAGGCCCCCTGGAGGTCAAGGGATGCCGGGTCGGTAAGGTCAGGAGGTGACAGCAGCCGGGTCGGGGAGTTCGGGGTGCCGGGTCTGCGTGCCGGGTTGGTAATTCTGCCATGATTAGGCTACTACAAGTTTCGATAGCTGGCTAGACTAACTACACTAATTTGTTTAACCTACATGGGCTAATTGGTTCTCTGTAGCTCAACTGGTAGAGCATGGCGCTTGTAACGCCAGGGTAGTGGGTTCGATCCCCGGGACCACCCATACACAAAAAATGTATGCACACATGACTGTAAGTCGCTTTGGATAAAAGTGTCTGCTAAATGGCATATTATTATTATTATATTAATTGAGTGAATGTCAGTGAGTGACATATAACAAGAGTAAACTGCTGATGCACGACCAAGTTTTGAAATTGCACCTTGTGTATTCTACTATTCTAACTCTCAACAATAAATTGAGACCCCGACTGAGTAAAAAAATTAAATAATAATAATACAGAGATCCGGACCTCAGTGTCCTCATATTGTATGAAGCTGTGGACCTCAGTGTCCTCATACTGTATGAAGCTGCGGACCTGCATGCATACGTTGTGATTGTTGCTTGTCTAGCCGGCAGGCTGGTCTGCTAACATTTAGTGGCTTCCCTGTTTATATATACCAAACTCCATCTCAGTATACTTAAACTCTCGCCAACTACAAAACACTGCAACCACCAGGAATAAGGCTGTGGTCTCGCTACATACTCCCTGAGGGATGTTGGCCTATAAGCATGAGTACAAGTCTATCATACTACAGAATGTGAAGAAACTTGCGAGAAGCCAAATACTAGCATAACACATGCTTACTCCTACAATAACACAATCATTCACTTTAAACATGTCAGAACCATCTAGATTTTGGCAAGAACATTTTATAGAAGTTGATTTGATTTAACCAATACAGGCTTGTTTAACAAGATTTATTCTACTATGCCAAATGCCATATTTTAACGTTTTAGTCGTTTCTAAGAACTGACCCAGTGCACAATACTATTATGCTGAGCATTACATAATAAGCAGTAGTGTTGATGTCATGTAGGAAATCCGTAGTGTCCCAATGGGCCACTCTGTCAGTAACAGAAGCTATACTGTAAAAGTATCCTGTCATGGTAAAAGAGTCGGGAAACACTGGGAGAGGATGAGAGATCTGCATTGTTCTGTTAGTCCTGGCTGTGATGTCATAGACACTGAGTTAATTTTTATAAGACCTAGAAAAAACTGCTTTCTTTGCCGTCTCACATTTTCATTGTCTTAAAGCTTAAAGTTCATAGGAGAGCCCACCCCTCTGAGCGAATAGTTGGTTTTTCTCAGTGCCTCGCTCTCACCCACCTATCAAAGTCCACATGCCAGACGGATCATTTCCTTTTCTAAATTGAAGAGGAGGGCGACCACATCTTTTCTCTGTTTCTTCTTTCTGTTCTATGTAAACACCCTGGTCTAAAGAGTCTGTCCTCAACCTCTACAGACAGAGGGATCTGTATAGTATACTCCCACTGCTGTGATCACTGACTCAAACAGAAGAATCGGTCACCTCTCCTCTCTGATCCTTCAAACCTCCTAACTTCAGTTTGAGTCATATACAGGAAGTCAAACAAGAGGTCAAATAATTGATTAGATATACTGTCGATATCTAAATTAAAATGGTTTGTTTCTATTTTTTATTTAGTTTTGTACAAATGTATCTATATTTTTATAAAATAAAATATAATATTATTACAAATTGTAAAAACCATCCAATACATTTAGGTGAAGGATGCAGCAGCGTTTGACTAGACATGAATCAACAGGAAACAGACAGGTTGTTAAAGAATAGAGTGGAGAGCTGCTCCAGATTATAAACTCAGATTAGCGGTCTGTCTCCCAGCCCACACTGAGCACAGACTGAGTTTGTGGTAAAAACGGAGCTACAAGTAGGCAATATCCTTTAAGTGTGTGAAAGAACCGAATGACAGACAGTTGTCCTAGTTGAAATTTAGGCCATTGAAGGGCTACAATACTGTAATGTATCACGTCCAATTTGAAAAAATAAAACAATCATATTTTGGGTTTAATCTTAAATCTTAAAGTTGTTCATCAAGAGCAACAATGTTGCTTCATCTCTGATCTCTCCTCAGTTGAATTCTTAGGTGGCTAGTTTGAGGTCTTTAAACTTTTCTCCTTAAAAAAAAAAATATATATATATATATATATTTAAGTTTTTCTTCTTTCTTTTTTACCCTCTCTCTCCCTAAACAAGCCCTAGCAGCTTCACCCCACTCCCTCCATACTGAAATTCACTCTAACAAAACAAAAATGTCATTTTGTCTGACCTAAATCAGAGGGTGTCTGAGCCATGAGCTTATTACATAGTGTGCTTAACTTGTGTTGTGGAGGAGGGCTGAGGTATTATTATCTTTCAGCTACCCACCCTGCTATAAAACCCGACATCTCCACATTGCAGTAGTGCTGCTCTGCTCTGCTCTCCCTCCCTACTGTGAATCTGACAAGCCTGCCTGGTTTCCCTGCCTGCCTTCTCTCTCTCAACTCCACTGTTGCTCTGCTCACCAGCCTGTTTAAGCCTGACTGGGACACACACCTCTCTCCGCTCCGATGTTCCACTGTTCCACTCTACTAGCAGTTCCTTTTCTTTGTATTGGTGTTGGAAGGGTTGGATATTCCCTGTTTTTGTGAATGGGTGGCCAATGCGTGGTGGCTGTGACTGTGAATGTGCTGACTGACTGACTGACGGACTGACTGTCAGCTCTGGGTACACTACTCTGAAGAAGCAATGTGATAGGTCACTGGACACCACTGGTAGACTCGGAATAATAAACAAAAAATAAAGGAAGGAATTAAGAAGGTAGGCCATAATTATGAGGATTATAGTTTGGAATTTTGGACATTCTTCATCTTTATGTGTGTAAGTTTGTGTGAGAGTGTGTCTGCTTAGTGGTCTTTCTGTGCTGCAGTACATGTGTACAGTGCACCTGTTCAGTGTGTATGTGTTTGTGTACTCTGACAGAGACTCAGCTCTGTGTGTGGATATGGTAATTTGATGACTCATGTAATTATTTGGATAGCACTATGAGACGCCGTCTCAAGAAAATGAGGGTGCCAAGACCTTGTTCACAATACAAATGTGGAGACAACATGATCCTTGGCATCATGGCAGCCATTTATTTTACTATATAAATAAATGTTAAATACAGTATTTTTGCCGGAACCTTTTCTCTTATTCTCCTGTAGTCTTGTGTTGGTCCTCTGTAGCTCAATTGGTAGAACATGGCGCTTGTAACGCCAGGGTAGTGGGTTCGATCCCCAGGACCACCCATAGGTAAAAATGTATGCACACGTGACTGTAAGTCGCCTTGGATAAAAGCGTCTGCTAAATGGCATATTATTACTGTAGTCTTGGTTAGGTAGTTATAAAAGAGAATATGATCTCTTTAACTTACTTGGTTAAATAAAGGGTAAATGAATAGTAAAACGGGATACCTGTGTTTGTGGATTTGAGGCATAAAACCTATGAAATTGAAAATGTAAAAGTATTAACTTGTATTCACTAGTTCTCTTATTACTGATTCTGAAGTAATTCATGAAACAAAAGTACATGTTTTTTTAAAGCTAAAGTTAAAGTTGGAGTGTTGACAGAATAAGAACCTGTTATGGTGGTGAACGGTATAGAAGATTATTGTTTGTGACACTCTTGTTGTTTATTAGCTCATGAAACTCTTGCCTCATGTGCTTACAAAATATAATAATGATTAGGCTTGTTTGTTTCACAATGGTTGCTTGTTGTCTAGTTTAAAAAACAATGGGGTACTGTATATCTTCTAAAAAGAGATAGACGTTCATGTAATTAGCTGTATAGATTCGTTTTACAGAGTAGCAAATATGAAAATATATTTTGTAAAACAAAAATCTGTATCCATTGATTATAGCCTCATCTGCTATCTGGTTGACTTTTACTGATACTTATTATTATTATTAATAATTTGTCATAAATCACTAACACTATAACATGAGGAGAGGTGGTGAGCTTGATAAAAGTGGTTGTCAAGAAGACACCAACAATTCTCCCTAACTATAAAGTCTGCCATGTATCATCAATAATTTTATTCAAAGCATCAGTGGTCTAAATGAAAACAGAACAGCCCATTATAATAAGAAATATAAATTAATATATGTTTATTATAGATATATAATGTGTCTATAAATTAATAATAGCCAGTCAATAAACTATTTATGAACCCTTTATAACGGTAACCTTGTTGTAAAGTGTTATTGGAATGGAATCAATAATGGAATGTTCCGAAATGGAATCAATAAACCAAAGGTTGACCTCTGAGACCTAATAAACCACCAAAACAATAGCTATACTGTCTAAGCCAGATAATGGTGTGAACCTTCAGGCTCCGCTGGAGACTCAGTGGATGGCCCGATAATAAACTGCTGTATGATTGGCTTTTAGGTAATAATTTGTCCCCCACAATAATTCACTACTTTTAAATATTGGTCTATTAAATGTGATCACCCAC
This sequence comes from Coregonus clupeaformis, assembly GCF_020615455.1. Taxonomy (NCBI): domain Eukaryota; kingdom Metazoa; phylum Chordata; class Actinopteri; order Salmoniformes; family Salmonidae; genus Coregonus; species Coregonus clupeaformis. The sequence goes on from NC_059206.1 coordinate 54,118,619, forward strand.
TGTCACAGGTGTAATTTTCCCCTATTATAATGAACAAGACAGTAGTTCGATATTATTTTCCTCTATATTCTGTGTAACAGATTGAAATGGCATGCGATCACAATTTATGCTTGTATAAGCATACAGGGCCGTTTTTTCTTTTACATGTGGCAAAGTAATGGCATTTATCATTTTCTTTAAGAATCGATGGGTATACTGTTTCATTAATTTAAATGATGAAAAGGGCTGTACATATCACAGTGTGGGCTTTTAGAGCCAAGCTATTGGTGTGATGACAAGCATCTAATTCTAAACAACAGGCTGTAGATTAATTGCCAATTGTATAGTCAGGGTAGTTTAGTCTAAACGAGTGTTTCCCCCAGACAGTGGAGCTATTTCTATCCATAACCGACTCATTTTAAATAACAGGCTGTAAGTTTGGCTCTGAATGCCAATTGTACAGTGTAGCTTATAGTCCAGATCAGTATTTCCCCAGCCAGTGGCCCTTGGTGGCCCTGGGTTCACTAATCAGAGGTGGTGATGGGGAGTTTGGGGACACAGAGAGAAAGCTGTGTTACTGTTAGCCCCCTAGTTAGCCACTGTTTGGCCCCTGGCAGCCTCTAATGATGACACTACCTACCACAGGACTGGAGGCGAGCAAGGACACAGTGTCGGTGGTGGTGACACAGAGTTGGGGTGGGCAAATGGTGGTGGGCAGATAGTCACTCCCTGAGGGGTTGGAGCAGAGGAGCTGTGGATAGGCCAACCTGCTCTCTCATTGTATCCTTGTGTAGTGTATTTCAAAACATCAGATTAAGGCTTGTGCTTCCTGCTCACTATCAATGATATACAGTACTATTAGGATTTGAATTTAATTGAGTAAAAACAAATGTTTTAATCCAAAACAATAGTGATAGTCTTTTTTTTTACATAATTGTTTCTAATAGTTGTCTTTTCAGCATTATCTGGGACCCTTTTACAAAGCAGAGTGGAACAGCTTTGATGTGGTCTATGGGGTCTATTTAGTAAAAACACAGGATCAAAGGTGTCTTTCCATGGGCTGACAGACAGAACAGGGAGAGACTGCCAGAGCAAATCACAAAAAATAAGGGGTTATCAGGCCCTTTGAAAATGTTTTACAAGTGGAGTCCCCACCCTGACTGTTTTAAAGGGAGGGGGAGCGAAGGAAAGGAAAGGGTTAAGGCTTTGTGTGATGAAACAGTGATCCATCCAGGACCTTGCTGTGGAAAAGCAGTGCCCTCCTCCCCTCTCTGTCCATGTGGCACATCCTCCTCAGATCCTCTTCAGTACATAGTAATTAGCGCTGGTGTGTTAGCATTAGCACTGGAGCAGAGAGAGAGAGAGAGAAAGAGAGAGAGAGAGAGAGAGAGAGAGAGAGAGAGAGAGAGAGAGAGAGAGAGAGAGAGAGAGAGAGAGAAAGGTCGCAGTTGTAAATGAGAACTTGTTCTCAACTGGCTTACCTGGTTAAATAAAAGTTAAATAAAAAAATTAAGCAGTGCACTATATAGGGAATAGGGTGCCATTTAGGACACATATAGAGACCAACCATGAACTCCCTCCTGGCCCCTCTCTTATCCACTCTGTTGTTCTAAATGCCGCACCAATTGTTTGACTTGGCTGGGTTTTCCAGGGATGGGCTCCTAGTCCTTCACAGCGTTAGTGTTTGTGCAACCTGTTAGGGAACTTTTGGGGACATCTGATCCCTTTTTCTCTCACTCGCTCTCTATATCTCTTTCCCTCTCCTTCTCTGTCTCCCCCTCTCTCTCTCATCAGCAGTTTCTTATTTTTATACGTACAAAACGCTCCTTAAATGTGATTCCACTTAAGAGTAGAAAGGCTTTCGGATCATTTCCGTCATGTTCTACTTCCTCTTGTCGATTTTTACTCAAGAGCCCTCCTCTCCTCACTCTGTCTTTCCTCTTTGCTGAACAATGCTAAATGTTACTGTAAGGACATCTGGTGAAGTCAAGACCCTAAACCCAACCAACAAATTCCATTCCTCTGTCTCTTTTTTTTCTATGGTTAGAGCTGTCCTTTGACATGACACTCATGCTTTACAGAGGCCTTGAAGTATGATTAGGTCTCTTGTGTCAATATCAGCTGCTTCCAAGAATAATATTAATATGGTAAAGCAGATGATATATACTGTATGTTTGACCTCACTGTCCTAGAGGTTATAGCAGTCTATGTTAGGTGAAATTAGTGACAGTTTAGGCTAATATATAATATATACTCCTCGGCTACTCTTAGTGTGTACTCTTAGTCTCCATATTGACACTACAATACATATTTGACAATGCAGCAACTTGCTGTTCATACTGACTGTCATTTAACACAACTCTGAAAGCTTTACATCTACAATAATCAAACTGAATTCCACTTGGGCTTTTGTTGCAAGCTGCCCATCAACGTTTTTTCATAATGCACAGCATATCTCTAACCTAGGTCTTCTTCTATAGGCATCTTCCACTGTGTATAGATACTGTATCTGTATGATAATCATAGCAACTGTTCCCTAGCAACAAGATCAAGAATATTACATTTTTGATTGGTAACTGATCAGCACAATGTTACCAGGAATATTTCTACTGTATAACGTTTAGAGAGAGAGGTGTTACCCCTAGAGTCGATTTCCGCTGTCCTGCAGAGTTCTAATTAGCATAATAAAAAATCCCCTCCCCCCGGCTTAGACAGGGCTTAGACTGTAGATTAATATTATTAATGTGAAGTGGGAAACGCATAGCTTATTTACTCTGGCTTTATACTGTAACGTAACATAAGCTATGGGCCATTTGGATCCAGTCAACAATGCAGTTGTGGTAAGAAGCCATCTCAAAGTATCTATCCACATGCCTGCTGTAACCGCTGAGGAGCGGACAGCTACAAGTTTAAACTCTATTCATAGACAGGACATGAATGGGCGAGAAAACGGCCAAAACTATTTTATCACTCATTGTAAACATCTTAGAGAATCAACAAGTTTTCACAAGCTCATTCATAGGATAGCATTCAACACCTCACTCTTCTTTATAATCAAAAGATAATTCATCTTTCATCAACTGTGGTCTGTGCAGCTCTGCAAACCAATTTGTTTGATCTATAAATGAACTTGCCTGGTGAAAGAATAGTTTAATAAAATGAAATGTCTACCTCCATAGTAATAACACTTGCTTGCCACTGTGTTTCTGATTACTCTTTTGGATCTAGGCTGGGTAACGCTGTTTGTGCCAATTGTTGACATTAAAAGCTTAAGAAAAACATTTTATTGAAAATAAATAATATTGTGTTTCTCTCCATGTGTTGTAAATAAGCAAGAGAAGGAGAGGACAGGATGGCCCACACAGAGGATGACCTGATCGGGATTCCGTTCCCCAACCACAGCAGTGACGTCCTGTGCAGCCTCAACGAGCAGCGCCGCGCCGGGTTACTCTGTGATGTAGTCCTCATCGTACAAGACCAGGAGTACCGTACCCACCGCTCGGTCCTTGCTGCCTGCAGCCAGTACTTCAAGAAGCTCTTCACGGTGGCCTCCGACGGAGGGGACCAGCACGGGGTGTTTGAGATAGACTTTGTGGCCCCCAAGTCGCTGACGGCCATCTTGGAGTTTGCTTATACGTCCACGCTGACGGTGACGGTGTCCAACGTAAAGGAGATCCTTGGAGCTGCTCAGATGCTGGAGATTCCTTGCATCATCAAAGTGTGTCTGGACATTATGAACTCTGGCGAGGGAGGAGGTGGAAGAGGAGAGGAGGAAGAGGATGAGGATGTAGAAGAAGAGGAGGAAGATGATGAAGAGGTGGAGAAAGACATGGAGGAGGATGATGAGTCGAGGAAGGACGAGCAGGAGGATAACGAGGAGGATAATGCCAGTGAGAGGTCAATGAGGTCGTCAGAGAGTCAGGACCAGGTCGGGTCAGAGAGAGGAGCAGCTCCCAGTCCACCCAGTACCTCCCAGTACCAGCAGCAGTACGAGCTGCAGCAGAAGGACAGGAAGTGTCGAGACACAGACTCTCAGTGTGAGAAACCCCGGCAGGAGCATGACAGCATGGAGAGCCGAACCCTCAAGGACTTTTCCATTGAGTCCCTGCTACAGGAAGGGCTGTACCTTAAAATGCCATCAGTCCCGGACAGGAGGGCTAACTTTTCCCCTCTGCTCCCCGGCTTCTACCCTCCCATGTGGGCCGCAGAGTTCCCAGGCTTCCCCCCACAGGTCCTAGATCCCAACCACCACGCCCCGACTCCCCGCCCCTCCTACCCCCCCCAGCTGGACAACAGACCCCTAGACCTGGCTGTGAAGAGAGAGATCATCAAGGAGGAGCTAAAGGAGGAAGTCCCGCCCAGCATGCTCCATGGGGACTTCCTGAAAAACTTCATGAATTCCGGCCTATCAGGAATGGGGGTGGGGGTGGTGGGGTCTGAGGGGTCTCACCTCCACCTGGGCCAGATAAAGGACGAGGCAGACTTCCGCTCCTACATGAGCTTCCTGAGCACATCGAGCCACCTGGGGGCGCTGTTCCCTCCTTGGCAGCTGGAGGAAGAGAGGAAGATGAAGCCTAAAGCATCCCAGCAGTGTCCTATCTGTAACAAGGTGATCCAGGGGGCAGGGAAACTACCCAGACACATGAGGACCCACACAGGAGAGAAACCATACATGTGCACCATCTGTGAGGTGCGATTCACCAGGTATGACAAATTCATATACACTGTGTCCGAATACCCATACTTGTGTTCTAAATAGCAGGCTTTTTGTGTTAAAAAATATAATGTTTTATAGTATGCATACAGTGCCTTCAGAAAGTATTCATACCCCTTTACTTATTCCACATTTTGTTCTTACAGCCTGAATTCAAAATGGATCAAATATATTTTTTTCTCACCCATCTACACACAATACAGAAATATTGAAATACAGAAATAGCAAATTTACATAAGTATTCACACCCCTGAGTCAATTCATGTTAGAATCACCTTTGGCAGCGATTACAGCTGTGAGTCTTTCTGGGTAAGTCTCTAAGAGCTTTTCACACCTGGATTGATATTTTTTAAATTCTTCAAGCTCTGTCAAATTGGTTGTTGAGCATTAATAGAGCCTTGCCATAGATTTTCAAGTAGATTTAAGTCAACACTGTAACTAGGCTACTCAGGAACATTCACTGTCTTCTTGGTAAGCAACTCCAGTGTATATTTGGCCATGTGTTTAAGGTTATTGTCCTGCTGAAAGGTTCATTAATCTGGTGGAAAGCAGAATGAACAAGGTTTTCCTCTAGGATTCCATTTTTTTTTTTTCCTGAAAAACTCCCCAGTCGTTAATGATTACAAGCATACCCATAACATGATGCAGCCACCACTATGCTTGAAAATATGGAGAGTGGTACTCAGTATTGTGTTGTATTGGATTTGCCCCAAACATAACCCTTTGTATTCAGGACAAAAAGTTAATTGCTTTGCCACATTTTTTGCAGTATTACTTTAGTGCCTTGTTGCGAACAGGATGCATGTTTTGGAATATTTTCTATTCTGTACAGGCTTCCTTCTTTTCACGCTGTCAATTAGATTAGTATTGCGGAGTAAATACAATGTTGTTGATCCATCCTCAATTTTCCTCTCTCAAAGCCATTAAATTCACCATTGGGCTCATAGTGAAATCCTTGCGTGGTTTCCTCTCTGACAACTGAGTTAGGAAGGACGCCTGTATCTTCGTAGTGACAAAGTGTAATTAATAACTTCACCATGCTCAAAGGGTTATTCAATGTCTGCTTTTTTTATTTTTACCCATCTACCAATAGGGGCGTTGGAAAACCTCCCTGGTCTTTGTGGTTGAATCTGTGTTTGAAATTCAATGCTCGACTGAGGGACCTTACAGATAATTGCATGTGTGGGGTACAGAGATGAGCTAGTCATAAAAAAATCATGTTAAACACTACTTTCTGAAGGCACTGTATGCGAAACTTAGGAAATTCAATATGCTTTAAATGCCAGGATTTCATACTCATTTTGGCTTTTCATCTAGTAGAATTCGCTGCATGCGATTGAGAAAGATAATCGTCTTTCATACCCACGTGTGTTTCACAACAGCTGATAATTAGCTGATAATGAGTTAAGGGACGCGCTGTATCAAAATGAACGAATGGCGGGAAATCAGATGATGAATTCTCAGTATGAGTCTAGTATGTTGATACTTGTTGCTTACTGCGTAAGTATGTAGTACGATTAGTACACAGTATGTCGCTTTAGTAAGTAGTAGGCAAGACAGATTTCGGACACGGCAACTATCCTCACACTGTAATAGGTCTTATTAGTCCAATAGGCTATACAGAATGTGGATGCGTAAAACAAAGTGCTTCCCAATCATCTTTTTACAATCATCTTTTTACACACCAATCATCTTTTTACACTGCTTCCCAATCATCTTTTTTATCCATAGGAGTACCCTTTGAATAACCCTTTTTGGTTCCAGGTAGAACCCTTTTGGGTTCCATGTAGAACCCTCTATGGAAAGGGTTATACAAGGAACCCAAAAAAGTTATACCTAGAACCAAAAGGGTTCTACCTGGAACCAAAAAGGGTTATTCAAAGGGTACTCCTATGGGGACAGCCAAAGAACCCTTTGAGGTTCTAGATAGCACCTTTTTTTCTAAAAGTGTAGCAATCATGTTGACACCGGAGTTTGAGATCTTGTAAGGACGATGTTATTAGGGTAAGGCAACAGTGTGTTTTTGTGGTTCAGGCGAATTAATTTTATCCTCTCATCTGAATACCACTTGAGAGTCGAGACCTAAAAGGTGGAAACTGGAATCCCCCTTTAAGGGTTTCTCATTTCCTGCCTCTGTTCTGGCATGATAGTTTAACCTTCCATCTAGTACCCCAAAGTATACCTATCTACAATGCTTTCATCTCTCTTATATCTTTCAAAACACAGACTATAACTCATTTTTTGTCTTTCCAGGCAAGACAAACTGAAGATCCACATGCGGAAGCACACAGGCGAGCGCCCCTATATCTGTCTCCACTGTAACTCCAAGTTTGTCCATAACTATGACCTAAAGAACCACCTGCGTATCCACACAGGGGTGCGGCCCTACCAGTGTGAGCACTGCTACAAGAGCTTCACACGCTCAGACCACCTGCACCGCCACATCAAGAGGCAGAGCTGCCGCGTCTCACGCCCTCGACGGGGCCGCAAGCCGGCCGCTTGGCGCTCAGTCAACAACTTCCTGCAGGGCCCTCCGGGCTCGGCCAATCACCACGAGGACGGCAAGACGCTGTCTGAGAGGTCGGGCGGCTGCCGGCTCCTGCCCTCCCACAGGGGAGTTAGAGGTCAAAGTCTGGGCCTTGGGGAGAGAGAGAGACGGGCTCTGGTTCTGGGTGGTAAGAACCTGAGTTATAAGGACTTGGACAGTGACAGCAGAGAGAGCAGAGAGAGCAGAGAGAGCAGGGAGAGCCGGGAGGCTCGGCACCGGTCAGACAGGAAGCACGTGGTGGACGAGGTGGAGATGGAGAGACAGAGGGGCGTGTTCACCTTTTCCCTAGCGAGGCCTGGGGAGGAAGTCCTCACCCACTCTCCATTTTATACCCCTGACCCCTGGACCATGAGACTGGAGAACCACACCCCTCATATCCCTGAGCCGGCCAACTAACATTTTTCCAACTGACACTTCCAACTGATAGCTAACTGACACATCATTTCAGAGTTCTAAGAACCGCACAGAACAGAGAGAGTTCTCTGTCTGGTAGATTTTTCACCTGCTGTTTAGAGATATAAGGGGAGTGATGTCTGGGAACATAGGTATATAGTAAACAGGGTAATTACTTGGAAAACAGTTGACTTTAAACATCTCAGATCAAAATCTTTAAAGTAACCATATTTACAATCGCAGGGATTTTGATAAAACATTTAATTTGGGGAAGTAAAACTGGACGAATACATTTTGTATGTTACAAAAGTACTAAGGTGAAAAAAAGAATACTCTCAGGACATGATATAACTGTTTATTTTTGGATTATGAATGTAAACGTGTAATTCATAGTGTAATTAATTAAGGTATGGCAATACATTGTTTCCTAAATTCCCAGTATAAATAAATAAACCAATATCAGATATGAAAGCTCAAAGTTATTTATAAGCTACAAGCTACGGATTCCAAATGTACCCAAAATTGCAGACCAATATTAGTGCTAATAAACAGGGTAGTGTAAGCCACATTCAAAACCATGAGGAAATTATTCACTTGACTAAAAAAATCTACATCGAAAACTTGTTTTTACCCTTGTAATGCATTGTTCTCAAATTTCGTCTGCACTATTGTAAATATATACAAATGTTTTAAAGAATTTGACCATAGTTATATTGATTATTGTTGTATTATATTTGTTGTTGTTTTTTATAATTGATAACCCACCCAAAGATGTGGAGTTTGATATTGCACAAACTTGAACAGAATGTTCTGTGTTTCTTCTGAAGACCATAATGTGTAAATGATTTGTGATAGATTATTGCTTTAGCTATGTCCTGCTGGTGATTTGATTGCTGCAGTAAGACATTTAAAAGGGTTTCTACCCTATTGTCATTTACAGTTTTTTTCTGATCTGTGTATAAATGTTGTTATTCACAATTATTTGAATTGAAATGGGAAACTATTTTCTTGCTATTTATGCATATTTAAATGAGCCTTGGCTATATTTTGCAAATACATTGTTTTATAAAGACACTAAATGTTGTACTCCCGTGGGTCTGGGAGTTAAAATTCTGGTTTTGTGTGTGTGTGTGTGTGTGTGTGTGTGCGTGAGTGTGAGAGAGCGCGCGCCTTTGGTGCAAATCTTTCATAACTGGAATTACAGTTTGGATGCCATTTTAGAGAATGGATCTTTGACACACAACATTCTCAATAATCTATTGAACTATAGCTTGTATTCAAACATCAATATTATAGTCACTGTCTTCATAAAAGCATACACAACACCTCAACGTTGCTATCAAAATAAGCTGGTGTTTATAATATCACCATGAAACATCAAATAAATTGGATGCCTTGACTTTGAAAATATTTGATATCAATTGATACTTTTCCAAATAAATTAGACCTGTGAAATTTTGACATGTAAAGAATGTTATTTGATGGTTGGATAAAAATGTATTTGCATTAAACATTTATAATGCAGTAAAACAGAATATATATATATACTTTTTTCTTTCTTTCTTTCTTTTTTTCAAATTACCACATTTACTTAACTAAATTGACTAAATATGTTGAACACTTTAGTTAATGTTCCTTACATCTGATCTTCTTCATCTGAATTTGATTTCTCTTTATTTGACTGTGTAAATAGAAGTTCATCCATTATATACCAACAAGCTCTTACAGTCTCACCGCAAAATTAGACGTTTGTCCATGTTTCTCTAAACGTCAAATTTTGATGTGTTTGTTGACACCGCACTGCCTATCACTGGGATTGAACAGGCAACCCTAGGATCCTGTGTCCTAGCAAAACCCAAGCCTACTTGATAGTAATAGCAATCACCGTTGCCCATAGTGGCGACTTGGGTTAAGTTAAGGGTTTAGGCATATTTAAGGGTTTAAACCACTGCACCATCCATATTGAATTGGCAAGGCAAGTCTTAATAAATGCCTAAAGTGAACCTTGGAGTTTATCTGTTTGAATCCTATCACATCCTATCCAGTGGCGGCTCCTGAAAAAATTCTCAGGAGGGGCAATTTTTCTGATGATTTAGGTGACCTACACACATTTAAAAAAAGATATGTCCAGCAACAACATGAAGACAGGGGCAGCATATAAGTCAATACCAGAAGCATTTATTGACTGATCTCAAAAGTGTTGGCTTACCAGGGTTGGTGGAGCCCTCAGTTTCATCTTTGCCTCGCAAAGCTAACTCAAACACTCCGCAAAACTTCACACACTGGATTAGCCGGCTGAGGATGTGGCGGTTCTTGCTAATGTCGTAGTAAATATATTTGTTATAGTGAATATGGAATATGATATGTTGAGTAAAATGTTGTGCTAAGATCTATTTAGGTCAGGAGCTGGTTATAAGTTCTGTTCCTATCCAATAACAATGGACAAAAGGGTCCTATCTTGTCAGCCTTGTCAGCAGGTGGCCAAGGACAACACCCACGCCATAGGCCTCTCAGTTCTTCCAACTCACGAGTTCTTGCTCTGAGGACACACACACACACAAACACACACACACACACATCATCACTGTTAAACACACACACACACACACACATCATCACTGTTAAACACACACACACACACACACACACAAAAATCCCCTCTCTAAGGCTGAACATTTGAAGACAGAGAACCCGACTCAGAGCCAATGCAACAGTGACAGTAGCCTGCAGGGGACCTCGCCCAACTCATCAGGACCAATCAGAAGATCAGAACTACTAGATTGAACCTACTTCATTTATTGCATAAAATGTCTGCACACAATGTTTCGGGGCTCTCTTCAGATAATAATAATAATAATAATAATAATAATAATATGCCATTTAGCAGACACTTTTATCCAAAGCGACTTACAGTCATGCGTGCATACATTTTTGTGTATGGGTGGTCCCGGGGATCGAACCCACTACCTTGGCGTTACAAGCACCATGCTCTACCAGCTGAGCTACAGAAAGTGGATACTCATGGATGCGCATTGCAATTGTAAAATGTCAACACAATTGGAGACACCACGTCATTTTTGGAGACATGTTATTGACAGTAAACTATTGTAGATGCGACTGCTAACTAACTAAAACATTTTAGCTGGCTAGCTAATCATCTTAGCTAAATGTGGGGCAAACAATTCAGTTATTTACCGTTAATTTGAGGGATTGGGGTGAAAGAAATCGAGTTACATAGTGATACTTTACGATATACTGTATTGACAATATCGCAATATTTTAGCGCTAGTTGGCTGTACCTGCACCAAAACACCATTATTGTTCCTTCATAGCTTGTTCTCAATCTTTTCACATTGGGAGCCAATTTGTTTTCAGCACTTTTATTTCCATGACTGATCAAAACTCGTTCTCATGGCTTTCTGATCCCTCTGCAACAGACATATGGTGCGCAATAAAATCACAGTATCGAATCGCAATACGTATAGAATCATGAGACTCGCAATGCTGATGCATATATCTTATCGTGAGGTTCCTGGCAATTCCCAGCCCAAGTTCATTTGCCACAACAAATCTCTTCGCTAGCAAACGCGATGTCTTCTCCAAAACGGCAATGTGTCTCCAGCAATGTTTACTTTTTTGACGTTCTATGGCATCTCCACTTTCCAAGCATATATGACCACATGTAATATTTTGGTAAGTGATGCAAATAGTGAACTATGTAGGGCCAGGATGTAAAATATATGTAGCTGCAGCAATTTCTCTTATCTGATATGGTAAGTAATGGGGCTTAATTTATAGCTCCCTAAGAGTTTGACGAACGGGTCCGTGAACGCGATTCCAGATATATTTACCTCTGAATAAACTGCCTTTATTACACCATATCCACATCCAGTAAACTTGTGATTATCAACACTAACCTCATCGTTGTGGCGGCGGACAGCTAGCCTGTATCCCTCGTCATCCAGTTGAGTGAGTGGCAATGTCTTTTTTCGTTTCAGGCCAATTTTTGGAAAATCCTCGGGTGTAGGACTTTCCGCCTTTAGTAGAAACCTGTTGAATTATTAAATTTGGTCTGGGAGGTCCTAATTGTTTCGTTGCCAATTTATCTTCATTTGTTCGACGACAAAAAGGAACTTCTTTCAAAACAATCCACTCTTTTCTCAGTTACGTTCATGGTTACGTAACGTATGACGAAAGCGCGTAAGTGCAAGCCCACAGACACCCATTGAGATTGTATTGAAGGCTCTGAAATTTGAAAAAAATAGATTTTACATGGGAGTCTATGACAGAAGTTCTGGGCGATTTTCAATCTGACTGAAATCGCCCCAAAAGGGGGTGGAGCCATTTGAAGCACGACTTTAGCCTGATTCGACATTTAGTGGCAGTGTGGCACTGTGGCAGATCAGACGTATAGATTACAACACTGATAACTACTGTTGCCGTGATATAATTGATTAGAAAAAAAATCCCTTCCTTTTCCCGTTTGGCAGTGCGTCGCCCATATCGCCCTATTGAACAGGCCGTCCCTGATCCTATCCTTAATTTAACCAATCGGAACGAATGCCTGAATTGTTAACCTGAGGACCTTCAAAAACATTGAATTTCGACTTGAATCTGGAGTGATCTCACTGGATATGCATGTACTTGCATGTGCTTCCTTGTAGAGGTCTGTGCATGATAAATTAAAAGCCAATTTATGCTTGATCCGTTTATGTGGTCGGAGGCTTCGTATGGAGGGTATGACACAATTGGGGCGGCAGGTAGCTTAGTGGTTAAGAGCGTTGTGCCAGTAACCGAAAGGTTGCTGGTTCTAATCCCCGAGCTGACTAGGTGAAAAATCTGTTGATGTGCCCTTGAGCAAGGCACTTAACCCTAATTGCTCCTGTAAGTTGCTCTGGATAAGAGCGTCTGCTAAATGACTAAAATGTAAATGTGTTGCGGAGCCTCTGGAGTCATGCAGAGGCCAAATCAATCTCCATACTACATCCCTGTGGGCCTCTCAAATTGTATTAAAGGCTCTGCATGGTCAACCCGACATCTGCATTGGCCGTGCAGCATTTACGGTGATAAATCCTCTGCAGAAGTCAGGGCATTCATACTTCTTGCAGATCAGAGCAAAGCTTGAGCAGAGCTGTTGTCAAGGAAGTGAGTTTGTGTTTATACAGGACCTCCGGCCCCCACCTACCGTCAACCAATCATGTCAATGTGGAGCTATACGGAGCTATACGGAGCCCTCTGCATTGTTACAAAAGCTCAACTTGGCCTCTGCATGCCTCCAGATGCTCCACAATTGCATCACACCCACCATATGGAGCCGCTGAACACATTTTCGGATCAAGCATAAATTAGCTTTAACAATGCAGAGGGCACCATATAGCTCCATATAGCTCTGCATTGACATGATTGGTTGACAGTAGGTGGGGACTGTACCTCCTGTATAAACACAAACTTACTTCACAATAGCTGTCCTGCTCTGCTAAGCACAAGAAGTATGAAAGCCTTGATGTCTGTGGAGGCTGCATTGCAATAAATGATGTATGGCCACTTCAGACTTCAGGTTGACCATGCAGAGCCTTTAATCCATCCCGCTCCCCACCCGCACCCGCAGCTTTTCATACCCCACCGACCCACACGCACTGGCTTTCTGTCCGACTCCTAACCGCTACCGCCTCCTAACCGCTACCGCAGGAACTGGTCCCGAACCCAACCGCAGTCCCGCAATGTTATTTTAGGCATATGTGACACAGCTCACTTGGCAGCCATGGTCGCAGCCATTTATTTCGGCCTATAGGCAATATCAAAATGCACAAAAATAACCTAAGAAACAGGTTAAATTACCAGAGATTCTCACGTGACCCATTATATTAGGCTATTGGTATTACTGGACTATATAAGCCAATAGGCTAGCTAGACACAGTTTGAAGAGAGCAGAGTTGTAGACTTACATTTTCTCTTTAGCTACGTTTTATAGCCTACCTTTTAGGAGTGGGACGATTTTCAGACGGAGACAGATATGGGTGATCAATATTTATTTATAGGCAATGTAGTAAACTATAGCCTAATAATATTTATGAAGAAACATTTCTTGAAAAGATAACTGCCCTGTGCTTCTCCGCCCAGGCTACGGACTCTATTTAATTGAGACCTGATCTCACACTTCGGCTGAGCAGCCTGGTCTCATAGACTAGACGTAACATAGTAATTGTAAATCCGAGACATACAAATTAGTATGATATATTATGTTTGGTATGGTTACATATGACAGATGGTTAATTACGGCAAAAACGAAAGTAGGGTGGTTGATTAGGGTGGATGGGTGTGCTACAGAACTTGAAGCAACAAGAATAATGAGAGAGGACACTTGCACTTTCTTTTGAGCTACGTTTTGCTTATAGGATATAGCCTACCTTTTAGGAGGATGATTTGCAGGCAGAGACAAATAAATGGGTAATCAATATTGAATGAAAATGAAAAGGCACCTTTTACTTTTCAATGATTATATATTTGTTGCACCTCGAATCATGTTGGTTGAGCACCCTCCTCTTCTTTCCATTATCAATATTTATTTACAGACACTGTATTAAACTATAGTCCAATCCAGTGGTGTATTGATGCCTGGAGAAGTGGATATACTCCAATTTTTCCAAAATATTTCCAAACTTCCGACAAAGGAAAAGCGCCCTGTGTGAAAAATTCTATGAGAAACAGTGATGTACACTCTGAATTATCTAAAGTGACAAATCCCATATTGGTCTTTCACAGTCAGGCCAACCCAAGGCTAATAGTAGGCCTACCATTGAAACAGATACATTAAAAAAAAAAAGATTTTCCCAAATTTTTTCAGCTTTTCACTCTCAAAGTCACACTTTTTTAACAGAAAAACAACAAAATTGTATGTTCTAAATCAGTGTTTCCCAACCTTGGTCCCCAAGTACCCCCAACAGTTCACATTTGTATTGTAACCCTGGACAATCACACCTGATTCAACTTGTCAACTAATCATCAAGCCCTCAATGAACAGAATGAGGTGTGGTGTCCAGGGCTACAGTACATTCGGAAAGTATTCAGACCCCTTCACCTTTTCCACATTTTGTTACGTTACAGTATTATTCTAAAATTGATTAAATTGATTTTTTTTCTCATCAATCTACACACAATACCCCATAATGACAAAGCAAAAACAGGTTTTTAGAAATTCTTTCCCAAAAAATACATATATGAAATACCTTATTTACATAAGTATTCAGACCCTCTGTAGCACATGAGTTGGTGTTTGCAAAGGAAATGGCAACTGTATTGATGCAAATAATCATGTTATCATTCTGACGGGTAGGCGTAGGCTAGTTTGTAGCTACTGTATTTAACATTTAATAGAGGTTTGTTGGAAACCCTTTCCATCTACCAGAAGATGGGTTAGGCCCATCATTAGCATCTCTATATTTTTTCTATTCCTTAATTGTTTGAAACCTGGACATTTTACTTCATATTATGAGGCATGTCTTACCTTACTTGAAACTAGCCTATAGCCAAAATCCTGTACCTCCACTACACTACTTTGGTATGTATCAGTGGGGATTAAGAAGTGAGTATAAGCAATGCCCACAGGAAAATAGGTGGGCAGGCTATAGGCCTAGGGCATATACCTGCGTATACCCTCCATTACACCACTGGTCTAATCATATTTAATAAAATGTCCTTGGAAAGATAACTGCCAGGTGATTCTCTGCCCATGCGTAGGCAGCCTACTCTATTTCATTGAGACCACACATATAGGCTACATAGCGCACCTGATCTCGCAAACCCAACTAGAAGAGGAGTGGTAGGCTACTTAACTTGAAGAAGAGAATTCTGAGAGTGTGTGAATAATACGACAAAGATGTGCTTTTAATACAATAGGTAGACTAACGCATACAAATCAGAAAGATGTTTCCAAATAATCTGCAGGACAACAAAAATGTGTTCATCCCAAAGTCGTCTGTTTGACCGCCCGCTCCCAAACGCAGCATGATAAAAATAAAAATACATAAAAAATAATAATTCTGACGGAATGACCTGGGAGCTGCAGGTTCCGCATACTTCCCTGCCATGAAGCAGTGGGTCTTAATGTATCTTTCCTCAATTCCTCACATTCTCTCTCCTCGCCTCCTCAAAACGCATTGGAGAAGAAGGTCAGAGCAAGGGATCTTGGACCTTTTGGCAAAGAGATAGGGTGCGTGGAATCACAAATTGACACATTGAGAAAGAGCAAGTTAAGTTTTTGAATTAAAAAACAATTTTGGTTGAGGAGAGAGTTAATGAAATGGCTTTTGGTAATCAGTTACGGTCCACTGTCTGGTTTTGTCTTCCTGAAGGACAAGCAAGAAGTTGGGAGGCTAGCAATGTTTTTACAGACACAGGCATACATTTTCCTCTCACTATCTAGACTTTATTCATCTGTATCTCTCCACTGCAGTCTACTGGGTGATTGACTATACTACAGTTTCATTGTACAGGTTTGTTGCACACGACCTCTCCACTGTGATGCAGTTTCACCCCTTTAGAGGGTCCAGAGCGTGCTCGGTTTCTGTTATACCTGATAATAATTGCACACACCTGGTGTCCGAGGTCTAAATGTGTGCCAGATTAGAAGGGAACACTGAAAAAATTCAGTGGAACTGGCTTCGAGGTCCAGAGTTGAGTTTGAGGGTTATAGGGCATTGGCAGCACTCCGTTAAGCCCTGAATAAGTGATGCAAAGTAAAAGTAAAATTAAAAAGGTGTCCATTGACTAACAATAATTGATGAATAAGCAATAACAGCACTTGAAGTTCATTTTCTGTTCTCCCACTTTTGAAGACATGGGTCTTTACACTGACTGGCTGCATCTATATTAATACCAGCATGTCATTTTCCCGGCAAATATGACGGTCCCATCTATAAAACATTTTATGGGGAACCACATGTATGTCAGTATCTTATATTTAAGTTGCCATTTCAGAAACGTGGTCCCAAAGGAGACTTTTGTGTTTTCACTAGGAAACTAAACAGATACCAGTAGGATGCAAGTAGGCTACATGTTGCTGTAAGCTGTCTGACCCTAGAGCACAGAAACACATGTGATGTAGATTATGTTGTTTTGAGCAGGGAGAGTCTGTGTTACCCTTGAGGCTGGTTCCCAGTCATGATCATGGCAACTATTTCCTTATTATTATTTTCAGTGAGAGAATAAAGCTCATAAAGTATACTGAACAAAAATATAAACGCAACATGTAAAGTGTTGGTCCCATGTTTCATGAGCTGAAATAAAAGATCCCTAAAAATGTCCTTACACACAAAAAGCTTATTTCTCTCGAATTTGTTTACATCCCTGTTTGTGAGCATTTCTCCTTTGCCAAGATAATCCATCCACCTGACAGGTGTGGCATATCAAGAAGCTGATTAAACAGCATGATCATTATAATCATTACACAGGTGCACCTTGCGCTGGGGACAACAAAAGGCCACTCTAAAATGTGCAGTTTTGTCAAACAACACAATGCCACCGATGTCTCAAGTTTTGAGGGAGCTTGCAATTGGCATGCTGACTGCAGGAATGTCCACCAGAGCTGTTGCCAGATAATTTAATGTTGATTTTTCTACCATAAGTCGACTCCAAAATAGTTTTAGAGAATTTGGCAGTACGTCCAACCGGCCTCACAACCGCAGACCACGTGTAACCACACCAACCCAGGACCTCCACATCCAGATTCTTCACCTGCGAGATCGTCTGAGACCAGCCACCCGGACAGCTGATGAATCTGTGGGTTTGCGCAACCAAATAATTTCTGAACAAACTGTCAGAAACCGTCTCAGGGAAGCTCATCTGCGTGCTAATCGTCCTCACCAGGGTCTTCACCTGACTGCAGTTCGGCATCGTAACTGACTTCAGTGAGCAAATGCTCACCTTCGACGGCCACTGGCATGCTTGAGAAGTGTGCTCTGCACAGAGATACCGTGACGAGATCCTGAGGCCCATTGTCGTGCCATTTATCCGCCGCCATCACTCATGTTTCAGAATGATAATGCACGGCCCCATGTCAAAAGGATCTGTACACAATTCCTGGAAGCTGAAAATGTTCCAGTTTTTCCATGGCCTGCACACTCACCAGACCTGTCACCCATTGAGCATGTTTGGGATGCTCTGGATCGACGTGTACGACAGCGTGTTCCAGTTCCCGCCAATATCCAGCAATTTCACTCAGCCATTGAAGAGGAGTGGGACAACATTCCACAGGCCAAAATCAACAGCCTGATCAACTCTATGCGAAGGACATATGTTGCGCTGCATGAGGCAAATGGTGGTCACACCAGATACTGACTGGTCTAACAGAACAGATAGATAGCAATAAAAACTGTAACATAGAGGCTCAGAATAAATTAGAGGAAAAACAAAAATAAATGGAGAAACTTATTCAAGAAAGATGAAGTGTAATATGTTCTAAAAAATAAAGCAAACTGGATAAAATATGGGGGAAAATGCACCAAATTCTTTTTAAATCTTCAACATAGAAATGCTACCAAAAATAATTTACTGAAACTGGTTACAAATGACGGAGTCACCCATGATTCACCAAATTATATTTTGAAGGAGGAAGCAAAGTACTTTAAGCAGATGTTTTCATTTCAGTCACCTCCATCTCCTCTAACTGAAGCTAATTGTAGGGATTTGTTTTCTATTGATAATGTAAAATGAACAGCCATACAGAAAGACTCATGTGGAGGTGAAATTACAGAGGAGGAACTTCTGGATGCAATTAAATACTTTAAGTCCGGGAAAACTCCAGGGTTGGATGGCATACTAGTCGAGGTATACCACATTTTTTTGGATATACTCAGAGGACCGTTATTAGCATGTTTTAACCACTCCTATGTAAATGGTAGATTATCAGATACTCAAGAAGAAGGTCTGATTTCATTATTACTGAAACAGGATACAAGTGGGAAATATAAAGATCCAGTCCATTAAAACAATTGGAGGCCCCTTACACTTCAGTGTTGTGATGCAAAAATTCCAGCAAAATGTATAGCGCATAGAATAAAAAAGGTATTGTAGGACATTATTCATTCTAATCAGACAGGTTTTTTTTTACATGGACGATACATTGGAGATAATATAAGGCAGGTACTGGAAACAATAGAACACTATAAAAAATCTGGGAAACCAGGCCTGCTATTCATTGCAGACTTTGAAAAGGTATTTGATAAAGTACGACTGGAGTTTATATATAAATGCCTGGGGCATTTCAATTTTGTAGACTCTCTTATAAAATGGGTTAAAATCATGTATAGTATAGTAACCCTAGGTGTAAAATAGTAAATAATGGCTATTTCTCAGAAAGTTTTAAACTGTCAAGAGGAGTAAAACAAGGTTGTCCACTATCGGCATATATATTTATTATGGCCATTGAAATGTTAGCTATTGAAATCAGATCCAACAATAATATCAAGGGATTAGAAATCCATGGCTTAAAAACAACGGTGTCATTGTACGCTGATGATTCGTGTTTTCTTTTAAATCCACAACTTGAATCCCTCCACAGCCTCATATTTGCACATTCAGGTAACAAAAACATATGGAAATGTCTGCTCTACCCAAAATTACAACCAAATAATTGCAGCATTACCGCAAAAATGGAAGAGGAAAGTGGAAGGCGGAAAAAGTAAGGAACTTTTTGAGAATGACACAAATACAAATTTTCACAAAGTCTGCTGCCTCAGTTTTGATGATGGCAATTTGCATATACTCCAGAATGTCATGAAGAGTGATCAGATGAATTGCAATTAATTGCAAAGTCCCTCTTTGCCATGAAAATGAACTTAATCCCCCCAAAAAAAATTCCACTGCATTTCAGCCCTGCCACAAAAGGACCAGCTGACATCATGTCAGTGATTCTCTCGTTAACACAGGTGAGAGTGTTGACAAGGACAAGGCTGGAGATCACTCTGTCATGCTGATTGAGTTAGAATAACAGACTGGAAGCTTAAAAAGGAGGGTGGTGCTTGAAATCACTGTTCATCCTCTTTTAACCATGGTTACGTACAAGGAAACACGTGCCGTCATCATTGCTTTGCACAAAAAGGGCATCACAGGCAAGGATATTGCTGCTAGTAAGATTGCACCTAAATCAACCATTTATCGGATCATCAAGAACTTCAAGGAGAGAGGTTCAATTGTTGTGAAGAAGGCTTCAGGGCAACCAAGAAAGACCAGAAAGCGCCAGAACGTCTCCTAAAGTTGATTCAGCTGCGGGATCGGGGCACCACTAGTGCAGAGCTTGCTCAGGAATGGCAGCAGGCAGGTGTGAGTGCATCTGCACGCACAGTGAGGCTAAGACTTTTGGAGGATGGCCTGGTGTCAAGAAGGGCAGCGAGGAAGCCACTTCTCTCCAGGAAAAACATCAGGGACAGACTGATATTCTGCAAAAGGTACAGGGATTGGACTGCTAAGGACTGGGGTAAAGTCATTTTCTCTGATGAATCCCCTTTCCGATTGTTTGGGGCATCCGGAAAACACCTTGTCCGGAGAAGACAAGGTGAGCGCTACCATCAGTCCTGTGTCATGCCAACAGTAAAGCATCCAGAGACCATTCATGTGTGGGCTCACTCACAATTTTGCCTAAGAACACAGCCATGAATAACGAATGGTACCAACACATCCTCCGAGAGCAATTTCTCCCAACCATCCAATAATAGTTTGGTGACGACCAATGCCATTTCCAGCATGATGGAGCACCTTGCCATAAGGCAAAAGTGATAACTAAGTGGCTCGGGGAACAAAACATCAACATTTTGGGTCCATGGCCAGGAAACTCCCCAGACCTTAATCCCATTGAGAACTTGTGGTCAATCCTCAAGAGGCGGGTGGACAAACAAAACCCCACGAATTCTGACAAACTCTAAGCATTGATTATGGAAGAATGGGCAGCCATTATTCAGGATGTGGCCCAGAAGTTAATTAACAGCATGCCAGGGCAGATTGCAGAGGTCTTGAAAAAGAAGGGTCAACACTGCAAATATTGACTCTTTGCATAAATTTAATGTAATTGTCAATAAAAGCCTTTGACACTTATGGAATGCTTGTAATTATACTTCAGTATACCATAGTAACATCTGACAAAAATATCTAAAAACACTGAAGCAGCAAACTTTGTGAAGACCAATACTTGTGTCATTCTCAAAACTTTTGACCACGACTGTATATATATGTATGTATATGTATTTATATGTATGTATGTCTACAGTGGGGAAAAAGTATTTAGTCAGCCACCAATTGTGCAAGTTCTCCCACTTAAAAAGATGAGAGAGGCCTGTAATTTTCATCATAGGTACACGTCAACTATGATTGACAAATTGAGAGAAAAAAAATCCAGAAAATCACATTGTAGGATTTTTAATGAATTTATTTGCAAATTATGGTGGAAAATAAGTATTTGGTCACCTACAAACAAGCAAGATTTCTGGCTCTCACAGACCTGTAACTTCTTCTTTAAGAGGCTCCTCTGTCCTCCACTCGTTACCTGTATTAATGGCACCTGTTTGAACTTGTTATCAGTATAAAAGACACCTGTCCACAACCTCAAACAGTCACACTCCAAACTCCACTATGGCCAAGACCAAAAAGCTGTCAAAGGACACCAGAAACAAAATTGTAGACCTGCACCAGGCTGGGAAGACTGAATCTGCAATAGGTAAGCAGCTTGGTTTGAAGAAATCAACTGTGGGAGCAATTATTAGGAAATGAAAGACATACAAGACCACTGATAATCTCCCTCGATCTGGGGCTCCACGCAAAATCTCACCCCGTGGGGTCAAAATGATCACAAGAACGGTGAGCAAAAATCCCAGAACCACACAGGGGGACCTAGTGGATGACCTGCAGAGAGCTGGGACCAAAGTAACAAAGCCTACCATCAGTAACACACTACGCCGCCAGGGACTCAAATCCTGCAGTGCCAGACGTGTCCCCCTGCTTAAGTCAGTACATGTCCAGGCCCATCTGAAGTTTGCTAGAGTGCATTTGGATGATCCAGAAGAGGATTGGGAGAATGTCATATGGTCAGATGAAACCAAAATATAACTTTTTGGTAAAAACTCAACTCGTCTTGTTTGGAGGACAAAGAATGCTGAGTTGCATCCAAAGAACACCATCCCTACTGTGAAGCATGGGGGTGGAAACATCATGCTTTGGGGCTGTTTTTCTGCAAAGGGACCAGGACGACTGATCCGTGTAAAGGAAAGAATGAATGGGGCCATGTATCGTGTAATTTGGAGTGAAAACCTCCTTCCATCAGCAAGGGCATTGAAGATCAAACGTGGCTGGGTCTTTCAGCATGACAATGATCCCAAACACACCGCCCGGGCAACGAAGGAGTGGCTTCGTAAGAATTATTTCAAGGTCCTGGAGTGGCCTAGCCAGTCTCCAGATCTCAACCCCATAGAAAATCTTTGGAGGGAGCTGAAAGTCCGTGTTGCCCAGCGACAGCCTCAAAACATCACTGCTCTAGAGGAGATCTGCATGGAGGAATGGGCCAAAATACCAGCAACAGTGTGTGAAAACCTTGTGAAGACTTACAGAAAACGTTTGACCCGTGTCATTGCCAACAAAGGGTATATAACAAAGTATTGAGAAACTTTTGTTATTGACCAAATACTTATTTTCCACCATAATTTGCAAATAAATTCATAAAAAATCCTACTATGTGATTTTCTGGAATTTTTTTCTCATTTTGTCTGTCATAGTTGACGTGTACCTATGATGAAAATTACAGGCCTCTCTCATCTTTTTAAGTGGGAGAACTTGCACAATTGGTGGCTGACTAAATACTTTTTTTCCCCACTGTAGATATCTTAATAACTAAATAGATTCAATGTTGCTATCGAAGTCATTCCAAAGGGTAGGTTTAACAGAGCAAAGTAAATGTAACCATACTTTATGTCATAAATCATAAATGATACTATTAAGGCCTATATAGCATTTGCGAAGTCATCAACAGCTATTGTTTTAAATTCAACAAAAAATTGACAATACATATAGGCCTAGGGTTTCAAGCTTTGGTAGATTTCTATTTGAAGTTAGTGCTGAATGTTGTATTCACTTCTTCATCTCAACCCCCCAAAAAAGAAAAAAATAGGATTCAATAACGTTTGATTTGATTTAGTCCTATTCCTTAACTTAGATTTTTGGTTGAGATGGAGATGTGAATCCAACATATCAATTATTAATTTGTAGACAAACTGGAATTAAAGCCAGACTAAGTCAGTGGCACAAAATATACATATTCAAATGTTGATATCTGGTTGCATTGACAACCAAACAAAATTCAATATCACTTTGCAATACAGTAAATAGCCTATTAACTTGTCGACAAGTTAACAAATGATATGTTGGATTCACATCTTCAACTAAACCAAAAATAAAAGTTAAAGAATAAGATTACGCCAGCGGATCAGATGAAACTATCCAAGCATTAGATACATCTCTTTTAAATGTTGATATTTGGTTGCGTTGTCAACCAAACACAATTTAATATTACCTTTGTAATACAGTAAATAGCAAAAGTTTAGACTATCTTACAAACTAATGTAACATTATTTATTCAACCTTAAAATGAGTAACACATCCATGGCCACATTTTGAGGTTACTGTAACTATAAATGTCTTCTTATGTAATAATAGAAAGCGTGTATGTTCCATATACAGTGGGGAGAACAAGTATTTGATACACTGCCGATTTTGCAGGTTTTCCTACTTACAAAGCATGTAGAGGTCTGTAATTTTTATCATAGGTACACTTCAACTGTGAGAGACGGAATCTAAAACATAAATCCAGAAATTCACATTGTATGATTTTTAAGTAATTAATTTGCATTTTATTGCATGACATAAGTATTTGATACATCAGAAAAGCAGAACTTAATATTTGGTACAGAAATCTTTGTTTGCAATTACAGAGATCATACGTTTCCTGTAGGTCTTGACCAGGTTTGCACACACTGCAGCAGGGATTTTGGCCCACTCCTCCATACAGACCTTCTCCAGATCCTTCAGGTTTTGGGACTGTCGCTGGGCAATACGGACTTTCAGCTCCCTCCAAAGATGTTCTATTGGGTTCAGGTCTGGAGACTGGCTAGGCCACTCCAGGACCTTGAGATGCTTCTTACGGAGCCACTCCTTAGTTACCCTGGATGTGTTTCGGGTCGTTGTCATGCTGGAAGACCCAGCCACGACACATCTTCAATGCTCTTACTGAGGGAAGGAGGTTGTTGGCCAAGATCTCGCGATACATGGCCCCATCCATCCTCCCCTCAATACGGTGCAGTCGTCCTGTCCCCTTTGCAGAAAAGCATCCCCAAAGAATGATGTTTCCACCTCCATGCTTCACGGTTGGGATGGTGTTCTTGGGGTTGTACTCATCCTTCTTCTTCCTCCAAACACGGCGAGTGGAGTTTAGACCAAAAAGCTCTATTTTTGTCTCATCAGACCACATGACCTTCTCCCATTCCTCCTCTGGATCATCCAGATGGTCATTGGCAAACTTCAGACGGGCCTGGACATGCGTTGGCTTGAGCAGGGGGACCTTGCGTGCGCTGCAGGATTTTAATCCATGACAGCGTAGTGTGTTACTAATGGTTTTCTTTGAGACTGTGGTCCCAGCTCTCTTCAGGTCATTGACCAGGTCCTGCCGTGTAGTTCTGGGCTGATCCCTCACCTTCCTCATGATCATTGATGCCCCACGAGGTGAGATCTTGCATGGAGCCCCAGATCGAGGGTGATTGACAAAGGATACACGTGACTCCGGGGAAGTGCAGCTCCTACCTGGAGATTTATCGCACAATCCCCCGGACGATGGGGTGGTAATTTAGTCGCCCTCTTTTGACTGAAGACGATAGCCAAATCGGCATACTCGGATGGAATGTGCATGGTGGAAACCTGGTTTGGACTTTCCACCGAAGTTGCCCCTAAGGAAACTCCTAAACACCTCCCTAAACACTGACTGGACCATCCCTTGAGAGCCCTCTGTTGCCATGAAATCGTGGGGTCATGAATGGCTAACCAGGGAAGTCCCAACACCACAGGATGCGCAGGAGAATCAATCAGATAGAGGCTAATCCTCTCCTCATGACCCCCCTGCGTCATCATTAGCAGTGGAGCGGTGACCTCCCTGATTATGCCCGACCCTAACGGGCGACTATCTAATGCGTGAACAGGGAAAGGTTTATCAACAGACACTGTGGGAATCCCTAGGCTACGTGCTTACTGGCGATCAATAAAATTCACAGCCGCGCCTGAATCTGCTAGCGCCTTATGCTGGGAATGGGGAGAAAATTGTGGAAACATAATGTCGATACACATATTAGCAACAGGGAACTCAGGGTTAGTCGGGTGCCTACTCACCTGAGACGGTCGACCAGTGCTCTGCCTGCTACCTCGACCTCCTGAGAACCCTCCCCTGCACCGACCAGCAGTGTGTCCTCTGCGGCCACACTTGGTGCAGGGGACATTCTCTCTCCCAGTCTCCCTACCTGCAGCACCTCCGAGCTCCATGGGGGTATGCTCGGAGGTGCTGGGGGATGGAATGGACAGACTCCCATCAGAACGTCCGCGGGCTGCCAACAGGTCATCCAACCTGATGGACATGTCCACCAGTTGGTCCAGGTTGAAATTGGTGTCCCTGCAGGCCAGCTCCCGACGGACGTCCTCCCCTAAGCTGCAACGATAGTGGTCGATAAGGGCCCGCTCATTTCATCCCGCGCTGGCTGCTAAAGTCTTAAACTCCAGCGCAAAATCCTGCACGCTCCTCATCTCCTGTCGTAGGTGGACCAGACGTTCT
This sequence comes from Coregonus clupeaformis, assembly GCF_020615455.1. Taxonomy (NCBI): domain Eukaryota; kingdom Metazoa; phylum Chordata; class Actinopteri; order Salmoniformes; family Salmonidae; genus Coregonus; species Coregonus clupeaformis. Next base: position 54,144,101 of record NC_059206.1, read on the forward strand.
CCCGCCGCTCTCCCCTCAGGTGGATGATCGAATATTGCCCGGAAGCGGCGGGTGAAATCCTCGTAGCGGACAGTTCTCGAGTCTATATTCCCACACTCGGCGTTTGCCCACTCAAGCGCCTTCCCCGATAGACAGGAGATGAGGGTGGACACGCTCTCGTATCCCGAGGGCGCCGGGTGAATGGTGGCCAGGTAGAGCTCTACCTGGAGGAGAAATCCCTGGCACCCGGCAGGTGTAACGTCGTATGCCCTCGGTAGCCAGTGTAGCAGGTGGTGGTGTGGTAGGACATGGTGAAGGGATACCACCTCTCTCAATTCGCTCCATCATCTGGAACACTCGTTCCATCGTAGCACAGAGATTCTGGAGTATCGTCCCTTGACGTTGGACTCGTTCCTCCATCGTCTCGGTAGATCCAGTCGTTCCTGCTGACTCCATAGTGGTGCGTGTTTCTGTCACGATGTCAGTTGTGTCCGGCAGGCGAGGTGAGTAGTCATGCTGTACTTCGCTCCGCAGGTAATATGACACATTACATTACAATGGAACGATTTGATTAGTGTAATGTTGGCTAGCTACATAGTTGTATTTGTATCAAAGATAAAGGTGTAGTATAGAGTAACTATCGAGGTTAGCTAGCCAGCTACATTCGTTCGCAGCGACGCCGTTTTTCAAACAAAGTCAACACCGCAGCCATTGCTAGCTAGCCAACACTACCAGCTACCAGCTAGCAGTACTGTAGCAACTAAATACAATATCCTTTTAGCCAGCTACATTCGTTCACAGCGACGCCGTTTTTCAAACAAAGTCATCACCGCAGCCATTGCTAGCTAGCCAATGCTACCAGCTAGCAGTACTATAGCAACTAAATACAATATAATTTTAGCCAGCTACATTCGTTCGCAGCGACGCCGTTTTTCAAACAAAGTCAACACAGCAGCCATTGCTAGCTAGCCAACACTACCATCTAGCAGTACTGTAGCAGCTAAATACAATATATTTGTGCTAGCTAGCCAACGTTTAATTATTGCTGCGTTATGAAAGGAACTAGACACGGACACGAATGATCTGTTTAGTGTGTTAACACACTATTGGTAGTTTGTTGTAACCAAGTATTGGTGCTAAACCGTGTGTTATTGGATGCTAGCATGCTAGTTAGCTATGGCGTCATAGTCTATTCCTTGAAACATTGAACCGCTGTAGTTTACAACAATTCTAATTTCTAAAGTGGAAGTTGGGAGAGTTTTATTCGGGTGTTTCAGTGAAACAATTATAGTCTCTGAGGTGGAAGTTTGGAGAGTTATATTTGGGAGTTGTGGTGAGGGAGGCCCCGCTCTCTCCTTTCCCTGATGTTTAGTTCATTTCATTCCGATCTCCTCTGCATTATTGTAGTCATTTGCTACAGCCTGTCAACTATGCCTCTGCCTATCCCTGTTCTCTCCTCTCCGCACAGGCTACACAAACGCCTCACACCGCGTGGCTGCTGCCTCTCTAACCTGGTGGTCCCTGCACGCACCACACACCTGGAGTTCCAGGTCTCAGGCAGCCTCTGGAACTGCCGTTCTGCTGCCAACAAGGCTGACTTCATCTCAGCCTATGCTACCCTCCAGTCCCTCGACTTCCTGGCGCTGACGGAAACATGGATTACCACTGAAAACACTGCTACTCCTACTGCTCTCTCCTCGTCTGACCATGTGTTCTCGCATACCCCGAGAGCATCTTGTCAGAGGGGTGGTGGCACAGGAATCCTCATCTCTCCCAAGTGGACATTCTCAATTTTTCCCCTAACCCATCTGTCTATCTCCTCATTTGAATTCCATGCTGTCACCGTCACTAGCCCATTTAAGCTTAATATCCTTGTCATCTATCGCCCTCCAGGTTCCCTTGGAGAGTTCGTCAATGAGCTTGACCCCTTGATAAGCTCCTTTCCTGAGGATGGCTCACCCCTCACAGTTTTGGGGGATTTCAACCTCCCTACGTCTACATTTGACTAATTTCTCTCTGCCCCATTCTTTCCACTCCTCTCCTCTTTTGACCTCACCCTCTCACCATCCCCCCCTACTCACAAGGCAGGCAATACGCTTGACCTCATCTTTACTAGATGCTGCTCTTCTACTAATCTCACTGCAACTCCCCTCCATGTCTCCGACCACTACTTTGTATCCTTTTCTCTCTCGCTCTCCTCCAACACTACTCACTCTGCCCCTACACAGATGGTAATGCGCCGCCGCAACCTTCGCTCTCTCTCTCCCACTACTCTCTCCTCTTCCATCCTATCATCTCTTCCCTCTGCTCAATCCTTCTCCCCTCCAATCTCCTGATTCTGCCTCCTCAACCCTCCTCTCCTCCCTTTCTGCATCCTTTGACTCTCTGTGTCCCCTATCCTCCCGGCCGGCTCGGTCCTCCCCTCCAGCTCCGTGGCTTGATGACTCATTGCGAGCTCACAGAACAGAGCTCCGGGCAGCTGAGCGGAAATGGAAGAAAACTAGACTCCATGCGGACCTGGCATCTTTTCACTCCCTCCTCTCTACATTTTCTTCATCTGTTTCTGCTGCTAAGGCCACTTTCTACCACTCTAAATTCCAAGCATCTGCCTCTAACCCTAGGAAGCTCTTTGCCACATTCTCCTCCCTGCTGAATCCTCCCCCCCTCCCTCTCTGTGGATGACAGGTTTCAGGACTGGTCATTCAACTGAGACTGCTCTTCTCTGTGTCACGGAGGCTCTCCGCACTGCTAAAGCTAACTCTCTCTCCTCTGCTCTTGTCCTTCTAGACCTGTCTGCTGCCTTTGATACTGTGAACCATCAGATCCTCCTCTCCACCCTCTCCGAGCTGGGCATCTCCGGCGCGGCTCACTCTTGGATTGCGTCCTACCTGACCGGTCGCTCCTACCAAGTGGCGTGGCGAGAAGCTGTCTCCGCACCACGTGCTCTCACCACTGGTGTCCCCCAGGGCTCAGTTCTAGGCCCTCTCCTATTCTCGCTATACACCAAGTCACTTGGCTCTGTCATATCCTCACATGGCCTCTCCTATCATTGCTACGCTGACGATACACAACTAATCTTCTCCTTTCCCCCTTCTGATAACCAGGTGGCGAATCGCATCTCTGCATGTCTGGCAGACATATCAGTATGGATGACGGTTCACCACCTCAAGCTGAACCTTGGCAAGACGGAGCTGCTCTTCCTCCCGGGGAAGGACTGCCCGTTCCATGATCTCGCCATCACGGTTGACAACTCTGGCGTGACCCTGGACAACACCCTGTCGTTCTCCGCTAACATCAAGGCAGTGACCCGATCCTGCAGGTTCATGCTCTACAAAATTCGGAGAGTACGACCCTGTCTTACACAGGAAGCGGCACAGGTCCTAATCCAGGCACTTGTCATCTCCCGTCTGGATTACTGCAACTCGCTGTTGGCTGGGCTCCCTGCCTGTGCCATTAAACCCCTACAACTCATCCAGAATGCCGCAGCCCGTCTGGTGTTCAACCTTCCCAAGTTCTCTCACGTCACCCCGCTCCTCTGCACACTCCACTGGCTTCCAGTTGAAGCTCGCATCTGTTACAAGACCATGGTGCTTGCCTATGGAGCTGTGAGGGGAACGGCACTTCCGTACCTTCAGGCTCTGATCAGTCCCTACACCCAAACGAGGGCACTGCGTTCATCCACCTCTGGCCTGCTGGCTCCCCTTCCTCTGCGGAAGCATAGTTCCCGCTCAGCCCAGTCAAAACTGTTCGCTGCTCTGGCACCCCAATGGTGGAAGAAGCTCCCTCACGACGCCAGGACAGCGGAGTCACTCACCACCTTCCGGAGACATTTGAAACCCCACCTCTTTAAGGAATACCTGGGATAGGATAAAGTAATCCTTCTACCCCCCCCCATCCCCTAAAAAAAATAAAAGAAAAAAATAATACAATAAAATTGTAAAGTGGTTATCCCACTGGTTATAGGGTGAATGCACCAATTTGTAAGTCACTCTGGATAAGAGCATCTGCTAAATGACGTAAATGTAAATGTAAATGTAAGTGTATGCGGTAGACCGAAGTCAGGCGCAGGACACAGAACTCAAGGAAAAAACGTATCTTTACTCAAATCACGTAAAGAAACAAGAAGTCCCACGCAGGGAGGAATAAACCCGCTCACCAACGACATCCGAGAACAAACAACAAACACGCACAGAACACAATGGGAGCCACAGGGTTAAATAGGGGCGGAGTAATCACAAGATGGCCAACAGGTGTGAAACAATCTGACACAACAGGTTGAACATAGAAACATAGAACATAGATCGGCAGCAGCTAGTACTCCGGTGCCGAAACCTGCCCGAGCAAGGAGGAGGGGCAGCCTCGGCAGAATCCGTGACACCGGTCTGTGAGAGCCGGAATTCTTACTGGTTGGTAGGTGATCAAATACTTATGTCATGCAATAAAATGCAAATTAATTACTTAAAAATCATACAATGTGATTTTCTGGATTTTTGTTTTAGATTCCGTCGCTCACAGTTGAAGTGTACCTATGATCAAAATTACAGACCTCTACATGCTTTGTAAGTAGGAAAACCTGCAAAATCGGCAGTGTATCAAATACTTGTTCTGCCCACTGTAGCATGCAAAGGTCGCAGGTCTTTGGAAATCTTCACAATTGCTATAATAATCTGTGCAGAATCTCGAACAGAATTGATCACTTGCGCTATGTACTTTTAATGTAATCTCAACTGCAATCCATATCATTTTGTTGTGCTATTAGATGAAGAACAGTGATAACACATTAAGTTGTTGTTGAAATACAAAATATTTGACATTGTATTCCCATTTGAACTTTGTTGTGCTTTTAAATGGTTGAAATCGCAGTGAAAATACATGTAGAAAAATCTGACATTTTTCTATTGGAATTTGGTTATGCTTTTAGATGGTTGAAAGCATTGTGATAACACATTGGGAATTCAACAAACTTCTGGCTGTCCTTTTTGAGTGGGTGAATAAAGGTTGAAATCTCATTGATCAATGTCTAAACCAGATATTACCCAAATGTCCATGTTGAAATGACGTGGTGTGCCCAGTGGGTAATGATAGTTAAGCATTTTTTGGGGGATATTATTCAATTCAAATTAGTTTCTTCAAACTACAGGAGACGGAGGAGGTAGATTATATGTATTGTTTTCTTGGTTTTAGAACTTTATTTTTGTGTTGAGTTAGTGCCATTTATTTTAGTTTGCCCTGCTAACTTTAGTAGCTACCAAAGTGCAGTTTTCATCGCCAGAATGGCTAGCTAACGCTAACGACAATGCAGTGGATTTTTTGTTAAAGAACACACCAGATTCAAGCTTCTGGGAAAAAAAATGCATCAATCATGTAATGGACGAACGTCTGCGTATTCAACTGCACAACACAACAAGATAAGAAGAAAGAGATTTACTGCATTTTTGGGCATGTAAGAGTTGGCTTTTAGGGGGCACGTTGCTTCGTTGAGGAAGGAAGCGAGGGGGCACAATGAGAGGGAAAGTTCCACTAACAAGGGCAACTATAAGGAACTTTCAGAGATAATTGCACGTTACAATACTTTACTTGCTCAGCATATGGAAGTTTCTACTGTCTTTGGGATGTCGAAATGAATTCAAAATGATTTGATAGCTTCCGTCGCATCATCCATTAAAAGTGAGATTAAAAGAGAGGTTGACGCAGCACATTTTTCGCATGGCAAATGGATGAAACAATCAGCTGTAACCCCACTTGTTAGTTATTGTCAGGTATGTGGATGATCAGGGCTTTCTTCAGGAACGTTTATTGTGTCAAGTGGGCGAGATGCGCAGTCTGGGTTTAACTTTGTGTATTCTGAGATGTATGAGTTTAACTTCATGGAGGAACTTGTTGCCCAAACCTATGATGGCACTGCTGTAATGGAATGTATCTGCTGGATGACCACTCCACTCCACTACCAGAGCCAACATTCTCCTGATATGAACTGAAGCCATCCCACTGGGCAAACCACATAATTTCAACGTGGAAATGTGGGTAATATTTGTTAGAAACGTTGATCAATGAGATTTAAACCTTTATTCACCCACTCAAAAGTCAGCCAGAAGTTTGTTGAATTCCCAATGTGTTATCACTATCACTACCAAATTCAAATGGAAAAACAATGTCTGATTTTTGGTATAGTTGTAAATGTGTTATCACTGCGCTTTCAACCATTTAAAAGCACAACAAAGTTAAAATGGGAATACAATGTCAGATATGTTGTATTTATAAAACAACAATGTGTTATCTCTATGCTTCATCTAATAGCACAACCAAATGACCTGGACTGCAGTTGAGATTACATTAAAAGTACAAAGTGCAAGTGATCAATGCTGGTTCAGATTCTGCACAGATTTGTATGGCAATTGCTGGTCGAGATTCTGCACAGATTATTATAGCAATTTTGAAGATCTCCACAGACTATCTTGAACATGCACCCTTTCTATGATTACATAAGAAGACATTTATAGTTAGAGTAGGCTAACCTCAAAATGTGGCCATGGATGTCACTCATTTTAAGGTTGAATAAATACTGTTACATTAGTTTGTAAGATATCCCTAACTTTAGATTAGTTACATTATTACAAAAGTAATATTGAATTGTGTTTGGTTGTAAACACAACCAAATATAAATATTCAAAGGATATCTAATACTTGGATAGTTTCATCTGAGCCACTGGTTTGATCCTATTCTTTAATTATTTATTTTGGTTTAGTTGGAGACATGCATCCAACATATCATTTGTTAATTTATCGACAAGTTAATAGGCTATTTACTGTGTTGCAAAAGTGATACTGAATTGCTTTTGGTTGTCAACACAACCAAATATCAACATTTGAAGGAGATGCACCTTTTGTGCCACTGATTTAGTCTGGCTTTTACTCCAGTTTGTCTACAAATTACTACTTGATATGTTGGATTCATGTCTCCATCTCAACCAATAATCTCAGTTAAAGAATAGGAATAAATCAAAGCAAAACATTTTTAAAAATGCATTTAAAGTTTGATTAGATGACATTTAGTCCTATTCTTTTACTTTGATTTTTGATTGAGATGGAGATGTAAATCCAACATATTAATGATTAACTTGAAGATGACATTTGAAATCAACCATAGCTTGAAACCCTAGGCCTATATGTATTGTCTATTTTTCGTTGAACCCTGGGTTGAATTAAAACAATAGCTGTTGATGACTTTGCAAATGCTATATAGGCATAAACATTGATGATATATAATTTATAAAGTATGGTTCCATTTAATTTGCTCTGCTAAACCTACCCTTTGGAATGATTTCGATAGCAACAGTAAATATATTTAGTTGGTAAGAGATCTCTCAATAATCATTCTCACGATAGCACATTGGTAGTAGTCAGTGATAAATATCAGAGCTAAGCTTGGTTAAAACCCTGGATGGGCGATCAAATGATTAGCTGTAAGGGCCTCCCGAGTGGTCTAAGGCACTGCATCGCAGTGTTGCGGCGTCACTACAGTCTGGGGTTCGATCCCAGGCTGTGTCATTACTGGCCGTGACCGAGAGTCCCATAGGGCGGCGGGGCTTTAGTTGGCTCGTCGCACTCTAGTGACTCCTTGTGGTGGACTCGACCTTCACCTCTCCCGAGCCCGTTGGGGAGTTGCAGCGATGAGACAACATCGTAATCACGAAAAAGGGGGCCAGCGTCGTTTGCCTTGATGACAGCTTTGCACACTCTTGGCATCCTCTCAACCAGCTTCATGAGGTAGTCACCTGGAATGCATTTCAATTAACAGGTGTGCCTTCTTAAAAGTTAATTTGTGGAATTTCTTTCCATCTTAATGCGTTTGAGCCAATCAGTTGTGTTGTGACAAGGTAGGGGGGGGGGGGATACAGAAGATATTTGGTAAAGACCAAGTCCATATTATGGCAAGAAAAGCTAAAATAAGCAAAGAGAAATGACAGTCCATCATTACTTTAAGACATTTAATTTAAAGAACTTTGAAAGTTTCTTCAAGTGCAGTCGCAAAACCCATCAAGCGCTATGATGTAACTGGCTCTCATGAGGACCGCCACAGGAAAGGAAGACCCAGAGTTCCCTCTGCTGCAGAGGATAAGTTCATTAGAGTTACCAGCCTCAGAAATTGCAGCGCAAATAAATGCTTCACAGAGTAACAGACACATCTCAACATCAACTGTTCAGAGGAGACTGTGTGAATCAGGCCTTCATGGTCAAATTGCTGCAAAGAAACCACTACTTAATCAAATCAAATTTATTTGTCACATACATGTGTTTAGCAGATGTTATTGCGGGTGTAGCAAAATGCTTGTGCTTCTAGCTTCGAACAGTGCAATAATATCTAACAAGTAATATCTAACAATTTCACAACATATACCCAATAAACACAAATCTAAGTAAGGAATGGAATTTAAGAATATATACATATATGGACAAGCAATGACAGAGCGGCATGGACTAAGATACAGTAGAATATTATAGAATACAATATGAGTAATGCAAGATATGTAAACATTATTAAAGTGAGTAGTGTTCCATTTCTTAAAGTGGCCAGAGATTTCAATAGGCAGCAGCAGCCTCTAATGTGCTAGTGATGGCTATTTAACAGTCTGATGGCCTTGAAATAGAAGCTGTTTTTCATTCTCTCAGTCCCAACTTTGATGCACCTGTACTGACCTAGCCTTCTGGATGATAGCAGGGTGAACAGGCAGTGGCTCGGGTGGTTGATGTCCTTGATGATCTTTTTGGCCTTCCTGTGACATCGGGTGCTGTAGATGTCCTGGAGGGCGGGTAGTTTGCCCCCAGTAATGCGTCTGGCAGACCGCACCACCCTCTGGAGAGCCCTGTGATTGCGGGCGGTGCAGTTGCCATACTAGGCGGTGATACAGCCCGACTGGATGCTCTCAATTGTGCATCTGTAAAAGTTTGTGAGGGTTTTAGGTGCCAAGCAAAATGTATTCAGCCTCCTGAGGTTGAAGAGGCTCTGTTGCGCCTTCTTCGCCATACTGTCTGTGTGGGTGGACACTTTCAGTTTGTCAGTGATGTGTATGCCAAGGAACTTGAAGCTTTCCACCTTCTCCGCTGCGGTCCCGTCGATGTGGATAGGGGGGTGCACCCTCTGCTGTTTCCTGAAGTCTCCTTTGTTTTGTTGACTTTGAGTGAGAGGTTATTTTCCTGGCACCACACTCCCAGAGCCCTCACCTCCTCCCTGTAGGCTGTCTCATCATTGTTGGTAATCAAGCCTACTGCTGTTGTGTCGTCTGCAAACTTGATGATTGAGTTGGAGGCGTGCTTGGCCACGCAGTCAAGGGTGAACAGGGAGTACAGGAGGGGGCTGAGCACGCACCCTTGTGGGGCCAGTGTTGAGGTTCAGCGAAGTGGAGATGTTGTTTCCTACCTTCACCACCTGGAGGCGGCCCGTCAGGAAGTCCAGGACCCAGTTGCACAGGGCGTGGTTCAGACCCAGGGCCTCAAGCTTAATGATGAGCTTGGAGGGTATTATGGTGTTGAATGCTGAGCTATAGTCAATGAACAGCATTCTTACAAAGGTATTCCTCTTGTCGTGATCGGATAGGGCAGTGTGCAGTGTGATGGCAATTGCATCTTCTGTGGATCTATTGTGGCGGTAAGCAAATTTAAGTGGGTCTAGGGTGACAGGTAAGGTAGAGGTGATATGATCCTTGACTCGTCTCTCAAAGCACTTCATGATGACAGAGGTGAGCGCTACGGCACGATAGTCATTTAGCTCAGTTATCTTTGCTTTCTTGGGTACAGGAACAATGGTGGCCATCTTGAAGCATGTGAGGACAGCAGACTGGGATAGGGGACAGCAGACTGAATATGTCCATAAACACACCAGCCAGCTGGTCTGCGCATGCTCTGAGGACGCGGCTAGGGATGCCGTCTGGGCCGGCAGCCTTGCGTGGGTTAACATGCTTAAATGTCTTACTCACGTCGGCTACGGAGAAGGAGAGCCCACAGTCCTTACTAAAGGACCAATAAGATGAAGAGACTTGCTTGGGCCAAGAAACACGAGCAATGGACATTAGACCGGTGGAAATGTGTCCTTTGGTCTGGAGTCCAAACTTGTGAGACACGGTGTGGGTGAACGGATGATCTCCACATGTGTATTTCCCACCGTAAAGCATGAAGGAGGAGTTGTTATGGTGTGGGTGTGCTCTGCTGGTGACACTGTCTGTGATCTATTTAGAATTCAAGGCACACTTAACCAGCATGGCTACCACAGCATTCTGCAGCGATACGCCATCCTATCTGGTTTGGGCTTAGTAGGACTATCATTTGTTTTTCAACAGGACAATGACCCAACACACCTCCAGGCTGTGTAAGGGCTATTTTATCAAGAAGGAGAGTGATGGAGTGCTGCATCAGATGACCTGGCCTCCACAATCCCCCAACCTCAACCAAATTGAGATGGTTTGGGATGAGTCGGACGGCGGAGTGAAGGAAAAGCAGCCAACAAGTGCTCAGCATATGTGGGAACTCCTTCAAGACTGTTGGAAAAGCATTCCAGGTGAAGCTGGTTGAGAGAATGCCAAGAGTGTGCAAAGCTGTCATCAAGGTAAAGGGTGGCTATTTGAAGCATCTCAAATATAAAATATATTTTTGATTTGTTTAACATGTTTTTGTTACTACATGATTCCATATGTGTTATTTCATAGTTTTGATGTCTTCACTATTATTCTACAATGTAGAAAATAGTAAAAATAAAGAAAAACCTTTGAATGAGTAGGTGTTCTAAAACTTTTGACCGGTAGTGTATATAAGGACTGAGAGGGAACGCCCTTTTCAGAGTTTTCATCAAGCTTGGATTGAGTTTGTGAACCTCTCCAGCCGTGATAATAAAGATTGATTCATTTACATTGAGTTTGAGTCCTTATTGGTGAATTTCCACGACAGCGGCATTGAATGTGTCACTGTCTGTCACCTTGATTACTCAAAATTCTCTCGACCTGTGCTCCTACGTTGTAAACTTTCATTCATAGGCTAGGTTGTAGCAACCTCATGATGGGTACAGGGAACATTCAAGCATCATGTAGTATTCTAAACCTATCAATGTTACATTGAGCTGGGTGAATGGAATATGAATGACAGTCATCCAAAATGCTGTAATAGAAATAAGGCCATGTTCATAAAAAATGAATAATCTTCCCTCATCTTAAACGGCACTGACCGCCACTGTCATGTACTGTACCTAGGTCACCAACACACTGTGTCTGTTGAGTGACAAGTCTGAAATAAGAGGGATTAACCAGACAGAATAAATAACATTATGTTTAGGTATTGTGTCCGTGTTAAGGCTGGTCCTGAAACATTGGAACAGCTCAAATGACTCAGTGTTCACAGATTGGATGAATATATTGATAAAAACAACATCATATGAAATCATGTTAGCAAAGAGGCTAGAGAAAAATAATACAGACTCCAAAAATATATTGGAACGATTCTTGTGCTTCTTTAACGGCACATAAAATAATATCATGTCCATGAAATAGCATATAATTTATCAGGGAAAAATCTCCCTATGTATTTCTATTTGTGTTTTTTGTATTTGTGTTTTTTTGTTGTTTAATATGTTGGTTGTTGTTTTGTGTTAAATATTTTTTTTTTAATGAAATATATTGTCTGCACAAATAAAGGAGATTTCATTATAGACAACAGAAGCTCTCTCATCTCTCAACTTGGAAATATGTTGAGGATGCTGTGCTTATAAATGAAAATACTTTCATGAGAAATGTCTGGTATTACCACATCCCATGCTTATGTAGCACTGCTACCAGCTGCTGTTGATAAATCATGACATGCTACATAGTATCCTAACTTTATAAGTCCATTAAAACTTGTACTTTAAGAGTCCATTAAAACCAAATTGAACAGATAGAGTGAACTAAGATCATTGATCCAACAACTGGACATTTAGGAGATCTCATTATTGACAACAGAAGCTCGCTCACAAGTGAAATATGTCTACTGAAGCATTTACAATAACTGTCTTTATAGGACATACATAGTCATAGGGGATACAGTCAAAATGTCAACAGAAATGTTATGTCATGGTGTTGAAGTAAAGTTGTTGAATATTGTTAGTTTTAATGATGTTACTGGCTTATCAACTTAAAGAAACTTATATGAGAAAGAGTCTACTGCAAGATCAAGCACCATCCTATGCTCCTGTACAACACTTTTCTTTAGGGTTTTCTCTTTGACTCGGACAGGGACGGCTTGTTCAATAGGGCGATATGGGCGACGCACTGCCAAACGGGAAAAGGAAGGGATTTTTTTTATAATCAATTATATCACGGCAACAGCAGTTATCAGTGTTCACGTCTGATCTGCCAGCCACTAAATGTCAAATCAGGCTAAAGTCGTGCTTCAAATGGCCCCGCCCGTTTTTTGGGCGATTTCAGTCAGGTTGAAAATCGCCCAGAAGTCTCTCATAGCCTGTCATGTAAAATCTATTTTTTCACATTTCAAAGCTTTCAATACATTCTCTATGGGTGTCTGTGGGCATGCACTTACGCGCTTTCGTCATACGTGACGTAACGTTGAACGTAACTAAGACAATGGCGGCTAGCAGCGTCTATGTTGCGACCTGCAGTGTGGCGTTATTTTATGTTTTTAATTTGTAGACTTAGTTTACAAACATTCTGCAAACATTCTGCTTTGGACTGATCTTCGGTTTTGGACTGATCTTGTTGATCGTGTACATACCCGCTACGAACGGACTAAATAATGAAAACGCTGCTGGCAGCGGAATCCCAATACAGCTGGGAGACTTGGCTGGATGACAGAGTCCCGGACAGAGAGGTGGAGCCGGCCGGCTTCACCCTGGTCAGAGCGGACCGCGATCCTGGTAAGAGAGCGACTCTGTACCCCGACATTGAACTGCTTTCTGTGTCATTGAACCTTACTATTGTTGATAAAACAAGTTTACTGGAGAACGGAGACCAAGTAGAGACTTTTGGACAAGGTGGATAATTGTATAATATAAGGCAGTTTATTCAGAGGTAAAGATATCTGGAATCGCGTGCACGGACCCGTTCGTCAAACTCGTAGGGAGTTTATCAGAAGAGCCCCTAAACATTGTGTGCTGACATTTTATACAATAAAATGAAGTAGGTTGAATCTAGTAGTTCTGATCTTCTGATTGGTCCTGATGAGTTGGGCGAGGTCACCTCCAGGCTAGTGTCACTGTTGCATTGGCTCTGAGTCGGGTTCTCTGTCTTCAGATGTTCAGCCTAAGAGAAGAGGATTTGTGTGTGTGTGTGTTTGTTATCAGTGTGTGTGTGTGTGTGTGTGTGTGTGTGTGTGTGTGTTTGTTATCAGTGATGATGTGTGTGTGTGTGTGTGTGTGTTTATCAGTGATGATGTGTGTGTGTGTGTGTGTGTGTGTGTGGGTGTGTGTGTGTGTGTGTCCTCAGGGCATGAACTCGTGAGTTGGAAGAACTGAGAGACCTATGGCGTGGGTGTTATCCTTAGCCACCTGCTGACAAGGCTGACAAGATAGGACTCTTGTTCATTGTATTGAATACAAAGGCCCAACACAAAATGGGTCATGCACAAGATTTTAGTCAGACCAAGCTATAACATTATATATTTACTACGACAGTACATTCAACCAAAAGCTAATATAACAAAGGCATCAGAGATTATTTATAATCTGTCACAGAAACTGGAATCCATCTCCCCAGATCAGTCAATAAATGCTTCTGGTATTGACTTATATGCTGCCCCTGTCTTCATGTTGTTGCTGGACATATCTTTTTTAAAATGTGTGTAGGTCACCTAAATCATCAGAAAAATTGCCCCTCCTGAGAATTTTTTCAGGAGCCGCCACTGGACTCGGAACAAGACAATGCATAGCTGCTGAGCTAGAAATCTCTAACGACTTGCAGCACGTTGCAATTTGGGCTTTTTCTTTGTGGAGAGAAAGTGAGCGACAAAACCTGAGACTTAATGGTTTCTCTGTTGTTTCTGTTGGATTCACTCTAGTATCTGGCCCTGCCTGGCCACGTACAGTTAATGTGCCTCTGTGTTCAATATTCCCTTAAATATTTTTGTTCTTGGGGAGCATAGACCATCTACAAACTTTTTTTAGTAATTACCAGAAAAAGCCAAACGCCCAACGGTACTGTATACAGAACCTTTACTACACTGGGAAGACGATGACATCCCCCATATGTTGAGAGACTGTAGGTACTTATTAAAGGGATTAAATCAATATACATAATGTGCACATACAGGAACTGAATTACCAACACCTCAGACCACTTCCATTGAGCTACTGAGTGAAGTAACCTACAGTGGCTTGCAAAAGTATTCACCCCCCATGGCATTTTCCCTATTTTGTTGCCTTACAACCTGGAATTAAAATTGATTTTTGGGGGGTTTGTATCATTTGATTTACACAACATGCCTACCACTTTCAAGATGCAAAATATGTTTTATTGTGAAACAAACAAGAAATAAGACAAAAAAACAGAAAACTTGAGCGTGCATAACTATTCACCCCCCCCAAAAAAAACTATTCACCCCCCCCCCAAAGTCAATACTTTGTAGAGCCACCTTTTGCAGCAATTACAGCTGCAAGTCTCTTGTGGTATGTCTCTATAAGCTTGGCACATCTAGCCACTGGGATTTTTGCACATTCTTCAAAGCAAAACTGCTCCAGCTCCTTCAAGTTGGATGGGTTCCATTGGTGTACAGCAATCTTTAAGTCATACCACAGATTCTCTATTGGATTGAGGTCTGGGCTTTGACTAGGCCATTCCAAGACATTTAAATGTTTCCCCTTAAACCACTCAAGTGTTGCTTTAGCAGTATGCTTAGGGTCATTGTCCTGCTGGAAGGTGAGCCTCCATCCCAGTCTCAAATCTCTGGAAGACTGAAACATGTTTCCCTCAAGAATTTCACTGTATTTAGCGCCATCCATCATTCCTTCAATTCTGACCAGTTTCCCTGCCGATGAAAAACATCCCCACAGCATGATGCTGCCACCACCATGCTTCACTGTGGGGATGGTGTTCTTGGGGTGATGAGAGGTGTTGGGTTTGCGCCAGACATAGCTTTTTTCTTGATGGCCAAAAATATCAGTTTTAGTCTTATCTGACCAGAGTACCTTCCATATGTTTGGGGAGTCTCCCACATGCCTTTTGGCGAACACCTAACATGTTTGCTTATTTCTTTCTTTAATCAATGGCTTTTTTCTGGCCATTCTTCCGTAAAGCCCAGCTCTGTGGAGTGTACGGCTTAAAGTGGTCCTATGGAAAGATACTCCAATCTCCGCTGTGGAGCTTTGCAGCTCTTTCAGGGTTATCTTTGGTCTCTTTGTTGCCTCTCTGATTAATGCCCTCCTTGCCTGGTCCGTGAGTTTTGGTGGGTGGCTCTCTCTTGGCAGGTTTGTTGTGGTGCCATATTCTTTCCATTTTTTAAATAATGGATTTAATGTTGCTCCGTGGGATGTTCAGAAACTTTTTTTATAACCCAACCCTGATCTGTACTTCTCCACAACTTTGTCCCTGACCTGTTTGGAGAGCGCCTTGGTCTTCATGGTGCCGCTTGCTTGGTGGTGCCCCTTGCTTAGTGGTGTTGCAGACTCTGGGCCCTTTCAGAACAGGTGTATATATACTGAGATCATGTGACAGATGATGTGACACTTAGATTGCACACAGGTAGACTTTATTTAACTAATTATGTTACTTCTGAAGGTAATTGGTTGCACCAGATCTTATTTAGGGGCTTCATAGCAAAGGGGGTGAATACATATGCCCGCACCACTTTTCCATAATTTTATTTTTTAATTTCACTTCACCAATTTTGACTATTTTGTGTATGTCCATTACATGAAATCCAAATAAAAATCAATTTAAATTACAGGTTGTAATGCAACAAATTAGGAAAAACGCCAAGGGGGATGAATACTTTTGCAAGGCACTGTATACCATTTTGTAGCTCTGAATCTCTACTTTTATCCAATGTAAGAAACATAATTTCAAATGTTGCTACATAAGACCAAATCGAGTTGGTCAGTGAAATGTATTTTTTCCCTGCCAAAAGGTTTCCTTTCATCCGAAAGTATGTTTCTTAAGTCCTTTGTTGTTGTTTATTTTTGTTAATAAAACAAATATATATATATATGTATATATTTTATTTTATTTTATAACTGGTAGAAACACTGTCAAGAAGTATTATGACCATCATAATCATATAAGCCAGATACGCCTATCACGTACATGCCCTTATGTCAGTAATCTGTAAAAAAAGTAAAAAGAGTGTGAAGTCCTCTGAAGTCATCAGAAACAGAGCATTGGGGTAGGTGCATGTCTAACATCAATGTGTGCACAATTACAATGATCATTTAATATGATAGATTTCAGAAAATGTTATATAACATAAACATAGTGTTGACAAGTAGGCTATGGTGCAATGGAATGTTTTGCCTTGTGTGGTAGGTTTTGTGAGTTTTTACACTCTTTTGTAGGAGTCATAACCAGCCATAAAATAACGCAATATATGTCATAACAGGTCTAAATATATGTGTCATGACAGTTATGGCGATATTATGTCTGGTTATGACAAGTTATGTCAGCTGTTATGACATATTATGACAGTGTCATAATGTGTTATGACGCTGGGTATGTTGTAAAGTGTTACCTTAATAGACATGAACAGCTCAAGGATAGAACTACATAAATTTAAAACAAGAAAAATATAACTAAAATGTTCTGTACTGACTCAATACTGAGGGGAAAAAACCACAGAGAGACCTATTATTCTAGGCCTAGATTCATCATTTATATTTTCATATATTAAATTTACATTTAGTAGCATCTAGGCTATCAGTTACACAAACATATCAGTACATACACATACAAAATGTAGGTCAAATAGGAGAGAGGCGTTTGCCGTGAGGTGTCGCTTTATCTGTTTTTTACAAACAGGTTTGCTGTTCACTTGAGAAATCTGAGATGGAAGGGAGTTCCATGCAATCATGGCTCTATATAATACTGTACATTTCCTTGAATTCGTTCTTGATTTGGGGACTGTGAAAAGACCCCTGGTGGCATGTCTGGTGGGGTAAGTGTGTGTGTCAGCACTGTGTGTAAGTTGACAATGCAAACATTTTGGAATTTTTAACACATTCATGTTTCTTATAAAAACAAGAAGCGATGCTTCAGTCTCTCCTCTACTTTTAGCCAAGAGATACTGACATGCTTAGTATTGATATGAGTCCTCTGATTACAGTGAAGAGCAAGACGTGGCACTCTGTTCTGGGCCAGCTACAGCTTTTCTAGGTCCTTCTTTGCAGCACCTGACTATATGACTGGGAAATAATCAAGATAAGATCAAACTAGAGCCTACAGGACTTGCTTGACAGCGGAGCATTTTTAGTTGTTTTAGAATTAATTTCATGCAATTCTACTCATTTTGCTCTGAGGTGGAGAGAAACATTTGCAGTTTTACATCTGATTTCCTGCAATTCTACCTATTTAACATAGGGTGGAGAGAAACGTTTGCAGTTTTAATATGAGTGAGAGTGACTAACAAAATCAATGGAGGCCCCCTGGTCGGTAATTCGACCATATGATCACTAGGCTAGATTAATTTACCAATCTAAAAATGTTTAGCTGACATTGGCTAATTCTGTGACTGTCAGAGAAAAATTGCTGATGCAGAAACACATTTTGAAAGTTCACCCCCCCCCCCAAAAAAACTGATTAAATCAACAACAGTTGGTAAATATGTTATTTCTGAGTATGTGTCTTGTGTTGACAGATTCCTGTAACCTACTGTAGATTCCTACTGTACTATTCTAACTCTCAACAGTAAGTTGAGATCCCGACTGAGACAATGTATTTACTTTTTGGAAATTGGTCCGCGGGCCAACAAAAGTTTGCCCTGCCCTAGATAAGGCATCACTTTTGACCAGAGCCTCATGGGCCCTGATAGTGCACTAAGTAGGGAATAGGGTGCTATTTGGGACTCACAATAATGGCCCATTTCCACCTGGCCTTACCCCAGTGTTTTAGCAAAAAGACTCAGACTTTTGTGTTTCCACCTACACGGCCATGGCCTCATTGGACCTGCTCTGACTTGGGGCCAAGGCCAGGCCACTGGTACTTTTCAGCTTTTATTTACGTAACAATGGCTAACTGTCAACATGGGTTAACAACTTCCATGGTTAACGCCTTCTCACAAAGCAACTGTCATGATGATGCAGAGGTTGTTTATTCACACTCCTGTTGGAAACACAGTTCCCAAAAAATAACACTAGATATTACATTAACATAATCATTGGCGACACACTGGTGCTGTGATGGAAAAAGGCCATAAGGCGTGAAGAAAACCTGGCATGAGGGATAGAATTCACAGCTGTGAAATCTGCTACTGTGGAGAGAAAAGACAAGGGTCTGCACAACATTAAATGAGAGGCTGCAGCTCTGAGGTTTAGGTTAAAAAATACTATCCAGAAGGAGACTCAACTCCAGTCCAGTTAGCAGAGGTGGGACAAAGTCATTGTTATGCAAGTCACAAGTAAGTCTCAAGTCTTTGCCCTCGAGTCCCGAGTCAAGTCGAGTCAAAGATGAGGCAAGTCCCAAGTCGAGTCAAAAGTCAAAGCCATCAAGTCTCAAGTCGAGTCCAAAGTCCTACATTTTAGTTTCGAGTCATTTCAAGTCCTCTTAGCAAGCCTTTGCAAGTCATTACAAGTCCTCGTAGCAAGTCATCTCGAGTCATAAGGCGCAAGTCCAAGTCAAGTCACGAGTCATTGATGTTAAAGTCCAAGTCGAGTTGCAAGTCTTTGTACATTTTGTCGAGTCGAGTCTGAAGTCATCAAATTCATGACTCGAGTCTGACTCGAGTCCAAGTCACATGACTCGAGTCCACACCTCTGCCAGTTAGTGCACTGCAGCGGAGTGGAGACTAAAGATTATATTGCTGATAAAGATGAAAAGAAAATGTGACCCCAGAAACCACAGCGATGGTTGACTACAAAATAATATTTTGTGAGGGTGCAACCCCTATCAACCAACAAAAGTATCAACACACAGCACCGTAGTTAAGGTTCCATATTTTGCTTAGGGTTCCAAATTTCGCCAGCAAGAGTTTTTGTCCTTACAACCAGCGGCGCAACTTTCACTGGGGACGGGGACGGGGACGGGGACATGTCCCCCCCCCCCACACACATTCTGAAATTGCATTTTTGACAAAACAAGAAAACGGTGTGCTTTAGGACCATGCGGACGCCTCCGAGCGTTTGGGTAGGCTGCTTGGAGTGTTTATCCGACTGGATAAAAAATACAAATAATAATAACATTATGTCCCCCCCACTTCTAAAACCAAAGTTGCGCCCCTGCTTGCAACTATTATAACTTCTCCTCCATTGTAAACCACAGCACATCTCAATGATTTTCATCCATGCTTGCAACCAGATCTGGGTTCAAATACTATTTGAAATAATTTCAAATACTTTATCTCTGCTTGATTGAGTTTGTCTAGTTTAATGCACCAAGGGCCTGATTCAGACTTAGGAAATGTACGTCTTCCCTACACACGCCTTTCCTACACAGTTCTCAGTAGTTGGTATTCAGACTTACCTTATGCAGGTGCAGAATGGGCTTTGCAGGTGTGGTTCCCTTGCACGCACTGAATAAATGTAATTCAACCACTGAAAACCCTCCCACTTGCTGGCCAACAGATTTTCTTGTGTAGTTTGCATTCAATAGGATTTTCAAAACATGTATCTTAAGCCATCCCTTTAAATATGGTGTACCTTTAATAAAAATGTTGTCGACAGACACTAGAATACATCGAGAAAACGGGTTCAGAACATAGGGATCAATGAAAGAAAGCCATCTAAATATGCATATTTGTCTCTGTTTCAGCACAAACTGGTAGATTTACAAATTATTATTTTATCAAAACGTGTTTTTTTTGTCAGAAATGCCTTCTGAAACGTGAACTTTCATGTGCCATAATAACAAACTTGTATGTGATCTGTAAATACGAATACAATTGTTAAATTACGAGCCTAAATGGTTTAGCCATGGAAAAAGATAAGAACCTTCCTGCTAGCCATGATTGGCTGAGATAATGGATGGGCTGGACATACGAGAGATGAGTTCGGATTGGTCTGCCATGTAGCACGCTTCTGTCTATAACATGAGCTGGCCGGTATGTGTAGGTAATCCTTTCTAACGCTGCTTTTTTAAAGGATATCACGTAGTAGAACTGCAAAAGGGCTGCTCTCCACTATCTGGAGGACCAAGTTTTTATTTTATTTTTTAACATTTTATGTCATTTAGCAGACGCTCTTATCCAGAGCAACTTACAGTTAGTGAGTGCATACATTCTTTTCATACTGGCCCACCGTGGGAATCGAACCCACAACCCTGGTGTTGCAAGTGCCATGCTCTACCAACTGAGCTACACGGTGGAATTAGATAGATAGCTAAGGAGATGGCTACATTTCTGGCGTTTGATTGCAAATATGCAGAGGGAGTCAAAAAGAGAACACACAGAAGGCTGTTGTATAAAACACCTGTATCCGGATCACATCTTCAAACTAAGGGCAACCATGGCATCCGTGACAGAGAGGGAGAAGCGTCCATCCATGTATACGGGTAAGATAGCCTAGCTAGCTACATTTTCAGATATTATACATTTCTAATTTTGTCAGAAAGTCGTTTTCATTTCAAGTTAAAGCGTACTGTTAGCTAGCTAGCTAACGTTTGCTGGCTGGCTCGCTAGCTAACGTTCCGTGTATCATCTGTGTAGTAATATTATTCATATCTCAGAGCCGTTTGCTTGGCTACTTAGAGCTTAATGTTAGCTACCTAACATTGAACCTGGTTGGTTGGCTACCAGCAGATTCATGCAGGGTAGTAACGTCATGAGTTGGCACTATGGTTCATTGTTTAACAAACTAACATTAGCTGGCTGGCTCACTAGCTAACGTTACGTGTATGATGTTACATGTTGTTTACCTAGCTAGGTTCATTGTTGACTTAGCTAGCTAGCTACATGTCTTAACAAAAGACTCCACTATGCAAGTAACCATTTCAGGTGCGTTCGTAAATTCAGTCAGAGTATGCCAGAGAGCAGAATAACTGATTAATTTACGAATGCACAACACCCGTTGAATATGGCTGGTGTCAGTAAACATCGGCAAAAAAGTGTAATTAAATTGTTGCCAGCAGAGCTGGTTAGGCAATTTTTATGTTATCCAGAGGTAAACAATGAACCATAATCCCAAGTTTGTGTCTGAAAGTAAATAGCAAGCTAGCCAATGTTAACCAGTTAGCTTGGGTGCTTGACTGCCATTGTGAGCTCAGAATACTCGGATCAACCCTACTCATCGGCCAGAGCGTCAAGTGTGCGAAACGAGATGGGTGGGGCTAAAGCTTAAGAGGGTGTGAACGATGCTGAATGGGTGTAAACAAAGAAGAGCTCTTCACTAGGTACCAAAACATTCAAAGGCCATTTTCTCAAAAGTGAGATTACAAGTTTATCAACTTTCAAAGCAGAATTACTTTCCCATTGTTCCCTTAAATGCAGTGTATGATATACCATTTTGTAGCTCTGTGTCCCTGCTTTTATCCAATGTAAAAAAACACAATTTCAAATTTTGCTACATAAGACCGAATTAAGGCGGTCGGTCACAAATACGGTCATATAGGCCACTAAGTGACTTACTCAATGGGAAAAGTTGCATTTCCCCTCAGACACGATCTTGTGAATGTCGCGTGAGATGGGTGTGATTGTCACGCCCTGGCTCTGGAGACTCTTTTATGTTGAGCCAGGGTGTGTAGTGTCTATGTTGTATTTTCTATGTTTCGTTCTAGTTCGTGTTTTCTATGTTGGCCAGGGTGGTTCCCAATCAGAGGCAGCTGATTCTCGTTGTCTCTGATTGGGAACCATACTTAGGCAGCCGGTTGGCACTAGTTTATTGTGGGATCTTGTTCTGTATAGGTTTGTTTTGGTGTAGAACCTTTAGACTTCACGTATCGTTTTGTTGTGGATGTTAAGTACTCATTAAAAGATGTACGCCTATCACGCTGCGCCTTGGTCCGGTTCTTATGACGATCGTGACAGTGATTTTGATGCGCATGCAGTCCTTGATTGATTTATGTGAAAGCAGGTTCCTGTCGTGAGTCTATATTGCGTTCATAGCGGAAAATTAGGACTTGCAGGTGTAAGTCGATTCAAACATTGTTAGCACATAAAATGCTAGTTTCTTTATTGTGCTGTATTCCTCTGAGCATGCCACCCAAAACGCACACAAGGATTCGGCACTCCTGAGCGCATCTCTGATTTGGCTAGATGTCTGGAATTCAATCAGATCAGTTTGAATTGCGGCCTCATCCAGCAAGGGTATAGTTTCTTAGCAAGGGAAGAGAATTCTCCACCTGGGCGGACTGTGAGAGGATCACTGTCACGACTTCCTCCGAAGCTGCCTCCCCACCTTGTTCGGGCAGGCTTCGGCGTTCGTCTTCACCGGCCTTCTAGCCACTGCCGTTCCATATCTCATCATTCCATTTGTCTTGTCTTGTCAATTACACACAACTGGTTCTTATTCCCCTCATTAGTACGTGTTTAAGTGTTCCCTCTGCCCCCTTGTCCTTGTGGTGATTGTTCATTGTGAGGATTAGTAGCTCAGTTGAGCTCAGTATTTTGTATTGCCGGGTTATTTTCCCCATATGCATGTTTGTTCCAGTGCGCCTGTTTTGCGCACTGGACTGGTTACGCTGGATTACGGAATAAAC
Source organism: Coregonus clupeaformis (assembly GCF_020615455.1). Taxonomy (NCBI): domain Eukaryota; kingdom Metazoa; phylum Chordata; class Actinopteri; order Salmoniformes; family Salmonidae; genus Coregonus; species Coregonus clupeaformis. Next base: position 54,166,882 of record NC_059206.1, read on the forward strand.
TCTGTATACTGTGATTTACCCTCCTGCGCCTGACTCCTTCAAATCACGCATCACAATCACGTACAAACGCAATGATATCCTTGGACATGCTGTAGTCTTCAAATCTGGTGGAGAAGTTGTCCCTCAGCTGCTTGATGAACTCTTCCATCACCTCTGTGACAATGCTGCGGCCTGGTCCCTCTGCCTGTCGTTTCTTCAGTGTGCTGAATTGCAGTAGCCTTCCAGATGACATGTCCAAATCCAACAACTCAAGCTTCCTAGTAAAGGTCTCAAGTTTTTCCACCATGTCCATGACTGTTTTCCCTCTTCCTTTTAACTGGAGATTTAACCTGTTTAAGTGACAGAATATGTCAGCCAAAAAAGCAGTGTGTGTAACTTGCAGTTAACTCTTTAATGTTTCTGCGTCGGGCCTCTGTCTGGGGCGGGAAGGCCATTGAAAGTTCCATGCTTAGATTCATAATGATGTCTGGGATTGAATTATTTGTAAACAGCTACATTTTCATTGCAAATAAGAGACACTGGCTTGGCATTGGGACAAGATGGTAAGATGAACGAACATCTCTCTGTACATTCTTCCCTGAAACTTCGATTTTCCTTATCCACCTTTCTTTTGACACTTTTTGAGAGCTACATTTTCTCTTGCTGTCAAGCTAATTGTTCTGAACGAATGTTGACATTCAAAAAAGTAGTGTAGCCTACAGTAGGTTACGTACACCTGTTTTTCCCACCAATCAACAGAGAAACAGACAAAATGATATTTGAATAGAGACATGGTGATTTTATGAGCATAATCAGATCAAAATTATTATGTTATTGTCACTGAATTTTTTATGTACTAATTGGATGTGTTAAACATTTCATTCAATTTGTAGTGTAGGCCAATTCATTGTGATAATATTATATACTAATTAATTATGTTCTGGCCTGCCGACTATTAGCTCAGAAAAAACCTAGTTGACCTAGTTGACGAACCCTGATGTATTGGCTAGAATAGATTATGACGATGACTGAATGTTAAATAATTATATAATATTATTTTATTTTTCAGATGAAAAACATCTAGTGCTCATTGGCAAGATCGCTGGTTCAATGAACCTCTCCAAGGAAACCATCAGCTCAAAAAGAAAACAAAAAGAAAGGAAACAGAGGACATCATATTTCCTTGATAGCCAGCAAATCTGCAGAGGAACATTCAAGTTCCTACACGCATACGTTTTCTTTAGAGTAATACAACTTTATGTTTTCTGTTATTATTGGGGCTGCAAGAGTATTAATAAGTTCATGAGGTATTTAAGAAAGAATGAGTAGTAGGCTGTATCATGAATAGAAATAGAAGTGCTGAGAATACATTGTGCCTTTCCCACAGATTAAAGGCATGTTTTAAATAACGTATTTTCTGATTTCAGAATTTCTACAACAAGCTGAATGCAGTGTTCTGCAAGTTCTAGAAGGAACATCGTGTGGCTCCAAGGAAGAAGAGGTGTGGTGGTCGTCTAGCCAGCAAACGGGTGCTGTCCTACAAGAACATTCAGCAAATTGTCCACTATGTCAACAACTTCACTGATGTCCACGCAATGCCGCTCCCAGGACAGATTCCTGGATTTAAGAGGGCAGACATCCGGGTGCAACCAACATTAGAGACCTGTCAGGAATCTGATGTGGATGTGGTGTGGGAATCAAGTGCAGGACACTGAAGCTTCGTCTAACCAGACTTTACTGACGACAACAAAATAAAAAAACGGGCCTAAACAAACCCGGAGGCGAACGATTACGCAACAGTGCGTAAAACACCAAAAATACCGACTGCGCACGAAACAACAGTGCGACGGTTATAAACTAGCGAAAGGCAAAAATGAACAGCACCAACAGACAGCCGGAACAATTACACACAACACATGCCTAACAAATGGAAAGCTTATAGGGTACATAATTAACCCTAACAGGGAACAGGTGTACAAAGAAGACAAAAACAAACAAACATCGAAACATACAACGGTGGCAGCTAGTACTCCGGGGACGACGACCGCCGAAGCCTGCCCGAGCAAGGAGAAGGAGCAGCCTCGGCCGAAACCGTGACAGTACCCCCCCCTTGATGCGCGGCTCCAGCCGTGCGCCGACCCCGGCCTCGGGGACGACCAGGAGGACGCGGAGCAGGGCGCGTGGGGTGACCACGGTGGTTCTCTGTCTGGAGAGACGGGTCTAGGATGTCCCTCCTCGGCACCCAGCACCGTTCCTCCGGGCCGTACCCCTCCCACTCCACGAGATATTGGAGACCCCCCATCCGACGTCTCGAGTCCAAGATGGACCGAACTGTGTACGCCGGAGCCCCCTCGATGTCCAGTGGGGGCGGAGGAGTCTCTCCTATCTCACCTTCCTGGAGTGGACCAGCTACCACCGGCCTGAGAAGAGACACATGGAACGAGGGGTTAATGCGATAATCATTAGGCAGTTGTAACCTGTAACACACCTCGTTCAATCTCCTCAGGACTTTAAAAGGCCCCACAAACCGCCGACCCAGCTTCCGGCAGGGCAGGCGGAGGGGTAGGTTTCTGGTCGAGAGCCAGACTCGATCTCCAGGTGCGTACACCGGCCCCTCACTGCGGTGGAGATCGGCGCTCGCCTTTTGTCGACGGATGGCCCGCTGCAGATGGACGTGTGCAGCGTTCCACGTCTCCTCCGAGCGCCTTACCCACTCATCCACCGCAGGGGCCTCGATCTGGCTCTGAGGCCATGGTGCCAGAACCGGCTGGTACCCTAACACACATTGGAAAGGGGTTAGGTTGGTGGAGGAGTGGCGGAGAGAGTTCTGGGCCATCTCTGCCCAGGGAATATACCTCGCCCACTCCTCCAGCCGGCCCTGGCAATACGACCTCAGAAACCTACCCACATCCTGGTTCACTCGTTCTACCTGCCCATTGCTCTCCGGGTGGTACACCGAGGTAAGGCTCACCGAGACCCCCAAGCGCTCCATGAACGCTCTCCAGACTCAGGAGGTGAACTGGGGACCTCGATCAGACACTATATCCTCGGGTACCCCGTAATGCCGGAAGACGTGGGTGAATAGTGCCTCAGCGGTCTGTAGGGCAGTAGGAAGACCCGGCATTGGGAGGAGACGACAGGCCTTAGAGAACCGATCCACAACGACCAGTATGGTGGTATTCCCCTGAGAGGGGGGAAGGTCTGTAACAAAATCCACCGAGAGGTGAGACCAGGGTCGTTGTGGAACGGGCAGGGGTTGTAACTTCCCCCTGGGCAGGTGTCTGGGTGCCTTACACTGGGCGCACACCGAGCAGGAGGAGACATAAACCCTCACATCCCTGGCTAACGTTGGCCACCAGTACTTAGCGCTAAGGCAGTGCACTGTCCGGCCAATACCTGGATGTCCAGAGGAGGGTGACGTGTGAGCCCAATAAATAAGTCGATCCCGAACCTCGAGCGGAACGTACGTCCGACCCACAGGACACTGTGGAGGGCTAGGGTCGGTACGCAACGCCCGCTCGATTTCAGCATCGACCTCCCACACTACCGGTGCCACCAGACAAGACTCCGGTAGTATGGGAGTGGGCTCAACGGACCTCTCCTCTGTGTCATACCGCCGGGACAGGGCGTCTGCCTTACCATTCTGGGACCCAGGGATGTACGTGATTTTAAATACGAACCGGGCTAGAAACATGTTCCACCGAGCCTGGCGAGGGTTCAGTCTCCTAGCTGCCCGGATGTACTCCAGGTTACGGTGGTCAGTCAAAATGAGGAAAGGGTGTTGAGCCCCCTCAAGCCAATGCCTCCACACCTTTAGGGCCTGTACCACGGCTAACAGCTCCCTGTCCCCTTCGTCATAATTCCGCTCCACCGGGCTGAGCTTTTTGGAGTAAAAAGCACAGGGGCGGAGTTTAGGTGGCGTGCCGGACCGTTGAGATAGCACGGCCCCTATACCGGCCTCAGACGCGTCCACCTCTACCTGAAATGGTAAGGCGGGATCCGGATGCGCCAGCACCGGAGCCGAAGTAAACAGGCCCTTCAGTCTCCCAAAATCCCTGTCCGCCTCAGCTGACCACTGCAAGCGCACCGGACCCCCCTTCAGAAGAGACGTTATGGGAGCTGCCACCTGTCCAAAACCCCAGATAAACCTCCGGTAGTAATTCGCAAAACCCAAGAACTGCTGCACCTCTTTAACAGTGGTTGGGGTTTGCCAATTACGCACGGCTGACACACGGTCCACCTCCATCTTCACCCCTGACGCGGACAACCGATAACCCAAAAAGGAGACCGACTCCTGGAAAAACAGACATTTCTCTGCCTTGACATACAGGTCGTGCTCCAACAGCCTCCTCAACACTCGGCGCACCAGGGCTACATGCTCGGCTCGGGTAGAAGAGTACACCTGAATGTCATCAATGTACACGACCACAGCTTGCCCCTGCATGTCCCGGAAGATCTCATCCACGAAGGATTGGAAGACTGAGGGAGCATTCATCAACCCGTATGGCATGACGAGATACTCGTAATGACCCGAGGTGGTACTAAATGCTGTCTTCCATTCATCGCCCCCCCTAATGCGCACCAAGTTATATGCGCTCCTGAGATCCAGTTTTGTGAAGAAACGCGCTCCGTGCAATGACTCCGTCATAGTCGCAATCAGAGGGAGTGGATAACTGTATTTCACAGTGATCTGATTGAGACTACGGTAATCAATGCACGGGCGCAACCCTCCATCCTTTTTCTTCACAAAAAAGAAGCTCGAGGACGCAGGGGAAGTGGAGGGCCGTATGTATCCTTGTCTCAGAGATTCGGCTATGTAAGTCTCCATAGCCCTCTTCTCCTCTTGAGACAGAGGATACACGTGGCTCCGCGGAAGCGCTGCTCCTGCCTGGAGGTCTATCGCACAATCCCCCTGTCTGTGAGGAGGCAACTGCGTCGCCCTCGATTTACTGAACACAAGTGCCAAATCCCCATATTCTGGGGGAATGTGCATTGCGGGCACCTGGTTTGGACTCTCCACCGAGGTCGCCCCCATGGAAACACCCAGACATCGCCCCTCACACTGGGCAGACCACTCCTTGAGAGCCCTCTGTTGCCACGAAATGGAAGGATTATGGTTACTCAACCAGGGAATTCCCAGCACCACCGGAAACGCAGGAGAGTCGATCAGATATAGCTGAATAGTTTCCTCATGACCCCCCTGCGTACACATCCTAAGTGGTGCTGTGACCTCCCTAATCAACCCCGATCCCAACGGACGGCTATCTAATGCATGAACGGGAAATGGAGCGTCAACAGGAAGGAGGGGAATCCTAACTCTAAACAAAATTTCAGATCAACAAAATTCCCAGCTGCGCCTGAATCTACTAGCGCCTTATGCTGGGAATGAGGTGCAACCTGTGGAAAACTTACAGGTATACAGAAGTGCACAACAGAGAGCTCTGGGTAAGTGGGGCATCTACTCACCTGGAAAGGCTCCCCAGTGCGTGGCCTGTTGTCCCCTCCTCCTGGAGACCCTCCGGGATGCTGACCTTCAAGGCAGAGTTGCAAAGAAGTCCAGTGTCTGTGTTCTTTTGCCCATCTTAATCTTTTATTTTTATTGGCCAGTCTGAGATATGGCTTTTTCTTTGCAACTCTGCCTAGAAGGTCAGCATCCCAGAGTCACCTCTTCACTGTTGACGTTGAGACTGCTTTTGCGGGTACCGGTGTAACTGCTAAACTGCTTGCTGTACACTGTACTGCATGCTTGTAGTGGGTTTACTAACACGTTAGTTCTAGTAGCTATGTTGACTGTGGAGTTAATATGGTGACAGCCGTTGAATTGTGCACTGAAGTCCACAAAGGAAGGGAAAGGGTGAGAGGAGGAGAGAGCGTAGATGCGAGAAGGAATTATATATACAACGAGCAAAGTGATCATGCGGTTTATATGTGGATGTGTCTCTGTGTGATCAGGGGTGTATTCATTCTGCCGATTCTGTTGAAAAAATTTTCATAAACGGAAGCAAACGGAACAAAACAGGGATAAACATACCTGAATTTGTCCAATAGAAACTCTAGTTTACAACTGTTGGACTTATGATTACAACCTAGATCAGCTAGATGCAGTCAAGGGTGTGCAAGGCAGTATTGAATGTGTCACTGTCATTCACCTTGATTACTGTAATTTCTCTCCACCTGTGCACCTACAGCGGCTTGCGAAAGTATTCACCACCCATGGCATTTTTCCTATTGGAATTTAAATTGATTTTTGGGGGGGTTTGTATCATTTCATTTACACAACATGCCTACCACTTTGAAGATGCAAAATAAAAAACAATTGTGAAACAAACAAGAAATAAGACAAAAAAACAGAAAACTTGAGCGTGTATAAGTCAATACTTTGTAGAGCCACCTTTTGCAGCAATTACAGCTGCAAGTCTCTTGGGGTATGTCTCTATAAGCTTGGCACATCTAGCCACTGGGATTTTTGCCCATTCTTCAAGGCAAAACTGCTCCAGCTCCTTCAATTTGGATGGGTTCCGCTGGTGTACAGCAATCTTTAAGTCATACCACAGATTCTCAATTGGATTGAGGTCTGGGCTTTGACTAGGCCATTTCAAGAGATTTTAATGTTTCCCTTTAAACCACTCGAATGTTGCTTTAGCAGTATGCTTAGGGTCATTGTCCTGCTGGAAGGTGGACCTCCGTCCCAGTCTCAAATCTCTGGAAGACTTAAACAGGTTTCCCTCAAGAATTTCCCTTCAATTCTGACCAGTTTCCCAGTCCCTGCCGATGAAAAACATCCCCACAGCATGATGCTGCCACCACCATGCTTCACTGTGGGGATGGTGTTCTCGGGCCGATGAGAGGTGTTGGGTTTGCGCCAGACATAGTGTTTTCCTTGATGGCCAAAAAGCTCAATTTTAGTCTCATCTGACCAGAGTACCTTCTTCCATATGTTTGGGGAGTCTCCCACATGCCTTTTGGCGAACACCAAACGTGTTTACTTATTTTTTTCTTGAAGCAATGGCTTTTTTCTGGCCTCTCTTCCGTAAAGCCCAGCTCTGTGGAGTGTACGGCTTAAAGTGGTCCTATGGACAGATACTCCAATCTCCGCTGTGGAGCTTTGCAGCTCGTTCAGGGATATTTTTGGTGTATTTGTTGCCTCTCTGATTAATGCCCTCCTTGTCTAGTCTGTGAGTTTTGGTGGGCGGCCCTCTCTTGGCAGGTTTGTTGTGGTGTCATATTCTTTCCATCTTTTAATAATGGATTTAATGGTGCTCCGGGGGATGTTCAAAGTTTTGGATATTTTTTTATAACCCAACCCTGATCTGTACTTCTCCACAACTTTGTCCCTGACCTGTTTGGAGAGCTCCTTGGTCTTCATGGTGCCACTTGCTTGGTGGTGCCCCTTGCTTAGTGGCGTTGCAGAATCTGGGGCCTTTCAGAACAGGTGTATATATACTGAGATCATGTGACAGATCATGTGACACTTAGATTGCACACAGGTCGACTTTATTTAACTAATTATGTGACTTCTGAAGGTAATTGGTTGCACCAGATCTTATTTAGGGACTTCATAGCAAAGGGGGTGAATACATATGCACGCACCACTTTTCAGTTATTTATTTTCTAGAATTTTTTGAAACAAGTTTTTTTTTTCATTCCACTTCACCAATTTGGACTATTTTGTGTATGTCCATTACATGAAATCCAAATTAAAATCAATTTAAATTACAGGTTGTAATGCAACAAAACAGGAAAAACGCCAAGGGGGATGAATACTTTTGCAAGGCACTGTACATTGTAAACTTTCATTTGTAGGCTAGGTTGTAGCAACCTCATGATGGGTATGCCTTATTTACTTAGAAGAACTTCAAAATAGTGATTTTGTCAGACAGCATAGGTAGCAGAGCTATAGAGATGGGATGATGACTTGGAATGAAATAATAGTTATCAAATGTAATATACACAACTGAAATATTTTATTAAAGTAAAGTAATGTGAATAAATGATGGTTAATAAGTGATATGTAGTAATCCCTACCATCATGGGACTTTTATTGTTTTATTCTGTGTTGTTACAGCATTCAACCCACATAATGCATAGTGCATTTAATTAAAAAATAATAATAATTGAAACCGAAATCAAAAACATGATTTTTTTTAAAATAATCGAACCACCTCAAAAAGTCTCTCTCTCTCTCTCAGCCAGGGAGGGCGACTCCCTCCCCTTCGCCAGAGCTACACGCCTTTACCACAAGACAGAGCTAAACCCGCTTATGCGTCAGTCAGAGGGCTATTTTAAAGTCAGACCATATGATGTTTATAACATTGATTTTGTGTGGAAGCCTTTTCAAGTTCTTTCTGTTTGGTAAAAGATATGCAGCTGTTCTGGGTTCAGAAACATGCACCCAGTTAAAACATGGTTATTATAATTTACAACATGATTATAACAAGTAGGCTAGGTTGAATGCGCAAATGAGTACAGGAAGCATATATTAAAAAAGTCCTGTGAGACATTTTACTACCAAATACAGATTATGGAGATTATAATGTGGATCCAAATTATTTTGAAACATACCTCGTGAGTAATTAATGTCTTTGTCAGTACAGCCCTCCCACGTCTTCCCTTCCGTCCCTCTAGAAGGGAGGGGTGTGCCTTCAGCCGTTAGTCGGAAATGGAAGACGAGGGGTGCTTCGGGGTATAGTCTAGCTATTGTAAAGCTATTTGGAAAATAATAAATGACTCAACGAAGAACGTTGGGAGAACCGTTATTATGTTGTACTCCAGTATTTACAAAATTAAGAGAAATTATCACCACCACTTTAAGAAATATAAAACTATGACATTTCATGAAAGAAGCTTGGATGAAGTGTAATAACTTTTGTCTACCGCTGTAAGGAATTGCCGAAATAGAGAGCATCGTATGGTGGGTAGCCTGTCTACTGATTGTCTGTGTGTGATTGTACATTATTTTGTTTCAGTGGTAGTTAGAACATTTATTCTGTAATATCCACCAGTATAAGATATTTATAGACACATTGAGTTTAAAATGAGATTTTAAGACTAATTTAAATGTTTTCTGAATTATACATTTCAATTATTTGAGAAATGTGCCATGATTCTGTGCAAATGCATTAATTCATTGTAAAGATGATCATCTGATTGTACAACTGATTGTAGCCTGTTCATTTATATTTTCATAATGTTATTTGTGGTAAAAAATAAGTAATTTAAGAACACTTAGTGTCGTCTGGGTTAGGGGAGGGTTTGGCTGGGGTAGGCCGTCATTGTAAATAAGAATTTGTTTCTTAACTGACTTGCCTAGTTAAATAAAGGTTAAATAAAATAAATAAAAATAAAAGTATTCCTGTACATTTAAATCATGAAGAAATCAATTAATATTTTTTCTAGGGTAACAACTCCAGATAATGAAAGTCAATTCAGGATAGATGCTACCCAGATAAGATAATATTTTTTTTATTAAAAGAAAGATAAATTAATCCAGATCATTTTGATGTGTCCGGTCCATTACTTTCTGTTATAGAAGGTGTAATACAACCTGCTCACTCAAAACAGGACCTCCTGGCACTAAATACTCCTCTTTTCTGACCTCTGCTGGACATTTGTGGAATAACACTAACAGAGGAGTTGAACCTGCAGAAATATAGCCACTACAACTACACAGGGAAGCTGGAAAACCATCAGAACGGAAAAAGCACTGATGGTGGTGTCACCTTGGACGCTAAAACCATTGTATTCCTCATCATGCGTAGCTTCATAGTACTGGAGAACCTGATTGTTCTGGTGGCAATATGGAAAAACCAGAAGTTCCACATACGCATGTACTTCTTCATTGCTAACCTGGCGTTGTGTGACCTTCTCGCTGGGGTGGCCTATATCGCCAACCTCCTCATGTCAGGGGAGAAGACGCTTCACCTGTCCCCAGTGTTGTGGTTTGTGAGGGAAGGGAGCATAATCGTGGCCCTGGGGGCCTTTACTTTCAGTCGCCTGGCTATAGCCATGGAGAGGCATCTGACTATGATTAAAATGAGGCCATAGAACACCAATAAGAATTACAGGGTGTTATTGCTCATAGGGACCTGCTGGCTCATAGCGATATCCCTGGGAGCGTTGCCCATCCTGGGGTGGAACTGCTTGGACAACCTCGCCGACTGCTCCATGGTCCTACCGCTCTATACCAAGAAGTATGTGGCCTTCTGCATCATCACCTTCATGGCTCTGCTGCTGGATATGTCCATCCTGTATATACGCATCTATACATTGGTGAGGACCAGGTGTATAAACATTCAAACTTGAAGAACTCCATGACCCTCCTCCACACCGTCATCATCGTGGTCGGCGTCTTCATTACCTGCTGGACGCCCATCTTTGCTCTCCTCCTCATCGATGTGGCCTATGAACACCGCCGCTGCTCCATCCTCTACAAGGCCGACTACTTCATAGCCCTGGCCGTGCTCAACTCAGCCATGAACCCTGTGATCTATACCCTGGCCAGCAGGGAGATGAGGAATGCCTTCTTCAGTCTGGTCTGCAGCTGTCTGATGAAGGGGAAGGTCTCCAGCAGCGGTGGTCCCAATAAACCTAGAACACAGCAGGAGCAAGTCCAGTACTTTTGCTCATAACAATCATAACCCCCGTAGGAAAGCCGAGTAGGAAAAGATAGTAGTCCTTAGATCATAGTTGCCCGCACCTCCATAAAGAGCCCATCGTCATCTGGCGCCAATGGGCCAATGGAGAGGAATGTTGAGGTTTGGTGTGGGGCCCTGAACCTCCATGTCCGGCTCATTCAAGAGTCTTTGTAGTATGGCAATGCGAAACTATGGAGGCCTATCCTGTGTATAGGATGGAGAGACATTGTAGGCCTATAATATATTTAGCCGAATAACTCCATAACCACAAACAAGCATTTGGCTCTCCCTCTCTGTGAGGGTAGAGGGTCCAAAAACAGTCCAGACCAGATAAAGACTGTGCAGTAGGGCTAGACTCACCTTTTAAAGGCAATATTCCTGCATTCGCAGTAAACGCTGCATATGTCTGCTCAATCGGAAATACCTTTAAAGGTCAATCGCACTATAACACGGATCTATCGCGGTCCGGATTGAATCTAGGCCATAGACTGTGTAGTGGAGATATAGACTGCCACCATACTGTAGGCCCAGTACTGTAAAAACGCATGGTGGATATCAAACAAAAGGGCATTTTACATGAATGGTAACTGTAACTCTTAAAAATAGCTTTGTATTATTTTTTTGTTTGTCATACTGAAATATATGTGTTCTGTTTATCCTAAATACTGTTATAATGTTTTTTGTCTTATGAATGTGTAAGTAAATTTTATTGTCTTATGAATGTGTAAGTTAATTTTATTTAACTAGATGATTTGCTAAACAAACATTATGCTACCTGTACAGTAGCAACAATTATTATTAATTTTTTAAGGTGGTAGATCAGCTTTAATATTGAAGATAGATTGTAACTTCCATCAATGTAATTGTCTGCATCACTTCCTATCCCCCATGTTTTTTTTTCTTGCAAATATATATATACAGTGGGGAAAAAAAGTATTTAGTCAGCCACCAATTGTGCAAGTTCTCCCACTTAAAAAGATGAGAGAGGCCTGTAATTTTCATCATAGGTACACGTCAACAATGACAGACAAAATGAGGAAAAAAAATCCAGAAAATCACATTGTAGGATTTTTAATGAATTTATTTGCAAATTATGGTGGAAAATAAGTATTTGGTCAATAACAAAAGTTTCTCAATAATTTGTTATACAGTGATCCCTCGCCACTTCGCGGTTCACTTATCGCGGATTCGCTATTTCGCGGATTTTCATAATGCATTTTTTTTTTTGGTGCATTGTGCTCTGCATTCTGATTCGCTAAAAACTCACTCCCGCTTCTTGTATCAAAACATGCTACGAATTGTGCTATCATTTTGTCGTCTCGTGCAGTTATGTGTACGTACATAAAACAGCTTGGCAAATTTACATTAAGTTGGCCAAATTATCTTGTAATTTCGAACATCTCCTAAACCCATAATGAGTCCGGATGACATAAACGCCCTGATTGATGGAGACGCACAGCCGCTGACCGATGCAGAGCTGGCAGAAATGACAAAGCCACAAAGCGACGATGAAAGAGAAGAGGGAGAAGAGGACACGAGAGATGAGGAGGAAGGACTAACGCTTGGTCGCTTAGCAACCATGGTGCGAATGGCCACTGAACTTAAGCGAGTAGCTGAGGAATGGGACCCTTTGATGAGCCGTTCGTTACAGTTCTCCAACGTAATCGATGGTGGCATGTCGGTGTACAAGGATCTTTTTGCAAAGAAGAAAAAGAGCGACAACAGCTGCCTATCACTATGTTCTTCTCCCGAACAAACACACCTGCACCGCGGGCTTCAGAAGAAGAGAACACTGCAGAGCGCAGTCAGGATGCAGCGGCCCAATCTGAAGAGCAGTGAAACGGCCTACACGTGAGTCACTGTATTTGTATACATGTAATAGTTGCTAATTGTAAAAAAAAAAAAGTTTTCTATTTCGCGGATTTCACTTATCGCGGGTCATTTTCGGAACGTAACCCCCGCGATAAACGAGGGATTACTGTATATCCTTTGTTGGCAATGACACAGGTCAAACATTTTCTGTAAGTCTTCACAAGGTTTTCACACACTGTTGCTGGTATTTTGGCCCATTCCTCCATGCAGATAACCTCTAGAGCAGTGATGTTTTGGGGCTGTCGCTGGGCAACACAGACTTTCAACTCCCTCCAAAGATTTTCTATGGGGTTGAGATCTGGAGACTGGCTAGGCCACTCCAGGACCTTGAAATGCTTCTTACGAAGCCACTCCTTCGTTGCCCGGGCGGTGTGTTTGGGATCATTGTCATGCTGAAAGACCAAGCCACGTTTCATCTTCAATGCCCTTGCTGATGGAAGGAGGTTTTCACTCAAAATCTCACGATACATGGCCCCATTCATTCTTTCCTTTACACGGATCAGTCGTCCTGGTCCCTTTGCAGAAAAACAGCCCCAAAGCATGATGTTTCCACCCCCATGCTTCACAATAGGTATGGTGTTCTTTGGATGCAACTCAGCATTCTTTGTCCTCCAAACACGACGAGTTGAGTTTTTACCAAAAAGTTATATTTTGGTTTCATCTGACCATATGACATTCTCCCAATCCTCTTCTGGATCATCCAAATGCACTCTAGCAAACTTCAGACGGGCCTGGACATGTACTGGCTTAAGCAGGGGGACACGTCTCGCACTGCAGGATTTGAGTCCCTGGCGGCGTAGTGTGTTACTGATGGTAGGCTTTGTTACTTTGGTCCCAGCTCTCTGCAGGTCATTCACTAGGTCCCCCGTGTGGTTCTGGGATTTTGCTCACCGTTCTTGTGATCATTTTGCCCCACGGGGTGAGATCTTGCGTGGAGCCCCAGATCGAGGGAGATTATCAGTGGCCTTGTATGTCTTCCATTTCCTAATAATTGCTCCCACAGTTGATTTCTTCAAACCAAGCTGCTTACCTATTGCAGATTCAGTCTTCCCAGCCTGGTGCAGGTCTACAATTTTGTTTCTGGTGTCCTTTGACAGCTCTTTGGTCTTGGCCATAGTGGAGTTTGGAGTGTGACTGTTTGAGGTTGTGGACAGGTGTCTTTTATACTGATAACAAGTTCATACTGGTGCCATTAATACAGGTAACGAGTGGAGGACAGAGGAGCCTCTTAAAGAAGAAGTTACAGGTCTGTGAGAGCCAGAAATCTTGCTTGTTTGTAGGTGACCAAATACTTATTTTCCACCATAATTTGCAAATAAATTCATAAAAAATCCTACAATGTGATTTTCTGGATTTTTTTCCCTCAATTTGTCTGTCATAGTTGACGTGTACCTATGATGAAAATTACAGGCCTCTCTCATCTTTTTAAGTGGGAGAACTTGCACAATTGGTGGCTGACTAAATACTTTTTTCCCCACTGTACATACATACACATATACACATATACATTCGGTGAGGGAAGAAAGTATTTGATCCCCTGCTGATTTTGTACGTTTGCCCACTGACAAAGAAATGATCAGTCTATCATTTTAATGGTAGTTTTATTTGAACAGTGAGAGACAGAATAACAACAAAGAAATCCAAAAATGATATAAATTGATTTGCATTTTAATGAGGGAAATAAGTATTTGACCCCCTCTCAATCAGAAAGATTTCTGGCACCCAGGTGTCTTTTATACAGGTAACGAGCTGAGATTAGGAGCACACTCTTAAAGGGAGTGCTCCTAATCTCAGTTTGTTACCTGTATAAAAGACACCTGTCCACAGAAGCAATCAATCAATCAGATTCCAAACTCTCCACCATGGCCAAGACCAAAGAGCTCTCCAAGGATGTCAGGGACAAGATTGTAGACCTACACAAGGCTGGAATGGGCTACAAGACCATCGCCAAGCAGCTTGGTGAGAAGGTGACAACAGTTGGTGCGATTATTCGCAAATGGAAGAAACACAAAAGAACTGAAAATGTCCCTCGGCCTGGGGCTCCATGCAAGATCTCACCTCGTGGAGTTGCAATGATCATGAGAACGGTGAGGAATCAGCCCAGAACTACACGGGAGGATCTTGTCAATGATCTCAAGGCAGCTGGGACCATAGTCACCAAGAAAACAATTGGTAACACACTACACCGTGAAGGACTGAAATCCTGCAGAGTCCGCAAGGTCCCACTGCTCAAGAAAGCACATATACATGCCCGTCTGAAGTTTGCCAATGAACATCTGAATGATTCAGAGGAGAACTGGGTGAAAGTGTTTTGGTCAGATGAGACCAAAATGGAGCTCTTTGGCATCAACTCAACTCGCCGTGTTTGGAGGAGGAGGAATGCTGCCTATGACCCCAAGAACACCATCCCCACCGTTTTTCTGCTAAGGGGACAGGACAACTTCACCGCATCAAAGGGACGATGGACGGGGCCATGTACCGTCAAATCTTGGGTGTGACCCTCCTTCCCTCAGCCAGGGCATTGAAAATGGGTCGTGGATGGGTATTCCAGCATGACAATGACCCAAAACACACAGCCAAGGCAACAAAGGAGTGGCTCAAGAAGAAGCACATTAAGGTCCTGGAGTGGCCTAGCCAGTCTCCAGACCTTAATCCCATAGAAAATCTGTGGAGGGAGCTGAAGGTTCGAGTTGCCAAACGTCAGCCTCGAAACCTTAATGACTTGGAGAAGATCTGCAAAGAGGAGTGGGACAAAATCCCTCCTGAGATGAGTGCAAACCTGGTGGCCAACTACAAGAAATGTCTGACCTCTGTGATTGCCAACAAGGGTTTTGCCACCAAGTACTAAGTCATGTTTTGCAGAGGGGTCAAATACTTATTTCCCTCATTAAAATGCAAATCAATTAATAAAATTTTTGACATGCGTTTTTCTGGATTTTGTTGTTGTTATTCTGTCTCTTACTGTTCAAATAAACCTACCATTAAAATTATAGACTGATCATTTCTTTGTCAGTGGGCAAACGTACAAAATCAGTAGGGGATCAAATACTTTTTTTCCCTCACTGTATATATATACATATCCTTAAAAAAAATATATTTCCCTTCATTACTTTCGAAACCCACCACCCCTTCCCTAATTGGAGTAAACTAGTGAACAACAACGCTTAGGCCTCTACTTCCAGCTTATACATACTATATACATTTTATGGACACAGTCAATTTTACAATAGTTCTATTTTTGTTTGTTTTTACTCCTGAACATCCTCTACCTCAACCTCTACGATCATTTTCATGAGGTCCATCCGGTTTGCTTCTATATGCCATATCTTTCTAACTGTACTCTTTCACAAAAGCGCTCAACCTATAACCCATATACTTATTATGGACACAGTATGCGTTACATTAGTTATCCTGTTGTTATTAGTTGTTGTTAGTTGTTATTAGTCCCATCCTTCAGCTCCATTCAACAACTCCCATCTATCTCTTAACACCATCCATATTGGATTTATATTTGCCATATATTTTTTAACTGTACTATGATGTCTCACAAAAGTTCTGAACCCTTCTATTCTCATTGTTTCTACAGATTGGAAATTGAAAATAAACATTTTTGCTAAAAATATTATTATATTATTGATCGATTGACTATGATATTTCAGATCACCCAGTAGTGCTATCTGCAGGGTTAGCTCCAGGTAAATATTGCAATCCTTCAGCCATTCCTGGACCTGTGACCAAAAACAAAAACAAATGATCTAAGGATTCTGTCTCTTCGCAGCAAAATCTGCAGAGCTGGGAAGATTGTATCCCCCATATAAATAACATTATATTGGTAGCAATAATTTTGTATAATAATTTAAATTGAAAAATTATAAGTTTTGAATCCGGTGTCGTTTTGCGTAAACACTATGCCATGGAACCGGTACATCAAATATCTCTTCCCAACTATTTTGCAATCTAGGCTGTCAATCCTTTGCTCCTGAAATGAAACTGGTATACTTTTTTATTTATCACAATGTTCTTTAACCAATTATGTTATTTAATGCAGGGCCGACAGACAAGTTCCTTACTTTTTCCCCCTTCCACTTTCCTCTTCCATTTTTGCGGTTATGCTGCAATTATTTGGTTGTAATTTTGGGTAGAGCAGACATTTCCATATGTTTTTGTTAGCTGCATGTGTGACATAACTCCACCAGTCCTACCTATGAAATAATTTACAAAGATTATACCTTTATAAAACATTTTTGTATTAATTAGTATATATTTTTTGAGTTTAACAACAATATTTGTTTGCATTATTTGTTCTGTCGTTATTGGAGGATTAAATTGAAATTGCAACCAATTTTCTATGGCTTGTTTTAGAAATAGTGATATTTGGGAGATTATTTCCTTTTCAAATAACTGAAAGTGAGAGGTTGCAATCTGAATAAAGGGAAAAAGGCCATTCTTGAACATGGGGTGAGACAATCTTACTAATTTGCTAGAGAACCAGTTTGGATTTAAGTATAACTTTTGTATGACTGAAGCTTTTAGTGATAGGTCTAATGCTTAAATATTTACAAATTTCTGTCCTCCGAATTCATATTCATTATATAAATAGGCCCGTTTAATTTTGTCTGGCTTGCAGTTCCAAATAAAATTGAATATTTCTCATATAATTTAAAAAACTGATCGCCAGGCGTAGGCAAGACCATAAGCAAATAGGTAAACTGGGATAATAAAGAGTTAATCAGGGTGATTTTTCCACAAATAGACAGGTATTTACCTTTCCATGGTAGCAAGATCTTATCTATTTTTGCTGGCTTTCTATTAAAATGTATTGGAGTGAGATCATTTATTTCATTTGGGATATGTATTCCGAGTATATCCACATCACCATCAGACCATTTTATTGGTAAACTACATGGTAATGTAAATTTTATATTTTTTAGTGATCCAATACGTAATATAGTACATTTATCATAATTTGGTTGTAATCCAAAGAGGTTAGAAAATATATCTAGATCCTCTATGAGGCTGTGGAGGGATTCAAGTTGTGGATTTAAAAGAAAACATGAATCATCAGCGTACAATGACACCTGTTTTTTAATCCCTGGATTTCTAATCCCTTGATATTATTGTTGGATCTGATTTCAATAGCTAACATTTCGATGGCCATAATAAATAGATATGCCGATAATGGACAACCTTGTTTTACTCCTCTTGACAGTTTAAAACCTTCGGAGAAATGGTCATTATTTACTATTTTACACCTAGGGTTACTATACATAATTTTAACCCATTTTATAAGAGATTCTCCAAAATTGAAATACCCCAGGCATTTATATATACAACGGAGAGAACAAGTATTTGATACACTGCCGATTTTGCAGGTTTTCCTACTTACAAAGCATGTAGAGGTCTGTAATTATTATTTTTCAAAAATCCAGAAAATCACATTGTATGATTTTTAAGTAATTAATTTGCATGTCATTGCATGACATAAGTATTTGATCACCTACCAACCAGTAAGAATTCCGTCTCTAACAGACCTGTTCGTTTTTCTTTAAGAAGCCCTCCTGTTCTCCACTCATTACCTGTATTAACTGCACCTGTTTGAACTCGTTACCTGTATAAAAGACACCTGTCCACACACTCAATAAAACAGACTCCAACCTCTCCACAATGGCCAAGACCAGAGAGCTGTGTAAGGACATCAGGGATAAAATTGTAGACCTGCACAAGGCTGGGATGGGCTACAGGACGATAGGCAAGCAGCTTGGTGAGAAGGCAACAACTGTTGGCGCAATTATTAGAAAATGGAAGAAGTTCAAGATGACGGTCAATCACCCTCGGTCTGGGGCTCCATGCAAGATCTCACCTCGTGGGGCATCAATGATCATGAGGAAGGTGAGGGATCAGCCCAGAACTACACGGCAGGACCTGGTCAATGACCTGAAGAGAGCTGGGACCACAGTCTCAAAGAAAACCATTAGTAACACACTACGCCGTCATGGATTAAAATCCTGCAGCGCACGCAAGGTCCCCCTGCTCAAGCCAGCGCATGTCCAGGCCCGTCTGAAGTTTGCCAATGACCATCTGGATGATCCAGAGGAGGAATGGGAGAAGGTCATGTGGTCTGATGAGACAAAAATAGAGCTTTTTGGTCTAAACTCCACTCGCCGTGTTTGGAGGAAGAAGAAGGATGAGTACAACCCCAAGAACACCATCCCAACCGTGAAGCATGGAGGTGGAAACATCATTCTTTGGGGATGCTTTTCTGCAAAGGGGACAGGACGTTTGCACCGTATTGAGGGGAGAATGGATGGGGCCATGTATCGCGAGATCTTGGCCAACAACCTCCTTCCCTCAGTAAGAGCATTGAAGATGGGTCGTGGCTGGGTCTTCCAGCATGACAACGACCCGAAACACACAGCCAGGGCAACTAAGGAGTGGCTCCGTAAGAAGCATCTCAAGGTCCTGGAGTGGCCTAGCCACCGTATTGCCCAGCGACAGCCCCGAAACCTGAAGGATCTGGAGAAGGTCTGTATGGAGGAGTGGGCAAAAATCCCTGCTGCAGTGTGAGCAAACCTGGTCAAGACCTACCGGAAACGTATGATCTCTGTAATTGCAAACAAAGGTTTCTGTATGAAATATTAAGTTCTGCTTTTCTGATGTATCAAATACTTATGTTATGCAATAAAATGCAAATTAATTACTTAAAAATCATACAATGTGATTTTCTGGATTTTTGTTTTAGAATCCGTCTCTCACAGTTGAAGTGTACCTATGATAAAAATTACAGACCTCTACATGCTTTGTAAGTAGGAAAACCTGCAAAATCGGCAGTGTATCAAATACTTGTTCTCCCCACTGTAAACTCCAGTCGTACTTTATCAAATGCCTTTTCAAAGTCTGCTATGAATAGCAGGCCTGGTTTCCCAGATTATTCATAGTGTTCTATTGTTTCCAGTACTGTTAATATCATGTCTTTGAGCTCAAGGAAGCTTCCCTGTATTAGTGGTAAACCAGGTTGAAGTATTAACTAAAAGTGGCAGGGCCCCCTCTGCTGGTTAAAGATTGGGGTTTCCGGTGGTATGTACTAAAGCAGGGGTGTCAAACTAATGTTGCCCGGGGGCCGCATTTGGTCTTCAACAAGGTCCGGAGGGACATTTTTTTTATATTTCCTCACCATCAAATTTTGCGTATCCATTGTTTTTGGAATTTTTGTTATTCCCCGACTGTCTAGCTTTACATTTTGGTGATTATTTGCAAGCTGGACAGTCAAGAAACGGTATAAATGTAGGTCCATTATAATTTCTAAACCGTTTCGATTTGGTTTAGTCATTTTAAAGTATATTGAGTTTGTTTTCCTCCCACGTACCGTATGTTTGATACCCCTGTCCTAAAGAGACTTTCAGTTGATCTATTCCGCTGACAATTGTTCAAGACAATAAGAAAGCAAATTTTTCTGCACTGACATACAGTACTGTAAATTAACACATTAGGAGGTTCAGTTTGAATACCATTCATTGGGATATGTAGAAAACAGCATGTGACATGCTCAAGTCAGAAAAATAAAACCATCAATTGATGTTACCATTGCATAGTTAATTGTTTGCTAGCTATGCCTTGAGGTACATGTACTGTATGCTGCTTCAAGGGCGTCAGTCAAACTACATGGAAAATAGTAGGACTGTACAGAAGACATCAAATGAAAAAAAGAACACACACATTCACGGTTTTATTGCCAACAGTCATACAGAATTATGATAATAACTCATACAGATGTAGGATCTTAATATGAGCCAGTTTGCCAGTGAATTATTATGTGGATTATAATTAATGGACATTTATATAGGGGTTGATACATTTTTCTAAGGGAAATCAAGTCTGAAATTTCAAAGTGGAAATTACAAACTTCAGATGCCTCTTTAAAACCTCAAATACACTCTAAGATTGACATTTCCTGCATTGCAGGAAGGTTCTCCTGCAACAGGTGATCAAATTAAGATCCTACATCTGTACAACCAAAGATAAAATCTGTAAACATTGTTTGGACTAATTTTTTTACTTGTTACAAAATGAGTTTTTGTGATCCTTCTGACAAAAAAAAATATCATATTCAGAATTTGGAAACTAGAGAGAGAGAGAAAGGAAAAACGTTGAATCTCAAGCAGCAACACTCAAGCAGTACTGCAAAATACAACTCCTAGGATGCGTCCCAAATGGCACCCTATTCCCTAAATAGTGCACTACTTTTTAACAGGGCCCATAGGGCCTAAAGTAGTGCACTATATAGGGAATAGGGTGACATTTGGGACGCATTCCTAATGAACAGCAGGGCATGCCCATGAAGAAGGTCCAGCTATCGTACTTTGAAGAAGAAAAAACACCATTGGTACAAATAAAAGGCACATTTTCATCCACAGAAAACTGGAAAAGCCATGTTCTAGTTTGACTCCCTACCTAGAGTATGTGAACTTTGAGTTGACTCACAATTCTTTGTTGAGTTAATAAAAATGTTTTTATGCCAAGCTATGTAATTGATTCATGTAAGATTACTTGTTTGAAGGTTTGAGTAATATGTGTGGATCTCCATTCAGGATTTAGCCTAAGTGTTTTGGGAATCCATTCTTCAATTTGGTACAGATCTGCCTAACAAAATAAATTATTGGTCTATTTTGTCTGTTCATAAACTGCCACAAAAGTAATGGGCTGTTAGAAATGTATCGAGACTCAAAGTTCATGAAACTGCTTTAGGCTATTCAGTAACTATCACATTTTGATAGGGAGGTTATCAAATAATGTCATAACATTGCTATACTCCCCTTTACAAATCAGAGTGAGACTTCTATTATCTATTATTATTCTATCTATTACATTTACATCATTTAGCAGACGCTCTTATCCAGAGCGACTTACAGTTAGTAAGTGCATACATTTGTATTTTTTTTATACTGGCCCCCTGTGGGAATCGAACCCACAACCCTGGCGTTGCAAACGCCATGCTCTACCAACTGAGCTACACGGGGCTAAACGTATTTTATTTTTAGCTTCTCATTGAACCATTTAGATAAATGTGGCCTATGCAATGACTGTAAAAACTGTTCCAAATATGTTTTGTCATTTAATGTATAGATTTCAAGTGGTTGAATTTGAATAAGTTGTACCATACAGCTCCAATATTAATTATTGTTATGTTATTACAATAGTTACATGACAAATACACACTGAGTGTACAAAACATTAAGAACAATATTGAGTTGCACCAGCTTTTGACCCCAGACCAGCCTCAATTCATCAGGGCATGGACTCTACAAGGTGTCGAAAGCATTCCACAGGGATGCTGGCCCATTTTGACTCCAATGCTTCCCACAGTTGTGTCACGTTGGCTGAATGTCCTTTGGATGGTGGACCATTCTTGAAATGCATGGGGAAATGTTGAGAGTGAAAAACCCAGCAGCGTTGTAGTTCTTGGTACACTCAAACCAGTGCACCTGGTACCTACTACCCTACCCCGTTCAAAGGCACTTCAATCTTTTGTCTTGCCCATTCACCCTCTGAATGGCACACATACACAATCCATGTCTCAATTGTCTCAAGGCTTAAAAATCCTTCTTTAACCTGTCTCTTCCCCTTCATCTACACTGATTGAAGTGAATTTAACAAGTGACATTGATAAGGGATCATAGCTTTCACCTGGATTCACCTGGTCAGTCTATGTCATGGATAGAGCAGGTGTTCCTAATGTTTTGTACACTCAGTGTATAACATGTATGCTATATAACCAGAGAGGAAGAGGCGAAGCGAGACGGTTTACTCCACCTAAAATCTGTCCACGAAAATAAGACCATGAAGTGAGGAATTTTTGTATGGAGGTCAATGAGAAAGTGTGTTGAATTTGGTCAACAAAGATTTGAATTGCTATTTTGCTACGAGAGGCTTATTTGATTGAATAGAAGTTTCGTAATGGTTTGGTTGTTAAGAATGCACTGATATAGGTGGACACACTTGGCATTTCGGCAACTTTGAAAAAAAGAACTTTATGTCAGAGTTGTGCCTGTTGTTCACTTATGTATCTGCCCTCTCATTAGCTAGAGAGGGTCCATCTGATCTAGTCTCCTCTTGCCTGCCTTCCATCTTTAAGGACATATTTCCATTGTTAGAGAGGTCACTCGACCATCTTGTCAATATAATAGATAATCTTTGATAACATGATAAATATAATTGAATTATTCCTAGTTTTGAATATTTAATCTAAATGCATAGGCCAAATTAACTGTAGAATCTATATGCTTTTCTTTTATTGATGACCATTCTGTGATGTCAATAGACCTATAGAAATCCATACATTGAGAAATAACAATTAATGTATAATCAATATTATTAAGAGAAAGTGATCTAAAAATGGTACTATTCGAATTACAGGTGCGGCAGGTGAAATCAAGAGGATCTTTACATACCTCCCTTCAGTACAGTGATTTACGTTAAAACACGTTGGTGAATTGTCCTCAATACAATAACACAGATGATTTTTTAACTTCTGATTGTGCTATTCATTTGTGATAATATTTTGTCAAATAATACACTTTTAAAGTTCACCATTAAGCCATAAACGCTAGCAATTATGTGAAGAATATTCATTTGCATGATCGAAGCCCCAAACTAGTTGACTTACTACACACCCAGTTTAAAGAAGGATCCAGAAACCAATTAAGAAATAATCTGTTGAAAAGCAATAAATAGCTGTTGATTTTTACAGTGTGAGCATACACAAGCACCTCCGAAGGGGGTTCAAGGTCTATGAAATGTCCTCATGAACAGTTAGATTTTTCAAGTCATGCAACTGCAGTGACACAAAAAGAATGAAAAAATGTCAGTGGATGAATCTCAATAGTATTACCTTGATTCCTCACATCCTCCTTCCTCGTCTCCTTATCAAAGCACATTGTAGCAGAAGATCCGAGGTTCCTCCCCTCTGATCTTTAGCCTCGTAAAACCAGAGTGAAACAGAATGTGGGTTACACAAGGCTATCATTTCTTGGATGTTGATTAAGGCAGCCCTCCACACCTCTCTGATTCAGAGGGGTTGGGTTAAATGCAGAAGACACATTTCAGTTGAATGCATTCGGTTGTACAACTGACTAGGTATCCCCCTTTCCCTTTCTCCTCCAATGCATTTTGAAGAGGCAAGGAGAGAGGACGCGAGGAATCAAGGAAATACAATTGAGATTCACATAGTATCTTTAAAGCCATGTTGACAGCACTATAAAAAGTTGCGACCCCTGACCCCAACACACTGTGACTACTATAAAGCTAAACATATTCAAGTCTTTAGTTCCCATAAAGCAGATTCATTACAGCCTGGTCCCAAACCCATTTGTGCTGTCTTGCCAACTCCTATGGGCTATGGTCACTGTCATTGTCCAGCCCACAAGTGTTGGCAAGAGAGCACAAACAGATCAGTGACCAGGCTAGATTCATAAGTGACCCAAAGTGAATGTCATCACGCTATAGCTGCGATAAAGGACAAATAATCCTAAAATAGTTTCAAATTCAAAAGCATTTTCAAATGGTTGTTCTCCTCTACGTAACTCTTACTTACCAATGACTGTGTAAATCTGGTTGTGCTTGATACACAAAATGAAAATTTCTGGTTTTTCTAAAATACAATTTTCTTTCCCCTCCTTGAGGTCGATTTGCACTTCATCATCTAAACTACTAACAGTAGTTCTTTTTTGTTTTTAAAACACCAAATCAACATATATGTCCCAAATGCACCTATATGCCTAAAAAATATAGCATTTCAATCATCACATCAAAATAATAATAGTTATATAAATAATTTTTATCAGCAAACCTCTTCTTTCTCATCATCCTTTGCGGCCCGAGAGTTTGCCCAGCCACAAACCGCTTCCAAGACACTGTCATCATCGTTAAGTAACCTTTTTCAACCATAATATATTCTAGTTTCAGGTTTTCAGGAGGGATTGGAGGTTTCAGTTTCAGAACTCCATCTTCTATCAGGCAATGCGCGTAGATCGTCACTGTTTCCTGTTGCCTACAGGCTGATTCAGACACAGTTCACTTCCTGCAGACACTATGGGCAAGCTGTTGTCACGGTGATGGTTTATCAGGTGACTGATGCTGTCAAATATGTGATCTTTTGTCCGTACCTTTAAAAAGATAGAGTAAAGTAGCATACAGGCAAAATATATCTCTGTCTCTTTCTCTCCTTACGCATTGCTTTCTCTCTTATCTCTCTTTTTCTGTGTATCACACTCATTCGCAGACTCTCTCTCTCTCGCTCCCTCACTCTCTCATGCACGCACGCACATGCGCCCGCACGCGCGCACGCAAGCAAGCACGCACACACACACACTTCCCCCACCCACCCCTCCCTCGCTCCCTGCTCACCGTGCCCTCTGGGTCCACCAGCAGTAGGTGTTTGGCCAGTCCATTGTGCATGCCCGTCAGTACGTACGACCCAGGGTTGGTGGTGCTCATCCTAACCAGAAAGTCTCCATCATCCAGCAGTAGTGTCTCTGCGTCCCGTCGGCTCATCTCTCCGTGGTACCAGGACTGACCCTCCAACTCATCCTGGGCCTTGAAGGAAGCTGAGCGCACCAACAGGGGGCTGGAGTTATCCGCAGACCCAGCCTTGTGCAGGGCAGGGACTGCTGACTGGGTCAGGATAGCATCCTCCAAAGGCTCTGTGGTGGTGGGATAAAGAAAACATGTAGTGAAAGATCATGAGCAGCGAGCACAATATGATGAAAATAGGCCTGTGCAGATACAAAGGGGAGCATGGACAATGTAAGCCATATAATGTATGATAATGTATAATAATAATAATAATAATATAATATGCCATTTAGCAGACGCTTTTATCCAAAGCAACTTACAGTCATGCGTGCATACATTTTTGTGTATGGGTGGTCCCGGGGATCGAACCCACTACCTTGGAGTTACAAGCGCCGTGCTCTACCAGCTGAGCTACAGAGGACCACTATGGTGAGATGTGCTATGCTATACAGTATATCTGTGTAGTTATGCTTTAATACCTCTTTAGTTTTATTTCTGGAAATAATTACACCACGAGTAGGCACTTGGCAGTAATTGAAATATCCCATACGGAAAAGTCATATATGGCCATACAGTGCATTTGGAAAGTATTCAGACCCCTTGACTTTTTCCACAGCCTTATTCTAAAGTGGATTAAATTGCTTTTTTCCCTCATCAATCTACACACAATGCCTCATATGAACAAAGCAAACAGGTTTTTAGAAAATGTAGCAAATGTATTACAAATAAAAAAACGGAAATATCAAATTTACATAAGTATTCAGACCCTTTACTCAGTACTTTGTTGAAGCACCTTTGCGAGCGATTACAGCCTTGAGTATTCTTGGTTATTACGCTACAAGCTTGGCACACCTGTATTTGGGGGGTTTCTACCATTCTTCTCTGCAGATCCTCTGAAGCTCTGTCAGGTTGGATAGGGAGCGTCGCTGCACAGCTATTTTCAGTCCGGGCTCTGGCTAGGCCACTCAAGGACATTCAGAGACTTGTCCCGAAGCCACTTCTGTGTTGTCTTGGCTGTGTGCTTAGGTTCATTGTCCTGTTGGAAGGTGAACCTTCACCCCAGTCTGAGGTCCTGAGTGCTCTGGAGCAAGTTTTCATCAAGGATTTCTCGGTACTTTGCTCCGTTCATCTTTCCCTTGATCCTGACTAGTCTCCCAGTCCCTGCCACTAAAAACCATCCCCACAGCACGATGCTGCCACCACCATGCTTCACCGTAGGGATGGTGCCAGGTTTCCTCCAGACGTGACGCTTGGCATTCAGGCCAAAGAGTTCAATCTTGGTTTCATCAGAACAGAGAATCTTGTTTCTCATAGTCTGAGAGTCCTTAGGTGCCTTTTGGCAAACTCCAAGTAGGCTGTCATGTGACTTTTACTGAGGAGTGGCTTCCGTCTGGCCACTCTACCATAAATGCCTGATTGGTGGAATGCTGCAGAGATTGTTGTCCTTCTGGAAGGTTCTCCCATCTCCACAGAGGAACTCTGGAGCTCTGTTAGAGTGACCATCGGGTTCTTGGTCACCTCCCTGACCAAGGCCCTTCTCTCCCGATTGATCTGTTTGGACGGGCGGCCAGCTCTAGGAAGAGTCATGGTGGTTCCAAACTTCTTCCATTTAAGAATGATGGAGGCCACTGTGTTCTTGGGGACCTTCAATGCTGCTGACATTTTTTGGCACCCTTCCCCAGATCTGTGCCTTGACACAACATGTCTCAGAGCTCTACAGACAATTCCTTCGACCTCACGTGGGACCTTATATAGACAGGTGTATGCCTTTCCAAATCATGTCCAATCAATTGAATTAACCACAGGTGGACTCCAATCAAGTTGTAGAAATATCTCAAGGATGATGAATGGAAACAGGATGCACCTGAGCTCGAGTCTCAAAGCAAAGGCTCTGAATACTTATGTAAATAAGGTATTTCTGTTTTATTTTTGTATTTTTGTGTAGATTGATGAGGATTATTATAGTTTTTTATCCATTTTAGAATAAGGCTGTAACGTAACAAAATGTGGAAAAAGTCAATGGGTCTGAATACTTTCCGAATGCACTGTATATGGCCTTATATTTCAAAGAACGCAACATGTATTTTAAAATACACTACCATTCAAAGGTTTGGGGTCACTTAGAAATGTCCTTGATTTCGAAAGAAAAGCAATTATTTTGTCCATTAAAATAACATCTAATTGATCAGAAATACAGCGTAGACATTGTTAATGTTAATGGCTATTGTAGCCGGAAACAGCTGATTTTTAATGGAATATCTACATAGGCGTACAGAGGCCCATTATCAGCAACCATCAATGGCACGTTGAGTTTTCTAATCCAAGTTTATCATTTTAAAAGGCGAATTGATCATTAGAAAACCCTTAGGTTAGGTTAGGTTAGCACAGCTGAAAACTGTTGTGCTGATTATAGAAGCAATAAAACTGGCCTTCTTGAGACTAGTTGAGTATCTGGAGCATCAGCAATTGTGGGTTCGATAACGGGCTCAAAATGACCAGAAACAAATAACTTTCTTCTGAAACTCGTCAGTCTATTCTTGTTCTGAGAAATGAAGGCTAAGTAATTTACATATATACTATATTTACATACATATTTTACTTCAGTAAATTCTTCACAGATTGTAAAGGAGGGGGAAGAATACAGATAAAGAACCTACTATAACCAATATGTAAACACACGGCCCGCATCCATTGAGAAATAAATGTAAGGGGATTTAATTCACCTCTACATTATAATTATAAGGAGCAATGTGGCATACATGTTATTTGTTTGTCAAATATATCTGAATATCTGTCACGTCTACTCCACTCCCCCTCTCCGGTGCTCGACGTCACCAGTTTACTAACCACCGGTCCTGGCAACCTATCATTACGCAGACCTGGCAACCCTCATTACGCATCACTACCCTGATTACTCCCCCTTTATCTAGCACTCCCTAGCATCACTCTTCAGGTAGTATTGGTTATGTTTTCCTTGTTAGACGTGTCTCTTGTTTTGTTTTCGATCCAGGTTCGTTTTCCTTAAACTCACACTGCACTTGCTTCCAGACTCCCTGTCTCTACGTTACAGAATACTATCTCAAAAATATGGAAGCAGCAGAAGAGATATATATACAGTGAGGGAAAAAATATTTGATCCCCTGCTGATTTTGTACGTTTTCCCACTGACAAAGACATGATCAGTCTATAATTTTAATGGTAGGTTTATTTGAACAGTTAGAGACAGAATAACAACAACAAAATCCAGAAAAACGCATGTCAAAAATGTTATAAATTGATTTGCATTTTAATGAGGGAAATAAATATTTGACCCCTCTGCAAAACATGACTTAGTACTTGGTGGCAAAAACCTTGTTGGCAATCACAGAGGTCAGACGTTTCTTGTAGGTGGCCACCAGGTTTGCATACATCTCAGGAGGGATTTTGTTCCACTCCTCTTTGCAGATCTTCTCCAAGTCATTAAGGTTTCGAGGCTGACGTTTGGCAACTCGAACCTTCAGCTCCCTCCACAGATTTTCTATGGGATTAAGGTCTGGAGACTGGCTAGGCCACTCCAGGACCTTCATGTGCTTCTTCTTGAGCCACTCCTTTGTTGCCTTGGCCGTGTGTTTTGGGTCATTGTCGGGCGCTGCAGGATTTCAGTCCTTCGCGGCGTAGTGTGTTACCAATTGTTTTCTTGGTGACTATGGTACCAGCTGCCTTGAGATCATTTGACAAGATCCTCCCGTGTAGTTCTGGGCTGATTCCTCACTGTTCTTATGATTATTGCAACTCCACGAGGTGAGATCTTGCATGGAGCCCCAGGCAGTTATTTTGTGTTTCTTCCATTTGCGAATAATCACACCAACTGTTGTCACCTTCTCACCAAGCTGCTTGGCGATGGTCTTTTAGCCCATTCCAGCCTTGTGTAGGTCTACAATCTTTGTCCTGACATCCTTGGAGAGCTCTTTGATCTTGGCCATGGTGGAGATTTTGGAATCTGATTGATTGATCGCTTCTGTGGACAGGTGTCTTTTATACAGGTAACAAGCTGAGATTAGGAGCACTCCCTTTAAGAGTGTGCTCCTAATCTCAGCTCGTTACCTGTATAAAAGACACATGGGAGCCAGAAATCTTTCTGATTGAGAGGGGGTCAAATACTTATTTCCCTCATTAAAATGCAAATCAATTTATTACATTTTTGACATGCGTTTTTCTGGATTTTTTTGTTGTTATTCGGTCTCTCACTGTTCAAATAAACCTACCATTAAAATTATAGACTGATCATTTCTTTGTCAGTGGGCAAATGTACAAAATCAGCAGGGGATCAAATACTTTTTTCCCTCACTGTATATATATATATATATTATATACAGTGGGGGAAAAAAGTATTTAGTCAGCCACCAATTGTGCAAGTTCTCACACTTAAAAAGATGAGAGAGGCCTGTAATTTTCATCATAGGTACACGTCAACTATGACAGACAAAATGAGAAAAAAAAATCCAGAAAATCACATTGTAGGATTTTTCATGAATTTATTTGCAAATTATGGTGGAAAATAAGTATTTGGTCAGTAACAAAAGTTTCTCAATACTTTGTTATATACCCTTTGTTGGCAATGACACAGGTCAAACGTTTTCTGTAAGTCTTCACAAGGTTTTCACACACTGTTGCTGGTATTTTGGCCCATTCCTCCATGCAGATCTCCTATAGAGCAGTGATGTTTTGGGGCTGTCGCTGGGCAACACAGACTTTCAACTCCCCTCCAAAGATTTTCTATGGGGTTGAGATCTGGAGACTGGCTAGGCCACTCCAGGACCTTGAAATGCTTCTTACGAAGCCACTCCTTCGTTGCCCGTGCGGTGTGTTTGGGATCATTGTCATGCTGAAAGACCCAGCCACGTTTCATCTTCAATGCCCTTGCTGATGGAAGGAGGTTTTCACTCAAAATCTCATGATACATGGCCCCATTCATTCTTTCCTTTACACGGATCAGTCGTCCTGGTCCCTTTGCAGAAAAACAGCCCCAAAGCATGATGTTTCCACCCCCATGCTTCACAGTAGGTATGGTGTTCTTTGGATGCAACTCAGCATTCTTTGTCCTCCAAACACGACGAGTTGAGTTTTTACCAAAAAGTTATATTTTGGTTTCATCTGACCATATGACATTCTCCCAATCCTCTTCTGGATCATCCAAATGCACTCTAGCAAACTTCAGACGGGCCTGGACATGTACTGGCTTAAGCAGGGGGACACGTCTGGCACTGCAGGATTTGAGTCCCTGGCGGCGTAGTGTGTTACTGATGGTAGGCTTTGTTACTTTGGTCCCAGCTCTCTGCAGGTCATTCACTAGGTCCCCCCGTGTGGTTCTGGGATTTTTGCTCACCGTTCTTGTGATCATTTTGACCCCACGGTGTGAGATCTTGCGTGGAGACCCAGATCGAGGGAGATTATCAGTGGTCTTGTATGTCTTCCATTTCCTAATAATTGCTCCCACAGTTGATTTCTTCAAACCAAGCTGCTTACCTATTGCAGATTCAGTCTTCCCAGCCTGGTGCAGGTCTACAATTTTGTTTCTGGTGTCCTTTGACAGCTCTTTGGTCTTGGCCATAGTGGAGTTTGAAGTGTGACTGTTTGAGGTTGTGGACAGGTGTCTTTTATACTGATAACAAGTTCAAACAGGTGCCATTAATACAGGTAAAGAGTGGAGGACAGAGGAGCCTCTTAAAGAAGAAGTTACAGGTCTGTGAGAGCCAGAAATCTTGCTTGTTTGTAGGTGACCAAATACTTATTTTCCACCATAATTTGCAAATCAATTCATTAAAAGTCCTACAATGTGATATTCTGGATTTTTTTTTCTAAATTTGTCTGTCATAGTTGACGTGTACCTATGATGAAAATTACAGGCCTCTCTCATCTTTTTAAGTGGGAGAACTTGCATAATTGGTGGCTGACTAAATACTTTTTTTCCCCACTGTATATACCAGACGGTCGGCGAACAGGGACACCTACTCCACCAACACCACGATCAGCTGGCCCAACTGCGTTCGACTATGGATGACCTAACCCGAAGTCCACTGGGGCAGAGGGACAGACCTGTGATCATCCGTCTCCCAGTGTAGGTGTGTGTATTCCTTCATCGTTTTCCGCCAAACCCTTCCTGGTTTATATTTCACTGGCTGGCTGTCTCTCAGGTGTTGTCTTTACGGCTCTAGTGGACTGGTGCCGCGGGGAATTTCATCGACCAGGCCCTCGTCTCCTCACTCAACATCACTGCATACCCACTCTCCTCTCCTTGTTCGGTCCAAGCCCTGGAAAAAACGACCGTTGGGATCCGGAACTATTACGCACGTCACCACACCACTCACTCTCACCGTAGGACCCAAGCACCAGGAAAGCCTTCACTTCCTCATTACCTCCACACCTGTGCACAAAGTCATCCTCGGCCTCCCGTCGATTCAACTTCATAAACCCACCATCTCCTGGTCTAAGATGAGAATCACCGCCTGGTGACCAGGATGTCGAAGGACCTGCTTTCCCACACCCTGTGGTTCCACGTCGGTGGAGGGTTCCGTGAGTGTCCTTCAGCCCATCAATCGGTCCTCCTGTATCGTTGGCCCCGTTTTGTGGGACGTAGATGTGGACATCCGCCAAGCTCTGGTGAGGGAACCCGATCCTGCGGTTTTATCCCTCTCTTTGGTCTCCCTACCGCTCTCCAGGTCGCTGAGGCACTGTTCCAGCAGGTCTTCCGGCACTATGGCCTTCCGGAGGACAACATCCCCGACCGTGGCCCCCAATTCACGTCACGGGTATGGAAAGCCTTCATGGAGAAGCTGGGGGTCACGGTCCGCCTCACTTCCCGGTACCGGCCTCAGTCTAATGGGCAGGTGGAGGAGAGGATGAACCAGGAGCTGGGGAAGTTACTGAGGAGTCACTACCAGGACTGGCAGGGGGAGTGGGCCCAATTCCTTCCCTGGATGGTGTACGCCCAGAATTCTTTGCATCACTCCTCCACCGGGCTGACTCCCTTCCAGTTTGTTCTGGGTTATCAGCCGGCCCTGGCTCCGTGGACCCCGAGACAGACCAAAGCTCCTGCGGTGGACGAGTGGTTCAGGCGCGTGAGGCTCCAGCGCCAGAAAGAGCAGGCGGATCACCACCGCAGTGAGGCTCCCGTGTTCCATCCTGGTGATCACGTCTGGCTCTCCACCAGGAACCTCCCACTCCGCCTGCCCTGTAAGAAGCTGAGCACCCGGTTTGTGGGGCCGTTAAAGGTTCTCCGGAGGGTCAACGAGATGACATATAGATTACAGCTCCCCACTAACTAGCGAATCTCAACCTCTTTTCATGTCTCCCTCCTCAGGCCGGTGGTTCCTGGTGCCCTGGCTGAAGCCGTCCCCCACAACACCCCTACTTCTCCCCTGGACGTTGAGGGAGGTCCCGCCTATGCCATCAGATCCCTCCTGGACTCCAGACGTCATGGGGGTCGGCTCCAGTACCTTGGGGACTGGGAGGGGTACGGTCCAGAGGAGCGGTGTTGGATTCCGGTGGACGACATTCTAGATCCCAACATCATCTGAGATTTCCACGCCCTCGGGCTGTGGGGAGTTACTGTCACGTCTACTCCCGCTCCCCCTCTCCGGCACTCAACATCGCCGGTTTACTAACCACCGGTCCTGGCAACACATCGTTACGCACACCTGGCAACCCTCATTACGCACACCTGCGCCTCATCATGAGGCACACCTGGACTCCATCACTACCCTGATTACTCTCCCTTTATCTAGCACTCCCTAGCATCACTCTTCAGGTAGTATTGGTTATGTTTTCCTTGTTAGACGGTTCTCTTGTTTTGTTTTGGTTCCATGTTCGTTTTCATTAAACTCACACTGCACTTGCTTCCAGACTCCCTGTGTCTAAGTTACAATATCCATATAACAATTATAAATATAAACCTCTGGTTGGGGGAAGGTTTTCACCGTGTCAGTGTCCTCAGAGTTACAGTTGAAGTCGGAGGTTTACATACACCTTAGCCAAATACATTTAAACTAAGTTTTTCACAATTCCTGACATTTAATCCTAGTAAAAATTACCTGTTTTAGGTCAGTTAGGATCACCACTTTATTTTAAGAATGTGAAATGTATAATTGTAGAAAGAATGATTTACTTCAGCTTTTATTTCTTTAATCACATTCCCAGTGGGTCAGAAGTTTACATACACTCAATTAGTATTTGGTAGCATTGCCTTTAAATTGTTTAACTTGGGTCAAACGTTTCGGGTAGACTTCCACAAGCTTCCCACAATAAGTTGGGTGAATTTTGGCCAATTCCTGAGTCAGGTTTGTAGGCCTCCTTGCTCGCTCACACGCTTTTTCAGTTCTGCCCACACATTTTCTATAGGATTGAGGTCAGGGCTTTGTGATGGCCACTCCAATACCTTGACTTTGTTTTCCTTAAGCCATTTTGCCACAACTTTGGAAGTGTGCTTGGGGTCATTGTCTATTTGGAAGACCATTTTGCGACCAAGCTTTAACTTCCTGACTGATGTCTTGAGATGTTGCTTCAAAATATCCACATAATTTTCCTTCCTCATGATGCCATCTATTTTGTGAAGTGCACCAGTCCCTCATGCAGCAAAACACCCCCACAGCATGATGCTACCCCTGCGCTTCACGGTTGGGATGGTGTTCTTCGGCTTGCAAGCATTCCCCTTTTTCCTCCAAACATAACGATGGTCATCATGGTCAAACAATTATATTTTTGTTTCATTATACTAGAGGACATTTCTCCAAAAAGTACTATCGTTGTCCCCACGTGCAGTTGCAAACCATAGTCTGGCTTTTTTATGGCGTTTTTGGAGCAGTGGCTTCTTCCTTGCTGAGCGGCCTTTCAGGTTATGTCGATATAGGACTCGTTTTACTGTGGATATAGACACTTTTGTACCTGTTTCCTCCAGCATCTTCACAAGGTCCTTTGCTGTTGTTCTGGGATTGATTTGCACTTTTCGCACCAAAGTACGTTAATCTCTAGGAGACATAACGCGTCTCCTTCCTGAGCGGTATGACTGCTGCGTGGTCCCATGGTGTTTATACTTGCGTGCTATTATTTGTACAGATGAACGTGGTACCTTCAGGCGTTTGGAAATTGCTCCCAATGATGAACCAGACTTGTGGAGGTCTACAGTTTTTTTTATGAGGTCTTGGCTGATTTCTTTTGATTTTCCCATGATGTCAAGCAAAGAGGCACTGAGTTTGAAGGTAGGCCTTGAAATACATCCACAGGTACACCTCCAATTGACTCAAATGATGTCAATTAGCCTATCAGAAGCTTCTAAAGCCATGACATCCTTTTCTGGAATTTTACAAGCTGTTTAAAGGCACAGTGAACTTAGTGTAAGTAAACTTCTGAACCACTGGAATTGTGATACAGTTAATTATAAGTGAAATAATCTGTCTGTAAACAAATGTTAGAAAAATTACTTGTGTCATGCACAAAGTAGATGTCCTAACCGACTTGCCAAAACTATAGTTTGTTAACAAGAAATGTGTGGAGTGGTTGAAAAACTGGTCTTAATGACTCCAACCTAAGTGTATGTAAACTTCTGACTTCAACTGTATCTTCCTTTTGTCTTGGATATGACATAGTGTTATTATAACACAAAGCAGATCCCTGGTGGAAACAATAACCAGATCACCTCTGTAATTATAATAATGTCTCCTGGTTGGAGTAGGATAATGTTATTATTAGTGTTAGCAACTTGCGATTAGCAGTTAGTTTCTTCTTCTTATAGATGTTAAACAGGAATATGCTAGTTATTAGCATTAGCAATGTTAGCGGTTAGTTCCTTCTTCTTATAATTTTTTTACATTTTAGTCATTTAGCAGACACTCTTATCCAGAGCGACTTACAGTTAGTGAGTGCATATATTTTCATACTGGCCCCCCGTGGGAAACGAACCCACAACCCTGGCGTTGCAAGCGCCATGCTCTACCAACTGAGCTACAGGGGACATGTTCAGCCAGTCCCAAATCACTCTCTATCC
This sequence comes from Coregonus clupeaformis, assembly GCF_020615455.1. Lineage (NCBI taxonomy): Eukaryota > Metazoa > Chordata > Actinopteri > Salmoniformes > Salmonidae > Coregonus > Coregonus clupeaformis. The sequence goes on from NC_059206.1 coordinate 54,201,952, forward strand.
CTCCCCCTTGGCCCTGACTCCTCGATTGTGTCGTCCTATGTGTGGTCTTCTGTAGCTCAGTTGGTAGAGCATGGCTCTTGCAAAGTCAGGATAGTGGGCTCGATTCCCATCCATACATAAAGAATGTTAATACGCATGACTGTAAGTCGCTTTGGATAAAAGCGTTTGCTATATGGCATATATTATACAGTATATTAATATTATTATACATTGATTTTAGCATGTCTGGATAGGTATAGGCAGTGTAATGGAAACGCTTCTACCATATTTATTTCACCTTCAGATCAGCAAACATTGAAGGGTTAGGGCCAAAGGGATGGGTAAAGATCGTTTTGGGACTGGCTCATTGGCTAGGCATATGCCAGTGTTATTAGCAATTAGCGGTTAGTTTCATTATCTTATTGATGTTGAAAAGGAATATGCTAGTGTTATTAGCATTAGCAGTTAGTTTATTCTTTTTATAGATGTTGAATATGAATATGCTAGTGCTATTAGCATTAGCAATGTAAGCAGTAGGTTAGTTCTTCTTACTCATGTCGAACAGGTCTTTCATGAGTCTGTCTTTGGCTGCTGTGCCCTCTGCCCCCTCGGCTGCCATGCTGTCCTGTTCAGCCTGCAGCGCAGCCAGCAGCTGGGCGTCGATCTGCTGGGTGTTTACGTACGTAGGCGCATCCCCCGTTTTTGGTACTGGACTCTTCCCGACGGGCAGACTGTAGATGTCCCATGATCCTAGACATAAAAGCAAAAGTTAAAAGCAAAAAGTTATAAGCAAGAAAGACTAATTTCAATTTATGTGATCTGAAAAGATAAGATCGTCTGCTAAATGACTTAAATGTAAATGTTGAAGAAAATGGACAATAAAGTCTCTCTCTTCTTACTTGGGAGGAGTTATCAGTTAGTAAAAACAATATAAGATATAAACATTGTGAACTAACAAAGTTATGTGAGAGAAAGAGAGAGAGAGAGAGAGAGAGAGAGAGAGAGAGATGGGAGTTTATGATCAAGATCAAGAGAGACCAGAGACCAGCAGTGGTGTAAAGTACTTAAGTCAAAATACTTTAAAGTACTACTTGAGTCGTTTTTTTTGGTATCTGTACTTTACTTTACTATTTATATTTTTGACAACTTTTACTTTTACTTCACAAAATTCCTAAAGAAAATAATGTACTTTTTACTCCATACATTTTCCCTGGCACCCAAAGTATGTGTTACATTTTGAATGCTTAGCAGGACAGGAACATTTTCAAAATTCACGCACTTATCAAGAGAACATCCCTGGTCATCCCTACTTCCTCTGATCTGGCCAACTCACCAAACACACATGCTTAGTTTGTAAATTATGTCTGAGTATTGGAGTGTGCCCCTGGCTATCCATAAATTAAAAAACAAGAAAATGGTGCCATCTGGTTTGCTTAATATAAGGAATTTGAAATGATATATACTTTTACTTTTACTTTTGATATTTAAGTATATTTAAAACCAAATACTTTTAGACTTTTACTCAGGTAGTATTTTACTTGGTGACTTTCACTTTTACTTTAGTCATTTTCTATTAAAGTATCTTTACTTTATGTATGACAATTGGGTACTTTGTCCACCACTGGAGACCAGAGACAGAGAGAGAGACAGAGATCCTCTCTTACCCTGTTGGACCAGTATCCCAGTAGGCCTCCTGTCCTCTCCCCAGCTCTCTCCACAGTGTCTGCCCTGGTAGTAAGTCTGGTCCACCCCAGCCCGTGGAGCCTGTTGCTGGAGAGAAACAGACAGGAAGAACAACAGAATTTAGTAAATAAAAATAAAAAATACCACCTCTTCAGCATGCTCTTTATTCCTTCCTTACTTTCTTCCTTAGCAGTATCTATCTCATCCATCACTGGGAAGCAAATCAAATCCCAAAGGCTAACAGTATGTATTTCTAGCCCGTGATGACATATGTAGGCTCTGTGGGAGGATGACGTAGGATGGATGAGGTAGATGTAGATTGGACAACCTGGGAATTCCGGTATCCCAAAGTAGTGTATTTCTAGCTGATGATGATGTACGTATGCCTCATGTTGATTTGTGTTACTGTGTGGCCCAGTTGGTAAGAGTGCGACACCAGCAATGACAAGAGAGTGGATTCAAGTCCAACAGGGATCACATACTTACAGTGCATTCGGAAAGTATTCAGACCCCTTGACTTTTTCCACATTTTGTTACATTACAGACTTATTCTAAAATTGATTAAATTGTTTTTTTCCCTCGTCAATCTACAGTCATGGTTAAAAGTTTTGAGAATGACACAAGTACTGGTCTTCACAAAGTTCGCTGCTTCAGTGTAATGAGATATTTTTGTCAGATGTTTCTATGGTATACTGAAGTATAATAACAAGCATTCCATAAGTGTCAAAGGCTTTTATTGACAATTACATTAAGTTTATGCAAAGAGTCAATATTTGCAGTGTTGACCCTTCTTTTTGAAGACCTCTGCAATCCGCCCTGGCATGCTGTCAATTAACTTCTGGGCCACATCCTGACATTCTTGCATAATCAATGCTTGGAGTTTGTCAGAATTTGTGGGTTTTTGTTTGTCCACCCGCCTCTTGAGGATTGACCACACGTTCTCAATGGGATTAAGGTCTGCGGAGTTTCCTGGCCATGGACCCAAAATGTTGATGTTTTGTTCCCCGAGCCACTTAGTTATCACTTTTGCCTTATGGCAAGGTCCATCATGCTGGAAAAGGCATTGGTCGTCACCAAACTGTTCTTGGATAGTTGGGAGAAGTTGCTCTCGGAGGATGTGTTGGTACCATTCTTTATTCATGGCTGTGTTCTTAGGCAAAATTGTGAGTGAGCCCACTCCCTTGGCTGAGAAGCAACCCCACACATGAATGGTCTCAGGATGTTTTACTGTTGGCATGACAAAGGACTGATGGTAGCGCACACCTTGTCTTCTCCGGACAAGGTGTTTTCCGGATGCCCCAAACAATCGGAAAGGGGATTCATCAGAGAAAATGACTTTACCCCAGTCCTCAGCAGTCCAATCCCTGTACCTTTTGCAGAATATAAGTCTGTCCCTGATGTTTTTCCTGGAGAGAAGGAACTTCTTTGCTGCCCTTCTTGACACCAAACCATCCTCCAAAAGTCTTCGCCTCACTGTGCATGCAGATGCACTCACACCTGCCTGCTGCCATTCCTGAGCAAGCTCTGCACTGGTGGTGCCCCGATCCCGCAGCTGAATCAACTTTAGGAGACGGTCCTGGCGCTTGCTGGACTTTCTTGGGCGTCCTGACGCCTTCTTCACAACAATTGAACCTCTCTCCTTGAAGTTCTTGATGATCCGATAAATGGATGATTTAGGTGCAATCTTACTAGCAGCAATATCCTTGCATGTGAAGCCCTTTTTGTGCAAAGCCCTCCTTTTAAAGCTTCCAGTCTGTTATTCTAACTCAATCAGCATGACAGAGTGATCTCCAGCCTTGTCCTCGTCAACACTCTCACCTGTGTTAATGAGAGAATCACTGACATGATGTCAGCTGGTCCTTTTGTGGCAGGGCTGAAATGCAGTGGAAATGTTTGTTTGGGATTTAGTTCATTTTCATGGCAAAGAGGGACTTTGCAATTAATTGAGGGGAAAAAAGTATTTGATCCCCTGCTGATTTTGTACGTTTGCCCATTGACAAAGAAATGATCAGTCTATAATTTTAATGGTAGGTTTATTTGAACAGTGAGAGACAGAATACCAAACACAAAATCCAGAAAAACGCATGTCAAAAATGTTATAAATTGATTTGCATGTTAATGAGGAAAATAAGTATTTGACCCGTCTGCAAAACATGGCTTAGTACTTGGTGGCAAAACCCTTGTTGGCAATCAGAGGTCAGACATTTCTTGTAGTTGGCCACCAGGTTTGCACACATGGAGGGATTTTGTCCCACTCCTCTTTGCAGATCTTCTCCAAGTCATAAAGGTTTCGAAGCTGACGTTTGGCAACTCGAACCTTCAGCTCCCTCCACAGATTTTCTATGGGATTAAGGTCTGGAGACTGGCTAGGCCACTCCAGGACCTTAATGTGCTTCTTCTTGAGCCACTCCTTTGTTGCCTTGGCCGTGTGTTTTGGTTCATTGTCATGCTGGAATACTCATCCACGACCCATTTTCAATGCCAAGGCTGAGGGAAGGAGGTTCTCACCCAAGATTTGACGGTACATGGCCCCGTCCATCATCCCTTTGGGGGTGAAGTTGTCCTGTCCCCTTAGCAGAAAAACACCCCCAAAGCATAATGTTTCCACCTCTATGTTTGATGGTGGGGATGGTGTTCTTGGGGTCATAGGCAGCATTCCTCCACCTCCAAATACGGCAAGTTGAGTTGATGCCAAAGAGCTCCATTTTGGTCTCATCTGACCACAACACTTTCACCCAGTTCTCCTCTGAATCATTCAGATGTTCATTGGCAAACTTCAGACGGGCCTGTATATGTGCTTTCTTGAGCAGAGGGACCTTTCGGGCGCTGCAGGATTTCAGTCCTTCACGGCATAGTGTGTTACCAATTGTTTTCTTGGTGACTATGGTCCCAGCTGCCTTGATTTCATTGACAAGATCCTCCCGTGTAGTTCTGGGCTGATTCCTCAGCGTTCTCATGATCATTGCAACTCCACGAGGTGAGACCTTGCATGGAGCCCCAGGCCGAGGGAGATTGACAGTTATTTTGTGTTTCTTCCATTTGTGAATAATCGCACCAACTGTTGTCACCTTCTCACCAAGCTGCTTGGCGATGGTCTTGTAGTCCATTCCAGCCTTGTGTAGGTCTACAATCTTGTCCCTGACATCCTTGGAGAGCTCTTTGGTCTTGGCCATGGTGGAGAGTTTGGAATCTGATTGATTGATTGCTTCTGTGGACAGGTGTCTTTTATACAGGTAACAAACTGAGATTAGGAGCACTCCCTTTAAGAGTGTGCTCCTAATCTCAGGTCGTTACCTGTATAAAAGACACCTGGGAGCCCGAAATCTTTCTGATTGAGAGGGGGTCAAATACTTATTTCCCTCATTAAAATGCAAATCAATTTATAACCTTTTTCACATGCGTTTTTCAGGATTTTTTGTTGTTGTTATTCTGTCTCTCACTGTTCAAATAAACCTACCATTAAAATTATAGACTGATAATTTCTTTGTCAGTGGGCAAACGTACAAAATCAGCAGTGGATCAAATACTTTTTTCCCTCACTGTATATGCAAATTGCCATCATCAAAACTGAGGCAGCAGACTTTGTGAAAATTAGTATTTGTGTCATTCTCAAAACGTTTGACCACGACACAATACCCAATAATGACAAAGCAAAAACAGGTTTCCAAATTTTTGGGCAAATTTATAAAAACGAAAAAACTGAAATATCACATTTACATAAGTATTCAGACTCTTTATTCAGTACTTTGTTAAAGCACCTTTGGCAGCGATTACAGCCTCGAGTCTTCTTGGGTATGACGCTATAAGCTTGGCACACCTGTATTTGGAGAGTTTCTCCCATTCTTCTCTGTAGAACCTCTCAAGCTCTGTCAGGTTGGATCGGGTTGAAGTCCGAGCTCTGGCTGGGCCACTCAAGGACATTCAGAGACCTGTCCCGAAGCCACTCCTGCGTTGTCTTGGCTGTGTGCTTAGGGTCATTGTCCTGTTGGAAGGTGAACCTTCACCCCAGTCTGAGGTCCTGAGTGCTCTGGAGCAGGTTTTCATCAAGGATCTCTCTGTACTTTGCTCTGTTCATCTGCCTCGATCCTGACTAGTCTCCCAGTCCCTGCCGCTGAAAAACATCCCCACAGCATGATGCTGCCACCACCATGCTTCACCATAGGGATGGTGCCAGGTTTCCTCCAAACGTGACGCTTGGCATTCAGGCCAAAGAGTTCAATCTTGGTTACATCAGACCAGATAATCTTGTTTCTCATGGTCTGAGAGTCTTTAGGTGCCTTTTGGCAAACTCCAAGCGGGCTGTCATGTGCCTTTTACTGAGGAGTGGCTTCCGTCTGGCCACTCTATTATAAAAGCCTGATTGGTGGAGTGCTGCAGAAATGGTTGTCCTTCTGGAAGGTTCTCCCATCTCCACAGAGGCACTCTAGAACTCTGTCAGAGTGACCATCGGGATCTTGGTCACCTCCCTGACCAAGGCCCTTCTCCCCCGATTGCACAGTTTGGCCGGGCGGCCAGCTCTAGGAAGAGTCTTGGTGGTTCCAAAATTCTTCCATTGAAGTATGATGGAGGCCACTGTGTTCTTGGGGAACTTCAATGCTGCAGACATTTTTTGGTACCCTTCCCCAGATCTGTGCCTTGACACAATCTTATCTCGGAGCTCTACGGACAATTCGTTCAACCTCATAGCTTGGTTTTAGCTCTGACATGCACTGTCAACTGTGGGACCTTATATTGACAGGTGTATGCATTTCCAAATGTCCGATCAATTGAATTTACCACAGGTGGACTCCAATCAAATTGTAGAAACATCTCAAGGATGATCAATGGAAACAGGATGCACCTGAGCTCAATTTCGAGTCTCATAGCAAAGGGTCTGAATACTTATGTAAATAAGGTATTTCAAAAATTTCTAAAAACCTGTTTTCTCTTTGTCATTATGGGGTATTGTGTGTAGATTTTGAGGAAATTGGTTTACTTAATCAATTTTAGAATAAGGCTGTAACAAAATGTGGAAAAGGTCAAGGGGTCTGAATACTTTCTGAAGGCACTGTATATACACATACTAAAAATGTATGTATGCACTCACAGTCTGGAAAGTCAACTTGTATAAAAGCTTCTGCTAAGTGGTATATATATTATAGGCAGATGATGAGGTAGGTAGATGGTGAGGTGTAGCCCTGCATACTCTACCTCTGCCTGCCCTGCTGTCTGGCTGCCTTGCAGGGGAATATTACATTATAGGCAGTGGATGAGGCAGCGTGGATGAGGTAGAAAGATTGTATGGCAAGGTGTATCCCGGCATACTCTACCTCTGCCTGCCCTCTGGTCTCACGGCTCAGCTGGGTATCTATGAACCCTCCAGGGGGCATATATTATTATAGGTTGGTTGTTGAGATAGGTGTAGCATACTGTACTAGCTGTTGTAGGTACTGTATATGGTGAGGTGTGTCATACTGTACTGTACCTCAGTCTGGTTGTTCTGGCATAGCCTGGTATCTATGAACCCTCCGGAGGGTGGCATCTTGCCGGGGATGTTGTTGTAGTATGGATGCTCAGCAGGCTCCTCTTCCTCCTCCGTCCATATGGACTCCTCCATATTTAGAATCCTGTTATCACACCACGAAGACAGAGCAGTGTTAACACAGCAGTGTTAATACACTGCTCACATGACTCACTTCATAGAGCCCCTTCCTACAAATATTCTTAGTACTTTTGTCTAATTTGGTTGTCTCTAAGGTGTTTCCTTTGTGAAATTGTGTGCAAGTGTGTGCACAAACACCTTTATTTCTCTAGGAGATGTGTCTTGATTCACGATTTTAAGTACCATACATGAAATGGCTTTAGAATATTTATTGAGGTCATTGAATGGATGTGAGAATGAGGATTCAGTGGGGAAATGAGAATGGACCGGATAAAGCCATGGGCTGCAGATGAAGGATCCGGAGGGGTTGACTCTGTAGGGTTTGGCTTGGAGTCTTAGGTAGACATCACAGTCAGGTTGTGATAGTTAGGCTGCTGTGGTGAAGGCAATCCCTAAAAAAGAGAACTCCAAGTTAGTCGGACCCTGGAGAGGAAGTGAGCCGTTATGGACAGCAGGTGCGATATAGTTGAGGTAGTACAGGCATACGGATGAGATGCCCATGGAGTGAACCAACCTTAGACCCCAGGAGAGCAAGCAGAAGCGACAGTGGCAAGTAAAAAACTCCTTTGAAGGAAGAAAATCTTGAGAGGAACCAGACTCAGCTGGGGAGCCAATCCTCTTTTGTCTGGTTGGTAAGATACGGTGTGTGAGGTAGATGGTATCCGTGAAATGAGGCAGAGACTTGAGGACTGTGCCTGAGTTAATGCAGGTTCTGAGAGATGAGCATGTTGTGGCCTGTCCTGACGTTGTTGATGTCAGAGCGTATGAAGGAATGATAGGCTTGAGAGGACCAGCGGCCGAAGGAGTTGTACAGTGAAGTCAGGGATGCAGTGTCGGGATGCCATGGAGGCGGCTCCGAAGCAGAAGGAGTGTCCGGAGAACTGGTCAGCAGGATAGCTGTACAGGGGTAGTATTTTTCTCCGATGGGAATGGAACCATTGGCGAGAGGTGATGGAACCAGAATCGGTGATGAATAGTGGATCGGATGGAGAGGCATGTTGAGATTGTCTGAGCTGCAGGAAGTAGGTAAGTGGTTCGTAAGGGCTGAGGGTAGATGGTAGCTGGAACAGGTAGACTGGTGTGGTTCTGCCAAACTGATCGGTTTTGGTGTGTTTGATGGTGAAGATGAGGGTATCTTTGTCGAGGATGGTGACGTCTGACACGCAGCAATGACGAGAAGGGTTGTAGATAGCAGATGAGGATGTAAACTCTGAACATCTCAGGAATCCAAAAATAGCAAAAGAACCATTGATTCTAGTGTGGAAGAGACTGCGATGGAGATAGCCAGACCGCAGCATCTGGTTGCAGGCAGACAGGATGTTAAGTGTGATGGGTTGGCAGTGAGGGGGTGATTGACTTCGGTGCGTTGGAGGCCCATGAGCAGAAGGGAGACTTGTGGGTGAAAGGAGGAAGAACATGGAGACCCAGTAAGCAACTTGAGAAAGAAGTTGATCCCGGCCAGGTACGTCTGGATGGAGGATGTCAGCATGGAGAAAGATGAGTTGGCATGAGTGATGAAGGCAGACATGGTAACCAAGTAGTTGGAGGGAAAAGGCAGGTGATAGATGATATGGAAACGCTGGAAGAATCTCCAGGCTGTCCAGTAAGAGGACAGGGTGCAATGGCTGATAGGATGGAGTGGTGTGACTGGGAGATGAGGCGAAGGAGTGGATGGTTCACAAGAAGGTCATCATGGAATAAGGAGGGACTGGGGTTGGTAGGGGTTCTGCATACGGGGCCAAGCGCCTGAATCTCTGAAATTGGAGACGTGACAGAGAATCAGCGATTGACACACTCTTCATAGAAAAAGGTGACACCGTTCCAATGACCGAGGAGAAGGTGCAGAAGCCTGCGCTCCGAGAGGCATGAGGGTCAAAAACCATGGTGTGAAGCTAGGAAGGCACAGAGGCGGCCAGGGAGAGAAGGTGGGAGAGGAAGAAGCGGCCTTGAGGGATGATCCTGATGGAATAATTCAGGTGGCCCAGCAGCGAAAGTAGCTGACAATTAGTGCAGTGGGGAGATTCCAAATAATTGGACAGGAGGAGGGAAATGCGCTAAAGACAAGAGGGATGGGGGGATGGGAGGACACACAGAGAGTGATGGAAGGCTCTTGGCAGGGGGTGGAGCCATGGCATCCAGGATGTTTACGGCTGCATCTGGGCGAAAGCCGTGTGCTTACCCCCAAGGAGCCCACGTACAGATGGAACAGCTTGGCCTTGTTGTCATTACGATGCAACGGGATCCCTCTTTCCCTGAGTTTCTTCTGTAGCCTGGAAACAGTCTAGTCCGACAGCACTGGAGGTCTGGATTTGGATGGCTCTGAGATGGAAGCAGGAGCAGAGGGGAGAGGTTCTGTAGATCGGCGGGATGGTGGGGGCCCGAGCCATTCCTGCCTGCGGGGAGGGGCGGCTGGTAAGCTCCGGCGGGCAGGACGGTAAGAGGCCGGCCTCGACATTCCGGTTGTTTGTGAGGCCTGAAACGGTGGTGGGGCACAGAGACAACGGACTGCAGCCGCCTGGTTAGAGGTGGTGTGTCCCTGACAATGGAGAGGGAGAGTCTGGAACTTGGTCTGAAAACATTTCAGAATCCGAGGCATTGAGAACAATCTCCATTGTAAACTAAGTAGGGCCGACCACATTTAGTCAACTGGTCGATTGTTTGGTCGATATGCTGTTGGTCGACCAAGATTTCTTTAGTCGAGCGGTCGCAAATATATATATTTTTTCATGGTGCACAAAACACCTGCCTGGTTTGTCCTGTCTCAGTGGACTAATACATTGCGGAGGCCACAGGGATGGCACATTCCATCACTCTAAGACACTGAAATTGTATATGATCAAATAAAATAAAATTGTATTTGTCACGTGCCGAATACAACTGGTGTAGAATCTACGGTGAAATGCTTGCTGACGAGCTCTTCCCAACAATGCAGAGTAAAACAAATATGTATAATAATAATAGTAACACAAGAGGAATAAAAAAAATACATAGGAATGGAGCTACAGTGCATTCGGAAAGTATTCAGACCCCTTGACTTTTTCCACATTTTGTTACGTTACAGCCTTATTCTAAAATTTATTAAATAGTTTTTTTCCCTCATCAATCTACGCACAATATCCCATAATGACAAAGCAAAAACAGGTTAAGACATTTTTGCAAATGTATATATATATATTTTTTTTTATAATGAAATATCACATTTACATAAGTATTCAGACCCTTTGCTATGAGACTCGACATTTAGCTCAGGTGCATCCTGTTTCCATTGATCATCCTTGAGATGTTTTTACAACTTGAATGGAGTCCACCTGTGGTAAATCCAGAATGAATCTAGTACTGAAAGCATAAGCTACAGCTAGCTAGCACTGCAGTTGATAAAATGTGGTGATATATATATAGTCTAGTTAGTGTGCGTAGGGTCAGTGCAAGAGAGTCAGTGCAGATAGTTCGGCTACCATTAATTGACTATTTAGCAGTCTTATAGCTTGGGGGTAGGAGCTGTCTTGGAACCTGTTGGTTCAAGAGCCGATGCTCCTGTACCGTTTTCCGGACAGTAACAGAGTGAACAGTCTATGGCTTGGGTGGTTGGAGTCTTTGGCAATTTTTCGGGCCTTCCTCTGACACAGCCTGATATAGAGGACCTGGATGGCAGGGAGCTTGGCCCCAGTGATATCCTGGGCTGTCTGCACCACCCTCTGTAGCGCTTTGCGGTCAAGGGCGGTGCATTTGCCATACCAAGCGGTGATGCAGCCAGTCAAGAAACTCTCGATGGTGCAGCTGTATAACTTTTTGAGCATCCGAAGTCCCATGGCAAATATTTTCAGGCTCCTGAGGGGGAAAAGTCGCTGCCATTCCCTCTTCACGACTGTGTAGGTGTGTGGACCATGTTAGGTCCTTAATGATCTGGACGCCAAGGAACTTGAAGCTCTCGACCCTCTCCAGCCCTGTCGAAGTGGATGGGGGCATGCTCTCCCCTCTTTTTCCTATAGTCCATGATCAGCTCCTTGGTCTTACTGACGTTGAGGGAGAGGTTGTTGTCCTGGCACCACACTGCGAAGTCTCTGACCTCCTGCCAGTAGGCTGACTCATCACCGTCGGTGATCAGGCCTACCAGAATCAGATCAACTTTATTATCCCACCAGGGGGAAATTCATTTGGTCATGACTCGTGCTTAAAAAGACGGTACATAAAACATAACACAGAAACTACACAATATAATTCATTCAAAGTGCTACAGCTACACATTTAAAGTGAAAGTGCAATATGCTGTATACTCAAGGGACCAACAGACTATCTATTATACAGCCTAATGGCTGTTGGAATAAAAGAGTCCCCATATATATCTGTTTTAAATGTCCCCTTGTCTGGCTGCTGCTATGACTGAATTTTGAGTGAAGAGGATGAGTACTGTCCTGTAAAATGCTTTCAAGTTTTAGGAGGATGAGTTTTGTGTTCAGCTTGGTGGCTGATTCTTGATCTATACCAATTATTCTTCCCGCAGTCTTAGTCAAATTCTGAAGCTTGACTTGGTCTTGCACTCGCATGTTTCCAAACATGCATATCAGACCAAAAGACAGCACACTCTGCAGGACAGATTTATAGAACATTTGTAAGATATGGCGGTCGACATGAAAATGGTTGTTTGCGTAAAAAAAACATTCTCTGTTGCAATTTCTTTATCTTTGCAAAGGCACAGTCATTGAATTTCAGTTGATTGTCTATTTCAATTCCCAGGTACTTATATGTGGTCACTATCGACTGATTCCCCATTGATCTTCGTAGGAGTTAGTGGAGTTTTGTTCTTTCTGAAATCAATTTCCATCTCTTTGTTTTCTTAATGTTTATTTCAAGAAAGTTACCTGCACATCACTGGATGAATTTAGCCGTTTCTCTGTCAAAACCTTGACGAGAGGCTTGGTCTGGGTGGACGAAACCTACAAAAGCTGTGTTATCTGCATATTTTAAAAATGTGTGGGCTGCGTCAGAGGCTTGACAATCGTTTGTGTACAGTGTGTACAGTGAAAGTACACAAACTTGAGGGGCTCCGTATTCACTGTTCTAGATGTAGAGATGGCAGAGTTAAACTTCACTTGTTGAGTACGGTTCACAAGGAAACTATTAATCCACTTGATCAGTAGAGAGTTGACACCCAAATTCACCAACTTATCCACCAGTAGGTGGGGTTGGATGGTGTTAAACGAGCTACTGAAGTCAATGAATACAATTTTCACTAGGCTATTTGCCTTTCTGCACATGAAGTGCCTGAAGTGCCTTGCTGCTGACGTCGTCTGGACCATATGATTTTTGTGGGTTGACACATTGAAAGTCGCATCGCGTCGTGTTGGAATCGTGTGTGGCCATGTAGTCGTGGGTGAACAGGGAGTACAGGAGGGGACTAAGCACACACCCCAGTGGTGCCCCCGTGTTGAGGGTCAGCATGGCGGAGGTGTCAGTGCCTACCCACACCACCCGGGGCCGGCCCGTCATGAAGTCCTGGATCCAGTTGCAGAGGAAGGGGTTCAGTCCCAGGGTCCCTAGCTTGGTGATGAGCTTGGAGGGGACTATGGTGTTGAAAGCTGAGCTGTAGTCTATGAACAGCATTCTCACATAGTTATTTCCCCTCTTGTCCTGGTAGGAGAGGGCAGTGTGAAGTGCAATTGAGATTGTGTCATCTGTGGATCTGTTGGGGCGGTATGCAAATTGGAGTGTCTAGGATGATTGTGTTGATGCGTGTCATGACCAGCCTTTCAAAGCAATTCATAATTACAGATCTGAGTGCTACAGGGCGATAGTCATTTAGGCAGGTTAGCTTGGAGCTCTTGGGAACAGGGACAAGGATAGACTGAAAATGTCGGTGAAGACACTTGCCAGATGGTCTGCGCATGCTTTGAGAACGCGTCCTGGTATTCCGTCTGTGATTGTTAACCTGTTTAAACGTTTTGCTCACATCGGCCACGGAGATTGAGATCACACAGTCATCCAGAAAAACAGGGGCTTTCACGCAAGGCACAGTGTTAAATTCTTCGAAGCGAGCATAAAAGGCATTTAGTTCGTTTGGGAGGTCTGCATCGCCGGGCAACTCATGGCTGGCCCTGCCATATACAGTGGGGAAAAAAAGTATTTAGTCAGCCACCAATTGTGCAAGTTCTCCCACTTAAAAAGATGAGAGAGGCCTGTAATTTTCATCATAGGTACACGTCAACTATGACAGACAAAATGAGGGAAAAAAATCCAAAAATCAGATTGTAGGATTTTTTATGAATTTATTTGCAAATTATGGTGGAAAATAAGTATTTGGTCAATAACAAAATATTCTCAATACTTTGTTATATACCCTTTGTTGGCAATGACACAGGTCAAACATTTTCTGTAAGTCTTCACAAGGTTTTCACACACTGTTGCTGGTATTTTGGCCCATTCCTCCATGCAGATCTCCTCTAGAGCAGTGATGTTTTGGGGCTGTCACTGGGCAACACAGACTTTCAACTCCCTCCAAAGATTTTCTATGGGGTTGAGATCTGGAGACTGGCTAGGCCACTCCAGGACCTTGAAATGCTTCTTACGAAGCCACTCCTTCGTTGCCCGGGCGGTGCGTTTGGGATCATTGTCATGCTGAAAGACCCAGCCACGTTCCATCTTCAATGCCCTTGCTGATGGAAGGAGGTTTTCACTCAAAATCTCATGATACATGGCCCCATTCATTCATTCTTTCCTTTACACGGATCAGTCGTCCTGGTCCCTTTGCAGAAAAACAGCCCCAAAGCATGATGTTTCCACCCCCATGCTTCACAGTAGGTATGGTGTTCTTTGGATGCAACTCAGCATTCTTTGTCTTCCAAACACGACGAGTTGAGTTTTTACCAAAAAGTTCTATTTTGGTTTCGTCTGACCATATGACATTCTCCCAATCCTCTTCTGGATCATCCAAATGCACTCTAGCAAACTCAGACGGGCCTGGACATGTACTGGCTTAAGCAGGGGGACACGTCTGGCACTGCAGGATTTGAGTCCCTGGCGGCGTAGTGTGTTACTGATGGTAGGCTTTGTTACTTTGGTCCCAGCTCTCTGCAGGTCATTCACTAGGTCCCCCCGTGTGGTTCTGGGATTTTTGCTCACCGTTCTTGTGATCATTTTGACCCCACGGGGTGAGATCTTGCGTGGAGCCCCAGATCGAGGGAGATTATCAGTGGTCTTGTATGTCTTCCATTTCCTAATAATTGCTCCCACAGTTGATTTCTTCAAACCAAGCTGCTTACCTATTGCAGATTCAGTCTTCCCAGCCTGGTGCAGTTCTACAATTTTGTTTCTGGTGTCCTTTGACAGCTCTTTGGCCTTGGCCATAGTGGAGTTTGGAGTGTGACTGTTTGAGGTTGTGGACAGGTGTCTTTTATACTGATAACAAGTTCAAACAGGTGCCATTAATACAGGTAACGAGTGGAGGACAGAGGAGCCTCTTAAAGAAGAAGTTACAGGTCTGTGAGAGACAGAAATCTTGCTTGTTTGTAGGTGACCAAATACTTATTTTCCACCATAATTTGCAAATAAATTCATTAAAAATCCTAAAATGTGATTTTCTGGATTTTTTTTTCTCAATTTGTCTGTCATAGTTGACGTGTACCTATGATGAAAATTACAGGCCTCTCTCATATTTTTAAGTGGGAGAACTTGCACAATTGGTGGCTGACTAAATACTTTTTCCCCCCACTGTATGATGAGCATCGGCGCCGGTGTAATAGGATTCCACCTTCCTACTATATTGTCCTTTTGCATGTTTGATGTCCCGTCGTAGCGGGCTTTCTTGTATGCGTCCATGTCCGTGTCCCGTTCCTTGTAAGCAGTATCTCTAGCCTTTAGCCCAATGCGGCTATTGCCTGTAATCCATGGTTTTTGTTTTGGACACGTTCTTATAGTCACTGTGGGGACGACATCGTCTATGCACTTATTGATGAAGCCTGTGACTGTTGTGGTAAACTCCTCAATGCTCTCGGATGAATCCCGGAACGTATTCCAGTCTGTACTAGCAAAACAGACTTGTAGCCTCGCTTCTGCTTCATCCAACCACTTCTGTATTGAGCGCATCACTGGTACTTCCTGTTTGAGCTTTTGTTTGTAAACAGGAAGCAGGACAATAGAGTCATGGTCAGATTTGCCGAAAGGAGGACGAGGGAGGGCCTTGTATGCATTTCTGTGGGTAGAATAACAGTGGTCTAGAGTTTTAGCGGCCCTAGTGGCGCAGGAGACGTGTTGGTAGAAGTGAGGTAGGACGGTTTTAAGTCTCCCCGCATAAAAGTCTCCACCCACCAGAAACGCTGCCTCTGGGTGAGCGGTTTGTTGTTTGTTTATGGCCCCATACAGTTCGTTGAGTGCCAGAGTGGTGTTGGCTAGGGGCAGGACATAGACAGCCCTGATAATTACGGATGAGAACTCTCTTAGTAGATTAAAGGGTCTGTAGCTTACCACAAGGTATTCTATATCAGGCGAACAAAAGCTTGAGATTTCCTTCACACTTGACGCAGCACACCAGTTGTTATTTATGAAAAAACACACTCCACCTCCTTTTGACTTCTCCGAAGCCGCTGTACGATCCTCCCGCTGCATGGAGAATCCAACGAGTACTACGTGCAAAGCGTCATCATCCAGCCACGTTTCAGTAAGACATAATATTGCAGCTTTTCAAGTCTCTCTGATAGGAGACTATCGAACGAAGCTCAACCATCTTATTCTCGAGTGATTGGACATTTGCCAATAGAATGGAGGGGACCGCCGTATGGTTTTCTCTTCGCCTCAATTTCACCAGGAGTCCACCTCGTTTCCCGCGACTACGACTGAGGCGTTTTGGTAGCCCATGGAACAAAGGAATTGGGTCCAGTATGAACAGTGGAGTCAAAGTTCAAGTTGTATTTGAAGTCAAAATCGAGGTTAGTAACTGTCGATCTGATGTCCAGAAGTGCTTGGCGGTCATATGTGATAATAATATGAACTTTCTGTAAAATAAAAAGATAAACACAATAAAAGTAACTTTCAAAGTTTGGTTGGAACTCGGACAATGTCCCCCTTCTCCGTCGGTACCATGTATGGTTATATTTTGTAAGAATAATGGAGCAACACTAATAAATATAATATTATTTTAAAACAAATGTGCTTTCTCCCGCGGTGGATAGATATCGCTGTCCGCAGTTATGAAACATAATCTTCAGTGTGCCGTTGAATTGGCGCCTTTCCCTATACAATTTGTTGCTATGGGCATAATAGCGAAGTCAACCAGGTGTTGAGAACAATACAGAGGAGGCAGCAGCGGAGTGAGGAGATGAGGAAACAGCCCTTGCCTTAATTGTATAAGAAAATTGAGGAGAGAGGAAACCAACTTAATTAGGTCTGTAATCAATAGCCTAACTGTTAAATGTGCCTGGCTCTATAAATCATCCATATACTGTACCAGTCAAAAGTTTGGACACACCTACTCATTCCAGGGTTTTTCTTTATTTTTACTATTTTCTACATTGTAGAATAATAGTAAAGACATCAAAACTATGAAATAACACATATGGAATCATGTAGTAACCAAAAAAGTGTTAAACAAATAAATATTTATATTTGAGATTCTTCAAAGTAGACAACCTTTGCCTTGATGACAGCTTTGCACACTCTTGGCATTTTCTTAACCAGTTTCATGAGGTAGTCACCTGGAATCCATTTCAATTAACAGGTGTTCCTTCTTAAAAATTAATTTGTGGAATTTATTTCCTTCTTAATGCGTTTGAGCCAATCAGTTGTGTTGTGACAAGGTAGCGGTGGTATACAGAAGATAGCCCTATTTGGTAAAAGACCAAGTCCATATTATGGCAAGAACAGCTCAAATAAGCAAAGAGAAACGACAGTCCATCATTACTTTAAGACATGAAGGTCAGTCAATCCAGAACATTTCAAGAACTTTGAAAGTTTCTTCAAATGCAGTCGCAAAAACCATCAAGCGCTATGATGAAACTGGCTATCATGAGTACCACCACAGGAGACGAAGACCCGGAGTTACCTCTGCTGCAGAGGATAAGTTCATTAGAGTTAACTGCACCTCAGATTGCAGCCCAAACAAATGCTTCACAGAGTTCAAGTAACAGACACATCTCAACATCAACTGTTCAAAGGAGACTGCATGAATCAGGCCTTCATGGTCGAATGAATGCAAAGAAACCACTACTAAAGGACACCAATAATAGACTTGCTTGGGCCAAGAAACACGAGCAATGGACATTAGACTGGTGGAAATCTGTCCTTTGGTCTGATGAGTCCAAATTGGCGATTGTTGGTTCCAACCGCCGTGTCTTTGTGAGACGCAGAGTAGGTGAACAGATGATCTCCGCATGTGTGGAGGAGGTGTGATGGTGCTTTGCTGGTGACACTGTCAGTGATTTAGAATGTAAGGCATACTTAATCAGCATGGCTACCACAGCATTCTGCAGCGATACGCCATCGCATCTGGTTTGTGCTTAGTGGGACTATCATTTGTTTTTCAACAGGACATTGACCCAAAACACACCTCCAGGCTGTGTAAGGGCTATTTGACCAAGGAGAGTGATGGAGTGCTGCATCAGATGACCTGCCCTCCACAATCACCTGACCTCAACCAAATTGAAATGGTTTGGGATGAGTTGGACCGCAGAGTGAAGGAAAAGCAGCCAACAAGTGCTCAGCATATGTGGGAACTCCTTCAAGACTGTTGGAAAAGCATTCTTCATGAAGCTGGTTGAGAGAATGCCAAGAGTGTGCAAAGCTGTCATCAAGGCAAAGGTTGGCTACTTTGAAGAATCTCAAATATAAATATATTTTGATTTGTTTAACACTTTTTTGGTTACTACATGATTCCATATGTGTTATTTCATAGTTTTGATGTCTTCACTACTTTTCTACAATGTAGAAAATAGTCAAAAATAAAGAAAAACCCTTGAATGAAATGAGTAGGTGTGTCCAAACTTTTGACTGGCACTGTATATCTACAGAAATAAGACAGATCCTGCTTCTGTTGCCTGATTTAGTGTTTGTTTAATAGCCTACTGATTCCGTGAGCACCAAGCCTTATGCAACCACAAAATGTCAGATAAAGCAATTTCACAAACTCTGCTGTTTTTAATCTTTGCTATTCTGTAATAAAGGCTATACAATTTTGTCTCTCGTTAGAACAGACTTTCTGGTATTACTTAATTTATTTAGTGTTGGTTTACACTGTTCCAAATAGGCAGAAAAATAATATAGTAATCTAACAGCACCTGTTTGTCACACACAATATGCACACAGCTCTTGCTCCTTTTTCTTGATCTCCTTCTTCTTATTGTTATTATTACAATTATTATTATAATCATTAGTAGGCTTCATATAGTAGTAGCCTTGTATAACCACCGTCGAGCTGCAAGCCTAAGAGCGCATCCTGTTTAGTCTTAATACCGTAACTTACTTATGCCTATATTTCCATATATAGGCTACTGTATCAAATCAATCAAATAATCATTCATTTGTTCATGTCATTACACAGCATACGAGTCATTCATGCTTTGAAATGCAATAAAGCAATTTAGTTTTAAAATGAAATAAACAGAGCTTTGTATAATTAACCTAAACAATAAATAAACCGCAATTCACGAATGCATGCAGCTGTTTTTATTCTTTGCTGTAATAAAGACTTTATATATATTTTTTCTTTAAAACAGAGTCTTGTACACTTATAACTTTAGTGTTGTTTACACTGTTCCAAATGGTCAGAAAAAATTATATTGTAATGTAAAAGCACCTGTTTGGCACACATAGGCCTGATACTCACGCAGCGCTTGATCCTATGCCCTCCTTTTTCTTGATCTCTAGTCATTTCCAGAACTAAGTCAAATGTCTTCCACACATCTAACTTCCCCTTTCCCTGCTGAGCAACTACTTAACATTCCCCCCATTTTCAGTTTCTTTTTCACGTCCTCCGCATCCATTTTGCTGTCATGTGTTACGGTGTCCTGAGTTTGTTATAATTTATTGATGTGATTATGATAGGCTATAGGTCAGGGCCTATTGGTGACATGCATGCAATGCATACATGTTTCACGTAAAGAGAGAAAGGGTTGAGGGAATAGGGAATTACGTTTAATTTTCTTCCTAAACAAATGAGAGATTTCGATAAGATAACTTTTCAGTCAGAAAAACAAATAAGAAACTAAATCGCTGTAATTATAATAAATAATATGCCATTTAGCAGACGCTTTTATCCAAAGCGACTTACAGTCATGTGCGCATACATTTTTACGTATGGGTGGTCCCGGGGATCGAACCCACTATCCTGGCGTTACAAGAGCCATGCTCTACCAATTGAGCTAATTATGTTGCAGCTTCAGCACGGACAGAATGGCGCCGGAGGAGAGGGATGCCATTTTACGGGCTCCTAACCAATTGTGCTATTGTGTTTTTTCGCATTATTTGTAACTTATTTTGTACATTATGTTTCTGCCACCGCCTCTAATGACCGAAAAGAGCTTCTGGATATCAGGACAGCGATTACTCACCTCATACTGGACGAAGATTTTTTCGTTAACGAGTCAGACGCAAAGGATTTTCTTCAGACACCCGACAAGGCCCAAATCCCCGTCATTCGCATGAGAAAGAGCCGGAGATATCGAGGACGTAGATCGGGGTGCCTTGTAAGGATCCGACGGCGAGTGGGTAATCTGCCTAAACCATCAGTCCTATTAGCCAACGTACAATCATTGGATAACAAAATAGACGAACTACGATCACGGATATCCTACCAACGGGACATTAAAAACTGTAATATCTTAATATCGTTTCACCGAGTCGTGGCTGAACGACGACATGGATAACATACAGATGGCGGGATATATACGCTGCATCGGCACGATAGAACAGCTGCCTCCGGTAAGACAAAATAACTCTATCCTCCTGATTCCTGCTTACTAGCAAATACTAAAGCAGGAAGCACCAGTGACTCGGTCAATAAAAAAGTGTCAGATGACGCAGATGCTAAGCTACAGGACTGTTTTGCTACCACAGACTGGAATATGTTCCAGGATTCTTCCGATGGCATTGAGGAGTACACCACATCAGTCACCGGCTTCATCAATAAGTGCATTGATGACGTCGTCCCCACAGTGACCATATGTAAATACCCCAACCAGAAGCCATGGATTACAGGCAACATCCGCACTGAGCTAAAGGGTAGAGCTGCCGCTTTCAAGGAGCGGGACTCTAACCCGGACGCTTATAAGAAATCCTGCTATGCCCTCCGACAAACCATCAAACACGCAAAGAGTCAATACAGGACTAAGATTGAATCGTACTACACCGGCTCCGACGCTCGTCGGATGTGGCAGGGCTTGCAAGCTATTACAGACTACAAAGGGATGCACAGCCACGAGCTGCCAAGTGACACAAGCCTACCAGACGAGCTAAATTACTTCTATGCTCGCTTTGAGGCAAGCAACACTGAAGCATGCATGAGAGCATCAGCTATTCTGGACGACTGTGTGATCACACTCTCCGTAGCCGATGTGAGTAAAACCTTAAAACAGGTCAACATTCACAAGGCCACAGGGCCAGACGGATTACCAGGACGTGTACTCCGATCATGTGCTGACCAACTGGCAAGTGTCTTCACTGACATTTTCAACGTGTCCCTGACTGAGTCTGTAATACCAACATGTTTCAAGCAGACCACCATAGTCCCTGTGCCCAAGAACACTAAGGTAACCTGCCTAAATTATTACCGACCCATAGCACTCACATCTGTAGCCATGAAGTGCTTTGAAAGGCTGGTCATGGCTCACATCAACACCACTATCCCAGAAACCCTAGACCCACTCCAATTTGCATACCGCCCCAACAGATCCACAGATTATGCAAATTCTATTGCACTCCACACTGCCCTTTCCCACCTGGACAAAAGGAACACCTACGTGAGAATGCTATTCATTGACTACAGCTCAGCGTTCAACACCATAGTGCCCTCAAAGCTCATCACTAAGCTAAGGACCCTGGGACTAAACACCTCACTCTGTAACTGGATCCTGGACTTCCTGACGGCCACCCCCAGGTGGTAAGGGCAGGTGACACATCTGCCACGCTGATCCTCAACACGGTGGCCCCTCAGGGTTCTGTTCTCAGTCCCCTCCTGTACTCCCTGTTCACCCATGACTGCATGGCCAGGCACGACTCCAACACCATCATTAAGTTTGCCGATGACACAACAGTGGTAGGCCTGATCACCGACAACGATGAGACAGCATATAGGGAAGTGGTCAAAGACCTGGCCGTGTGGTGCCAGGATAACAACCTCTCCCTCAACGTGATCAAGACAAAGGAGATGATTGTGGACTACAGGAAAAAGAGGACCGAGTACGCCCCCATAATAATCGACAGGGCTGTAGTGGAGCAGGTTGAGAGCGTCAAGTTCCTTGGTGTCCACATCACCAACAAATTATCATGGCCCAAACACACCAAGACAGTCGTGAAGAGGGCACGACAAAGCCTATTCCCCCTCAGGAGACTGAAAAGATTTGGCA
The DNA here is from genome assembly GCF_020615455.1 of Coregonus clupeaformis. NCBI lineage: Eukaryota > Metazoa > Chordata > Actinopteri > Salmoniformes > Salmonidae > Coregonus > Coregonus clupeaformis. The sequence goes on from NC_059206.1 coordinate 54,223,801, forward strand.
TGGGTCCTCAGATCCTCAAAAAGTTATACAGCTGCAGAATCCTGACTGGTTGCATCACTGCCTGGTATGACAACTGCTCGGCCTCCGACCGCAAGGCACTACAGAGGGTAGTGCGTACGGCCCAGTACATTACTGGGGCCAAGCTTCCTGCCATCCAGGACCTCTACACCAGGTGGTGTCAGAGGATGGCCCTAAAAACTGTCAAAGACTCCAGCCACCCTAGTCATAGACTGTTCTCTCTGCTACCGCACGGCAAGCGTTACCAGAGCGCCAAGTCTAGGTCCAAAAGGCTTCTTAACAGCTTCTACCCCCAAGCCATCAGACTCCAGAACAGCTAATCAAATGGCTACCCGGACTACTTGCATTGCCCCCCCCCACCCCTCTCTTACGATGCTGCTACTCTCTGTTTATTATCTATACATAGTCACTTTTACTCTACATATTACCTCAATTAACCTGTGCCCCCACACATTGTCTCTGAACCGGTAACCCCTGTACATAGCCTCGCTACTGTTATTTTACTGCTGCTCTTTAATTATTTGTTATTTACACTACTGTTCAAAAGTTTGGGGTCACTTAGAAATGTTCTTGTTTTTGCATCAAATTGATCAGAAATACAGTGTAGACATTGTTAAGGCTGTAAATGGCTATTGTAGCTGGAAACGGCTGATTTTTTATGGAATATCTAAATAGGCCCATTATCAGCAATCATCAGTACTGGATTCCAATGGCACGTTGTGTTTGCTAATCCAAGTTTATCATCTTTTTAAAAGTACCTGCAAAACACCAGTCTCAACATCAACAGTGAAGAAGCGACTCCGGGATGCTGACCTTCTAGGCAGAGTTGCAAAGAAAAAGCCATATCTCAGACTGCCCATCTTAATCTTTTCTTTTTATTGGCCAGTCTGAGATATGGCTTTTTCTTTGCAACTCTGACTAGAAGGTCAGCATTCCGGAGTCGCCTCTTCACTGTTGACGTTGAGACTGGTGTTTTGCGGGTACTATTTAATGAAGTTGCCAGTTGAGGAAATGTGAGGCGCCTGTTTCTCAAACTACACACTCTAATGTACTTGTCCTCTTCCTCAGTTGTGCACCGGGGCCTCCCAGTCCTCTTTCTATTCCGGTTAGAGCCAGTTTGCGCTGTTCTGTGAAGGGAGTAGTACACAGCATTGCACGAGATCTTCAGTTTCTTGTCAATTTCTCGCATGGAATAGCCTTCATTTCTCAGAACAAGAATAGACTGACGAGTTTCAGAAGAAAGTTATTTCTGGCCATTTTGAGCCTGTAATCGAACCCACAATTGCTGATGCTCTAGATACTCAACTAGTCTCAAGAAGGCCAGTTTTATTGCTTCTTTAATCAGCACAACAGTTTTCAGCTGTGCTAACATAATTGCAAAAGGGTTTTCTAATGATCAATTAGCCTTTTAAAATGATCAACTTGGATTAGCAAACACAACGTGCCATTGGAACACAGGACTGATGGTTGCTGATAATGGGCCTCTGTGCGCCTATGTAGAGATTCCATAAAAAATCAGCTGTTTCCAGCTACAATAGCCATTTACAACATTAACAATGTCTACACTGTATTTCTGATCAATATGATGTTATTTTAATGGACAAAAAAAATGCTTTTCTTTCGAAAACAAGGACATTTCTAAGTGACCCCAAACTTTTGAACGGTAGTGTATCTATTTTTTATTGAACACTTATTTTTCTTAAAACTGCATTGTTGGCTAAGGGCTTGTAAGTAAGCATTTCACTGTAAGGTCTACACCGGTTGTATTCGGTGCATGTACAAATAACATTTGATTTGATTTGACAGCGCAATAAACACTTGCTGTGCTGTGGTGCCTGTTTGCTGCAGCAGGAAGGAGAGAGCGACAAACTGCGCCAGTCACACTGGCACTCACTATAAAAAAAAATAACAGCGTGGGTCTTAATTATTTAATCAAACAGTGTGCTTAAAGCATCAGAAAAGCTCAGTGCATATAATTTATTTTATTCAAACACATAGGGTGTGTCTAAACGGCAAAGCACGCATTAAAAAAAATATAAATCAATTGGTCGAAACAACAGACAACAATTTTTTTGTTGTTGTCGGGGACACCCTTAAAACAAAGTAAGTAAGTAACTAAGTAGCCCTTTCGATAAATCAAGGCTTGGCACACAGTATCTTGCATGCGACGCAAAACAGTGCAGAGAAATGACTGTTTGGTCAGGTTTAAGTAGGGTGGTAGTGGTGATTAAGAATAGAGAACAGGTGTGGAGGCTGATTAGCAGTTAGTAGCAGCTGGAGCATGTTTGAGGAGTTACGTTCAAGGCAACTAGTTAAGTGTTGCAAACAGTAGTGGAGGCTGATTGGCAATGGTTAGCAGCTGGTGCTTGTTGATCCTGGCTCTGTCAAATCCTCACATGGCCTCTCCTATCATTGCTACGCAGACGACACACAACTAATCTTCTCCTTTCCCCCTTCTGATAACCAGGTGGCGAATCGCATCTCTGCATGTCTGGCAGACATATCAGTATGGATGACGGATCACCATCTCAAGCTGAACCTTGGCAAGACGGAGCTGCTCTTCCTCCCAGGGAAGGACTGCCCGTTCCATGATCTCGCCATCACGGTTGACAACTCCGTTGTGTCCTCCTCCCAGAGTGCGAAGAGCCTTGGCGTGACCCTGGACTACACCCGGTCGTTCTCCGCTAACATCAAGGCGGTGACCCGATCCTGTAGGTTCATGCTCTACAACATTCGGAGAGTACGACCCTGCCTTACACAGGAAGTGGCACAGGTCCTAATCCAGGCACTTGTCATCTCCTGTCTGGATTACTGCAACTCACTGATGGCTGGGCTCCCTGCCTGTGCCATTAAACCCCTACAACTCATCCAGAATGCCGCAGCCCGTCTGGTGTTCAACCTTCCCAAGTTCTCTCACGTCACCCCGCTCCTCCGCACACTCCACTGGCTTCCAGTTGAAGCTCGCATCTGCTACAAGACCATGGTGCTTGCCTACGGAGCTGTGAGGGGAACGGCACCTCCGTACCTTCAGGCTCTGATCAGTCCCTACACCCAAACGAGGGCATTGCATTCATCCACCTCTGGCCTGCTCGCTCCCCTACCTCTGCGGAAGCACAGTTCCCGCTCAGCCCAGTCAAAACTGTTCGCTGCTCTGGCACCCCAATGGTGGAACAAGCTCCCTCACGACGCCACCTCTTTAAGGAATACCTGGGATAGGATAAAGTAATCCTTCTACCCCCCTTACCCCACCCCACCCCCCAAAAAAATAAAAAAAATAAAAATAAAAACATTGTAAAGTGGTTATCCCACTGGCTATAAGGTGAATGCACCAATTTGTAAGTCGCTCTGGATAAGAGCGTCTGCTAAATGACGTAAATGTAAATGTAAATGTTGAGTTGCTAGGGAGTTGCTAGGGAGATGCGTTCAAGGCAATTAGTTAAGTCTGGTCCCTACTCCTGAATTTTTGTTAAATGTCAACATTAAACAGTCTCTAATACATCCCCTTGTCCTTGTATGTCTATAGAGAATATTAGTTTCAAGTTTCATTAGTCGTTATGTATGGGATACACATGGTATACACCCCTCGAACTCAACTCTGGATCTCAAAGCCAGTTCCACTGCATTTTTTCATTGTTCTCCTCTAATCAGGGACTGATTTAGACCTGGAACACCAGGTGGGCACAATTAATTATTAAGTAGAACAGAAAACCAGGGTAAGAGTTGAGTACCCATGGTATACACCGTCCAACGCAGGGTTTCCCAAGCTCGGTCCTCGGGACCTCAAGGGGTACACGTTTTGGTTTTTGCCCTAGCACTACACAGCTGATTCAAATAATCTAACTAATCACCAAAACGTTCACCTCTTGGGGTCCAGAGGACCGAGTTCGGGAAACGCTGGTCCAACGAAATGCTTACTTGCAGGTTCCTTCTCAACAATGCAACAACAATAATAAACAATAAAAGATAAGAATGCAAACAAAGTAAATGGCTCAGTAGAATAGAATAAACATTCTAGCATAAGTATAATACAGGAAGGCACAATCTGTAGTCCAATATTTACACGTGTTTTCGGGAAGGGGGGAAAGTGTTTAAATTGTGCAGTATTTAGCAATCATAATAAGAGCCTGGTAGCAGCAGTTGTGATGTGTGTGTAGCATGAGTGTATATCTATGTGGGTGTGTGAGTGCATGTGCTAAGGCAAGGAAAGTCAGTCCAGGTGGTCAGTCCAGTTCAAGTGTTCAGCAGTCTGATGGCTTGTAGATAGAAACTGTCTCTGAGCCTGTTTGTATCAGACCTCATGTTCCGATACCGCCTGCCTGACGGTAAGGGAGTGAACAGCTCATGGCTGGGCTGTGTGGGGTCTTTGATGATGCTATGGGCCTTCCTCAGGCAGCGTTTCGAGTAGATGTCCTGGATGGCTGGGAGCATGGTCCCAGTGATGTACTGGGCCGTCTTCACCACCCGCTTGAGGGCCTTGCGGTCATGGATGGAGCGATTCCCGTACCAGTCCGTGATGCAAATCGGTCAGGACACTCTCGTTGGTGCAGTGGTATTTGGAGAGGACCCGAGGTGGCATGCCGAATTTCTTCTGCCGCCTTAGGAAGTAGAGGCGCTGATGCGCCCTCTTGACAAGAGTGGTGGTGTTGTTGGTCCACGTCAAGTCCTCTGTGATGTGGACATTGAGGAACTTAAAACTGCTGACTCTCTCTACTGCAGTCCCGTTGATGTGGATCGGGGCATGTTCCCTACCTCTGTTACCTGAAGTCAACAATCAACTCCTTTGTTTTGCTGACATTGAGGGAGAGGTTGTTGTCCTGGTACCATAATGATAGTTCACTTACCTCCTCCCTATAATCAGGCCTACAACCGTGGTGTCGTCAGATAACTTGATGATGGAGTTGGTGTCGTGCAAAGCCACGCAGTCGTGGGTGAACAGGCAGTACAGCAGAGGGCTGAGAACACACCCCTGGGTGGCCCCTGTGTTAAGGGTCAGTGTGGAGGAGGTGTTGTTGCAAATCCTCACAGCCAGTGATCAGGAAGTCCAGGATCCAGTTGCAGAGGGCTCTGAGCTTGGTGTCAAGCTGGAAGGGAACAGTAGAGTTGAATGCTGAACTGTAGTCAATGAACAGCATTCTCACATACAGTGCCTTCAGAAAGTATTAATACCCCTTGACTTTCTCCACATTTTGTTGTGTTACAGGCTGAATTCAAAATCAATTACATTTTTTTTCTCACCTACACACAATACCTCATAATGACAAAGTGAAAACATGTTTTTTGAACTTTTTGCAAATCTATTGAAAATGAAATACAGAAAGAGCTAATTTACAGTACATAAGTATTCACACCCATGAGTCAAAACTTTATAGAAGCACCTTTGGCGGCGATGTCGTCTTGGGTATGTTTGTATCAGCTTTGCACATCTGGATTTGGGGATTTCTCCTTAACGATTTTCTCAAGCTATGTTAAGTTAGATGGGGAGCAGCGGTGAACAGCAATCTTAAAATGTTTCTACTGATTTTCAATGGGATTCAAGTCTGGGCTTTGGCTGGGCCAATCAAGGACTTTCACATTCTTGTTCTGAAGCCATTCCAGCGTTGCTTCGGCTGTATGCTTGGGGTCATTGTCCTGTTAAAACGTAATTCTTCACCCCTGTCTAAGTTCGTCTGCACTCTGAAGCAGGTTCTCATCAAGGATTTCCCTGTATTTGGCTCCATTCATTGTTCCCTCTATCCTTACCAGTCTCCCAGTCCCTGCCGCTGAAAAGCATCCATGATGCTGCATCCATGATGCTGCCACCACCATGCTTCAAGGTTGGGATGGTGTTAGACAGGTGATGAGCTATGCCTGGTTTTCTCCAGACATAGAGCTTTGCATTCAGGCCAAAGAGTAAATTTTTTGTCTAATCAGTCCACAGAATCTTTTGCCTTATGCTCTCAGAGTCTTTCACATGCCTTTTTGCAAACTCCAGGCGTGCTGTCATGTGCCTTATTTTCAGGAGTGGCTTCCGTCTGGCCACTCTTCCATAAAGCCCAGATTGGTGAAGCGTTGTAGAGACTGTTGTCCTTCTGGCAGGTGCTCCCATCTAAGCCATGGAACTCTGTAGTTCTGTCAGAGTGGTCATTGAGTTCTTGGTCACCTCCCTGACCAAGGTCTTTCTTGCCCAGTGGCTCAGTTTGGTCGGACGGCCAGCTCTAGGCAGAGTCTGGTTAGATCCATATTTTTTTTTCATTTCCCAATGATGGAGACCAAGGTGCTCTTGGAAACGTTCAACACTCTAGAAGTTGTTTTATACCCTTCCCCAGATATATGCCTCATAATTCTATCTCTGAGATCTACGGACAGTTCCTTGGACGTCATGGTATAGTTTCTGCTCTGACATGCACTGTCAAATGTGGGACCTTATATAGACAGGTTTGTTTCTTTCTAAATCATGTCCAAACAATTGAATTGGCCACAGGTGGACTCCAATGAAGTTGTAGTGACATTTCAAGTATGATCAAAGTAAATTGGAAACACCTAAGCTCAATTTGGAGTGTCATAGCAAAGGGGTGTGAATACGTATGTAAATATCTACAGTGTGTAAATTCAATATTTTTGTATTTTATTTTCAATACAATTTCTAAAATTTCTATAAACATGTTTTCACTTTCTCATTATGGGGTAGATGGGTGAGAAAAAATATCAATTGAATCCATTTTCAATTCAGGCTGTAATACAACAAAATGTGGAATAAGTCAAGGGGTATGAATACTTTCTGAAGGCACTGTAGGTGTTCCTCTTGTTCAGGTGTGTTACGGCTGCGTGAATAGCGATAGAAATGGCATCTTCTGTAGATCTGTTGGAGCGGTAGGCAAATTGGAGTGGGTCCAGTGTGCCTGGCATGATGGCCTTGATGTGGGCCATGACCAGCCTCTCTAAGCACTTCATGATGGCCGGTGTGAGTGCGAAAGGGCAATAGTCATTTGGGCATGTCACCTTGTTTTTCTTGGGCACAGGGAAGATGGTGGCCTCCTTGAAGCAGGTGGGGACTACGGCCCGGGAGAGGGACAGGTTGAAGATGTCAGAGAAGACGCCCGCCAGCTAGTCAGCACACACTCTGAGGACGTGGCCACGGATGCAATCTGGTTATCCGAAGCAGTGAGCGTCTTCCTGGATAGCCGCTGTTCAATCCATACGGAAAATGGAAAAATCATCTGGTTGAATAGCAGAGTCGAGTGTGTTGTCTGTAAAAACAAAGATACAGCATTCCCTGATGTTCCTCTACGATTGAAGCCTTGCTCTGAGTTCACAAAGTATATTTTCCAACAGTTGGACATTAGCCATCAGGATTCTAGGAAGAGCTTTTCAGCCTAGCTTGGAGTCCCCCTTTCCTTCCTTTTCTTCGTCGCTGGCGTTGCCTTCGGTCATTTTGGTCAGCAGCAACAGGTAAGCCCACTGTGTGTGGAACAAAGGAAAGAATGTAGTATTCCAGATCTGGGAGGCTGAGAGATAAGTGTGTAGCTGCCGATTCATGATCCAGACGTGTTTGTCGTCGTAGGAAATTATTGCACGAACATTCTGAACAAACAAAGTAATAATTAATGTGAAAAATAGCCATAATAAAGCAAAGTCGAGCAGGAACCGGCAAGACGCGTGCCCTCCTCAGCGCTGCCATCAGAAATAGTGGGATAGTGTGGTTTCCTCTGCCGAACCTCACCTGTCATGTACAGAGGTCATCTTGCTGGAGGGGCACTGGAGGTACTGCTGGAAGCGAAGGTCGAAGGCTTGGCCAATGGTGCTGATCACATCCTGGGCCAGACCATCAGAACATTCCAGAATATGACACGCTAGGAGAAGAGGAGAGGGGGTCAGAGGTCAACTACCAGCAGGACATAACAAAGTTTAACCGACTGGGTTCGACCCAGGTCTCCTGCACATCACAAGACTGTGTTAGCCTGCTGAGCTAAAGCCTAGGCATTATCTTATCACGGGAGCATGGTTCAAGCCTTTACAAAGGCACATTATAGGCAAAACATAGAGAAGCCCCAGCCCAACTCACCTCAGCCAAGTACAACCCAGCATAGCCCAAACCAAAACATCAAACAACAGACAAGCAACATACCTCTTCGGTTGACAGGATCTTTCGCTACATAGGCAACATAATCAGTCGTGTCCTGGAGCAAGGAAAATAAAAATTGTCAACGGTGAACAGAGTCACCACAGTCTACCACAATCCTAATTGCAGTCCTTATACTAATTTATATCTTTGTCAATTCACTGGATTGACATGAGTGACACACCAAATAAATAAAATGTAAAATGGTTCTTACTGGATCACTCACTGGATCTCCACCCGATGCAAAGGAAATGGACTGCATATGATGATTGGCTATGATCTGGCAGAGGTAGAATAACAAACACACATAGATTAGGAAATCAAATAACAAAGAAGCCTAACTGTTATCATCATCTCTTAAAGAATTATAATTTTTTTAACAAAAGGAACTTTCAATTGTGTGTCTAAACTGACCTGTTTGGAGTCTGGGGTGATTAGGTTAAGGCTGCTTGTGGAGATATTCAAGTTGATGCTCCTCCCAGCAAACTGGAGGTTACTCTTCCCCAGGATACTTGACAAGGCTTTAGACGGAGGCTGGAGAGAGAGAAGAGAACTGAAAGTCAGAGGAGAGAGAGGTGGTTAGGAGATGAGTTAAGCCTTGTTCACATTGGCAGTTTGAAGTGACTCAAATCCAGTGGTGAAAATGTACTCAATAGTCATGCTTGAGTGAAAATAAAGATACCTTAATAGAAAATAGCTAAAGTAAAAGTCACACAGTAAAATACTACTTGAGTAAAATTATAAGAGTATCTGGTTTTAAATATACTTAAGTACAGTGGTGGAAAAGTACTCAATTGTCATACTTGAGTAAAAGTAAAAACTATACATCAAATTCCTTATATTTAGCAAACCAGACGGCCCGATTTTCTTGTTTTTGAAATGTATTTACAGACAGCCAGGGGCACTATCCAACATGGTTGTGCTATTTATTTACAAACAAACAGGTGACTGGGTCAACTGTTCTGGGGAACTACGGTAAGCTTCACAATGTAAAATAATGTGACAGGTGAAATGAAGAACGCAATCTGCTTCACATCCTAACGTAATGCACAAGTTGACTGCAGGCATTTACTGTATTGAAAAACTTCAAATAAATAGTTTCGACGGTATTGAAAAACTATCCCGTGGCTATTTCCAAATACCTCGGTATACTACTGCCCAAGCCTAGCATGAATTGGACAATATTGCTGTCCTGCCTGAGCAATCGAAATGTAATGAGTACTTTTGGGTGTCAGAGAAAATATATGGGAGTAAAAAGTACATATTTTCTAAATAGTCAAAGTAAAAGTTGTCAAAAATACAAATAATAAAGTAAAGTACAGATACCTAAAAAAATAAACGAAATAAGTAGAATTTTAAAGTATTTTTACTTTACACCACTGCTCAAATACAATTTTTTTGCATATCCAATTTGAATCTGTTATTTTTCCTACAGTCTGAACAGCCAAAAACCACATGAAATTGGATATTTCAAGCCACAATCAGATCCAAATCTGATTCCTGGCCATGTGACTTGTGTCTGAACAGTCAAATCAGATTTATTTGCCTTCAAGTGGTTTTTAGACTGTTATTTGACATATCTTGTTGCTTGCTAGCTACTCTGTTGACAGTTTAACAAGAACATGTGGTAGCTAACTAGCTTGTTAATTGTTTACAAACACATTTTCTAGAAAGCCAAACAGCTACCTAGCTAGCTAGTTGACTGCTGTGGCTAGCCAAAAAGGACTCGTTTTGAAAGTTGGATAATCTTATCCTTTGAGGCTTTAAAAGTGTTACACTATGATTCTACCAGCATGTTAAATGTGCAACTACAGGACAAATAAACTCTAGACCACCTTTACTCCACACACAGAGATGCATACAAAGCTCTCCCTCGCCCTACATTTGGAAAATCTGACCATAATTATATCCTCCTGATTCCTGCTTACAAGCAAAAACTAAAGCAGGAAGCACCAGTGACTCGGTCAATAAAGAAGTGGTCAGATGACGCAGATGCTAAGCTACGGGACTGTTTTGCTAGCACAGACTGGAATATGTTCAGGGATTTTTCCAATGGCATTGAGGAGTACACCACATCAGTCACTGGCTTCATCAATAAGTGCACCGTTGACGTCGTCCCCACAGTGACCGTACGTACATACCCCAACCAGAAGCCATGGATTACAGGCAACATCCGCACTGAGTTAAAGAGTAGAGCTGCTGCTTTCAAGGAGAGGGACTCTAACCCGGACGCTTATAAGAAATCCCGCTATGCCCTCCGACGAACCATCAAACAGGCAAAGTGCCAATACAGGACTAAGATTGAATCGTACTACACCAGCTCCGACACTCGGCAGGGCCAGCAAACTATTACTGACTACAAAGGGAAGCACAGTCGCGAGCTGCCCAGTGACACAAGCCTACCAGATGAGCTAAATTCCTTCTATGCTCGCTTTGAGGCAAGCAACACTGAAGCATGCATGAGAGCATCAGCTGTTCCGCACGACTGTGTGATCACGCTCTCCGTAGCCGATGTGAGTAAGACCTTTCAACAGGTCAACATTCACAAGGCCACAGGGCCAGATGGATTACCAGGACGTGTACTCCGAGCATGCGCTGACCAACTGGCAAGTGTCTTCACTGACATTTTCAACCTGTCCCTGACTGAGTCTGTAATACCAACATGTTTCAAGCAGACCACCATAGTCCCTGTGCCCAAGAACACTAAGGTAACCTGCCTAAATAACTACCGACCCATAGCACTCATGTCTGTAGCCATGAAGTGCTTTGAAAGGCTGGTCATGGCTCACATCAACACCATTATCCCAGAAACAGATCCACACTGCCCTTTCCCAAAAGGACAAAAGGAACACCTACGTGAGAATGCTATTCATTGACTACAGCTCAGCGTTCAACACCATAGTGCCCTCAAAGCTCATCATTAAGCTAAGGACCCTGGGACAAAACACATCCCTCTGCAACTGGATCCTGGACTTCCTGACGGGCCGCCCCCAGGTGGTAAGGGTAGGTAACAACACATCTGCTACGCTGATCCTCAACACGGGGGCCCCTCAGGGGTGCGTGCTCAGTCCCCTCCTGTACTCCCTGTTCACCCATGACTGCATGGCCAGGCACGACTCCTACACCATCATTAAGTTTGCCGATGACACAACAGTGGTAGGCCTGATCACCGACAACGATGAGACAGCCTATAAGGAGGAGGTCAGTGACCTGGCCGTGTGGTGCCATGATAACAACCTCTCCCTCAACGTGATCAAGACAAAGGAGATGATTGTGCACTACAGGAAAAAGAGGAACGAGCACGCCCCCATTCTCATCGACAGGGCTGTAGTGGAGCAGGTTGAGAGCTTCAAGTTCCTTGGTGTCCACATCACCAACAAACTATCATGGTCCAAACACACCAAGACAGTCTTGAAGAGGGCACGACAAAACCTATTCCCCCTCAGGAGACTGAAGAGATTTGGCATGGGTCTTCAGATCCTCAAAAGGTTCTACAGCTGCACAATCGAGAGCATCCTGACTGGTTGCATCACTGCCTCCTCCGACCGCAAGGCACTACAGAGGGTAGTGCGTACGGCCCAGTACATCACTGGGGCCAAGCTTCCTGCCATCCAGGACCTCTATACCAGGCGGTGTCAGAGGAAGGCCCTAAAAATTGTCAAAGACTCCAGCCACCCTAGTCATAGACTGTTCTCTCTGCTACCGCACGGCAAGCTGTACCGGAGCGCCAAGTCTAGGTCCAAAAGGCTTCTTAACAGCTTCTACCCCCAAGCCATAAGACTCCTGAACAGCTAATAAATGGCTACCCGGACTATTTGCATTGTTCCCCCGCCCTTCTTTTACCCTGCTTCTACTCTGTATATTATCTATGCATAGTCACTTTAACTCTACCTACATGTACATATTACCTAAATTACCTCGACTAACCTGTGCCCCCGCACATTGACTCTGTACCGGCACCCCCTGTATATAGCCTCACTACAGTTATTGTACTGCTGCTCTTTAATTATTCGTTTTTTATTTTTATTTTTTACTGATCTATTTTTTACTTAACACTTATTTTTCTTAAAACTGCACTTGTTAAGGGCTTGTAAGTAACATGTCACTGTAAGGTCTACACCTGTTGTATTCGGCGTATGTGACAAATACAATTTGATTTGATTCGATTTGAACATTCAAAGTAACTGGGAAACTTCCATGGAAGGCATTGTTGTCGCCTTAACTTGATACATAACTTCTGAGTGATAGGAAGCACGAGCACCACCACCAATCAGCCTAAACCACTGTGCACACACCTGCCATTACTATGACAACTAGTGTAGCTATGTCAGCAAGTAACTGCTGTCTGAACACACACAAATCCGATTTGGTCATTTGTAACTTGCTGTTTGGACAGTCAGTATTCCAAAAATAATTTGTAAAACAAAACTGATTTGACCATTAAGGCCTGCAGTGTGAACATGGCTTTAGACTTGCACTCTGGAAGTTACTTTCCAGTCAAATTACAATTCCAAATATTTTCAAATGAGGAAAGTTTGGAATTGGAATGTGTTTTACTTCCTGAATTGAAATGTAATTGACCCCAACCCTGGTTTTTAGGAGATGAGTTAGACATGCAAACTGGAGGTTACTCTTCCACAGGATACTGGACAGGGCTTTAGATGGAGGCTGGAGGAAGATGGAGGCAGATAGGAGATGAGTTGTACATCATGCACAAGTACAGCAATACACTGAAGCAGCCAGTGGTGAAAAAAGTACCCAATTGTCATACAATTGTCAAAGTATAAATATCTTAATAGAAAATGACTGAAGTGAAAGTCTCCCAGTAAAATACTACTTGAGTAAAAGTCTAAAAGTATTTGGTTTTAAATATACTTAATTATCAAAAGTAAAAGTATAAATCATTTCAAATTCCTTATGTTAAGCAAACCAGATGGCACTATTTATTCTTGATTTTTTTTAATTTATGGATAGCCAGGGGCTCACTCCAACACTTAGACATAATTGACAAACGAAGCATTGTGTGTTTAGTGAGTCTGCCAGATCAGAGGCAGTAGGGATGACCAGGGAAGTGATAAGTGGGTGAATTGGACCATTTTCCTATCCTGCTAAGCATTCAAAATGTAACGAGAACTTCTGGGTGTCAGGGAAAATGTATGGAGTAAAAAGTATATTATTTTCTTTAGGAATGTAGTGGAGTAAAAGTAAAAGTTGTCAAAAATATACAGTGGGGAAAAAAAGTATTTAGTCAGCCACCAATTGTGCAAGTTCTCCCACTTAAAAAGATGAGAGAGGCCTGTAATTTTCATCATAGGTACACGTCAACTATGAAAGACAAAATGAGGGGAAAAAATCCAGAAAATCACATTGTAGGATTTTTAATGAATTTATTTGCAAATGATGGTGGAAAATAAGTATTTGGTCAATAACAAAAGTTTCTCAATACTTTGTTATATACCCTTTGTTGGCAATGACACAGGTCAAACGTTTTCTGTAAGTCTTCACAAGGTTTTCACACACTGTTGCTGGTATTTTGGCCCATTCCTCCATGCAGATCTCCTCTAGAGCAGTGATGTTTTGGGGCTGTCGCTGGGCAACACAGACTTTCAACTCCCTCCAAAGATTTTCTATGGGGTTGAGATCTGGAGACTGGCTAGGCCACTCCAGGACCTTGAAATGCTTCTTACGAAGCCACTCCTTCGTTGCCCGGGCGGTGTGTTTGGGATCATTGTCATGCTGAAAGACCCAGCCACGTTCCATCTTCAATGCCCTTGCTGATGGAAGGAGGTTTTCACTCAAAATCTCACGATACATGGCCCCATTCATTCTTTCCTTTACACGGATCAGTCGTCCTGGTCCCTTTGCAGAAAAACAGCCCCAAAGCATGATGTTTCCACCCCCATGCTTCACAGTAGGTATGGTGTTCTTTGGATGCAACTCAGCATTCTTTGTCCTCCAAACACGACCGAGTTGAGTTTTTACCAAAAAGTTATATTTTGGTTTCATCTGACCATATGACATTCTCCCAATCCTCTTCTGGATCATCCAAATGCACTCTAGCAAACTTCAGACGGGCCTGGACATGTACTGGCTTAAGCAGGGGGACACGTCTTGCACTGCAGGATTTGAGTCCCTGGCGGCGTAGTGTGTTACTGATGGTAGGCTTTGTTACTTTGGTCCCAGCTCTCTGCAGGTCATTCACTAGGTCCCCCCGTGTGGTTCTGGGATTTTTGCTCACCGTTCTTGTGATCATTTTGACCCCACGGGGTGAGATCTTGCGTAGAGCCCCACATCGAGGGAGATTATCAGTGGTCTTGTATGTCTTCCATTTCCTAATAATTGCTCCCACAGTTGATTTCTTCAAACCAAGCTGCTTACCTATTGCAGATTCAGTCTTCCCAGCCTGGTGCAGGTCTACAATTTTGTTTCTGGTGTCCTTTGACAGCTCTTTGGTCTTGGCCATAGTGGAGTTTGGAGTGTGACTGTTTGAGGTTGTGGACAGGTGTCTTTTATACTGAAAACAAGTTCAAACATGTGCCATTAATACAGGTAACGAGTGGAGGACAGAGGAGCCTCTTAAAGAAGAAGTTACAGGTCTGTGAGAGCCAGAAATCTTGCTTGTTTGTAGGTGATCAAATACTTATTTTCCACCATAATTTGCAAATAAATTCCTTAAAAATCCTACAATGTGATTTTCTGGAGAAAAAAAATCTCAATTTTTCTGTCATAGTTGACGTGTACCTATGATGAAAATTACAGGCCTCTCTCATCTTTTTAAGTGGGAGAACTTGCACAATTGGTGGCTGACTAAATACCGTTTTTCCCCACTGTACATAGTAAAGTACAGATACCCCCCAAAACGACTTAAGTAGTACTTGAAAGTATTTTTACTTAAGTACTTTACACCACTGGAAGCAGCAGCTATATTGTGAGAGTCAACAGTTTTATGACATCTAGGGTTGCAAACATTTCCCAGGTTTTCCAGAAATCCTTGTTGGAGGATTCCTTCCTGATTCTGGGACTCTTCCAACAGGGATTTCTGGAGAACCAGGGATTTTGGGAAAGTTACCAGATTTTTGCAACCCTAATGACATTAGTTAGTTAGATTATTCTATTCTCCCAGGCTAAAGGAAGAGAGCCAATAAGGAAATGTGTTGGAAGTGTATTGCACATACCCAGAAACACACTAGAAAGGCTAGCCTGGAATCCAAACTGAATATTAATATGTTTCACTTTATTGTAAGAGGATACAGGGTCCTCTCAGACACATAGCATGGCTCCCCATCTCCAGCTCAGTAACACGCACGCACGCACGCACGCACGCACACACACACACACACACACACACACACACACACACACACACACACACACACACACACACACACACACACACACACACACACACACCCACACCCACACCCACACACACACCCACACACACACACACACACTCACACTCACACTCACACTCACACTCACACTCACACTCAAACACAAACACACCACAATGGCACATATCCCCAAGCTTCTCTCAGACAGAAATATGGATCAACACTGTAACAAACAGCATGGCTCCCCTTCTCCAGCTCAAACATGGTCTTCCACAGTAACATACAACCCACAGTACAAGGACACAGACATATAGCATGGCTCTCCAGCTCAGCCTCCTGATTAGTGATATACAGGACTACATGAGACATAGCAAAGCAGAGCTGAGCAGAGCAGTGCGATCACTGTGCATTGTGGGCTGGATCTACGCTCACGCACACACAGCACACAGTCCCACACCTCCATCCTGCCCCCCGCTTCTTCCGCTTTCCATCTCTCTATATTCCTCTCACTCGCTCTCTCTCTCTCTCTCCCCAGATATGGTGGTTAGGGAGTACCTTTCTCTTCTGCAGCGCTCCTTTGGCACCAGGAACAGCCTCACACACCAAACTGATGGCCTCTCTGGTTGTAGAGAGATAGAGGGACACAAGGAGAGGATGGTCACTCTACCATGCCACAGAAAATACATCTGGTTAAAAACGGGTAAGCTTAGCTATCAGCAGTCTTATCGATGTAAGAGAAATATGTGTATGGATTCTGAAGTAGATAGAGGTACACTATGAAAGGATGGTCACTACTATGCCACAAAAAATACATACAGTTAACAAAGGGTAGCTACAACAGTCTTTTATAGTACAGATAGAGGCAATCCTGGTCCTCTTTGTCATAAGACAGCTATCTCCTAGATTATAGACTGATATGATGATAATGCACCTGATAATCCAAGAAGCGACCTCATGACACACAATACCCCATAATGACAAAGCGAAAACAGGTTTTTAGAAATGTTAGCAAAAAAAAACAGAAATACCTTTTTACATAAGTATTCAGACCATTTGCTTTGAGACTCGAAATTGAGCTCAGGTGCATCCTGTTTCTATTGATCGTCCTTGAGATGTTTCTACAACTTCATTGGAGTCCACCTGTGGTAAATTCAATTGATTGGACATGATTTGGACAGGCACAAACCTTTCTATATAAGGTCCCACAGTTGACAATGCATGTCAGAGCAAAAACCAAGCTATGAGGTTGAACGAAATGTCCATAGAAGGGCATTGAAGATGAAACGTGGCTGGGTCTTTCAGCATGACAATGATCCCAAACACACCGCCCGGGCAACGAAGGAGTGGCTTCGTAAGAAGCATTTCAAGGTCCTGGAGTGGCCTAGCCAGTCTCCAGATCTCAACCCCATAGAAAATCTTTGGAGGGAGTTGAAAGTCCGTGTTGCCCAGCGACAGCCCCAAAACATCACTGCTCTAGAGGAGATCTGCATGGAGGAATGGGCCAAAATACCAGCAACAGTGTGTGAAAACCTTGTGAAGACTTACAGAAAACGTTTGACCTGTGTCATTGCCAACAAAGGGTATATAACAAAGTATTGAGAAACTTTTGTTATTGACCAAATACTTATTTTCCACCATAATTTGCAAATAAATTCATTAAAAATCCTACAATGTGATTTTCTGGATTTTTTTTTCTCATTTTGTCTGTCATAGTTGACGTGTACCTATGATGAAAATTACAGGCCTCTCATCTTTTTAAGTGGGAGAACTTGCACAATTGGTGGCTGACTAAATACTTTTTTTCCCCACTGTATGTGCTTTCTCGAGCAGGGGGACCTTGCGGGCGCTGCAGGATTTCAGTCCTTCACGGCGTAGTGTGTTACCAATTGTTTTCTTGGTTACTATGGTCCCAGCTGCCTTGAGATCATTGACAAGATCCTGCTGTGTAGTTCTGGGCTGATTCCTCACCGTTCTCATGATCATTGCAACTCCACGAGGTGAGATCTTGCATGGAGCCCCAGGCCGAGGGAGATTGACAGTTCTTTTGTGTTTCTTCCATTTGCGAATAATCGCACCAACTGTTGTCACCTTCTCACCAAGCTGCTTGGCGATGGTCTTGTAGCCCATTCCAGCCTTGTGTAGGTCTACAATCTTGTCCCTGACATCCTTGGAGAGCTATTTGGCCTTGGCCATGGTGGAGAGTTTGGAATCTGATTGATTGAGATTAGGAGCACTCCCTTTAAGAGTGTGCTCCTAATCTCAGCTCATTACCTGTATAAAAGACACCTGGGAGCCAGAAATCTTTCTGATTGCGAGGGGGTCAAATACTTATTTCCCTCATTAAAATGCAAATCAATTTATAACATTTTTGACATGCGTTTTTCTGGATTTTGTTGTTGTTATTCTGTCTCTCACTGTTCAAATAAACCTACCATTACAATTATAGACTGATCATGTTTTTGTCAGTGGGCAAACATACAAAATCAGCAGGGGATCAAATACTTTTTTCCCCTCACTGTACAAAATCTGTACTTCTACAGACTAGCGTTATCCGTTTTTTTGCATCGGATGAGTCTCAATCCACTGCATCCGTCAGTGTTGCACTCCGCATCTGCGGAGAAAGTTGGCCGAGCTAGAGCGGTATTTGTCAGGACATGAGACATTCCGAAGAAAACGTCTGTAGTGTCCAAACGCTTTGACCTACAAACTATTATGGTGTTCTCCGTTTTGCTCTATGACCCCCACAAGTGTCAGGAGACTCGTCTGAAGTCGGTATCGTCGATGTGCCAATTTCTGTTTGATAGTGTCCAAACCGTTTGGGATACAAACTATTGGGACTGTGGATACAAACTATTGGGATACAAACTATTGGGACTTCCCACTGTGGAAAGGGGTGATTCTCACGAACACGCTGGTGTTCTCTGTTTTGCTCTACGACCACCACAAGTGTCACGGTACTCGTCTGAATGTAACCGGTACCGGATAAAAAAAACAAATGGAAGTATGAAGGTAGTTTCGTGCCTACCCCAAAAAAGGGGTTAAATATGTGTAAAGAATATATATATATTTCCTGAGATTTTTTTATATCTCCTAGATTTAGAACAGACACTTCAAAACCTATGATTTATTCATACATTTATGAATGTGTTATTCAATGAGTTTCTATGGGCTTTAGTAGTAAAGGCCAAAATCTATATTTTATCAAATATTTTTTTTCTAGATATTTTTTTCTACCTACAGTACAGTAACAGCAGCTTTGGTGGTGATGAGACAGAGGTTTGTTTAGTTTATTTGTATCACTGTATTTAAATACATGCACTCAATTCTTTCAGAATCAAAAAGTATATTAATAACGGAAGTCCAGAGAGGACATATGAATAAATTAAGAATTCCCTCCTTATGTCGAGATCATAAATTATTTATCTCATGATCAAAAGTTATTATTTTTTTGGTCGAGATCACAAGATCATTTTCTCATGATCACGACATAACAAAGTTGTTAGGCTCAACATTGTGAAAAGCTCTGAGCACAGCTTTCAATCTGGTTTAACCAGGCTAGCTGACTCCATGAAGTCAAGCAGAAAAGTAAACGTGACACAAACATGCCACAGTACTCCACCTCTCTCACAGTAACAGCTCTACTGGCAACCATAGCCTTGTTATTCAATAAACAACCATAGGAAATGCAGGCATCTTCTAATTCTATTTATGTTGGGGACAATGGGGACAAATCAAAATACACAGAGGCAATCAGGTGAGTATAACATATAATATAAATATTATATGCCATTTAGCAGACGCTTTTATCCAAAGCGACTTACAGTCACGTGTGCATACATTTTTACATATGGGTGGTCCCGGGGATCGAACCCACTACCCTGGCGTTACAAGCGCCATGCTCTACCAATTGAGCTACAGAGGACCACATGGAAGCTACATGGAAGTATAGTAAGCCTTTGACAAGTAATCCTTGTCCGAGCCAGAACATCTCCTATTTCTGTAGCGTGAGGCAGCTTGATGTACAAGTACACCCCCTGGACAGGACGCTAGTCTGTCGCAGAGCAAAGTATAGGTAAGTACAGGGGTAAAATGGATAACGCAAAACATAATAAATGTCTCCCAGAAATAGTATAAATATTCTTCAACAAAATGAATATCTCTTACCTCGTGATTTGCGATCTTATGTTGAAGTCAAGTGATCTCATCGACCGAAGCACTTCTATGCAACCTAAATACTAGAAAGGAGAAGAGACAACTATTATTTAATGGCATGAATGTTAAGAAGTGAAGCATAGCATGTGTCAGACAAAACAATGTGACTTTAACATCCAGGGATATAGGTCAATGGTTCAAACATGACTGGGGCAATATAACATGCTATGTGTCTTCTGCAACATGACATGGTTGTATAACAGCAGATACCAAGAGGCACCTTCAAAATAACATACTGTAGTGTTCAAAACAACACCAATGCTAACTCTTCTTACAAGCAGCCATTGTAGTCTGAGGAAGAGAACCATCCATGGCCCATATTCACAAAGCATGTCAGAGTAGGAGTGATGAACATAAAGTTATAGTCAATAAGACTATGTGGACAGGGAGAAAACGGATCCTATATCAGCACTCCTACTCTGAGACACTTGATGCATCCATATCTCATTTATTATGGTCAAAAAATCTAAACTGATCGTAGATCAGTACTCCAGTCTCAGACTCTTTGTGAGGTACAGCAGCAGAGCTATAGGAGCAGGCCAGGGGATGCCAGGGCAGGTTAGTGTCTGGGGAAAAAAGTGACCTACACTATGCAGAGGGCTCATTTCCTCTCACAGAGACACACATGTTAGTGCATTATGATCCAAGTAATGTAATTGTCTTCCTATCCCATGCAGTATAACATCCACCCACATTCCTTCCTCTCTTCTATCTGACTAATGCCACATGCAGTGAACATTTTGTCCTTGGGAAGAAAAAGAGAGAGAGATGAGTTTCTCTCCTGATCTTCACCCGAGTGGCGCAGCAGTCTAAGGCACTGCATCTCAGTGCTTGAGGTGTCACTACAGACCCCCTGTTTCGATTCCAGGCTGTATCACAACCGGCCGTGATTGGGAGTCCCATAGGGCGGCGCACAATTGGCCCAGCGTCGTCCGGGTTTGGCCGGTGTAGGCCGTCATTGTAAATAAGAATTTGTTCTTAACTGACTTGCCTAGTTAAATAAAGGTAAAATAAAATAAAATAAAAAAAAATAAAAAGAAGTGGCACTAAACAAAACAAGGCAAAAATAGGAAATAAATCCAAATCACTTCATATCATAATATACAGTGCAGTATGCTGCCTGGCTGGTTAACTTCTGTAGCCTATTGGTCAAAGGTGATACAGAATGCTATAGATATTACGTGTACAAAAACTATGATCTGAAGTGGTGGAATAGAATAGATCTTTATTTATCGATTTGCACAGAAATTCTACATGTTTTTGCTTTCACAGTACCAGTGCTTAATTTGAGCAGGATCCGGCACCTCTCTGTTTTGGACTGTTTTGTTCCGGAACCTATTTGGCTGGATCCGGTAACTCTCGTGGCATGAAAAATAATGTTCACTTTTTGCAATGTAAAAATTCTAATAAAAGCGATCAAAGTTCATTCGAGTTGCCACTTTGTTAATTCTCCTGCCCCCACAAAAAAACATAATGTGAAAAAGTAGATTTTCAGCCCGGGCCTAATAATCTAAGAGTTGATTCGGGTTTATGGTTTGCGCAATATTGTAACATACTGTATGTGTGAGACCAACGGGTGGCCGTGGCTGTGTGAGAAGCGCTGTGTGAGAAGCGCTGTGTGAGAAGCACGCCTGTATCTCTCACATAACTATAATGAAACTCACTTTCTATGATCTCTCTCCCTCTCTGCTCTGATATACATGAGCCTGCAACTCATCTCTCCAGCGTTGCACTTCATCCTTTATTTCCTTAAAGGGTTCTGAAGAAACTGCAGCACCCCTGATAAATTGAAATATATTTTCCAAAGTTATAGAATGACTGCTGTCTTTTCAGAAATAAATTAAATCATTCAGAATAGCCTACTACACCATGATAATGCCTATAATTTAGCCACAGAGTATCAATAGCTTCTTTTTTTAAATAGTCTAGCTGTGGATTGTAGCCCAGAAACAAGGAATAGCCTACAGTCGTGAATGCGCGGAAAATCTGTCAGTGAACAAACAGTATGCAGACAAAACATGCCTTTACCAATATTTCAAATACAATGGAGGGAAAACCCAGGTTGGAAAGCAAATGGCTCCTGCTGAAAAGAGAAGACTATGCTGTAGGCTACCAAAATATTTGATCAACTTCCAAATATCGTTTTACAAAGTAAAACAAGAGAGATAGACAGGCTTTTGGCACGATCGCATCACCAGCGAGTGAGCTGCGCATCATTGGGTTAGTCAGTGAAACACACCTAGGCCTATGCTATTGATGGATTCAAGACGCGGTTGTTTTTATTGATCTCAGATTCTCAGTTTGTCAGTGTCAAAGCCTGCCATTTCGCTTATTTGTGAGGTATTAAAAAAGATCAGTCATGTAAAATGACGTAGAATTAATGAAATGTGTTTATAAAAAGGACAAATTTTTCCCAGACCCTAGGCTACTAAAAATGTTCCCCATGTGTGCAACTTCTGTAAGAACCTCTACTCTACTGCTCTATGCCACTATGCAAATGCGTTGATATACATGCAGTCAATGCTTTATTACAAAGGATATTTTTTTCCTCATGCATTCCGGTACCTCAGAACTCCCCCACCCCCTCTCATGCTCACTTTTTGTTCTGGCAACTCCTGATTGACAAATTAAGCACTGTACAGTACCCAAAGTGAGTACCACAGTTGATAAATTGAGATGTCTGCCACTGTATAAGGTTTTGTAACCACAATATAATACCACAGATAGAACAATGAGCCAAATATTTCACCGGATGTATAAATCTGAAGCATCTGGTTGGAGTTTCCCCTCACCACCAAATATGGTGATGAGAGGAAGCGCAGTGGCCAGCAGTGGGAGAAGATGGAGCGAGATGGATTTTGTCCGACATTCTGCAAATGTTCTCATCTATAAAACATTTGATCTCAATACAGTTTTCTATTACGAATAGAGTGGACAACGTTTTGTTTATCAAAGCGGTGTGTGTGAAAACAATGGAGATGGAGGAGACTGTGACCAGTTCTCCTTCAAGCACAGGAGAGGCGATGCAATGCAAGCTTTGCTTACCCAGGATGGCGGAGGTGGCATCCTAAAAGAACTCTGCTCCGAACTTGAGGATACATTGTAGAGGTAGTCTAGCAGGCTAACATTAGCAAGCGATCCTTGCATCTAAATTAGCTAGTTACTCAGCTGAACATTAAATAACATTTTAGGTCTGTGAACGTCTGACAAACTCAAGTCAGTAGTATGGAAGTATGGAAAGTCTGTGTTTGGGCTATTGTGATGTCATTGGTTTGATTAACTAAGTTGCCACATACAGCAGAATTTGCTGAAATATTCAATGTGTGTATGTTGTGTATTTGCCATTCAGAAAGAATTCAGACCCCTTCACTTTTTCCACATTTTGTTACGCTCCAGCCTTATTCTAAAATGGATTAAATTAATTGTTTTCCTCATCAATGTACACACAATACCCCATGATGACAAATCGAAAACAGGTTTTTAGAAATTCTTGCAAATGTATTTAAATAAAAAAACATACCTTATTTACATAAGTATTCAGACACTTTGCTATGAGACTCGAAATTGAGCTCAGGTGCATCCTGTTTCCTTTGATCATCCTTGAGATGTTTCTACAACTTGATTGGAGTCCACCTGTGGTAAATTCAATTGATTGGACATGATTTAGAAAGGCACACACCTGTCTATATAAGATCCCACAGTTGACAGTGCATGTCAGAGAAAAAACCAAGCCATGAGGTCAAAGGAATTGCCCGTAGAGCTCTCAGACAGGATTGTGTCGAGGCACAGATATGGGGAAGTGTACCAAAACATTTCTGCAGCATTGAACGTCCCCTAGAAGACAGTGGATTCCATCATTCTTATATGGAAGAAGTTTGGAACCACCAAGTCTCTTCCTAGAGCTGGCCGCCCGGCCTAACTGAGCAATCGGGGGAGAAAGGCCTTGGTCAGGGAGGTGACCAAGAACCCGAAGGTCGTTCTGACAGAGCTCAAGAGTTCCAAGATGTAACTCTTTGGCCTGAATGCTAAGCGTCACGTCTGGACGAAACCTGGCACCAACCCTATGGTGATGCAAGGTGGTGGCAGCACCATGCTGTGGTGATGTTTTTCAGAGGCAGGGACTGGGAGAATAGTCAGGATCGAGGGAAAGATGAACAGAGCAAAGTACAGAGAGATCCTTGATGAAAACCTGCTCCAGAGCGCTCAGGACCTCAGTCTGGGGGCGAAGGTTCACCTTCCAACAAGACAACAACCATAAGCACACAGCCAAGACAACGCAGGAGTGGCTTCGGGACAAGTCTTTGAATGTCCATGAGTGGCCCAGCCAGAGCCCAGATTTGAACCCAATCTAACATCTCTAGAGAGACCTGAAAATAGCTGTGCAGCGACGTTCCCCATCCAACATGACAGAGCTGCAGAGAAGAATGGGAGAAACTCCCCAAGTACAGGTGTGCCAAGTTTATAGAATCATACCCAAGAGGACCCGAGGCTGCCAAAAGTTCTTCAACAAAGTACAGAGTGAAGGGTCTGAATACTTATGTAATTGTGATATTTCCGTTTTTATTTATTTATACATTTGCAAACATTTCTAAAAACCTATTTTTGCTTTGTCATGCACTGTCAACTGTGGGACCTTATATAGACAGGTGTGTGCCTTTCCAAATCATGTCCAATCAATTGAATTTACCACAGGTGGACTCCAATCAAGTTGTAGAAACAACTCAAGGAAGATAAAAGGAAACAGGATGCACCTGAGCTCAATTCCGAGTCTCATAGAAAAGGGTCTGAATACTTATGTAAATAAGGTATTTCTGTTTTCTATTTTAAATACATTTACAAACATTTCTAAACTTGTTTTTGCTTTGTCATTATGGGGTATTGTGTGTAGATTGATGAGAAAAACACAAACAATTTAATCCATTTTAGATTAAGGCTGTAATGTACCAAATAGTGGAAAAAGTGAAGGGGTCTGAATACTTTCCAAATGCACTGTACAGGTATTTTTTAGCTGTGTTGGACTGCTCTTCACTGCAAAGTGAGCCAGGATAGACTCGATTCACTTTGAAAATCACCTCCTGCTGAAACTGACCAGCAAGTTCAGAGAGAAGTGAAGACGCTAAAACAGAACTCCTTTGTTTTTGCTCAAGGAACATTACATAATGTACTCTGTGCATGTAACCTATACTGTATATAGTGAATCAATCTAATGCAACATCTACAGCCCCTTCTCTATTTCAGAGGGATTTGCTTATTCATTTATATTTCCATGATGTTCTGTTGTTGCCTCCAGAGCTAATTTGAAATCAAATATTTTAGGTACTGTATGTCCAGTCTGCCCTGGAACTCCCCATTTGGACTTGCATTGGTGAGTGAGTGAATGAGGGAATGACGGGAAATTCTTTAAGGAAAATGAGTGTGGAAAAGAGCTTGAATGGGTGATTTCTTGTTTATGTACTTTATTTTGTATTGCTTATAATTCATCAATACATTTTAATTGCTTTGAATGTTTCATTTATTTTCAAATATTAATAGTATTGACAAATCTTTAATTTTTATATACAAGTGTGCCTTGCTGCAACTCAAACAATGAATGAACTTAATTATACTGTACATTCTGTACATTAATTTCCTCTTAAATGTATTGCATTGAAAAGACAATGTGTAACAACGTTCAGGTAACTTTAACGAAATTAGCTATAAGGTCAATGTTTTTTTGTTTTTTAAGTAACTAAATTACTTTAAATCTGAGTACTTTTTAAATGAGATACTTTTTACTTTTACTTTAGTAGTTTTTTTACAACAGTAGTTTTACTTTAATGACATTTGACTCAAGTAAAAGTAACAGTACTTCTACTTGAGTAGGATATTTCAGTACTCTTTCCACCCCTGCCTACCACAGGCTATCAACGGATGCTTTAGAATCATCTATGAAAAGGCTTGACATTAGGAAAAACACCATAAGAATATTTAATAGTCCCAAATTGTACCCCAAAATGCAAAGGTTAGAAACAATAAACATAAACGCAACACAATATGTCATCCTTATAAAACATTATCAACTAGTGATCACACAGAGTTTACTAGTATGGTACTAAAAAGACTTCCAAGTCATGTCCAGAATTTCATCAACACAGCAACACTATGTGCCTTTGTTTGGAATACGTGTAAGTGAAAGTCCTGTATGCCACAAACAAATAAACAATATTTTTCATTCTTATTACACATTATCAATCAAACTAAACTGGTCACACAGAGTGTCTATACTAGTACACTCTGTGTGACAAGTTTAGTTTGGTTGATGATGTTTTGCTGAGGTGAGAATTCTGGACACGACACAGAAATATTTCCGTGTAGTGTCCATCATTTTCAACTCAGCAACACGGAAGGCCTATTCTATGTTTGGAATAAATGTACACATGAAAGACACAATATTGGCATCCTAATACTTAAGCAATAAGGCATGAGAACCCGGGGATTATCATGTGATAACTCCCGACTAAGGGCTGTTCTTAGGCCAGAGGCAAAGCCAAGGGCCGGGAACCATACCTTAGGAGAGTGTTATTACACGTTATACGACAGCATTGTTGAATACTCGTTTCTGATTGCCTGGAAGAGCATTCTAGAATGGACATTAAAACCAGATAACGGGACAGTTGGAAAAGATATCGGGACACCTTGCAATCATGACACAATAATATGCGCCTACACATGCAGACACAATAATATACCCCTACACATGCAGACTGTACTTGCTACAAGGTTACAGAACGCTAAACCAACAACCACACAAACTGAAATTGGATGCATTGTAAACGCAGGTCCAACGAGGAATCAACGTAACTAGCTAGATTGATTTGTTTATGCAGACATATTTTCTGATGACCTAACGTGGTGAGTGATGAACATGAATTTCTCCTGTCAAATCCTCCCACATGTTTCTAGTGTGACCAGCTGTTCAGCAATGGATATTTTTTAATTTGGTTCTCATATTGGCAGGTTTGCTAGCAACAAACTATTTAGCTAGCATCTAGCCTAGTGTTTGATATGCAATGCGATCTCCTCATAATTAACAGTCAGTGTTGACAAGAGTCCTGACAAGAAAGCAAACTTTTCTAGCTATGCCAGGCAAAATCGGGCATTATCAACTCATTGTTATGCATGTATCCAAATGAATGTCAATTGAAAACAGCTACTTTGCTGTTATTCTGGCTGAAAAGAGGTAGCGACTGTATTAGCCGTAGCTAGCTGGCCAGCTATTCTTCTATTCATGTATTTTTGTATTATATATGTATTCATATATTTACCCAGGCGTTCATTCTATTCATTCCACGTTGCTATGCTAAACAAATCATTGGCATGTAGCTAGCTAGCAGATGTTCAATGATGACGAGAGACAAGAACTTAAATAATGATTTAATGAATAATTTATAAATAGGCAACAACCAGCTGATTTGAGTCAATAAGATAGTAATGGGACAGCTAGGCTAACGTTACTTCTCCTTTGCTAGCTCGCTTGCCAACTAACTACTAAAGTGAACACAATCACATCAAACAGCTGAAATGACAGCAAACTTATGTGCATTTACAGTTGAAGTCAGAAGTTTACATACACCTTAGCCAAATACATTTAAACTCAGTTTTTCACAATTCCTGACATTTAATCCTAGTAAAAATTCCCTGTCTTAGGTCAGTTAGGATCACCACTTTATTTTAAGAATGTGAAATGTCAGAATAATAGTAGAGATAATGATTTATTTCCGCTTTTATTTCTTTCATCACATTCCCAGTGGGTCAGAAGTTTACATACACTCAATTAGTATTTGGTAGCATTGCCTTTAAATTGTTTAACTTGGGTCAAACGTTTCGGGTAGCCTTCCACAAGCTTCCCACAATAAGTTGGGTGAATTTTGGCCCATTCCTCCTGACAGAGCTGGTGTAACTGAGTCAGGTTTGTAGGCCTCCTTGCTCGCACACTCTTTTTCAGTTCTGCCCACAAATGTTCTATAGGATTGAGGTCAGGGCTTTGTGATGGCCACTCCAATACCTTGACTTTGTTGTCCTTAAGCCATTTTGCCACATCTTTGGAAGTATGCTTGGGGTCATTGTCCATTTGAAAGACCCATTTGCGACCAAGCTTTAACTTCCTGACTGATGTCTTGAGATGTTGCTTCAATATATCCACATAATTTTCCTTTCTTATGATGCCATCTATTTTGTGAAGTGCACCAGCCCCTCCTGCAGCAAAGCACCCCCACAGCATGATGCTGCCACCCCCGTGCTTCAGGGTTGGGATGGTGTTCTTCGGCTTGCAAGCCACCCTTTTTTTCCTCCAAACATAACGATGGACATTATGGCCAAACAGTTCTATTTTTGTTTCATCAGACCAGAGGACATTTCTCCAAAAAGTACAATCTTTGTCCCAATGTGCAGTTGCAAACCGTAGTCTGGCTTTTTTATGGTGGTTTTGGAGCAGTGGCTTCTTCTTTGCTGAGAGGCCTTTCAGGTTATGTCGATACAGGACTTGTTTTACTGTGGATATAGATACTTTTGTACCCGTTTCCTCCAGCATCTTTGGTGTTGTTCTGGGATTGATTTGCACTTTTCGCACCAAAGTACGTTCATCTCAAGGAGACAGAATGCGTCTCCTTTCTGAGTGATATGACGGCTGCGTGGTCCCATGGTGTTTATACTTGCGTACTATTCTTTGTACAGATGAACGTGGTACCTTCAGGCATTTAGAAATTGCTCCCAAGGATAAACCAGACTTGTGGAGGTCTACCATTTTTTTTCTGAGGTCTTGGCTGATTTCTTTTGATTTTCCCATGATGTCAAGCAAAGAGGCACTGAGTTTGAAGGTAGGCCTTGAAATACATCCACAGGTACACCTCCAATTGACTCAAATGATGTCAATTAGCCTATCAGAAGCTTCTAAAGCCATGACATCATTTTCTGGAATTTTCCAAGCTGTTTAAAGGAACAGTCAACTTAGTGTGTGTACATTTCTGACCCACTGGAATTGTGATACAGTGAATTATAAGTGAAATAATCTGTCTGTAAACAATTGTTGGAAAAATTACTTGTGTCATGCACAAAGTAGATGTCCTAACCAACTTGCCAAAACTATAGTTTGTTAATAAGAAATTTGTGGAGTGGTTGAAAAACGAGTTTTAATGACTCCAACCTAAGTGTATGTAAACTTCCGACTTCAACTGTACATTTGTTTTACCTTCGTTTCCATTGCCAGTTATTTGGATATATCCATTATAATAGTCCTGATAAATTAATTCGCCTGGATTAGAGAAACTGTCAGTCTCGTCACATGGGCATGGTGTAGATAAAACAATTTTTTTTAAATGCAACATGTTGCACAGGTCGGATAGGCTCACAGCGAGGTTTATATAATCCCCGCTGTACCAAACCAAATGCTAGGCTAGTAGCATGGGGAAATATTGTCTAGATGCTTTTTTCCAGGGGAGATAAAGGTTATACATTGACTGGCTGGGCGACAGTGGATGAGCATTGATAAATCTAATGGAACTGTTAACAGGCATAACCCGTGGAATGAGGGGATTGTGATGCTATAACTCCCTGCTATCAACCAATCAGCATCCAGGATCCAAACGACCCGTTTTATAAAGCACACTATCAACTAGTAGGTAGCACTTTTACATTTATATTTACATCATTTCGCAGACGCTCTTATCCAGAGCGACTTACTAGTAGGTTACTGCCATTTGGGATGGGATTTGAAGGCAGCATCACGTGATAACGCATTCACATTCCAATGAGTGTAAGACGTTTGTAGCCACTGTAGCAGCGTGAGCAACTACTGCTAGGAATTCAGTGAACAACAACAAGTAAAAAGTAACAGAATCGATCTCCTTAGTACCTGTTAATGAATGAAGTTGACACCGACCAGAATAATTATCCTACGGTATAGGGTCCTCCTCTCGCATATTGCTTGGTCTGCTGCTCCATCATTGTGGACATAACAGGTATAGCCAGGTCACCCGTGATACAAATCAGTATTGGACGTCCATCCATGTCTGAGGATATGGGGAGATGACGTGGGAAGCAGCTACTAGGGGCAACATTGAGCGATGTTACCTTCAAGTAGGTTTCAGGTTTGTTAGGGTTTTGGGAATGGTGGATGGGTGATTCCAAAGGTTGCATGTTCGAATCAAGCGATAGAAAGTTGTTTTTGAGATTTTAGTTTTAAGCCTATCCCAAACCTTTACCCTTACCTTAACCATTCCGAGTTAATGCCTAACCTTAAGATTTCGGAGTGAATGCCTAAACTTCACCCTAACCTTAAAAATTCAGAGTTAATGCCTAAACTTAACCTTAAACACTTCGAAATCTGACCTTTGCAACAACTTCAAATTTTGACGTTTGAGAAACACGGTTAAACATCTAATTCTGACGTGAGACTGTGAGCGCTAGTTGGACAGGTAAGCTTGCATGCATGATATCATACAGGCTATGAGTTTTTGAGATAGCTAAATAAGCTATTTTACAGACAGTTTAAGAATTATTAATAGCCAGAAGTGGTGTTTCACTGTGAAGCTAATATTGCTTCACAACAGTGGCGTGTATTCATGGATGCCAAGGGAAGCCAGGCTTCCTAAAAAACAATATAAAAAATAACATAAAATAATGTATCTTTCGTCTCTCTGTGTTTCATAATTTTCCTTCAATTCGTAATGTATCTCACAGGAGAAAGCATCCGAGCGAGCGAAACAGCGCCCCTCTGTCTCTCTACGTGTAGGCCATCTATCTGATGCTGTCTGGTCCAAATGAGTATGACATTGTTGCCGCCCATATCATTGAAGGCAAGAAAACCCAGCGAGCATCTGGCCTCCCTTGACAAGAAAAGTATAAAAAATTAGCCAATCAGCATTAAGCTAAACTGAGCGAGCTCAACTGTGAATGGTCCTGGCGCACCAAAAAAAAAAGTGTCAAGGGAAGCCAGCTTGGATTTAGCGTCACTCCTATCAAATCCCATTGAGAGCATTCTGTACGTCATTGACAGAAAAACTTGAATTGGTTCATCTCGTTGTGTTGTCCACCGGTGGCTAGCTAGCCAGCTAACAAAAATGTGGACTTGTGGTTTTACTTAATTCTCTGTACTGGCCAATGATTATAACGCCGATTCTGATTGTTGTGCCCTTGGCCTGAGAGGATGGAAGTTCAATATGTAGCTAGATGTAGAAGGCTAACGTTAACTCGCTAATGTTGCCCATGAATGGAAGTTAGGCTAGCGAGCAAGCATTATAGCCAGGTAGCCTAGGACAACCAAAAATAAAAGCGTGTACTGTATGACAGAGTGATAGACTGTTTCGTCAACATGAAAAAGAGGACGGCATTGGCGTTTCTCGACAAGTAGGATGAGTCAACATGTTTTTCTACTTGCGCGAATGCACGCACACACACACGCACACAGAAATCAGAACCATGGACAGCCACATCATATTTTGTTTACGTTGATTGGACTTAATTGTTTTTGGTATCTTTTAGTTGTCACTGTATTAGACTAAGCAGAGGTGATTTGATGATGTTGAAGTTCAAATGGTGCTGGAATAGTGGAGGCAGCTCCTGTTTTCTTTGCAACTTGCGGTAACTCCCTGTGGTTCTAAATCAATAGTTGTTTAGTGGTCCGAAAATGTCGGAAACATTAACTTGCTTGACCATGCTGTAGGTCATTTAACTGTCTGTTACTTTACATGCAATATGCTTTATGGACTTCACTGGACAGAGGTTGCTATCCAGTTCTGTGATAAAACAAAGGTGTGGTTAAATTTATTCTAACACTGTCTTCTTATTGTCTCGGCCTTTAGACCTATATATCACGGGCGCAAGGCATATGAACTAAGAGGTTATAGAGTAAACAACGCAATTATCATAACACATAGGTTGTAATATGGCTTTTGGGGGTGAGGGGGCTTTTTTGGGGGGTGAGGCTTGGCTTCCCTATGATTTTACCCACGCACCGCTACTGCTTCACAATGAGTGGGCTTGCATTATGATTAATTCATACAACTTTCACACCTGCACATATTATTAAATTAAACTGATGTTCAAGATAACATGGTTTTATATTAGTTGATAACTAAGGCTACTTCATCCTAATGTAAGCAATGGATAAAAAAAAAATACTGGCATGTTATAAAGGATATATAAAACAGGAATATATATTCAATTAAAGGAATATGGCATTTTAATATTATTCATGCATTTCTCTCTCCTTGCAGGGGATTATACAGATGAACTGCAGTCTCTATATGCCCAAGCCTCAAAATCAGAAACATGTGGAGACATCAACACTTGTAATTTTGAATAAATGTTAAACATTTTATTGGTTTTCCTGTATCTGTGCATGAGTCCTTAAAACATAATCCATTGTACAAAATAAGTAATTCCTAAATCAGGGACATCTCAAGGAGATTAACCTCCAACATTAATAATCTTGTTCAGTACATGAGTGCAGATTTAGTTATGACAGCCACAGGACAGGAGTTTACAGGTTTGTGTTCCAGCCCTTCACTAACACCTAAATTAACTAAGTGTGGTCTAAATTGAAGACTTGCACACAGTGCAATCCCCTGGGACAGAAATCACTTCTGTACTTTAGAATGAGCTTCATAAGTTACAATGTCCTAATAAATCTGCACGATAAACAATAACATGGGTGAATCTATTTCTCTCAAACATTGTGATGTTACACACTCCTGTATAATATCATGGGGTATAGTGAATATCCTGGTGGCTGGGAGGTTCACAACAAGTTCTGTACATCTGCAGAGTGTCAGGGTGGGATGTCCTTCAACCTAGAACAAGCAGAGACACATTTCAGTGCTGGATCAAGTTGCTGAAGCCACAACTACCTTTATTAATGTGCAATCGTTTTGTTAACAGTTTTGCACATTCTTAGGCTTGGTCAAGTTGTTTGCAGTAAGAGTAGAATAACAGCCTCTAATTTTATATAGTAACACAAACCCCAATGGTGCAACACAATAGGGGTAGGGAAACTGGCAACAGAAAGTTAGCTAACGTTAGCTAGGTAAACAGACATTGCATGCAGCTAGCTAGCAAAACAGACTCATCACCAGAATGCACAAATAACTTGGCTGGCTAGCAAGCCTAGCTGGCTGCATTTCCTAAATTTTTCATCAGATGTTGTTAAAATGTCTTACCTCCAAACGAGTCGGCCAGGACAGTTTTCTCCTGCCAAGCCAATGCAATGAAACCTGATCAGGTACCCACTTTAGTCCCCTCAACAACAAAAACTACAACAACAAAAAAACTTTCACTGGCTAGCAAGTTCACCAATTCATGATTTAAAAACTGTCCGGGTCTTCACAATTGACACATTGCTGAATCTACGATGAGTTAGTTTAGTTGTTTAATAAACAGGGTGAGATCGCCTGCTAGCTAGCTATCACGTCCGATATGTGAGCTAGCTAGCTTGGCAATGGGCTGATAAACACTAGTTACTCAACGTTGGAATTTACAATTCATATGAAAGTAATTTGTATAATTTTTTTTACATTATTCGGTGAGTAAATAAACGTTATACTTACATTTCGCGAAGTTATTCCTTAATCTTCTATACATTTGTATCCTAGGCGGGGACTTCTGTCTGCCATTAATTCAGATTACATTTTTTCCAAGCACCACAAGGTGATGGGATAGCCTCCCCGCCGAAGGATACATAGGATTGGGACATGCAACTTTGACGTCATACCTAGAAATTTGGTCAGTGCTATATCGAAACTTTGGGACGTCCATACCCTAAACCCTACCCTTATCTTACTCTAACCTTAACCCTTACCATTTTACATTTCAACTTCAATGGGGTAGGGAGTGCGAATAACACCGTGACATTCACGGGGGTCTCTATTGGGTGCCCCCGTAATAGAATAATAAAGACATCATTTAATGGTGAATTACCTTTTAATGTGGCATGAACACAACCAGTCATGATGCTTTCAACAGATTGTGAAACACATCACTTCAAAAAGTAGGTTTCCTGAGCAGCATACCACCCTGTTTCCCACTGCTGGATTTCCTCTGAAGCTAAAAAGAGTTTGTCCTGATTGGCACTCTTTCCTGTGGTCCCCCAAAAAATACCCCAATGCCCCAGGGGTATTGCCCAGTGTAGGGTGCCATCTTTTGGATGGGATGTTAAACAGGTGTCCTGACCCTCTGTGGTCACTAAAGAGCCCATGGCACTTATTGTAAGAGTAGAGGTGTTAACCCTGGTGTCCTGGCTAAATTCCCAATCTGGCCCTCATACCATCATGGCCACCTAATCATCCCCGGCTTCCAATTGACTCATTCATACCCCCTCCTCTCCCCTGTAACTATTCCCCAGGTAGTTTCTGTAAATGAGAATGTGTTCTCAGTCAATTTACCTGGTAAAATAAGGGTCATGAAATAATAATATATAATATTAATATTAGTCCACTCCAAAATAGTGCAATGCATGTACACTTGTGCCATTTGATGAATCCCGCTCCTCCCCTCCGGCGTTCGACGTCACCAGTTTACTAACCACAGGTCCTTTTAACCATCATTATGAGCACCTGCGCTTCATCATGAGGCACACCTGGACTCCATTACCTCACTCATTACCTCCCCTTTATCTGGCACTCCCTTAGGTTCTGCCCCCAGACAGTATTGTTTCTGTGTTTCATGTCAAGACCCTATGCCTATGTTGTATCGTTACATGTTCTTTGTCCCAGCATCTACATTACACATCTGTTTACAAAACACCAAAAAGTGTGTTATTTGAGGTGTGTCCTTAATAACATGATCCAAAGTGCTAATTTCAGGCAGCGCTGATAGCGATATTTAAGACCATCCAAAAGCTGTTTTTTTGTTGTTGCGGTAACGGTAAAGGCATTCAGTTTTACAGCGGAAACGCAGCCTATCCAGCTGTGATGCAGTGTCCATATGCGCTTGGAACAAGAGTAGCCTAATGTGCTTTTGGTGCCTGTACAGTATAATTCGTTTTTAGAAACATAAAAAACAAATGTTTTTTACCATTTCGTTTTATTTGATTAAATACCAAGCATAGCCTCCCCTCCTCTCAATGAAGGCTCTTTTTTTGTCTGCCCAAAGCAATCGCGAAGTAGTCAAGACTGTCTGTCTGTAAAGGGTTTGGCTCCTGCGACTTCTTGGAAATAAATCTTAATAACCAAAGCTTTATTAAAATGTCAAGTTTGAGAGGAGTAAAACAGTGAGCTGGCATTCCCTTTTTATCTATGCATTGTAGGCAGGCCCACATTATTTTATCTATGCAGGTCCCGATGTAGTCTACATTGTCCATGCCCATCATGAAACGAGAGATGAGAACCTCTGTGAATATCGGTGAACCTCGTATTTAGAAGTTATCTGTAACCTGTAAAAAGTTCAAAACCCAAGCCCTCCCTTAGGCCTACTATATTGAAGGCTGGTTCAACAGCAATGCATGAGCTTGACGCCTTTTGATAAGTTCCTTTCCTGAGGATGGCTCACCCCTCACAGTTCTGGGGGACTTAAACCTCCCTACGTCTACCTTTGACTAATTTCTCTCTGCCTCCTTCTTTCCACTCCTCTCCTCTTTTGACCTCACCCTCTCACCGTCCCCCCCTACTCACAAGGCAGGCAATACGCTTGACCTCATCTTTACTAGATGCTGTTCTTCTACTAATCTCACTGCAACTCCCCTCCATGTCTCCGACCACTACTTTGTATCCTTTTCTCTCTCGCTCTCCTCCAACACTACTCACTCTGCCCCTACTCAGATGGTAATGCGCCGTCGCAACCTTCGCTCTCTCTCTCCCGCTACTCTCTCCTCTTCCATCCTATCATCTCTTCCCTCTGCTCAATCCTTCTCCCTCCAATCTCCTGATTCTGCCTCCTCAACCCTCCTCTCCTCCCTTTCTGCATCCTTTGACTCTCTATGTCTCTATCCTCCCGGCCGGCTCGGTCCTCCCCTCCAGCTCCGTGGCTTGATGACCCATTGCGAGCTCACAGAACAGGGCTCCGGGCAGCCGAGCGGAAATGGAGGAAAACTAGACTCCCTGCGGACCTGGCATCTTTTCACTCCTTCCTCTCTACATTTTCTTCATCTGTTTCTGCTGCTAAGGCCACTTTCTACCACTCTAAATTCCAAGCATCTGCCTCTAACCCTAGGAAGCTCTTTGCCACCTTCTCCTCCCTGCTGAATCCTCCCCCCCCTCCCCCCCCTCCCTCTCTGTGGATGACTTCGTCAACCATTTTGAAAAGAAGGTTGACGACTTCCGATCCTCGTTTGTTAAGTCACATGACACTGCTGGTCCTGCTCACACTGCCCTGCCCTATGCTTTGACTTCTTTCTCCCCTCTCTCTCCAGATAAAATCTTGCGACTTGTGACGGCCGGCCGCCCAACAACCTGCCCGCTTGACCTTATCCCCTCCTCTCTTCTCCAGACCATCTCCAGTGACCTTCTCCCTTACCTCACCTCGCTGATCAACTCATCCTTGACCACTGGCTATGTCCCTTCCGTCTTCAAGAGAGCGAGAGTTGCACCCCTTCTCAAAAAACCAACACTTGATCCCTCTGATGTCAACAACTACAGACCAGTATCCCTTCTTTCTTTTCTCTCCAAAACTATTGAGCGTGCCGTCTTTAGCCAACTCTCTTGCTATCTCTCTCAGAATGACCTTCTTGATCCAAACCAGTCAGGTTTCAAGACTGGTCATTCAACTGAGACTGCTCTTCTCTGTGTCACGGAGGCTCTCCGCACTGCTAAAGCTAACTCTCTCTCCTCTGCTCTTGTCCTTCTAGACCTGTCTGCTGCCTTTGATACTGTGAACCATCAGATCCTCCTCTCCACCCTCTCCGAGCTGGGCATCTGCGGCGCGGCTCACTCTTGGATTGCGTCCTACCTGACCGGTCGCTCCTACCAAGTGGCATGGCGAGAAGCTGTCTCCGCACCACGTGCTCTCACCACTGGTGTCCCCCAGGGCTCAGTTCTAGGCCCTCTCCTATTCTCGCTATACACCAAGTCACTTGGCTCTGTCATATCCTCACATGGCCTCTCCTATCATTGCTACGCAGACGACACACAACTAATCTTCTCCTTTCCCCCTTCTGATAACCAGGTGGCGAATCGCATCTCTGCATGTCTGGCAGACATATCAGTATGGATGACGGATCACCACCTCAAGCTGAACCTTGGCAAGACGGAGCTGCTCTTCCTCCCGGGGAAGGACTGCCCGTTCCATGATCTCGCCATCACGGTTGACAACTCCGTTGTGTCCTCCTCCCAGAGTACGAAGAGCCTTGGCGTGACCCTGGACAACACCCTGTCGTTCTCCGCTAACATCAAGGCGGTGACCCGATCCTGTAGGTTCATGCTCTACAACATTCGGAGAGTACGACCCTGCCTTACACAGGAAGCGGCACTGGTCCTAATCCAGGTACTTGTCATCTCCCGTCTGGATTACTGCAACTCGCTGTTGGCTGGGCTCCCTGCCTGTGCCATTAAACCCCTACAACTCATCCAGAATGCCGCAGCCCGTCTGGTGTTCAACCTTCCCAAGTTCTCTCACGTCACCCCGCTCCTCCGCACACTACACTGGCTTCCAGTTGAAGCTCGCATCTGCTACAAGACCATGGTGCTTGCCTACGAAGCTGTGAGGGGAACGGCACCTCCGTACCTTCAGGCTCTGATCAGTCCCTACACCCAAACGAGGGCATTGCGTTCATCCACCTCTGGCCTGCTGGCTCCCCTACCTCTGCGGAAGCACAGTTCCCGCTCAGCCCAGTCAAAACTGTTCGCTGCTCTGGCACCCCAATGGTGGAACAAGCTCCCTCACGACGCCAGGACAGCTGAGTCACTCACCACCTTCCGGAGACATTTGAAACCCCACCTCTTTAAGGAATACCTGGGATAGGATAAAGTAATCCTTCTACCCCACCCCTTACCCCCACAAAAAAAAAACTTTGTAAAGTGGTTATCCCACTGGCTATAAGGTGAATGCACCAATTTGTAAATCGCTCTGGATAAGAGCGTCTGCTAAATGACGTAAATGTAAATGTAATGTCTTTTTTATCCTAGCGGTTTTATGATATCATTACATTTTACATAGTTTTTTAAAAAATTGTTGTTGTTCTATTTACAGTGTATTCAGAAAGTATTCAGACCCCTTGACTTTTTCCAGATTTTGTTACTTTACAGCCTTATTCTAAAATGTATTCAATTGTTTTTTTCCCTCATCAATCTACATACAATACCCCATAATGATGAAGCAAAAACAGGTTCCTAGAAATGTTTGCAAAAATTAAAATAAATAAGGAAATATCACATTTACATAAGTACAGTGGCTTGCGAAAGTATTCACCCCGCTTGGCATTTTTCCTATTTTGTTGCCTTACAACCTGGAATTAAAATAGATTTTTGGGGGGTTTGTATCATTGATTTACACAACATACCTCCCACTTTCAAGATGCAAAATATTTTTTATTGTGAAACAAACAAGAAATAAGACAAAAAAACAGAAAACTTGAGCGTGCATAACTATTCACCCCCCCCAAAGTCAATACTTTGTAGAGCCACCTTTTGCAGCAATTACAGCTGCAAGTCTCTTGGGGTATCTCTATAAGCTTGGCACATCTAGCCACTGGGATTTTTGCCCATTCTTCAAGGCAAAACTGCTCCAGCGCCTTCCCGTTGTATGGGTTCCGCTGGTGTACAGCAATCTTTAAGTCATACCACAGATTATCAATTGGATTGAGGTCTGGGCTTTGACTAGGCCATTCCAAGACATTTAAATGTTTCCCCTTAAACTACTCGAGTGTTGTTTTAGCAGTATGCTTAGGGTCATTGTCCTGCTGGAAGGTGAACCTCCGTCCTAGTCTCAAATCTCTGGAAGACTTAAACAGGTTTCCCTCAAGAATTTCCCTGTATTTAGTGCCATCCATCATTCCTTCAATTCTGACCAGTTTCCCAGTCCCTGCCGATGAAAAACATCCCCCCAGCATGATGCTACCACCACCATGCTTCACTGTGGGGATGGTGTTCTCGGGGTGATGAGAGGTGTTGGGTTTGCGCCAGACATAGCGTTTTCCTTGATGGCCAAAAAGCTCAATTTTAGTCTCATCTGACCAGAGTACCTTCTTCCATATGTTTGGGGAGTCTCCCACATGGCTTTTGGCGAACACCAAACGTGTTTGCTTATTTTTTTCTTTAAGCAATGGCTTTTTTCTGGCCACTCTTCCATAAAGCCCAGCTCTGCTGTGGAGCTTTGCAGCTCCTTCAGGGTTATCTTTGGTCTCTTTGTTGCCTCTCTGATTAATGCCCTCCTTGCCTGGTCCGTGAGTTTTGGTGGGCAGCCCTCTCTTTTCAGGTTTGTTGTGGTGCCATATTCTTTCCATTTTTAATAATGGATTTAATGGTGCTCCATGGGATGTTCAAAGTTTCTGATATTTTTTTATAACCCAACCCTGATCTGTACTTCTCCACAACTTTGTCCCTGACCTGTTTGGAGAGCTCCTTGGTCTTCATGGTGCCGCTTGCTTGGTAGTGCCCCTCTGGGGCCTTTCAGAACTGGTGTATATATACTGAGATCATGTGACAGATCATGTGACAATTAGATTGCACACAAGTGGACTTTATTTAACTAATGATGTGACTTCTGAAGGTAATTGGTTTTACCAGATCTTATTTAGGGGCTTCATTGCAAAGGGGGTGAATACATATGCACGCACCACTTTTCCGTTATTTATTTTTTTGAAATTCTTCAAACAAGTAATTTTTTTCATTTCACTTCACCAATTTGGACTATTTTGTGTATGTCCATTACATGAAATCCAAATAAAAATCCATTTAAATTACAGGTTTTAATGAAACAAAATAGGAAAAACGCCAAGGGGGATGAATACTTTTGCAAAGCACTATATTCAGACCTTTTACTCAGTACTTTGTTGAAGCACCTTTGGCAGCGATTACAGCTTCTTGAGTATGACGCTACAAGCTTGGCACACCTGTACTTGGGGAGTTTCTCCTATTATTTTCTGCAGATCCTCTCAAGCTCTGTCAGGTTGGATGGGGAGCGTCGCTGCACAGCTATTTTCAGGTCTCTCCAGAGATTTTAGATCGGGTTCAAGACCGGGCACTGGCTGGGCCACTCAAGGACATTGAGACTTGTCCTGAAGCCACTTCTGCGTTGTCTTGCCTGTGTGCTTAGGGTCATTGTCCTGTTGGAAGGTGAACCTTTGACCCAGACTGAGGTCCTGAGTGTCTGGAGCAGGTTTTCATCAAGGATCTCTCTGTACTTTGCTCCGTTCATCTTTCCCTCGATCCTGACTAGTCTCCCAGTCCCTGCCACTGAAAAACATCCCCACAGCATGATGCTACCACCACCATGCTTCACCATAGGGAGGGTGCCAGGTTTCCTCCAGACGTCACGCTTGGCATTCAGGCCAAAGAGTTAAATCTTGGTTTCATCAGACCAATGAATCTTGTATCTCATGGTCTGAGAGTCCTTTAGGTGCCTTTTGGCAAACTCCAAGCGGGCTGTCATGTGCCTTTTACTGAGGAGTGGCTTCCGTCAGGCCACTACCATAAAGGCCTGATTGGTTGAGTGCTGCAGAGATGGTTGTCCTTCTGGAAGGTTATCCCATCTCCACAGAGGAACTCTGGAGCTCTGTCAGAATGACCATCAGGTTCTTGGTCACTTCCCTGACCAAGGCCCTTCTCCCCCAATTGCTCAGTTTGGCTGGCTGCCAGCTCTAGGAAGAGTCTGGGTGGTTCCAAACTTCTTCCATTTAAGAATGATGGAGGCCACTGTGTTCTTGGGGACTTTCAATGTTTCAGAAATTTTTTGATACCCTTCCCCAGATCTGTGCCTCGACACACTCCTGTCTCAGAGCTCTACAGACAATACCTTCGACCTCATGGCTTGGATTTTGCTCTGACATACACTGTCAACTGTGGGACCTTATAAAGACAGGTGTGTGCCTTTCCAAATCATGTCCAATCAATTGAATTTACCACAGGTGGACTCCAATGAAGTTGTAGAATCATCTCAAAGATTATCAATGGAAACAGGATTGCACCTGAGCTCAATATCGAGTCTCATAGCAAAGGGTCTGAATACTTATGTAAATAAGGTATTTAAAAAAATATATATATAAATACGTTTTTGCTTTGTCATTAGGGGGTATTGTGTGTCGATTGATGAGGAAACATTTTCATTTTATCAATTTTAGAATAAGGTTGTAATGTAACAAAATGTGGAAAAAGTCAAGGGGTCTGAATACTTTCCTGAATGCACTGTAGCTATAGATAGTACACTGCATAATGAAACATTCCCTACTAAGCTGTTGTTTTGAGGGTGGATGGACTGTGTTATTTGGCATTAATAGACTGGATTTACACACAACTTTCTATCCAAACTGGGAGAGAGCACAGGGACGCCTCATGTCCTGCAGGTTCAGGTAGCCTACACAGGACAGTTGTATATTCTAAAAATATATATTGGTAGCTGATTAGTATGCTGTTGCATCAACATTCATTTGACAATCTGCAATGTTTGTATTTACAACTTTAATTACTGAACAGGTAGTTACATTATTGCCACCATCCAGCAGGCTAAAGATGGCAGCATTGCGACACCGTATATAGCTTTGTGAAATGTTAGGCTTAACATGAGAAAATTACATCCAAATAGGCCTACCAATTATCCATTAGCTAAAGCAAAGCTAAGCTCTGGCACCACAGAAAGCCCATCATCAATTCGATAGGCATGCAGTCTTCTTTTTTTGGACACCATTTGTTGCAGTAATAGGACCTAGGCCTAGCATTTGAGCGAGCGAGAGAGAACATAATGTTGATAGCAAGCCCTGATCCCAATGACTCGACTGCCCCCGCATGGAGAGAAAGAGAACTGCTCCTTTTCAACCACTCG
Source organism: Coregonus clupeaformis (assembly GCF_020615455.1). NCBI lineage: Eukaryota > Metazoa > Chordata > Actinopteri > Salmoniformes > Salmonidae > Coregonus > Coregonus clupeaformis. Next base: position 54,265,402 of record NC_059206.1, read on the forward strand.
TGAGGTTCATTTTAATTTCCTGATGCATCAGGAAAATTCTCTGCGACAAAAGAGTGACTACGACATCTGTAGTAGTGTGGTATTAAAATAGACTTCCGTGTCTAGAATGTTCACCACAGCAACACGACTATCCCATTGGGCAAAAACTGGTTAAATCAACGTTGATTCCACGTAATTTCAATCAAAAAATTAAATGTGATGACATTGAATCAATGTGGAAAACTGATTGCATTTGAAAAAGTCATAAATGTAAGGGAATTTCATCTTTTTTTCCACCCAACTTTTAACCTAAATCCAATGACATGGTGACATTTTTGGTTGATTTCACGTTGAATTCACGTTAGTTGACTCAAGCAAATGTAAATCAAAACTAGATGTTAAACTGACGTCTGTGCCCAGTGGGATATTTTGAATAAGTGTAAGTGAAAACCCAGGCAATTCCAACCATTGTTATGTTAACCTAATGGAGCATGATGTGTTACAACAACCACATGGCATTAAATAAAAAGCCCAAGAGCAGAATAGCACCAAGAACTCAATAGACAGACACAGTAGACAGAGTGGCCTGTGTCCCAAATGGTACCCTATCCCCTATATAGTGCATTACTTTTGACCAGAGCCCAGGGCTATTGACAAAAGTTGTGCACAATATAGGGAATAGGGTGCCATTTGGAACGCAGGTGGAAAAATGCATGGGCGAGATGAGGGAGACCTATTTCCCTTTCCCCTCTGTGGCCACTTTCAATGTATTGATTTAACTGGCTGTGTGTCAGTCAAACTAATGCACTCTAACTGCTCTGCTGCCTATTTGTTAACACCCACACAGGAAATGTGGCATTGGACATGAACATGCCCGATTCCGATATGATCATACTTCATGTGATTGTTTCATGTTCTATCATCTGACAAACTGTTATGCTGCAGCTCTCAAAATCAATTCAAACATAGAAATTATCATAGATGTATTCATCCAACGCTGCAAACATAAATGAGTCGTTAGGACGTCCTCAGAATGTCACAAAATGGTCGCCTAAAGTCGTCAGGACGTTGTGTCATTGTCCTGTGAAGGTTTTGTCTAGTTCAAGCAGTGTACATGGCACTATTTTGCTAAGTGCAGATATGTATGATAGGTAATGAAGGTGTCAGGGACTTCAGAGAATACTACAGACTTTGTGGCGCAGCAGAAAGATCAGTGTACCCCAAATCCAAAGGTTATGAGTTCAAATTCCAGGTGGGGTCATATTGACAAGTCAGTACAAAGTGATCTTGTCATTGCTGTGACAATTTGCCTCGGAAAATCTACGATTTCTAAGTACCAATGTCACCAGGTGAGAGGATTGCAGCAAACAGACTTTACGCGCCTGAAATTTAGCAATAGTGGTTATCTTGAATGAATGAATGTTGATCCGTAGAGTTGACTACTAATCCTTTGTATCTTTTCTTGAGTTTTCTTGCATTCGTTTTGTTGGTTTGATTGCGGTAAGAACTGTGAGCTCTCCCACCATCAACATACACCATTCATTCAAACACCTGTGTCTTTATACCTGATGTGTGTTTACCGCCACTATGTGTCTGCCCCTAGTGGTTAGGAGTGTAATTGCCCCAATAATACCAGAATATGGAAATTGGCTCCAAGCCAATGGCCCCTAATTGTGACCAACAATTACCCAAAACATAAACTAAGGAGCCAATAAAGTGAAATGTGAGTGTGAATCTTCACAGGTCCCTCTGTACCCTCTTGGAGTACACAGATCTTGGTTGAAGGTCTTCACGGATCCACCTGAGCGGGTCAGGATCCAGAATTCTAGAACAAAAAAATAAACACAACATGGAACTATTTCAAATATTTTACTGAGTTAGAGTTCATATAAAGAAATTGGTCAATTGAAATAAATCTATTAGGCCTTAATCTATGGATTTCATATTACTGGGAATACAGATATGCATCGGTTGGTCACAGATACCTTAAAAAAGGTAGGGACGTGGATCAGAAAACCAGTCAGTATCTGGTGTGACCACCATTTGCCCCATGCAGCATGACACATCTCCTTTGCATAGAGTAGATCAGGCTGTTGATGTGGCCTGTGGAATGTTGTCCCACTCCTCTTCAATGGCTGTGCGAAGTTGCTGGACATTGGCGGGAACTGGAACACGCTGTCGTACACGTAGATCCAGCATCCCAAATATGCTCAATGGGTGACATGTCTGGTGAGTATGCAGGCCATGGAAGAACTGGGACATTTTCAGCTTCCAGGAATTGTGTACAGATCCTTGCGACATGGGGCTGTGCGTTATCATGCTGAAACACGAGGTGATGGCGGTGGATGAATGGCACAACAATGGGCCTCAGGATCTCGTCACGGTATCTCTGTGCATTGAAATTGCCATCGATAAAATGCAATTGTGTTCGTTTGTCCGTAGCTTATGCCTGCTCATACCATGACCCCACTGCCACAATGGGGCACTCTGTTGACATGAGCAAACCCTCGCCCACACGACGCCATTTGTCCACTGAAGTCTGTTACGACGCCGAACTGCAGTCAGGTCAAGACCCTGGTGAGGACGACGAGCATGCAGATGAGCTTCCCTGAGACAGTTTCTGACAGTTTGTGCAGGAAATTCTTAAGTTGTACAAAACCACAGTTTCATCAGCTGTCCAGGTGGCTGGTCTCAGATGATCCCGCAAGTGAAGAAGCCGGATGTGGAGGTCCTGGGATGGCGTGGTTACACGTGGTCTGCGGTTGTGAGGGCGGTAGGACGTACTGCCAAATTCTCTAAAACGAAGTTGGAGGTGGCTTATGATAGAGAAATTAACATTAAATTCTCTGGCAACAGCTCTGGTGGACATTCTTGCAGTTAGCAAGCCAATTGCACGCTCCCTCAAAACCTGAGACATCTGTGGCACTGTGTTGTGTGACAAAACTGCAAATTTTAGAGTGGCCTTTTATTGGTAATAATGACCATGCTGTTTAATCAGCTTCTTGATATGCCACACCTGTCAGGTGGATGGATTATCTTGGCAAAGGAGAAATGCTCACTAACAGGGATGTAAACAAATTTGTGCAAAAATATATAAATAATGTCTGGGTCGGATCTGATATGATTGTCATGGGTCTCGGGTATGTGTAATTTTAACTGACTTTACCGAATGGACCCATACAGATCCGAACCTGACTGCTGCAGTAGAGAGAGAGAAATGTTATCATTTATGCTGCTGCTCTTTGCTTTTCATGAGAGTGGCACATGTAGCTTGTTGTTGTTGTTGGCCAATCATAAGTCCTCAAAGTGGCAATAGGCTACAGTCATAGAGCCTCCATGTAGAGGAAAAGTTAGGAGAAAAGTAGGTGGACACCCCTTTTAAATTAGTGGATTCGGCTATTTCAGCCATATTTGTTGCTGACAGGTGTATAAAAACGAGCACACCGCCATGCAATCTCCATAGACAAACATTGGTAGTAGAATGGCCTTACTAAAGAGCTCAGTGACTTTCAATCGTCATAGGATGCCACCGTACCAACAAGTCAGTTCATAAAATGTCTGCCCTGCTAGAGCTGCCCCGGTCAACTGTAAGTGCTGTTATTGTGAAGTGGAAACGTCTAGGAGCAACAACGGCTCAGCCGCGACGTGGTAGGCCACACAAGCTCACAGAACGGGACTGCTGAAGCGCGTAATGCGTAACAGTCACTACCGAGTTCCAAACTGCCTCTGGACGCAACATCAGCACAAGAACTGTTAGTTGGGAGCTTCATAAAATGGGTTTCCATGGCCAAGCAGCCGCACACAAGCCTAAGATCACCATGCGCAATGCCAACCGTCGGCTGGAGTGGTGTAAAGCTCGCCGCCATTGGACTCTGGAGCAGCGGAAACGCGTTCTCTGGAGTGATTAATCACGCTTCACCATCTGGCAGTCCGACGGACAAATCTGGGTTTGACAGATATCAGGAGAAAGCTACCTGACCCAATGCATAGTGCCAACTGTAAAGTTTGGTGGAGGATAAATAATGATCTGTGGCTATTTGTCATGGTTCGGGCTATTCCCCTTAGTTCCAGTGAAGGGAAATGTTAACGCTACAGCATAGAATGACATTCTAGACAATTCTGTGCTTCCAACATTGTGCCAACAGTTTTGGAGAAGGCCCTTTCCTGTTTCAGCGAGTTCCATACAGAAATGGTTTGTCGAGATCGGTGTGGAAGAACTTGACTGGCCTGCACAGAGCCCTGACCACAACACCATCAAACACCTTTTGAGATGAATTGGAATGCCAACTGCGAACCAGGCCCAACCTCACTAATGCTCTTGTGTCTGAATGGAAGCAAGTCCCCGCATCAATGTTCCAACATCTAGTGGAAAGCCTTCCCAGAACTATTATAGCAGCAAAGGAGGGACCAACTCCATATTAATGCCCATGATTTTGGAATGAGATGGTCAACGAGCAGGTGTTCACATACTTTTGGTCATGTAGTCTATCTAATCAATGAAAGATGGAATTAAAATTATGGAATTAAAAGTTAAAGGAGAAGGATAGGCTACAATGACTAAGAGCCAACAGGTGGCTACTTTTCATATTCTGAATGGAGTTGTTGTTGTTTAAACGGGTAGGACGAGAAAGCACATGCAGCCTCAATTTGCCTAGCTAGCTAGCTTAACTAGCTTATCCTGGTTTGATGCAGTCAAGACAGCTACTACATAATCAAATTGGAAGATAAATAACCTAGCTATGGCAGCTATTCATCTACTATAGTGCGAGTTGGCTTGGTTGGTTGCTGTCTCTCATCTCTCCCTCCCTCCTCCCTGTTCCTCTGTCATTCGCTCACACTCACAGTAGCCTACACAGCCCCTGCTAGAGTGGCACCTCTCTCTACCTCTCTCTGGATCATCTGAGAGTTTTGTGATGGGACAGTCTTTCAGAATTGCATCCTCTTCACACAAAATGGTATGGAAGCCCTCGTCATCCACAGTTTGTTGTTGTAGAATAGAGTAGAACACTTTTCTCACCATACGAATAAGACGCTTCCACACTCCACCATGATGCGAACCAGCAGGATAATTTAAGTTCCACTTTATTCCTTCTGATAGCAAGGCACTCTGTATCTTGCTGTGGTCCAGAGAGGCCAATGTTTCACTGAGCTCTTGTTCAGCTCTACTGAAATTCATGCCATTATCTGACCTTATGTGAGACACTTGACCTTAGTGACGCATGAATCTTCGCACAACATTAATACAGGAATCCAACGAATAAGCCACCTCACGGTGTATTGCTCTACTTACATTTTAGTCATTTAGCAGACGCTCTTATCCAGAGCGACTTACAGTTAGTGAGTGCATACATTTTCATACTGGCCCCCCGTGGGAAACTAACCCACAACCCTGGCATTGCAAGCACCATGCTCTACCAACTGAGCTACAGTTGCTATGCAAGTGAAAATGACACCATATCTCTTGACCATACTGCACCCTCACTTGACTTCAACAGGCCCAAAGTAGTCAACCTCCACATTTGTGAAAGGAGGTAGGTCAGGAACAATCCTTTCTTGTGGCAAATCTGCCATCTTCTGTTCTCCAACCCTCCCCTGTTGACGGCGGCAGACTTCTCTCTTCGATGAGAGCTTAAGCACTCCCCCAGTGTTTCCCCAGGTCAAGTACGTAGACATTTGCGCATCTCCAGCCAGAACAGAATCTGCACAAACCTTTTCCCCCTGGTACATTTTCCGGCGCCCACATTGCTTTCATTGTTGTTTTCCTTACTAATAACAACTTTGGATATATGTGCATTCCTATAAAAGTAAGTTCCTTGTTACGTTATCATAATAGTTTCTGTATATCGTGTTATGTCATTTCTACTGTAGCACACCGTATGTATGTATGTATGTAGCATAGTGTATTCTGTGTGTATTCCTTTATAACTGCGTACACGTGAGGTACTAATTTAATAACCTTTATGGTGTTATAGTCAATTGTGCTTATGTAGCTAGCTACATTCTTCTATTATCTCTGTAAAATGATGCTAATGGCGTCAGATAAGTATTAGCTTGTGTTGTATCCTTTGAAGCTGACCTGGCCTTATGATAATGGCCTGTGTATTAATTTGGCCTGTTTAGCATAGTGTTGTGTGCCCTGCCCCCATGTGGAGCTCTTCAGTTACTGTTACATTCATAATTGTGATTTTGTCAATTCAACTTATTATTTTTATAGCAGTGTTATGCTACTTCATTGTAATATTGTTTTATTGCTATATCGTAGCCGGCCGCGACCGGGAGACCCATGGGGCGGCGCACAATTGGCCCAGCGTCGTCCAGGGTAGGGGAGGGAATGGCCGGCAGGGATGTAGCTCAGTTGGTAGAGCATTGTAACGATCCCGGCAGTCTGAGTCGGGTCCTGTCTGTGGACTAGTTTTTCTGCTCGTGATCTCCAGTTTCCCGAGGGTTCTGGAACGCTCCGGGGAGCTCTCTTGATTTCCGCACCTGCATCCCATCAGCAATCTGCACACCTGGTCCTGATCATCACCCTTCTTAGGCTCTGGCCTAACATCCATTCCCTGCCGGATCGTTAGCCATGAACAGTATGTTTGTCAGTGTATCAGCCTTGGAGTTTCTAGCATTAGTTTTGTTGTTTTGCACCTGGTTGGCTTGCCGTGTACTTACCTCCGTTTTGTTTCTATCTGCAGTCAATCTCCCGGAACCTTCACCCAACCCCTGCCTGGTTGTCGGCGGCTGCCGAGCCATTCTTGGATCTACCACTGCACCTCCACCAACTCATCTCCACCGTCCGCTCTGTCCCCTGGATTATTCTACATCATTTTTTGAAGCTGTTAAATAAATACTCACCTTCGTTTCAACTCACCTTGTCCTGGTCTGCTTCTGGGTTCTGGCTTAGTAAACCGTGACAGAACGATCCGGCCAGTAATGAACCCAGCGGACCTGGACTCTGTTCGCCATGCCATTACCCATCAGGAGAAGATGTTGGGCCATCATAGCACGGAGCTACAGGAGATCGCGTTGGCAGTTCGGAACCTTTCTACCGGTCTGACGGAGGTCCAGAACCAGCGCAAGTTTCCGGTGGAGGATCCACTACCGGTTTCACCCATCCCGCCTGCCGCGTCTGGAGCGGTGTCCTTCCGTGAGCCCAAGGTTCCGACGCCGGATAAATATGAGGGGGAGCTGGGAAGATGCCGTTCTTTCCTCATGCAGTGTGGGTTAGTGTTCGATCTACAGCCCTACTCTTATGCCACAGACAAGGCTAGGATAGCCTTTGTGATTGAGTTGCTGCGTGGTCGAGCGCTGGAGTGGGCTTCAGCCGTTTGGGAACGACAAGACCCCTGCATGGCTTCATACCCGGGGTTCACGGCCGAGATGAGGAAGCTCTTCGACCATTCCGTCCGAGGGAGGGACGCAGCTAGGCGCCTGTTTTCGCTTCACCAAGGAACTCGCAGCGTGGCCGACTTCGTGATCGAGTTCAAGACGTTGGCTGTGGAGAGTGGGTGGAATGAGGAGTCTCTGCAAGCGGCCTTTTACCAGGGTCTGTCGGAGCAGCTCAAGGATGAGTTGATCTCCTATCCGGAGCCTAGTGACCTGGACAGCTTGGTAGCCTTGTCTATCCGGGTGGATAATCGAGTCCGAGAGCGAAGGAGGGAGAAGCAATGGGGTCCGTCCAATCGATCAGCTTCTCAGGTTCCAGTCGGGTCGGGGATTGGACCAGAATACGTCGATCATCGTCCACCACACAGGATTAGTGGAGAGGTCCTGTCTCCCGATTCTGAACCAATGCAAGTAGGGCGGCACGGGTTAACCAAGGAGGAACGCCAACTCAGACGTAGGGACTAACTGTTGCCTCTACTGTGGTGGTTCGGGACATTACCTCGCCACCTGTTCCCGGCGGTCGTCAAACTGCGCGGCTCGCTAAAGTTGGGAGGACTTTTAGCGAGCCAGTTTCGACCTCTCAATACCTCTGTCAGACCCCGTTTCCGGCTACCCTTGTGAACAGGAATCAGAGCTTAGCGATTAACGCTTTATCGATTCAGGTGCCGATGGAAGCTTTCTTGATGCCGAGTTGGTGGAACAGCTGGGGCTTTCCAAGGAGCAATTGCCGGAAGCCATTGAAGCGACCACTCTGAACGGCAGTAGTCTGGCACGTATCACGATGAGGACTGAACCGGTTAAGATGCTGTTGTCGGGGAATCATTCGGAGATGATTTCATTCTTCATTCTGCCGTCTTCCCATGTTCCTCTGGTCCTTGGATACCCCTGGCTGAAGGAACACAATCCCACGTTCGATTGGGTGACGGGCAAGGTAACGAGTTGGAGCCTTGATTGTCATGCTAACTGTCTCAAGACTGCCTGTCCCCATTCGGTTCCCAGTCAGGTGATTGAGGCTAAACCCCCAGATTTGTCCCTGGTTCCCGAGACATATCACGATTTGGGGGAAGTGTTCAGTAAGCAGAAGGCTCTGTCACTCCCTCCCCCACCGACCATATGATTGTGCCATCAACCTGTTCCCTGGAGCTGTCTACCCCAAGGGAAGGTTATACAGTATCTCCCGTCCTGAACGTGAGGCTTTGGAGACCTACATCAAGGAGTCCCTAGCTGCTGGTCTCGTTCGTCCCTCGTCATCACCCCTGGGGGCAGGATTCTTCTTTGTGGGTAAGAAGGATGGCTCTCTTCGACCGTGTATTGATTATCGGGGGTTGAATGACATCACGGTCAAGAACAAGTATCCCCTGCCCTTGATGAGTTCTGCCTTCGACTCCTTACAGGGTGCTACGGTGTTCACCAAGCTAGACCTACGCAATGCGTATCACATGGTCCGGATCAGAGAGGGAGACGAGTGGTTGACGGGTTTCAATACACCGATGGGTCACTTCGAGTATCAGGTGATGCCGTTTGGACTGACCAATGCTCCAGCGGTATTCCAGAGTATGGTGAACGACGTCCTGAGAGATATGATCGGTCTCTTTGTGTTTGTTTACCTGGATGACATTCTGATCTTCTCGAAGGAACCTTCCGACCACGTCCAGCATGTCCGGCAGGTTCTGCAGCGATTGTTGGAGAATCGCCTGTTCGTGAAGGCCGAGAAGTGCGAGTTTCACGCCCACACGACATCCTTTCTCGGGTACATCATCTCCAGGGGAGAGATTAGGATGGACCAGGAGAAGGTTAGAGCGGTTCTGGAATGGGCCCAGCCCGGTACGAGATTGCAGCTCCAGAGATTTTTGGGGTTTGCGAATTTCTACCGCAGATTCATCCGGGATTACAGCCGTGTGGCCGCTCCGTTAACGGCCTTGACTTCCAGTATCAGGAGCTTCAAGTGGAATCCGGAGGCGGATCGAGCGTTTCTGGATTTGAAGAGGCGATTCACCAACGCACCGATTCTCTCTCAACCGGACACGGCCCGTCAGTTCGTCGTTGAAGTGGACGCGTCCGATGTGGGAGTTGGCGCCATCCTGTCGCAGCGATGCTCCACGGACAGTAAACTCCATCCCTGCGCCTACTACTCCGTCGCCTTTCGCCTGCGGAGAGGAATTACGATGTGGGTAACCGGGAGCTTCTCGCGGTGAAACTTGCCTTGGAGGAGTGGCGCCACTGGTTGGAGGGGGCGGAGCAGCCGTTTATTGTCTGGACTGACCACAAGAATCTTGCTTACGTGCAATCGGCTAGACGTCTCAACTCCCGTCAGGCCAGGTGGTCGTTGTTTTTCGGACGATTCAATTTTTCCCTGACGTTCCGACCTGGATCTAAGAACGGCAAGGCGGACGCCTTGTCTCGGATGTTCTCCAAGACGGAGGAGAGTGGGTCCAAGACCGAGACAATTCTTCCCGGAACTGCGTCGTGGGAGCTGTTAGGTGGAAGATTGAGGAGGAGGTGATGGCGGCTCTTCGGACGCAGCCCGGTCCCGTAACGGTCCACCCGGTCGGTTGTTTGTGCCTGAGTCGGTTCGTCCCTGCGGTCCTCAAATGGTCCCACGCCAGCAAGATGGCTTGTCACCCTGGCGTGGCTCGGACGATGGCGTTTCTTCGCAGACGTTTTTGGTGGCCTGCCATGGCCGAGGATACTCGGGGTTATGTTGCTGCCTGTCCAGTGTGTGCGCAGAATAAGAGTACCAATCGGCCCAGCTCTGGACTACTTCACCCCCTTCCTATTCCCCGGCGACCATGGTCGCATCTGGCCCTGGACTTTGTCACTGGGTTGCCCGCTTCTGAGGGGAACACGGTCGTTCTGACTATCGTGGACAGATTCAGCAAGTTCGCCCACTTTGTGCCAATTGCCAAGCTTCCCTCTGCCTCGGAGACGTCCGAGATCCTGGTTAGGGAGGTTTTCAGGGTCCACGGGTTGCCCAGTGATATCGTTTCCGACCGTGGCCCTCAGTTTACCTCTGCTGTCTGGAAGTCCTTCTGTTTGGCCATTGGAGCTACAGTCAGTCTCACATCTGGTTTTCACCCCCCAATCTAATGGTCAGGCGGAGAGAGCCAACCAGAAGATGGAATCCACGCTACGCTGCCTGGCCTCTTCCAACCCCACCTCCTGGGTCTCTCAGTTGCCTTGGGTTGAGTATGCCCACAATACTCTCCCCTACATCTGCCACTGGGATGTCTCCCTTCCAGTGCCTGTATGGCTACCAACCTCCCTTGTTCCCTTCTCAGGAGAAGGAGCTCTCAGTGCCTTCTGTTCAGGCCCATATTCGTCGCTGCCACCGGACCTGGCATCGGGCCAGAAAGGCACTCCTTAGAGTTTCGGACCGGTATCAGCTCCAGGCGAATCGTCGCCGGATCCCCGCTCCCACCTACACCATCGGAGATAGGGTCTGGTTGGCCACACGGGATCTTCCTTTACGGACTGAGTCTAGGAAGTTGTTACCGAAGTTCATTGGTCCGTTTGTGGTGGAGAAGGTGATCAATCCGGTGGCAGTTCGACTCAAACTCCCGAGGACGCTCAGAGTCCATCCCACCTTTCATGTCTCCTGCCTCAAGCCTGTTTTCCTCAGTCCTCTGTTGCCTCCTCCGCCTCCTCCTCCTCCTCCTCGGATGATCGGAGGTGGTCCTGCCTACACGGTGCGACGCATCATGGATTCCAGACGGCGGGGCCGGGGTTTCCAGTATCTCGTGGACTGGGAGGGGTATGGTCCTGAAGAGAGGAGTTGGATTCCGCGGCGACAGATCCTAGATGCTGACCTCATCAGTGACTTCTACCGCCTCCATCCTGGCGCTCCGGGGAGTCCGCCCGGTGGCGTTCGTCGGAGGGGGGGTACTGTAACGATCCCGGCAGTCTGAGTCGGGTCCTGTCTGTGGACTAGTTTTTCTGCTCGTGATCTCCAGTTTCCCGAGGGTTCTGGAACGCTCCGGGGAGCTCTCTTGATTTCCGCACCTGCATCCCATCAGCAATCTGCACACCTGGTCCTGATCATCACCCTTCTTAGGCTCTGGCCTAACATCCATTCCCTGCCGGATCGTTAGCCATGAACAGTATGTTTGTCAGTGTATCAGCCTTGGAGTTTCTAGCATTAGTTTTGTTGTTTTGCACCTGGTTGGCTTGCCGTGTACTTACCTCCGTTTTGTTTCTATCTGCAGTCAATCTCCCGGAACCTTCACCCAACCCCTGCCTGGTTGTCGGCGGCTGCCGAGCCATTCTTGGATCTACCACTGCACCTCCACCAACTCATCTCCACCGTCCGCTCTGTCCCCTGGATTATTCTACATCATTTTTTGAAGCTGTTAAATAAATACTCACCTTCGTTTCAACTCACCTTGTCCTGGTCTGCTTCTGGGTTCTGGCTTAGTAAACCGTGACAAGCATGGCGTTTGCAACGCCAGGGTTGTGGGTTTGATTCCCACGGGGGTCCAGTATGAAAAAATATAAATAATGTATGCACTCACTAACTGTAAGTCGCTCTGGATAAGAGCGTCTGCTAAATGACGTAACATGTAAATATCCTGATATTGTATTCTAATTACTAATAATTCATCTTTATTCTATACTTTCAGAAACCACACACACACAATCAGTATTGAATATTATTTATAAAAACAACATAATTGGAACTGGACATCTTTCTTGCTTAAGATTGAGGACAGCTTTTGTATGCTAGCAACATAATGTTTGAACATACTGTTTGAACATACACTCCTTTACAGTTTTCTACCGTGATGTGGAATGTACCCAGCTTTATCATTGTTGCGGTTCAACTGATGAACTTCAGCATACTCTTTGTCAATAATGTCAGTTAGAAAAGCTGTGTATTCTTCCTGATACTTCTAATTTATTTTTCAACTTTCTCTTCAAACTCTGCACTCGCTGCTCGGCAATACAGTGATTGTGGTCCTCTGTAGCTCAGCTGGTAGAGCACGGCGCTTGTAACGCCAAGGTAGTGGGTTCGATCCCCGGGACCACCCATACACAAAAATGTATGCACGCACGACTGTAAGTCGCTTTGGATAAAAGCGTCTGCTAAATGGCATATTATATTATTATTGTTAGGCATGGTGATGTCATCACTCTTGAACGGCAGGACCATACAGTAATGGCCCTCCTGAAGTGTAACTGAACGATCCATTATTTCCATCAACTTCAGGTCCTCTCTCCATCTCTAGTTCTTCCTCACTGGATTTCTCATTAAAATCATGGTTATACTGTGCCACCGACAACACTTCTATTTTGGCAACAAAGATCCAGTTAACAGAAAAAGTGTAGCATCCATTCTTCTCCTTGCTGTTTTTGCTGCCTCTTAAAGGCCCATTCCCGACCCATCCCCATACGGTTCGAACAGCATAAGGTCCATTGTTTCTACTACTAATAACCTCCTAGGGTTCCAACTGTTTTGTATGGAACGCCGTTTGGGTCATTAGTTTGACACGTCAAATAACACAATTCTATTATAGAATGTTGTGTGTGCTGAATTTGCACGTGCAAGCCAAGTGCCACCACAACGATCAGTAGCACTGGCAAAGCTGTACAAAAAAAGTCTGCAAACAAGCACACACACCGCGTTGGTAATAAGGCAGCATTATATGTTCGACCGATTGGGAAAACGTCTATGTGAGCATTTGATATAAAAGTGTTTGCTAATCTCTTTGATACAGATGTTACAGATGATATTAGCAACTTCTGGGGTAGCTAGCTAGCTAGCTTTAGCTAGGTAACTAGCTAGCACAAATGAAACCAGCCTGAAAACAGTGAACAGTAGCAACTGCTGTCATTTTCAATATTCTTAGCAATGATTTAGGTAGACACTTGTTGTTCTCCTATTGAAATCGAACTTCAGTTCATGAAAATAACTAGCTAGCCAGCTACTTAACCCTGTTGTCCAAAGCTAACGTTATAAGCAGCCAGCTAGCTTCATCTGGCTAGGGAGGCTTGACTGGACCGGGTTATGTGTTGTGAAGCTAGCTACAATAAGGATTAGCCACACGTGGAATTTGCGGTTCGCCTTCAAAATAAAAGTCCCTCTTTGAACGTGACGCAGAAGGTTACAATTGGTGGAATCATACCATATTTAGACTAGATAATGTTAAACAAGGTTGAAGTGTTGGAATGTGAAGCAATGAAATGGGGTATCAGTCTACTCTGTGACACCCACAAAAAAAAAAGAACAAAAAAAGAGGTGGTTGTCCCACTGGCTATCCTAAATTGAATGCACCAATTTGTAAGTCGCTCTGGATAAGAGCGTCTGCTAAATGACTTAAATGTAAATGTAAATGTAGACTGATACCCTATGTCATTGATCCACAATCCATAGGTAAGGCTGTACAGTGAAATAAGTATGCCCCCAATGCAATTCTAAAGTCTAATACAATTTCAACAGACTTTTGTCAAATTAACAAATGTGTTAATTTATATAACATCATTCCAACCTCATTTAGCATGATCTATTCCATTATGGCATGATTCCACTATTTGTATTAATTTGTATCACTTTCAATGAGCAGGTGCCTCACTACCGCCAGGCCCTCGACATGATCCTGGACCTGGAGCCAGATGAAGAGCTAGAGGACAACACCAACCAGAGTGACCTGAGCAGGCAGCAGAGATGCTCTACGGGCTGATCCACGCATACTACATCCTCACCGACAGAGGCATCGCTCAGATGGTAGTAAACCCTAGATCTGTATATATTGCTCTGGAGTCTGGATAATCTCTACATCAGGGGTCTCCAACAGGTCGAATTGTGAGGTACCAGTAGCTACCAGCCCACCTATGAGTAGCACACCAATCAATTCTGAATGTACATGTTTTTTTTTCCTGTGTTCCATCGCAAACTGTCATAAACATAAAGCTCCCGGCTACTATCCAATCAAAGCCACATTGACATTATCCCACCCCTGGTTAGCCACTATTGGCTTAAAAAGCCAAACGTAACACATTATCTGCCAATTAATTTCCAGCAATATTGCCCCTGTCTGTTTAGGGCATTCATTTGTCTATGAGTCCGTATGTAGCCAGTTAGCGATGCTAATGATAACCGGCATCTTTTGGGTAGACTGAAAAATGTTCTCAATAAATGCAAACTGCAAAGTAGGCTTACTGACAGAACTACAGTATATCATCATTATTTGTATCAATGGGGTGCCGATTGTTTTGCAAACTCTGTCATGACATGTGCTGCAGCAGCAGGTAACAGCAGCAACATAGCAAGACTGATACATTCCACTCTTGCTAGATGGGCCCCGTGTAGCTCAGTTTGTAGAGCATGGTGCTTGCAACGCCAGGGTTGTGGGTTCATTTCCCACGGGGGGCCAGTATGAAAAAAGTATGGAAATGTATGCACTCACTAACTGTAAGTCGCTCTGGATAAGAGTGTCTGCTAAATGACTAAAATCTAAATATTTTATTTTGAAGGCAAACCGCAAATTCCACTAATCTGGCTATTCCTTATTGTGGCTAGCTTTACATAGGTGGGTCCAACCATCATTAATCAAATAAGAACTATCTTATAAATTAGGGGTATTTTAGATGATGACACCTAGCTAGATAGTTAGCTAGCTAACTATAGCTACTGAAACAGATTATGTCATTTTGCTATGTTTTTGGGGAAGAACATTGTAAGCATCCATCAGCTAGCTAGCTTTTCTTTTACCAGCACTGTCCAAGAGCTTGGGGAAGTGTGTCTGCGCTCGTGCGGCAGCGGCAGGTGTGCGAGACAAAACTTTACCTGCATCATAGCATACGTGTAAAAGTGTAAAAAATATATATATGTATTCACTAACTGTAAGTCGCTCTGGATAAGAGTGTCTGCTAAATGACTTAAATGTAAATGGATCTGGACACCATCCAAGTACGGCAAAGTCTTCCTGTGTGGGCATGTTGAGTTTAGAAACACCTCAGGGAGTTCTAGGAAGTGGTTATCCTCCAATCCTGTGAGTACTTGACTCCTTACAGTATCTTCATGGCCCATCGTGCGTAGAAGTATGTTGGTTCTTCACCCCCTTTGATCCAGCTGCTTCATCAGATGTGCAGAAAGTGCCGGAACTCCCAGAGTCTAAGAACGGATAGATCTGTACAATCTTGTCTCTCTTTTCTTTTTTTTCTTTTTTTTTTACTTCAACTGTACTGGTGCAATAGAAAGAGCACACTTCTTCTCCGGCCCCTATAAGACCACATGCTTGCATGGAGATGAGAGCGTTACTCACTGACTCTTCTTGCTGACTCTTTGTCTTTGCAGGCAATGTGAAGAATGATAGGATGCTTTAAACTACACACACTGCAAGAGAGCCGTCCTTTACACCATTTTTTCACTTAAAAATGTACAAAAAAACAATGATTTCAAAGTTTAACAAACCACACAATTCTATGAATAAGGACTGTACAGATGCACATTTTAGTAACGGAATTACATACAAATCTCCATCACGTTTTTAAGCGACCACATTTTACAAAAGCTCTTACATATCTGAATTAAGATTCAAAGATGTCTGCAGAAAGAATGGGGTGTCAGCTACGACATGGCACCTTGAGTTTGCAAAAACATTTTTGGGTTATTGAACTACAGTAAGTGAAGTGGATTTACACCCGGTAACGGAATTACGGTAAAGGAATTACATCATGGGTCCCTGACCTGTACTACACAGAAATGCATACAATGAATTCGGGAAGTATTCGAACCCCTTCACTTTTTCCACATTTTGTTACGTTACAGCGTTCTTCTAAAATGGATTTTTTTTTAAATAATCCCTCATCAATCTACACACAATACCCCATAATGGCAAAGTGAAAACAGGTTTTTTGACATTTTTGCAAATGTATTAAAATAAAAAACAGATACCTTTTTTACATAACTATTCAGACCCTTTGTTATGAGACTCGAAATTGAGCTCAGGTGCATCCGGTTTCCATTGATCATCCTTGAGATGTTTCTACAACTTGATTGGAGTCCACCTGTGGTAAATTCAATTGATTGGACATTATTTGGAAAGGCACACACCTGCCTATATAAGGTCCCACAGTTGACAGTGCATGTCAGAGCAAAAACCAAGCCATGAGGTCGAAGGAATTGTCCGTAGAGCTCAGAGACAGGATTGTGTCGAGGCACAGATCAGGAGAAGCATACCAAAACATTTCTGCTGCATTGAAGGTCCCCAAGAACACAGTGGCCTCCATCATTCTTAAATGGAAGAAGTTTGGAACCACCAAGACTCTTCCTAGTACTGGCTGCCCGGCCAAACTGAGCAATCGGAGAAGGTCCTTGGTCAGGGAAGTGACCAAGAACCCGATGGTCACTCTGACAGAGCTCCAGAGGTCCTCTGTAGAGATGGGAGAACCTTCCAGAAGGACGTCCATCTCTGCAGCACTCAACCAATCAGGCCTTTATGGTAGAGTGGCCAGAAGGAAGCCACTCGTCAGTAAAAGGCACATGACAGCCCTCTTGGAGTTTGCCAAAAGCCACCTAAAGGACTCTCAGACCATGAGAAACAAGATTCTCTGGTCTGATGAAACCAAGATTGAACTCTTTGGCCTGAATGCCAAGTGTCATGTCAGGAGGAAACCTGCCACCATCCCTACGGTGAAGCATGGTGGTGGCAGCATCATGCTGTGGGGATGTTTTTCAGCGGCAGGGACTGGGAGACTAGTCAGGATCGAGGGAAAGATGAACGGAGCAAAGTACAGAGAGATCATTGATGAAAACCTGCTCCAGAGTGCTCAGGACCTCAGACTGGGGCAAAGTTTTACCTTCCAACAGGACAACGACCATAAGCACACAGCCAAGACAACGCAGGAGTGGCTTCGGGACAAGTCTCTGAATGTCCTTGAGTGGCTGAGCCAGAAACTTGACTTGAACCCGATCGAACATCTCTGGAGAGACCTGAAAATAGCTGTGCAGCGACACTCCTCATCCGACCTGACAGAGCTTGAGAGGATCTGCAGAGAAGAATGGGAGAAACACCCCAAATACAGGTGTGCCAAGCTTGTAGCGTCATACCCAAGAAGACTCAAGGCTGTAATCACTGCCAAAGGTGCTTCAACAAAGTACTGAGTAAAGGGTCTGAATACTTATGTAAATGAGATGTTTCCGTTTTATTTTATTTATAATTGTGCGGGAAAAAACTATGAAAAAGCAAAAACAATTTAATCCATTTTAGAATAAGGCTGTAACGTAACAAAATTTGGAAAAAGTTGAGGGGTTTGAATGCTTTCCGAATACACTGTATTTGCGATGCACATCATTTTATTATTAGAGCGTGCCAGTGGACTTCTGGTAAGTTTGCTTTGGTGATAAAGTGTTGGGATCAGGTACAACTACGTTTACCCACCCCCAAAATGAATATTTATGAACAATTCCCCCACCCACAACTTCTCACCTGAATGCATTTTTTTTTAAGGGTTGGGCAAAGGCTGAAATTGAGAGTTACCCTTTTAATGGGCCTTTTAATTCACATGATCCATTTCAAACTCTGACTCATCTTTACCATTCATTTTTTCAGAATCTTGAGCAGCTGCATAATTAGTAGCAGACACAACAGCATCATTAGCAAAAATATAATTTTGCTTATCCATATCTATTTCAATTTCCACTTCAAATGAATCACTTCCAGAACTAGTCTGATTAATCAGCCTGTAATACACAATTAATTGGTGCATACAGCTTGAAACTAATGCCAGCAAAATCGTGTAAATGTTCCTTATAAGCCAGAATGTTGAATAAAATTAAATGTAAACTTACTCTACCAGTTGTCTGTGTGATATGTCCTTCAGCTGCTCGAAATCTGAGACAAAATATCCACAGGAAAGTATTGTTTACCTGATATTTTAGAGATATGCTAGGTATATTCTGAATCAGGGGAGGATGGAGAACAATCAACAACTTTTTTATTTTATTATTAATTTTCATTTTGATTTCAATCTTCAAGAAAATCTAGAATTCACACCAAAAAAAGGTGCTGATTGTTCTCCATCCTCCCCTGATTCAGAATATACCATTTTCATTGTCGTGGCATGCTTGGTTAAATAGCTATTGATGAGAGAAAAATCAAATTTATAACTAACTTTTAAAACAGTGCTTCCCAACCCTCGTCCTCGAGTACCCCCAACAGTATACATTTTTATTGTAACCCTGGACAAGCACACCTGATTCAACTTTTGTCCAGGGCTACATAGAAAATGTGTACTGTCCTATGTACTTGAGGACTGGAGTGGTGAAAATCTGCTCAAAAAAATCATCAGGTAAACAACACTTTCCTGTGTATATTTTGTCTCGAATTTTGAGCAGCTGAAGGACAAACCTCACAGATAACCGGTAGAGTAATTTACAATTTTATTAAACATTCTGGCTTGTAAGGAACATTTTACATGATTTTGCAGGCATTAGTTTCAGGCTGTATATACCAATTAATTGTGTATTACAGCCTGATTAATCAGACAACCGAACGCCCAACGCGCCAAAATACATTAGACACAACCATCCCCGGTATTCACTTGCAACAACCCATAACAGTAGTAAACCAATGCAACGTACAGCCCAATGCTGTTCCAAATTTAGGCATATGCAATAGAGAATGAAAAAGATACACCCACCGGTTGTCTTCTCATGTCTTGCCTTCGACTCCGTTGGCGTTCTCCTTTGTGAGTCGGCGTTTCAAATCTCAATGTCGGTGTGTTCAAACAATCCATGCACCAGTGCAATCAATCAATGAAAAGTTTTTAGAAATCCAGCGGAACATGTCACACTCATTCCACGGAGGGCAGAGTGTCTGTGGGTTTTTGCTCTTCCATTGTACTTGATTGATTAATTAAGGTCACTAATTAGTAAAAAAACTCCCCTCACCTGGTTGTCTAGGTCTTAATTGAAAGGAAAAAACAAAAACCCACAGACACTAGGCCCTCCATAGAATAAGTTTGACACCCCTGCCTTAAAGAGACCTAACATGAACATCGCCTAATGTCCTTAGGACGTCCCCTGTTAGCTGGGTATGTACATGAGAAAGGGTTTTATAGGCTCCCAGTGATCATCATTGCTATTCATTGTACTGAAAATAATCTGCGGATTCTGTTGTGGGTTCTATTTGTTCCAATCACAAATTGTACAGGGCCTTTTCATTAATATTTCCTCCATTCATTTTCTTAATCTGTTACTTACAATGATAGCCTACATTTGGTTAAATTTTGTGCAAATCTGTATTGCCTAAATAGCGTACGCTCTGGCTTGGTGATTAAATACACTTGTGGAGGTATACTAATATGGTCTGAGAAGAGTAGATGTGGACAAGCATTGTGCTGCCTGTCTGATTCTCATTTCCTGGTATTGCTAGCTAGAGCCACAGCAGCCATCAGGCTTCACATATACAATACATACAGACAAACATGTTGTAACCTAACTTGTGCCAAATAATATTACATTTACATTTTAGTCATTTAGCAGACGCTCTTATCCAGAGCGACTTACAGGAGCAATTAGGGTTAAGTGCCTTGCTCAAGGGCACATCGACAGATTTTTCACCTAGTCGGCTCGGGGTTTAGAACCAGCAACCTTTCGGTTACTGGCACAACGCTCTTAACCACTAAGCTACCTGCAGAAAATGCTCACACAAGGCAAGGAAGAGAAAATGTAAAAGTTAAGGATGAAGGTTAATAAACATAAAAGCATCCGGACAGTGGATGCATGTTAGATGGCCTTTTGTTATGGCATCAAAGGTGACCTTCTCTGTTTGCCAGAATTATTTTATGATTACTTTATGGTCTTTCTCATCACATTAAAAGGGAAAAGACAGAGAGAGAGAAAGAGAGATGATGGACTGCAGTGCGAGAGACCAACACCAACCTTTACAATGTACGTCACTCCAGGTCCAGAGATCTTCTCACTGGAATGCAGCCATCCTCTGGAACAGGGTTTATTCACCAGTCCACTGCTGCTGTTACCTCCTCCTCCGCCACTAGGCCCCCAGTCCTCTCCTCCATGTCCCTGCTGCGCCTCCCTCTCCTCCAGCCCCAGCTTGCTGCCCTTCTTTCCCCCTGCGCGGCTAATGTTGCCTGGCTCCTGCTGGGAGGAATGGGAGCAGGGGTGGTGATGGAGGACGCTGGACGCTGAGCCACAGGAGGGGCCATTACCGCCACCACCGCTACCACCACCGGAGGCTGCTGATGGAACACTGGAGCCAGGGCCGCTACCACTGCAGCTGGAGCCCCCGGATCCACCGCCGGAGCCCCCACCGGACCCTCCACCCCCCTGCAGCTTGGAGACGGCCAGGTCTTTGACGTGGGAGGGGAAGCTCTTGATACCCAAAAGGCTGGAACCTGAGTTGGTGAATTTCAGGTTGGACACCTTGTTGATGAGGGTGCACAGGGTGGTGGCTCCATCGTCCGAGGGGTCAGCGGCAGGGTTGTGGTGGTGGGGCACGCCGCCCTCGCATGGCGCCGCTGGAGGGGTGTACGGGGGCTCGGCGGAGGACGCAGGGGCTGCCGAGACTTTGGGGTTCATGGTGAGGCCGTGGAGAAGACCATCGACGGACGTCACTGACTCATTCCTGAATCGGTTGTATTTGGTACGGTGAAGCATGCCCCTCTTCTCTGTCTCTGCACCCTCCTCTGCCTTACAAACGTACTGGCAGATGTAGTGCCAACAAGTCAATGATCCTCCTCTCCTTAAACATAGCAAAAGCCTTATAGCAATCACAGCAGGCCCTGTACGATGGTTGACTGCAATTTTCTCTGCTGCTGAGAAGGTTACATAGCTGGGTTACAACTACTGTTGTTGATGCCCAGGCTGAGGTTGCTGTTAGGAAAATCCAACACTGCAATGATCCAATCCGTTGGTAGAATAGAAACAGAAAAGAAGAACACAATCCATGGAAATAGAACATGGAGGAAAGGAAAAAAAAGGTTCCAGAGGCTTCCAGAATGCTTAGTTGCTTGGTTCCAACGATTCAGAGATCCAGAGAGAGAGAGAGGGGGATGTGGTAGAGTAGGATATAGCGATATAGTGTTGCTACTCTCCTCTCACTGTTGCCTACCGGCTCACAGCAAAAGCATGACTCATAGATCTGAGGAGACCTTCTCAACAAAAGGCTCACTGAACACTGAAAATCACTTCCTGTAAAATAAAAAAAATAAAAATCCTCCCACTTACAGCAAACTAGAACCAATCAATTCTCAAATTTCCCAGACGGATATTTCCTCTTCACCGCAGGAATGCTTTTCTATTTTAATCTGTTGGTTGTGGGCAAAAAGGAAAGAGAATCACAGGATAATATATAGCCTGATGATAAAAGGTAATAAATGGTTATGCGGTCACACCATTAGCTTGCCTCACTTCACACTCCCTTCTCTCATCATCTGTTTAAAACATACTCATCTACAGACTGTGATTAAAAGAGGTTATCTTCCTGTAAAGGGAAACTCTAAGTAATTGATGCTGAATATAGCCTACTGATGACTGGTGATGACAAATAAATAGGAAATAAATTACATTTGTGATAGGCATGCTGTTGGCAATGAGTCTACTCTATTCCATGTGTACAGTACATCAGCATAATAAGACATTCTTACTGGTATCTGTATTTGAAACCAAACATACAAGTTGAATGTTACATTAACATGCTGTTCTATTAGGAGCGTATAAAAAAGGCAATGATACAGACAAGGAGATCAATACATATATTCTATAACGTCATAAAGGTAAAGATCATATTTTACGATCATGATGACATGCATGAGATGGACAACATTTTTTTCAACAAACAAAAATATAGCCCCTAATCTTGTATTAAAACGGATCTAAATAAGACATTTTTGTATTTAAATGTATCAGTACAAGTCCTGATAATCTATAATTCAAACAGATGGAACAATATAGAACAGATCTTTTACTTCCTCTGTTGAATGTGCATCATCACTATTCTATCTACATAGAGACCAAAGATCAGTAAAATAATACTACACCTCTGTGAACAATATGCTTGTCCTGAATTATCTCAGTGAAATTAATAAACATAATAAAAACACGTTTTCACATTTAAACAGATAACACAGACTTAGCGCAGAACAGAAACACAAGACACAGTTTCAATCCAAACAGCAAGGCAAGGAGTCTATGGATCAGCAGTCAAGATCAGCAGTGTACATGAAGCCAAAAACCATTCATGTAAAATGTCCACAGGAGCGACAACCACAAGCAGAAGACTGACAGTCATTCAGAAGCTTCCGTTCTCTCTCATCATGCTGCTGAAGATTTCGCACTGCAGTCCCTCCCAACATCTCTCTCTCTCCCCCTCTCTCTTTCTCTCTCCCTCCCCCCTCTCTCTTGCTCTCTCTCTCTTTCCCCCCCTCTCTCTCTCCCTCCTCTCTCTCTCCCTTCTCTCTCTCTCCCTTCTCTCTCTCCCCTCTCTCTCTCCCTCCTCTCACTCTCTCTCTCTCTCTCTAGCCTAGCAAATACAGAAAAAAAGGAAATCACGTTTGCTTTCTCCTTAGAAACAAAGGGAAATACAAAAGGAAGGAGGGAAGAAAGAAACCCCCTGTCTCTCGAATCAGAGGAAAAAAAAGAAAGAAAAAAAAGACGCTTGTAAAAGAACGATGAAGGAAGGCGAATATTAGTCTCTATGTAAATAGCTAGGCTTGCATACCAATGTTTCTGTGAATGGAGCAAGGCCTTTCTGCATCACTCTGCAAGGAAGGCAGTCCCTTAGGATGGAATGGTCTTATCCAATAATAGAAGAGCTGGATGACTCATTCAAGAGAGGCTTGCAGAATAGTGGAAGAATCCATTCCGAACGCAGGTGCCGATTCTTCCGGATCTTATAATGCTATAAAACAACATTTGAACCGTGAGATACATGACGATGAGATATATATCACATCTACATACATTGTGTGATAATAATTAAGAAAATAAGGGGAAATAGGAAAAATACATTTTTACAAATGAATATGTAACACCTCCCCCCTTTTTGTGATGATTTATATGAATGGTGGTGGTCATCTACACATTCGGTTAATAATGTATGTCAAACGACAACTGCTGCAAAATGTAAAAAAAATAATAACAATTCCTTAATTTTATACTATATTAATTTCAAATATTACATTAAGGGAGCTGGCAGATTTTGTCACACATTTGTTGGTATTCAGCCACCTACTGTATTATGTGGACTGCAAGTTTATTCAATTTTCTTTAACATAAATAGTTGGATACAGTTAAATCGGTGCCATATTTGAGCAGGTCTATCTGTATTACAGATATTTATGCATTCACTCACAACAGTTACACATTGGTCTATGAAACTCACCTCATCATATGTTAAAGACCCAAATTAATCTATTTCCTTCCTTTAATTTACAGATAGCAATGGGAAACCTAGAGGGCCTGAAAGCCAATAGTAAGCAGTAGCCTAGTTTTCCCATGCTTTTGTTGTAGTGTGTGTTAATGGTGGTGGCTGTAAATCAAATCAAATGATCAAATCACATTTTATTTGTCACATGCGCCGAATACAACAGGTGAAATGCTTACTTAACTTTTTTTTTTAAGTAAGAAAATATTTGCAATTTTTTTTTTACAAAAAATAATTCGATGAAAAAAATAATAAGAATAATAATAACAATAAAGAGGCTATATACAGGGGGTACCAGTACAAAGTCAGCAGGTGTTATCGAGGAGGATGTGTTGGTTAATTTGTTAGCATCGTCCTTTTCAAGAACAACTTTCAACGAGAAGTTAAATGTTGTGCAGAGGGGGAGGCCAACAACACCAATACTGCCAGGATTGGTGCAACAAGGAAAGAGCTTTGAAAGGCAGTAGTGGTGATTGTGTAAAATCACTGAGGAAGCCAAGCCAGGAAAAAAAGCCATATTACAACCTATGTGTTGTGATAATAGCATTGTTTGCTCTATAACCTGTTAGTTCATATGCCTTGCGACCGTGATATATAGGCCTAAAGTCGAAACAATAAGAAGACACAGTGGCAGAATAAATTCAACCACACCTTTGTTTCATCACAACACCGGAGAGCAACACCTGTCCGGTGAAGTCCACAAACAAACAGTTACATTACCTACTACAGCATGGTCAAGCAAGTTAATGTTTCCGACATTTTCGGACCACTAAACAACTATTGATTTAGAACCACAGAGAGTTACTGCAAGTCGCAAAGAAAACAGGAGCTGCCTCCACTTTTCCAGCAACCATTTCAACTAAGATACAACTAAGATCACTAAGATAACAAGAACAATTTAGTCCAATCAACATAAGCTAAATATGTTATGGCCAGACCCGTCGCCAGACCTCAGTCTTAAGGGAGGCATATGAAATGCACGGGAGGGCAGGGCACAATTATTATTAGCCTACAGTACGTATATTTAATAATAAATTCCCTCAAGTGGGGGGGGCGGCACAAGCATTTTTGGGGGCGGGCCCGGCCCCCTATGGCCCGCCCATAGCGATGGGTGTGGTTATGGCTGTCCATCGTACTGATTTCTGTGTGTGCGTGCATGCGTGCAAGTAGAAAAAACAACATGTTGATTCACCCAAAAACGCCAATGCCATCCTCTCTTTCATGACTTTGTCATACAGTACACACTTTTAGTTTTTGGTTGCATGGCTACCTGGCTAACATGCTTGCTCGCTAGCCTAACTTCCTTTCATGGGCAACGATGAGCAAGCTAGCTAGTTAACATTAGCCTACTACATCTAGCTACATATTGAACATCCATCCTCTCAGGCCAGGGGCACAATGTATAAATGTATGCTTGGATCAGAATCGCCGTTATAATCACTGGCCAGTACGGAGAATTAAGTAAAACCAGAAGTTCAAATCCCTACAGTGGCTTGCGAAAGTATTCACCCCCCTTGGCATTTTTCCTATTTTGTTGCCTTACAACATGGAATTAAAATGGATTTTTGGGGGGTTTGTATCATTTGATTTACACAACATGCCTATCACTTTGAAGATGCAAAATCTTTTTTATTGTGAAACAAACAAGAAATAAGACAAAAAAACAGAAAAACTTGAGCGTGCATAACTATTCACCCCCCCAAAGTCAATACTTTGTAGAGCCACCTTTTGCAGCAATTACAGCTGCAAGTCTCTTGTGGTATCTCTATAAGCTTGGCATATCTAGCCACTGGGATTTTTGCCCATTCTTCAAGGCAAAACTGCTCCAGCTCCTTCAAGTTGGATGGGTTACGCTGGTGTACAGCAATCTTTAAGTCATACCACAGATTCTCAATTGGATTGAGGTCTGGGCTTTGACTAGGCCATTCCAAGATATTTAAAAGTTTCCCCTTAAACCACTCGAATGTTGCTTTAGCAGTATGCTTAGGGTCATTGTCCTGCTGGATGGTGAACCTCCGTCCCAGTCTCAAATCTCTGGAAGACTGAAACAGGTTTCCCTCAAGAATTTCCCTGTATTTAGCACCATCCATCATTCCTTCAATTCTGACCAGTTTCCCAGTTCCTGCCGATGAAAAACATCCCCACAGCATGATGCTGCCACCACAATGCTTCATGGTGTTCTCGGGGTGATGAGAGGTGTTGGGTTTGCGCCAGACATAGCGTTTTCCTTGATGGCCAAAAAGCTCAATTTTAGTCTCATCTGACCAGAGTACCTTCTTGCATATGTTTGAGGATTCTTCCCACATGGCTTTTGGCGAACACCAAACGTGTTTGTTTATTTTTTCTTTAAGCAATGGCTTTTTTCTGGCCACTCTTCCGTAAAGGCCAGCTCTGTGGAGTGTACGGCTTAAAGTGGTCCTATGGACAGATACACCAATCTCCACTGTAGAGCTTTGCAGCTACTTCAAGGTTATCTTTGGTCTCTTTGTTGCCTCTCTGATTAATGCCCTCCTTGCCTGGTCCGTGAGTTTTGGTGGGCGGCCCTCTCTTGGCAGGTTTGTTGTGGTGCCATATTCTTTCCATTTTTTAATAATGGATTTAATGGTGCTCCGTAGGATGTTCAAAGTTTCTGATATTTTTTTATAACCCAACCCTGATCTGTACTTCTCCACAACTTTGTCCCTGACCTGTTCGGAGAGCTCTTTGGTCTTCATGGTGCCGCTTGCTTGGTGGTGCCCATCTGGGGCCTTTCAGAACTGGTGTATATATACTGATATTTTATTTATTTCACCTTCATTTAACCAGGTAGGCCAGTTGAGAACAAGTTCTCATTTACAACTGCGACCTGGCCAAGATAAAGCAAAGCAGTGCGATAAAAACAACAATAACACATAGTTACACATGGGATAAAACATACAGTCAATAACACAATAGAAAATCTATATACAGTGTGTGCAAATGTTGTAAGTTATGGAGGTAAGGCAATAAATAAGCCATAGTGTCACGAATGTCGGTGGAATGCGGTAGGCCAGAGTCAAGCGCAGGACACAGAATGAGATGAAGAACCACTTTACTGTGTAGTAAAGAAATACAAGAAAACCCTCCAAACAACAAAGGAGGAGCAAAACCCGCACACAAAATGACACTTGTACAATCCAATAAACACGCACACCAAACAGTGGACGTGAACAGGTTAAATAGGCAGACAAACTAACATAATGGGGAACAGGTGTGCAACAACAGACAACAATCAAGTGAACATAGAAACATATAACATAGAGCGGCAGCAGCTAGTACTCCGGTGACGACGAACGCCGAAGCCTGCCCGAGCCAGAAGGAAGGGCAGTCTCGGCAGAATCCGTGACACATAGTGCAAAATAATTACAATTTAGTATTAACACTGGAGTGATAGATGTGCAGAAGATGATGTGCAAATAGAGATACTGGGGTGCAAATTAGTTAAATAAATAACAATATGGGGATGAGGTAGTTGGGTGGGCTAATTACAGATGGGCTGTGTACAGGTGCAGTGATCGGTAAGCTGCTCTGACAACTGATGCTTAAAGTCAGTGAGGGAGATAAGAGTCTCCAGCTTCAGAGATTTTTGCAGTTTGTTCCAGTCATTAGCAGCAGAGAACCGGAAGGAGTGGCGGCCAAAGGAGGTGTTGGCTTTGGGGATGACCAGTGAGATATACCTGCTGGAGTGCATACTATGGGTGGGTGTTGCTATGGTGACCAATGAGCTAAGATAAGCCGGGGATTTGCCTAGCAGTGATTTATAGATGACCTGGAACCTGTGGGTTTGGCGACAAATATGTAGTGAGGGCCAGCCAACGAGAGTGTACAGGTCACAATGGTGGGTAATATTTACATTTTGGTCATTTAGCAGACGCTCTTATCCAGAGCGACTTACAGTTAGTGAGTGCATACATATTTTTACTTTTTTTTCATACTGGCCCCCGTGGGAATCGAACCCACAACCCTGGCGTTGCAAGCGCCATGCTCTACCAACTGAGCTACATGGGGCTTGTATATGGGGCTTTGGTGACAAAACGGATGGCACTGTGATAGACTACATCCAATTTGCTGAGTAGAGTGTTGGAGGCTATTTTGTAAATGACATCGCCGAAGTCAAGGATCGGTAGAATAGTCCGTTTTACGAGGGAATGTTTGGCAGCATGAGTGAAGGAGGCTTTGTTGCGAAATAGGAAGCCGATTCTAGATTTAACTTTGGATTGGAGATGCGTAATGTAAGTCTGGAAGGAGAGTTTACGGTCTAACCAGACACCTAGGTATTTGTAGTTGTTCACAAAAGTCAGACCCGCCGAGAGTAGTGATTCTAGACGGTCGGGCGGGTGCAAGCAGCGTTCGATTGAAGAGCATGCATTTAGTTTTACTAGCGTTTAAGAGCAGTTGGAGGCTACGGAAGGAGTGTTGTATGGCATTGAAGCTCATTTGGAGGTTTGTTAACACAGTGTCCAATGAAGGGCCAGATGTATACAAAATGGTGTCGTCTGCGTATAGGTGGATCTGAGAGTCACCAGCAGCAAGAGCGACATCAATGATATTGATAGATGAATTTGTATGTTTATGGTAATGACTAAAATTGTTCCACCCCGATACTGTATGACTGTTTAAACTGTGTTAGCGTTACAAGGTAGTAATAAAACCACTAACAGGGAATATGGGTAGAAACTGTTGGAGGCCAACATACCATAGTAAGGGGGAACTTAGAAACTGCTGAAACCTATACTGTGGAAAGTCACAGGCCGCCTAAAGGTGGGCGAAGCAAAGTTCCTTTGTGTGAAGGCATATCAAAAGACTGTGTGTGTTTTGAGCGCCAGAGCTCTCATGAATAAAAAATGGCTTATTTCTTGCAGACTGGAGAAGTTGTTTAATTCATAATTAACTAGAGTCTTACAACCTCTGGGAATTATTCAAAGCTTAGTATTAGAGATAGAAATTCTCGTGACAGATATACACAGAGAATAGAGTCGGCCCGAGAATTGAACCCTGTGGCACCCCCATAGAGACTGCCAGAGGTCCAGACAACAGGCCCTCCGATTTGACACATTGAACTCTATCTGAGAAGTAGTTGGTGAACCAGGCGAGGCAGTCATTTGAGAAACCAAGGCTATTTAGTCTGCCAATAAGAATGCGGTGATTGACAGAGTCGAAAGCCTTGGCCAGGTCGATGAAGGCGGCTGCACAGTACTATCTTTTATCGATCGCGGATATAATATCGTTTAGGACCTTGAGTGTGGCTGAGGTGCACCCATGACCAGCTCGGAAACCAGATTGCATAGCGGAGAAGGTACGGTGGGATTCGAAATGGTCGGTGATCTGTTTGTTAACTTGGCTTTCAAATACTTTCGAAAGGCAGGGCAGGATGGATATAGGTCTGTAACAGCTTGGATCTAGAGTGTCACCCCCTTTGAAGAGGGGGATGACCGCGGCAGCTTTCCAATCTCTGGGGATCTCAGATGATACGAAAGAGAACAGGCTAGTAATAGGGGTTGCTACAAGATTCGCGGCTATTTTTAGAAAGAAATGGTCCAGATTGTCTAGAGATCATGTGACAGATCATGTGACACTGAGATTGCACACAGGTGGACTTTATTTAACTAATTATGTGACTTCTGAAGGTAATTGGTTGCACCAGATATTATTTAGGGACTTCATAGCAAAGGGGGTGAATACATACAGTGGGGAAAAAAGTATTTAGTCAGCCACCAATTGTGCAAGTTCTCCCACTTAAAAAGATGAGAGAGGCCTGTAATTTTCATCATAGGTACACGTCAACTATGACAGACAAATTGAGGAAAAAAAATCCAGAAAATCACATTGTAGGATTTTTTATGAATTTATTTGCAAATTATGGTGGAAAATAAGTATTTGGTCACCTACAAACAAGCAAGATTTCTGGCTCTCACAGACCTGTAACTTCTTCTTTAAGAGGCTCCTCTGTCCTCCACTCGTTACCTGTATTAATGGCACCTGTTTGAACTTATTATCAGTATAAAAGACACCTGTCCACAACCTCAAACAGTCACACTCCAAACTCCACTATGGCCAAGACCAAAGAGCTGTCAAAGGACACCAGAAACAAAATTGTAGACCTGCACCAGGCTGGGAAGACTGAATCTGCAATAGGTAAGCAGCTTGGTTTGAAGAAATCAACTGTGGGAGCAATTATTAGGAAATGGAAGACATACAAGACCACTGATAATCTCCCTCGATCTGGGGCTCCACGCAAGATCTCACCCCGTGGGGTCAAAATGATCACAAGAACGGTGACTATGACAGACAAAATGAGAATTTTTTTTCCAGAAAATCACATTGTAGGATTTTTAATGAATTTATTTGCAAATTATGGTGGAAAATAAGTATTTGGTCAATAACAAAAGTTTCTCAATACTTTGTTATATACCCTTTGTTAGCAATGACACAGGTCAAACGTTTTCTGTAAGTCTTCACAAGGTTTTCACACACTGTTGCTGGTATTTTGGCCCATTCCTCCATGCAGATCTCCTCTAGAGCAGTGATGTTTTGGGGCTGTCGCTGGGCAACACAGACTTTCAACTCCCTCCAAAGATGTTCTATGGGGTTGAGATCTGGAGACTGGCTAGGCCACTCCAGGACCTTGAAATTCTTCTTACGAAGCCACTCCTTCGTTGCCCGGGCGGTGTGTTTGGGATCATTGTCATGCTGAAAGACCCAGCCACGTTTCAATTCAAATCAAATCAAATTATAATTGGTCACATGCGCCGAATACAACAGGTGCAGACATTACAGTGAAATGCTTACTTACAGCCCTTAACCAACAGTGCATTTATTTTTAACAAAAAAAGTGTTGAGAAAAAAAGAGCAGAAGTAAAATAAAATAGCAGTAGGGAGGCTATATATACAGGGGGGTACCGGTGCAGAGTCAATGTGCGGGGGCACCGGCTAGTTGAGATAGTTGAAGTAATATGTACATGTGGGTAGAGTTAAAGTGACTATGCATAAATAATTAACAAAGTAGCAGCAGCGTAAAAAGGATGGGGTGTGGGGGAGCAGTGCAAATAGTCTGGGTATGCAGGAGTCTTATGGCTTGGGGGTAGAAGCTGTTGAGAAGTCTTTTGGACCTAGACTTGGCACTCCGGTACGGCTTGCCGTGCGGTAGCAGGGAGAACAATCTATGACTAGGGTGGCTGGAGTCTTTGACAATTGTGAGGGCCTTCCTCTGACACCGCCTGGTATAGAGGTCCTGGATGGCAGGAAGCTTGGCCCCAGTGATGTACTGGGCCGTACGCACTACCCTCTGTAGTGCCTTGCGGTCGGAGGCCAAGCAGTTGCCATACCAGGCGGTGATGCAACCAGTCAGGATGCTCTCGATGGTGCAGCTGTAGAATTTTTTGAGGATCTGAGGACCCCATGCCAAATCTTTTCAGTCTCCTGAGGGGGAATAGGCTTTGTCGTGCCCTCTTCACGACTGTCTTGGTGTGTTTGGACCATGATAGTTTGTTGGTGATGTGGACAGCTCTCAACCTACACTACAGCCCAGTCGATGAGAATAGTAACGATGGTTTTGGGAAACAGCTCTGAGATTTGTTTGTGTTGTTGTTGGTGATGTGGACACCAAGGAACTTGAAGCTCTCAACCTGTTCCACTACAGCCCCGTCGATGAGAATGGGGGCGTGCTCAGTCCTCTTTTTTTTCCTGTAGTCCACAATCATCTCCTTTGTCTTGGTCACGTTGAGGGAGAGGTTGTTGTCCTGGCACCACACGGCCAGGTCTCTGACCTCCTCCCTATAGGCTGTCTCATCGTTGTCGGTGATCAGGCCTACCACTGTTGTGTCGTCGGCAAACTTAATGATGGTGTTGGAGTCGTGCCTGGCCATGCAGTCATGGGTGAACAGAGAGTACAGGAGGGGACTGAGCACGCACCCCTGAGGGGCCCCCGTGTTGAGGATCAGTGTGGCAGATGTGTTGTTACCTACCCTTACCACCTTGCTGATGGAAGGAGGTTTTCACTCAAAATCTCACGATACATGGCCCCATTCATTCTTTCCTTTACACGGATCAGTCGTCCTGGTCCCTTTGCAGAAAAACAGCCCCAAAGCAAGATGTTTCCACCCCCATGCTTTACAGTAGGTATGGTGTTCTTTGAATGCAACTCCGCATTCTTTGTCCTCCAAACACAACGAGTTGAGTTTTTACCAAAAAGTTCTATTTTGGTTTCATCTGACCATATGACATTCTCCCAATCCTCTTCTGGATCATCCAAATGCACTCTAGCAAACTTCAGACGGGCCTGGACATGTACTGGCTTAAGCAGGGGGACACGTCTGGCACTGCAGGATTTGAGTCCCTGGCGGCGTAGTGTGTTACTGATGGTAGGCTTTGTTACTTTGGTCCCAGCTCTCTGCAGGTCATTCACTAGGTCCCCCCGTGTGGTTCTGGGATTTTTGCTCACCGTTCTTGTGATCATTTTGACCCCACGGGGTGAGATCTTGCGTGGAGCACCAGATTGAGGTAGATTATCAGTGGTCTTGTATGTCTTCCATTTCCTAATAATTGCTCCCATAGTTGATTTCTTCAAACCAAGCTGCTTACCTATTGCAGATTCAGTCTTCCCAGCCTGGTGCAGGTCTACAATTTTGTTTCTGGTGTCCTTTGACAGCTCTTTGGTCTTGGCCATAGTGGAGTTTGGAGTGTGACTGTTTGAGGTTGTGGACAGGTGTCTTTTATACTGATAACAAGTTCAAACAGGTGCCATTAATACAGGTAACGAGTGGAGGACAAAGGAGCCTCTTAAAGAAGAAGTTACAGGTCTGTGATAGCCAGAAATCTTGCTTGTTTGTAGGTGACCAAATACTTATTTTCCACCATAATTTGCAAATAAATTCATTAAAAATCCTACAATCTGTGTCACGATCGTTCATTAACGAGAAGGACCAAGGCGCAGCGTGATATGCATCCATATTTATTGCCGTACTGAACACACGACAAAAACAACAAACGAAACGTGAAGTCCAAGGTAGACTAATAACATACCTTTACGGAACAAGATCCCACACAGACTGGTGCCAAACGGCTGCCTAAGTATGGTCGCCAATCAGAGACAACGAGCTACAGCTGCCTCTGATTGGGAACCACCCTGGCCAACATAGATCTAAATGATCTAGAGACTAAACATAGAAATAAACACAACACGAAATATACACACCCTGACTCAACAAATAACCGTCCCCTGAGTCAGGGCGTGACAGTACCCTCCCCCAACGGTGCGGACTCTGACCGCGCCACATTAACCTAATAGGGTAGGGGCCGGGTGGGCATTCCACCTCGGAGGCGGATCCGGCTCCGGGTGTGGTCCTCTGTAGCTCAACTGGTAGAGCACGGCGCTTGTAACACCAAGGTAGTGGGTTCGATCCCCGGGACCACCCATACACAAAATTGTATGCACGCATGACTGTAAGTCGCTTTGGATAAAAGCGTCTGCTAAATGGCATATTATTAACCACCACTTACTCTCCACCTCCCCGTTGCGCCCCTGGTCTGGTCTGGACCTTGGCGCGCTGCTTCCTCTCTCCTTCCTCCCACGAAGTACCACGCCCTGTCTGGACCCTGGTGTGGGAGACCCCGAACCTGGAGAGGGGCTGACGTCTGGGTCTGGACTGGAACCGCTGACTGGAGCTGGACCCGACGACGGTGTATCGAACTGCTCTGGCTCTGGGGTGGAGCCGCTGACCGGAACTGGATCAGGCACCGGTGGAGCGGACTGCTCTGGCTCCGGAGTGGAGCCGCTGACCGGAGCTGGACTGGACCCCGGTGGAGCGGATTGCTCTGGCTCCGGAGTGGAACAGCTGACCGGTGCCGGATCAGGCACCGGTGGAACAGGCACGGGCCGTGCCGGACACACGCACAGCTGGCTTGGTGCGGGGAGCAGGAACGGGCCGGACTGGGCTGACGACGCGCACCCCTGGCTTGATGCGGGGAGCAGGAACGGGCCGGACTGGGCTGACAACGCGCACCCCTGGCTTGATGCGGGGAGCAGGAACGGGCCGGACTGGGCTGACGACGCGCACCACTGGCCTGGTGCGGGGAGCAGGAACAGGCCGGGCCGGGCTGGCGACGCGCACCACTGGCTTGGTGCGAGGGACAGGAACAGGTCGGACCGGGCTGGCGACGCGCACCACTAGCTTGGTGCGAGGGACAAGAACAGGTCGGACCGGGCTGGCGATGCGCACCACTGACTTGGTGCGAGGGACAGGAACAGGCCGGACCGGGCTGGCGATGCGCACCACTGGCTTGATGCGAGGGACAGGAACAGGCCGTACCGGACTGGCGACGCGCACCACTGGCCTGGTGCGGGGAGCAGGAACAGGCCGGGCCGGACTGGCGACGTGCACCACTGGCTTGGTGCGAGGGACAGGAACAGGTCGGACCGGGCTGGCGACGCGCACCACTGGCTTGGTGCGAGGGACAGGAACAGGTCGGACCGGGCTGGCGACGCGCACCACTGACTTGGTGCGAGGGACAGGAACAGGCCGGACCGGGCTGGCGATGCGCACCACTGGCTTGATGCGAGGGACAGGAACAGGCCGGACCGGGCTGGCGATGCGCACCACTGGCTTAGTGCGGGAATCAGGAACGGGCCGGACCGGACTGGCGACACGCACCACTCGATTGGTGCGAGGAGCGGGACTGGGTTCCTTCATTAACCCCCGCTCCTTCTGCTGCATAACCAGCTCCTCTCGCCGTGCCTCTACACTTTCCTTCTGCTCCCTCTGCACCAATGACCCCCTTAATCTGGCGGCCTCCTCTGCTAAACGGCTGAACTGCTCTATCGCGGCCTCCTGCTGCCTTGTCGTCCACGGTGTGAGCCCCCCCTAAAAAATTTTTGGGCTTGTCTCTCCCCCGTGCTCATGGCCTCCATCCCTCTTGCCAGACTCTCGCTCATCTCCTCCCAAGTCCATCCTCTCTCCTCATCACGCTGCTTAATCCAGGATTGGTGGGATCTTCTGTCACGATCGTTCATTAACGAGAAGGACCAAGGCGCAGCGTGATATGCATCCATATTTATTGCCGTACTGAACACACGACAAAAACAACAAACGAAACGTGAAGTCCAAGGTAGACTAATAACATACCTTTACGGAACAAGATCCCACTCAGACTGGTGCCAAACGGCTGCCTAAGTATCGTCCCCAATCAGAGACAACGAGCTACAGCTGCCTCTGATTGGGAACCACCCTGGCCAACATAGATCTAAACGATCTAGAGACTAAACATAGAAATAAACACAACACGAAATATACACACCCTGACTCAACAAATAACCGTCCCCTGAGTCAGGGCGTGACAATGTGATTTGTCTGTCATAGTTGACGTGTACCTATGATGAAAATTACAGGCTCTCTCATCGTTTTAAGTGGGAGAACTTGCACAATTGGTGGCTGACTAAATACTTTTTTTCCCCACTGTACATGTTACTGCATTGAAAGGCATTTTCAAGCTAACAATTACGAATGATATCTGTGGAAGGCCTGGGTGTGAGCAAACCAAGAAGCTGTACTGCTGTGATTGTCTACTCTTCAGCACCGATAAGACGTCAACCTGGGCAAATACTGGTTGGTTTTAAAAACCTATCCAGTTTTACGAAGTCAGCTATGCGCCTCCAAGACTCAACTTCACACCTGCGAGCTACGGTGAGTTCAAAAACATTTGGGGACACGAGAAGACCTTCAGCTTAACGAGCAGCAGCGCAGAGAGACTCTTTCTCACAACGATACAATACTGCATTCTCAAGTCTCGTGGAAAGCTAAGGGCCCAATTTTGATCTGCTGCGGCTCAAAACTGAACTCACACAATGATGTACATGTCTGACTTCGAGGGTAGGAGCCTGGCCAACCTCCTCCACTTTCTCCGGCAGAACAGGCTGAATGAAAGCATGTACCAACTGCATCTGCCTACAGTGCCTTGCAAAAGTATTCATCCCCCTTGGCGTTTTTCCTATTTTGTTGCATTAAAACCTGTTTATTTGGATTTCATGTAATGGACATTCACAAAATAGTCCAAATTGGTGTGGTGAAAAATAACTTGTTTCAAAAAATGAAGTGGTGCGTGCATATGTATTCACCACCTTTGCTATGAAGCCCATAAATAAGATCTGGTGCAACCAATTACCTTCAGAAGTGACATAATTAGTTAAATAAAGTCCACCTGTGTGCAATCTAAGTGTCACATGATCTGTCACATGATCTCTGTACACAGTTGAAGTCGGAAGTTTACATACACCTTAGCCAAATTCATTTAAACTCAGTTTTTCACAATTCCTGACATTTAATCCTAGTAAAATGTCCCGGTCTTAGGTCAGTTAGAATCACCACTTTATTTTATCACATTCCCAGTGGGTCAGAAGTTTACATACACTCAATTAGTATTTGGTAGCATTGCCTTTCAATTATTTAACTTGGGTCAAACATTTTGGGTAGCCTTCCACAAGCTTCCCACAATAAGTTGGGTGAATGTTGGCCCATTCCTCCTGACAGAGCTGGTGTAACTGAGTCAGGTTTTTCAGTTCTGCCCACACATTTTCTATAGGATTGAGGTCAGGGCTTTGTGATGGCCACTCCAATACCTTGACTTTGTTGTCCTTAAGCCATTTTGCCACATCTTTGGAAGTATGCTTGGGGTCATTGTCCATTTGAAAGACCCATTTGCAACCAAGCTTTAACTTCCTGACTGATGTCTTGAGATGTTGCTTCAATATATCCACATAATTTTCCTTCCTCATGATGCCATCTATTTTGTGAAGTGCACCAGGCCCTCCTGCAGCAAAGCACCCCCACAGCATGATGCTGCCACCCCCGTGCTTCACGGTTGGGATGGTGTTCTTCTGCTTGCAAGCGTCCCCCTTTTTCCTCCAAACATAATGATGGTCATTATGGCCAAACAGTTCTATTTTTGTTTCATCAGACCAGAGGACATTTCTCCAAAAAGTACAATCTTTGTCCCCATGTGCAGTTGCAAACCGTAGTCTGGCTTTTTTATGGGGTTTTTGGAGCAGTGGCTTCTTCCTTGCTGAGCGGCCTTTCAGGTTATGTCGATATGGAACTCGTTTTACTGTGGATATAGATACGTTTGTACCTGTTTCCTCCAGCATCTTCACAAGGTCCTTTGCTGTTGCAAACCGTAGTCTGGCTTTTTTCTGGCGGTTTTGGAGCAGTGGCTTCTTCCTTGCTGAGCGGCCTTTCAGGTTATGTCGATATGGGACTTGTTTTACTGTGGATATAGATACGTTTGTACCTGTTTCCTCCAGCATCTTCACAAGGTCCTTTGCTGTTGTTCTGGGATTGATTTGCACTTCTCGCAACAAAGTACGTTCATCCCTAGGAGACAGAACGCGTCTCCTTCCTGAGCGGTATGACGGCTGCGTGGTCCCATGGTGTTTACACTTGCGTACTATTGTTTGCACAGATTAACGTGGTATCTTCAGGTGTTTGGAAATTGCTCCCAAGGATGAACCAGACATATGGAGGTCTACAATTTTTTACTAAGGTCTTGACTGATTTCTTTTGATTTTCCCATGATGTCAATCAAAGAGGCACTGAGTTTGAAGGTAGGCCTTGAAATACATCCACAGGTACACCTCCAATTGACTCAAATGATGTCAATTAGCCTATCAGAAGCTTCTAAAGCCATGACATCATTTTGTGGAATTTTCCAAGCTGTTTAAAGGCAAAGTCAACTTAGTGTATGTAAACTTCTGACCCACTGGAATTGTGATACAGTGAATTATAAGTGAAATAATCTGTCTGTAAACAATTGTTGGGAAAATTACTTGTGTCATGCACAAAGTAGATGTCCTAACCGACTTGCCAAAACTATAGTTTGTTAACAAGACATTTGTGCATTCACGACCCTCAGCTTGGCTTGGATTCCATTCAAGAATCGCTCAACATCGTTCTGGGCTGGGGGCAGGGCACGCGTAGACAAGATGATGTATTGAATAGAAAGCGGTACAAAACACCTCAAGATAAAAACATAATATTCAAAATCAGTAAGTTAGACTAAATATTAGCATTTCATATATTCGCAGTTAATATAATTCAATCTGGATAATAACACAAAACAGATCATAAGGCTAGAGAAATATATCGACAAATATTACAACAACACGCAACACCCAAACATGACTGAAGATAAGCGTGGAGAGCCGATCCCCAAAAGGAAACGCGACTCATCGACTGATACAGATGATATATGCTTTTCACCACTGGGTATGGTAAGTGTGGAAAGCGACCTGTTGAAGTCAATAAATGACAAATTGGGCATACTACAATTGGTCAGTAAAGACGTAAAAGAGTTGAAACCGAGTCTTCAAATGAGTGACAAAAAGCTTTGGTAATGGAGAAAGAAACCAAAAAATTAAAAGTGACAGTCTCTAAGATGGAAACGGACGTTAGGGAACTAAAAAAGGAGAACAACCTTCTGAGAGAAGCCTTACTAGACATCCAAACTAGATCGATGAGAGAAAATCTAGTACTTACGGGTATTCAGGAAAAGGAGGGAGAAATAACAGAGAATATTATGAAGGACTTCCTGCATACAGCGCTACAAATACCACTCGAGGCTGTCGATAAAATCCAACTCGAACGTGTACACCGTTTCGGAAAAAGAGGACAGAAATATGAGTGCCCAATCTTTGCCAAATTTGTTTGTTTTTTAAAGATAAAGCAATGGTGAAAAGCCTAGGAAAAAGACTTGCTGGCACGAAAATAGGCATGAATGATCAGTTCCCGAGGGAGATTGCAGAAAGGCACAAAGTTCTGTATCCAATCTTCAAGGAAAACAGATTAAAAGGGAAACGTGTTGCACTCGTGGTGGATAAACTATATATTGACAACCAAATGTTCAGAGACACAAAGACTACTCCATGGCTATTCTAAAAGTTGTAATAGAGGAGTCGAATATTGGAGCACCCGATACTAGCAATGATAGGGATTGTAATATTAAATAACATTTATAGTAAGTATAGTATTTTATAAAAGGATAAAACGACATAACCAGCAGAATAATACATCTTTAAATACAAATAATTAGAACATGGCTGTTTTGGCGGGAGGTTGTTGTTTTGGCGGATGGTTGTTGTGGTTGGTCCTGTGTTCTCTCTGGCGTCCTTTCCCCCTTGCGGCAGATGTGGATGCGGGTGCGTTTGCACGCTCGGCCCATTTCTTCCGCAGTCAACCATGTGGTGTGCATTTTTGTGTTTGAAAAGGTGCAGCATTAAGTGAGTGAGAAGGGAAATGGTTGCATATCCCAGAGCCGACCGGGGGTCTATGAGCAGGGGTAGTGAGAGAGCGCTTTCAATTTTGTGTAGATGAGGGATATACATTTTTAAATATAGTATACATCTAATCAAATGTTTTATTGTCTTATCATGATGGAAAGATCCCTAACCCTATAACCTGGACACCCACCTGAGCGACCCATACACCAAAGAGAAGTTCCCATCTCTTTTATGGACCTGCTGTGAGTATACAGCCTAAACAGAGAAATAAATGCGGTCAGAGACCTACTTGAGCAGCACCGCCCCCTCAAGATTCTGAGCCTGCCTGGCAGGGTTGGTCCTACAAAGCCAGAGCCCCCTGATGGGAGAGCATAATATACAAGGACATTCTCAAAGCTGCTAATGAGAACCTTGACGACCTTTTACCTAGCCGGTGGGGATTCCGGTGGGGTATGCCCACCCAGGTATGGACAGTGCTGGCAACACTGGCTGCAGTAACTCATGGGGAGGGGGTCACACTCGGACAATCAGAGAGGGGGTTTATCATTGTGGCCCAGGTGGCACAAAATAATCAAAGGTCTGACCGCACGGAGATGCTTGGGAAAATGGTTACAACAGGGGATCAGAGTGTTTGTGTCTCAGGTGAAGAGGGTGGATCTGATCTCCATCACCTAGGACTTGACATAGATTAAGTAGATTAATCAAATCTCACATTGTTGTCAATTTCTGCTCAATCTGCATGCTTCCTCAATCAGCTTTAACTGTATGTGCACTCGTAAATCAGGTTATTTCTTGAGTTGGGCTCTGGGATATAACAGCCGTTGAGTATCTGATTTTATGGTGGATTGTGGAGGAGGGGGGTTGAGTGTGTTGGAGTATGTGAGTATGTGCGTGTGTGTTTGTCCGGCATCTGTTGTGGGGGGGTGGGGATGTTGCGGGGTAGGGGGGGGTATGGGATGGACCACGGGAATTATTTGCTAGGATAATAATTGCTTGTCAATGAATTAAATGTAATACAATGGCAATCCGGGTTATATGTTAAAATCCTACGCATGAACTGCCGACATTATTACGCATATTAATTGCTAATGATGGAAAATAGGATATGCATAATTTTTTAAAAATAGTTATATATTTATATATGAGGTGACAGCATTGGAAATGCTTTTGGCGGTTAATCTGCTTCTGTTTTGTGGGTGGCACTGTGTGCTGTTTTTGATGGATGGGTCCTGGCCTCTCGGGGCCTTAGGGATCCGGAGGGACGTGGGTGGGATGCTGATCACTGGGATGACGGCTCAACTTGGGATGGGGAGGGGCTTTAGCAGGGGAATTAGTGGAGAACAATTGAAGGGTTACTCCGTAGCAATGCAAATATCACGGTACAGCTATATGGACACTCAATCATTACGGTATTTTTTATTGGTAAATTTACAAACATATATAATGATAAATAGACTTGAAACTTGTATCTCATTATGGTGTATGGTGAAATAATTATAGCCAGTTACAATTGTAATGGCTTAGCTGATAATAACAAAAGAAGAACAATATTTACATGGCTCAAAGAGAAGGAATATAATATCTATTGTATACAGGAAACTCATTCAACAATTCGAGATGAAGTTGCGTGGAAAAAATAATGGAGGGGTGGGGGGGGAAATATACTTCTCCCATGGGCAAAGAAATTCAAAAGGGATGATGATATTAATTAATAGTAATTTCGATCCGAATGTGCAAATTGTCCAAATAGATACGCAAGGTAGATGGATTATTTTAAATATGTTATTGGACCATAAACAGATATGGCTCATTAACCTTTACGGACCAAATAATGATGATCCACAATTCTTTGACAATATATATAATAAATTATCAACCCTGCAAGCAATTCAAGACAATATTATTATGGTGGGGGATTATAATACTGTTTTAAATAGCTCAATGGACCGTAATGGAAATCACACCACAAACAATCACCCACATGCTCTTAAGGAAATTGTGAATGTCATGGATATATTAGAACTAGTAGATATATGGAGGCTTAAATATACAGATCTAGTGAGATATACTGAATTTCCACGTGGGCGAGGATATTGGAAATGTAATCAAAGCCTATTGGATGATCATTTATTTATAATTAGAACAAAGGAATTTATAACTGACTTTTTCCAACATAACATAGGTACAGCAAATCCCCTTATTGTATGGGACACCTTTAAATGTGCCTTTAGAGGCCATGCAATTCAGTACTCATCTCGAAAACAAAAGCAATTTAGGTCAAAAGAGTTTATACTAACAAAGGAAATAGAAAGTCTAACAGAACACATAGATGGCAATAAAAACTGTAACATAGAGGCTCAGAATAAATTAGAGGAAAAACAAAAAGAAATGGAGAAACTTATTCAAGAAAGATCAAGTGTAATATATTATAAAAATAAAGCAAACTGGATGGAATATGGGGAAAAATGCACAAAATTCTTTTTTAATCTTCAACATAGGAATGCTACCAAAAATAACTTAATGAAACTGGTTACAATTGATGGAGTCACCCATGATTCACCAAATGATATTTTGAAGGTGGAAACAAAGTCCTTTAAACATATCTTGCATATGCTAATTGTAGAGATTTTTTTTCTGTTGATAATGTCAAATTAACAGCCATTCAGAAAGACTCATGTGAAGGTGAAATTACAGAGGAGGAACTTCTGGATGCAATTAAAGACTTTAAGTCTGGGAAAACTCCAGGGTTGGATGGCATACCAGTCGAGGTATACCAAACCTTTTTTGATATACTAAGAGGACCGTTATTAGCATGTTTTAACCACTCCTATTGTCACGGTTCAGACAGACGACAAGAGGACCACAATAGCGTCACACCAGAAAGTTTATTAAAACTTAAGGGAAAAGGGAAGTAGGGAGTGAGTGAAGGCTCCAGGGGTTATCCCGTCCAATGTGCTGGGTCTGTGCCCCCCCCCAGTGGCAGCGATGCGTCCGATGACGCCGGTGGTTGGTGGTCCAGAAGTCCTGGGGGGGGAGGAAACACAGACACAACGGGGCGGATGAAACAAGGCAGAAGTACAGTTCAAGGGAAATCCAAATACGTTGTAGCAAGGCAGAAGGCTGGTCAGAGTTACCGGGGTCGAAGAGTAGTCAGGAGTCGTAATGGCAGAAAGCAGGTCTGGTTATCCTGGGGCAGAAGAGTATCCAAGAATCAGGCAGGTCCGGGGTCACAAAACAAGGGTGAGCCAGAAGCGCGAGCACACAGGTTCCGGGTGTGAGCTTTGCAGACGATCTGACAAAGGAGAGCTGAGAGACGGGACTTTAAATACTGGGAGAGGTTAGTGGGTAATGCAGCGCAGCTGGCAGAGTAATTAGAGCCGAGCAGAGCCGGGACAGGTGGAGCTCGTTAGGCTGAGTAGAGAGAGAGAGATGAGCAGAGTGGAAGATAGTGGAAACACATTAAGGTGGTAACCCGGTGGAGTGAGAGGGCTCATGACACCTATGTAAATGGTAGATTATCTGACACTCAAGAAGAAGGTCTGATCTCATTATTACTGAAACAGGATGCAATTGGAAAATATAAAGATCCAGTCCATTTACAAAATTGAAGACCCCTTACACTTCAGTGTTGTGATGCAAAAAATTCTAGCAAAATGTATAGTGCATAGAATCAAAAAGGTATTGTCGGATATTATTCATTCTAATCAGACAGGTTTTTTACATGGAAGATACATTGGAGATAATATAAGGCAAGTATTGGAAACAATAGAACACTATGGAAAATATGGGAAACCAGGCCAGACTTCGAAAAGGCATTTGATAAAGTACGACTGGGGTTTATATATAAATGCCTGGAGCATTTCAATTTTGGAGAATCTCTTATAAAATGGGTCAAAATCATGTATAGTAACCCTAGGTGTAAAATAGTAAATAATGGCTATTTCTCAGAAAGTTTTAAACTGTCAAGAGGAGTGAAACAAGGTTGTCCACTATCGGCTTACCTATTTATTGTGGCCATCGAGATGTTAGCTATTAAAATCAGATCCAATAATAATATCAGAGGATTAGAAATCCAGGGCTTAAAAACAAAGGTGTCATTGTACGCTGATGATTTCTTTTAAATCCACAACTAGAATCCCTCCACAGCCTCATAGAGGATCTATATACATTTTCTAACCCCTCTGGATTACAACCTGTTAGGCCTACTGCTGCTAGGTAGCTCTCTCTCTGCTCTCTCCCTCCCCTCTGTCTGTCCTTGATTGCAGGAGTGAAGTCTGGTGTGCGGGAGTCAGGGTTCCAGCTGCAGCTCATTCACCATAATCACCTCAGCCTTTAAGACCCGGTCAAACTTACCACTCATCGTCAGATCATAGTCAAGACGACCATATATTTGGAACCTGACTCCTGCCTCCGCTTCACTCCTGCCACCACCATCCTGCTCTCCACTACCGGACCTCTCTTTTGGACTCACCACGGACACTAGGACATTACGGTACCACACCTGCCCTGACCTGGATCTGTTACCCTCCCTGTAACCTGGACTTGCTCTTCCCCTATTATTGGAAACCTGGACTATTGAACATTTTAAATAAACCTGTTAAACCTTCTCTGGCTTGGTGTACTTGTCTGCATTTGGGTTCTAATACTGGTAAATCATAACAGTATGATCTGACCATCATGAACCCAGCAGACAGTAGCTTGATACCACCCCAGAGTGCACTCAAATTTGGACTGCCATAGCCAATCAGGGCATTTTACTTGGCCAACATGATACCCTGTTTAAGACGATTGCTGAGGACAGTCAGGTGCTGCTTAATCAGGTTCAATTACTCACCAATCAAGTGTCTGCCCTTACTACCCCTTCAGCCCAGATCAGAGAGCCTTTTGTTCCTGCTCCAGAGCGCTATGACGGGAACATGGGAACCTGTGGCGATTTTTTGACTCAATGCTCGTTAGTGTTTGAACAACAGCCCCTCACCTACGCCTCAGAAAGAGCCCGTATTGCCTACCTTATCAACTCTACTAGCGGTTCCGCTCGTGCCTGGGGATCCGCGGTCTGGGAGAGTCAGTCGGACATTTGCAACGCTTACGTTGCCTTCACCACTGAGATGAGGAAGGTTTTTGACCACCCCGTGCGAGGCAAGGAGGCTGCGAAACGGTTGTTTTCTCTTCGGCAGGGGGGCTCGCAGTGTGGCGGAGATGGCAGTGGAGTTTCGGACTTTAGCAGCAGTGAGTGGTTGGAATGACGAGGCATTACAAGGAGTGTTCATCAATGCTTTGTCTGAGACTTTAAAAGATGCATTGGTGTCATATGATGAATCGCCTACGCTGGATAATCTTATTTCACTCACCATCAGGTTGGATAATCGGATTCGGGAGCGCCGCCGGGAGAGGAGTGTTAGTTCCAAGCAACCTGTCTGTCATCAACAAACTCCTCCCCGCATCTTCCCTACGGAGAAAGCCGTGTCTTCCCGAGTCGATACGAGGAGCACTGAACCCGAAGCCATGG
This sequence comes from Coregonus clupeaformis, assembly GCF_020615455.1. Classification (NCBI taxonomy): domain Eukaryota; kingdom Metazoa; phylum Chordata; class Actinopteri; order Salmoniformes; family Salmonidae; genus Coregonus; species Coregonus clupeaformis. The sequence goes on from NC_059206.1 coordinate 54,309,929, forward strand.
AGGTGGGTCGTGCACGGTTGTCCTCAGAGGAGCGTGCACGTCGCATTCAGGCTCGGGTCTGCCTGTATTGTGGAGAAGCTGGTCATTTCGTTCCTTCCTGCCCAGTTCGTCCGGGGAAAAGGGCCGGCTCATCATTAATGGGAGAAGTTTTGGTGAGCCGAGCAGCGGATTCTTCCTCTTCTCCCCGCATTCTGCTCCAGGCATCCCTCCAGTGGCAGTTCCAGAATCTCTCTGTTAGTGCGCTGATTGACTCTGGTGCAGACGAAAGCTTTTTGGATAGAGAGTGGGCTCAACAAATGGATTTGGAGACTGTTCTTATGGACTGTCCGCTGCAGGCTAAGGGTCTGAATGGACAATTGTTGACCCATATTACCCATCAGACTGTTCCTGTTTGTCTTAGAGTGTCGGGAAATCATCAGGAGAACATTCAATTCCATATTATCGACTGCCCACAGACCCCTCTGGTCCTTGGTATCCCCTGGCTCATAAGACACAATCCACACATTGATTGGGTGACAGGTAGAATTGTTTCATGGAGCACATTTTGTCATGTGAATTGTTTGTGTTCTGCTCTGACTCCTGCCAGTACTGTGCCTCGACCTCCACTGGAGTCCATGGATCTTTCTAATGTTCCTGACGTGTATCATGACCTGGCATCCGTTTTCTGCAAACACAGAGCTACTTCTCTTCCTCCTCACCGGCCTTATGACTGTGCCATTGACCTCCAGCCAGGAGCCCCGCTCCCCAGCAGTCGCCTGTACAATCTCTCCCGGCCGGAGACGGAGGCTATGGAGAACTACATTCGGGACTCCTTGGCGGCAGGTATTATGCGTCCTTCCTCGTCACCTGTAGGAGCGGGATTCTTTTTTGTTGCTAAGAAGGATAAGACCCTCAGACCCTGTATTGATTACCGTGGACTTAACAACATCACCATTAAGAACAAGTATTCTCTGCCTTTGATTAATTCTGCTTTTCCCCTCCTTCATGGTGCTACCATCTTTACGAAACTGGATCTACGAAATGCGTATCACCTGGTGCGCATTCGTAAAGGTGATGAATGGAAGACTGCCTTCAACACACCCTTGGGACATTTTGAGTATCTGGTTATGCCTTTTGGGTTGTCTAATGCCCCTGCTGTTTTTCAGGCACTAGTCAATGATGTCCTTCGGGACATGTTGAATCGGTTTGTTTTTGTCTATCTGGATGATATCTTGATTTTCTCAGAGTCCTCCCAGGAACATGAACTGCATGTGCGCCAGGTGTTGCAAAGGTTGTTGGAGAACAAACTGTTTGTGAAGATGGAGAAATGTGAATTTCATGTGTCTGAGACCTCTTTTTTGGGTTACATCATCGCTCAGGGGGAGTTGCGGATGGACCCAGCTAAGATCTCTGCTGTCACGGACTGGCCAGCCCCCTCTACCCGCAAAACAACTTCAACGATTTCTGGGGTTTGCGAACTTCTATAGGAGGTTCATCAAGGACTACAGCCGCATTGCGGCACCACTCACCGCTCTCACCTCCATCTCACGACCGTTCGCTTGGAATGAAGGGGCCGAATCAGCGTTCGAAGAACTGAAACATCGCTTCGCCTCGGCTCCCATTCTGATGCAGCCGGACCCCGACCGCCAGTTTGTCGTGGAGGTGGATGCATCCGACACTGGGGTAGGTGCGGTGTTGTCACAGCGTTCTCCTGAAGATAACAAACTGCATCCCTGTGCTTTTCTCTCAAGGAAACTTTCTCAGGCAGAGAGGAATTATGATGTTGGCAATCGTGAACTGCTCGCCGTTAAGCTGGCTCTCGAGGAGTGGCGACATTGGTTGGAGGGGGCGGAACAACCCTTCATCGTTTGGACGGATCATAAGAATCTGGCTTACCTCCAGTCAGCGAAGCAGCTCAACCCCGTCAAGCCAGGTGGGCACTATTTTTTGGGAGATTCAATTTTTCTCTGTCTTACCGTCCTGGGTCACGCAACGTCAAGCCTGACGCCCTGTCTCGTGTTCATTCGGCTGTTGATACTGGTAGTAACCCTGAACCCATTTTGCCTCCTACCTGCAGTATTGCGGTCGTCACATGTGACATCGAGGGGATTGTTAGACAGGCTCAACATCATCAAGCTGACCCTGGGAGGGGTCCTCCTAACCGGATGTTTGTCCCTGAGTCTGCTCGCTCCCAGGTACTTCAGTGGGCTCACTCGTCTCCCCTTACCTGTCACCCTGGAGTTTCGCGGACCCTTGACTTTGTGCGACGGAAGTTCTGGTGGGCCACGATGGAGGCGGACACTCGAGCCTTCATTGCTGCTTGTACGGTATGTGCACGAAGTAAGAACTCCACCCAGGCCAGCGCTGGTCATCTACGACCTCTACCTATACCCAGCCGGCCCTGGTCGCATATCGCTATGGATTTTGTCACTGGACTTCCCCCCCGTCTGGAAAGACTGTAATTCTTACGGTGATTGATCGTTTTCTAAGTTCGCTCATTTTTTGGCCCTACCTAGACGGCCCACTGCCAGAGAGACGGCGGATATTTTGGTTGAACATGTGTTCCGCTCTCATGGTCTACCCACGGATATTGTCTCTGACAGGGGTCCCCAGTTTGTCTCCCAGGTGTGGAAAGCTTTCTGTAAAGCTTTGGGCATTACATCCAGCCTGTCCTCTGGATATCACCCCCAGACCAACGGGCAAGCCGAGAGAGCGAACCAGGAGATGGAGACCGCTCTTCGCTGTGTCACAGGGTCTAACCCTGGGTCATGGAGCTCCATGCTCCCCTGGGTGGAATATGCTCATAACACCTTGACTAACGCTTCCTCTGGTTTGTCTCCTTTTCTGTGTGCTCTGGGTTATCAACCTCCCCTGTTCCCTTCTCAAGAGAGGGAACTGGCGGTACCCTCGGTGCAGTCCCACATGCGCCGCTGCTTCAAGGTCTGGAGGAAGGCCAGGGTAGCTCTGTCCCGAGCTTCGGCGTACATGCAGAGGCAAGCCAACCGTCACCGGTCCCAGGCTCCCGGTTACTCTCCTGGTCAAGAGGTATGGCTGAAGTCACGGGACCTTCCATTGAAGGTGGAGTCTAAGAAGATGGCGCCTGGTTTTATAGGACCGTTCAAGATACTGTCTATTGTTAACCCCTGCGCGGTTAAGCTACAGCTTCCTGCCTCCCTACGGGTTCATTCCACCTTTCATGTTTCCCAGATTAAGCCTGTGTCGGTTAGCCCTCTGTGCCCGCCCTCTCGTCCCCCTCCTCCGCCCAGGATCGTGGGTGGGGGTCCGGTCTACACTGTCCGGCGACTTCTGGATGTTCGCCGCCGGGGTCGTGGTTTCCAGTACCTGGTGGATTGGGAGGGTTATGGTCCTGAGGAACGTTCCTGGGTGCCCAGGAGCTTCATTGTGGATCCTGCTCTGGTCCGAGAGTTTCATAGGTTACATCCCGATAAACCCCGTCGGCCGCCAGGTGGCGTCCGTAGAGGGGGGTACTGTTAGGCCTACTGCTGCTAGGTAGCTCTCTCTCTGCTCTCTCCCTCCCCTCTGTCTGTCCTTGATTGCAGGAGTGAAGTCTGGTGTGCGGGAGTCAGGGTTCCAGCTGCAGCTCATTCACCATAATCACCTCAGCCTTTAAGACCCGGTCAAACTTACCACTCATCGTCAGATCATAGTCAAGACGACCATATATTTGGAACCTGACTCCTGCCTCCGCTTCACTCCTGCCACCACCATCCTGCTCTCCACTACCGGACCTCTCTTTTGGACTCACCACGGACACTAGGACATTACGGTACCACACCTGCCCTGACCTGGATCTGTTACCCTCCCTGTAACCTGGACTTGCTCTTCCCCTATTATTGGAAACCTGGACTATTGAACATTTTAAATAAACCTGTTAAACCTTCTCTGGCTTGGTGTACTTGTCTGCATTTGGGTTCTAATACTGGTAAATCATAACACAACCAAATTATTACAAATGTACTATATTACGTATTGGATCACTAAAAAATACAATTTTTACATTACCATGTAGTTTACCAATAAAATGGTCTGATGGTGATGTGGATATACTCGGAATACATATCCCAAAGGAAATAAATGATCTCACTTCAATACATTTTAAAGAAAGTTAGCAAAAATAGAAACAATTTTACTACCATGGAAAGGAAAATACCTGTCAATTTGTGGAAAAATCACCCTGATTAACTCTTTAGTATTATCCCAGTTTACCTATTTGCTTATGGTCTTGCCTACGCCTAGCGAACAGTTTTTAAAATTATATGAGAAAAAAATATTCAATTTTATTTGGAACGGCAAGTCAGACAAAATTAAAAGGGCATATTTATATAATGAATATGAATTCGGAGGACAGAAATTATTAACTATTAAAGCATTAGACCTATCACTAAAAGCTTCAGTCATACAAAAGTTATACTTAAATCCGAACTGGTTCTCAAGCAAATTAGTAAGATTGTCTCACCCAATGTTCAAAAAAGGCTTTTTTCCCTTTATTCAGATTACAACAACTCATTTTCAGTTATTTGAAAAGGAAATAATCTCCCAAGTATCACTATTTCTAAATCAAGCCATAGAAAATTGGTTGCAATTTCAATTTAATCCTCCAGAAACGACAGAACAAATAATGCAACAAATATTGTGGTTAAATTCAAATATACTAATTGACAAAAAACCTTTATTTTTTGACAGAATGTTTAAAAAAGGTATAATCTTCGTAAATGATATCATCGGTATGACTGGTGGAGTTATGTCGCACATGCAGCTTACAAAAACGTATGGAAATGTCTGCTCTACCCAAAATTACAACCAAATAATTGCAGCCTTACCGCAAAAGTGGAAGAGGAAAATGGAAGGGGGAGAAAGTAAGGAACTTGTCTGTCGGCCTTGCATTAAAGAACATAATTGGTTAAGGAAAACTGTGATAAATAAAAAAGTATATCAGTTTCACTTAAGGACCAAAGGATTGACAGCCGTCCCATATAGATTGCAAAATAGTTGGGAAGAGATTCTTGACGTACCGATCCCATGGCATAGTGTTTATGAACTGACACGCAAAACGACACCGGATTCAAAAATTAGAATCTTTCAATTTAAATTATTACATAAAATTATTGCTACCAATAGAATGTTATTTATATGGGGGATACAATCTTCCCAGCTCTGCAGATTTTGCTCTGAAGAGACAGAATCATTAGATCATTTGTTTTGGTTCTGTCCATTTGTAGCTTGTTTTTGGACACAGGTCCAGGAATGGCTAAAGGATTGCAATATTTACCTGGAGCTAACCTTGCAGATAGCATTACTGGGTGATCTGAAAAGTCATAGTCAATCGATCAATAATATAAAAATACTTTTAGCAAAAAAGTTTATTTTTAATTCACAATCTGTAGAAGCAATGAGAATAGAAAGGTTCAGAACTTTTGTAAAACATCACAGTACGGTTGAAATACACTGCTCAAAAAAATAAAGGGAACACTTAAACAACACATCCTAGATCTGAATGAATGAAATAATCTTATTAAATACTTTTTTTCTTTACATAGTTGAATGTGCTGACAACAAAATCACACAAAAATTATCAATGGAAATCAAATGTATCAACCCATGGAGGTCTGGATTTGGAGTCACCCTCAAAATTAAAGTGGAAAACCACACTACAGGCTGATCCAACTTTGATGTAATGTCCTTAAAACAAGTCAAAATGAGGCTCAGTAGTGTGTGTGGCCTCCACGTGCCTGTATGACCTCCCTACAACGCCTGGGCATGCTCCTGATGAGGTGGCGGATGGTCTCCTGAGGGATCTCCTCCCAGACCTGGACTAAAGCATCCGCCAACTCCTGGACAGTCTGTGGTGGATGGAGCAAGACATGATGTCCCAGATGTGCTCAATTGGATTCAGGTCTGGGGAACGGGCGGGCCAGTCCATAGCAACAATGCCTTCCTCTTGCAGGAACTGCTGACACACTCCAGCCACATCAGGTCTAGCATTGTCTTGCATTAGGAGGAACCCAGGGCCAACCGCACCAGCATATGGTCTCACAAGGGGTCTGAGGATCTCATCTCGGTACCTAATGGCAGTCAGGCTACCTCTGCCGAGCACATGGAGGGCTATGCGGCCCCCCAAATAAATGCCACCCCACACCATGACTGACCCACCGCCAAACCGGTCATGCTGGAGGATGTTGCAGGCAGCAGAACGTTCTCCACGGGCGTCTCCAGACTCTGTCACGTCTGTCACATGTGCTCAGTGTGAACCTGCTTTCATCTGTGAAGAGCACAGGGCGCCAGTGGCGAATTTGCCAATCTTGGTGTTCTCTGGCAAATGCCAAACGTCCTGCACGGTGTTGGGCTGTAAGCACAACCCCCACCTGTGGACGTCGGGCCCTCATACCACCCTCATGGAGTCTGTTTCTGACCGTTTGAGCAGACACATGCACATTTGTGGCCTGCTGGAGGTCATTTTGCAGGGCTCTGGCAGTGCTCCTCCTGCTCCTCCTTGCACAAAGGCGGAGGTAGCGGTCCTGCTGCTGGGTTGTTGCCCTCCTACGGCCTCCTCCACGTCTCCTGATGTACTGGCCTGTCACCTGGTAGCGCCTCCATGCTCTTGACACTACACTGACAGACACAGCAAACCTTCTTGCCACAGCTCGCATTGATGTGCCATCCTGGATGAGCTGCACTACCTGACCCACTTGTGTGGGTTGTAGACTCCGTCTCATGCTACCACTAGAGTGAAAGCACCGCCAGCATTCAAAAGTGACCAAAACATCAGCCAGGAAGCATAGGAACTGAGAAGTGGTCTGTGGTCACCACCTGCAGAACCACTTCTTTATTGGGGGTGTCTTGCTAATTGCCTATAATTTCCACCTTTTGTCTATTCCATTTACACAACAGCATGTGAAATGTATTGTCAATCAGTGTTGCTTCCTAAGTGGAGAGTTTGATTTCACAGAAGTGTGATTGACTTGGAGTTACATTGTGTTGTTTAAGTGTTCCCTTTATTTTTTTGAGCAGTGTATATATGGCAAATAGAAATCCTATATGGATGGTGTTAAGAGATAGATTGGAGGTATTGAATGGAGATGAAGGATGGGACTAATAACAACTAATAACAAGATAACTAATAATGTAAGCATACTGTGTCCATAATAAGTATATAGGTTGTATGTTGGGAGCTTTTGGGAAAGAGCACAGTTAGAAAGATATGGCATATAGAAGCAAACCGGATGGACATCATGAAAATGATCGGAGAGGTTGAGAGTAGAAGAAGTTCAGGAGCAAAAACAAAAAACAAAAAAATATATAATAGAATTATTGTAAAATTGACTGTGTCCATAAGGTGTAGATAGTAAGTATAGGCCGGAAGTAGAGGCCTGGGCATTGTTGTTCACTAATTTACTCCAAGTAGGGAAAGGATGGCAGGGTTGAAAAGTAATAAAGGGGAGTATATATATAAAAAAACATGGGGGATTATGAAGTGATGCAGACAATTACATTGATAGAAGGTACAATCTATCTGCAATATTAAGCTGATCCATCCCCCGAAAAAAGATGTAAAATTTTTTAATAAAATAAAATACATTTGTGGAGTGGTTGAAAAACGAGTTTTAATGACTCCAACCTAAGTGTATGTAAACTTCCGACTACAACTGTATATACACCAGTTCTGAAAGGCCCCAGAGGGCCACCACCAAGCAAGTGGCACCATGAAGACCAAGGAGCTCTCCAAACAGATCAGGGACAAAGTTGTGGAGAAGTACAGATCAGGGTTGGGTTATAAAAAAATATCAGAAACTTTGAACATCCCACGGAACACCATTAAATCCTTTATTAAAAAATTGAAAGAATATGGCACCACAACAAACCTGCCAAGAGTGGGCCGCCCACCCAAACTCACGGACCAGACAAGGGGGGCATTAATCAGAGAGGCAACAAAAAGACCAAAGATAACCCTGAAGGAGCTGCAAAGCTCCACAGCGGTGATTGGAGTACCTGTCCATAGGACTACTTTAAGCCGTACACTCCACAGAGCTGGGCTTTACAGAAGAGTGGCCAGAAAAAGCCATTGCTTAAAGGAAAAAATAAGCAAACACGTTTGGTGTTCGCCAAAAGCCATGTGGGAGACTCCCCTAACATATGGAAGAAGGTACTCTGGTCAGATGAGACTAAAACTGAGCTTTTTGGCCATCAAGGAAAACGCTATGTCTGGCGCAAACCCAACACCTAACAATAATAATAATAATAATAATATGCCATTTAGCAGACGCTTTTATCCAAAGCGACTTACAGTCATGCGTGCATACATTTTTGTGTATGGGTGGTCCCGGGGATCGAACCCACTACCTTGGCGTTTCAAGCGCCGTGCTCTACCAGCTGAGCTACAGAGGACCACGAGAACACCATCATCACCACCTCTCATCACCACAAGAACACCATCCCCACAGTGAAGCATGGTGGTGGCAGCATCATGCGGTGGGGATGTTTTTCATCGGCAGGGACTGGGAAACTGGTCAGAATTGATGGAATTATGGATGGCGCTAAATTCTTGAGGGAAACCTGTTTCAGTCTTCCAGAGAGTTGAGACTGGGACGGAGGTTCACCATCCAGCAGGACAATGACCCTAAGCATACTGCTAAAGCAACACTTGAGTGGTTTATGGGGAAATATTTAAATGTCTTGGAATGGCCTAGTCAAAGCCCAGACCTCAATCCAATTGAGAATATGTGGTTAAGACTTAAAGATTGCTGTACACCAGTGGAACCCATCCAACTTGAAAGAGCTGGAGCAGTTTTGCCTTGAATAATGGGCAAAAATCCCAGTGGCTAGATGTGCCAATCTTATAGAGACCTACCCCAAGAGACTTGCAGCAGTAATTGCTGCAAAAGGTGTCTCTACAAAGTATTGACTTTGGGGGGAATAGTTATGCACGCTGAAGTTTTCTGTTTTTTTGTCTTATTTCTTGTTTGTTTCACAATAAAACATATTTTGCATCTGCAAAGAGGTAGGCATGTTGTGTAAATCAAATGATACAACCCCCTCCCCAAAATCCATTTTAATTCCAGGTTGTAAGGCAGCAAAATAGGAAAAATGCCAAAGGGGGAAAATACTTTCGCAAGCCACTGTACCTGTCTGGTCTTGCCCATTCCTGTGTCCATTGCCTCAGTTGAAAGGACATTCTCCACCCTGAAACGGTCAAGACTTGCACCAGATATAAAATCTAAGGACAAACTATATGACCCTGCCATTGCCCATTTCATAAAGGACTGGAGGATGGACTTCGTTTTCAAATGATCATCATCTGGTGAATGGCACAGTTTTTTTGTTTATTGCAGTTCACTTGCTATTGCTATAAATCTTTTTTGATATAATGCGTGTGAAACATTGTTGCATTTGAACTTTAGATCATCAGTTATTTTGTGTGCTGAACGTGATAAAGTATTTTTATAATGAGAAGTAATAGCTGGCTTGTTAATTTCGTGTTGGAACTACTAAATGGTTATTTATCTATTGTTATGACTGGGGTCTACTGGCTTATTTATTGTTGAGTGAATGGGCTGCTTATTTTTTTACATTATTTGATGCTGTGTGTGACTGCTGTTTCTATCAGCGCTCTCTTTCAGCATGCTGAAATAGCATTGGCAGCGCTCCTATTTTCTTTGCTCTGATCCGCAGTAACTGTCCATGGTCCTGAATCAATAGTTAGTCCGTCGTATGTGTGGTTGAATTTATTCCGCCACTGTGTGACACTTGTCTTTTGGAACTGTTTCTGTGAAATTATGTATGGCTTTCCGGCCTTATATAACGGTGGCATATGAATGCATTTCTAAAGGCAGCCTAAACCAGGGTTTCCCAAACTTGGTCCTGGGGCCCCCCCTGGGTGCACGTTTTGGTTTTTGCCCTAACACTACACAGCTGATTCAAGTAATCAAAACTTGATGATGAGTTGGTTATTTGAATCAGCTGTGTAGTGTTAGGGCAAAAACCAAAACGTGCACCCAGGGTTTAGGAAACCCTGGCCTAAACAACGCAATTATCACAACAAGATGTAATAAGGCTTTTTTTCCTGGCTTGGTTCCCCCGTGATTTACACGTACTTCTACTGTTGATGTGTCCTCAGGCCTGTTTTAATTTTGTAATCAAAAAGCATTGCTTTTCTTGCACTAGAGTCTGCACTAGAATGGTCGACTACACAATATAATGTTGGGCGCATTAAGTGATGCTCTGATTCTGTTATTTTCTTGAGGTTTGAATTTGATTTGAGGTATTGGAATTTTTTCCCCAACTGAAGGCGTAGGTCCAGTAGTCACGGTTCGCCACTGATAGGTAGAATACAAGATATATAGATGTAATTACACACAATGGAATGAAATCTCATGGGATTTCACACAGTATCTTCCACATAATTAGATATGACTAATAGTATATTATTTTATGATATTTCATATTTACATGACTGTGGAACTAGCGGTCCCAGAGGAGTATCAGTCAGTCTATACATAATAATTCAGCTGTAAATGGTTTCATTATGTAATGTTGTTACATAACTGGCCTGGAGAAGGGTAAACACAAAGACCATTCAATAGCCACTGAGAGAGAGAAAAAAGAGAGCGAGAGAAAGAGGGAGACAATAAACCACACAACTCTGACAGATAATCTCCATAATCGTGACTCGAGTGTGTCAAGCCCTCTCTTACTGGTTCATTAAGGCAGGAGCAACAGGAAGTGGAGGAGATCGAGGCGGTGTCGTGTGTGTGTGTGTGTGTGTGTGTGTGTGTGTGTGTGTGTGTGTGTGTGTGTGTGTGTGTGTGTGTGTGTGTGTGTGTGTGTGTGTGTGTGTCTGTGTGTCTGTGTGTGTGTGAAAATATCCATATCAAATAACCATGGAGAAATAAGCAAAATACAATTCTGGTTGATTTAATCTTGTGAAATACTTTATATGTTGAAATGATAATCAGTTAATTCAAGATGGAACATGGTATTTAGAAAGGCTTTTAAATTGTTATTTTAACAAATACATTTGTAAGAATCAACAAAAACACACAACTTCTCTCAGGTACTGTATTTCATATTTGCTATCTCTGCTTTTATAAACAGAAGTCATATCCAATCAAACTGGATCATCATCTATTTGCTATACAAAGAAGCATTATTATTTTAGGCTTTAATATTTCCCTGTCCCTAGTCTCGTGTAGGCATACCTCCAATAGGGAAGCCTGGTTCTCGACGAGGCTACGCTGTCCCCTATCTAACAGTCATACAATAACTGTTTATTTGTTTCTGTATTGAAACAGCCAGTCAGTCAGACAGTCAACCCACCTTTATTGGCCATATACATGAGGTAAGCCAGCACAGGATGATCATTCCTTAAAGGCACCTTTACCGTAACCATAGTTTCAAAGACAGCATAGCAACAAGAATGGGGTGAAGAGACTTGCTAAAGAGACTGACAGCTCCAATCCAGCAAATGCCATGGCTGCCTGCTTGCCGGTGAGTTGTATTTGTGAGGGGAGGGATGCTGGCAGGGATGGGGGAGGGCATGCCTGTGGACACATGCCATCACAATTTTCACATTGCCAATGAATAAATTGTAGTAGGGGGAATTTAGAGGATTACTACTGGATTATTACAGTGCATTCGGAAAGTATTCAGACCCCATCCCTTTTTCCACATTTTGTTACGTTACAGACATATTCTAAAATTGATTAAATATTATTTTTTTCAATCTACACACAATACCCCATAATGACAAAGCGAAAACAGGTTTTTAGAAATATTTGCAAATGTATTAAAAATTAAAAACAGATACCTTATGTACATAAGTATTCAGACCCTTTGCTATGAGACTCGAAATTGAGCTCAGGTGCATCCTGTTTCCATTGGTCCTTGAGATGTTTCTACAACTTCATTGGAGTCCACGTGTGGTAGATTCAATTGATTGGACATGATTTGGAAAGGCACACACCTGTCTATACACCTGTCTATATACCTGTATGTATATATATATATATATATATATACAGTCATGGTCAAAGGTTTTGAGAATTACACAAACATTAATTTTCACAAAGTCTGCTGCCTCAGTTTTTATGATGGCAATTTACATATACTCCAGAATGTTATGAAGAGTGATCAGATTAATTGCAATTAATTGCAAAGTCCTTCTTTGCCATGAAAATGAACTTAATCCCAAAAAAACATTTCCATTGCATTTCAGCCCTGCCACAAAAGGACCAGCTGACATCATGTCAGTGATTCTCTCGTTAACACAGGTAAGAGTGTTAACGAGGACAAGGCTGGAGATCACTCTGTCATGCTGATTGAGTTAGAATAACAGACTGGAAGCTTTAAAAGGAGGGTGGTGCTTGAAATCATTGTTCTTCCTCTGTTAACCATGGTTACCTGCAAGGAAACACGTGCCGTCATCATTGCTTTGCACAAAAAGGGCATCACAGGCAAGGATATTGCTGCTAGTAAGATTGCACCTAAATCAACCATTTATCAGATCATCAAGAACTTCAAGGAGAGAGGTTCAATTTTTGTGAAGAAGGCTTCAGGGTGCCCAAGAAAGTCCAGCAAGCGCCAGGACCGTCTCCTAAAGTTGATTCAGCTGCGGGATCGGGGCACCACTAGTGCAGAGCTTGCTCAGGAATGGCAGCAGGCAGGTGTGAGTGCATCTGCACGCACAGTGAGGAGAAGACTTTTGGAGGATGGCCTGGTGTCAAGAAGGGCAGTGAGGAAACCACTTCTCTCCAGGAAAAACATCAGGGACAGACTGATATTCTGCAAAAGGTGCAGGGATTGGACTGCTGACGACTGGGGTAAAGTCATTTTCTCGGATGAATCCCCTTTCCGATTGTTTGTGGCATCCGAAAAAAACTTGTCCGGAGAAGACAAGGTGAGCGCTACCATCAGTCCTGTGTCATGCCAACAGTAAAGCATCCTGAGACCATTCATGTGTGGGGTTGCTTCTCAGCCAAGGGAGTGGGCTCACTCACAATTTTGCCTAAGAACACAGCCATGAATAAAGAATGGTACCAACAAATCCTCCGAGAGCAACTTCTCCCAACCATCCAAGAACAGTTTGGTGACGAACAATGCCTTTTCCAGCATGATGGAGCACCTTGCCATAAGGCAAAAGAGATAACTAGGTGGCTCTGGGAACAAAACATTGACATTTTGGGTCCATGGCCAGGAAACTCCCCACACCTTAATCCCATTGAGAACTTGTGGTCAATCCTCAAGAGGCGGGTGGACAAACAAAAACCCACAGATTCTGACAAACTCCAAGCATTGATTATGCAAGAATGGGCTGCCATCCGTCAGGATGTGGCCCAGAAGTTAATTGACAGCATGCCAGGGCGGATTGCAGAGGTCTTGAAAAAGAAGGGTCAACACTGCAAATATTGACTCTTTGCATAAACTTAATGTAATTGTCAATAAAAGACTTTGACACTTATGGAATGCTTGTAATTATACTTCAGTATACCATAATAACATCTGACAAAAATATCTAAAAACAATGAAGCAGCAAAGTTTGTGAAGAGCAATACTTGTGTCATTCTCAAAACTTTTGACCACGACTGTACACAAAATAGTCCAAATTGGTGAAGCGAAGTGAAAAAAATAACTTGTTTCAAAAAATTCTAAAAACAAATAACGGAAAAGTGGTGCGTGCATATGTGTTCACCCCCTTTGCTATGAAGCCCCTAAATAAGATCTGGTGCAACCAATTACTTCAGAAGTCACATAATTAGTTAAATAAAGTCCACCTGTGTGCAATCTAATTGTCACATGATCTGTCACATGATCTCAGTATATATACACCTGTTCTGAAAGGCTCCAGAGGGGCACCACCAAGCAAGCGGCACCATGAAGACCAAGGAGCTCTCCAAACAGGTCAGGGACAAAGTTGTGGAGAAATACAGATCAGGGTTGGGTTATTATAAAGAAACTTTGAACATCCCACAGAGCACCATTAAATCCATTATTAAAAAATTGAAAGAATATGGCACCACAACAAACCTGCCAAGAGACTCATGGACCAGGCAAGGAGGGCATTAATCAGAGAGGCTACAAAGAGACCAAAGATAACCCTGAAGGAGCTGAAAAGCTCCACAGCAGAGATTGGAGTAACTGTCTATAGGACCACTTTAAGCCGTACACTCCACAGAGCTGGGCTTTACGGAAGAGTGGCCAGAAAAAAGACATTGCTTGAAGAAAAAATAAGCAAACACGTTTGATGTTCGCCAAAAGCCATGTGGGAGACTCCCCAAACATATGGAAGAAGGTACTCTGGTCAGATGAGACTAAAATTTTGCTTTTTGGCCATCAAGGAAAACGCTATGTCTGGCGCAAACCCAGCACCTCTCATCACCCCGAGAACACCATCCCCACAGTGAAGGATGGTGGTGGCAGCATCATCAGTTTCCCAGGGACTGGGAAACTGGTCAGAATTGAAGGAATGGTGGATGGCGCTAAATACAGGGACATTCTTGAGAGACTTGCCCCAAGAGACTTGCAGCTGTAATTGCTGCAAAAGGTGGCTCTACAAAGTATTGACTTTGGGGGGGTGGTGAATAGTTATGCACACTCAAGTTTTCTGTTTTTTTGTCTTATTTCTTGTTTGTTTCACAATAAAAAATATTTTGCATCTTCAAAGTGGTAGGCATACAGTGGGGAAAAAAAGTATTTAGTCAGCCACCAATTGTGCAAGTTCTCCCACTTAAAAAGATGAGAGAGGCCTGTCATTTTCATCATAGGTACACGTCAACTATGACAGACAAAATGAGGGAAAAAAATCCAGAAAATCACATTGTAGGATTTTTTATGAATTTATTTGCAAATTCTGGTGGAAAATAAGTATTTGGTCACCTACAAACAAGCAAGATTTCTGGCTCTCACAGACCTGTAACTTCTTCTTTAAGAGGCTCCTCTGTCCTCCACTCGTTACCTGTATTAATGGCACCTGTTTGAACTTGTTATCAGTATAAAAGACACCTGTCCACAACCTCAAACAGTCACACTCCAAACTCCACTATGGCCAAGACCAAAGAGCTGTCAAAGGACACCAGAAACAAAATTGTAGACCTGCACCAGGCTGGGAAGACTGAATCTGCAATAGGTAAGCAGCTTGGTTTGAAGAAATCAACTGTGGGAGCAATTATTAGGAAATGGAAGACATACAAGACCACTGATAATCTCCCTCGATCTGGGGCTCCACGCAAGATCTCACCCCGTGGGGTCAAAATTATCACAAGAACGGTGAGCAAAAATCCCAGAACCACACGGGGGGACCTAGTGAATGACCTGCAGAGAGCTGGGACCAAAGTAACAAAGCCTACCATCAGTAACACACTACGCCGCCAGGGACTCAAATCCTGCAGTGTCAGACGTGTCCCCCTGCTTAAGCCAGTACATGTCCAGGCTCATCTGAAGTTTGCTAGAGTGCATTTGGATGATCCAGAAGAGGATTGGGAGAATGTCATATGGTCAGATGAAACCAAAATAGAACTTTTTGGTAAAAACTCAACTCGTCGTGTTTGGAGGACAAAGAATGCTGAGTTGCATCCAAAGAACACCATATCTACTGTGAAGCATGGGGGTGGAAACATCATGCTTTGGGGCTGTTTTTTCTGCAAAGGGACCAGGACGACTGATCCGTGTAAAGGAAAGAATGAATGGGGCCATGTATCGTGAGATTTTGAGTGAAAACCTCCTTCCATCAGCAAGGGCATTGAAGATGAAACGTGGCTGGGTCTTTCAGCATGACAATGATCCCAAACACACCGCCCGGGCAATGAAGGAGTGGCTTCGTAAGAAGCATTTCAAGGTCCTGGAGTGGCCTAGCCAGTCTCCAGATCTCAACCCCATAGAAAATCTTTGGAGGGAGTTGAAAGTCCGTGTTGCCCAGCGACAGCCCCAAAACATCACTGCTCTAGAGGAGATCTGCATGGAGGAATTGGCCAAAATACCAGCAACAGTGTGTGAAAACCTTGTGAAGACTTACAGAAAACGTTTGACCTGTGTCATTGCCAACAAAGGGTATATAACAAAGTATTGAGATACTTTTGTTATTGACCAAATACTTATTTTCCACCATAGTTTGCAAATAAATTCATTAAAAATCCTACAATGTGATTTTCTGGAGAAAAAAAAATCTCATTTTGTCTGTCATAGTTGACGTGTACCTATGATGAAAATTACAGGCCTCTCTCATCTTTTTAAGTGGGAGAACTTGCACAATTGGTGGCTGACTAAATACTTTTTTCCCCCACTGTATTGTGTAAATCAAATGATGCAACCCCCCCCAAAATCAATTTGAATTCCAGTTTGTAAGGCAACAAAATAGGAAAAATGCCAAGGGGGTGAATACTTTCGCAAGCCACTGTACACCCCCAGAAAGAATGATACTTTTTTTTTTTTTTTTGACAAGCGACCACTTAGATATGGTAATTTTTTTAGAATGTTTGAGATTTACGTAGGCATTTGTGAAAATTCTATAGCAATATGGAGTGGGAAAAGCGGCCGTGCGTTTGGACAATTAACAGACACTGCAGGAAATAAAACTGAATAACAACATTGTCTTGTCCAGTACCGGAGTCTATATAGACCGGTGCGCTATAGGCAATCAGAGCTACAGCAGCCCTTCATAGAAACAAGCCATTTGCCACACAGGCCTGCCGACATTCACTTTGAACTGGACTGTGTGTTTACAGGCAGTTGCAACAGGGCAACTTTAGATCATTAGAACGCATTTGCCAAAAGCCACAAAATACACCTGAATGGATTTCTGCAAATATGTAAACACCACGGGAGTCCTCTTACATTTGGGAACTTTACAGTCCTATTGATCAAACAACCATGAAAAGGTAGGCTCTCTCTCCCTCAGTTATACACATTAACAACAACATCATCAACAACTAATGCTAGCCAGAGCAAGATGAGCTCAAATCTAACAAAGGAACATTAGATAAACCCTCTTAAACTTTTTCAGGTATTTGGCTGTCAAAATTGCACTGATAAACAATGAGGAATTGTAGCCTCCTCGTCCTTCTGCAGCTTGAAAACTTGAGCGTGCATAACTAGTCTGGGTTTGACTAGGCCATTCCAAGATATTTAAAAGTTTCCCCTTAAACCACTCGAATGTTGCTTTAGCAGTATGCTTAGGGTCATTGTCCTGCTGGATGGTGAACCTCCGTCCCAGTCTCAAATCTCTGGAAGACTGAAACAGGTTTCCCTCAAGAATTTCCCTGTATTTAGCGGCATCCATCATTCCTTCAATTCTGACCAGTTTCCCAGTCCCTGTCAATGAAAAACATCCCCACAGCATTTTATTTATTTGTATTTATTTATTTCACATTTATTTAACCAGGTAAGCCAGTTGAGAACAAAAGCAGTGTGATAAAAACAACAACACAGAGTTACATATGGGGTAAAACAAAACAAAGTCAAAAATACCACAGAAAATATATATACAGTGTGTGCAAATGTATCAAGTTATGGAGGTAAGGCAATAAATAGGCCATAGTGCAAAATAATTACAATTAGTATTAACACTGGAATGATAGATGTGCAAGAGTTGATGTGCAAATAGAGATACTGGGGTGCAAATGAGCAAAATAAATAACAATATGGGATGAGGTAGTTGAGTGGGCTAATTTCAGAAGGGCTGTGTACAGGTGCAGTGATCGGTAAGGTGCTCTGACAACTGATGCTTAAAGTCAGTGAGGGAGATAAGAGTCTCCAGCTTCAGAGATATTTGCAGTTCGTTCCAGTCATTGGCAGTAGAGAACTGTAAGGAATGGCGGCCAAAGGAGGTGTTGGCTTTGGGGATGACCAGTGAGATATACCTGCTGGGTGTTGCTATGGTGACAATGAGCTAAGATAAGGCAGAGATTTGCCTAGCAGTGATTTATAAATGGCCTGGAGCCAGTTGGTTTGGCGACGAATATGTAGTGAGGACCAGCCAACAAGAGCGTACAGGTCACAGTGGTGGGTAGTATATGGGGCTTTGGTGACAAAACGGATGGCACTGTGATAGACTACATCCAATTTGCTGAGTAGAGTGTCGGAGGCTATTTTGTAAATTACATCGTCAAAGTCAAGGATCGGTAGGATAGTCAGTTTTACGAGGGTATGTTTGGCAGCATGCGTGAAGGAGGCTTTGTTGTGAAATAGGAAGCCGATTCTAGATTTCACTTTGGATTGGAGATGCTTAATGTGAGTCTGGAAGGAGAGTTAACAGTCTAACCAGACACCTAGGTATTTGTAGTTGTCCACATACTCTAGGTCAGACCCGTCGAGAGTAGTGATTCTAGTCGGGTGGGCGGGTGCCAGCAGTGTTCAATTGAAGAGCATGCATTTAGTTTCACTAGTGTTTAAGAGCAGTTGAAGGCTATGGAAGGAGTGTTGTATGGCATTGAAGCTCGTTTGGAGGTTTGTTAACACAGTGTCCAATGAAGGGCCAGATGTATACAAAATGGTGTTGTCTGCGTAGAGGTGGATCTGAGAGTCACCAGCAGCAAGAGCGACATCATTGATATACATGGAGAAAAGAGTTGGCCCAAGAATTGAACCCTGTGGCACCCCCATAGAGACTGCCATAGGTCCAGACAACAGGCCCTCCGATTTGACACATTGAACTCTATCTGAGAAGTAGTTGGTGAACCAGGCGAGGCAGTCATTTCAGAAACCAAGGCTATTTAGTCTGCCAATAAGAATGCGGTGATTGACAGAGTCGAAAGCCTTGGCCAGGTCGATGAAGACGGCTGCACAGTACTGTCTATTATCGATCGCGGTTATAATATCGTTTAGGACCTTGAGTGTGGCTGAGGTGCACCCATGACCAGCTCGGAAACCGATTTGCATAGCGGAGACGGTACGGTGGGATTCGAAATGGTCGGTGATCTGTTTCGAAAGGCAGGGCAGGATGTATATAGGTCTGTAACAGTTTGCAGAGGAGGGTGCAGAGCTGGTGGCCGGGGTAGTGGTAGCCAGGTGGAAAGCATGGCCAGCCGTAGCAAAATGCTTGTTGAAATTCTCGATTATTGTAAATATATCGGTAGTGATAGTGTTTCCTAGCCTCAGTGCAGTGGGCAGCTGGGAGGAGGTACTCTTATTCTCCATGGACTTTAAAGTGTCCCAAAACTTTTTGGAGTTAGTGCTACAGGATGCAAATTTCTGTTTGAAAAAGCTAGCCTACGCTTTCCTAACTGCTTGTGTATATTGGTTCCTAACTTCCCTGAAAAGTTGCATATCGCGGGGACTATTCGATGCTAATGCAGTACGCCACAGGATGTTTTTGTGCTGGTCAAGGGCAGTCAAGTCTGAGGAGAACCAGGGGCTATATCTGTTCTTAGTTCTGAATTTTTTGAATGGGGCATGCTTATTTAAGATTGAGAGGAAAGCACTTTTAAATAACAACCAGGCATCCTCTACTGACAGAATGAGATCGATATCCATCCAGGATACCTGGGCCAGGTCAATTAGGAAGGCCTGCTCGCTAAAGTGTTTTACGGAGCGTTTGACAGTGATGAGGGGTGGTCGTTTGACCGCGGACCCATTACGGATGCAGGCAATAAGGCAGTGATCGCTGAGATCCTGGTTGAAGACAGCGGAGGTGTATTTAGATGGTAAGTTAGTCAGGATGATATCTATGAGGGTGCCCGTGTTTACTAACCAATACTTCGGACTAAACTTTTTCAATACCTGGGTTGAATACCCATTGTTGGCTTAGTTAGCATTTACTGGTAGATATCATAAATTGAAATGTCTTTCCTACCCTACTAGTTACCAACGTCATTCTTTTGTAAGCTGCTCCATGCCAAAACCAGTTGAGAGCTGCACACTCTTGCCGCCTGCGGATGATATTCCGCTGAAACTATGCTATGTGTGCGACGCGCATGTGAATATATTTAACGTGTTTTGCGATTGTGTAAGCTACTTTGTGCATGATTTCTCTATTATACTACATAATTGATAAGTCGTCCACTACACTACTTTGATACGCATCAGTAGGGATTAAGAAGTGAGTATACACAATGCCCACTGAAAGAAAAGTGGGTATACAGTTTATACCTACGTATATCCTCCACTACACCACTGGCCCTTTTGTGTTTTACACACTCTCCTACATGAGTGCGCTAGTATTACGGTTGCTGTCCTTTCAGAATCACGCACCTGTCACACACTGAAGGCCTACAGGTTCGCCACTGCGCAAACATGTCTATAATAGACAGTGGCGATTTTAGCATGTAAATCTTGGTGGGGCAAACAAAATAATAATGATTTGGATGTATGCCAGCAAAGCCACTACACAACACAACACAACACTAAACAACACATTCATTGCACTATAACGGTGACAAACGGTGCCCACAAACTGTTAGGGCCTACATAAAGCTGTCCCAACAGCAGAGTCCCTACAGCAGTCCCAACACCTTACCACTGCTACACCTGGCTATCAGCGGAACCTTGTTCATTCAGCCTCACTTACTGCCTTTAAAAAAAACTTAGCTGATATGGCTGGCTTGCTTAAACAAATGTGATTTCTACTGACAATTGAGATGTACAAACTATGGCATAAGGGGATGACGAGCGGATAAGAGGCAATCCGTAATTTCGAATAAGACATCTCGAGCAAGGACAGACATAGTCAATATAACTATTTGATCAGCACTTTTAAAATGTAAAGTGACCGAATTCAGAACATGGGCCGTTCTGACAATATTCTCCCTGTGTACAGGGTGTAGTATTCTCCCTGTATACCAAGTCAGAACCGTAGGATAAATAAAGGGGGCATATAAACAGACAATGAAAGCTCTTACAATATTCGATGATGACATTTCTCTAAAACAGGCTATAGGCTATATGTGCACAACCAAGTCAGAACAGTAGGCTAAATTATGAGGGGAAAAGGGACCCAATTATTAGGGTGAGGCAGATGGGCTACTAACAGCTTACTACACAACATACACTCAGTGGTGTACAAAGTACCTGATTGTCATACTTGAGTAAAAGTAAAGATACCTTAATAGAAAATGACTCAAGTTAAAGTGAAAGTCACCCAATAAAATACTACTTGAGTAAAAGTCTAAAAGTATTTGGTTTTAAATATACTTAAGTATCAAAAGTAAATGTAGTTGCTAAAATATACTTAAGTATCAAAAGTAAAAGTACAAATAATTTTTAATTCCTTATATTAAGCAAACCAGAAGGCACACTTTTTATTTATTTACGGATAGCCAGGGTCACACTCCAACACTCAGACATAATTTACAAACAAAGCATTTGTGTTTAGTGAGTCCACCAGATCAGAGGCAGTAGGGATGACCAGGGATGTTCTCTTGATAAGTGTATGAATTGGACCATTCTCTGTCCTGCTAAGCATTCAAAATGTAACAAGTACTTTTGGGTGTCAGGGAAAATGTATGGAGTAAAAAGTACATCATTTTCTTTAGGAATGTAGTGAAGTACAAGTAAAAGGAAAGTACAGATAGCCCAAAAAAACTACTTAAGTAGTACTTTAAATAATTTTCACTTAAGTACTTTACACCACTGCATACACTTAGTATTACTTTCTTAGCTACTGTTTACATACAGTGGGGAAAAAAAGTATTTAGTCAGCCACCAATTGTGCAAGTTCTCCCACTTAAAAAGATGAGAGAGGCCTGTAATTTTCATCATAGGTACACGTCAACTATGACAGACAAAATGAGAAAAAAAAATCCAGAAAATCACATTGTAGGATTTTTAATGAATTTATTTGCAAATTATGGTGGAAAATAAGTATTTGGTCAATAACAAAAGTTTCTCAATACTTTGTTATATACCCTTTGTTGGCAATGACATGTTTTCTGTAAGTCTTCACAAGGTTTTTACACACTGTTGCTGGTATTTTGGCCCATTCCTCCATGCAGATCTCCTCTAGAGCAGTGATGTTTTGGGGCTGTCGCTGGGCAACACGGACTTTCAACTCCCTCCAAAGATTTTCTATGGGGTTGAGATCTGGAGACTGGCTAGGCCACTCCAGGACCTTGAAATGCTTCTTACGAAGCCACTCCTTCGTTGCCCGGCGGTGTGTTTGGGATCATTGTCATGCTGAAAGACCCAGCCACGTTTCATCTTCAATGCCCTTGCTGATGGAAGGAGGTTTTCACTCAAAATCTCACGATACATGGCCCCATTCATTCTTTCCTTTACACGGATCAGTTGTCCTGGTCCCTTTGCAGAAAAACAGCCCCAAAGCATGATGTTTCCACCCCCATGCTTCACAGTAGGTATGGTGTTCTTTGGATGCAACTCAGCATTCTTTGTCCTCCAAACACGACGAGTTGAGTTTTTACCAAAAAGTTATATTTTGGTTTCATCTGACCATATGACATTCTCCCAATCCTCTTCTGGATCATCCTCTAGCAAACTTCAGACGGGCCTGGACATGTACTGGCTTAAGCAGGGGGACACGTCTGGCACTGCAGGATTTGAGTCCCTGGCGGCGTAGTGTGTTACTGATGGTAGGCTTTGTTACTTTGGTCCCAGCTCTCTGCAGGTCATTCACTAGGTCCCCCCGTGTGGTTCTGGGATTTTTGCTCACCGTTCTTGTGATCATTTTGACCCCACGGGTGAGATCTTGCGTGGAGCCCCAGATCGAGGGAGATTATCAGTGGTCTTGTATGTCTTCCATTTCCTAATAATTGCTCCCACAGTTGATTTCTTCAAACCAAGCTGCTTACCTATTGCAGATTCAGTCTTCCCAGCCTGGTGCAGGTCTACAATTTTGTTTCTGGTGTCCTTTGACAGCTCTTTGGTCTTGGCCATAGTGGAGTTTGGAGTGTGACTGTTTGAGGTTGTGGACAGGTGTATTTTATACTGATAACAAGTTCAAACAGGTGCCATTAATACAGGTAACGAGTGGAGGACAGAGGAGCCTCTTAAAGAAGAAGTTACAGGTCTGTGAGAGCCAGAAATCTTGCTTGTTTGTAGGTGACCAAATACTTATTTTCCACCATAATTTGCAAATAAATTCATTTGAAATCCTACAGTGATTTTCAGGAAAACATTTTTCTCAATTTGTCTGTCATAGTTGACGTGTACCTATGATGAAAATTACAGGCCTCTCTCATCTTTTTAAGTGGGAGAACTTGCACAATTGGTGGCTGACTAAATACTTTTTTTCCCCACTGTATCTCCCTGGCAAATTAAATAATTTATGCAGCAGCATACAAGACATTTTTGGACTCACCTTGTTGTGCTGTGCTTACTTGAACAGGAAGGTGGCGCGGCGGTCCTTTGTGGGCAAATTTTGTCATCAAACTTTGTCATCAAAGTCTGACATTCTCTGGATTTATGGTTCTTTCAAGACAACTGGCAACTCTGAAAAATCAAGGTTGAATCATGATGGCGTCAGTGATCTTCAGGTCGGAGCTCTAGAAAGAGGCCAGAGTTCACAATGTGCAATTCCGAGTTGGATGACCGCTCAAAACTTATTTTCCCAGTCGGAGCTCGTTTGTTTTCGAGTTCCCAGTTGTCTTGGACTCACTAAAGTCTGAGAATTCCCAGTTCTGAGTTTCCAGTTGTTTTGAACGTGGCAGAAGTCATGCTTGATTGACAGAATGGCCAATGTTGAATGTTTATCCTTTTAAGCTTAGAAAAGAGACCCTTAAACCCAGACTTGGACCACACACCCACTACACTGAATAGCAGGCTAGTGATTGCTTTGCAATGCTTGCAGTTAGCCACTGATTCCTTCCAAACCACTCATTGTTGAATTTGCAGTTTCCAACTTGTTGTGTAATGTTTATGTCCAATGGCCGATGAGCACTGATACGTTTTTCCATAATTTCTCTTCATATGACAAAGATCGATAAGGATTTGCCAGTAGATTGTCGACTTGATTCATGATGATGACTGCTAGCTTACTAGCTAAGATTTTGAAAGTATGATGTTGACATGATCAGTCCAATCAAAGCTACGGTAGATATAACGTGATTTGATGTCATTTTATCTGTGGCCAATGACCTTGAGTCTACTTGGATGGGCACTTCTAATGTAACACTATGGCAGCACCTAAGGGGCTTGAATTTTTGAGCTCTACCCGTAGATTTTGCGATGACATAGTGTCCCCATGAGTGACAGAACACTGAGCCAATCACGGCTTAACTAGAGAACATAACCAACCCCTACGCTATGTATTTTCCGCTGGCTGCCCCACCACCACAGAAAGCACTGAGCTATGCTGAAACACCTGCATTTTGGTGTTGCCTTACTCAATTATTATTATTTTATTTTTTTACATTGTTTGCAAACTGATATGTGACACGTATTAATGCCAAAATAACATGCAAACCAGGCAACAACAACAACAAAAAATTATTATACTGCCCCACCTGCCCTGAATGACAGGTCGCCAACTGATAATAGATAAGGCTGTTAAGATATTGTTTCAAGAAAGGAGTGTATATATTTTGCCTGGCGAAGCAGTTTTATGCACTGACTGAATGGAAGCTGATAATTATTAGTTTTTTACTCAGCATGGTCTCGGCTAGTCTCGGGAAGAAATTACGAGTCCTCTCTGTCTGAGACCGAGTCAAGACCGAGTACAAATGTATCCGACACCAAGACAAGCCCGAGACACTCAATATGTGGTCTCGAGACCGGACTCGAGACCCGAGTACTACAACACTGCTTTAGGAGTTAGTAAGACAGCACAAATGAATCTGGGAACAGGCTATATCTGAAGGAGTTGGTTCTCGATTTGTAGGCTTATTTATAAAAGTCAACAAAAAAGAGACACATTCTCCTGTTTAGACGACCACTTCTGAAGCACTGATTCTATACATTCCAGAACATTCCTTGGAACATTCCTTCCTGTCAACATTTTAATTTGGTATTCAGTGAATACTTGCTCCCTTAAGAGTTATATTGTCTGCTGTGCATGAAGCTGTATTTGTCTCAGTAACCAAGCTCAGTCTGATTGCATGGAAGATAGGAAAGTGCGATCTGTCACTGTGGCATTGTGGAATTTGAAGGGCTGTCAACTAACTTAATATGTTGCTACTACACTACTATTACCAAAGTGCCTATGATGATCTAACATTTTTGGTCCTTTATAGCTCAGTTGGTAGAACATTGCGCTTGTAACGACAAGGTAATGGGTTCGAGTCCCAGGACCACCCATACGTAAAATGTATGCACGCATGACTGTAAGTCGGTTTGGATAAAAGCGTCTTATATATTATATTTGATAAAATGTTGAAATAAAGTAATTTGTCAACATGTTAAAGGTATAGATCTACAGATACTGAGTGCCCTCAATCGGTCTCTTCTGAATTGAACTAAGTTCACAGCTTTAGCTCCTGTTATTTTTCTATCACTCTAATAATATATTTGTTGTATGACTTCACAACATTGCTACATGTACAAATGACTGTATTTTCTCATTCAATGGATTTATAAGTAGGTGCATCAGATAGTATTGACTAGCTTTTGTACATAAAATCCAGTTTGATTGAAGCTCAGTAAAGATGTTTGCCTGTATAATGTATTTGTTCCAGGTTCTCCAAAGTGCCTGTTGTCTATTCACTGTCCTTCTATCCACTGACATGCAGGCAGCACGTGAGGCATGACACAGTAGCCAGGCTACTTTTGGTTGCCATCCATCCATGATTATTTTTCCGCTCACTTATTTGTGATCCAACTATTGATAGACCCATACAGCCTCTGAACTTTACCACTACTAAACCACTGAGGATATGATTAGTCTGTAATGCAAACTTGTAATTTGTGATCGACAACCTGCCCAAGTGTTTGGCCATGAGAGGATGCTGTAGGACAGGTTAAAATAGGGAATCAGAGTACAGTGCCCTCCACTAATATTGGCACCCTTGGTAAATATGAGCAAAACGGGCTGTGATTTTTTTTTATTTGCTGTTTGTCCTCTTGGTCTTTCATTCAAAATATTCACAAACATCAAACCTTTAATTGAAGTAAAATGATCCAAAAAAATAAATGTGAAATAAATATTTTTCTCCGAAACATGTGTGCCACAATTATTGGCACCGCTAGAAATTCTTATGAGTAAAGTCTAACTGAAGTATATTCCCGTTCAAATTTTACGTTTTTAAGTTCACCTGAGTGATTAGGAACACTTAAGTGGTAAGCCATGACTTCGTGTTTCACTGGGGTATAAATATGAAGTGACACACAGGCCAAGTTCCCATAGTCATCCATCACTATGGGAAAGACCTGAGAATAAAGTAATGATGTGCGACAAAAGGTTGTTGAGCTGCACAAATCAGGAAATGGCTGTAAGAAAATAGTTAAACGGTTGAAAATGCCCATTTCCACTATCAGGGCAATAATTAAGAAGTTTAAAGCAACTGGAGATGTTAACAATTGGCCTGAAAGAGGACGTGTGTCTATATTGACCCACGCACAGTGAGGAGGATGGTTCGAGTGGCCAAAATATCTCCAAGGATCACAGCTGGAGAATTGCAGACGTTAGTTGGGTCTTGGGGTCAGAAAGTATCCAAAACGACAATCAAACGCCACCTACATAACCACAAGTTGTTTGGGAGGGTTGCCATAAAAAAGCCTTTGCTGTCATCAAACAACAAACTCAAGCGCGTACAGTTTGCCAAACGTTACTGGAACTTTCAATGGGACCGGGTTCTATGGTCAGATGAGACCAAAATAGAGCTTTTTGGAAACAAACACCAGAGGTGGGTTTGGCGAAGACAGAAAGATAGCCATGCAGAAAAGAACCTCATCCCCACTGTGAAGTATGGTGGTGGATCTTTGATGTGGTGGGGTTGTTTTTCTTCCAAAGGCCCTGGACAACTTGTTAGGATGCATGGTATCATGGACTCCATTAAGTACCAGCAGATATTATATCAAAACCTGACTGCCTCTGCTAGGAAGCTTAAACTGGGCCGTGGTTGGATCTTCCAGCAGGACAATGATCCAAAGCACACCTCAAAATCAACACAAAAATGGTTCACTAACCACAGAATCAAGGTTTTGCCATGGCCATCCCAGTCCCCTGACCTAAACCCCATAGAAAACCTGTGGGATGAGCTGAAGAGGAGAGTCCACAAGCGTGGACCTCGGAATCTGAAGGATCTGGAGAGATTCTGTATGGAGGAATGGTCTCAGATCCTTTGCCATGTGTTCTCCAACCTCATTACGCATTATAGGAGAAGACTCAGAGCTGTTATCTTGGCATAGGGAGGTTGCACAAAGTATTTGTCACGGTTTCGGCCGAGGCTGCTCCTCCTCCTTGCTTGGGCAGGCTTCGGCGGTCGTCGTCCCCAGAGTACTAGCTGCCACCGTTGTATGTTTTCGATGTTTGTTTGGTTTTGTCTTATTTGTACACCTGTTTCCGTTTAGTGTTAATTATGTGTCCTATAAGTTCTCGTTTTGTTAGTCGTGTGTTGTGTGTAATTGTTCCGCCTGTCAGCAGGTGCTGTGATTGTTTTGCTCCATTGTTTGGAGAGTTTTCGCACTTGTGTGCGCGCTTATTGTATTTTGGTGTTTACGCACGGTGTGCGTAATCGCTCGCCTCCGGGCTCTTTTGAGGCCCGTTTGTATTTCGTTGTCGTCTACTAAAGTGTGTTGGACGAAGCTTCTGTGTCCTGCGCCTGATTCCTGCACCACATCCACATTCAGCATTCTGACAGAATTACACACCTACTATGGAATCAGCAGGAGCAGCAGCAGCGCCCGAGTCGTTGGAGGAACGCGTCCGCGGGCAGGACGACAGGATCCATCAAATCGGGACCGCCCTGCAGGACGTGATAAATACTCTGCACCGATGGGAGAACAGAGGGGTACCCACACCTCCACCTACCTCACCACCACCATCGGCCAGTCCGTCCATCCAAGCTCCGGAACCCAGTGGGATTCGGCTCTCGCTCCTGAGGGCGTATGATGGCACCGCTGCCGGGTGTCAGGGGTTCCTCCTGCAGGTGGAACTCTACCTGGCCACCGTACACCCGGCGCCCTCGGGACACGAGAGCGTTTCCGCCCTCATCTCCTGTCTCACCGGCAAAGCGTTGGAGTGGGCCAACGCCGAATGGAGGGGGATAGACGCCGCCACTATCACCTACGCTGAGTTCTCCCGCCGCTTCAGGGCCGTGTTCGACCATCCACCTGAGGGGAAAGCGGCGGGGGAGCGTCTATTCTACCTCCGACAGGGGAGGAGGAGCGCCCAGGAGTTCGCCTTGGAATTCCGGACTCAAGCGGCGGATGCAGGGTGGAATGAGCGGGCCCTCATCGACCACTATCAAAGCAGTCTGCGGGAGGACGTCCGCCGAGAGCTGGCCTGCAGGGACACCAACCTCTCGTTCGACCAGTTGGTGGACATGTCCATCCGTCTCGACACCCTGCTGGTCACCCGCGGACGTCCCGAGTGGGGGCCGTCCATTCCACCCTCCAGCACCTCCGAGCCGAGCCCTATGGAGCTTGGGGGTGCTGGCGCTAGAGAGAGGAGGAGAAGGAGCCCGAGGGGGGCCGTCCCCTGCACCAACTGTGGCCGTGGAGGGCACACTGCGGTTAGGTGCTGGGGAGGGTCTCCAGGGGGACGAGACAACAGGCCACGCACTGGGGAGTCCTTCCAGGTGAGTAGACGCCCCACTTACCCAGAGCTCTCTGTTGTGCACCTATGTATACCTGTCAGTTTTCCACAGGTTGCACCTCATTCCCAGCATAAGGCGCTAGTAGATTCAGGCGCAGCTGGGAATTTTGTTGATCAGAATTTTTGTGTAAAGTTAGGGATTCCCCTCCTTCCTGTCAATGCTCCCTTCCCTGTACATGCACTAGTTAGCCGCCCGTTGGGATCGGGGTTGATTAGGGAGGTCACAGCGCCACTTTGGATGAGTACGCAGGGGGGTCATGAGGAAACTATTCAGTTAAATCTGATCGACTCTCCTGCGTATCCAGTGGTGCTGGGGCTTCCCTGGTTGATTACCCATAATCCCTCTATTTCGTGGCAACAGAGGGCTCTTAAGGAGTGGTCTGCCCAGTGTGTGGGGCGATGTCTGGGTGTTTCCGTGGGGGCGACCTCGGTGGAGAGTCCGAACCAAGTGCCCGCAATGCACATTCCCCCTGAGTATGAGGAGGTAGCACTCGTGTTTAGCAAGGCGAGGGCGACGCGATTGCCACCTCATAGACAGGGGGATTGTGCGATAGACCTCCAGGCAGGAGCAGCGCTTCCGCGGAGCCATGTGTATCCTCTGTCTCAAGAGGAGAAGGGGGCTATGGAGACATACATAGCCGAGTCTCTGAGACAAGGATACATACGGCCCTCCACTTCCCCTGCGTCCTCAAGCTTCTTTTTTGTGAAGAAAAAGGATGGAGGATTGCGCCCGTGTATTGATTACCGTAGTCTCAATCAGATCACTGTGAAATACAGTTATCCACTCCCTCTGATTGCGACTATGACGGAATCATTACACGGAGCGCGTTTCTTCATAAAACTGGATCTCAGGAGCGCCTACAACTTGGTGCGCATTAGGGAGGGCGATGAATGGAAGACAGCATTTAGTACCACCTCGGGTCATTACGAGTATCTCGTCATGCCATACGGGTTGATGAATGCTCCTTCAGTCTTCCAATCCTTTGTGGATGAGATCTTCCGGGACATGCAGGGGCAAGGTGTGGTCGTGTACATTGACGACATTCTAGTGTACTCATCTACCCGAGCCGAGCATGTAGCTCTGGTGCGCCGAGTGTTGAGGAGGCTGTTGGAGCACGACCTGTATGTCAAGGCAGAGAAATGTCTGTTTTTCCAGGAGTCTATCTCCTTTTTGGGTTATCAGTTGTCCGCGTCAGGGGTGAAGATGGAGGTTGACCGTGTGTCAGCCGTGCGTAATTGGAAAACCCCAACCACGGTTAAAGAGGTGCAGCAGTTCTTGGGTTTTGCGAATTACTACCGGAGGTTTATCCGGGGTTTTGGACAGGTGGCAGCTCCCATCACGTCTCTTCTGAAGGGGGGTCCGGTGCGCTTGCAGTGGTCAGCTGAGGCGGACAGGGCTTTTGGGAGACTGAAGGGCCTGTTTACTTCGGCTCCGGTGCTGGCGCATCCGGATCCCGCTTTACCATTTCAGGTAGAGGTGGACGCGTCTGAGGCCGGTATAGGGGCCGTGCTATCGCAACGGTCCGGCACGCCATCTAAACTCCGCCCCTGTGCTTTTTACTC
Source organism: Coregonus clupeaformis (assembly GCF_020615455.1). Lineage (NCBI taxonomy): Eukaryota > Metazoa > Chordata > Actinopteri > Salmoniformes > Salmonidae > Coregonus > Coregonus clupeaformis. The sequence continues at coordinate 54,340,116 of NC_059206.1, forward strand.
CAAAAAGCTCAGCCCGGCGGAGCGAAATTATGACGTAGGGGACAGGGAGCTGTTAGCCGTGGTACAGGCCCTAAAGGTGTGGAGGCATTGGCTTGAGGGGGCTCAACACCCTTTCCTCATTTTGACTGACCACCGTAACCTGGAGTTCATCCGGGCAGCTAGGAGACTGAACCCTCGCCAGGCTCAGTGGAACATGTTTCTAGCCCGGTTCGTATTTAAAATCACGTACATCCCTGGGTCCCAGAACGGTAAGGCAGACGCCCTGTCCCGGCGGTATGACACAGAGGAGAGGTCCGTTGAGCCCACTCCCATACTACCGGAGTCTTGTCTGGTGGCACCGGTAGTGTGGGAGGTCGATGCTGAAATCGAGCGGGCGTTGCGTACCGACCCTAGCCCTCCACAGTGTCCTGTGGGTCGGACGTACGTTCCGCTCGAGGTTCGGGATCGACTTATTTATTGGGCTCACACGTCACCCTCCTCTGGACATCCAGGTATTGGCCGGACAGTGCACTGCCTTAGCGCTAAGTACTGGTGGCCAACGTTAGCCAGGGATGTGAGGGTTTATGTCTCCTCCTGCTCCGTGTGCGCCCAGTGTAAGGCGCCCAGACACCTGCCCAGGGGGAAGTTACAACCCCTGCCCGTTCCACAACGACCCTGGTCCCACCTCTCGGTGGATTTTGTTACAGACCTTCCCCCCTCTCAGGGGAATACCACCATCCTGGTCGTTGTGGATCGGTTCTCTAAGGCCTGTCGTCTCCTCCCAATGCCGGGTCTTCCTACTGCCCTACAGACCGCTGAGACACTATTCACCCACGTCTTCCGGCATTACGGGGTACCCGAGGATATAGTGTCTGATCGAGGTCCCCAGTTCACCTCCCGAGTCTGGAGAGCGTTCATGGAGCGCTTGGGGGTCTCGGTGAGCCTTACCTCAGGGTACCACCCGGAGAGCAATGGGCAGGTAGAACGAGTGAACCAGGATGTGGGTAGGTTTCTGAGATCGTATTGCCAGGGCCGAGGTATATTCCCTGGGCAGAGATGGCACAGAACTCTCTCCGCCACTCCTCCACCAACCTAACCCCTTTCCAATGTGTGTTAGGGTACCAGCCGGTTCTGGCACCATGGCATCAGAGCCAGATCGAGGCCCCTGCGGTGGATGAGTGGGTGCGGCGCTCGGAGGAGACGTGGAACGCTGCACACGTCCATCTGCAGCGGGCCATCCGTCGACAAAAGTCGAGCGCCGATCTCCACCGCAGTGAGGGGCCGGTGTACGCACCTGGAGATCGAGTCTGGCTCTCGACCAGAAACCTACCCCTCCGCCTGCCCTGCCGGAAGCTGGGTCGGCGGTTTGTGGGGCCTTTTAAAGTCCTGAGGAGGTTGAACGAGGTGTGTTACAGGTTACAACTGCCTATTGATTATCACGTTAACCCCTCGTTCCATGTGTCTCTTCTCAGGCCGGTGGTAGCTGGTCCACTCCAGGACTGTGAGATAGGAGAGACTCCTCCGCCCCCACTGGACATCAAGGGGGCTCCGGCGTACACAGTTCGGTCCATCTTGGATTCGAGACGTCGGATGGGGGGTCTCCAATATCTCGTGGAGTGGGAGGGGTACGGCCCGGAGGAACGGTGCTGGGTGCCGAGGAAGGACATCTTAGACCCGTCTCTCCTGACTGAGTTCCACCGTGGTCATTCCACGCGCCCTGCTCCGCGTCCTCCTGGTCGTCCCCGAGGCCGGGGTCGGCGCACGGCTGGAGCCGCGCGTCAAGGGGGGGGTACTGTCACGGTTTCGGCCGAGGCTGCTCCTCCTCCTTGCTCGGGCAGGCTTCGGCGGTCGTCGTCCCCGGAGTACTAGCTACCACCGTTGTATGTTTTCGATGTTTGTTTGGTTTTGTCTTATTTGTACACCTGTTTCCGTTTAGTGTTAATTATGTGTCCTATAAGTTCTCGTTTTGTTAGTCGTGTGTTGTGTGTAATTGTTCCGCCTGTCAGCAGGTGCTGTGATTGTTTTGCTCCATTGTTTGGAGAGTTTTCGCACTTGTGTGCGCGCTTATTGTATTTTGGTGTTTACGCACGGTGTGCGTAATCGCTCGCCTCCGGGCTCTTTTGAGGCCCGTTTGTATTTCGTTGTCGTCTACTAAAGTCTGTTGGACGAAGCTTCTGTGTCCAGCGCCTGATTCCTGCACCACATCCACATTCAGCATTCTGACAGTATTGAATGAAGGGGTGCCAATAATTGTGGCACATATATATTTGAGAAAAATATTTGTTTTATGATTAAAAATATATATTTAAATAATTTTACTTTAATTAGAAGTTCGATTTTTGTGAATATTTTTAATGAAAGACCAAGAGGATAAACAATAAAGAAAAACATTTGACAGCCCGTTTTGCTCATATTTACCAAGGGTGCCAATATTAGTGGATGTCACTGTATATCGGACTCACTAGTACACTAGCTGTTCAATATTGGGGTATGGGCCTACATAAAAATAAAGCGTAATTTTGCATTGCACAGGATGCCACTTTGACATGATCATAGTTTGTGTAGGGTTGGCTTGACATGCCAGAACCAACATTTACCACTAGATGGCCATCTTTGGCTACAATGCTACTGATGGATACTTTTGAGTGTTAGTGTATTAGGTGGTTGGTGTAACAGAGCGGGTGTGAGGATGATTCAAATACAGACAAAATGTGAATTTTTCACTTCACAATAAATGCCTTCCCAAAATAATGTATATAGGCCTGCGTGTGGCGAGAAACAATGCTTTGTGTCGTTAGAGGTCCACTGCTGGTTGTGCAGCTCCCTTTTATGTGCCTGACTAGGCCAATCTTTGAGAGGATTGATAATTAACTCTCTACCAATGCCATTTTGATTGTCTTACTTTTTATTAGCATTGTGACTTTTGGGTTCTGTGGGTGCAGTTATTGAGAATGAAAGCATGCCATGGCTGCAGGCAATGCAGACATATCATGGTCTCTACTTCATATCTGGAATATCCGAGATGGCTGTGGCATAATGCTTTGTCCCAGAATAACTATTTCTATGTAATATGATAATATGTTTTAAAAGTTTTATCAAGTATTTTTTAAGGGACCATGTCATTACAGTTTGAATCATAACCTACCATCATACCATATGGCTCACACACACACTAGGCTTTGTCCTGGTATTCTGCATCTGACAATGTTGAGGTTAAATTCCATAGTGATAGTAGGTCACCCAGTTACCTCTTGGTCTGCCCTAAGGTAGTCAGTCACACTTCCACTAACAGCTAATGTTTCTGACATTTTCTAAATTCTTCAACACCACCTCAATTTGAAACCACTTTACTTAAAAGTTGTTTATATAAACAAACTTTAGTACAACAAAAACACTGATGTACAAAAAATTTGTCTATAGTCAATACATAATGATGCACATTTCATTGAAGGATTGCAGTTATAGGCCCGTTGAGAAGAAAAAGTTGAGTAGGTGGTGGGAGAGCAACATTGATACAGACTATCTTCTCCACATAACAACTGCTTCCAGTGGCTGGTTATCTGTGTCTGCTCTGCTGCATGGATACACCAACAAGTGTCTCTATATATCACCTATCTCACTGGCATGTTTGAAGAGCATGGCTCAGGCATGGAGATCACATACTTAACATAGGTAATCCACACCTCATCAGCTACTTTCTTACTCAACCAATAGCACTCACTACATTCACAGTATATTGAGGGAGATATCTATAATGCACAGGGAGGGATCTAGAATGTATATATCTCTTGGCTACAAATCAGTAGACTCCTAATTGCATTTGGGGACTGCTTCCAACAAACATTCCATAGTCAATGGTTTTCTCATGTGTTTTCCAACACATGGCACATGCTGAATCGCGATAACCATAGCTGTTTTTGATATTCATTTTGGGGCAGCACTTACAGTACCACTAATACAGGGAAGTCATTTACAGTCATCTCTAGATACAGCAGGGGCTGATAGGACTCTGATGGGACTAGGTTACACGACTTACAGTGCATTCGGAAAGTATTCAGACCCCTTCCCTTTTTCCACATTTTGTTATATTACAGCCTTATTCTAAAATGGATTAAATACAAAAATGTCCTCATCAATCTACACACAACACCCCATAATGACAAAGCGAAAACAGGTTTTCAGAAATGTTTGCAAATAAAAAATGACTTATTTACATAAGTATTCAGACCCTTTGCTATGAGACTCGAAATTGAGTTCAGGTACATCCTGTTTCCAATGATCATCCTTGTCACGCCCTGACTCAGAGGACGCTTATATGTTGAGTCAGGGTGTGTATATTCCTTGTTGTGATTTTCTATGTTGTATTTTCTATGTTTAGATCTAGTATGTCTAGATCTATGTTGGCCGGTGTGGTACCCAATCAGAGGCAGCTGTCGCTCGTTGTCTCTGATTGGGGACCATACTTAGGCAGCTTATTGGCACTAGTGGGTTGTGGGATCTTGTTCCGTGTTAGGTATGTTGTTTGTGTACCTTGGACTTCACGTTTCGTTTGTTGTTTTGTCATTGTTTATTCGGTTCAAATAAACAGGTATGCATATCACGCTGCGCCTTGGTCTGACCCGTCTATGAACGAACGTGACAATCCTTGATGTTTCTACAACTTGATTGGAGTCCACTTGTGGTAAATTCAATTGATTGGACATGATTTGGAAAGGCACACACCTGTCTATATAAGGTCCCACAGTTGACAATGCATGTCTGAGCAAAAACCAAGCCATGAGGTCGAAGGAATTGTCTGTAGAGCTCAGAGACAGGATTGTGTCGAGGCACAGATCTGGGGAAGGGTACCAAAACATTTCTGGACCATTGAAGGTCCCCAAGAACGCAGTGGCCTCCATCATTCTTAAATGGAAGAAGTTTGGAACCACCAAGACTCTTCCTAGAGCTGGCCGCCCGGCCAAACTGAGCAATCGGGGAAGAAGGGCCTTGGGTAGGGAGGTGACCAAGAACCCAATGGTCACTCTGACAGAGCTCCAGAGTTCCTCTGTGGAGATGGGAGAACCTTCCAGAAGGACAACCATCCCTGCAGCACTCCACCAATTAGGCCTTTATGGTAGAGTGGCCAGACGGAAGCCTCTCCTCAGTAAAAGGCACATAACAGCCCCTTTGGAGATTGCCAAAAGACACCTAAAGGACTCTCAGACCATGAGAAGCAAGATTCTCTGGTCTGATGAAACCAAGATTAAACTCTTTGGCCTGAATGCCAAGAATCACGTCTGGAGAAAACCTGGCACCATCCCTACGGTGAAGCATGGTGGTGGCGGCATCATGCTTTGTGGATGTTTTTCAGCGGCAGGGATTGGGAGACTACTCAGGATCAAGGGAAAGATGAACGGAGCAAAGTACAGAGAGATCCTTGATGAAAACCTGCTCCAGAGCGCTCAGACTGGGATGAAGGTTCACCTTCCAACAGGACAACGATCCTAAGCACACAGCCAAGACAACGCAGGAATGGCTTTCGGACAAGTCTCTGAATGTCCTTGAGTGGCCCAGTCAGAGCTCGGACTTGAACCCGATCGAACATCTCTGGAGAGACCTGAAAATAGCTGTGCAGCGACGCTCCCCATCCAACCTGACAGAGCTTGAGAGGATCTGCAGATGTGATATTTCCGGGGGGTGGGGGGGGTATTCTTTTGCAAAAAAAATTAAAAACCTGTCTATGCTTTGTGATTATGGGGTATTGTGTGTAGATTGATGAGGGAAAAATACTATTTAATCAATTTTAGAAGAAGGCTGTAACGTAACAAAGTGTGGAAAAAGTCAAGGGGTCTGAATACTTTCCGAATACACTGTATATCTCAATGATAATGTATAACAGAGGGGTTACGTCTTACCAACATCATTGTTCTGACTTAAAGACAACATTTACAGTTTTCTTCTCAAAATATGAGAAGGACCTACAGTACCAGTCAAAAGTTTGGACACCTACTCATTCCACGGTTTTTCTTTATTTTTACTATTTGCTACATTTTCATCAAAACTATGAAATAACACATATGGAATCATGTAGTATCCAAAAAAGTGTTAAACAAATCAAAATAATTGTATGTTTGAGATTCTTCAAAGTAGCCACCCTTTGCCTTGATGACAGCTTTGCACACTCTTGGCATTCTCTCAACCAGCTTCATGAGGTAGTCAACTGGAATCCATTTCAATTAACAGGTATGCCTTGTTAAAAGTTAATTTGTGGAGTTTCTTTCCTTCTTAATGCGTTTGAACCAATTAGTTGTGTTGTGACAAGGTAGGGGTGGTATACAGAAGATAGCCCTATTTGGTAAAAGACCAAGTCCATATTATGGCAAGAACAGCTCAAATAAGCAAAGAGAAATGACAGTCCATCATTACTTTAAGACATGAAGGTCAGTCAATCCGGAAAATTTCAAGAACTTTGAAAGTTTATTCAAGTGCAGTCGCAAAAACCATCAAGCGCTATGATGAAACTGGCTCTCAAGACCCAGAGTTACCTCAGAAATTGCAGCCCAAATAAATGCTTCACAGAGTTCAAGTAACAGACACATCTCAACATCAACTGTACAGAGGAGACTGCGTGAATCAGGCCTTCATGGTCGAATTGCTGCAAAGAAACCAGTACTAAAGGACACCAATAATAAGAAGATTCTTGCTTGTGCCAAGAAACACGAGCAATGGACATTAGACCGGTGGAAATCTGTCCTTTGGTCTGATGAGTCCAAATTTGAGATTTTCTATTCCAACTGCCGTGTCTCTGTGAGATACCGAATAGGTGAATGGATGATCTCTGCATGTGTGGTTCCCACCGTGAATCATGGATACGCCATCCCATCTGTTTTGCGTTTAGCGGGACTATCATTTGTTTTTCAACAGGACAATGACCCAATACACCTCCAGGCGGTGTAAGGGCTATTTGACCAAGAAGGAGAGTGATGGAGTGCTGCATCAGATGACCTGGCCTCCACAACACCTGACCTCAACCCAATTGAAATGGTTTGGGATGAGTTGGACTGCAGAGTGAAGGAAAAGCAGCCAACAAGTGCTCAGCATATGTGGGAACTCCTTCAAGACTGTTGGAAAAGCATTCCAGGTTAAGCTGGTTGAGAGAATGCCAAGCATGTGCAAAGCTGTCATCAAGGCAAAGGGTGGCTACTTTGAAGAATCTGAAATATAAAATATATTTGGATTTGTTTGACACTTTTTTGGTTACTACCTGATTCCATATGTGTTATTTCATAGTTGTGATGTCTTCACTGTTATTCTACAATGTAGAAAATAGTAGAAAATAAAGAAAAACCCTTGAATGAGTAGGTGTGTCCAACCTTTTGACTGGTACTGTATGTCTTAAAGATAAAGGTCAAGAAAGATAATGTGACAATTTAGTATAGAAGTATGTCTTGAAAATATAGCTTACAATCTATGTAGAATAAAAAATGTGTATGTTGACCAAAACAATATGTGAGAATAGTATGTCATTGCCCACTAACATTATACAGATGGAGAGAATGGCAGTTAATGGAATTTAAGTTAGACCTGTGATGAGGGAATATCATCATGCATTTAGATAGGATATTGTAATACTGGATGTATTTAACAGTACTTTGTCCACAACAACATTTTACCAAGAGTAGAGAGGCTTCATGGTTGAAAGATGTGATTGTATTTAGCTATATCCACCACTTAAAGAAGTCTGCTGTGGAACCCCCCGGCACTCTGCCCTCTCCACCCCCTTCTGCTACACAATAAGACAAGGGATGGTTTGTCTGTCCTTACTACTGTGTTTCTGATTTGCTACTTCACTAGAGGAAATGTTGCATAACCTTTGACCCATAACAATGACCTTTCCAACCATTCCATATACACGTCTGTGACTGTGAGTCAAAGACTTCCCCAAAAAAGTTTTGGTCAAGGGCAAAGTCTAGGGTATTGCACATTGAATGAGTCCAGGCACACATTTGGAGGTTCTATTCTATTCCATTATATTATTCATTAAATGTGCTAAAACATTTACATTCCTCTGTCTTCTTGTATGTTGTCTGTCATCAATTGTCTTGAAAAAAGTTAAACTGCTCAGCTATGTATCAGAATAACTTTCAGAGATAATATTATTTGTAACAACCATAGACTGTATAAAAAGGCTCTGTGCCTTTCGTCTCCCTCCAGCTGTACGATCACACACTTTTAGCTGTAGTCAGCATCAGCGCCCTCTGGGGACTCTATCTGGCTTGTTTGCATACTGCTCTCTTCCCTGTCCCACCCCCTCAGTATCTCGATTGATACCGCCGTCGAGAAATGATTTTTTTATTCGAAACTCGGGCATCAGCACACAGCCGCCATGCTGCGAGCCAGAGCGACAAACTTGTCACACTCCTGCAACAACGCTCAACTCTTTTAACGATCCACACAAAGAGGATACTTTTTTACGAAGTAAGTTAAAGATTAATTGTTTAGATCAATGCACAATTTAAATAATGCTGCTGAGTTGTTGTATCGAGCAATTGTTTAAACTTGATCTGTTGCGGGTTGTTGTATGACTTATCTGTTTGGTCTCTGGGCTTGCGGTCATACATGCTCTCCACGTAAATTGGATCTTCGAGTTCGTCCTGCACTTGTTACATCGTGATTGTTTACAACGGGTTTCTTCTGTGCCGAGTTTCCTGCAGTTTTACCATGTTTCTTTGAAGTTGCGATGTACTTTACATTTTAACGGAATTAATTATTCTTGAAAGATCGATTTTCTTGTAAAAAGTGTAAGTTGGTTGACTAGCCTTTATCAGCCTACATTTCGTGTGCAGGTTAAACAACCTAATTTCGCAGGAAGGCTGATTTGACCTTTTATGCTTAAAATATATATAAAAAGGATGTAGCCACTGCAGCGTCTTGCCTCTTCTAAAACCGTAAAATTGTTTCCGTCCCTTACAAAAAATAATTGCAGTTTTGAAACTACAGTAAACGTGCAGTAACTACAATCGACGGTGGTATTTTGGACTCAGTAATTCCAGAAATACTGCAGTTGAACTGCAGTTATACTGCAAAACTACTGCATTAAAAAAACGTATTTTGGACGCCATATGTGCAGCATACTGTAGTTATATTGCAGTGTACTGCAGTTGTACTGCAATCTTTTTTCGTAAGGGGTGAGTAGTGATATTATTGTTTAGCCGACAGACTTTTAAAGATTAAATTCCAACGCCATGTTTTAATGCCAGTCTGGTTCCCAAGGGTCATTCTGGGCTTGCTAGCCATGCACGCAAACAAAGTGCCTTGCAAAAGTATTCATCCCCCTTGCCGTTTTTCCTATTTTGTTGCATTACAACCTGTAATTTAAATTGATTTTTATTTGGATTTCATGTAATAGACATATTGGTGAAGTGAAATGAAAAAAATAACTTGTTTAAAAAAATTCTAAAAAATAAATAACGGAGAAGTGGTGTGTGCATACTTTAAGTGTCACATGATCTCAGTGTGTATATATACACCTGTTCTGAAAGGCCCTCTGCAACACCACTAAGCAAGCGGCACCACCAAGCAAGCGGCACCATGAAGACCAAGGAGCTCTCCAAACAGGTCAGGGACAAAGTTGTGGAGAAGTACAGATCAGGGTTGGGTTATACAAAAATATCAGAAACTTTGAACATCCCACGGAGCACCATTAAATCCATTATTAAAAAATGGAAATAATATGGCACCACAACAAACCTGCCAAGAGAGGGCCGCCCACCACAACTCACAGACCAGGCAAGGAGGGCATTAATCAGAGAGGCAACAAAGACACCAAAGATAAACCTGAAAGAGCTGCAAAGCTCCACAGCAGAGATTGGAGTATCTGTTCATAGGACCACTTTAATATCAAAGGTGCATGTAAACGGCTTGTCCCGAAATAAGACCTTAAGCGGGATATGAGCTACTATAGAGATACTGTGCGCATGTAAATATAATCAATTAAGAATATCCACGTAACTAACCACAGTTTGAGGTTACATGGGTTGGTTGAACCAAAGAGCATGCATGTTTTAAAGTTGGAATGCCTGAAGCAGAGCAGACTACATGGACTGCGTTACAGGTTGTTTACCGTAGTAATTTCACAATGTAGAAGGCCTAAGTTGTTAACTTATATTTTGCGTCTATGGGTGAGTCCTGCCTGTCTATGCTTGATCATTGCTCCTGCTGACACACACACCAATCATATATTTCATAATCATAGTCAGGTATCTTGGATGATATGAAGGAAAGCTTAGCATAAAGAGAGAAACAAATCCAGTTGAGGTGTGTGAAAAGTGTGTGAAAAGTCATGTCCCTTAGCTGTGCGTGTCCAGAAGCCTGTCAGCAAGTATAGGGAAATGTGGAGGTTGTGACTCTGTTACTGTTAAGTCAAAATGTGAAGCCTGTGGAGATATTGATAGTAGATAGTATTGGGCACGGTCTGCAAATGCAAAATAGCAGTGTTGGGGAAGCTAGTCTGAAAATATAGTTTACTAAGCTACAAATTACTTCACACTGGAAGAAGTTAAGCTACAAAAAAGCTACCCTTAAGAAAAATATAGTTTACTTAACTAAAGTTACTTTGAAAAGGTAGCTCACTACATCCAAACTACTTTGTGATAAATTATCATATTTAAATTTGAAATATCATAGACTACAAATTACAATAACAGATCACTCTGGGGTAGAGGTCTTAACGGGTCTAAAAGTTGGCCCTGGGGCTTTCCCACCCAGACCCGATAAGCGTAAAACATTTTTTTAAATATAGAGACCAGTTCTGAACGGACCCGAGGACAACTAGGCCCGGTCCGTATAGACCTGGTCAGATCCAGAACCGGTTCGATCTGAGTGAGGGAAGCAGCAGAAAAGTACTTTTTTAACCTACTTTATAAACTGGAGCTGATAAAGCGCGAGAAGAGGGAGAGAGGTGCCGAGCGAGTGATACTGGGAGCAGGGAAGGAGAGACTGCAACCAAGCCGACTCGCACTATAGTAGACTAATAGCTGCCATAGCTAGGTTATTTATCATCAATTATGATTACGTAGTACCTGTCTTAAATGCATCAAACGGGGAGAAGCTAATTAAGCTAGCTAACGTTAGCTAGCTAGGCTAATTGAGACTGCAGTGCATGCGGTTTCTCATCCTGCAGTTACAAATGACAACTCCATTCAGAATATTAAAGCTGCAATATGTAACTTTTTCATATATAAATGTGTGTTATAGGTCTGTCATTCTCATTGAACGCAAGTCTAAGAAGCGATAGATATGTTCTATGTGCGCTATTTCTATGTTTCCCGTTAAGTTTCGTTTTTGCGTCTTTTACTTTCGGTTTGGTACACCAGCTTCAAACAGCTGAAAATACAATATTTTGGGTTCTGGAAAATACATTTCACAGTGGTTTAGATTGTACAATTATTCTCTACACCAGGGGTTCCCAAACCTTTTTAATTCGGGGCCCCCCTTCCGGCATTGGGGAACATCCCCTGCGCCACGTCTATTTCTATGGGCACAAGCACTGTTCATGACACAAACTGTTCACACTCCTCTTGTTGGTGGAGAGAATTGTGCAGGTTTAAAGCTTATTTCCTACAATTCCACACGTTTTCATTGGGTCCAAAGAAAATGTTGCAGTTTTAAAGCTAATTTTCTTGCAATTCTATTAGGGCTGACCCCAAATAGTCGATTGTTTGGATGTTAGGCTGTTGGTCGACCGAGATTGTTTTAGTTGAGCAGTAACAAATATTAAATATATATTTGCGCCCATCTCAGTGAACTAATCCATTGCGGAGGCCTAGACTAAAAGCCATTTTATGCTTGATCGGAAAATGTTGTCGGAGGCTCCCTATGTAGGGTGTGACGCAATTACGAAACCTCCAGAGTCATGAAGAGGCCAAATCGAGCTCCGTACCGCATCGCTATGCGCCTCCCAAATTAACATGATTGGTTGAAGGTAGGTGGGGGTGGTACATCCTGTATAAACACAAACTCACTTCCTTGACAACAGCTTTGCACTGCTTCTTGACGCGCAAGAAGTATGAATGCCCTGACTTCTGCTGAGGCTTATATCACTGTAAATGCTGCATGGCCAATGCAAATGTCAGATTTACCATGTGCCCAGATGCACAATGCACTTCTCTCTCCAGAATGCGCTCTCTCCCACCAATTTGTGCACATTAATTGTTTTATAACTTAATTGTGTGAATTGTTTGCATTTGATTGTTAGTGTATATCAATTCCCCATTACATAGATCAACTGTAGTACATTTAACATTAATTCCTATAATTTCTAATCTACGATGTTTGTTACTGTGGTTACGGAAATTTATTTGAATGAATTCAATATTATTCCAGTCTTCCTGTTCTCATTGTCGGAGTGGACACATTGTTTGCAGAGTGAGAAATACGTTTTGGTTTATTTCATTCCATTTACGAGTTTTGTCAATTTAGTCATTGTCTTTTGTTTGGAGCGCTCCTGTCAATGTTGAGTAAGGACACACACCTGATTACGCATAGAAGTAGGCCTATAGGCTACCTGGCCTGCGTGCAAATGTGGGCATATAAATGTGCCCATTTGGGGTTCTGATGGTATTTCTGATTGGCTTATCGCACCCCTACTAATGACCTGTGAAGCTTCTCAAATAATGTTTTCTTCACCTCAAACAGCAAGCAAACAAAGTCTGTTTTTACATCCATTGAGAATTACAATAGTTCCTCAATGTATTTGAAAAATCTCTCCAGCTCACTCCCTTTTGATAACCACTCAGCGTGAAAGGGAAAAATGTCATGCCCTGATCCAGTGGAAACGTCAAAGTGCCGGTACTCAGCTCCGATGAGCGCCTGCCCAAGTCAAGCACTGCCTCTTATCCTTTGCGCAAATAGTCTACACCTGTGCCAAGCTCACTGATGCGGGAAACTTTGAGGGTCCATAATATTTTATACAATGTTGCAAGTTTGCTAGCACAAGCTTTGGGCCGGGCCCAAGTTAATAGTTGATACAATGTTTCAAGTTCGTTGCAGACCGGCCATGTGTAGCCAATGTGATTAATAGGATATTTATTTTCATCAGGATATTTTCTACCTGCAGGCTGCAATGTTTTTATTTGTTGGCTTTATATGTAGGCTATTTTTACATAGTTGGCAATGGCAACAGAAGTCACTTTTTAGGTTGATCATTTTCATTTAGATTTGGATATCATTTTTATTAACCACATGACAATGATTTTGAGATATGAAGACGTTATTATGAATTAAATGAAGCTGTTTCACAAAAATGTGCATATGAAAACCATAACTGGCATGCAGATCGGTCGAAATGGTAAGATAAATTGGCATTCCACATGAGAATGGTTGCCGACTCCTCGTATAGCCTAGAACCGTCAACTTCAGGAGAGTAATGGCAGAATCTGCAAAAGCCAGCAGGAGTGGGAGGAGAAAAGTTGGGTCAGGTTGTTTTTTTAAATTCTGGTTATCTAAAACTCTGGCGCCCTCTTGAGGCATTTGCCTTATTTAATCAAACCGTAAGCTTTAAGCATCAGACAAGCTCAATACATATAGTTGATTTTATTAAAACACAGGGTGTGTCTATATATATATATATAAAATGTCGATCAATCGATTCGTTTTTTTGGTCGAGGACAGCCCTAAATGTCCAATGTGTTTTCATGTGATATTAGAGCGACAAATAAATTACAACAATATTTATGGACAAAATAAAAAGAAATAAAAAACGTTAGCTGACATGGATTAGTTGATCTGGACAAGTTATAAATAGCTCTCTAAGGTATGCAATGACTAACATGACAAATCAAATCACATTTTATTTGTCACATACACATGTTTAGCAGATGTTATTGCGGGTGTAGCGAAATGCTTGTGCTTCTAGCTCTGACAGTGCAGTAATATCTAACAAGTAATATCTAACAATTTCACAACATATACCCAATACACACAAATCTAAGTAAGGAATGGAATTTAAAAATATATACATATATGGACAAGCAATGACAGAGCGGCATGGACTAAGATACAGTAGAATATTATAGGATACAGTATATGCTTATGAGACGAGTAGTGCAAGATATGTAAACATTATTAAAGTGACTAATGTTCCATTTCTTAAAGTGGCCAGCGATTTCAATAGGCAGCAGCAGCCTCTAATGTGCTAGTGATGGCTATTTAACAGTCTGATGGCCTTGAGATAGAAGCTGTTATTCATTCTCTCGGTCCCAGCTTTGATGCACCTGTACTGACCTCGCCTTCTGGATGATAGCGGGGTGAACAGGCAGTGGCTCGGTTGGTTGATGTCCTGTAGGGAGGGTAGTTTGCCCCCGGTAATGCGTTCGGCAGACCGCACCACCCTCTGGAGAGCCCTGCGGTTGTGGGCGGTGCAGTTGCCGTACCAGGCGGTGATACAGCCCGACAGGATGCTCTCAATTGTGCATCTCTAAAAGTTTGTGAGGGTTTTGGGTGCCAAGCCAAATTTCTTCTGCCTCCTGAGGTTGAAGAGGCTCTGTTGCGCCTTCTTCACCACACTGTCTGTGTGGGTGGACCATTTCAGTTAGTCAGTGATGTGTACAGGGTATTGGAGGGAATGGCCGGCAGGGATGTAGCTCAGTTGATAGAGCATGGCGTTTGCAACGCCAGGGTTGTGGGTTCGATTCCCATGGGGGGCCAGTATGAAAAACATAATGTAGGCACTCACTAACTGTAAGTCTCTCTGGATAAGAGCGTCTGTCATCATTACATTTACATTTTAGTCATTTAGCAGAGGTAAGTGCTACGGCACGATAGTCATTTAGCTCAGTTACCTTTGCTTTCTTGGGTACAGGAACAATGGTGGCCATCTTGAAGCATGTGGGGACAGCAGACTGGGATAGGGAGATATTGAATATGTCCGTAAACACACCAGCCAGCTGGTCTGCGCATGCTCTGAGGACGCGGCTAGGGATGCCGTCTGGGCCGGCAGCCTTGCGGGGTTTAACATGCTTAAAGAGGAACTGATGATGCACTACCCAATTTCGAATTTGTGCATTCTACAATTAGAGTTTAAAGTTGGACTGAGTTCCTTTAAAACAAATGTTTTATCTGTGTATATATAGATATTTTTTGGGTGGGGGAATCCCCCACCAAATGGAGGGGGTGTCAATGTAAATAGTCCAGGTGCCCATTTGATTAATTGTTCAGCAGTCTTATGGCTTGGGGGTAGAACCTGTTAAGGAGCCTTTTGGTCCTAGACATGGCGCTCCGGTACCGCTTGCTGTGCGGTAGCAGAGAGAGCAGTCTATGACTTGGGTGACTGAAGTCTTTGACCATTTTTTGGGCTTTCCTCTGACACCGCCTAGTACATAAGTCCTGGATGGCAGGAAGCTTTGTCTCAGTGATGTACTGGGCCGTACACACTACCCTCTGTAGCACCTTACGGTCAGATGCAGAGCAGTTGCCATACCAGGTGGTGATGCAACCGGTCAGAGGAGGACAGGATATTGCTGTTAAATTTGACCAGCAGCACTGCAGCTGACAATCATTAAACAGTGGCTGAGGCAGTAGTAATGTATTTTCATCTTCATGAAAGCTGTGTATGAAGCTGTTCATAAACTGTATACAGTTGAAGTCGGAAGTTTACATACACTTAGGTGGTTTTTCAACCACTCCACAAATGTCTTGTTAATAAACAAGTTTTGGCAAGTCGGTTAGTACATCTACTTTGTGCATGACACAAGTAATTTTTCCAACAGTTGTTTACAGACAGATTATTTCACTTATAATTCACTGTATCACAATTCCAGTGGGTAAGACGTTTACATACACTAAGTTGACTGTGCCTTTAAACAGCTTGGAAAATTCCAGAAAATTATGTCATGGCTTTAGAAGCTTCTGATATGCTAATTGACATCATTTTAACCAATTGGATGTGTACCTGTGGATGTATTTCAAGGCCTACCTTCAAACTCAGTGCCTCTGCTTGACATCATGGGAAAATCAAAAGATATCAGCCAAGACCGCAGAAAAAAATGGTAGACCTCCACAAGTCTGGTTCATCCTTGGGAGCAATTTCCAAATGCCTGAAGGTACCACGTTCATCTGTACAAACAATAGTACACAAGTACAGTGAGGGGGAAAAAAGTATTTGATCCCCTGCTGATATTATACGTTTGCCCACTGACAAAGAAATGATAAGTCTATAATTTTAATGGTAGGTTTATTTGAACAGTGAGAGACAGAATAAAAACAAAAAAATCCAGAAAAATGCATGTCAAAAATGTTATAAATTGATTTGCATTTTAATGAGGGAAATAAGTATTTGACCCCTCTGCAAAACATGACTTAGTACTTGGTGGCAAAACTCTTGTTGGCAATCACAGAGGTCAGATGTTTCTTGTAGTTGGCCACCAGGTTTGCACACATCTCAGGAGGGATTTTGTCCCACTCCTCTTTGCAGATCTTCTCCAAGTCATTAAAGTTTCGAAGCTAACGTTTGGCAACTCAAACCTTCAACTCCCTCCACAGATTTTCTATGGGATTAAGGTCTGGAGACTGGCTAGGCCACTCCAGGACCTTAATGTGTTTCTTCTTGAGGCACTCCTTTGTTGCCTTGGCCGTGTGTTTTGGGTCATTGTCATGCTGGAATTCCCATCCACAACCCATTTTCAATGCCCTGGCTGAGGGAAGGAGGTTCTCACCCAAGATTTGACGGTACATGGCCCCGTCCATCATCCCTTTGATGCGGTGAAGTTGTCCTGTCCCCTTAGCAGAAAATCACCCTCAAAGCATAATGTTTCCACCTCCATGTTTGACGGTGGGGATGGTGTTCTTGGGGTCATAGGCAGCTCCACGAGGTGAGATCTTGCATGGAGCCCCAGGCAGTTCTTTTGTGTTTCTTCCAGTTGCGAATAATCGCACCAACTGTTGTCATCTTCTTACCAAGCTGCTTGGCGACGGTCTTGTAGCCCATTCCAGCCTTGTGTAGGTCTACAATCTTGTCCCTGACATCCTTGGAGAGCTCTTTGGTCTTGGCCATGGTGGAGAGTTTGGAATCTGATTGATTGCTATCTGTGGACAGGTGTCTTTTTATACAGGTAACAAACTGAGATTAGGAGCACTCCCTTTAAGAGTGTGCTCCTAATCTCAGCTCATTACCTGTTTTAAAAAACACCTGGAAGCCAGAGATCTTTCTGATTTGAGAGGGGGTCAAATACTTATTTCCCTCATTAAAATGCAAATCAATTTATAACATTTTTGACATGCGTTTTTCTGGATTTTTTTGTTGTTATTCTGTCTCTCACTGTTCAAATAAACCTACCATTAAAATTATAGGCTGATCATGTCTTTGTCAGTGGGCAAACATACAAAATCAGCAGGGGATCAAATACTTTTTTCCCTCACTGTATAAACAACATGGGACCACGCAGCCGTCATACCGCTCAGGAAGGAGACGTGTTCTGTCTCCTAGAGATGAACGTACTTTGGTGCGAAAAGTGTAAATCAATCCCAGAACAACAGCAAAGGACCTTGTGAAGATGCTGGAGGAAACGGGTACAAAAAGTATCTATATCCACAGTAAAATGAGTCCTATATTCGACAACCTGAAAGGCCGCTCAGCAAGGAAAAAGACACTGCTCCAAAACCACCATAAAATAGCTAGACTACGGTTTGCACATGGGGACAATGATCGTACTTTTTGGAGAAATGTCCTCTAGTCTGATGAAACAAAAATATAACTGTTTGGCCATAATGACCATCGTTATGTTTGGAGGAAAAAGGGGAATGCTTGCAAGCCGAAGAACACCATCCCAACCGTGAAGCACGGGGGTGGCAGCATCATGCTGTGGGGGTGCTTTGCTGCAGGAGGGACTGGTGCACTTCACAAAATAGATGGCATCATGAGGAAGGAAAATGATGTGGATATATTGAAGGAACATCTCAAGACATCAGTCAGGAAGTTAAAGCTTGGTCGCAAATAGGTTTTCCAAATGGACAATGACCCCAAGCATACTTCCAAAGATGTGGCAAAATGGCTTAAGGACAACAAAGTCAAGGTATTGGAGTGGCCATCACAAAGCCCTGACCTCAATCCTATAGAACATTTGTGGGCAGAACTGAAAAAGCGTGTGCGAGCAAGGAGGCCTACAAACCTGACTCAGTTACACCAGCTCTGTCAGGAGGAATGGGCCAAAATTCACCCAACTTATTGTGGAAGGCTACCCAAAACGTTTGACCCAAGTTAAACAATTTAAATGCAATGCTACCAAATACTAATTGAGTGTATGTAAGACCCACTGGGTATGTGATGAAATAAATAAAAGCTGTAATAAATCATTCTCTTTACTATTATTCTGATATTTCACATTCTTAAAATAAAGTGGTGATCCTAACTGACCTAAGACAGGGAATGTTTAAATTAAATGTCAGGAATTGTTAAAAACTGAGTTTAAATGTATTTGGCTAAGATGTAAACTTCTGACTTCAACTGTATGTGCATGAAACTGACTTCTGATGAGACAATTCCAAGTCATTGAATAACAGACTGTCAGTTGGTAACTTTGGTCAGAATCAGGTTAATTAAACTGTTGAAGATCATGTCATCTGTCTACTCAAATATCTTGAATAATAATGATGACTTACAGTATGATTCTCAACAACCCACCCAATAAACCCAACTAAACAATGTGTGACCCTGTCTGTCTTCAGACTACAAAGAAAGGACAAAAGAGCTGTGTTGGCTCCTGCCAAGTGCTTTCAGAGCTCAACAATAGAGCAGCAGGTACTCCAGGGAAGAAGAGATGAGTGTCTCTAGTCTATGTCCCCATGCCTCCATCAGAAAACAGTGCTGCCGTTTAACCTCCCAGCAGGAGAAGAGGCTGATATAGCTTTAACATTGAAATGTATGGTAGGAAATTATCTAGAGGCTACTTCAAAGCAACAGAAGCATAGTTGTCATGACTCAATAAACAGATTTAGGCTATTTCATTGGCAATTCAAAATCAAATGACATTTTATTTGTCATAAACAACAGGTGTGGACTAACAGTGAAATGCTTACTTAAAATAAGCTTAAATGCTTACTTACAATAGTGAATAAATGATGCAGGAGCATTGATCCATATAAATAAGTTGTTTTGAATTTGCTTTGGTATTTTGTTTACTTCTTGAATTGTAAGATTATGTTCCTTGCCTAAGGTCTTGTTATTCTGGGTCTTCATTGCGGTAGATTGTTTTGGTTTATTCAGAGTGACTCCTTAATTCAAGAATGCTAATGATTTTGAGCTCTTGCGATTCTGTCATTGATTGAATATACTCAGTTATTTGTGCTTTGACATAAAGTTTCAGGCTGTGTACAACTTAATTGGAAGCACAGGACTCACAAACATGAGTTTGAATTACATAGAAAACTCTTGCTTGTGACAGATAACCTATTGAAGCACGCGACCCAGACTTTAGCGACTTTTCTTCTTTAATTGATTATTTGATAAAATATTGAATTTGGCCTTTACTACTATAGCCCAGAGAAACGCATTGAATAACACATTCATTAATTGCAAAAAGACAGTCAAAAAATAAATCATAAGAAACAAGGTTTTGAAGTGTCTGGCCTATATCTGTCTAGGAGATATAAGAAGCTGTGTGTGTGTATGTATATGTGTGTGTATATATATATATATATATATATATATATATATATATATATATATATATATATATATATATACATATACATACATACATACATACATATACAATACATAACATACATAAACATACATATACAATACACAAATACATACATACATACATACATACATACATACATACATACATACTACCGTTCAAAGGTTTGGTGTTACTTAGAAATGTCCTTGTTTTCCATGAAAACATACATGAAATGAGTTTGAATAGGAAATATAGCAAAATGCATAGGAAATGTAGTCATTGACAAGGTTAGAAATTAATGATTTTTAATAGAAATAATAATTGTGTCCTTCGAACTTTTGCTGTCGTCAAATAATCCTCCATTTGCAGCAATTACAGCCTTGCAGACCTTTGGCATTCTAGTTGTCAATTTGTTGAGGTAATCTGAAGAGATTTCACCCCACGCTTCCTGAAGAACCTCCCACATGTTTGATTGGCTTGATGGGCATTTCTTACGTAACATACGGTCAAGCTGCTCCCACAACAGCTCAATAGGGTTGAGATCCGGTGACTGTGCTGGCCACTCCATTATAGACGGAAACCAGCTGACTGCTTCTTCCCTAAATAGTTCTTGCATAGTTTGGAGCTGTGCTTTGGGTCATTGTCCTGTTGTAGGAGGAAATTGGCTCCAATCAAGCGCCGTCCACAGGGTATGGCATGGCGTTGCAAAATGGAGTGATAGCCTTCCTTCTTCAAGATCACTTTTACCCTGTACAACTCTCCCACTTTACCACCACCAAAGCACCCCCAGACCATCACATTGCCTCCACCATGCTTGACAGATGGTATCAAGCACTCCTCCAGCATCTTTTAATTTGGTCTGCGTCTCACAAATGTTCTTCTTTGTGATCCGAACACCTCAATCTTCGATTCGTCTGTCCATAACACTTTTTTCCAATCTTCCTCTGTCTAGTGTCTGTGTTCTTTTGTCCATATTAATCCTTTCATTTTTATTGGCCAGTCTGAGAATGGCTTTTTCTTTGCAACTCTGCCTAGAAGGTCAGCATCCCGGAGTCGCCTCTTCACTGTTTACGTTGAGACTGGTGTTTTGCGAGTACTATTTAATGAAGCTGCCAGTTGAGGACCTGTGAGGCGTCTGTTTCTCAAACTAGACAATCTAATGTATTTGTCCTCTTGCTCAGTTGTGCACCGGGGCCTCCCACTCCTCTTTCTATTCTGAATAGAGCCAGTTTGCATGTTCTGTGAAGGGAGTAGTATACAGCGTTGTACGAGATCTTCAGTTTCTTGGCAATTTCTCGCATGGAATAGCCTTCATTTCTCAGAACAAGAATAGACTGACGAGTTTCAGAAGAAAGTTATTTGTTTCTGGCCATTTTTATTCTGTAATCGAACCCACAATTGCTGACGCTCCAGATACTCAACTAGTCTCAAGAAGGCCAGTTTTATTGCTTCTTTAATCAGCACAACAGTTTTCAGCTATGCTAACATGATTGCAAAAGGGTTTTCTAATGATCAGTTAGCCTTTTAAAATGATAAACTTGGATTAGCAAAAACAATGTGCCATTGGAACACAGGACTGATGGTTGCTGATTAATGGGCCTCTGTACGCCTATGTAGATATTCCATAAAAAATCTGCAGTTTCCAGCTACAATAGCCATTTGGCGCAGCGGTCTAAGGCACTGCATCTCAGTGCTCGCGGCGTCACTACAGAACCCCTGGTTCGATTCCAGGCTGTATCACAACCGGCCGTGATTGGAGTCCCATAGGGCGGTGCACAATTGGCTCAGTGTCGTCCGAGTTTGGCCGGTGTAGGCCGTAATTGTAAATAAGAATTTGTTCTTAACTGACTTGCCTAGTTAAATAAAGGTAAAATAAAATATCTATTTTTTTACAACATTAACAAAGTCTACACGGTATTTCTGATACATTTTATATTATTTTAATAGACAAAAAAATTGCGTTTTCTTTCAAAAACTAGGAAATGTCTAAGTGACCCCAAACTTTTGAATGGAACCTTCATACTTCCATTAATTATATATATTTTTGTACCGGTTACCTTCAGACAAGTCCTGTGACACTTGTGGGGGTCGCACAATCGTGTTTGTGAGAATCTCCCCTTTCCATATAGTGGTCGTAATAGTTACTAGGTCAAACCGTTCGGACGCTACAGACGTTTTCGGTATGTCTCATGGTCTGACAAACACTGCTCTAGCTCTGCCACCTTTCACCGCAGATGCGGAAGTTCGACATAGGCGGATGCAGTGGATTGAGATGCATCCAATGCAAAAAAAACGGGTATCTCTAGCTTAAACTGTCGGATTTTGATGGGGATGTTTTATTATGTTACCTAGACTCTTTGGGGTTTAAGCTAGCTATCTGTTTTGCATGGACTGCGTCTCAATCGACCGCATCCGCCGATGTCGGCCTTCCACGTCTGTGGTGGAAGCTGGCAGAGCTACAGCTCTGTTTGTCAGACCAGGAGACGAAACATCTGTAGTGTCCAAATGGTTTGGGCTACAAACTAATATGACCCCTCTATGGAAAGATGACTCACAAACATGATGGTGTTCTCCATTTTGCTGTATGTCCCCCGCAAGCGTCACAGGACTCATCTGAAGTCGGTACCGCCGATGTGCCAACTTCTGTATGTAGCATCCAAACTGTTTGGGCTACACTCTAATATCACTCCTCTATGGAAAGAGGAGACTCACAATGGTATTCTCCGTTTTGCTCTATGGGAAAAAGTTTGAGGAAAACCTGCCTCAGTCTTATGAATACCTAACCCTGGGATAGTTTTTTTTGGTGGGACAATTACACATATTTTAATGCCAAAGACACACCATAATGGCTTTCCAAGAGGTTTTGTTTCTTCCTTAGGGGTCCATTCTCAGTTCTGATTTAAAACTGCTTGAAAATCAGAGGGTTTGAATATTGCTGTCCATCAATGATTCCCAACCAAATGTACTGAACTTGAGCAATTTTGACAAAAAACAATGGATGCCTTCAGAAAGTACTCACACCCCTTGACTTTTTCCACATTTTGTTGTGTGACAGTGGGATTAAAATGTATTTTTTTGTCAACGATTTACGCAAATTATTTGTAAAGAATTTATGAAAAATAAAACGCATATCTTGATTAGATAAGTATTCAATCCCCTGAGTGAATACATGTTAGAATCACCTTTGGCAGTGATTACAGCTGTCTTTAAGAGCTTTCCACCCCTGGATTGTGCAACATTTTCCCATTCTTTTCAGAATGCTTCAAGCTCTGTCAAATTGGTTGTTGATCATTGCTGGACAACCATTTTCAGGTCTTGCCATAGATTTTCAAGCAGATTTTAAGTCAATATATTATATATATTTGGAATGGAGCTAAGCACAGGCAAAATCCTAGTGGAAAACCTGCTTCAGTTTGCTTTCCACAAGACACTGGGAGATGAATTCACCCTTCAGCAGGACAATAACCTAAAACACAAAGCCAAATCTACACTAGAGTTGCTTACCAAGAAGACAGTGAATGTCTTTTTCTCCCCAATTTCGATCTTGTCTCATCGCTGCAACTCCCCAATGGGCTCGGGAGGCGAAGGTCGAGTCATGCGTCCTCCAAAACATGACCTGCCAAACCGTTCTTCTTAATACCTGCCCGCTTAACCTGGAAGCCAGCCGCACCAATGTGTCGGAGGAAACACTGTTCAACCGACGATCGAGGTCAGCCTGCAGGCGCCCGGCCCACCACAAGGAGTCGCTAGAGCGCGATGAGCCAAACCCTCCCCTAACCCGGACAACGCTGAGCCAAATGTGCGCTGCCCTGTGGGACTCCCGATCACGTCCGGTTGTGATACAGCCTGGGATCGAACCCAGGTCTGTAGTGACACCTCTAACATTGCGATGCAGTGCCTTAGACCGCTGCACCACTCGGGAGGCATTCCATTTGATTTTGTATCCTGAAACTCCCCAGTCCTAACGATTACAAGCATACCCATAACATGATGCAGCCAGCACTATGCTTGAAAATATAGTGAGTGGTAGTCAGTAATGTGTTTTATTGGATTTGCCCCAAACATAACTCTTTATTCAGGACAAAAAGTAAATGCTTTGCCTTTTTTTTTTTCAGTATTACTTTAGTGCCTTGTTGCAAACAGGATGCATGTTTTTGAATATTTGTATTTGTACAGGCTTTCTTCTTTTCACTCTGTCAATTAGGTTAGTATTGTGGAGTAACTACAATGTTGTTGAGAACTGTTTTTTAAAGTCGCCATTGGCTTCATGGTGAAATCCCTGAGCTGTTTCCTTCCTCTCCGGCAACTGAGTTAGGAAGTAACCTTTGTAGCGACTGAGTGTATTGCTACACCATCCAACGTGTAATTAATGACTTCACCATGCTCAAAGGGATATTCTATATTTCATTTTGCATGGCAATATGCGATTTTGAGGGTAAACGTTTTTGGTGTTTGGCTGATTTAACCATAGTGGTAAATGTGCTGTGATTGGTTGAAATTGCGATGTTTTTTTTTTTTTTTTGTACTGCGGGGATGGGTCAGTTTTATGCGATATTGCGATTTGACTGTTTTATGCAGAAATAATGCTTTGATTGGTCAAATATGCAAGCCCTCGCATAATATGCGAGAAATTGTTGATTTTACACAATTGTGCGTTCTCAGAATCACGGAATCCTGGATGGACTGGCTATTGCTGATTTTTGAAGTTCTATTTTGAAAAGGAGCCAATCTGTGCGATTTTGAGAGCTGTTTGGCAAAACTAGGTTAATTAGAAACCTTAGAATCTGCTCTTTCCGATAGGGTATAGTAATCAAAACGGGTAGCCTACATGGACCTCCTGAAGGTTCATTTTAAAATGTGCTTTTTGGTACGCGCCGTTCCCTTCTTTGTCAATGCACGCTGCGCTTGTCATCCGGCACTTTATTCTCAATTTGACAGTTGATAATATTGTCACCCAACAGACTATTTTCAATGTCATCTTGTCTTTATGCCACATCTATTATATGTGTGAAATTAGTTTCAATATACACTGCTCAAAAAAATAAAGGGAACACTAAAATAACACATCCTAGATCTGAATGAATGAAATAATCTTATTAAATACTTTTTTCTTTACATAGTTGAATGTGCTGACAACAAAATCACACAAAAATTATCAATGGAAATTACATTTATCAACCCATGGAGGTCTGGATTTGGAGTCACCCTCAAAATTAAAGTGGAAAACCACGCTACAGGCTCCAACTTTGATGTAAAACAAGTCAAAATGAGGCTCAGTAGTGTGTGTGTGTGGCCTCCACGTGCCTGTATGACCTCCCTACAACGCCTGGGCATGCTCCTGATGAGGTGGCGGATGGTCTCCTGAGGGATCTCCTCCCAGACCTGGACTAAAGCATCCGCCAACTCCTGGACAGTCTGTGGTGCAACGTGGCGTTGGTGGATGGAGCGAGACATGATGTCCCAGATGTGCTCAATTGGATTCAGGTCTGGGGAACGGGCAGGCCAGTCCATTGCATCAATGCCTTCCTCTTGCAGGAACTGCTGACACACTCCAGCCACATGAGGTCTAGCATTGTCTTCCATTAGGAGGAACCCAGGGCCAACCGCACCAGCATATGGTCTCACAAGGGGTCTGAGGATCTCATCTCGGTACCTAATGGCAGTCAGGCTACCTCTGGCGAGCACATGGAGGGCTATGCGGCCCCCCAAAGAAATGCCACCCCACACCATGACTGACCCACCGCCAAACCGGTCATGCTGGAGGATGTTGCAGGCAGCAGAACATTCTCCACGGCGTCTCCAGACTCTGTCACGTCTGTCACATGTGCTCAGTGTGAACCTGCTTTCATCTGTGAAGAGTGGCAAATTTGCCAATCTTGGTGTTCTCTGGCAAATGCCAAACATCCTGCACGGTGTTGGGCTGTAAGCACAACCCCCACCTGTGGACGTCAGACCCTCATACCACCCTCATGGAGTCTCTTTCTGGTCGTTTGAGCAGACACATGCACATTTGTGGCCTGCTGGAGGTCATTTTGCAGGGCTCTGGCAGTGCTCCTCCTTGCACAAAGGCGGAGGTAGCAGTCCTGCTGCTGGGTTGTTGCCCTCCTACGGCCTCCTCCACGTCTCCTGATGTACTGGCCTGTCTCCTGGTAGCGCCTCCATGCTCTGGACACTACGCTGACAGACACCGCAAACCTTCTTGCCACAGCTCGCATTGATGTGCCATCTTGGATGAGCTGCACTACCTGAGCCACTTGTGTGGGTTGTAGACTCCGTCTCATGTTACCACTAGAGTGGAAGCACCGCCAGCATTCAAAAGTGACCAAAACATCAGCCAGGAAGCATAGGAACTGAGAAGTGGTCTGTGGTCACCACCTGCAAAACCAGTCCTTTATTGGGGGTGTCATGCTAATTGCCTATAATTTCCACCTGTTGTCTATTCCATTTGCACAACAGCATGTGAAATGTATTGTCAATCAGTGTTGCTTCCTAAGTGGACAGTTTGATTTCACAGAAGTGTGATTGACTTGGAGTTACATTGTGTTGTTTAAGTGTTCCCTTAATATTTTTGAGCAGTGTAGTTTTGGTGTAGTTTGGATGGGCCATTAGCTGGACAAGCAACTGTTTTACATTCAGAAAAGAAACTCATCTTATTTAGTATTTACAGTGTATGCTCTTCTGGATCAATCAATACATTTTCTGACTGATTACAATTTACATTTTGGTGTCCTGATGTTTCTTCACTGAAAAATCTCACAAATGTCTGTAGCGTTCGTTTTGCTCTACGACCCCCACAAGTGTCATGGGAGTCGTCTGAAGGTAACCCGGTACAGGTTTTAAAACTGAATGGAACTGTTGCGGTAGTTTTGTGCCAAAGAAAGAAGGTCCAAAAAACACACCTTTCCTGAGCTTTTCTATATCGCCTAGAAATAGGACAACCACTTCAAAACCTGAATCATTTTTTTTTGTTTTTTTTTGTCTTTTTTGCCGTTCATGAATTTGTTATTCAATGTGTTTCTATGAACTATAGTAGTAAAGGCCAAATTCAATGTTTTATAAAAATATATTAATAAATTGAGACCTACAGGTTCCTAAAAATCAAATAGCTAAATTATCCATGGTATGACCATCTTAAATCAATTCCATATGTTAGCTTAGTAGATCATCCAATTTTGTTGTTTTGCTGTTAAAAAGGTATTTTATCAGTTTTTTTGAAAACCCGATAAATGGGTCCTACAATTCTCAGTCCTTTCTCAACTACGCTTGGGCGGGATCCAGATGTTCATACCTTCATACCATTCCTGTACCATAATAATAATAATATAATATGCCATTTAGCAGACGACCACTCCATACCGAGGTATATGGTATTACCGGAAGTGCACCCAAGGGGCGCTATTTCTTTAAAAACATTAAACGCACAAAACTTATTTAGGCAGCAGGGATCTTGATCCAGGAGGGGATTGATGGTCTCTACTCTAACCAAAACGCTTGATCTTGCAAGCTAGCCACTTAGCTAGCAAGTTAGCAAACCAAATGCATAGCTGGATGACGCAGTGGGAGTACATTTTTCCAAGGTAATGTACAGAACTGAAGTGTTTTATCCCACTTATACCACAATTGCTAAAGAAAACAATACTAAAGCAAACATTTACCGGTAAAAATACAGTGAGGGGGAAAAAAGTATTTGATCCCCTGCTGATTTTGTACGTTTGCCCACTGACAAAGAAATGATCAGTCTATAATTTTAATGGTAGGTTTATTTGAACAGTGAGAGACAGAATAACAACAAAAAAATCCAGAAAAAGCATGTCGAAAATGTTATGAATTGATTAGCATTTTAATGAGGGAAATAAGTATTTGACCCCCTCTCAATCAGAAAGATTTCTGGCTCCCAGGTGTCTTTTTATACGGGTAACGAGCTGAGATTAGGAGCACACTCTTAAAGGGAGTGCTCCTAATCTCAGCTTGTTACCTGTATAAAAGACACCTGTCCACAGAAGCAATCAGTCAATCAGATTCCAAACTCTCCACCATGGCCAAGACCAAAGAGCTCTCCAAGGATGTCAGCGACAAGATTGTAGACCTACACAAGGCTGGAATGGGCTACAAGACCATCGCCAAGCAGCTTGGTAAGAAGGTGACAACAGTTGGTGCGATTATTCGCAAATGGAAGAAACACAAAATAACTGTCAATCTCCCTCGGCCTGGGGCTCCATGCAAGATCTCACCTCGTGGAGTTGCAATGATTATGAGAACGGTGAG
Source organism: Coregonus clupeaformis (assembly GCF_020615455.1). Taxonomy (NCBI): domain Eukaryota; kingdom Metazoa; phylum Chordata; class Actinopteri; order Salmoniformes; family Salmonidae; genus Coregonus; species Coregonus clupeaformis. The sequence goes on from NC_059206.1 coordinate 54,368,018, forward strand.
GAATCAGCCCAGAACTACACAGGAGGATCTTGTCAATGATCTCAAGGCAGCTGGGACCATAGTCACCAAGAAAACAATTGGTAACACACTACGCCGTGAAGGACTGAAATCCTGCAGCGCCCGCAAGGTCCCCCTGCTCAAGAAAGCACATATACAGGGCCGTCTGAAGTTTGCCAATGAACATCTGAATGATTCAGAGGAGAACTGGGTGAAAGTGTTGTGGTCAGATGAGACCAAAAGCGAGCTCTTTGGCATCAACTCAACTCGCCGTGTTTGGAGGAGGAGGAATGCTGCCTATGACCCCAAGAAAACCATCCCCACTGTCAAACATGGAGGTGGAAACATTATGCTTTGGGGGTGTTTTTCTGCTAAGGGGACAGGATAACTTCACCGCATCAAAGGGACGATGGACGGGGCCATGTACCGTCAAATCTTGGGTGAGAACCTCCTTCCCTCAGCCAGGGCATTGAAAATGGGTTGTGGATGGGTATTCCAGCATGACAATGACCCAAAACACACGGCCAAGGCAACAAAGGAGTGGCTCAAGAAGAAGCACATTAAGGTCCTGGAGTGGCCTAGCCAGTCTCCAGACCTTAATCCCATAGAAAATCTGTATAGGGAGCTGAAAGTTCGAGTTGCCAAACATCAGGCTCGAAACCTTAATGACTTGGAGAAGATCTGCAAAGAGGAGCGGGACAAAATCCCTCCTGAGATGTGTGCAAACCTGGTGGCCAACTACAAGAAACGTCTGACCTCTGTGATTGCCAACAAGAGTTTTGGCACCAAGTACTAAGTCATGTTTTGCAGAAGGGTCAAATACTTATTTCCGTCATTAAAATGCAAATCAATTTATAACATTTTTGACATGCGTTTTTCTGGATCTTTTTGTTGTTATTCTGTTTCTCACTGTTCAAATAAACCTACCATTAAAATTATAGACTGATCATGTCTTTGTCAGTGGGCAAACGTACAAAATCAGCAGGGGATCAAATACTTTTTTCCCTCACTGTATATATTAATTATGATAATTCATACTTGCTCATCTTTTGGTTGCTAGAGACGCGACCCAATCATTCGTTCTATATGTTCCATTGCCATGCTCGCTGGCAATGATATTGTCCCCTTGCTTGCTTGCTTGCTAGCTAGCTATGGTGAACACAGTCACGACCTCTGCAGCCAGAATAACAGAAAGTAGCTGCAGTTGTTTGTTTAAGTTGTTTTCTGTTGACATCCATAACAATGAGCTGATGCCCGATTGAGACTGGTTGGACGTAATGCCAAAATTCTCTAATACGACATTGGAGGCGGCTTATGGTAGAGAAACTAACATTAAATTATCTGGCAACCGCTCTGGTGGACATTCCTGCAGTCAGCATGCCAATTGCACACTCCCTCAACTTGAGACATCTGTGGCATTGTGTTGTGTGACACAACTGCACATTTTAGAGTGGCCTTTTACTGTCCCCAGCACTATTCTCAACCTTCTCACAGTCCTTTTCCCCGCTTTCTGTTTTTACCGTGATATAATTTTGGTATTGAGTATCGTGATACTAAACCTGGTGTCGAAGTCAAAATTCTGGTATCGTGACAACAATACAAAGGAGTCCGCTGTAAACGGTGCTGTGAACTCAGTCATCTCATCCATAATCCTGTTCTTTACGGCTATGAACATTTTAATTACCTCGAATCCCTAGGGCCTTCTACGATCTGAGCAACATGAGGACCTACTGTAGCTGTTTTGGGGTAATATGTTGCTTTCCGATTGTGATGGTAGTTTCCACTTCGTCTGGCGCCAACCCCCTCAACCTTTCCACACCCACACCCCTACATAATCAGGCTTGAATTTCCTATTGGCACAAAAACATGAGCAGCATCTGCTCCTAGCAACTGACACAATGACAACATTGTAGGAGCCTTCAGGGAATGTGTTGCATCGCATTCCAGAGATGTCCTTCAATATTTTATATTTGTCTTATTTAGTAGATATGATTTCATATCATATGATATGGAGCTACTACATATTGAAGACTGAGCTCTTTTTCCTGCACAGCTGCTTTCTTCACCATTTTAAATATATTGCTCGTTTCTATTGGCATGCAGCTCTCATATTGACGTACAGTGTGTGTGTGTGTATATAATACACCTTTCAAACCAAGACGTTTTTCCGCCTACTTTAGCTTCCCGCCAACTTCTTGCAGACTTTTCTTTTGTATATGAATGGTATTGCCTAGCAAAAAAGCCTCTACTTGTATTTCCGCCAGCCGACCTAGACATGATTGCGGTTAAGTTCTGCCTATGGCTTAATATGAAATGATGCATGCAATAATGTAGCCTAAATCAAGTGTAGGCTTATTATTTTGCTCGATCAACTCCAAAAGCCCGCGGCGGTTGTGAAATATGAACACGAGACTCGCATGCTTTTGAAAATAAAGATGTTTATTTTCTATCGGTATCATAATGAAGATACTCTCAATGTAAGGCTCCCTAACAAAGTGGAGTGAGAGTAGGAAAGATAAAACACGGATCAAAAAAGCATGGGCTTGCCATGGGCTCTGTTTCAAAATATCACTGAAAATACATTTGATTAGGCTTGTTTCTTAGGACCTGCCTAAAACAAATTAATAATGGATTTCTTTGATGGTGTATATTCAATGGATTTATTAAAATAGATGTCCACCCACATCGGCCCCCTTCTATTCCCACTCCTAAACTTTCCAGGAATGTGGTAAAAATGGGGCTGAATGAATTGGGCTCTAAAAAAAACACTGCCTCTTTTTTTTTATTTTTTTATTTCTGTTTTGTACAGGCAACATACCGTAAACTCTGTCTGTAAAGGGTATAAAACTGGTTTTAGTTCCTCTATTCAGTTGCTTCTTTAAAAACTGCAAACTTACATGGAGTGAGGGTAGATCATTTCAGCACTGCAACTCCCAATTCTCATCCAGGCTCAAATTCACTTGTCAACGTGAATGCCATGTCTTACAACTTCAGAAAAAATATAATACATATTGCTCCTCAATGCATGGCGTCAATGCATGTAACCTGAATTGTCCAGGATCCATGGAGCATCACAACATTAGGGTGGTTTAAGTTGTCTGACTGCCCGCCCGCAGCATGAACTATTCCGACCGCGCTGCACACTTCTGTCTGGTTCCGCAGGGCTCTAATTTAAGGTAGTCTACATCAATGTGAAACTGCTTGATGCAACTGCTTGATGCAACAGCTCAAGCAAAGAGGATGGATATCATTGAGGGTAAAGAAGAGAAACAGGAAGCGCAGTGCTATCAGTCTGTTGAATAGCCTTCACTAGCACATTAGAGGCTGCTGCCTATAGACATAGACTAGAAATTACTGGCCACTTTACGAAATGGAATACTAGTCACTTTAATAATGTTTACATATCTTGCATTACTCATCTCATATGTGTATATACTGTATTCTATAATATCCTACTGTATCTTAGTCCATGCTGCTCTGTCATTGCTTGTCCATATATGTACAGTACCAGTCAAAAGTTTGGATGCACCTACTCATTCAAGGGTTTTTCTTAATTTTTACTATTTTCTACATTGTAGAATAATATTGAAGTCATCAAAACTATGAAATAACACATATGGAATCATGTAGTAACCAAAAAAGTGTTAAACAAATCAAAATATATTTGAGATTCTTCAAAGTAGCCACCCTTTGCCTTGATGAGAGCTTTGCACACTCTTGGCATTCTCTCAACCAGCTTCATGAGGAATGCTTTTCCAACAGTCTTGAAGGAGTTCCCACATGCTGAGCACTTGTTGGCTGCTTTTCCTTCACTCTGCGGTCCAACTCATCCCAAACCATCTCAATTGGGTTGAGGTCGGGTGATTGTGGAGGCCAGGTCATCTGATGCAGCACTCCATCTCTCTCCTTGGTCAAATAGCCCTTACACAGCCTGGAGGTGTGTTGGGTCATTGCCCTGTTGAAAAACAAATGATAGTCCCACTAAGCGCAAACCAGATGGGATGGCATACTGCTGCAGAATGCTGTGGTAGCCATGCTGGTTAAGTGTGCCTTGAATTCTAAATAAATCACTCATCCGTTCATCTACTCTGCGTCTCACGAAGACATGGCGGTTGGAACCAAAAATCTTGAATTTGGACTCATCAGACTAAAGGACAGATTTCCACCGGTCTAATGTCCATTGCTCGTGTTTCTTGGCCCAAGCAAGTATTTTCTTCTTATTGGTTTCCTTTAGTAGTGGTTTCTTTGCAGCAATTTGACTATGAAGGCCTGATTCATGCAGTCTCCTTTGAACAGTTGATGTTGATGTGTCTGTTACTTGAACTCTGTGAAGCATTTATTTAGGCTGCAATTTCTGAGGCTGGTAACTCTAATGAACTTATCCTCTGCAGCAGAGGTAACTCTGGGTCTTCCTTTCCTGTGGCGGTCCTCATGAGAGCCAGTTTCATCATAGCGCTTGATGGTTTTTGCGACTGCACTTGAAGAAACTTTCAAAGTTCTAGAAATTTTACGGATTGACTGAGTTTCATTTCTTAAAGTAATGATGGACTGTCGTTTCTCTTTATTTGAGCTGTTCTTGACATAATATGGACTTGGTCTTTTACCAAATAGGGCTATCTTCTGTATACCCACCTACCTTGTCACAACACAACTGATTTGCCTCAAACACATTAAGAAGGAAAGAAATTCCACAAATTAGGCACACATGTTATTGAAATGCATTCCAGGTGACCACCTCATGAAGCTGGTTGAGAGAATGCCAAGAGTGTGCAAAACTGTCATCAAGGCAAATGGTGGCTACTTTGAAGAATCTCAAATATAAAATATATTTTAATGTAACTTGTTTTTGGTTACTACATGATTCGATATGTGTGTTTTCATGTCTTCACTATTATTCCACAATGTAGAAAATAGTAAAAATAAAGAAAAAACATGGAATGAGTAGGAGTGTACACATTTTTGACTGGTACTGTAGATATTAATTCCATTCCTTACTTAGATTTGTGTATTGGGTACATGTTGTGAAATTGTTAGAAATTGCTTGTTAGATATTACTGCACTGTCGGAGCTACATTTTACATTTACATTTTAGTCATTTAGCAGACGCTCTTATCCAGAGCGACTTACAGTTAGTGAATACATATATATATATTTTTTTTTTCATACTGGTCCCCCGTAGAAGCACAAGCATTTTGCTACAACCGCAATAACATCTGCTAAACACGTGTATGTGACAAATAACATTTGATTTGATTCATAGCAAAGGGGGTGAATACATATGCACGCACCGCTTTTCCGTTATTCACTTTTTATAATTTTCTGAAACAAGTTATATTTTTCACTTCACCAATTTGGACTATTTTGTGTCTGTCCATTTCATGCAATCCAAATAAAAATCCATTTAAATTACAGGATGTAATGCAACAAAATAGGAAAAATGCCAAGGGGGATGAATCGTTTTGCAAGGCACTGTATACGTGACTTTGTTGAGCTTCACATCAATTTTACATACTTTCGAATGATTTGGATATGATGCGCAAAAATGCTAATATGTAACAACCATGACTGGGACAGGCAATCCATAAAAAAATATGGGGAATGTTTTTGTAAAATCGGATCATCTTGAAACTTTTTCTGTAAAGCTAACTTTCATCAATGTTTTATATGGTCTATAATTGATTTATCTCTTTTCATTGTCGATATCCTTTTTCAGCATTCTGATATCCGTAACATCAATAACTGTTGTGGATGTGATGGATATTGATGTATGTTATCTTAGCTTCAGAAGCTTGTGCATTCACCACATTTTGTGCCTGTTCTTAGATGTATTCTTCAGACTTTTACTGGAGCAATTGTTTATGTTGAAAATCACATGTTCTAGCTAAGAGCTAAAAAAAAGATGATCTTGGAAAATGTGCTGAAATGTATTTCTTATACATGGCAGTACAGTTTTTTTTTTTATAGATATAATGAGAAGTGTTAACAATAATCTTTGAATAGTCCTGGTGTGTTTCTTTTCCACATGAAAGGACGCCAATATATACTGACTTCATCCAGTGTCCAGAAAAGTGAATTGGCAGTATAGGCGCATGTACAGTGGGGAAAAAAGTATTTAGTCAGCCACCAATTGTGCAAGTTCTCCCACTTAAAAAGATGAGAGGCCTGTAATTTTCATCATAGGTACACGTCAACTATGACAGACAAATTGAGGAAAAAAAATCCAGAAAATCACATTGTAGGATTTTTTATGAATTTATTTGCAAATTATGGTGGAAAATAAGTATTTGGTCACCTACAAACAAGCAAGATTTCTGGCTCTCACAGACCTGTAACTTCTTCTTTAAGAGGCTCCTCTGTCCTCCACTCGTTACCTGTATTAATGGCATCTGCTTGAACTTGTTATCAGTATAAAAGACACCTGTCCACAACCTCAAACAGTCACACTCCAAACTCCACTATGGCCAAGACCAAAGAGCTGTCAAAGGACACCAGAAACAAAATTGTAGACCTGCACCAGGCTGGGAAGACTGAATCTGCAATAGGTAAGCAGCTTGGTTTGAAGAAATCAACTGTGGGAGCAATTATTAGGAAATGGAAGACATACAAGACCACTAATAATCTCCCTCGATCTGGGGCTCCACGCAAGATCACACCCCGTGGGGTCAAAATGATCACAAGAACGGTGAGCAAAAATCCCAGAACCACACGGGGGGACCTAGTGAATGACCTGCAGAGAGCTGGGACCAAAGTAACAAAGCCTACCATCAGTAACACACTACGCCGCCAGGGACTCAAATCCTGCAGTGCCAGACGTGTCCCCCTGCTTAAGCCAGTACATGTCCAGGCCCGTCTGAAGTTTGCTAGAGTGCATTTGGATGATCCAGAAGAGGATTGGGAGAATGTCATATGGTCAGATGAAACCAAAATAGAACTTTTTGGTAAAAACTCAACTCGTCGTGTTTGGAGGACAAAGAATGCTGAGTTGCATCCAAAGAACACCATACCTACTGTGAAGCATGGGGGTGGAAACATCATGCTTTGGGGCTGTTTTTCTGCAAAGGTACCAGGACGACTGATCCGTGTAAAGGAAAGAATGAATGGGGCCATGTATCGTGAGATTTTGAGTGAAAACCTGCTTCCATCAGCAAGGGCATTGAAGATGAAACGTGGCTGGGTCTTTCAGCATGACAATGATCCCAAACACACCGCCCGGGCAACGAAGGAGTGGCTTCGTAAGAAGTATTTCAAGGTCCTGAAGTGGCCTAGCCAGTCTCCAGATCTCAACCCCATAGAAAATCTTTGGAGGAAGTTGAAAGTCCGTGTTGCTCAGCGACAGCCCCAAAACATCACTGCTCTAGAGGAGATCTGCATGGAGGAATGGGCCAAAATACCAGCAACAGTGTGTGAAACCCTTGTGAAGACTTACAGAAAACGTTTGACCTGTGTCATTGCCAATAAAGGGTATATAACAAAGTATTGAGAAACGTTTGTTATTGACCAAATACTTATATTCCACCATAATTTGCAAATAAATTCATAAAAAATCCTACAATGTGATTTTCTGGATTTATTTTTCTCAATTTGTCTGTCATAGTTGACGTGTACCTATGATGAAAATTACAGGCCTCTCTCATCTTTTTAAGTGGGAGAACTTGCACAATTGGTGGCTGACTAAATACTTTTTTCCCCACTGTATATTGAACCATTTACATATTTTGTTAAAATATTTCATAAAATGTTAAATAGAAAAAACATTGTATATTTGTCTACATTCAACTGGTAAAGGTTCATTTTGATACATATAAATATTTTTTTAAATAACCTTTGAGGGTGTATGCCATTTTAGGCCTTGTATGCTATTTAAGCTACCTGTAATTATGCATTTCTAAGGTAGTATGCCTTCTGCTGACATTTTAAAAACATTCCAAATGATGACATGTGTAATGATAGATTTTTATTTAAAAATCTTTCAGATTTGAACGTCTATTTTAGAGGCTGTAACATCCATAATTATGTTGTAACATTCATTATTGGTCTCTAAAGTAATAATGGAAATGACAATCTTTTCATAATGATCGAAATGGCTATCCATGTTTTGACTCCGACTTGCGGTCTCCCCAAAAAGCTTGTCCATTTCATGTAACAACATAACACTTTTTATTGGCTGTGTTTCTCCATGACAATATTTAGAAGTCCTCTTTTTTGGGTATACACCCTTCACAAGGAGTACTATAGACACACACATCAAAGCTTTTATTTATATTTTGTTTGTCCATTCTGTGAAACATTACATTTTAGATTTTCCGTGCAAATGTTATGTCCATAACGCTGGAATCGCCCATAGCGTTTGCGTGGTGTGGTCCAGTATAACCCCCCCTAGTTCCCAAACAACACATTGCCTTGAGGACAGAAACTGTCTCCAGTCCTCCTGTCTCTCACTGTGGCAGCACCAGAGCACTTTGGGCTACAACAAGATTTACTGCTGAAATAGGGCAGCTGGAATACTGATCTCTATTCACCCTGCTAAGGAGCGCAAAATGACCCTTTAAACAATACGCTCACTTAGAGGAACCGCAAACCCCTCCTCCTCCCTCCCGCTTTCCCTTCTCCTCATCTGAAATTGTGTGCATTGATTTATTTTTCCCAGAGGGAAGAGATTTCAGTGTTATCGCTTCCTAGCAAGCACCGCTTGACCACCTTAACAGGGAGAAGGCAGGCAGGTCCAGTAGCTCCTTTTGTCTGAACAGGCTGCCAAAGAGGCAAGGCTGCTCTGCTCATCGTGCAGTGGATGGTGGTGCTGTGATGTAATGTGTGTTCCATCCCCTTCTTTCTGTGGCATTTTTGGACAGACTGGGTTTAATTTGTTGCTGAAGAGCGCGAGAGGGAGGGAGGGATTTAAAGAGGTGACTACAGACTACTACCTCCAGATGGGTCTATTTTATTTTTATTTTGTCATGGTCAGCAGTGTTGTCTCTGGTCATGATACCACCTTGTTAGGGGGTTATGGAGGTTGTGAAGAGTGGAGCCGCCACCTCCTACTCTCCCTAGGAGGAGCTTCTGAATGGGCTACAGAGCTTGGTAAGAGTCCTTATCCTAAATACTACCAGGACTTGCATGGGACATCAGAGAGCATGCTGGAGCAGGATACACTATTTTTTTTAAATCTTGGGAGACATGTCATGATCAGTTTATTTATTTGGAAGTGGACTAACTTAGTACTCTCCACATTTTTAAAGTAAGCTTAAGTACATGGATTTGCTATTTTTACATTTTCTCTGTCTGGACGTTTTAATTATTCAGTGTTTTCTTGGATAGTGAAATCTCCTGGTGCCTGCCTGTGAGTGTAACTGTGTAGCACTACTGCATCATCTGTGGCGAGATATTCCACCTCACTCCGACGGTGCCTTTAGGAGCATCTTATACCCTTTGTTTACACGGTCTGCCTTTTAAATTTGCCTATTGATAATTGATTTACCAAAAGTTAGATCTGCAAGGGGTGAATTTTTACATGCTCTAAAAGGAAATAGCCTAATTAATTTCCTTCCTCTACTAGGCTATAGATTAAATGATTTGCTAAAGTGATGTCTTCCTTTTGGAGGTTTTGTTACAGCAGGACATGGAAAAAGTTGCACCCTCAAAGCTATTCGGTGTGTATCAAATCTACCCTGACAAAGTACTGCCTTCAGTCCACTGAACCGTCTCCGTGAGGAAGCTTGTATTTGCGGTCTCTCCCTGTAGAGATGCTTGTTTTCCACCTCCATTATTGGGCATGGGGACACTTTTCATTTGCTTGTGAGCTTAACAGTTCTTTCAGAAACCTCCTGGTATAGGCTACTCTCCCGCAGCCCAGTCAGTGTTGCCTCCCTTCGCAAGATCAAAGCCAGTTAACATGTCTTTTCAAGTGCTATCGCTACACTTCAAAGACTCTAGGCTCATTCCTTGGAGCTCTCAATTCCCCAAACTAGCAGTAGCACACATAATGGATAGCCATGCAGCCTTTTGTCATTAATGTGCCATTTTTAAACACCACAAGGCTCAAGTGATGTGTGGCACGTTGTTTGACACCACCTCATTATTTTCTATTTAATCCTACATGTACTTAGTGGAAAAGGCAAGCATGATGTTTTCTAAAATGAGTTGTGTGTCTGTGCTCATCAGAGAAGTAGGTTAAGTCCCCTTTGGTTTTATGAGTTCCTGCTGTGGTAGTGATATTTACATTTCGTGATGGAAGACTAAGAGTTCTATTTGCCAGGTCATTGTAAAAGAGTGTGTTTTCCATCACTTCCATCATGGTTGAACCAAGGTAAAGGAAAACTGTATTGACTTCCAAGTCTGCTGCATTACCCTCGGATTTCAAATACCTTAAACTCATTTATGCGTTCTGCTATGCACGTGTCAAGTTATGCTTTGAATTCCGCAGGCCTACCCTTCATCAGTTATTTTCCCCCTTGGGCATACTTAAATGGACATTTCAAAAAATTTCAACATCATATTCATCATCTTCAGCACCACCCCAACAATTGTGAAAATTGCATGTTCCAATGTATTGTAGTAAAAAAGAGAGGAAGGTAAATGTTTCCAATGACGTCAACAAATTAGACGATTAGTAGGCAATGCCTACTCATAATTGGTTAAAATGACACTATGTACACCGATGTGCAATTTTCACATATGTTGGGGTGGTGCTGGAGATGATGAATAAGTTGAACATTTTTGAAATGTCTATTTAAAAGCTCAGTGCAGGTAATTTTCATGTAAAAGGACCCATGAGCAACAACATGTGAAGTTCATTGGAGCATGTCAAATTGGGTGTCAAATGAACGCTAAGAGTCTGTTTTTTTTTAAATAAATTAAGGCATACAGTGCATTCAGAAAGTATTCAGAACCCTTGACCTTTTCCACATTTTGTTACGTTACAGCCTTATTCTAAAATGGATTAAAAAATATATATTCTCATCAATATACACAATACCCCATAATGACAAAGCGAAAACAGGTTTTTATTTATTTTAGCAAATTTATAAAGAATTACAACGGATACCATATTTACATAAGTATTCAGACCCTTTGCCATGAGACTCGAAATTGAGCCCAGGTGCATCCTGTTTCCATTGATCATCCTTGATGTTTCTACAACTTGATTGGAGTCTACCTGCGTTAAATTCAATTGATAGGACATGATTTGGAAAGGCACACACCTGTCTCTATAAGGTCCCACAGTTGACAGTGCATGTCAGAGCAAAAACCAAGCCATGAGATCGAAGGAATTGTCTGTAGAGCTCCGAGACAGGATTGTGTCGAGGCACAGAAATGGGAAAGAGTACCAAAAATGTCTGCAGCATTGAAGGTTCTCAAGAACGCAGTGGCCTCCATTATTCTTAAATGGAAGGAGTTTGGAACCACCAAGACTCTTCCTAGAGCTGGCCGCCTGGCCAAACTGCGCAATCGGGGGAGAAGGGCCTTGGTCAGGGTGGTGAGCACTTCTTGGCTGCTTTTCCTTCACTCTGCGGTCCGACTCATCCCAAACCATCCCCGCAGCCTCCTCAATGGATTAGTCCACTGAGACAGGCGCAAATCAGATGGGTTTCTCGTGTGCCATGTAAAAAATAAAAAGTATCTATTGACTAAAGAAATCTCGGTCAACCAACAGCCTATCAATCAAACAATTTACTAGTCGACTAAAATGACTAAATGGGGTCAGCCCTACAGTGAATTATTGTGTACTCAACTCTAGTGTGCTCTACTGTTTACTGTACTATACGCTACTTTTCTTTACTGTACTCAAACTTGTGAACCCAACTGTGGTTTGTGACTACTATTATTTCCCATTGTGGCCAATTAAATTGCAGAAATTCCGTGACCACTTTTTTTTGAAATTCCGTTACCGATTTGGTAATGGAATTGAGTTTTAATCAATTAATAATTCATAAACAATATTGAGATCAGTAAAAAGACTAACTAATTGATAAGTCTACCTTAATTCTGTGAACTGTCATTATCCTCCCTCATGAGGGAGAGAAATTGGGGATGTGGGATTTTGATAACAGAATTTCAAGGCACAAGACAATTTCTCCAAAACTAAATATGTGTTCATATTAGTTGGCAGAGGTCTTTACTTCAACATTGTGTTTTGATGCATTTGTTATACATTAAGACGTATTCTAGTAGATGTTTTCTAAGATCCCTTCTCCGTCTCCGACTAGAAATCAAAGCCTTAGATTATTAAATTTTTTTGGGATGGAAAACTGTTGAAAAATGTATATACAGTGCATTCGTAAAGTATTCAGACCCCTTGACTTTTTCCACTTTGTTACGTTACAGCCTTATTCTAAACTGTATTAAATTGCCCCCCCCCACAATCTACACACAATACCCCATAATGACAAAGCAAAAACTGGTTTTTAGAAATGTTTGCAAAAACAATATTATTTATATATACACACACACACACACACACACACACACACACACACACACACACACACACACACACACACAGAAATGTATCATTTACATAACTATTCAGACCCTTTACTCAGTACTTTGTTGAAGCACTTTTGCAGCGATTACAGCCTTGAGTCTTCTTGGATATGACGCTACAAGATTGGCACACCTGTATTTGGAGAGTTTCTCCCATTCTTCTCTACAGATCCTCTCAAGCTCTTTCAGGTTGGATGGGGAGCGTCGCTGCACAGCTTTTTTCAGGGCTCTCCAGAGACGTTCGATCAGGTTCAAGTCCGAACTCTGGTTGTGCCCCTCAAGGACATTCAGAGACTTGTCCCGAAGCCACTCCTGCGTTGTCTTGGCTGTGTGCTTAGGGTCGTTGTCCTGTTGGAAGGTGAGCCTTCGTCCCAGTCTGAGCACAAGGATCTCTCTTGCTCCGTTCATCTTTCCCTCGATCCTGACTAGTCTCTCAGTCCCTGCCGCTGAAAAACATCCCCACAGCATGGTGCTGCCACCACGCTTCACCGTAGGGATGGTGCCAGGTTTCCTCCAGATGTGACGCTTGGCATTCAGGCCAAAGAGTTCAATCTTGTTTTCATCAGACCAGAGAATCTTGTTTCTCATGGTCAGAATCCTTTAGGTGCCTTTTGGCAAACTCCAAGTGGGAAGTCGTGCCTTTTACTGAGGAGTGGCTTCCGTCTGGCCACTCTACCATAAAGGCCTGATTGGTGGAATGCTGCAGAGATGGTTGTCCTTCTCCCAGCTCCACAGAGGAACTCTCGAACTCGGTCAGAGTGACCATCGGGTTCTTGGTCACCTCACTGACCAAGGCCTTTCTCCCCCGATTGCTCAGTTTGGCCAGGCGGCCAGCTCTAGGAAGAGTCTTGGTGGTTTCGAACTTCTTCCATTTAAGAATGATGGAGGCCACTGTGTTCTTGGAGACCTTCAATGCTGCAGACATTTTTGGTACCCTTCCGCAGATCTGTGCCTCGACACAATTCTGTCTCAGATCTCTACGGACAATTCCTTCGACCTCATGGCTTGGTACTCTGACATGCACTGTCAACTGTGAAACCTGACAGACCGGTGTGTACCTTTCCAAATCATGTCCAATCAATTGAATTTGCCACAGGTGGACTCCAATCAAGTTGTAGAAACATCTCAAGTATGATCAATGGAAACAGGATGCACCTGAGCTCAATTTCGAGTCTGATAGCAAAGGGTCTGAATACTTCTGTAAATAAGGTATTTCTGTTTTTATTTGTAATTAATGTGCACCTGTTTTCACTTAGTCATTATGGGGTATTGTGTGCAGATTGTTGAGGATTGTTGAAAAAATAAATCAATTTTAGAATAAGGCTGTAACGTAACAATGTGGAAAAAGTTAAGGGGTCTGAATACTTTCCGAAGGCACTGTATTATTACAGTTGTTTACTATTATCATTGTGGAGACGTTGTTTGCAGATGTCACAACCTATGCCACACTTGTGAGGAAAAAGTTTTGGTTCATTCCATTCACTAGTTTTGTCAATTTATTCATCGTCTTTTGTTTGAAACGCTCCTGTCAAAGTTGAGTAAGGACGCGCACCTGATTACGGATAGAAGTAGGCCTCCAGGCTACCTGGCCTGCGGGCAAATGTAGGCATATAAATGTGTCTGTTTGGGGATGTCTAATTTAGTATTTCATATTGTCTTAACTCACAATTAAGTAAACAAATATCTGGCTCCCTCGAGTCATTTGTCTTAATTATTTAATCAGACAAGTTCATTACGTATAGTTGATTTTATTAAAATGTAGGGTGTGTTTGGGGGCAGAGCTCTCAAAAATGTGTGTAGAATAATACCCAAATATGCAAAGGAGGATATTGCATATTTCTACCTTTGTGTACCTATTTAGGATAAATCTCCATGAAGAGAATGACATTCATATCCATAATTATGTATTTCTGTGTAGTACAGATCAGGGACCCATGATGAAATTCCGTTACCGGGTGCAAATCCACTTCACTTACTGTAGTTCAATAACCAAAAGAGATGTTTAAGTCAGTGTCATGTCATAGCTGACACCCCATGCTTTCTGCAGACAAAGTTCAATCTTAATTTGGAGCAGATATTTGAGATTTTGGAAAACGTGGACACAAACTGAAGGAGATTATACCAAAATTCTGTTACCAAACTTGTCATTTGCACAGTTCTTCCAGTAAATGTGTTTTTGTAAAATGTTAAGTGTATTGTTAAAAGTAGTCCTTGTGCATAGAGTTGTATGGTTTGTAAAATCAATTGTTTTTGTTTGGCATACATTTTAAGTAAAAAAATCTGAGTCTCAGCACAATTCCGTTATCGTGGAATTGCCATGCAGTCAAAAACGTGATTTGTCCTGTGTTTTATGTATACACTACATGACACAAAGTATGTGGACATCTGCTCGTTGAACATCTCATTCCAAAATCATGGGCATTAATATGGAGTTGATCCCCCCCCCTTTGCTGCTTTAACAGCCTCCACCCTTCTGGGAAGGCTTTCCACTAGATGTTGGAACATTGCTGCAGGGACTTGCTTCCATTCAGCCACAAGCATTAGTGAGATCGGGCACTGATGTTGGGCAATTAGGCCTGGCTCGCTGTAGGTATTCCAATTAATCCAAAAGGTTAAGGTCCGGGCTCATGGGGTTGAGGTCAGTAAAATTCTTCCACACCGATCTTGACAAACCATTTCTGTATGGGGGAGGGGGGGGGGGCATTGTCATGCTGAAACCTTCCCCAAACTGTTGCCACAAAGTTGGAAGCACAGATTCATCTAGAATGTAATTGTATGTTGTAGCGTTAAGTTTTCCCTTCACTGGAATTAAGGGGCCTAGCCCGAACCATGAAAAACAGTCCTAGACCATTATTCCTCCCCAGACCATTATTCCTCCAAACTTTACAGTTGGCACTATGCATTGGGGCAGGTAGCGTTCTCCTGGCATCTGCAAAATCCAGATTAGTCCGCCAGACTGCCAGATGGTGAAGCGTATTTAATCACTCCAGGGAATTCGTTTCCACTGCTCCAGAGTCCAAATGTGGCGAGCTTTACACCACTCCAGCCGGTGCTTGGCATTGCGCATGGTGCTCTTAGGCTTGTGTGCGGCTGCCCGGCCATCGAAACCCATTTTATGATGCTCCTGAAATTGCCTCCAGATGGAGTTTGGAACTGTTTTTACGCACTTTTGCGCTTCAGCACTCAGCAGTCCCGTTCTGTGAGTTTGTGTGGCCTACCACTTTGCGGCTGAACCGTTGTTGCTCCTAGATCTTTCCACTTCACAATAACAGCACTTACAGTTGACCGGGGCAGCTATAGCAGGGCAGAAATATGACAAACTGACTTGTTGGAAAGGTGGCATCCTATGACGGTGCCACGTTGAAAGTCACTGAGAAGGCCTTTATACTGCCAATGTTTGTCTATGGAGATTGCATGGCTGTGTGCTAAATTTTATACACCTGTCGGCAACGGGTGTGGCTGAAATAGCCAAATCAACTCATTTGAAGGGGTGTCCACATACAGTGCATTTGGAAAGTATTCAGACCCCTTTACTTTTTCCACAGTTTGTTACGTTACAGCCTTATTCTAAAATTGATTAAAAAAAATTTTTTCCCTCATCAATCTACACACAATACCCTATAATGACAAAGCAAAAATAGGTTTTTAGACATTTTTGCAAATGTTTTAAAAAACATATCACATTTACATAAGTATTCAGACATTTTGCTATGAGACTCGGAATTGAGCTCCGGTGCATCCTGTTTCCATTGATCATCCTTTGTTTCTACAACTTGATTGGAGTCAACCTGTGGTAAATTAAATTGATTTGGAAAGGCACACAACTGTCTATATAAGGTCCCAAAGTTGACAGTGCATATCAGAACAAAAACCAAGCCATGAGGTCGAAGGAATTGTCCGTAGAGCTCCGAGACAGGATTGTGTTGAGGCACAGATCTGGGAAAGGGTACCAAATTTTTTTTGCAACATTGAAGGTCCCAAAGAACACAGTGGCCTCCATCATTCTTAAATGGAAGAAGTTTGGAACCACCAAGACTCTTCCTGGAGCTGGCCGCCCGGCCAAACTGAGCAATCGGGGGAAAAGGGCCTTGGTCAGGGAGGTGACCAACCCGATGGTCACTGACAGAGCTCCAGAGTTCCTCTGTGGAGATGGGAGAAACTTCCAGAAGGACAACCATCTCTGCAACACTCCACCAATCAGGCCTTTATGGGAGAGTGGCCAGACGGAAGCCGCTCCTCAGTAAAAGGCACATGACCGCCCGCTTCGAGTTTGCCAAAAGGCACATAAAGGACTCTGACCATGAGAAACAACATTCTCTGGTCTGATGAAACCAAGATTGAACTCTTTGGCCTGAATGCCAAGTGTCACGTCTGGAGGAAACGTGGCACCATCCCTACAGTGAAGCATGGTGGTGGCAGCATCATGCTGTGGGGATGTTTTTCAGCATCAGGTAGACTAGTCAGGATCGAGGGAAAGATGAATGGAGCAAAGTACCTCTCTTTCTTATTGGTCTACACTGTCCCGTGTAGCTCAGTTGGTAGAGCATGGTGCTTGCAGCACCAGTGTTGTGGGTTCGATTCCCACGGGGGACCAGTATGAAGCAAAAAAAAATGTATGCACTCACTAACTTTATTTCGCTCTGGATAAGAGCGTCTGCTAAATGACTAAAATGTAAATGTAACTAATCCCACCAAAACAGGCTGAAAATTCAGGCGGTCTTTTCAAACAGGTCTTACACTAAAAGGGCATTATCATCATTTTCACAGTATTATTCCAACCTCAGTGTGGAAATATAAATACAATGCAGGAAAAGCATGTTTTTGACTGCACTGGGCGTTTAACTAATTTACTGCCCAACAGGCTGAAATTCCAGGCGGTCTTTTCAAGTAGGAGGAGGCATACAGGAACACTAGACGACAGCCAGCCAGGAGGGTTTCCCCCAGAGTACCCAGGAAGTCACTGCCACTGGCTCCAGGATCCAAAGCTAGAGGCTGTCTAGTCTGGACTCGTATTTATCAAGCCTCTCACAGTAGGAGTGCTGATATAGGATCAGTTTTGTATTTTAGGTCATAATTAGATTATTATGGACAGGGAAGACCTGATCCTAGATCAGCACTGGACTGGGTTAGGGCTGTAGCGGTCATGACATTTTGTCAGCCGGTTATTGTCATGCAAAAGTCTGCCGGTGTCATGGTAATTTGACCGCTTATTAACATAAACACGTTTCGCGCCTCCACGCATTCAAGCTGCTGATGTGCGCCTTTGGAACATATACATAAAAAAAAAAATAGTCTTAATCAGTTTAATATACACCATCACAATAAATCCATTATTTATTTTAGTCAGGTCTAAAGAAACATGATATGAAGAAAATGTATTTCAGAAGAACATAATGAGTTGGCCTACTGTATTTTATCTGGCTAAGTGCCATGCCATAGGCTGTAGGCTTGTTCGTTTAGACAAGATATGCTTATAAGACCTGTGCCATTATTTTATATAATGATTTTATAGTAAGAAAAATATAATTTGAAATTAGCTGAATAAAATGGAAAGGATATTTTTTCCCATTCCGGACTGAGTGCGCATATGAAGTGGCTATGTTCAGCGTAAAAGTGATCATTTTGAAAAGGGTCCTATAGTCTAGATTTAGTTATTTGGCTAATTTAGTTGTGAATGATACAAACCTTAGAATGTCTTAGAAATCAAACATATATGGGCTGCATGATGCAACTACAGGCTATTGAAGATTTGAGAAAGTTGTAAAAAAAAAGCTTGCACTCTGTTCCTTGCCCTGGGCTGCACAGCTGTTCTCTCATCAAGTGATCATACACTGCTCAAAAAAATAAAGGGAACACTAAAATAACACATCCTAGATCTGAATGAATGAAATAATCTTATTAAATACTTTTTTTCTTTACATAGTTGAATATGCTGACAACAATCACACAAAAATTATCAATGGAAATCAAATTTATCAACCCATGGAGGTCTGGATTTGGAGTCACCCTCAAAATTAAAGTGGAAAACCATGCTACAGGCTGATCCAACTTTGATGTAATGTCCTTAAAACAAGTCAAAATGAGGCTCAGTAGTGTGTGTGGCCTCCACGTGCCTGTATGACCTCCCTACAACGCCTGGGCATGCTCCTGATGAGGTGGCGGATGGTGTCCTGAGGGATCTCCTCCCAGACCTGGATTAAAGCATCCGCCAACTCCTGGACAGTCTGTGGTGGATGGAGCAAGACATGATGTCCCAGATGTGCTCAATTGGATTCAGGTCTGGGGAACGGGCGGGCCAGTCCATAGCATCAATGCCTTCCTCTTGCAGGAACTGCTGACACACTCCAGCCACATCAGGTCTAGCATTGTCTTGCATTAGGAGGAACCCAGGGCCAACCGCACCAGCATATGGTCTCACAAGGGGTCTGAGGATCTCATCTCGGTACCTAATGGCAGTCAGGCTACCTCTGGCGAGCACATGGAGGGCTGTGCGGCCCCCCAAAGAAATGCCACCCCACACCATGACTGACCCACCGCCAAACCGGTCATGCTGGAGGATGTTGCAGGCAGCAGAACGTTCTCCACGGCGTCTCCAGACTCTGTCACGTCTGTCACATGTGCTCAGTGTGAACCTGCTTTCATCTGTGAAGAGCACAGGGCGCCAGTGGCGAATTTGCCAATTTTGGTGTTCTCTGGCAAATGCCAAACGTCCTGCACGGTGTTGGGCTGTAAGCACAACCCCCCACCTGTGGACGTCGGGCCCTCATACCACCCTCATGGAGTCTGTTTCTGACCGTTTGAGCAGACACATGCACATTTGTGGCCTGCTGGAGGTCATTTTGCAGGGCTCTGGCAGTGCTCCTCCTGCTCCTCCTTGCACAAAGGCGGAGGTAGCGGTCCTGCTGCTGGGTTGTTGCCCTCCTACGGCCTCCTCCACGTCTCCTGATGTACTGGCCTGTCTCCTGGTAGCGCCTCCATGCTCTGGACATTACGCTGACAGACACAGCAAACCTTCTTGCCACAGCTCGCATTGATGTGCCATCCTGGATGAGCTGCACTACCTGAGCCACTTGTGTGGGTTGTAGACTCCGTCTCATGCTACCACTAGAGTGAAAGCACCGCCAGCATTCAAAAGTGACCAAAACATCAGCCAGGAAGCATAGGAACTGAGAAGTGGTCTGTGGTCACCACCTGCAAAACCAGTCCTTTATTGGGGGTGTCTTGCTAATTGCCTATAATTTCCACCTGTTGTCTATTCCATTTGCACAACAGCATGTGAAATGTATTGTCAATCAGTGTTGCTTCCTAAGTGGACAGTTTGATTTCACAGAAGTGTGATTGACTTGGAGTTACATTGTTGTTTAAGTGTTCCCTTTATTTTTTTGAGCGGTGTATTTTCACCCATCAGACTATTGTCAATTTAATCTTGTCTTTACTAATGGGCAAATGGGCAGGAACAGGGGCAGGGGACGAAATAAGTCCCTATGCACTTGAATAGCACCTTCCCTCTGGTCAGTTTTTCAATGATGCTGGGTAGGCTACTTCGGTTTTAAAGCTGAGCAGCTGAGAAATATAAGAACACTTATTTCACTCCCTGCATCAACCACTGTTTGAGGAGCATACTCTCGCTGCGTGACAGGTGATATTCTGCCCAAACTCTGTATGCCATGGGCTCTCCAACCATGTTCATGCAGCTACCAGGTGCTTAATTTGGGAAACCAAGTGAAATTGGTTCGGGAACATCGATAGTAACATGTTTTCGCAACAAAACATATTTCATTAAACTGTTGACAGCCCCTCTGCGCGCTCGACAAAGCAATAAAGGAGAGAGGGAGGAGTAGATGGACATGCATGGTGGTGAGATTCTCTAATTATGAAAATATACAAAAATCAAATAGAAATTCACTATAATTGTAGGCTAACTTAAAGCCGCCCTGCACAATCAATAAACCAACAGCAATGCCTAGGGCTACACATTCTCTCCCAGACATTTTGGAGCGTAGCATAAGGTAACCAGTCCATCCAGTATGCATAATAATACAGTCCACACTCAAAGGCAATTACTCTAATTTGTTTAATTTTGGAAGATAGGCTAGACCAATTATGTACCAAAGACTTCTTAAATCAGTTTTGTTTTATGTTTTTCTGCCATGCTTAATATGCTGTAGACTATGTATTGTATAACAGCACAATCATATTTTAATTCAGGGTATGTGTGTGCATAAGCTTGAATATATCATCACCTTAGAAAGCGCTTTCTGTTGTGTTAGGCTTTGAAACAACATCCAAAACGACCATGTTTTACTCAGTTTCAACCTGCTGTTAAACTTCTTTCTTCAAATTGATCATCACAGTGAGGTGATCACACAGTGAATACTGTTTTGATAAGTGTTTGATGTTATTATTAGATTGCGTTAGCATTGATGTCAGAGTGCTTAGAGGGACAGGAGAGCCCTGAGTACAAGGCCATTAGGACCTGATGGTTGTTAGCAAGTTGGGTACTACAAACACATGTCCAGAGTGCATAAGAGGAGATTACCGTGACTCAACGGTCATGTGGAATTTTACTGCGGTCATGACTGCCAGTTTGGTGGTAATACAGTCACTGCAACAGCCCAAGTCTGGGAACCCCAATAACACTTCTCTCCTGGAGCCTCTCTGTTATGGTATAAGCAACAGCAGACCTAAACCCATTACAGCCTTTTAACAAATAGTTTTTGGATTAGGTGGTGAAGTTTAACTTGACCTACATGTCATGGGTGATTGCTGAGTAATGTCAGCGGCAGGGAGCAGTGTAATCATCAAAAGCCTAGTGTAGGATTGCCTACTTGCTGAAACCGCAATAGCCAGGCCCTATTTGTAGGCTAAAAGAGCAGAGAAAACCCATCTAGCTGATGTATCTAGGCTGTCAGTTCTCCTCTCCCGTGCTGGATAGGCGTGGGATTTTATACCCTATGTGTTGACATGCGGATGGGTATAATCTATTTAGCTAATGATGTGTTGCTATTTTAATCTGTTTGATGGAACGAAAAGCTGATAGACTCATGTCTTATTCTGCTGATGCATTACTGGACACAAATGACAGGCTAGAGATCTACAGATAGGCTTAACACTCAGAGCGCCGGAATTCCATAACTACTAGAATGGCCATGACGGTCATTTTGACCGTTGATATTTCTATTGTATAAAAGTTCAATAATAAATTGCTAAATGAATGCATTTATGTTAAAATAAGTCATAAGAAACCTCAGGTCAACAGATGCAAATGTATTGCAACTGTTGCCTTACAGTCAGAATATGTATTTATTGATCCAGAAGTGCATAGACTGTAAATACTAAAATAAGATTATAAGACTGTAAGACAACAGTTGCCTGCCCAGCTGGCCCCTCCAAACCACACCTAAACTATATTAAAACTAATTTCACACAATAATAATAATAATAATAATAATAATAATAATTTTAAAAAAAAGATGTGGCCTAAAGATGAGATTAAATTGACAATAGTCTGATGGGTGACCAATATTGTCAAATAGAGAATGAAAAGCCTGAAGACCTGTGCAGCGTACATTGACAAAGAAGCAAGAAGCTTACCAAATAGCACTTCTTCCATATCATGCTACAGAGGTCCATGCAGGCCAGACGTTTTGATTTGCTATACACCAACAGAAAGAGCAGATTCCAAGGTTTCTAATGAACTTATTTTCTGCCTAATAACTGTACAACCTACGCGGATGATCTCTGTTTCAAAATATGACTTTTTCCTAGAATAACCATGGCTCCATGCATTCCTCACGTGAGTACGTTTACTGGTGACAATCCACAATAGCCATTTGGATATTCCATTATATTCTTACTGTAAAATACACTGATTGTTCCAAACATGTCCTGCTCTTTCCATGACATAGACTGACCATGTGAATCCAGGTGACAGCTATGATCCCTTATTGATGTCACTTGTTAAATCCGCTTCAATCAGTGTAGGTGAATGGGAGGAGACAGGTTAAAGAATGTTAAGCCTTGAGACAATTGAGACATGTATTGTGTATATGTGCCATTCAGAGGGTGAAAGGGAAAGACAAAAAATTTAAGTACTTTTGAACGGGTATGCTAGTAGGTGCCAGACACACCGGTTTGAGTGTGTATCAAGAATGGTTCACCCTTGACTGTGTCCATAAAATGTATGTAGTATGTATAAGCTGGAAGTAGAGGCCTAAGCGTTGTTGTTCACTAGTTTACTCCAATTAGGGGAGGGGTGGTGGGGTTGGAAAGTAATAAAGGGAAATATATATTTTTTAAAGTGTGTGTGTGTGTGTATACACAAACGTTTGGGGTCAAATTTCCTTGTTTTTGAAAGAAAAGCAAAAAAAATTGTCCATTAAAATCAAATCAAATTGATCAGAAATACAGTGTGGACATTGTTAATGTTGTAAATGCCGATTGTAGCTGGAAACGGCAGATTTTTAATGGAATACATAGGCGTACAGAGGCCCATTTATCAGCAACCATCAGTCCTGTGTTCCAATGGCACGTTGTGTTTGCTAATCCAAGTTTATCATTTTAAAAGGCTAATTGATCATTAGAAAACCCTTTTGCAATTATGTTAGCACAGCTGAAAACTGTTGTGCTGATTAAAGAAGCAATAAAACTGGCCTTCTTGAGACTAGTTGAGTATCTGGAGCATCAGCAATTGTGGGTTCGATTACAGGCTCAAAATGGCCAGAAACAAATAACTTTCTTCTGAAACTCGTCAGTCTATTCTTGTTCTGAGAAATGAAGGCTATTCCATGCGAGAAATAACATAAAGGCCTGATTGGTGGAGTGCTGCAGAGATGGTTGTCCTTCTGGAAGGTACTGCCATCTCCACAGAGGAAATCTGGAGCTCTGTCAGAGTGACCATCGTGTTCTTGGTCACCTCCCTGACCAAGGCCCTTCTCCCCCGATTGCTCAGTTTGGCCGGGCGGCCAGCTCTAGGAAGTGTCTTGGTGCTTCCAAACTTCTTCCATTTAAGTATGATGGAGGCCACCGTGTTCTTGGGGACCTTCAGTGCTGCAGACATTTTTTGGTACTCTTCACCAGATCTGTGCCTCGACACAATCCTGTCTCGGAGTTCTACGGACAATTCCTTTGACCTCATGGCTTGGTTTTTGCTCTGATATGCACTGTCAACTGTGTGACCTTAGGCACAGACCTGTCTATATTTCTAAATCATGCCCAATCAACTGAATTTACCACAGGTGGACTCCAATCAAGTTGTAGAAACATCTCAAGGATGATCAATGGAAACAGGATGCACCTGAGCTCAATTTCATAGCAACGGGTCTGAATAATTATGTAAATAAGATATTTATGTTTTTTATTTGTGATAAATTAGCAAAAATGTCAAACCTGTTTTCGCTTTGTCATTATAGGGCATTGTGTTTAGATTGAGGATTTGTATTAATTTAATCAATTTTAGAATAAGGTTGTAACGTAACAATGTGGAAAAAAAAGGAAGGGGTCTGAATACTTTCCGAATGCACTGAATAACCAGTATTAGGAAGGCATGTTATTTTTTAAAATCGTTTTCCCCGGTCTGCTCCTCTCCTTCTCTGATAGTTAAATGTGCCATGCCCAGTGTTGATAATCTGATAATTGTCTCAACTACACCAAAACTAATTTCACACATGTGACAACAGATTAAATAAATGAAGTATAGTATGATGGGGGAGAATGGGTGAGTGGAAGCGAACGATGCATAATTATGTAATTACCAATTGTGAATGAATAACAGGGCAGGCCATTCTATTGTATTAATCTATTCTAATTAGAATCTTAAAACGATGTACCCTATATCAGTCCACCAAATCCAAGCAGTCTTATTTTTCTACTTTAGGCCTACTTGGAGTAGGCTACACAGTGAGAGCATGCGGAATTTACAAGAACGTGACGAATGGATGCACATGCTGCGTTAGCTGGAGGGGAAGAAATGGATCATGACATCTCTGATTATTGTTCTGATTAATGCTGAACGGCTTTCCAAATCGGGCAGCAGTTGTGCGAGTGTTGGATAATGTTTCAGATCAGATGGCACAGCTGTATTAGGTGAAAGGAGGAACTCACCGTTGGCCTGTTGATATGCTCTACAACATGCTTGACTTAGCTGCTATCAATGCACATTTGTTGTTCAAGCAGTGCATGAACATCCCATGAGCAGGATAGACTTCATCATGAGTCTGGCACACAGGCTATGTGAGAGACATATGAGGGCCAAGGCAGCAGCAAAGATTACACGCGAGCCAAATTGTGCACAGCTCCCGGGGAGGAGAAACTGCAAGGTGAGCAGATGCATTCGGAACAGAACCCACGACAGCTGCAAGCGACTTGTTTGTGGAAAGTGCTGCAATCAAGTGAATGTGCCAAAGATTTGTGGTGACTGTTAGGACAAGGGATAACAGCTAAATGAGATTCAACTGTTGCATGAAGACTCACTCCATACTGTAAGCACGAGCGAGGCCACAAATAATGTGTCCAATAAGTGACAATAATATACTATTTTTGACTGCTGTCATATCAACACTTACGGTTGAAGTCAGAAGTTTACATACGCTTAGGTTGGAGTCATTAAAACTCGTTTTTCAACCACTCCACAAACGTCTTGTTAACAAACTATAGTTTTGGCAAGTCTGTTAGGACATCTACTTTGTACATGACACAAGTAATTTTTCAAACAATTGTTTACAGACAGTAAACTTATAATTCACTGTATCACAATTCCAGTTTACATACACTAAGTTGACTGTGCCTTTAAACAGCTTGGGAAATTCCCGAAAATTATATAATGGCTTTAGAAACTTCTGATAGGCTAATTGACATCATTTGAGTCAATTGGAGGTGTACCTGTGGATGTATTTCAAGGCCTACCTTCAAACTCAGTGCCTCTTTGCTTGACATCATGGGAAAATCAAAAGAAATCAGCCAGCAATTTCCAAACGCCTGAAGGTACCACGTTCATCTGTACAAACAATAGTCACAAGTATAAACACCATGGGACCACGCAGCCGTCATACAACTCAGGAAGGAGACGCGTTCTGTCTCCTAGAGATGCACGTACTTTGGTGCGAAAAGTGCAAATCAATCCCAGAACAACAGCAATGGACCTTGTGAAGATGCTGGAGGAAACAGGTACAAAAGTATCTATATCCACAGTAAAACGAGTCCTATATCGACATAACCTGAAAGGCCGCGCAGCAAGGAAGAAGCCACTGCTCCAAAACCGCCATAAAAAAGCCAGACTACGGTTTTCAACTGCACATGGGGACAAAGATCATACTTTTTTTAGAATTATCCACTGGTCTGATGAAACAAAAATAGAACTGTTTGGCCGTAATGACCATCGTTATGTTTGGAGGAAAAAGGGGTAGCTTGCAAGCCGAAGAAGACTATCTCAACCGTGAAGCACAGGGGTGGCAGCATCATGCTGTGGGGGTGCTTTGCTGCAGGAGGGACTGGTGCACTTCACAAAATAGATGGCATCATGAGGAAGGAAAATTATGTGGATATATTGAAGCAACATCTCAAGACATCAGTCAGGAAGTTAAAGCTTGGTCACAAATTGGTCTTCCAAATGGACAATGACCCCAAGCATACTTCCAAAGTTGTGGCAAAATGGCTTAAGGACAACAAAGTCAAGGTATTGGAGTGGCCATCACAAAGCCATGACCTCAATCCTTTAGAACATTTGTGGGCAGAACTGAAAAGCGTGTGCGAGCAAGGAGGCCTACAAACCTGACTCGGTTACACCAGCTCTGTCAGGAGGAATGGGCCAAAATTCACTCAACTTATTGTGGGAAGCTTGTGGAAGGCTACCCAAAACGTTTGACCCAAGTTAAACAATTTAAAGGCAATGCTACCAAATACAAATTGAGTGTATGTAAACTTCTGACCCACTGGGTATGTGATGAAATAAATAAAATATGAAATAAGTCATTTTCTCTACTATTATTCTGACATTTCACATTCTTAAAATAAACTAACTGACCTAAGACGGAATTTTTACAAGGATTAAATAATAATAATGTCAGGAATTGTGAAACTGAGTTTAAATGTGTTTGGCTAAAGTGTATGTAAACTTCTGACTTCAACTGTATATTCATTATAAAGCCATTATTGCTTTTGTGCTGATTTTCAGTATTCACAAGGACACTGTTTAGGCTAGTGATATTTTCTTCATGTCTTGCGGTTTGGGTATTTTTATTTTTTTTATTTTGTCTTTAAGGATAAGCTTTTACTATGTTTTAATGAACATGCTTCTTGTTTTATAGTTGTAGCAAAGGCACTCCACAAATTAAATTGATTTTACACCTGAAATTCTGTGTTTTTAGTTTTTACATACAGTACCAGTCAAAAGATTGGACACACCTACTCTTTCAAGGGTTTTTCTTAATTTTTTACTATTTTCTACATTGTAGAATAATAGTGAAGACATCGAAACTATGAAATAACACATGGAATCATGTAGTAACCTAAAAACTGTTAAACAAACATTTTGGAACAGTTTTGAAGGAGTTCCCACATATGCTGAGCACTTGTTGGCTGCTTTTCCTTCACTCTGCGGTCCAACCCATCCCAAACCATCTCAATTGGGTTGAGGTTGGGTGATTGTGGAGGCCAGGTCATCTGATGCAGCACTCCATCGCTCTCCTTGGTCAAATAGCCCTTACACAGCCGGGAGGTGTGTTTTGGGTCATTGTCCTTTTGAAAAACAAATGATAGTCCCACTAAGCACAAACCAGATGGGATGGCGTATCGCTTCAGAATGCTGTGGTAGCTATGCTGGTTAAGTGTGTCTTGAATTCAAAATAAATCACTGACAGTGTCACCAGCAAAGCACCCCCACACATCACACGTCCTCCGTGCTTCACGGAGAGATATTCCATTCACCTACTCTGCGTCTCACAAAGACACGGCGGTTGGAACCAAAAATCTCAAATTTGGACTCATCAGACCAAAGAACAGATTTCCACCAGTCTAATGTCCATTGCTCGTGTTTCTTGGCCCAAGCAAGTCTCTTCTTCTTATTGATGTCCTTTAGTAGTGGTTTCTTTGCAGCAATTTGACCATGAGGGCCTGATTCACACAGTCTCCTCTGAACAGTTGATGTTGAGATGTGTCTGTTACTTGAACTCTGTGAAGCATTTATTTGGGCTGCAATCTGAGGTGCAGTTAACTCTCTAATGAACTTATCCTCTGCAGCAGGTAACTCTGGGTCTTCCTTTCCTGTGGCGGTCCTCATGTGAGCCAATTTCATCATAGCGCTTGATGGTTTTTGCGACTGCACTTGAATAAACTTTCAAAGTTCTTGAAATTTTTCGTAATGACTGACCTTCATGTCTTAAAGTAATGATGGACTGTCGTTTCTCTTTGCTTATTTGAGCTGTTCTTGCCATAATATGGACTTGGTCTTTTACCAAATAGGGCTATCTTCTGTATACCACCCCTACCTTGTCACAACACAACTGATTGGCTCAAACGCATTAAGAAGGAAAGAAATTCCACAAATTAACTTTTAACAAGGCACACCTGTTAATTGAAACACATTCCAGGTGGCTACCTCATGGTGCTGGTTGAGAGAATGTCAAAAGTGTGCAAAGCTGTCATCAAGGCAAAGGGTGGCTACTTTGAAGAATCTCAAATATAAAATATATTTTGATTTAACTATTTTTTTGGTTACTACATCATTCCATATGTGTTATTTCATTGTTTTGATGTCTTCACTATTATTCTACAGTGTAGGAAATAGTCAAAATATAGAAAATCCCTGGAATGAGTAGGTGTCCAAACCTTTGACCGATAATGTACAGCCTGCTGTAACAAACTCATGAAAATTGTATAATGTTCTTTCAAATATTTAAATGTTGTATTCTAATATTGCCTAACACCTTCATAAACACAACCAAATGACATTGGCATGAAGGGGGGTCCAATAAGGCCAGGCTTTTCTAGTTAATTGGATTTATAATAGTGGTGGCCATTGGTACTCCTCGAGGCCTGGCTATGCTGCTGTTAAATATGCATAAGATCAATGGCGCTTTGAGGATGAAATGCTTTTAAAGTTTTAGTCTTTTTTGATATTTTTCTGAAAGTACTGTTAGAGTGTAAAATTCACATTTAGGAAATGTCCGGGACAAGTGGGTTCAAAGTTTTTATTGAAACATAGTAATTGAAATTATAAAATTGAAAATGGTCAGATTTACCTTCTTGGCAGTTCTAGTGTTAAGTGCATTGGTGACTGAAATATTCCAAATTATGTGTCCACCAACATCCTAATAAAAATCCGAAATTGAGAGGGTTCTCATTACATTGTAATATCAGAGCTCTATTGCAGGATAGGCTCTATATTACAGGATTAGAGAATGTGCTCTACATAATGATGTATTCATCTTTTGTGGCGACTTATGCTAGAACTGCAGTAATGCAATATAAAAACGTATTTCAAATAACTATATGGGTTTCTTTATTTAGAAACACATATTCAACAATGGTGTACATAAACACAGGTTTTCTGCTGTAGTCAAGTGCCTTTCCTAACCCTTGTGTACATACACTGCACCATGTGATGACTGAACACATTGATGCAACCATAACAGCAACATGTACACTAGATTTTCAGCAGGTAATCACATTTGTTTAGGCAATTTTATTTAGTGAAACGTTTTGGCAATTATGCTCTGAAATATATACTAGAGCAGTCTTTCCACCGTCTGGTTGCCTGGTGGGTTTCTCGGTGGTAGGGAAACATTTCATGCTCGGCGGCTTCGGCTCCTCCTTTAGCCATGGCAACGGTATACCTCACTAAGTTGGTGAAGACCAATCCTTGCCTGGCTAAGGCGAAGTCGGGCATGGCTGCAAGTTATCCCCAGCCTGTTCAAATTTATTATTTTCTGTCAAACACAGGGTGTTGTGTCCTGTTTTAAATTAGTGGTCCCGGAGTAGCTTGGTGTCCGTAACAAGAAAGAAAAAGCCTAGAGACGTGGGGCATTTGGAATTGTTGGTTCTTTAGTATATAGACCTATGTTGGTTTACACATAAAAGTAGGTTTTGTTGAGTTCCATCTAATAATCAAGAAGCATCTTATTAGTTTTATGATGACATCAGTAATGTAAAGACTTTGATGTTTTATTGTTTCATATAAACTCAAATGTTCCTCTCCTCTCCCTTCACAGATCTGTGTTGTGAACCATCCCATCCTTGGCATCACTCCCCTGTTTCAAGCTACTGTGCAGAACATACGGGTTTTTCATGGATCAATATTCGCTAGTTGAAGCCATGACGGACAAGTAAGTTCTAGTTCCCATCCCTAGAAAGACTGCATTGTCTGCCTGTTTTTGCTTTCTTGCGTGAAGTAAGACGATTTCTTCATGTTAGTGTGCCTTGTTTATGGTTTCCCCGCCCGTGCAATGCTGTACAAGAGGCAGAAAGAGAACAAAGAGAGTGGGGTGGTATAAGTTTAGTGCTAGAACAGCTGGGGTGGAAGTACGGAGGAAATTAGTTGTCAACCGATTTGGTTTTCATGCTGCAAAAAAATACATTTACTCAAATTGAAAACCAATCAGGTGACTTTTGTTTTCCATAGCGTACCTCCACCCTGTGTGATATATAATAATATGCCATTTAGCAGACGCTTTTATCCAAAGCGACTTAGTCATGTGTGCATACATTTTTACGTATGGGTGGTCCCGGGGATCGAACCCACTACCCTGGCGTTACAAGCGCCATGCTCTACCAATTGAGCTACAGAGGACCACCTAGCACTAACCCAGCCTGGTATAAATGCCCTTTCTTTTCTCCCAGAAGACGTATGCGATTTGCATGGGCCCTCATTTGCATCCTCATTTGCTCTGGTATGTTTACTATTGCTGCTGGCTCACCTTTTGTTTTCCAGGCGAGAACCATTCAGTTGGAAGGATTTGAACACATGCCACCAGCGCGCTCTCTCAATTCAAAGGGGCTTTATTGGCATGGGAAACATACGTTAACATTGTTTATGTCACTTGCTTTGGCAATCACAAATGAATAGTTAACAAACACACAAACGTTTCAAAAGAGAAAGAGGTTTGAAATGTTTCATTACTAAAGGGAAACTTCACTGCTACTATTTGGGGTGTTTTTCCAGTCTCCCTACATAATGAGTGATGAGAGGTGCTTTTCACTACGGGGGCGGTACTAGTTTCTACAGGTTCACGGGAACCCTGAACTTTCTATCCGAAATTGCTAAATAATTACAATGTCTGCTTCTGATGATTCCTCTTTCCAAGAAGAACTGGACCACAAACATTTTTGGGATGTTCTTTTACATAAGGACAAACAGTCCTATTCATTTGAGCCGGAACACACTGAATAGGATTTGAGACGGTGAGAACAATAATTGTGAGACCAGCAAGCGACGATGGGGACCCATGGTCAGACTCTGACTGGTGGTGCCTACGCTGGTGCTGTCCAGCCATGCCGACAGAAGAGGAATGTCTGTGCTGCAACGAATTCGATCGCGTACATTTCTTACTGGAGAGGGTCACTGCAGACCCCATGGATCATGTGTGTGACACACCATTGAAGTTTCAACGCACATATAGATAGAGGGGTGCTTGAAATGTTCTTCAGAACCTCCAAGATCAACTGGTGGCGGCAGGCTACACCAGCTGGACCAGGAGAGCAAATGACAAACGAGTAAGTTGTTTTGCTGTCAGTAGCTAGCTAGCAATATAAGCCCTCTTTTTACACGAGGCAGTGTTCAGTACAGTATAATTTAATGATCGATTCGGCCATAACGGGGCTTGCTAGTACCACTACAAGCCAAGCAAGCCAAGTTGAGCTACACTACGTGACCAAAAGTATGTGGACACCTGCGCATCGAACATCTCATTCCAAAATCATGGGCATTAATATGGAGTTGGTCCCCCCATTGCTGCTATAAAAGCCTCCACTCTTCTGGGAAGGCTTTTCGCTTGATGTTGGAACAATGCTGCTGGGACTTGCATCCATTCAGCCACGAGCATTAGTGAGGTCAGGCACTGATGTTGGGCGATTAGGCCTG
Organism: Coregonus clupeaformis; assembly: GCF_020615455.1. NCBI lineage: Eukaryota > Metazoa > Chordata > Actinopteri > Salmoniformes > Salmonidae > Coregonus > Coregonus clupeaformis. Next base: position 54,399,567 of record NC_059206.1, read on the forward strand.
GCTCGTAGTCGGTGTTCCAATTAATTCCAAAGGTGTTCGATGGGGTTGAGGGTCAGGGCTATGTGCAGGCCAGTCAAATTCTTCCACACCGATCTCGACAAACCATTTCTCTATGGACCTCTCTTTGTGCACGGGGGCGTTGTCATGCTGAAACAGGAAAGGGCCTTCCCCAAACTGTTGCCACAAAGTTGGAAGCACAGAATCGTCTAGAATGTCATTGTTTGCTGTAGCGTTAAGATTTCCCTTCACTGGAACTAAGGGGCCTAGCCCGAACCATGAAAAACAGTCCCAGACCATTATTCCTCTTCCACCAAACTTTACAGTTGGCACTATACATTCGGGCAGGTAGCGTTCTCTGGCATCCACCAAACCCAGATTCGTCCACTGGACTGCTAAATGGTGAAGTGTGATTAATCACTCCAGAGAACTCGTTTCCACTGCTCCAGAGTCCAATGGCGGCGAGCTTTACACCACTCCAGCCGACGCTTGGCATTGCGCATGGGGATCTTAGGCTTTTGTGTGGCTGCTTGGCCATGGAAACCCATTTCCCGAAGAACAGTTCTTGTGCTGACGCAGTTTGGAACTCAGTAGTGAGTGTTGTAACTGAGGACAGACGATTTTTACGCGCTACGCGCTTCAGCACTTGGCGGTCCTGTTCTGTGAGCTTGTGTGGCCTACCACTTCGCGGCTGAGCCGTTGTTGCTCCTAGACGTTTCCACTTCACAATAACAGCACTTACAGTTGACCGGGGCAGCTCTAGCAGGGCAGAAATTTGAAGAACTGACTTGTTGGAAAGGTGGCATCCCATGATGATGCCACATAGAAAGTCACTGAGCTCTTCATAAAGGCCATTCTACTGCCAATGTTTGTCTATGGAGATTGCATGGCTGTGTGCTCGATTTTATACCATTGTCAGCAACGGGTGTGGCTGAAATAATAGCCCAATCCACTAATTTGAAGTGGCGTCCGCATACTTTTGTATATATATTGTAGCTAGCTTTGTTTGCTATATCCAAAATGTACTGTAGCCTAACACTATAGCTAGCTATATAGCTAATGTTAGCTAGCTTGCCTTAGCGCATCTCACTAGGAGCAAAACTGGAGAATAAAATGGATGACTAAGAGTAAAGGAAGACTTTGGCTTTGACTCATATTAGTCTTTGAGTAACTATACCTGTGTGTTGTAGCTAGCTAACTACCATGTGTCTATGATATGTGTAATATTCTGCATCGTGCTGCTACAGTAGGAATACAGACAGTACACGATTTCCCATGAAAGTCTAATAGCGCTTTTGTCATTGTCTTACAAACAATACCGCTTGGTGGCACAGATTATCCGCTTACCTGCCTGTGTTGTTGGGGCCATTCGAGCAATTTATCCCTCACGTGATGGACAGTATGTTGGATACAAAGAAAATTATGACTCGGAAATGTGAAAGGTCCCATAACAATCTTCCCTTGTATCAACGTGACTCCAAACACCTCACTGCACCCCCCCAAATACACCATATGCAAGTATTCCCTTTGTAGAACTGTAGTATTTATTATAGGCGTTAGTAGTATATTTTTCTTCTACTGTATATGTAATACATTGCCATAACTGTTCCTGCATACTGCTGTGTAAACTCACTTCAGTCTCCAGTGCAAAGAAACTTTGTCATGAATGCAAGCCATGTCTACGTATTTGCTACATTGACAGACTAATGTACTGTTTTATTGAAACGTTTACTTGCCAACAAATAAAAGTTTCAATGATACACCAAGTCTCTGCATTATTTGTTTTAGCAGTAAGATTGCAGCTAGTTACTTCCAAATACCTTTCATGAATATCACAATGACTTGATCCAGAAGTTGATGTCAACCCTGTTTTTTTCTTCTGATGCATCTGTAATCATTTAGTCACTTGTCAGCACACAGCACACAGATAAAAAAAAAAAATCTAATGCCATTATATACTGTTCATACTTTATGTACACGAGCTAGCCATATCTATACCACAATTCAGTTGTGAGCATACTAGGCATGCTATATTATACTACATCATCAGTCTAACTGAATATGGATGTTGTGTTGGCTGAAAGTTCCAGGCAGGGTCCTGAATGTTCTTCAGCTGCTGAACCTCATCTTGTGTTGGGCAATGGCAGCTCGTCTGGCAGAACTTCATGACCTTGGACTCGTAGACTATACACTTTGGTTCTTGCCAGCCCCATGCAGTCTTTTCCTCTTCCGAGTCAGATTATTTTGAGCTTGTTCCCGGCTGAAAGCTTTCATCCAATGGGTGTACAGAATCTGTACTACTAAAGCTGGTGTCAAGGCCTTAAGCAGCATCAGGATTAGTCTTGAGGACACACTACATACACACGTACATACGTACAGGACCAGTCAAAAGTTTGGACACATACTCATTCAAGGGTTTTTCTTTATTTGTACTATTATTTAACATTGTAGAATAATAGTGAAGACATAAACTATGAAATAACACATATGGAATCATGTAGTAACCAAAAACGTGTTAAACAAATCAAAATATATATTTTATATTTGAGATTCTTCAAATAGCCACCCTTTGCCTTGATGACAGCTTTGCACACTCTTGGCATTTTCTCAACCAGCTTCACCTGGAATGCTTTTCCAACAGTCTTGAAGGAGTTCCCACATATGCTGAGCACTTGTTGGCTGCTTTTCCTTCACTCTGCCCAAATCATCCCAAACCCTCTCAATTGGGTTGAGGTTGGGGGATTGTGGAGGCCAGGTCATCTGATGCAGCAATCACTCTCCTTGGTAAAATAGTCCTTACACAGCCTGGAGGTGTGTTGGGTCATTGCCCTGTTGAAAAACAAATGATAGTCCCACTAAGCCCATACCAGATGGGATGGCGTATCGCTGCAGAATGCTGTGGTAGCCATGCTGGTTAAGTGTGTGCCTTGAATTCTAAATAAATCACAGACAGTGTCATCAGCAAAGCACCCCCACACCATAGCGCCACCACCTCCATGCTTTACGGTGGGAACTAAACATGCAGAGATCATCCGTTCACCCACACCGCGTCTCACAAAGACACGGCGGTTTGAACCAAAAATCTCAAAATTTCCATCGGTCTATTGTCCATTGCGTGTGTTTCTTGGCCCAAGCAGGTCTCTTCTTCTTATTGGTGTCCTTTAGTATTGGTTTCTTTGCAGCAATTTGTCCATGAATGGCTGATTCACGCAGTCTCCTCTGAACAGTTGATGTTGATGTTGATGTGTCTGTTACTTGAACTCTGTGAAGCATTTATTTCGGCTGCAATCTGAGGTGCAGTTAACTCTCTAATGAACTTATCCTCTGCAGCAGGTAACTCTGGGTCTTCCTTTCCTGTGGCAGTCCTCATAGGAGCCAGTTTCATCATAGCGCTTGATGTTTTTTGCGACTGCACTTGAAGAAACGTTCAAAGTTCTTGCAATGTTCCGGATTGACTGACCTTCATGTCTTAAAGTAATGATGGACTGTCGTTTGTCTTTGCTTATTTGAGCTGTTCTTGCCATAATATGGACTTGGTCTTTTACCAAATATGGCTATCTTCTGTATACCACCCCTACCTTGTCACAACACAACTGATTGGCTGAAACGCATTAAGAAGGAAAGGAATTCCACAAATTAACTTTTAACAAGGCACACCTTTTAATTGAAATTCATTCCAGGTGACTACCTCATGAAGCTGGTTGAGAGAATGCCAAGAGTGTGCAAAGCTGTCATCAAGGCAAAGGGTGGCTACTTCTCAAATATATGATTCCATATGTTATTTCAAAGTTTTGATGTCTTCTATTATTCTACGATGTAGAAAAGAGTAAAAATAAAGAAAAACCCTTGAATGAGTAGGTGTTCTAAAACTCTGTGTGTGTGAGACTTACACTAGTTCCTGGTGCTACGTTTGAGGTTGTTTCCGCTGCAGATGCTAACGGGATGGACTCTGTAAATAGAACACATTGGCCAGTCACGTTTGCCTCTGCGGTAGTTAGTTAGCTAATGGTTAGATACGGTCCGGTTGGCTGTTGCTAACATAGCTAGCGTTAGCTTGCAAAGTAACAAATCACATCGCCAGATAGCATCTGGCTATTTACATTGATTTGCTTTGGAATGTCTAGCCAGCGTATTATGAAAGCTTGATAGCTACATTTCGATTTAGATAATCAAATGTGGTTCGCTACGTAATTACGTTAGCTAAGTTCGCAACGTTACCTCTGCTCAACTTCTTAGTAAAGTAACCGATGAAACGTTACAAGAAGCCTGTGCTTATTTGTAGTTTGCACATCAAGGTACTGAGCACCACACCATGACTAAACTTTACAGTTGTTGTCGACATAAAAAAAAAAAAGTTATTCGCAAGCTGATGTTCTATGAACGAATGGCTGGTCCAGTGAGTAATGTTATCTACCTGTTGAACCCATTCTCAACTGGATCCACCTCGACATTGGTGGTACTACGTCCACCTGACAGGTGTGGCATATCAAGAAGTTGATTAAACAGCATGCTCATTACACAGGTGCACCTTGTGCTGAGGACAATAAAAGGTCACTCTAAAATGTGCAGCTGTTGCCAGAAAATGTAATGTTCATTTCTCTACCATAAGCAGCCTCCAACGTAGTTTTAGAGCATTTGGCAGTACGTCCATCCGGCCTCACAACCGCAGACCACGTGTATGGCATCTTGTGGGCGAGCGGTTTGCTGATGTCAACATTGTGAACAGAGTGCCCCATGGTGACGGTGGGGTTATGGTATGGGTAGGCAGGCATAAGCTATGGACAATGAACAAAATTGCATTTTATCCATGGCGATTTGAATGCACAGAGATACAGTGGGGGAAAAAAGTATTTAGTCAGCCACCAATTGTGCAAGTTCTCCCACTTAAAAAGATGAGAGAGGCCTGTAATTGTCATCATAGGTACACGTCAACTATCACAGACAAATTGAGGAAAAAAAATCCAGAAAATCATATTTGTAGGATTTTTAATGAATTTATTTGCAAATTATGGTGGAAAATAACTATTTGGTCACCTACAAACAAGCAAGATTTCTGCCTCTCACAGACCTGTAATTTCTTCTTTGAGGCTCCTCTGTCCTCCACTCGTTACCTGTATTAATGGCACCTGTTTGAACTTGTTTTCAGTATAAAAGACACCTGTCCACAACCTCAAACAGTCACACTCCAAACTCCACTATGGCCAAGACCAAAGAGCTGTCAAAGGACACCAGAAACAAAATTGTAGACCTGCACCAGGCTGGGAAGACTGAATCTGCAATAGGTAAGCAGCTTGGTTTGAAGAAATCAACTGTGGGAGCAATTATTAGGAAATGGAAGACATACAAGATCACTGATAATCTCCCTCGATCTGGGGCTCCACGCAAAATCTCACCCCGTGGGGTCAAAATGATCACAAGAACGGTGAGCAAAAATCCCAGAACCACACGGGGGGACCTAGTGAATGACCTGCAGAGAGCTGGGACCAAAGTAACAAAGCCTACCATCAGTAACACACTACACCGCCAGGGACTCAAATCCTGCAGTGCCAGACGTGTCCCCCTGCTTAAGCCAGTACATGTCCAGGCCCGTCTGAAGTTTGCTAGAGTGCATTTGGATGATCCAGAAGAGGATTGGGAGAATGTCATATGGTCAGATGAAACCAAAATAGACCTTTTTGGTAAAAACTCAACTCGTCGTGTTTGGAGGACAAAGAATGCTGAGTTGCATCCAAAGAACACCATACCTACTGTGAAGCATGGGGGTGGAAACATCATGCTTTGGGGCTGTTTTTCTGCAAAGGGACCAGGACGACTGATCCGTGTAAAGGAAAGAATGAATGGGGCCATGTATCGTGAGATTTTGAGTGAAAACCTCCTTCCATCAGCAAGGGCATTGAAGATGAAACGTGGCTTGGTCTTTCAGCATGACAATGATCCCAAACACACCGCCTGGGCAACGAAGGAGTGGCTTCGTAAGAAGCATTTCAAGATCCTGAAGTGGCCTAGCCAGTCTCCAGATCTCAACACCATAGAAAATCTTTGGACGGAGTTGAAAGTCCGTGTTGCCCAGCGACAGCCCCAAAACATCACTGCTCTAGAGGAGATATGCATGGAGGAATGGGCCAAAATACCAGCAACAGTGTGTGTGAAAACCTTGTGAAGACTTACAGAAAACGTTTGACCTGTGTCATTGCCAACAAAGGGTATATAAGAACTTTTGTTATTGACCAAATACTTATTTTCCACCATAATTTGCAAATAAATTCATTTAAAATCCTACAATGTGATTTTCAGGATTTTTTTTTTCTCATTTTGTCTGTCATAGTTGACGTGTACCTATGATGAAAATTACAGGCCTCTCTCATCTTTTTAAGTGGGAGAACTTGCACAATTGGTGGCTGACTAAATACTTGTTTTCCCCACTGTACAATGACGAGATCCTGAGGCCCATTGTCGTGCAAGAGAGGCAGTTGTCAAGAGAGCAGAACCAGAATGGCACTCAGGCTAACTAACGCTACCTATCACTAAGAGAGATGTGTTCTAATATGCACACCCACACACCATTCAGATTGAAGCAATGTGTTGGCCATGCATTCTAAGTGGTGCGCTGGTGTTTACATTGGAACAAAGTTTCTAATGTATCCTAAGTGTTCATACTACCAGCCACTCAAATGTTTTTTAATGCTATAATTACTCCAACAAAATACAAAAAAACAGATGAGCAGGCTTTAATGTTTCTAAAACAAATGTATTACAAGTAATGTGGTATATTGTTTAATTTCATTTTTTGTGACCAGTCTTTTTAACCAAAATATCACAGATGAAACAAAAATGGTTACTGTGATAATGTGACTCCAGTCATGTTTGTGCCTGTGAGATTGAGAGAACCTTACTAGCAGCCATGTTGAACAAAACAATGTAAATAGCCAAGAAACACAACGACAGTCTCACTTCAGTAGACTTTAGTTTCAAGTAAATTAGCCAAAGTTTATGCCTGTGCACAGCCCCCAGCCAGGCAGTGTTGCAGAGCAAGGTGGGATAGGATATACGATTCGTAGTTCTTTGACTTTGTGCGATTAATTTACCAGCTATGAAACAAAACAGCAGAAATACTTTGAAAACAACTAATGTGATTATACGTGACTATTTCTATTCACAGATGCGAGTGAAATACTCGCACTGTGGAGCCCTGACCACCCACCAACTTGGCTGGTGAAATGGACATCTTACCCGCCAATGCAATATCTACACGCATTTGGCAGATGGCTGGAGTTCATTTTAGACCCTGCTCTGGATCTACGTGTACTACAGCGTGTTCCAGTTCCCAACAATATCCAGCAACTTTGCACAGCTATTGCAGAGGAGTGGGACAACATTCCACGGGCCACAATCAACAGCCTGATCAACTCTATGCAAATGAGATGTCGTGCTGCATGAGGCAAATGGTGGTCACACACACCAGATACTGACTGGTTTTCTGATCCACCTCCCTGCCTTTTTAAAAAAGCTATCTGTGACCAACAGATGCATATCTGTATTCCCAGTCATGTGAAATCCATAGATTAGGGCCTAATTTATTTCAATTGACTGATTTCCTTATAATGAACTGTAACTCAGTAAAATCTTTAAAATTGTTCCATGTTGCAATTTATGTTTTTGTTCAGTATACTTTGGTGATTGTTCTCCACTGGTTACTTTTTTCTTATCACAACAGGTCACACATTTTTCTGCGATGATTGCACACCGCGGTATTTCACCTAACATATACGGGAGCTTGTCATTGTTTGATTTGTTTTCAAATTATTTTGGGGTCCTTGTAATCTGAGGTAAATCTGTGTCTCTTATATCATCGTACATTTGTCAGGAGGTGAGGAAGTGCAGATCAGTTTCCATCTAATTTTGTGGGCAGTGGACACAGCCTGTCTTCTCTGGCGGCCTCTCAATAGCAAGGCTACGCTCACTGAGTCTGTACATTGTAAAAAATATATATACAGTGGGGAGAACAAGTATTTGATACACTGCCGATTTTGCAGGTTTTCCTACTTACAAAGAATGTAGAGGTCTGTAATTTTTATCATATGTACACTTCAACTGTGAGAGACGGAATCTAAAACAAAAATCCAGAAAATCACATTGTATGATTTTTAAGTAATTTGCATTTTATTGTATTTGATACATCAGAAAAGCAGAACTTAATATTTGGTACAGAAACCTTTGTTTGCAATTACAGAAATCATATGTTTCCTGTAGGTTTGCAAACACTGCAGCAGGGATTTTGGCCCACTCCTCCATACAGACCTTCTCCAGATCCTTCAGGTTTCGGGGCTGTCGCTGGGCAATACGGACTTTCAGCTCCCTCCAAAGATTTTCTATTGGGTTCAGGTCTGGAGACTGGCTAGGCCACTCCAGGACCTTGAGATGCTTCTTACGGAGCCACTCCTTAGTTGCCCTGGCTGTGTGTTTCGGGTCGTTGTCATGCTGGAAGACCGAGCCACGACCCATCTTCAATGCTCTTACTAAGGGAAGGAGGTTGTTGGCCAAGATCTCGCGATACATGGCCCCATCCATCCTCCCCTCAATACGGTGCAGTCATCCTGTCCCCTTTGCAGAAAAACATCCCCAAAGAATGATGTTTCCACCTCCATGCTTCACGGTTGGGATGGTGTTCTTGGGGTTGTACTCATCCTTCTTCTTCCTCCAAACACAGCGAGTGGAGTTTAGACCAAAAAGCTATATTTTTGTCTCATCAGACCACATGACCTTCTCCCATTCCTCCTCTGGATCATCCAGATGGTCATTGGCAAACTTCAGATGGGCCTGGACATGCGCTGGCTTGAGCAGGGGGACCTTGCGTGCGCTGCAGGATTTTAATCCATGACGGCGTAGTGTGTTACTAATGGTTTTCTTTGAGACTGTGGTCCCAGCTCTCTTCAGGTCATTGACCAGGTCCTGCCCTGTAGTTCTGGGCTGATCCCTCACCTTCCTCATGATCATTGATGCCCCACGAGGTGAGATCTTGCATGAAGCCCCAGACCGAGGGTGATTGACCGTTATCTTGAACTTCTTCCATTTTCTAATAATTGCGCCACCAGTTGTTGCCTTCTCACCAAGCTGCTTGCCTATTGTCATTTTGCCCATCCCAGCCTTGTGCAGGTCTACAATTTTATCCCTGATGTCCTTACACAGCTCTCTGGTCTTGGCCATTGTGGAGAGGTTAGAGTCTGTTTGATTGAGTGTGTGGACAGGTGTCTTTTATACAGGTAACGAGTTCAAACAGGTGCAGTTAATACAGGTAATGAGTGGAGAACAGGAGGGCTTCTTAAAGAAAAACAAACAGGTCTGTGAGAGACGGAATTCTTACTGGTTGGTAGGTGATCAAATACTTATGTCATGCAATAAAATGGAAATTAATTACTTAAAAATCATACAATGTGATTTTCTGGATTTTTGTTTTAGTTTCCGTCTCACAGTTGAAGTGTACCTATGATAAAAATTACAGACCTCTACATGCTTTGTAAGTAGGAAAACCTGCAAAATCGGCAGTGTATCAAATACTTGTTCTCCCCACTGTATATCTATCATTCACAGTGGTCAGATAGTCTGCCACCATGTACTGTCGGTTTTGGACCAAATAACATTAATAGCATTCGAGATTTTGTAACGCTTTCCCAATGGGTAATATAATTCTATTTTTGTTTCATTATAATTTGTTTGGACCAGATTGTCTTAGTGCTGTCGTGAGGCTTTGTTGGGTTGGTAGTGGTTTGTGAACTTAGCCTCAGGACTAGCTGGATGAGGGGACTTTTCTCTATCTTCATCTCTTGGCATTTCAGGGCTTTATAGTGGTAGGAGTGGGGGTCGCTTGTTTTAAGGTGGTTATAGAATTTGATTGCTTATTTTGGATATTAATAAGTAATGGATATTGGCCTAATTCTGCACTTTGTGCATTATTTGGGGCTTTTCTCTGTCCACTAAGAATGTTTTTGCAGGATTTTATTTGGATGTTTGTCTCCCATTTAAAGAAAATCTTGATTGGTTAGAGGACCCCACACTTTACTTCCATACAGTAATTATTTCAACTGTAGATTTTAATAATTTGAGACAGGTTCTAATTGGTATGTCAATTTGAATTTGTCTTTTGATAGCGTAAAAATCCCTTCTTGCTATCTCTTTCAGTTCATTGACAGCCAAGCAGAAATGACCCATACAGCTTATTTTTATGCCAAGATATTAATAGACTTTGTGTTCTGTCTTTCATTCCTACTGTGAAATTCTCTTGGGATTTTGATATTTTTTGGAAAATCATGGTTTTTGTCTTGAAGTTTACTGTCAGGGACCATGTCTTACTGAACTGATGTAGGATATTTAGATTATATATTGTAGACCCTCTTTTGTGGGTGACAACCGAACTACAGTGTGTTCGTAAAGTATTCAGACCCCTTCACTTTTTCCACATTTTGCTACGTTACAGCCTTATTCTAAATAAAACAAATTATACTTTTTTTCCCTAATCAATCTACACACAATGCCCCATAATGACAAAGCTATATTTCAGTTTTTTTATTTTTATAAATTAGCAAAAAAATTCTACAAACCTGTTTTTGCTTTGTCATTATGGGGTATTCTGTGTAGATTGAGGGGGGGGGGGGGGGGGGCTATTTAATCAATTTTAGAATAAGGCTGTAATGTAAGAAAGTGGAAAAAGTGAAGTGGTCTGAATACTTTATGAATGAACTGCATACTGAACAAAAACATGCAAGAATTTCAAAGATTTTACTGAATTACAGTTCATATAAAGAAATCATTTACATTTACATTTTAGTCATTTAGCAGGCGCTCTTATCCAGAGCGACTTACAGGAGCAATTAGGGTTAAGTGCCTTGCTCAAGGGCACATCGACAGATTTTTCACCTAGTCGGAAGAACCAGCGACCTTTCGGTTACTTGCACAACGCTCTTAACCACTAAGCTACCTGCCGCCCCAGTCAATTGAAATAAATTCATTAGACCTTAATTTATGGATTTCACATGACTGGGCAGGGATGAAGCCATGGGTGGGCCTAGGAGGGCATAGGCCCACCGACTGGGGAGCCAGGCCCAGACTATACGTTTTTCCCCACAAAACGGCTTTATTACAGACAAATACTCTTCAGTTTCATCAGCTGTCCGGGTGGTTGGTCTCAGACAATCCCGCAGGTGAAGAAGCTGGAAGTGGAGGTCCTGGGCTGGCGTGGTTACACATGGTCTGCGGTTGTGAGGCCAGTTGGACTTACTGCCAAATTCTCTGAAACGACGTTGCTAGAGAAATAAACATAAAATTATCTGGCAACAGCTCTGGTGGACATAAGACATCTGTGGCATTGTGTTGTGTGACAACTGCACATTTTAGTGGCCTTTTATTTTCCCCAGCACAAGGTGCACCTGTGTAGTGATCATGCTGTTTAATCAGCTTCTTGATATGCTTGGTAAAGGAGAAATTCTCACTAACAGGGATGTAAACAAATTTCTGCTCAATCTGAGAGAAATACGCTTTTTGTGCACATGGAAAAATTCTGGGATCTTTTATTTCAGCTCATGAAACATGGGACCAAAACTTTACATGTTGCGCTTATATTTCTGTTCAGTATAGCTCGTCTGCGTACAGCAGAAATTTAACTTCTGTTTCATGCAGGGTGAGACCAGGTGCTGTGGACTTTTCTAATAGTTTAGCCAAATCATTTATATACAGTATATGTTAAATAGAGTGGCGCTTAGGCTACAACTCTGAGTGAAGTACACATTTTCTCTCTCTCTCTCTGCCCCTCTCTCTCGCTGCCTTTCTCGCTCTGCCTCTGTCCCTCTCTCTCTAACCCTCTCTGCTGGAGTTGCTCTGTAGCCTATGTCATACACTATCTTGAAAAGGAGGCAATATAATGCTAGCTAGTCACGTTTCTAGCTTCTAGTGGTCAGTTGTTTCACTCCAGGATCTAACACTAATTGTTCCCTCTAGAGTTGTAACTAACTAGCCTGTTGCAAACATCTGCCTCTTACCTAATCATACTGCAGCTAGATTGCACACTCCTTTTGATACTATTTCACCTGTCTAACATTTGACATCTCTTGGTTGGGATATACAGTATGTATCCCTACAGTAAGTGGGAGGCTGACCGCGTGTGCAAGGCTGACAGCGATGCCTTTCTCAATGGTTACAGCTGTGATCAGTCCTGTCAGCACTGTCCAAACACACACACACACACACACACACACACACACACACACACACACACACACACACACATTGGGCTGCACCTGTTCAGCACCCTGACAGAGAGAAGTTAGCCCCTGCAAGGCAAGGGAACGTGGAGCTGGACTGGTAACATCCACAGGCCCCAGAATGATAACACTCCTTTGTTACTGCATCAGTGGTAGGCCTACAGTACACAGTTTAGTTTGTGTTCAAAAGTTTTAAAACAAGTAGGAACATAGAAAATATTGCTGAAAACTGACAAAGATTGTTTTGGTACAGAGAGATCCTTTTCAACCAGCTAAGCCTTTACCAGCAGATGTTCTTTTACAATGGAAGTCTGTATGTATTTATTTTTGTCATGGTGTTTTTGATTTGTAAAGTGATGAGCTTGTTGACAAGCTGTCCGGCGGATCAAAGGTATCTTAGCAACTAGTGTTCCACGGTATACCAAAACGGTGTTACTTTTTCGATACTAGAACATGAAAAAACTTTCGGTGCTAGAATTAGTTACTTTCTGTACTTCTGCCAAATGTGTCACACGTCATATACGGATTGAGAGGATCATGTCCGTCTAGTAATTTGTCTGAATCTTCTCAAGGAGGCAGTAGCTAGCCAGGCTGCGCTTGCGCTTGCAACTGACACAGCGCAAGCCACTTTTGAGAAGCAAGCAAGAAGAGAGAAAATGCCGACAGCATGGCTTTTCAAATGAAATCATACCTCCACGCCCGCAGCTTGTTGACAAAACTGGCTGCAGAAGCGAACTATGGGAATACTTTGATTACAGAGCAGATGAGGCCCAGCCCACTGAAACAACTAAGCAAAAGTTGTTACGAAGCAGTGCAGTGCAGTGCAAGGGAGGTTTAACGTTGGTTCCAAAACAACATAAATATTTTACACATGACATTTGCATTGTAACGTTACGAATACAGCAAAGAGCTGCTGTTTTTATGAGTAAGTTCATGTTTGATATTCAGCACTGTCAACACTTTGTTCAACACCTTTTTATAAGCCATAACATGCACTTTCTCCCTACTTCCACTAACACTACAATCAGCACTGCAGCTGCAATGAATGAGTATAGCAAAGTGTTCTGATAAGTTTGCGTTGTTATTAATATAGAGGAATATTGTCTTTTTTTAATATAGAGGAATATTTTGCTTTCTCTGGTCATGGGAGTAACAACATGAATTGGTGCATGAGGCAGAAATAATGTTTTGCGACTTGAGTAATGTAGTGCGCCATCAGCTGGAAGACTGTTCCTTTTTCTCAGTGGAGGGAGGGTGAGAGGAGGGAGGGTGAGAGGATGTACGGTGAGTCGGGTGAGAGGCAGCCTGAACAACATGGACAGGGCAATTCAAACACAGCCAATGTGCAGTGATCATGTATTGGGCCTATAGCCTACTGCACAAACCTCATTCCTACACAACTGTTTTTAATTGGTTATATCATTTTTCTTTATCTGAGCAGTAGATCTCTGCTTGCATTTTGACTCAGTGATCTTGACTCAAAGGTCGGTGACCACTGATTTAATATATTACATTATTTAGCTGTAATGAATTATAGGTCACGTGAATGTAATTTGACCCAATATGGCCATAGATGAGCAAATTAACCCTTTAAAAAAAAAATGCAATTGTACAATTATTTTGTCTGCTCTGATTCTCCAATATGGTTTTGCATAAGGAAATTTGAAGGTATTCTTATGTTATTTAATATGGTGTTATATTTTTTGTAGGAAATTGAATATAATTTATTTTAATTTGTTCTACCAGTTATCAACATATTGCTCAATGTAAAAAAATTAAAATATAGCCCAGTGGTTATTCTGTAGTTATTCTGACTTGATCTAATGTATTGTTTTGTTTTTTGTTGCTGTGGTATCGTTTCGGTATAGAGTATTATGATACTAAACCTGGTATCGGTATCGAAGTAAAAAATCTGGTATTGTGACAACACTTTTAGCAACTAGCATTGGGGGTGATGCCCCCCCGTGAGTGGCTCGGGAACAAAGACCCCTCAATATGGGACTACTTAAGATTCATGCATCTCTGATCAGCCCTGCTACTGCTGCACATCCCCCATCACATCCCAGTCTCACCCCTCATCTCAGCTCATTTTGTTTTTATCTGGCATGCTCACCAGCAGCAAACATTTACACACAAGATATCAGCAGATATGCCAGTAAATGTGGTGTTTAATCCAATGGAAGGGTTCTAGTTTGTCTTGAGGAAAATACAATTCTATGACATCTAGCATGTCAGACATTTTAAGTGTTTTAATCAAAAATGTATATTGTATAAATCTTTGGATCTACCACAGTATTACACAAACCTTGATGTCCAAGTAAACAACCTTCCCCATTTGGAAACATTCCAAGTGCACATTGCAGTAGAGTTTGTCAAGAGATTAGAGTCGAATTCTTAAACTGGTTGTGGAAGCGGTTTGAAAATGATCTGCTTCAAGTATTCCCAGATTTGTAAATACAGCCCTGCTATTGTACAGAACTCCCTCTTTTTGTGATGTTTCTAAAGCCAGATTTGGGCTTTAATACTTGTAGACAGGGATTATTTCTGTTGAAACCCAAGCCTTTGTAATCCACCCCAGTGCACAGTGCAGATCAGAAACCAACAGTCCTCTGCGTACACCTCTCTGTGGTGATTGTGAACACTGGAATTTCACCCAGTTCTTTTTTTTGTTCTGTATAACTAAATGTTTTACTGTGGCAATGGCTGGCGGCGTTGCATTGCACCGATGGGGACAGACTCTAGGACAGACATGTTTACGTAGATTTCGCCAAATGTAGTTTACACAGCTAGCATTGGCTGTTTGCATGCGAATAGACATATTTTTAAACCCTGATGGACCAGTCCTCCACCCGGCTAGGCTTAGTGACCAAACAGTCAGATAACACACAAATAACAAACATCTGCTGAGCCAAAGTTGAACTCCTAAACTAGTCTGTATTGGATTTGGACAAAGCCTTTTCAATTTATCTGAAAGCAAGGCTGTCCAGCTCTTCCAAGCTGCTAACAGCAGAGGCATCAAATGGGAGGAGAGTGGGAACTCAGTCAATACTAAACCACCACCTCTCTATATAATTTATCTCCCCTTTCCCCTCTTCTCTGTCAACCGGCACTCTCTGCTTCCTCTCTCTCTCTGGCTCGTACCTGCCCCTCCTTCTTTTCTCTCTCCCCTCCCCCACTCGTCAGCATGCTGACAGGGCTGTCAGTGGAGTGTGGATGTTAATAGATGGTAGGCATTGTCCCAAATGGCATCCTATTCCCTATGTAGTGCACTACTTTTGAGTAAGGCCCTATAAGGCTCTGGTCAAAAGTGGTACACTATATAAGGAATAGGGTGCCATTTGGGATTGAGCCAAAGTGTGACGGCACAGATTAGAATGTGGAGTGGAGCAGGCCAGTTAGGTGGGGTGTCTTTACTGGAAAGGCCACATGGCCTCGGTATGAGTGGCGTTTCTCAGCCAGTCTGTCAGTCTACCATGCGTATGAAGAGTGTTCATGTCAGCCTCAGGGGGACCACAGCTACATATATACCATGAGGCCAAGGCTCAGGATTCGGGGACCAGCCTGTTGCAGTCTGAGGGGCTGAGAGTGGATGGTCTGAGTGTGACTAGTAGTTCCTATGACCATGTGTTCCACCTACTTCCTCTCTCTTATAGGGCAGGCTGCATTATCAATCCATCAAGGCATTGATAGACTGATCTGAACTTTATTTTCTCATTGAAGTGCGCATTTGTTGTGAAGTAGGTCATTTGTTAGAAGTGAAAGGGTGCCTCTTATTCAGCATCCCCTCATCAATTAGAGATTAAGACCCTGTGACACCTTGACTTCCTCTGGTCTGTCTGCCGTGTCACCAGGGCGGGGCAGGGGTCTACGCTGCCCGTCAGCCAGGGCTCAATTGAGACGTGTCTGGAGCCGTTGTCGCGTTTTTTGGAAGTCAAGTGATGCCGAGTCAAACTGTTTCCTCAGTACGTAGAGGGGGATGTGACCCCTAACCTATAGCTCATCAATTTGGTGCGCTGTCAGCGTTGAGGCAGGAGGAACCACGGTCGAGATGGGATTTTGGCGATGTGAGGGTGGCGAATAAAGGGCGTTACCTTTATTTGGGGGTTGCCATCTTTGTTGTGTCTGTCTAAGGACACAGGCTCCAGCGGAAGGATAACCCTCAATATCTTGATCTAAATATCCCAAATAAGTCACCATGTCGCTTGAAACTAAGAATGTTAAGTAATGATGATTGCTGATACATGAGTTTAGATTTGAAAACATTGTCAAAGTTAAATGATGCATACGCTGATGCGCAATTTGAATATTTACTGGATTCCGAATCACAAAAGGATTCCCAATATCTCTGCAATTATTATTTGACAGATATTTGAAAAAGAAAGATCCGAAGAGCTTACAATTTAAACAAAATGGCATGCCTTTTAAAAACGTTGTGTACTGTTTTATTTTTTCATTTTAGTCTATTGTTTTTGTGCACCAATATTTCTGCATGACTTGATATGATTGTCCTTTGTTTAGCACACGAACTCACCCCAAAAATGCTAATTAATTCAATGTTTGTGTTCATTTTGTGACCTGAATTCAATTGTCTGGAAGATTGTATCTTATAATGGGATAATGATCTCTGCTGCATTGCCAGGGGCTGAAGTCCAGTACAATGGGACCCTTCTTCTTTGGGTTTCATCTAATCATCTTTTTTTAATTTAGCCTTTATTTAACCAGGATATCCATTGAGGTTAAGAATGTCTATTGAATGTCTATTTCAAGAGAAACCTTTCAAATGGTGATGCAAGCTGGTTTCCTTGTAAAAAAAAAAGGAATGTTTTCATAAATTGAGTTTGTGGTTAGCTTAGCTAATGTTGGTGTATCCATCTTAGTTCATGTTTAAACCTGGTTATATTGTGCTTTTGAATCCTAACCATCAAAGGTGAACAGAGAAGGTGAGCCCATATGTTTTTTTGACACCAGTTTTAATTATATATTTTGAGTTGAGTGCAGGAGGGCAAGGCTTTATCCCCTGTTATCTTGATTAGCCCCTCTTCTCTTGAAGGGGAAAATGCATTCACTCTTTTGACGCACTTTAATGTTGCTTAGGGAGGAAATGGGAGGCTTGTTCAGGGGAAAGGGAAAGTGTTGTGAATGGAGGAGGGTTGGCCATCTGTCAGTAGAACTCTGTTCTGTTTTTTCCTGTCTTCTATAGGTCGTTATCAATAAAACATCACAATACGGTGCAGAATGCTCGATTTGGCTGCTGGGGGGCAAGGAGACCCCCAGCTCCGCTAAAACTATTGACAACTATGTGCCGTTTTCAAGGGATTGTTAAATAAATATTATAACTATTTGGTTTTCAAATCATCACCTCTTGAAGAGCATAGTCAGAACCACACATTTGTGATTATTCCACATTTACCTCTATCCTCAGTTATACTGAAAATAACTTTTGGAAAGAGCTTGACATCGGCAAATCCTCATCCTGGTAAACTTGTCAGTCGGGCTTCTGTCATCACCACTATAGATAGCAAGCAAATCAAACAATATTTGTATATAGCCATCTATTTTATCCCCTGAGAGTTAGCTTGTTAATTAACCATATTGACATGATCTATTGTTAGCCAACTTGACGTGGTCCATCAATCATTGTAGCCTATCATGCCTGTCAGCAGCAATCGTGATTAAACGCTCTTAAAAACAATGTTGAAAAGTGGTTAATGTTAGTTAAATTCGCTAAGTAGGCCTACGTTGGTTGGAGAAAAAAAGTACATTAGGTCTACTTACCACTGTTTAGCCAACTGTACAAAGTTTCTACCAGTAGCTTGCAAAGTAAACATTCAGCTAACGGTAGCCTTCATCGGCAAATGCGCCCTTCTGCTGCTTGACAAGCAGTTCCCATAAAGGATCCGGAATTAACCTACATACTTGTCAGCTGTAGTTCACTTTTGTTTTATATCACTCAAATATCCAATTAATGGGGGCCAATATTGAGGAAGATTGTGAGGCAATACTCTCACGTATCTGAAATTACAATTGATGTTTACTGATCATGAAAATCATGCAGTTACTGTATATCTCTGATGATAGAGCTAAATGTGTACAACTGTTTTTGCATGGAATAATCAGAAATGTGTAGTTCTATGCTCTTCAAGAGATGATGATATTCCAACCAAATAATTTGGCAATTTTACAGTCTCTTGAAAACGGCACGAGTTGTCAATGGTTTTAGCGGAGCTGGGGGTCTCTGCTCCCCAGCAGGGAAATCGAACGCTCTGCACCTTGTTGTGACATTTTATTGATAACAACCAATTAATTCCACTTCTATTCCTGCAATAAATATGAAAGACAAAATGGATGCAGCATTACCGCAAAAATGGAAGAGGAAAGTGGAAGGGGGAAAAAGTAAGGAACTTGTCTGTCGGCCCTACATAAAAGACCATAATTGGTTAAAGAAAATTGTGATAAATAAAAAAGTATACCACTTTCATTAAGGACCAAAGGATTGACAGCCGTTCCAAATAGTTGGGAAGAGATTTTTGACGTACCGATTCCATGGCATAGTGTGTATGAACTGATACGCAAAACGCCTGATTCAAAACTTAGAATTATTCAATTTAAATTATTATATAAAATTCTTGCTACCAATAGAATGTTATTTATATGGGGGATACAATCTTCCCAGCTCTGCAGATTCTGCTGCGAAGAGACAGAATCATTAGATCATTTGTTTTGGTACTGTCCATTTGTAGCTTGTTTTTGGTCACAGGTCCAGGAATGGCTGAAGGATTGCAATATTTACCTGTAGCTAACCCTGCAGATACAGTGCCTTGCAAAATTATTCATCCCCCTTGGTGTTTTTCCTATTTTGTTGCATTACAACCTGTAATTTTGAATGGATTTTTTATTTGGATTTCATGTAATGGGCATACAGTCGTGGTCAAAAGTTTTGAGAAGTCTGCTGCCTCAGTTTATGATGATGGCAATTTGCATATACTCCAGAATGTTATGAAGAGTGATCAGATGAATTGCAATTAATTGCAAAGTCCCTCTTTGCCATGAAAATGAACTAAATCCCCAAAAAACATTTCCACTGCATTTCAGCCCTGCCACAAAAGGACCAGCTGACATCATGTCAGTGATTCTCTCGTTAACACAGGTGAGAGTGTTGACGAGGACAAGGCTGGAGATCACTCTGTCATGCTGATTGAGTTAGAATAACAGACTGGAAGCTTTAAAAGGAGGGTGGTGCTTGAAATCACTGTTCATCCTCTGTTAACCATGGTTACCTGCAAGGAAACACATGCCGTCATCATTGCTTTGCACAAAAAGGGCTTCACAGGCAAGGATATTGGTGCTAGTAAGATTGCACCTAAATCAACCATTTATCGGATCATCAAGAACTTAAAGGAAAGAGGTTCAATTGTTGTGAAGAAGGCTTCAGGGCGACAAAGAAAGTCCAGCAAGCGCCAGGACCGTCTCCTAAAGTTGATTCAGCTGCGGGATCGGGGCACCACCAGTGCAGAGCTTGCTCAGGAATGGCAGCAGGCAGGTGTGAGTGCATTTGCACGCACAGTGAGGCAAACAATTTTGGAGGATGGCCTGGTGTCAAGAAGGGCAATGAGGAAACCATTTCTCTCCAGGAAAAACATCAGGGACAGACTGATATTCTGCAAAAGGTACAGGGATTGGACTGCTGAGGACTGGGGTAAAGTCATTTTCTCTGAATCCCCTTCCGATTGTTTGGGGCATTCGGAAAAAACCTTGTCCGGAGAAGACAAGGTGAGCGCTACCATCAGTCCTGTGTCCTGCCAACAGTAAAGCGTTCTGAGACCATTCATGTGTTGGGTTGCTTCTCAGCCAAGGGAGTGGGCTCACTCACAATTTTGCCTAAGAACACAGCCATGAATAAAGAACGGTACCAACACATCCTCCGAGAGAAACTTCTCCCTACCATCCAAGAACAGTTTGGTGACGACCAATGCATTTTCCAGCATGATGGAGCACCTTGCCATAAGGCAAAAGTGATAACTAAGTGGCTCGGGGAACAAAACATCGACATTTTGGGTCCATGGCCAGGAAACTCCCCAGACCTTAATCCCATTGAGAACTTGTGGTCAATCCTCAAGAGGCAGGTGGACAAACAAAAACCCACAAATTCTGACAAACTCCAAGCATTGATTGTGCAAGAATGGGCTGCCATCAGTCAGGATGTGGCCCAGAAATTAATTGACAGCATGCTAGGGCGGTTTGCAGAGGTCTTGAAAAAAAAGGTTGAACACTGCAAATATTGACTCTTTGCATAAACTGAATGTAATTGTCAATAAAAGCCTTTGACACTTATAGAATGCTTGTAATTATACTTCAGTATACCATAGTAACATCTGACAAAAATATCTAAAAACACTGAAGCAGCAAACTTTGTGAAGACCAATACTTGTCATTCTCAAAACTTTTGACCATGACTGTACACAACATTTTTATTTGGATTTCATGTAATGGACATACACAAAATAGTCCAAATTGGTGAAGTGAAATGAAAAAATAACCTCTTTCAAAAAATGTAAAAAAATTAATAACGGAAAAGTGGTGCCCCTAAATAAGATCTGGTGCAACCAATTACCTTCAGAAGTCACATAATAAATAAAGTCCACCTGTGTGCAATCTAAGTGTCACATGATCTGTCACATGATCTCAGTGTATATACACCTGTTCTGAAAGGCCCACGAGTCTGCAACACTACTAAGCAAGGGGCACCACCAAGCAAGCGGCACCATGAAGACCAAGGAGCTCTCCAAACAGGTCAGGGTTGGGTTATAAAAAAAAATCTGAAACTTTGAACATCCCACGGAGCACCATTTTAAAATCCATTATAAAAAAATGTAAAGAATATGGCACCACAACAAACCTGCCAAGAGAGGGCCGCCCACCAAGGAGGGCATTAATCAGAGAGGCAACAAAGAGACCAAAGACATCCCTGAAAAGCTGCAAAGCTCCACAGCGGAGATTGGAGTATCTGTCCATAGGACCACTTTAAGCCGTACACTCCACAGAGCTGGGCTTTACGGAGGAGTGACAAGATAAAAGCCATTGCTTAAAGAAAGAAATGAGCAAACACGTTTGGTGTTTGCCAAAAGGCATGTGGGAGACTCCCCAAAGATATGGAAGCAGGTACTCTAGTCAGATGAGACTAAAATTGAGCTTTTTTGCCATCAAGGAAAATGCTATGTCTGGCGCAAACCCAACACCTCTCATCACCCCGAGAACACCATCCACACTGTGAAGCATGGTGGTGGCAGCATCATGCTGTGGTAATGTTTTTCATCGGCAGGGACTGGGAAACTGGTCAGAATTGAAGGAATGATGGATGGCGCTAAATACAGGGAAATTCTTGAGGGAAACCTGTTTCAGTCTTCCAGAGATTTGAGACTGGGACGGAGTTTCACCTTCCAGCCGGACAATGACCCTAAGCATACTGCTAAAGCAATTCTCGAGTGGTTTAAGGGGAAACATTCTTGGAATGGCCTAGTCAAAGACCAGACCTCAATCCAATTGAGAATCTGTGGTATGACTTAAAAATTGCTGTACACCAGCAGAACCCATTCAACTTGAAGGAGTTGGAGTAGTTTTGCCTTGAAGAATGGGCAAAAATCCCAGTGGCTAGATGTGCCAAGCTTATAGAGACATGCCCCAAGAGACTTGCAGCTGTAATTGCTATAAAAGGTGGCTCTACAAAGTATTGACTTTTGGGGGGGTGGAATAGTTGGATGGTGTTAAGAGATAGATGTGAGGTCTTGAATGAAGCTGAAGGATGGGACTAATAACAACTAACAACAACTAATTACAACAAGATAACTAATGTAAAGCATACTGTGTCCATAATAAGTATATAGGTTATAGGTTGAGAGCTTTTGTGAAAGAGCACAGTTAGAAAAATATGGCATATTAGAAGCAAACCAGATGGACATCATGAAAATTATCGGAGGAAGTTCAGCAGTCAAAACAAACAAAATATAATTATTGTAGAATTTGACTGTGTCCATTAAATGTATATAGTATGTATGGGCTGGAAGTAGAGGCCTAAGCGTTGTTGTTTACTCCAATTGGGGAAGGGGTGGTGGGGTTGGAAAGTAATGAAGGGAAATATAATTTAAAAGAGTGTTTGTGTGTGTGTGCATGGATGTGTATGTGTGTGTGTGTGTGTGTATATATGTGTGTGTGTGTGTATATATATATATATATATATATATATATATATATACACACACACACACAGTGGGGAGAACAAGTATTTGATACACTGCCGATTTTGCAGGTTTTCCTACTTACAAAGCATGTAGAGGTCTGTAATGTTTTTCACTGTGAGAGACGGAATCTAAAAAATCCAGAAAATCACATTGTATGATTTTTAAGTAATTAATTTGCATTTTATTGCATGACATAAGTATTTGATACATCAGAAAAGCAGAACTTAATATTTGGTACAGAAACCTTTGTTTGCAATTAGAGATCATACGTTTCCTGTAGGTCTTCACCAGGTTTGCACACACTGCAGCAGGGATTTTGGCCCACTCCTCCATACAGACCTTCTCCAGATCCTTCAGGTTTCGGAGCTGTCGCTGGGCAATACGGACTTTCAGCTCCCTCCAAAGATGTTCTATTGGGTTCAGGTCTGGAGACTGGCTAGGCCACTACAGGACCTTGAGATGCTTCTTACGGAGCCACTCCTTTGTTGCCCTGGCTGTGTGTTTCGGGTCGTTGTCATGCTGGAAGACCCAACCACGACCCATCTTCAATGCTCTTACTGAGGGAAGGAGGTTGTTGGCCAAGATCTCGCGATACATGGCCCCATCCATCCTCCCCTCAATACAGAGCAGTCGTCCTGTTCCCTTTGGAGAAAAGCATCCCCAAAGAATGATGTTTCCACCTCCATGCTTCACGGTTGGGATGGTGTTCTTGGGGTTGTACTCATCCTTCTTCTTCCTCCAAACACGGCGAGTGGAGTTTAGACCAAAAAGCTCTATTTTTGTCTCATCAGACCACATGACCTTCTCCCATTCCTCCTCTGGATCATCCAGATGGTCATTGGCAAACTTCAGACGGGCCTGGACATGCGCTGGCTTGAGCAGGGGGACCTTGCGTGTGCTGCAGGATTTTAATCCATGACGGCGTAGTGTGTTACTAATGGTTAACTTTGAGACTGTGGTCTCAGCTCTCTTCAGGTCATTGACCAGGTCCTGCCCTGTAGTTCTGGGCTGATCCCTCACCTTCCTCATGATCCTTGATGCCCCACAAGGTGAGAACTTGCATGGAACCCCAGACCGAGGGTGATTGACCGTCATCTTGAACTTCTTCCATTTTCTAATAATTGCGCCAACAGTTGTTGCCTTCTCACCAAGCTGCTTGCCTATTGTCCTGTAGCCCATCCCAGCCTTGTGCAGGTCTACAATTGTATCCCTAATGTCCTTACACAGCTCTCTGGTCTTGGCCATTGTGGAGAGGTTGGAGTCTGTTTGATTGAGTGTGTGGACAGGTGTCTTTTATACAGGTAACGAGTTCAAACAGGTGCAGTTAATACAGGTAATGAGTGGAGAACAGGAGGGCTTCTTAAAGAAAAGCTAACAGGTCTGTGAGAGCCGGAATTGTTACTGGTTGGTAGGTGATCAAATACTTATGTCATGCAATAAAATGCAAATTAATTACTTAGAAATCATACAATGTGATTTTCTGGATTTTTGTTTTAGATTCCGTCTCTCACAGTTGAAGTGTACCTATGATAAAAAGTACAGACCTCTACATGCTTTGTAAGTAGGAAAACCTGCAAAATCGGCAGTGTATCAAATACTTGTTCTCCCCACTGTATATATTTATTTATTTATTTATTTATTTGCAAGGGGGAAAAAAAACATATGGAGGATTGGAAGTGATGCAGACAATTACATTGATGGAAGTTACAATCTATCTGAAATATTAAAGCTGATCTACCCCCTAAAAATAAAAAATAAAAATAACGATATGGCATATAGAAGCAAACCGGATGGACATCATGAAAATGATTGACGAGGTTGAGGGTGGAGGAAGTTCAGGAGTAAAAACAAACAAAATAGAATTATTATAAAATTGACTGTGTCCATAAAATGTATATAGTATATATAAGCTAGAAGTAGAGGCCTAAGCGTTGTTGTTCACTAGTTTACTCCAATTAGGGGAGGGGTGGTGGGGTTGGAAAGTAATAAAGGGGAATATATTTATAAAAAGGATATATGTAAATATGTGTGTGTGTGTTTGTGTATGTATGTATGTATGTATGTATGTACAGTGAGGGGAAAAAGTATTTGATCCCCTGTTGATTTTGTACGTTTGCCCACTGACAAAGACATGATCAGCCTGTAATTTTAATGGTAGGTTTATTTGAACAGTGAGAGACAGAATCACAACAAAATAATCCAGAAAAACGCATGTCAAAAATGTTATAAATTGATTAGCATTTTAATGAGGGAAATAAGTATTTGGCCCCTCTGCAAAACATGATTTAGTACTTGGTGGTTAAAACCCTTGTTGGCAATCACAGACGTTTCTTGTAGTTGGCCACCAGGTTTGCACACATCTCAGGAGGGATTTTGTTCCACTTCTCTTTGCAGATCTTCTCCAAGTCATTAAGGTTTCGAGGCTGACGTTTAGCAACTCGAACCTTCAGCTCCCTCCACAGATTGTCTATGGGATTAAGGTCTGGAGACTGGCTAGGCCTCTCCAGGACCTTAATGTGCTTCTTCTTGAGCCACTCCTTTGTTGCCTTGGCTGTGTGTTTTGGGTCATTGTCATGCTGGAATACCCATCCACGACCCATTTTCAATGCCCTGGCAGAGGGAAGGAGGTTCTCACGCAAGATTTGACGGTACATGGCCCCGTCCATTGTCCCGTTGATGCGGTGAAGTTGTCCTGTCCCCTTAGCAGAAAAACACCCCCAAAGCATAATGTTTCCACCTCCATGTTTGACAGTGGGGATGGTTTTCTTGGGGTCATAGGCAGCATTCCTCCTCCTCCAAACACGGCGAGTTGAGTTGATGCCAAAGAGCTCCATTTTGGTCTCATCTGACCACAACACTTTCACCCAGTTCTCCTCTGAATCATTCAGATGTTCATTGGCAAACTTCAGACGGCCCTGTATATGTGCTTTCTTGAGCAGGGGGACCTTGCGGGCGCTGCAGGATTTCAGTCCTTCACGAACCAATTGTTTTCTTGGTGACTATGGTCCCAGCTGCCTTGAGATCATTGACAAGATCCTCCCGTGTAGTTCTAGGCTGATTCCTCACCGTTCTCATGATCATTGCAACTCCATTGCATGGAGCCCCAGGCCGAGGGAGATTGACAGTTCTTTTGTGTTTCTTACATTTGCGAATAATCGCACCAACTGTTGTCACCTTCTCACCAAGCTGCTTGGCGATTGTCTTGTAGCCCATTCCAGCCTTGTGTAGGTCTACAATCTTGTCCCTGACATCCTTGGAGAGCTCTTTGGTCTTGGCCATGGTGGAAAGTTTGGAATCTGATTGATTGATTGCTTCGGTGGACAGGTGTTTTTTATACAGGTAACAAGCTGAGATTAGGAGCACTCCTTTTAAGAGTGTGCTCCTAATCTCAGCTCGTTACCTGTATAAAAGACACCTGGGAGGCAGAAATCTTTCTGATTGAGAGGGGGTCAAATACTTATTTCCCTCATTAAAATGCAAATCAATTTATAACATTTTTGATTTTTTTTTGTTGTTATTCTGTCTCTCACTGTTCAAATAAACCTACCATTAAAATTATAGACTGATAATTTCTTTGTCAGTGGGCAAACGTACAAAATCAGCAGGGGATCAAATACTTTTTTCCCTCACTGTATGTATATATGCGAGGAAAAAAAAATATGTTTGATTTATTATTTGTTTGTTGGACACTCATTTACTGACTATTTCAGAAAATCTGTTTCCTTTTGTGGAACACATTTGGAATATTATGTTTGTTTCAAAATGATATTGGGCCATGGGAATAATCTCACGTCTGACAGCTGAACAAAAAACGACAACACATGGCTATATTATGTTAACATAGAACTTTCCCAGAATATGGTTTAACATTCTGTAGCAACAGGTTATTTTGCCTTAGGCCTAGCAGTTCTATGACTTCTACATTATATACAGTTCATTCTGAAAGTATTCAGACCAATACTTTTTTCACATTTTGTTACGTTACAGCCTTATTCTAAAATGGATTACATTTATTTCCCTCACAATCTACACACACTACACCATAGTGACAAAGCAAAAAGAGGTTTTTAGAAATGTTTGCAAATGTATTAAAATAAAAAACGGAAATATCACATTTACATAAGTATTCAGACCCTTTACTCAAATTAAAGTTGATTTGACACATGCGCCGAATAAAACAGGTGTAGACCTTACAGTGAAATGCTTACTTACAAGCCCTTAACCAACAATGCAGTTTTAAGAAAAGTAAGTGTTAAGTAAAAAATTGATAAGTAAAAAATTAAAATAACAAATAATTACATTTTTAGTCATTTAGCAGATGCTCTTATCCAGACCGACTTACAGTTAGTGAATGCATACATTTAAAAAAATATATTTTTTCATACTGGCAGGTAATTGAGGTAATATGTACATGTGGGTAGAGTTAAAGTGACTATGCATAGTTAATAAACAGTAACAGCAGCGTAAAAGAGGGGGTGGGGGGACAATGCAAATAGTCCGGGTAGCCATGATTAGCTTGGGGGTAGAAGCTTGGGGGTAGAAGCTGTAAAGAAGCCTTTTGGACCTAGACTTGGCGCTCCGGTACCGCTTGCTGTGCTGTAGCATAGAGAACAGTCTGACTAGGATGGCTTGAGTCCTTGACAATTTTGATGGCCTTCCACTGACACCGCCTGGTAGAGAGGTCCTGGATGGAAGGAAGCTTGGCCCCAGTGATGTACTGGGCCGTACGCACTATCCTCTGTAGTGCCTTGTGGTCGGAGGCCGAGCAGTTGCCATACCAGGCAGTGACGCAACTAGTCAGGATGCTCTCGATGGTGCAGCTGTAGAACTTTTTGAGGATCTGAGGATCCATGAAAAATATTTTCAGGCTCCTGAGGGGGAATAGGGTTTGTGCTGTCTTGGTGTGTTTGGACCAGTACTTTGTTGAAGCACCTTTTGGCAGTGATTACAGCCTTGAAGGGGTCTGAATACTTTCCAAACGCACTGTAACTGGTTCTCTAACATTCCCAAATATGTAGCCATAAGGGCTGTAGCCATTATACCATTACAGATGCTCTCATGGGGTTGGATAGAGTTCTGGGACCAGGCTATATGATTGTCCTTTAGTTATAAAAAGGTTGTCACTACATCTAAAAACACAGACAGCTGTCACCAAACTAATGATTTCACTGAATGATTAAATGTTCCCCTAAATCCTCTCAATGTTATTACAGCCTACCACTGGTGCAGTGTAAGTTCATAATTAAACTAGCCTCGAGTCATGGGCAGTGGGTTGTGCTATGGCTGATATTTTTGCATCTTCTGGCTGTCTATTATTGTATGTATTACGCTACATGTGCTGGGGTGACAGCTGATGTAATATACAGTGTTCATCAGTTCTGCCCATCCCTTCTATCCTGACAGGTTCCTATACATCACACATCTATCTACAGTACTGCATCATCCTATCTGTCATCTCTAATCTTCTGCCTCTCTCCTATAGCTTGAGAATTGTGTAATTCTCGCCCAAAGAAGGAGCCTCTTGTCTAGTAAGGCCTCTCATCGACTCGTTGAAGAGCCACAGGTCAGGACAACACCCCCCATCCCCATTCCCGCCCACCCGGTGGGCTTGCACGCTGCAACGCGAACGCTGCATGCTTCTATATCCTCCTAGCACTGCACAACTTGTTTCTCTCTTAAATTCTGTTCTGCATGATCTGAACAACACTTGGGTGATTTTATATAACTACCATTTTACTTAGGATTAGCATTTGTGACGTAAAAAATCTGTTCTAAATTGATGTCATAATTAAGTGATTTTTTTTTCTCCCTTTTCTTTTGTCCAATGAGTTGATTTAAGATGTGATTTTCCCCCAAACTGCCTCTAAAGCTTTGTCCCATCTGCTTTGGGAGTTTCCATGGGCCTCTCTGTGTTGCTTGAAATGGATTTGTCCACTCTTCTGTGGAATGACATGTTACACCTGTGGATTTTTAAGACTTGTTTTCTCTTGATTTCAATTACGCTTGGGCTGTATACCATGTATACTAGGGTATTTGGAATTAGCCATAGCCACGTGAGGGTTTTTCAATACCTTTTTTAACTATTTCTTTGAAGTTTTTCAAAAAATATTAATATTTGTAGCTACTTTTTAAGTAAATACCTGCAGTCAACTTGTGCAATACCTTAGGAGATGAAGCAGATCGCGTTAATTTCACCTGTCACATTATTTTAGATTATGAAACTATAAAAACAAATAAAGAGAGACGCACACTCTGTATAAACTCCCAGTAATTTATTGGGTAAGAAACCACCTTATTGGGTTTCTTACCCAATAAATTACTGGGAGTTTATACAGAGTGTGCGTCTCTCTTTATTTGTTTTTATAGCTTATAGCACCTCTACACTAAGTGATGTTCTCTGGGTGTGTGCCAGCTCATGCTTTTTATTAGATTATGAAGCTTACCATAGTTCCCCAGAACAGTTGAGCCAGTCATGTGTGTTTTGTAAATAGCACAACGGGAGAAAGCGGGAGCAGGTGAGTCCAGCTGTGTATTGAAAGCCACACAAGTAAATCCGCTCACAATGAAAAAGCAATGTATTTTTTACAAAAACAATGCATTGTCATCATGTTTCTAATGGCCATCCATATTTCTTATCTAACCCTAGCCAGTTACATTTCCTAATGTTTTGCTTAAAGTTAGTCTTGCATTTTACCAGAGAAAAGTAGGCTGGCTACACCGAGAATAGTACCAGAGAAAAGTAGCTACACATCAGTCAGACCGCTGTCTGCTGATAGAATGCCAGTTTTCATCCAAGTGGAGAAGTGCAACTAAAACAATATGAGTCTGTTGCCAAGCAGAAATGACAATAAGAATAATATTTGTTCTACGTTTACAAAACGCAGCAAGAGATTTCTTATGCGTAATCTTGTTTTCCTGTGTGAAAAATGAATCATTTTGAGTTAACGTGACCCATAAATTTAATCTGCTAGTTATCTAAGTACTGTAAGTTACTGAATTAATAAGGTGATGGGGCATCATATTGTGTAAGCTTTCTGCCGTGTTTGAGAAGTCAAAGCCCTTTGGATGAGTTATCTGTACAGCTGCCACTGTTATCTTTTGAGTTCCTTATGTTTTTTCTCCTCTCTGTTCTCGGCCCTTCTGCTCCTCCCCCATCTTCTCCGAGCAGATCAGGCAGGCCCATTGCCCTAGCGACGCCACACAGACACAGCGTGTACACATGCTGCTTCAAAGCCAGTACCGTTCTTCCTTCAGCCAAGCATGCGTCAAAACTTTGTTCATTTGCACAGTGTCTCTCATTCACATTCGCTTGTAAATGTCCAAACTCACCAAAAATGACATTCCATGGAAGTTCGCTATTACTTGTGCTAATTTTGTTAGTATTGTGGTAAGAGATGCCCAATGGTATTTTTTTGGTGCCCCCCTGGTCTATTAAGCCGGTAATACCGTAAATCCCGGGATGAAAGAAGGATGGTATGACGATATGAAAATCTGGATACCGCCCAACCCTAATTTCAATACTTTGCATGTATGACCACCTCTGGTGGTGTGGGGGCTGTGCTTTGGCAAAGTGGGTGGGGTTATATCCTGCCTGGTTGGCCCTGTCCGAGGGTATCGTCGGACAGGGCCACAGTTGTCTCAGCCTCCAGTGTTTATGCTGCAATAGTCTATGTGCCGGGGGGCTAGGGTCAGTCTGTTATATCTGGTGTTATTCTCCTGTCTTATCCGGTGTCCTGTGTGAATTTAAGTATGCTCCCTCTAATTCTCTCTCTCCCTCTCTCCCTCCCCTCCCGGAGGACCTGAGCCCTAGGACCATGCCTCAGGACTACCTGGCCTGATGACTCTTTGCTGTCCCCAGTCCACCTGATTGTGCTGCTGCTCCAGTTTTCACTCCTCTGCCTGCGGCTATGGAACCCTGACCTGTTCACCGGACGTGCTACCTTGTCTCAGACCTGCTGTTTTCAACTCTCTCTCTATCGCACCTGCTATTTCAACCTCTAAATGCCTAGCTATGCAAAGCCAAGTGACATTTACTCCTGATGTACTGAGCTGTTGCAACCTCTACAACCACTGTGATTATTATTTGACCCTGCTGGTCATCTATGAACGTTTGAACATCTTGGAGAAAAATCTGGCCTTAATGGCCATGTACTGTTATAATCTCCACCTGGCACAGCCAGAAGGGGACTGGCCACCCCACAGAGCCTGGTTCCACTCTAGGTTTCTTCCTAGGATCTGCCTTTCTAGGGAGTTTTTCCTAGCCACCGTGCTTCTACATCTGCATTGCTTGCTGTTTGGGGTTTTAGGCTGGGTTTCTGTATAGCACTTTGTGACGTCTGCTGATGTAAAAAGGGCTTTATTAATACATTTGATTGATTGATTGATGACGTCTCTGCAATGTTGTATTTTCTTTAGCGTATTTCATGTTGTTAATGTATTATGCTCAATTGTAACCTGACCTCATGAGCCTACCTAGAAATAAGTTGATGTAACCAGTGTCAGAGACCCAATATGTTGTTGTTTACTTAGCTAGAGCTTAGCATTATCGTTGTTGAGCGGAAAACAATGGGGAAAGGATCCTTGTTACCATGACCCAAATAGCGTTTGTAAAGCACCTCAAAGTAACTCTAAACCTGACATTTTTCTTAAGATGTAAATTGGCTCCCAGCCCCAGGAGGTTAAAGGGTCAGACTTACACATCGACTTGCCAGGTCGCAGTTGTAAATGAGAACTTGTTCTCAACTGGCTTACCTGGTTAAATAAAGGTGAAATAAAAAAATTAAATAGGATTGTCTACCGTTCACCAGCAGAGTATTTAGCACCTCTGAACAGAGTCCGGCCGAAGTTCGTACGTATACTCCAGACCAGTAGGTGGCAGACGCTTTCCTTTCTTACTCCCAAAAGGGGAACCGGACGATCAGATGTTGCAATGCCAGGGGGGAGTGAAGAAAAGCTTTATCAGCTTTATTAGGCCTTTCGTTGATTGAGGAGGAAAAGAAAAGACTAAGACGAAAGATTTGTCAAGTGCAGAAAATGAGTTGTCATTGATACTGCAGCGACTGACTCAAGGTGCATATCCAAACCTTTGCTGTGAGCTGGAATCACATGAAATGTCTGATTTTCAAGAATTTTGTCCAACTCTTTCCTGAGCAGTTCCACAAAGAGTGGGTCACTCCACACATCGAGGCAGAATACAAACTACAGGGATTGCATCTCAGTGGGGGAACGTCTCATGATAACGATGCGCTTCTTGGCAGCGGGTAAGCTAATAAAGTTTTTTGAAAGATACCACAAACTTTTAGATATAATAATAATAATAATAATAATAATAGCTAGCTAGTAACGTAAGCTGGTGAAGTAACATTTTCAGCCAGGGTAAATAGATAGCTTAATGTAGCTAATGTTGTAGCTATACCAAAGATTGCATATACACTGAGTGTACAAAACACTAGGAACACTTTCCTAATTGACCTTCCCACTTTTGCCCTCAGAACAGCCTCAATTTGTTGGGGTATGGACTCTACAAGGCGTCGAAAGCGTTCTACAGATATGCTGGCCCATGTCGACTCCAATGCTTCCCACAGTTGTCAAGTTGGCTCGTAGTGGATCTCTACTCTGAATAGCTCGTTCCATCTGATACCACAGATATGCAATTGGATTGAGATCTGGTGACTGGGCAGGCCACTGCATTAAGCTGAATTCACTGTTCATGTTTGTGGAACCATTCCTGGACAATCCTAGCCTTGTGGCATGGGGCATTATCCTGCTGGAAAAAATATATTCGCAGATGGATACACTGTTGCCATGAAGCGACGCACCTGATTGGCAATGATGTTCAGATATCCTGTGGCTTTCAAACATTGCTCCACTTTTATCAAGGGGCCCAATGTGTGGCATGAAAACACACCCCACATCATCACACCACCACCACCAGCCTGCAATGTTGACACGCAGCATAATGGATGTATGTGCTCATGTGGTTTTCTCCATACCCTAGTCCTTCCATCAGCGTGAAACAGCAGGAACCGGGATTCATCAGACCAGGCAATGTTTTTCCAATTCTCCAGTGTCATGTTTTTGTTTCTTAGGCTACTGCAATCACAGTTTTTTGCTGAAAGAAGTGGAACTCTGTAAGGTCGTCGGCTGCCTTACCCCATTCGTGTCAAGGTACGACGAGTTGTGCATTCTTTTATAGGTCTTTGGGCACCAATGTTGTACTGGACTGTCAGTTAACTAACTAGCCCGTCTGTTGCTCTGCAGAATTCTTTGTCCTCCTTCATCAATGACCCGTTTTTTACCGCAGGCCTGCCGTTGGCTGGATGTCCTTTGGGTGGTGGACCATTCTTGATACACACGGGAAACTGTTGAGCGTGAAAAAACCCGCAGCGTTGCAGTTCTTGACACACTCAAACCCAGGTGCCTGGG
Organism: Coregonus clupeaformis; assembly: GCF_020615455.1. Taxonomy (NCBI): domain Eukaryota; kingdom Metazoa; phylum Chordata; class Actinopteri; order Salmoniformes; family Salmonidae; genus Coregonus; species Coregonus clupeaformis. Next base: position 54,432,475 of record NC_059206.1, read on the forward strand.
ACCTTGTACCATACCCTGTTCAAAGGCACTTAAATATTTTGTCTTGCCCATTCACCCTCTGAATGGCGCACACACACACACACAATCCATGTCTCAATGCTTAAAAGCCTTCTTTAACCTGTCGCCTCCCCTTCATCTCCACTGATTTGAAGTGGATTTAACAGGTGACATCAATAACGGACATAGTATTCACCTGGTGAGTCTGTCATAGAAAGAGCAGGTGTTCCTAATGTTTTGTACACTCAGTGTCCTTGTACAACACACTTGGCTAGCTAGCTATTGTCAAACAATGTTGGTTGGTTATAACATATGAAAATGTTGAATCTTGGTTTTGTTTAGTTGTGTAGCTAATCAGTATTCACATAGAAAAGCTACTGGAGCCTGGCCTACCTGTTTTGTGTGGGAGTGTCTTCAATTTGAGGTATTGTCCCAGACACCTGCAGAGCAATCTACCAGGTTTTGAAAGACAAATACCTAAAGGTATGTTTTCGTGTGTAAATGTTAATCTGGACATATGGTCATCATGTGAATTGGTGTGTGTTCTATTGACTTGAGTGATTTGCTTTGAGGTTGGTCAGACATTTGTTTACCTTGTCTATTTTGATCTGCCATCACCGGATGTGTCTACCATTTGTACTGTAAGCAGTGTGACGAGTTCATTCATGTTTGACATGATCTCTGGATCCTGTGGGTTGATGTAATAACTCTGGGCTACCACCCTCTAAAATACATTGTGTTTTCTCTTCTATTTTTCAGTGCACAGACACTGTGGAAAAGTGGCAGGAAATAGCCTGTACTCCACACACAGAGACGCGTACAAAGCTCTCCCTTGCCCTCCATTTGGCAAATCTGACCATAATTCTATCCTCCTGATTACAAGCAAAAACTAAAGCAGGAAGTAACAGTAACTTGCTTAATACGGAAGTGGTCAGATGACGCAGATGCTAAGCTTCAGGATGGTTTTGCTAGCACAGACTGGAATATGTTCCGGGACTCATCCGATGGCAATAAGTGCATCGATGACATTTTCCCCACAGTGACCGTACGTACATTCCCCAACCAGATGCCATGGATTACAGGTGACATCCGCACTGAGCTAAAGGGTAGAGCTAACGCTTTCAAGGAGCGGGACTCTAACCCGGACGCTTATAAGATATCCCGCTATGCCCTCAGACGAACCATCAAACAGGCAAAGCGTAAATACAGGACTAAGATTGAATCCTACTACACCGGCTCCGATGCTCGTTGGATGTGGCAGGGCTTGCAAACTATTATGGACTACGAAGGCAAGCCCAGCCGCGAGCTGCCCAGTGACAAGCCTACCAGACGAGCTAAATTACTTCTATGCACGCTTCGAGGCAAGCAACACAGAAGCATGCATGAGAGCACCAGCTGTTCCGGATGACTGTGTGATCACGCTCGCCATAGCCGATGTGAGCAAGACCTTTTAAACAGGTCTATATTTATAAGGCCGCAGGGCCAGATGGATTACCAGGACATGTACTTTGAGCGTGCGCTGACCAATTGGCAAGTGTCTTCACTGATATTTTCAACCTGTCCCTGGCCGAGCTTTTAATACCTACATGTTTCATGTAGACCACCATAGTCCCTGTGCCCAAGAACACCAAGGTAACTTGTCTAAATGACTACTGACCCGTAGCACTCACGTCTGTAGCCATGAAGTGCTTTGAAAGGCTGGTCATGACTCACATCAACACCATCATCCCAGAAACCATAGACCCACTCCAATTTGCATACCGCCCCAACAGATCCAAAGATTACAAAATCTTGATTGCACTCAACACTGCCCTTTCCCACCTGGACAAAAGGAACACCTACGTGAGAATGCTGTTCATTGACTACAGCTCAGCGTTCAACACCATAGTGCCCTCAAAGCTCATCACTAAGCTAAGGACCCTGCGACTAAACACCTCCCTCTGCAACTGGATCCTGGACTTCCTGATGGGCCGCCCCCAGATGGTAAGGGTAGGCAACAACACATCTGCCACGCTGATCCTCAACACGAGGGCCTCTCATTTGTGCATGCTTAGTCCCCTCCTGTACTCACTGTTCACCCATGACTGCGTGGCCAAGCACGACTCCAACACCATCATTAAGTTTGCCGACGACACAGCGGTGGTAGGCCTGATCACTGACAACGATGAGACAGCCTATAGGGAGGAGGTCAGAGACCTGGAAGTGTGGTGCCAGGACAACAACCTCTCCCTCAACGTGATCAAGACAAAGGAGATGATTGTGGACTACAGGAAAAGGAGGGCTGAGCACGCCCCCATTCTCAATGACGGGCTGTAGTGGAGCAGGTTGAGAGCTTCAAGTTCCTTGGTGTCCACATCACCAACAAACTATTGTGGTCCAAACACACCAAGACAGTCGTGAAGAGGGCACGAAAATGCCTATTCCCCCTCAGGAGACTGAAAAGATTTGGCATGGGTCTTCAGATCCTCAAAAGGTTCTACAGCTGCACCATCAAGAGCCTCATGACTGGTTGCATCACTGCCTGGTATGGCAACTGCTCGGCCTGCTCAATTGACTGATTTCCTTATATGCACTGTAACTCAATAAAATCTTGAAATTGTTGCGTTTATATTTTTGTTCAGTATATACAGTACCAGTCAAAAGTTTGGACCCACCTACTCATTCAAGGGTTTTTCTTTATTTTTACATTGTAGAATAATAGTGAAGACATAAAGACTATGAAATAACACATGGAATCATGTAGTAACCAAAAAAGTGTTAAACAAATCAAAATATATTTTACATTTGAGATTCTTCAAAGTAGCCACCCTTTGCCTTGATGACAGCTTTGCACACGCTTGGTAGAAACGGCAGGGTCGTCGCTACCAGGTCGGCAGGCTGGAAGTGTTTGAAGAGCCAGTGGGTGATGGGACTTTTCACAGTGGAGGACTCCTAAAGAGTTTTGTCACTGGGAAACTAAATCAGACCATGAAATCGGTGGCCCTGCTAAAGATGGCTTACAGAGAAAAGGAAAAGAGAAAAGACCGTAAAAAGGGGAAAGGGAAAAGAGGTCTTCTCTTAAACAGTCTGGGACCAGTGAGTGGTGCAGCTCTCTGAGAGACACTAGGCCTTCCTAGGGTTTTTACTAGGGGTGTTTCAGAGACACATGAAATGTTAATTTGTCTGGTGGGGAAAACTGTAACAAAGATGAAGATGCTTTAGAAAGCCTTCTGGGCCTGCTTGGGCATCCACAGGTATACAGTGAACAGAGTATACTGTACATTTCATGATAGGAGTCAATAAGAATTTTACAGCCAGTATTGTTCTAAATCGGGTGTGATCTATTTTTGTATATAGGCCTATAGTACGTGGGCATTTCTGCATTCTCGCAGTAGAGAAACAGTCAGACGTGGAACTATTCAATGACTGGCTGTTTACGTGCCTCAACCTCTTGATATTTGATCATCACACACTGCTGGGTGTAGCTATCTATGAACCAGCCAGGGAATCTCCAAAACACACATGCACGCACACACACACTTACACATATCTGAAGCAGGTGTGGGAGGGAGGACGGTGCCTAAGTCTGCCTGGGATGTGAAAGCGATCCTGCCCAACAAGTTTACCGCAGATCCCCTCTCTCCCTTTCCTTCTCTTCCTCACTACCTCTCCCGCTCTCCTTCCTCCCTCTTCCGCTATCAGTCTCCCTCTCCTTCTCTCTCCTTTTCCCCTCTCCCTCAATCTCTCCCTCCTTCCCTGGCCCCAGCTCAGCCCATGCTGTGGGCCACACTTTATGGGCACCTGCCCTTGGCTAACACAACCAAGAGCACCACAAGGCCTCAGGGCTGCCTCTGCTCTTTCACAGCTCCCAAAATAGTCCCTGGCCCTGGGCGGAGTACGCCCTGAGCTCTGAGTAACCTATCACAATTGCCTTTAAGAAAATAGACCCATCGAAAGTGCTATTACTGCCAGTGGGGTATTCCACGAATGCTAGCTAGTGACCTACCGACAATTACTCGACTGCAAACTGGAGTACTATTACTGTTTATGCCTTTTAGGATTTATCCTCTCTTTGAATCACTTTGAATCGCTCGCCGCTGTCAGTTCAGTAAGAGGCTCTGCATTAGTGGTACTGTTTAGGCACTTTTCTGAGGTACCATTTAAAGCCCTTATTGCTTTAGCTGTGGTGAGTTACCAGGCTGTATAGCACAGGAAGTAAGATTATAACTAGCTGAGTGGAAAACTTTGTATCACCTCTGATGTTCTTATTGTAGAATACCACTCGATTCTAGAATCATGCACTAGCTACCACTCTGTTCTTACTGGTACCTCTGCTCTGAGTTTGTCAATGGTACCTTTTAAAGCACCTTGTGAAGGACAGACCAGTCATTAGTGTTACAGTAAAAGTGGTGGGAGAATGCCCTGAATGGCAGCAGGAGGGCATGCTGTGTGTGAACTGTACTATATGTGTGAACGACAATGGCAGCCACATCAGTCTCGCTATAGAATGCCTCTAGATCCATAAGCAGAATAGTTAGCTACACTCTCGGTTTCTTTTCTAGGTGACCGACCATGGTCACACAAGCCTTCTAATTCTGTGTGTAGCCTATATGTGTGTGTCAATGACAATTGCAGCTACATCTGTCTCTATAGAATGTCCACTAGATCCATTAATATGGGATGCGGTATAGTTACCCCCTCTAGTTGTTCCTTTTCTAGGTGACCGACGTTGGCCACTAACCAACTCTTTCTAATTTAGCAGTAGCAGATGGTGATATAAAGTTTGTTCTTTTCAACTTTAAAGAGAAAGTGTACATGGTAATTATGTTTTACAATTTAGCTTCCTACAGAAGTGAGTTTTTCTCTTGACAGGGAGCCAACGCTCAACCCAACTAGCAGGAGCTAATTCTTCTGCGCAAACACACACCGCTACTAGGGATACCAGGATACTTTTTTCTTCTTTGCCCATGTGACCTGGTAAAGGGTGTGTTGTTTTGAAAAAGTACTCCATCACTGTCTAAATATACCCTTTTACTAGGGCTGACCCTTAATTTCCCTTTACTGTGGTCACTTTAGGTTGACTTGCAGGCTCAGCACGGATCCTGAACCCAGTAATTATACTGAACAAAAATATAAACGCAACAATTTCAAAGATTTCACTGAGTTACAGTTCACATAAGGAAATCAGTCAATTTAAATAAATAAATTAGGCCCTAATCTATGGATGACTTGTAATACAGATATGTATCTGTTGGTCACAGATGCCCTAAAAAAAAAGGGGCCTCACAATGGGTCTCAGGATCTCGTCACAGTATCTCTGTGCATTTAAATTGCCATCGATAAAAAGCAATTGTGTTCGTTGTCCTAGCTTATGCCTGCCCATACCATAACCCCACCGCCACCATGGGGCACTCTGTTCACAACGTTGACAACAGCAAACCACTCGCCCACATGTAGTTGTGAGGCTGGTTGGACGTACTGCGAAATTCTCTAAAACGATGTTGGATGTGGCTTATGGTAGAGAAATTAACATTCAATTCTATGGTAACAGCTCTGGTGGACATTCCTGCAGTTAGCATGCCAATTGTACGTTCCCTCAAAACTTGAGACATCTGTGGCATTGTGTTGTGTGACAAAACTGCACATTTTATAGTGGCCTTTTATTGTCCCCAGCACCAGGTGCACCTGTGTAATGATCATGCCGTTTAATCAACTTCTTGATATGCCACACCTGTCAGGTGGATGGATTATCTTGGCAAAGAAGAAATGCTTACAAACAGGGATGTAAACAAATTTGTGCACAACATTTGAGAGAAATACGTTTTTTGTGCATATGGAAAATGTCGGGGATCTATTATTTCAGCTCATGAAACATGGGACCAACACTTTACATGTTGCGTTTATATTTTTGTTCAGTGTATATCGGAGGGAGCATAGTGTTCTTTCTGTCTCTAGCTCCGCTCAGGGAGTGACTGTTATTAAGTGAATTTTGTGTTCTGTAGCTCAATTGGTAGAGCATGGCGCTTGTAACGCCAGGGTAGTGGGTTCGATCCCCGGGACCATCCATACGTAAACATTTATGCACACATGACTGTAAGTCGCTTTGGATAAAAGCGTCTGCTAAATGGCTTAGTATTATTATTATTATATCGGCTGCAGTTTCTCAGCATTTTTATTTTCATTAAAACAATCAACGCTAGCCATATTTAATGTCCTCAAGGTTTTTTCTTATAAGCCTAGGTTGTCATGATTTTCATGTAGATTCTCATAGTAGGTTTCATGTTCACTTGCAGTATGTTGTCCTTTATGAAAAGGAAACCTCATAACATGTTGCATAACAGGTTTTGCATAATATAAGCTGCCACTGTCAGACATTATAATGGATCTGTCGCTCTATGTAAACATGGACGTTGCTTCCTAAACTGAAGCTTCTAACGCTTCTAGAACTAGTTAAAGAGTTCTAGATTCTAGTCCTTAAGAGAGTCCATCTGGAGGCATAGCCGCAGGAAGTAGGGGTGCTGGGAGTGCGGCAGGGAAAGGGAACAATATCAAATAAGGAACATGGTACTCTCACCATCGGCTCGCAGGCCTACTCCGGGCCATGTCATACACGTAGGTGAGAGCTTTTCTCTGTGATGGCTCGCATAGCTGTTCTTGGTCCCAAAACCATTTTATTTTTGTGCTCAGTTTTATTTGCCACAATCTTGTGTTTACTAATTTAGTTACAACACCCCTCTCATTTCTCTCGCTCTCTCTCTCACACACACACAAACGTGTTGTAATTATACAGTACGAAGAAATGTGCGTGCTGTTCACAACAGGCTTTTTTGCAAACAACCAGTTAAATTAACTTAGGCTGCAGTGATACTATTACTGAATTTTGTACTATGCTTAGGCTACTCATCACATTAGGATTTGTATTTGTTAATCTGCATAGATGCATGCAATGCTTTATTATAAATGTTATTAATGGTTATTAATTTTTTTGGTCTGCACCCCCTACTCAAACAACATCCTATGTCTGGAGGAAGAATAGTTAGTATTTTGGACTGGACCGGTTAAGGTTACTTTTGTGTTGGTGCTCCTTAGAGGGATTCCACACCCACGCAACAGTCTTAAGTATGATGTCATGTCACGCTACTGTCACATCTGTAGCCAAACCGAAGCTCCGCTTGTCCCATTATTTATAGTGGAGTAGACATCAGACATCTGTCAGGCAGCATCACAGAAAGTGGCTGCTTCTGCGGTCTCAGTATTGTGTTACAACAAAGCCTGCATTATGACACATGCTACCAAATACCACATGTCACAGAGACGATCGTCACTGCTTTTACAGAATCAAAATGCAGATGCTGCTGTGGCTATGTTGGAAATATAGATCTATTATTATTTGTATTTTATTAGGATCTCAATTAGCTGTTGTGAAAGCCGCAGCTACTCTTCCTGGGGTCCACACAGAACATGAGAGGGGGACAGAACTACATACATCTGGTGTTCTCCTTGAGTGTAATGGTATCTGTAGAGAATGTCTAATTCATCTTCCTGGGCAATTTTGTAAAGGCCATGGATCTGGAAGGCACGTTAGTCTGTTTTGGAACGAACTGAATTATGAATAGAATAGAAGTGAGTCTATTGATAGATCGTGTTGTGCTGTGTACAAAATAAACAGTGGAACTGACATGTCCTGTTTATTTTTATTATTAGGATCCCCATTAGCTGTTGCAAAAGCAGCTGCTACTCTTCCTGGGGTCGACGCAAAACATGTTTTGGCTGGGACAATCTGCAAGGTGTTCTAGTCTATAACTCTCAGGACATCCTCACCCCAAACCAAACTTGATCTGAGGTGACAGCGACACATAAATTGGATGACTCATCCTGGAAGAGAAAAGAGAGCACACTGAACCACTCCAGAAGAGGAGCGTTTTAGATCCAGTAGGAGAGCGAGAGAAAGGGTTTGTTAGTGCTGTCAATGGGAACTGAACACAGGAAGGGAAGGGTAGCAGGTTTTGGCAGGAAGGCGCTGGGAGGACCAGGATCATTGAGTTATCACAGCAAGTGCCAACAGGCCTAGGAACTGCGGGGAGAGAGGGCCGTGGGTGAAGGGCCTGGATGGCTGGGAGGCATTGGCAGGCGCTAAATGTCCAGGCTTAGGCAGGCAGATACATGGACACCCCCCCGCCCCCCCCTCCCCTCCCCTCCTGCCCATTAGGTAGCCTGCCAGTTAGCTATGACCCGCAAGCATAGCACCAGAGCACAAACACAAACTCATTGTGTCCAAAGAAGCTGAGGGTAGGATAGAAATAGGGCTCAAAGAGACATGCCAGCATGGCTACAGTTTTATAGAGGCATGCCAGTAGGCCTATGGCTACAATTTTAAATCTCTATCTTTGTGGCTGGCTGATGCGGTGCCAACTTGTGCCTCTCTTCTTGTACTGTAATAGATAGATTTTCAATGTGGTACTGAACTACGACTGTTTGATGTTTTAAATCTCCTTCCCTCTGTTGATCATCTTTAGTTGCGTTGGGTTTACTGGTTTGGCTCACCTCTTAACACCAGAACCGCCATAGACGATGTGCTGTAGGACGTTTGAAACCAGCCAGGTGCTAATGCGTCTCTCTCTCTCCTCACTGAATGAATGACAAATGGATGAATGGGCGATAATTGTGCACATTACTTCACAATCTAATTTAAATTAGGCCTAACGGAATGATAAGGAGGGTGAAGAGGTTGATTTTAATTTAGAACAACAATAGTGTAATGATGACTCACGTTAATAATTTGACTGCGCGCCTTGCGGGTTGATACCATTCTCTTTTACACTTTACTTTGTAAAAAATAAGCTGTTACGGACTGTTTTATTTACTATAACGCTATTACTAAATCACATTTACTGTACGGGAAACGAAAACATGCTATGTGTTGCAGTAGGCCTTTAGAAAAATGCAAAACATATCCTTGACCAAGTTGATGAGCTAGGGGAAACAGACTGCCAATCAGCCTGCATCAAAACTACAGCCGGCCCATCAAAACTACACCTAAACTATACTGAAACTAATTTCACACATAATAGGAGTTAGACAATATTACATTGACAATAGTCTGAGTGACAGTATTATCAGTTGTCAAATTGTACATGAAGAGATTGTCGCATCTTGTAATTGACAGATGCAGGGAAAGGAACATCACTTTATCAAATCATCCTTCAGAATCACATGCAGGTAAAATGTTTCAGTGTCAGAGAGCATATTCGGCAGTTTCTATGACACTTACCTTTGTCAAATAACTCAAAATTGAAGAGGTGCAGCTCTATTTCCAAATTTCACTTTTTCCAAGAATATCTAAGCTGTCCATGTGTTCAGCACATGACCACTCGCGTGGCAGCATTTCTCTGGCTACTAAGCAGACTAGTAACGTAATAAACAATTTATTTATAGCTCATTTCTTCTTTTAAATATATTTTCTTATTTCCACAATGTTTCTTTAGGCCTGTCAAAACGAAATTATAATGGACTTCTTTGTGATGGACTTGAACTAGTGGTTTTCTGTTTTTCTTAATGCCTAGAGGAACATAAACTAATTAATGCTATTCTGTTCTTTGAAATAATAGTTTTTTAGTTTTCTAATGTTACCTAAGACCTTTATACAACAACCAATTTATTATTATTCCAATAGCATATATGAAATGTATTTATTAGACTGTTGATGTGTCATTGGCTGGAAGTGTCAACTTGGCTTTAGGCCTACATTTTTCACTAAGACTTTGTAGAATTAAACAAAACATATCATTGACTCTATCTAAACAAATAACTATTTTTATTTTTACCTGGATATATTTCCACAAATATTTATTAATGCTATTCATTTTATAGGTTTTGTAAAACTGGGGAAAGTATTATTTTCTAATAAAATGAGTTGTCGGATGAGTCTGTTTCGCTCTAAACACAAAAAGCAAAAGCTATACTACTTCATTGTGCCTTCTGATATCTTCTCCCTCTCCTTGCGTCAAAGTATGGCCTGCAATTATATCAAAGCATTTCTTATGACCTGCCCTGGCTAGGAAACCAGAATTACCCTGCTTCTGTGCTGGTGTCACTTTTCCTTTTTCAGAGAAGGGCTTGAATAGCACGGCTATTAGTGCTATTCCCATCTGCCCAGTGAGCCAGTGCTTATTACTTAACTACAGCCAGTGGTGCACAGCTTAGTGCTTAAATTACACATCCTGACTGCACATAGGGTAGGATACTCACTCTCTCTACTCAAATTAGATACTACTATACTTATCTGCCGTTAGTAGTTTGTTCATGAGAGGGTCACGCCATATCTGTTGCCGTTCAAGTGGACGTTAGACAATACCTGGAGAGTGACTTGAGGACCTGACCATGGCACAGTACAGATCAGGCATTGTGTCCTGTTGTGTAGGCCAGGGCTACTAGGGCACCTCGCTGTAACCAGTAGTGGAAAAAGTAACCAAATATCATACTTGAGTAAAAGTAAAGATACCTTAATAGAAAATGACTCAAGTAAAAGTGAAAGTCACCCAGTAAAATACTACTTGAGTAAAAGTTTAATAGTATTTGGTTTCAAATATACTTAAGTATCGAAAGTAAATGTAATTGCTACAATTGACTTAATATATTCCTTATATTAAGCAAACCAGACGGCACAATTTTCGTTTTTAATTTTTTTTACGGATAGCCAGGTGCACACATTATTTACATATGAAGCATTTGTGTTTAGTGAGTCCGCCAGATCAGAGGCAGTAGAGATGACCAGGGATGTTCAATTGTTAAGTGCGTGAATTGGACCATTTTCCTTTCCTGCTAAGCATTCAAAATGTAATGAGTGCTTTTGGGTGTCAGGGAAATGTATGGGCTAAAAAGTAACTACATTATTTTAACTACATTATTTTCTTTAGGAATGTAGTGAAGTAAAAGTTGTCAAAAATATCAATAGTAAAGGACAGATACCCCAAAAAACTACTTAAGTAGGACTTAAGAGTATTTTTACTTAAGTACTTTACACCACTGGCTGTAACGAATAGGGAGAAATCAGTTGAGCTTTTGAATTGAATTATTGTGGTTAATTGCTTCCTGACTAATGCGTTTTAAATCTGAATAACATTTACAAGTGTCACGATCGTCGGATACAGAGGACCAAGGCGCAGCGTGGAAGGCGAACAAATTTTATTTATTAGAATAATCACCCGAACAAAACAACAAATCGATACGTGATGTCCTCGGTTCAAACACAAACCTACACTGGAACAAGATCCCACATAAAACAATACCAAACGGCTACCTAAGTATGGCTCCCAATCAGAGACAACGAGCTACAGCCGTCTCCGATTGGGAGCCACCCTGGCCAACATAGAAATACAAAACTAGAACAAACAAAGAACTCACACGCTGGCTCAACATACAAGAGTCCCCAGAGCCAGGGCGTGACAGTACCCCCCCCCCCCCAAAGGCGCGGACTCCGACCGCGCCAACCAAACACCACAGGGGAGGGACCGGGTGGGCACTCCGCCTTGGCGGCGGATCCAGCTCCGGGCATGATCCCCACTCCCTCTCTAACCCCCCAAAGTACCCCTGGTCCGGTCTGGCCCTGCTGGCCGGAGCTGGACTAAACACTGGTGGAGCGGATTGCTCTAGCTCCGGCGTGGAGCAGCTGACCGGTGCCGGACCAGGCACCGGTGGAACAGGCACGGGCTGTGCCGGACTGACGAAGCACACCACTGACTTGGTGCGGGAAGCAGGAACGAGCCGGACCGGGCTGACGAAGCGCACCACTGACTTGGTGCGGGGAGCAGGAACGGGCCGGACCGGGCTGACGAAGCGCACCACTGGATTGGTGCGAGGGGCAGGAACAGGCCGGACCGGGCTGACGAAGCGCACCACTGGTTTGGTGCGAGGGGCAGGAACAGGCCGGACCGAGCTGGCGACGCGCACCACAGGCTCGGTGCGAGGGACAGGAACAAGCCGGACCGTACTGGGAACACACACCACTGGCCCTACGCGGGGATCAGGAACGGGCCGGACCGGACTGGCAACACACCCCAGTACCTCTCGCCGTGCCTCTACATCCTCCTTCCCCCTGGTGACCAGTGACTCCCGTAACCTGGCGGCCTCCTGCTGCCCCGTCGTCCACGGCGTGAGCCCCCCCCCTAAAAAAATTCTGGGCGTCTCTCCCCCCGTGGGCCAGGCCTCCATAGCTCTCGCCAGACTTTCGCTCCTCTGCTTCCAAGTCCAGCCTCTCTCCTCCTCCTGCGGCTTGACCCAGTCGAGGTGGATATCCGCTAGCGATACCTCTGGCGTTGGCTCCTGGACACGCTGCTTGGTCCAGTCTTGGTGGGATCTTCTGTCACGATCGTCGGATACAGAGGACCAAGGCGCTGCGTGGAAGGCGAACATACTTTTATTTATTAGAATAATCACCCGAACAAAACAACAAATCGATACGTGACGTCCTCGGTTCAAACACAAACCTACACTGGAACAAGATCCCACATAAAACAATACCAAACGGCTACCTAAGTATGGCTCCCAATCAGAGACAACGAGCTACAGCCGTCTCCGATTGGGAGCCACCCTGGCCAACATAGAAATACAAAACTAGAACAAACAAAGAGAACTCACACCCTGGCTCAACATACAAGCGTCCCCAGAGCCAGGGCGTGACAACAAGCTACAAGCAACCGGTTAATCTTCAATGCAGCCACATTAGGAATAATATTTTTTATTCTGTCATGTCCTATTACAGTATGTTGCTGCCTCGTATATTGTGTGTGTGTTGCAGAATGTGATACAATGTCTTATAAGATTGAAGAATAAGCAGATTTTGATTTATTTTCATATTTCAGTTAAACTTTAAGGGCTCATATATTCCACAGGTTTATCAGCTTTATCTGGTCTGAGCTGACCCAGTTTGACCTAAAAACACATAGGCCTACGCTTTTGTAAAATTATAGAATTTAAGAGCATCGACATTTACATTTTAGTCATGTAGCAGACACTCTAATTCAGAGCGATTTACGATTTACAGTAAGTGCATTAATCTTAAGATAGCTAGCTGGGACAACCACATCTCAGTCATAGAAAGTACATTTTCCTCAAAGTAGCTATCAGCAAAGTCAGTGCAAGTAGAAAGATTTTTGTATTTTTGGGGGGGGATTATTTAGATACTCTTTGAAGAGGTAGGGTTTCAGACGTTTTCGGAAGATGGGCAAAGGACTGCTGTTCTAGCTTCAGGGGGAAGCTGGTTTCACCATTGGGGTGCCAGGACAGAGAAGAGGGGTGGGAGGGCCAAGAGACCAGAGGTGGCAGAACAGAGTACTCGGGTTGGTGTAGGGTTTGAGCATAGCCTGAAGGTAGTGAGTGGAAGTTCCTCTTGCTTCTCCGTAGGCAAATACCATGGTGTTGTTTGAGTGGTTGCAAGCTTTGACTGGAAGCCAGTGGAGTGTGCGGAGGAGCAGGGAGAGATGGGAGAACTTGGGAAGGTTGAACACTAGGCGGACTGTGGCGTTCTGGATAAGTTGCAGGGGTTTGATGGCAAAAGCAGGGAGCCCAGCCAATGGTGAGTTGCAGTAGTCCAGACGGGAGATGACAAGTGCCTGGATTAGGACCTGCGCCGCTTCCTCAGTGAGGTAGGGTCGTACTCTACGGATGTTGTAGAGCATGAACCTGCAGGAGCGAGTCACTGCTTTGATGTTTGCAGAGAACGACAGGGTGTTGTCCAGGGTCACGCCAAGGTTCTTTGCACTCTGGGAAGGGGACACCATGGAATTGTCAACCGTGATGGAGAGGTCTTGAAGCGGGCAGGCCTTCCCCGGGAGGAAGAGCAGCTCTGTGTTGTTGAGCTTGAGGTGATGGGCTGACATCCAAGCAGAGACATCTGCCAGGCACGCAGAGATATGTGTCTCCACCTGGGTGTCAGAAGGGGGGAAGGAGAATAGTAGTTGAGTGTAATCCGCATAGCAATGATAGGAGAGGATAGGACGGAGCCGAGTGACTTGGTGTATAGAGAGAAGAGGAGAGGGCCTATAACCGAGACCTGGGGGACACCAGTAGTGAGAGCATGTGGTGCAGACAATGATCCTCTCCACATCACCTGGAAGGAGCGACCTGCCAGTAGGACGCAATCCAAGAGTGTGCAGAGCCTGAGACGCCCAGCCCTGAGAGGGTGGAAAGGAGGATCTGATGGTTCATGTTGTCGAAGTCAGAGGATAGATCTAAGAGGATGAAAACACATGAGGGAGTCAGCTTTGGCAGTGCGGAGAACCGGTTGGGTGACCCGTCTTGAAGCCTGAATGGTTAGTGTCAAGAAGATTGTTCTGAGAGAGATAACGAGAGTGTTGGTCAGAGACTGCACACTCAAGTGTTTTGGAACGAAAAGAAGGAAGGGATACCGGTATGTAGTTTTTGACGTCAGAGGGGTTGAGTGTTGGTTTCTTGAGGAGGGGAAGTCATTTTGAAGTCCGAGGGGACGCAGCCAGTGGTCAGGGATGATTTGATGAGGAATGAGAGAAGGTCTCCAGAGATGGTCTGGAGAAGGGAGGCGGGGATGGGGTCGAGCGGGCAGGTTATCGGGCGGCCGGACATCACTAGTCACAGGATTACATCTGGCGAGAGAGGGGAGAAAGCGGTCAAGGCGTAGGGGAGTTCTGTGTGAATGGGATCAGTGGGCTCAATAGGCTGAGTGAATGAAGAGCTGATGTCGTCCTTCTTTTCAAAGTGGTTGACAAAGTTGTCCGCAGAGAGGGAGAAGGGATGGGTAGGAGGTGGATGATTGAAGGAGGAGAAGGTGGCAAAGATTTTCTTAGGGTTAGAGGCAGAAGAAGCTTGATAGAAAGTGGCTTTAGCATTGGTTACAGAGGAAGAGAAGGTAGAGAGGAGGGAGTGAAAGGATGATGGGTCCTCTGGAAGTTTTGTTTTCTTCCTTTTTCACTCTGCTGCCCACAGTCCCGGAGCAGGAGAGGAGGGCTGAGATGGCCAGAAGGAAAGAGGACAGTGAGAGTCATAGGATGCGACAAGTTAAACATGTCCTGTATCAGACAGAGATGTTTCATATAATGTAACAGGCAACTCTCAAGTTAGTTTGGCATTTTCATGCGGGGGGGGTTCCTGACATGACCTAATTAATGATCCCTCTGGGTTATTTATGGGTGTTCTAAACCAATCCAGTTTACCATATGGACAATATGCAGAGACCCCTGACTGTCAGAGGCGTTCACCAGATGCATGATTCAGGGCGTTCTTCCTTTCTCTGCCCCAGGGGTAGTTGGGTAAATAGGTAGGCCTTCCTAGGTCATACGTCTGGGTTGTTGTACGATCCTATACTATCTTTGTCAACGGACAAAAATCTTTGTAATTGGTTCTTTATCAGATCCAACAGAGTGGATGTGTCAGGAAAGGTCCATCAATAACATAGTAACATAATGCTCTGTGAATTAGGACATAGAAAAGGATAGTAAAATCGGATTACATGTTTTGTATAATCTGTAATGCTGTTGTGCTGGGAAGGTTGTAATCTAAAGCCCTTTGTGGAATTTCCCAAATAGGCTTATCTAGTATCAGGTTCATGTTCATTATGCTCAAACGGGAAAAACAGGGACTCAAACAGGGAAGGGACTACATCAACTTGTCCAATAAGTAACGTTCATTTTCATTTTCAAAACTTTTTGCTGCGTTGTGCCCTAATGAACATGACCCAGCCTGAGAGCAACAGCAGAGCATATTGTGTTTTCTCTCTCTCTGCTATGAGAGGGGGAGTGCAGCATGGTAATTGAAGAGCACATGGTTTCTCTGTCAGATGGAGTGACTGCCATCATGTTAGTTCAGGGCCCTGTCATCACGTGCTCTCTGCTCTCCCTCTATCTGCGTCTTACCCAACCTGAACTCAGTGCCCGGAGTCTTGTAATTTGATCCAGATAGTGTATTACACAAACACAGGCTACACAGCTGTTTGGAAATGCAAGGTTCATTAGCAGGTAATCATTGATAGTAGGTCTGTAGACCTAGAGCTAAACGTCAAGTTGAAGAGGCATGTCCTTCACATAGTTGTTGAGTTGTTGTGAAATGTATTTGGTTGCCAATGTGAAATAGTTTGAATGTGGGATTTGAGAGGAGTTACTTGAGGCATAGGAAAAGGACACATTCATGTAAACTGCCTGCATTGGAATGACTGACATTATCTGAATCAAATGTTATTCCTTTTCTAGTTGGATCTTGTGACAGTCACACACCTCGGTTCCATCTCTAAACTGGGTTGTGATTTTGAGTCATTAGTATAAAGGAAAGGAATATTTTCCTCTGTCATATGGAAAATGTGTAAATGCTTAACCATATCTCAGAACTCTCAGAATGTCCGTTTATGTAGCTCTCCACTGACACTGAGCCCTGACTGTTTCAGTAACAGAGCCAAACTACAAGGTTTTCATGTTATAACTTTTTTTCTAACGTGGTCTATCAGCTCAACAGCAAGTGCTTGTTTTGCATTTTTCGGTTTTCTTTTTCTGTGCATGTGTTGCGTGTGTCTAGTTATAGCGCCACTGAACACACGCCGATTGGCACGTGTGTTTTTCTGTGGCTCATTAGGAAAAATGAGATTTCAGTCTTGGAGGTGTGTTTCCTGACCGATACAACATTCTTGTGTTTTGTTGTCATCACAGAGGAAACTTCACGGTTCCGAAGCTGCTCCCAGAATCCAACATGGCATTTGGAGTTCTAGGTGTGTTCCTGGGTCTACTACTCGAGGTCTCTACACATGGACCCCACAGCGTGCCCCGGACCTCCTGGAAACATGAAGGTACGGTGGTATGAAAAGCGTTTTCCCTCAAATACATTCTCACTGCAGCAGACCTGGATCAAATACCTGTCAAGTATTCAAAAATACTTGAGGACGGTACGCTTAGCTTGGGCGGTACAATAGAACCCATGGAACAGTCCTAAAAAGATTGCAAAACAATCGGTGCAGGAAATCCTAAGACTAGCGTTTTTAAAACCCAACTCGAGAAATTATTAACTGGAGAGATGGTGGTAGGCACCCACCCAGTGCTTAATTTGTAAATCGGGAGGTGCCGGAACAAACAGTGAGCACGAGAGGTGGGGTGACCTGGGGAGTTCTGAAGTACCGGATTGCATAAAAAAATGAATCCTTTAATATAGCATTGCATTAATATTATCGCATTTGCGTAGTGGCATAGAGCAGTAGAGTAGAGGCACTTACAGAAGTTGCACACATGGGGTAAATTTTTAGTAGCATAATGTCCGGGGAAATGTTGGCCATTTATAAACGCATTTCATGCAATTCTACGTCATTTTACATGACTGGAGACTTTGGCAGAATCTTTGATAATACCTCACAAATTATCGAAATAACAGGCTACTTTGACACTGACAAACTGAGGATCAGATCATTAAAAACGACCGCATCTTGAATCCATCAATAGCCTAGGCCTAGGTGTGTGGAGACACATTGTAGGCTACAATATGAGGAGGAAATGATAGTCCTAAAAATGCTTTCCAGTTTCACTGACTCACCCAATGATCCGCAGCTCACTCACTGGTGATGGCCGATGCACTCGTGCCAAAAGCCTATCTTTCTCTCTCTTTTGTAAAACAATATTTGGAAGTTGATCAAATATTTTGGTGGCCAACAGCATAGAGTATAAATAAATGATTAAGTGCAATGCTTGAGAAATGAGAGTTCAGGCTCATGTCTATTGGAGCAGAGAGGGAGAGAGATCATAGAAAGTGAATCTCATTCTAAACTCAGCAAAAAAAGAAACATCCTCTCACTGTCAACTGTGTTTATTTTCAGCTAACTTAACATGTGTAAATATTTGTATGAACATAACAAGATTCAACAACTGAGACATAAACTGAACAAGTTCCACCCACGTGACTAACAGAAATAGAATAATGTTTCCCTGAACAAAGGGGGGGTCAAAATCAAAAGTAATAGTCGGTATCTGGTGTGGCCACCAGCTGCATTAAGTACTGCAGTGCATCTCCTCCTCATGGACTTTACCAGATTTGCCAGTTCTTGCTGTGAGATGTTACCCCACTCTTCCACCAAGGCACCTGCAAGTTCCCAGACATTTCTGGGGGGAATGGCCCTAGCCCTCACCCTCCGATCCAACAAGTCCCAGACGTGCTCAATGGGATTGAGATCCGGGCTCTTCGCTGGCCATGGCATGATATGTTTGCTCTACTGCTACATTGATGTCATAAAGTATATTTGAGTCTTGTAAGTCACAGCTGAGTATATGTCTCCTTTATCATTACCATTAGTGTCCCTGTACTGCCTGTAGGCCCGTTTAAGTATGATCATACGTGGGCTGTCAATGCCAAACCGCTGGTTCTATCTCTGTTTCTCCATACAGTGCTCCTGCGTCCTCCGGCCAGTATTGTGCGGAAAGCACCTTCAGCTCCTCTATGAACTGGCTGTATCCTCTATTGTCCACCGCCCATCCTCCTTGAGAGAACATTCTAGCCTCCATGTTCCCCGCCAAGCTCTCAAAAAACTCCCTCTGATTAAGGACTCTGTCGCTGGCTCTTCCACCATTCAGTTTGACGCCTTGGAAAGAGTTCTCCTGTCTTTAGTTGGTTTGGTCAGGGTGTGAGTTTCTATGTTATATATTCTATGTTTACGTTCTAGTTAGTCTATTTCTATGTTTCAGTTCTAGGTTGTCTGTCTGTTTGGCCGGGTGTGATTCCCAATCAGAGACAGCTGTTGCTCGTTGTCTCTGATTGGGGTTCATACTTAAGTAGCCTGTTTGCCTACCTTAGTTGTGGGATCTTGTTCCGTGTTAGGCTTGTATGTGTTTAGCCTGAGGACTTCACGTTACGTTGTTTCTTGTTTTGTTTATGTTTATTGAGTTTAATAAACATGTACGCTTTTCACGCTGCACCTTGGTCTGACCCGTCTCTCAACGTTCGTGACAGTGTCGGCCTGGCTGCTCTGCCATGGCACTGAACAACCTCACTTCCGTGGTGACTGCCCTGTGTGCAGTAATAATTGTGCAGTCTCTCTTTTGGAGCTCAAGTGACAATTCAGATAGTTCTTGAAGTGCATCACACAAGGCCTAGATTGTTAACAAAGTCATGCAAGGATATGCACATGGCAAGGCCACTATAGCTCTGACGGGTCACGCCGTCGCGGGAGGCATCCTCAGCTGCTCTGGTGAAATGTTTGTGAAGAGCCAGGTAATTTTTCCACACACTCTACAGTTCTAAAACTTGATGCCACCCATCTAGTGTCCAAGATCCTGCCGATTTTGCACTCTCTGTGCACTCCCTCAGCTCCTTTTGGTTTTTGGTGAATACGCTATAAAGCGCATATAGCTTGTCCATAAGTCTTTTAAAATGATTGATAGCTCCCATCTCTTTTACCACATTGCCTACTGCGAGCTCAAGCCTGTGTGCCGAGCAGTGCCAAACAGTTATATTAGGGAAGAGGGCCTGGAGCCTTGTTGCTACTCCGCTCTTGCATCCCAGCATGACAGATGCACCATCACACGTTATTCCAATGAGGGTTTTGGAGAGAAAGTCCTCAGTAAACTTTACACCCTCTAATGCAGATAACAGATTACGGACAATTCCCCCAGCAGATAAATCCTCCAGTTCCACAAGATCAACAAATATGTTTGCTGTTACGTCCGTATCTGCCAGCTGAAGTCTGATGTATACAATCAAGGCACTCTTTTTATTCATACTAGTAGCCTCATCGAGCATTAGGCTGATTTTTGGGAGAGCACTGCACTGTTCTTTCAAATAGTTTTTGCTTCATTTCAGATTAAATGCAGTGCATTTGGAAAGTATTCAAACCCTTCCCTTTTTCCACATTTTGTTACGTTAGCCTTATTCTAAAATTGATTAAATAAATAAAAATCCTCATTCTACACACAATACCCCATAATAAAAAAGCAAAAACAGGTTTTTGGAAATGTTTGCACATGTATGAAAAAACACATACCTTATTTACATAAGTATTCAGACCCTTTGCTATGAGACTCGAAATTGAGCTCAGGTGCATCCTGTTTCCATTGATCATCCTTGATGTTTCTACAACTTGATTGGAGTCCACCTGTGGTAAATTCAATTGATTGGACATGATTTGAAAAGGCACACAACTGTCTATATAAGGTCCCACAGTTTACCGTGCATGTCAGAGCAAAAACCAAGCCACGAGGTCGAAGGATTTGACCGTAGAGCTCCGAGACAGGATTGTGTCGAGGCACAGATCTGGGGAAGGGTACCAAAAAATGACTGCAGCATTGAAGGTCCACAAGAACACAGTGGCCTCCATCATTCTTAAATGGAAGAAGTTTGGAACCACCAAGACTCTTCCTAGAGCTGGCCGGCCAGCCAAATAATCGGGGAGAAGGGCCTTGGTCAGGGAGGTGACCAAGAACCCGATGGTCACTGACAGAGCTCCAGAGTTCCTCTGTGGTGATGAGAGAAACTTCCAGAAGGACAACATCTCTGCAGCCCTCCACCAATCAGGCCTTTATGGTAGAGTGGCCAGACAGAAGCCACTCCTCAGTAAAAGGCACATGACAGCCCGCTTGGAGTTTGCCAAAAGGCAAGTAAAGGACTCTCAAACCATGAGAAACAAGATTCTCTGGTCTGATGAAACCAAGATTGATCTCTTTGGCCTGAATGCAAAGCGTCACGTCGGGAGGAAACCTGGCACCTTCCCTACTGTGAAGCATGGTGGTGGTAGCATCATGCTGTGGGCAGGGACAGGGAGACTAGTCAGGATCGAGGGAAAGATGAACGGAGCAAAGTACAGAGAGATCATTGATGAAACAGGACAACAACCCTAAGCACACAGCGAAGACAATGCAGAAGTGGCTTCGGGACAAATCTTTGAATGTCCTTGAGTGGCCCAGCCAGAGCTCGGACTTGAACCTGATCTAACACTCCCCATCCAACCTGACAGAGCATGAGAGGATCTGCGGAGAAGAATTGGAGAAACTCCCCAAATACAGGTGTGCCAAGCTTGCAGCGTCATACCCAAGAAGACTCGAGGCTCTAATCACTGCCAAAGGTGCTTCAACAAAGTACTGAGTAAAGGATCTGAATACTTACAGTGGGGAAAAAAATGATTTAGTCAGCCCCCAATTGTGCAAGTTCTCCCACTTAAAAAGATGAGAGGCCTGTAACTTTCATCATAGGTACACGTCAACTATGACAGACAAATTGAGAAAAATAAATCCAGAAAATCACATTGTAGGATTTTTAATGAATTTATTTGCAAATTATGGTGGAAAATAAGTATTTGGTCACCTACAAACAAGCAAGATTTCTGGCTCTCACAGACCTGTAACTTCTTCTTTAAGAGGCTCCTCTGTCCTCCACTCGTTACCTGTATTAATGGCACCTGTTTGAACTTATTATCAGTATAAAAGACACCTGTCCACAACCTCAAACAGTCACACTCCAAACTCCACTATGGACAAGACCAAAGAGCTGTCAAAGGACACCAGAAACAAAATTGTAGACCTGCACCAGGCTGGGAAGACTGAATCTGCAATAGGTAAGCAGCTTGGTTTGAAGAAATCAACTGTGGGAGCAATTATTAGGAAATGGAAGACATACAAGACCACTGATAATCTCTCTCGATCTGGGGCTCCACGCAAGATCTCACCCCGTGGGGTCAAAATAATCACAAGAACGGTGAGCAAAAATCCCAGAACCACACGGGGGGACCTAGTGAATGACCTGCAGAGAGCTGGGACCAAAGTAACAAAGCCTACCATCAGTAACACACATTACATTTGACATTTTAGTCATTTAGCAGACGCTCTTATCCAGAGCGACTTACAGGAGCAATTAGGGTTAAGTGCCTTGCTCAAGGGCACATTTACGTCATTTAGCAGACGCTCTTATCCAGAGCGACTTACAAATTGGTGCATTCACCCTATAGCCAGTGGGATAACCACTTTCCAAATTTTTTAAATTCCTTAAAGAAAATTTTTATATAAAAAAAAAAAAAAAAAAAAAATACGTTTTTTTTTGGGGGGGGTAGAAGGATTACTTTATCCTATCCGAGGTATTCCTTAAAGAGGTGGGGTTTCAAATGTCTCCGGAAGGTGGTGAGTGACTCCGCTGTCCTGGCGTCGTGAGGGAGCTTGTTCCACCATTGGGGTGCCAGAGCAGCGAACAGTTTTGACTGGGCTGAGCGGGAACTATGCTTCCGCAGAGGAAGGAGAGCCAGCAGGCCAGAGGTGGATGAACGCAATGCCCTCGTTTGGGTGTAGGGACTGATCAGAGCCTGAAGGTACGGAGGTGGCGTTCCCCTCACTGCTCCATAGGCAAGCACCATGGTCTTGTAACGGATGCGAGCTTCAACTGGAAGCCAGTGGAGTGTGCGGAGGAGGGGGGTGACGTGAGAGAACTTGGGAAGGTTGAACACCAGACGGGCTACGCCGCCAGGGACTCAAATCCTGCAGTGCCAGCCGTGTCCCCCTGCTTAAGCCAGTACATGTCCAGGCCCGTCTGAAGTTTGCTAGAGTGCATTTGGATGATCCATAATTTGCAAATAAATTCATTAAAAATCCTACAATGTGATTTTCTGGATTTTTTTTTCTCATTTTGAACTTGCACAATTGGTGGCTGACTAAATACTTTTTTCCCCCACTGTATACAACAGATTATGTTACTTATCACTGTGCTTAATGTAATAGCAGAACCAGATTATAATGGTGCTGGAGGGGATAGCTGCTGTTTTACGGGCTCCCAACCAACTGTGCTATTTTGTTAGTTTTTTCGCATAGTTTGTAACTTTCAAGTTCCTTGGCGTCCACATCACCAAAAAACGATCATGGTCCAAACACACCAAGACAGTCGTGAAGAGGGCACAACAACACCTTTTCCCCCTCAGGAGACTGAAAAGATTTGGCACTGGTCCCAAGATCCTCAAAGAGTTCTACAGCTGCACCATCAAGAGCATTCTGACCGGTTGCATCACCCCTGGTATGGCAACTGCTCGGCGTCTGACCGTGAGGCACTACAGAGGGTAGTGCGTACGGCCCAGTACAACACTGGGGCCAAGCTTCCTGACATCCAGAACCTATATACTAGGCGGTGTCAAAGGAAGGCCCAAAGAATTGTCAAAGACTCCAGTCACCCAAGTCATAGACTGTTCTCTCTGCTACCGCACGGCAAGCGGTACCGGAGCGCCAAGTCTAGAACCAAAAGGCTCCTTAACAGCTTCTACCCCCAAACCATAAGACTGCTGAACAATTAATCAAATGGCCACCCGGACTATTTACATTGACACCCCCCCCCCCCTGGATTGCAGTTGAGATTCAATTAAAAGTACATGGTGCAAGTGACCAATGCCGTTCCAGAGTCTGCACAGATTATTACAGCAATTGTGAATGTCTCCACAGACCTGCGACATACATATGCATGCTATCTTGAACATGCACGCTTTATGATTGCATAAGCCATTTATAGTTACAATAATTTCAAAATGTGGCCATGCGTTACTCATTTTAAGGTTGAATGTTACATTAGTTTGTAAGATAGCCTTAACGTTTTGCTATTTGCTATATTACAAAAGTAATATTGAATCGTGTTTGGTTGACAACACCCAAATATCAACATTTAAAGGTCCAATGCAGCTGTTCTTATCAATATCAAATAATTTCTGGGTAACAATTAAGTACCTTATTGTGATTGTTTTAAATTAAAATGGTCAAAAGACGCAAAAATTGCTTCTTAGCAAAGGGCCATTTCTCAATCAATAATTTTTCTAGGACTGTCTGGGAGTGGTTTGAGTGGGGAAGGGAAAACTAGCTGTTATTGGCAATAGGGAAATCATGAGTTGATTATATTCAGTAACTATGTGAAATTGCTTGGCATTACTTGTTACCCAACTCAATCATGGGTATTGGCATTGGATGATGTTTATAATGTTTTTTTTTTTTTTTATCAACAGAGCTCAAATTTGTGGAATTTTCTGAGCCGGGAATCTTCAACTATTCCACTCTGTTGCTGAGTGAGGATAAGGATGTGCTCTACGTTGGCGCGAGGGAGGCCATCTTTGAACTCAGCATGACCAATGTGTCAATCAAGAACAACAAGGTATAAACATGTATCATTTTAAAAGGTCTTAACTTGAAAGGTTGTCTTTGAACATTTTAATAATATTTTAATGCCTCTGCAGGTTCAATGGAAGGTCCCAGAAACCCATATGACGATGTGCATCTTAAAAGGAAAATCTAAAGAGGTACGCCTGCTATTCCATCAAAGTATGACTGACTTTTTATCACTGTGAAAGCTGGCATGATTTGTCATACTGTTATCTCTGGCAGCCAAGTTTAATTGTGTCTTTGTGTTGTGTTTTACAGACTGACTGTCTAAACTACATCCGGGTGTTACAAGTGTTGGATGACAACAGACTGTATGTCTGTGGGACACATGCTTTTCAGCCGGTCTGTCACTACCTGGTAAGTGTCTTAGCTATTAGGCAGATGCCTCCTAATTTTCAATTCAATTTCTTCTTAAATGTATTTCAAGTCAAGGGTAGAAAAAAAATATGTCAATATGCCTTGCCTATTGCTGTTTTGGTTAGTTCTTATTATACTATTTCACTGTAGAGCTCCCAGTCCTGCTCAACCTGCCTCAGATAGCTCCTTTGTCCCACCCCCCATACACACAGAGACCGGCTCAATCGGTGCCTCCAGTGATGCTATCTCTTTCATTGTTAACCAACGCTTAGGTTTACCTCCACTGTACTCATATCCTTCCATATCCTTGTCTGTACATAATGCCCTGAATCTATTCTACAACGCCCGGAAATCTGCCCCTTTTATTCTCTGTACCCAACACACTAGAAGAGCAGTTCTTAAAGCCTTTAGCCATATCCTTATTCTATTCCTCCTCTGGTGATGTAGAGGTTAACCCAGGCCCTGTAGCCCCCAGTATCACTCCTACTCCCCAGGCGCTATCATTTGTTGACTTCTGTGGAATGAGGTCAAAATCCATCCAGGATACCCAGGCCAGGTCAATTAGAAAGGCCTGCTCGCTAAAGTATTTTAGGGAGCGTTTGACAGTGATGAGGGGTTTGACAGCGGACCCATTACGAACGCAGGCAATGAGGCAGTGATCGCTGAGATCCTGGTTGAAGACAGCGGAGGTGTATTTAGAGGGTAAATTAGTCAGGATGATATCTATGAGGGTGCCCATGTTTACGGATTTAGGGTTGTACCTGGTAGGTTTCTTGATAATTTGTGTGAGATTGAGGGCATCTAGTTTAGATTGTAGGACGGCCGGGGTGTTAAGCATATCCCAGTTTAGCTCACCAAGCAGTACGAACTCTGAGGATAGATGGGGGGCAAGCAATTCACATATGGTGTCCAGGGCACAACTGGGGGCTGAGGGGGGTCTGTAGCAAGTGGCAACAGTGAGAGACTTATTTCTGGAAAGGTGGATTTTTAGAAGTAGAAGCTCAAACTGTTTGGGCACAGACCTGGATAGTATGATAGAGCTCTGCAGGCTATCTCTACAGTAGATTCCAACTCCGCCCCCTTTGGCAGTTCTATCTAGACGGAAAATGCTGTAGTTGGGGATGGACATTTCTGAATTTTTGGTGGCCTTCCTAAGCCAGAATTCAGACACTGCTAGAACATCAGGGTTGGTGGAGTGTGCTAACGCAGTGAATAACTCAAACTTAGGGAGGAGGCTTCTGATGTTAACATGCAAGAAACC
Organism: Coregonus clupeaformis; assembly: GCF_020615455.1. Taxonomy (NCBI): domain Eukaryota; kingdom Metazoa; phylum Chordata; class Actinopteri; order Salmoniformes; family Salmonidae; genus Coregonus; species Coregonus clupeaformis. The sequence continues at coordinate 54,458,173 of NC_059206.1, forward strand.
AAGGCTTTTACCGTTGTTCTTTAAAAGTGCTTTCCTCTCCATCGTAAATAAGCATGCCCCATTCAAAAAATTCAGAACTAAGAACAGATATAGCTTGGTTCACCCCTGACTTAACTGCCCTTGACCAGCACAAAAACATCCTGTGGCGTACTGCATTAGCAATGAGCTTCAATGCCATACTACACTCCTTCCGTAGCCTTCAACTGCTCTTAAACGCTAGTAAAACTAAATGCATGCTCTTCAATCGAATGCTGCTTGCACCCACCCGCCCGACTAGATTCACTACTCTCGGCGGGTCTGACTTAGAATATGTGGACAACTACAAATGCCTAGGTGTCTGGTTAGACCATAAACTCTCCTTCCAGACTCACATTAAGCATCTCCAATTAAAAGTTAAATCTAGAATCGGCCTCCTATTTCACAACAAAGCCTCTTTCACTCATGCTGCCAAACATGCCCTCGTAAAACGGACTATCCTACCTATCCTTGACTTTGGCGATATCATTTACAAAATAGCTTCCAACACTACTCAGCAAATTGGATGTAGTCTATCACAGTGCCATCCGTTGTGTCATCAAAGCCCCATATACTACCCACCATTGTGACCTGTACGCTCTCGTTGGCTGGCCCTCACTACATATTCGTCGCCAAACCCACTGGCTCCAAGTCATCTATAAATCACTGCTAGGCAAATCCCCGCCTTATCTTAGCTCATTGGTCACCATAGCAGCACCCACCCGTAGTCTGCGCTCCAGCAGGTATATCTCACTGGTCATTCCCAAAGCCAACACCTCCTTTGGCCGCCATTCCTTCCAGTTCTCTGCTGCCAATGACTGGAACGAATTGCAAAAATCTCTGAAGCTAGAGACTCTTATCTCCCTCACTAACTTTAAGCATCAGTTGTCAGAGCACCTTACCGATCACTGCACCTGTACACAGCCCATCTGAAATTAGCCCACCCAACTACCTCATCCCTATATTGTTATTTATTTTGCTCTTTTGCACCCCAGTATCTCTATTTGCACATAATCTCTTGCACATCTAGCATTCCAGTGTTAATACTAATTGTAATTATTTTGCACTATAGCCTATTTATTGCCTTACCTCCATAACTTGCTACATTTGCACACACTGTATATATATTTATTTCTGTTGTATTTTTTGACTTTGTTTTTTTACCCCATATGTAACTCTGTGTTGTTGTTTTTATCGCACTGCTTTGCTTTATCTTGGCCAGGTCGCAGTTGTAAATGAGAACTTGTTCTCAACTGGCTTACCTGGTTAAATAAAGGTGAAATAAAAAAATAAAGCATCAGTTGTCAGAGCAGCTTACCGATCACTGCACCTGTACACAGCCCATCTGTAATTAGCCCACCCAACTACCTAATCCCCATATTGTTATTTATTTTTGCTCATTTGCACCCCAGTATCTTTATTTGCACATCATCTTCTGCACATCTATCACTCCAGTGTTAATACTAAATTGCAATTATTTTGCACTATGGCCTATTTATTGCCTTACCTCCATAACTTACTACATTTTCACACACTGTATATAGATTTTCTATTGTGTTATTGACTGTACATTTTGTTTATCCCATATGTAACTCTGTGTTGTTGTTTTTAAATCGCACTGCTTTGCTTTGTCTTGGCCAGGTCGCAGTCGTAAATGAGAACTTGTTCTCAACTGGCTTACCTGGTTAAATAAAGGTGAAATAAAAGAAAAAATAATAGACTAAACTTTGTTGTGCCGGACGCTACACAGTGTGAGTAGTAATAATAACTGCATCATAATCATTCATCATTAATCCTAATATGTGCTCTCAGTCCCTAAAGGATTTCAGTCTGGAGGGTCCATCGGAGGACGGGAGAGGGAAGTGTTCTTTTGACCCATCTCAGAGTTTCACTACGGTCATGGTTGGTGAGTTGACCACCATTTTATAAACTGCTTTTTTGGTACACAGCCTAAAACGCACAATAATCCTAATTATTATATTTTCTGAAGCGTTTAGCCGTCAAACAAACCTGGTTTAGAGAAAAATACTTAATGAATCTTATGTCTTAATTTCAGTTTTATTTTTCTTGCAGATGGAGAACTTTACTCTGGAACATCATATAACTTCCTAGGAAGTGAACCGATCATCTCCAGATATTCTCTTTCACAAAGTCTGTTACGAACAGAGTATTCAACATCTTGGCTCAATGGTAAGGATGATGTGACACCTGGTCCTCAAAAAATCGTATTTCATTGTTACGACGCTGTAACAGTGTTACACAGTTACTACACTTCATAAGTGGCATCAAAGATCCTCTAAAAAGTAACAGTTGATCACCCTTCACGTTTTCCTCCGTTCAGTACATATATATATTTTACTGACCACTCATATCTCTCCCTCCACCCCACAGAGCCCAGTTTTGTTTTTGCTGATGTCATCCGAGAGGGGAAGAACAGTGCAGATGGCGAGGACGATAAGATCTACTACTTCTTTACCGAGGTGTCTGTGGAGTACGAGTTCTTTGGCAAGCTTCTCATCCCCAGGATAGCACGTGTCTGTAAGGTCAGGACACGTCAGCGGAGTGGCTAACCATCTGCAACTGGCACCACCACCATGCTCTCTCTCTCTCTCTCTCGCTCTCTCTCGCTCGTCCTCGCTCTCTCGTCCTCGCTCTCTCGCTGTGTGTCAATATTAGTTCACTGGTCAATGTGTCCTGTTTTAACTAAACATGCTTTGGATGAATGCATCTGCTAATTGGCATATATTATATATCAAACTGCCTCCTCTCTCTACAGGGTGATCTAGGTGGCCAGCGGACGCTACAGAAGAAATGGACCAGTTTCCTGAAGGCCAAACTGGTGTGTTCCATGCCAGAACTAAACTTTGTCTTCAATGTGGTCCATGACGTGTTCATACTGAAGGCTCCTGACTGGAGAGAGACAGTCATCTATGGCGTCTTCACATCCCAGTGGTGAGTTAGTTAGCCTTAGTGGGATCTTGGTAACACTGTAATAATGCTTGTAACACCTTTTCTATTAATAAAGTTGTTCCATAGTAATTTAGTAATAACCCAAACCATATGTTTACAGTGGCGTTACTAGAGAAATTACAATGCAAAGTGCTACCGGATCTCATCATGGCAATGAATAACGCCCACCTGTGGATAGGTTCTCTTTCAATGATTAGTTTCGTTATCTTAGTGGGATTCACAGAATCTCTAAGCAGCTCGATGAACCAATCACACACGTCTGTCGGAGAGCCACTAAAGAGCTACTGTAGAGCCACTCGTCCGCCCACTGATCATTCTCACCTCTCTCCCTCACAGAAGAGTTCTACTCTAGCTCTCATCAGCATGACTTGATCTGTTTTCCTGTTCAACTATTCACAGGTGTGCTGCGAGGTTACGCCGCCGAGTGCAGGTTTTTCAGCTCTCGTCTTTTGTATTGGGTGACTTTACCGGAAGGAAAGTTTCCGCTTCCAGTAAGAATCAGCTATTCCGCTTTTCTTCCTTTTGTCTCCTGTGGTGGCTAGCATCACACGGCTAGCTACTGAGACTTGGCTAACTTAGCTGCAAGGCTTAGATAGCAGGATAGCTAGCCTTGCAGCGAGCTAGCCATGTTAACTAGTTTTTCTACCTGGAAGGGTGAAATTACTAGTTTGCTCTCTTGTTTAGCTCAACCCACTGCGTGTTGCGTTGACTAGACCGACTGTCCTGTATTCACTGCGTATCGCAAGACCAACATAGTGGTAGCTTCCTTTGGCTAACGTACTAACTAGCTAGGCTACTAGCCCATGAGGTGAACACTAGCTAGGTTCACATTGTTAAAAGATTAGCTTCTCCAGCTAGCACTGTGCTAACTACCTAGGCTATTAGCCCACATGGCGAATGCTAGTTACGTTTCACTTTATCGAATTAGCTGTTTTTTGGAGCCACGGAGCTTGCTAGCTCAGCCCAAGGCGTACCGAGCCAGGCCCTGGCCCCTGCCCCAGCACCAGCATATCAGAGTACATGCGGGGCAACCATATCAGGCAAGGACACGCACCGGCTGTGTGTCGTCAGCCTGAGTCTCGAACTAGCAACGTTTGATGACCCCCAGTTATGTGTCCATTGTAGGGATTATCCTACTTTTCAAGGCACAGCCTACGAATACCTTGCTGTCCCATTCGGGCTAGCGTTAGCTCCCCGAACTTTCAGCAAGTGTGTAGAGGCAGCCCTCACACCCCTGAGAAGCAAGGGACTGAGAGTCTCTGCCTACATAGACGATTACCTGCTTTGCTCACCATCGCCGGGAGCAAGTGGTACGAGACACAACTTCCCTTGTAACCCACCTCTCCGAGCTAGGGTTCAATATCAATCAGAAAGAGCTGTTTGGTGCCAACACAGAGAATAGAATCCAGCATTACGCCTAGGTACTCTATCTTTTATCAGGCAGCACTCTCAGGCGACCGCATCGCGTCATTCTGACAGTGTCTCCCTGTTCCATGGGGTGCTTGGCCACGTATACGATGTGCCTCAGAGTGCTGGGGTTGATGGCGTCCACCATCTCAGTAGTACCTCTTGGCCTACTGAGGATGAGAGACTTCCGGCACTGGATGTTTGCACAGCGCTGTGTACAAGGCGTCACGTCAATTGTCAGATAGAGGTGACCTTCACATGTCTATCGGCTCTGCATCACTGGAAGAGCCACTTGATCTTCGTTCTTGGCACTCCCCTAAGGCTAGTGGCAACGAGGAAAGTAGTGACGATAGACACGTCACTCACGGGAATACAATAAACTCTGCATTGCTCATATAAATTACCTTGAATTGCTGACAGTGTTTCTTGCTCTGAGACACTTTCGACCCTCCCTTCGGATTTGTCACGTCTAGATCAGAAAGGACAAAATGACTGTTCTCCCTCTTATCAGTCAACGCAACTCATGTCCCAGGTGTAATGAACGTAGGAGCGGACTTATTGTCCTTAGGGAATCCCCATCAAAGGGAATGTAGACTCCATCCCCAAGTGGCAAAACCGATCTGGGAGAGATACGGCCAAGCATCTGTAGATCTCTTCGCATCACAAGAAAATGTGCACTGCTCGTTGTTCTTCGCACCACTGGGGGTGGATGCGCTAGCACACCCTTGGCTGAGGGTATTGCTTTACGCTTTTCATCCCCTCAGCCACATAGTCCCTACTCTAGCAACTCCTGTTACGCAGGGATCTGCTGACCTGAAGGAACTTAGAGATGTTCCACCCTCACCCGGACACCATGGCCCTCTGGGCCGGCCCATGAGAGATTATATCTGGATGTGACAGACCTGCCTCTCTGTGTCATTGAGACTATCCAGAGTGCTTGGGATCCTTCTACATGCTCAATGTACGGAAACAAGTCGTTGGTTTTTGAGAAGTGGTGTGACCAAAAAAACACAATTCCTTGCTCTGTATCCCGGGTTTTATGCTTTCTGCAGGATCTTTTGGGGAGAGGGAAGGCTTTCTCCACTGTTGAAGTCTATCTAGCCGCTCAAATAGACTTCGACAATAACACTTGATCACTAACATTTTGAAGCTGAGCAATTAGCTCGTACTCACTACCGAGTTCCAAACTGCCTCTTGAAGCAACGTCAGCACAATAACTGTTCGTCGGGAGCTTCATGAAATGGGTTTCCATGGCCGAGCAGCCTCACACAAGCCTAAGATCACCATGCGCCAAGCGTTGGCTGGAGTGGTGTAAAGCTCACAACCATTGGACTCTGGAGCAGTGGAAATGCGTTCTCTGGATTGATTAATCACACTTCACCATCTGGTGAATCTGGGTTTGGCAGATGCCAGGAGAACACTACCTGCCCCAATGTATAGTGCCAACGGTAAAGTTTGGTGGCGGAGGAATAATGGTCTGGGGCTGTTTTTCATGGTTCGGCTAGGTCCCTTAGTTCCAGTGAAGGGAAATTAACGCTACAGCATACAATGACATTCTAGATGATTTTGTGCTTCCAACTTTGTGGCAACAGTTTGGGGACGGCCCTTTCCTGTTTCAGCATGACAATGCCCCCGTGCACAAAGCGAGGTCCATACAGAAATTGTTTGTCGAGATTGGTGTGGAAGAACATGACTGGCCTGCACAGAGCCCTGACCTCAACCCCATCGAACAGCTTTGGGATGAATTGGAATGCTGACTGCGAGCGAGGCTTAATCGCCCAACATCAGTGCCCGACCTCACTAATCCTCTTGTGGCTGAATGGAAGCAAGTCCCCGCAGCAATGTTCCAACATCTAGTGGAAAGCCTTCCCAGAGGAGTGGAGGCTGTTATAGCAGCAAAAGGGGGACCAACTCCATATTAATGCCCATCATTTTGGAATGAGATGTTCGACGAGCAGGTGTCCACATACTTTTGGTCGTGTATTTTACTCATATCAGAGAACCGGCGTTATGCAAGTAACCTTATGTTTTTGTGACATTGGCTCTGTCCCTCTCCTCTTCAGGGGTAATGTAGGCCTGTCTGCGGTGTGTGCCTATAACATGTCATCAGTAGATGAGGTCTTCTCTAAGGGGAAGTACATGCAGAAAGCCACAGTGGAACAGTCACACACCAAGTGGGTGAGGTACAACGGTATCACCCCCACCCCTCGCCCAGGAGCTGTAAGTGTCACCTGCTGAAATTACTTTCTAAATATTACTTTTTTTACCTCCAATCTATAAAACACAAACCACATATAAAATCCAAAGCTTTTCTTTGAAATATAGACTGTCCCACTTTTTTTATTTTTTATTGTATGTTTTGTTTCCATTTACCCTAATTTTATTTGAATCAGATTGTGTCTTCTAGTTCAACTGCGTTGAGTTGTATTCAGACCATTGTGTCATTCATAGCATCATCCTTCTCCCTCCCATCCACCTCTAGTGCATCAACAACCATAACCGTCTCCAGAACATCAACAACTCTCTCCACCTGCCTGATAAGACACTACAGTTTGTAAAGGACCATCCTCTACTGGAGGACCCGGTCCTCCCCATCGGCAACAGGCCCAAACTCATCACCAAGGATGTCAACTACACCCAGATCGCCGTGGAGAGGGTACAGGCCCTGGACAACAATGTGTATGATGTCATATTCACTGGGACAGGTAGGAACAAGGCTCTGGCAGCTGGCTGACTGTTAGAGGGTGATAGTGTTGTGTAAAGTGCCTCTGGGTTACACTTTATTTGGATAGGCCCAAGTAGATTGTTTGTAGATGTTCTGTAGATGTTTAATAACTGTCAACATTTCAACTAACTATCCACTAACCCTTATCCTAAACATAACCGTAACCTTAGCAAGGTAGTTTGTTGATAGGATGACTATCTGTAGATCATCTATATGGGACTATCCAAATAAAGTGTGACCTGCTTCTGTGTTGGTGATACTATGATCAACTCATGTGGTCTCAGGTCCCAGATCTTTGTGTGCTGTATTGCCAAATCCTATGGTTGTTGTTGTTTGGCCATAGGAGTTGGCTATACAACACAAACAGATCTGGGACCAGGCTAGTCTCAGGTCCTGCTTATAACAGAAAGGTAGTGTTTCAGTTCTTGACCTCTATTTAGTGTCTGTGGATAGATATGGTGTTAACAGCACTTCATCTGTTTTACCCTCTCTAGATAAAGGAGTCCTGCACAAATCAGTGTTGTATGAAGGAGAGGTCCATACAGTGGAAGAGATCCAGCTACTCCACAACTCTGAGCCTATCAAGACCTTGCTTCTGTCATCACAAGGGGTAGGTGAAATATGGAAGATAATTCCTCTGTTTTACACGGAAAGCCAGTTATCATCTGCTGTGACGATAACACATCCTGGATATAAAATAGACAAGACAAGCTAAGCTGTCTTTTTCAAGGTTTCTTGCAATGTCAGAGAACCTAACCACTTACTTTCATGTCTATGTAAAGCTGTTGTTCAACTCGACAGTAGAAAGGGGGACGTTTTCCGGCCAAAGAGACAGCAGGTCTGCTCTGAAGTTAAAACCACAACTTCTTCATTTCAGTGAATTAATCATGATTAGTCTTAGCATTGTTTCCTCTATGCTCTGGTTGCATGCCAGATTCCAGTTCTGCAATTTCTAACCATTTTTGCAGACACTAGCCTAGAAAATGCTGTTCCTCGTCGTATGTGTCGACTTTGAAGGTGTATGTTAACCTTTAGTGTGTGCGTGTCAGGGTTTCCGTTAGCCGGCAATTGCCTGCTTTTGGCCCAAAATCCTTGTAACGTGGTTAATCATGAAAATCTGAATTAAAATATAAAAAATCTCAAAGTTAAAAGTCAACTAATGCGAGAACACCAGCCTCTGCCATATGGACACATTGATACACTGTGATCTATTGGCAGCTAAAGAAATTAGCGCATGGAACTCATAGCCAATAGGCCAATGCAGCAGTAGGCCTGCAACTTCCATTCCTCTTTCACAATGAGGATTGGTGATTATCGAGGGGGAGATTGTTGGAAAGATTTTTAAAAAATTGCTTTCTGTGAGGGACTATAGTTTTAAAAGGGCAAACTATTCACATAACGAAACAATGAATGCGCAAGAATTGGCGGGAGACAGCTGAGCCATTCTGGAGAGATACGCCTATATCTTTGCCACACACCCCTCCCCTTCTAGTCTCAACCTTTTTTATTGTTCTCAAGACACATTATCGTCACACATATTTTTTTATGCTTTTCACTGACATCCGCAACTCAATAAATCAGCGAGGCATGTTGCCACGCGCGCTGCTCAAATTGAGGGCTTGTCAAATAGGCAAATGCCTACGAGCTTGTGATTTGAAACATTCCACAGTTGTTCTTTAAAATAAGCTAATGATCCTCAAGTCCTCTGTGGCCAAGTCATGCTTTCTGGTGAAATATTTTATTTATGTATAGACAGGAGTAATTGTATTATTGACAAATGTATGTCCATTTACTATTGGACCCACCACTATGCCATTTCTCTCCTGTTCTATTGGTTTTCACATCAACTTTCTTTCGTTGTCCAGAAGCCAAAGGCACAATCTTAGTCATAGCAACCCATCATAGTTGTTTAATCGTTAGATTCCCTCTCTTTCTAAGTTTAACAGGTGCGCTGTTTAGAATGGTGTTTTCCTGCGAACTGCATTTTGTCAAATGTTTGAAAATTACGTTTTATTGGCTGCTTCATTAGATGAGTTACATGTTCTGTTAAGATGCATTACCATAATCGAAAGTATTTCATTCATTCTGAACACCGTGGGTGGACGCCCTAATGGGTTATATACCCAATGCAAATGGGTCTGGTACATTTCTCAAATGGACGCTAAATTAAAATTTTCCTAACGGAATCCCTGGTGCGTGTCCGTGTGTGTGTGTTCTTTCACAGACGAGATCCCTGTATGCTGGCTCTGACTCGGGGGTGGTGCAGTCTCCTACTGCGTTCTGTGACAAGTACCTTGCCTGTTCAGACTGCATCTTGACCCGGGACCCTTACTGTGCCTGGGACCCAGACACCTCCGCCTGTGTCAACATCTTCCACACCCAGGGCCTCACACACCGGTAACACTCATTTCATTATGGCATGATGATTATTAGCACAATACAAAACCATAATGTGTTTTTACTGCCACTCAATGTAATCCAGTCCATCCTGTTTCTTCTGTCTACAAGCCTGAACGTTTATTTTTTTGTGTGACTAAAGTCAATGCCTGTCTCCTTCGTGATTCACAGTATGTCTACTTAATGTATTTTCTGTTTGTTTTTCAGGAACTTGATCCAGAGCCTTAACGGTGATGCAGACAAGTGTCCCTCAGGTATGTAACTAGCTATGCATCTTAACAGGTGTGGGAGCTTCTTTCTGTTGAATGTCATTTTAACATGTCTGAAGCACCTTCTGAAGCAACCCTCAGGGTTGACCAAAGTCTCAGGGAAGCATGGCAACTAGCTGTTTGCAGGAATAGAAGAAGCTGCAGTACCAGTAGTGAAAAAATACACTCATTTAGGAAGGTCTTCATATTACTTTAGATTAGGTTAAAATGTGTTTGCCATTTGTAAGAAATACTCAGAGCTCTGATTTTATAAAATAGCAAGCAAGTTCAGGGCAGATGTATTAATACCACCCCTCTTCAGAAAGTAAACTCTTATTCTCTTCTCTCCTCCTCACAGTGCCTGGCCTTGCTGTGGAGGGCTACCAGCGTGTGACTGTTAAACCAGGGAGCTCAGCAAAGCTGCCGTGCCTCATTCAGTCCAATCTGGCCATGGTGGTCTGGAAGGTGAACGGAAAAACCCTGACCGAGGCCTCCAAGTTCTACCTGATAGGGGAGACGGGTCTGCTCATCTACAGCGTGGCCCCAGAGGACCAGGGCCTGTACGAGTGCTGGTCCCTGGAGTGGGCCCCCGTGGCAGGAAAGAACTTCAGTAGCCTCCTGGCTGGATATGCCCTTGATCTGGATGTCCCCAGGAGGCCGTCACCCAGAGGCCACCTCCCTCAGTCCGCCATCACCCTTAGCTCCGCCCACCCCAACCACCAGTCCACCGCCACCACTGAAGGTAATAACGGTAACACCGGGAGATCCTTCCCACTAACTTCAGCCCCTCCCAGCTCCACCGCCCTCACCTCACCACCCCCCCACAGTGCCTCGTCATCACTAACCATGCCCCCGAGCAGCAGCACTGTCAGGCTCCAGCCCAAGCTCCTCTCCCCCAGCTCTAGCGGCACCCCACTCCCAGAGACCCCGGACCCGGCGACAGAGTACCTCCAACACGACAACAGCAGCACTCTGCTCTTCCTCTTCCTCCTCTTCTTCCTGCTCTTCCTGGCAGCCCTGGCCTACAACTGCTACATGCAGTATCTGCCTGGGCCATGTCTCCGTCTGCGTGCGGCTCTGCTGGGAAGCCACAAGAATCCCCAGCCTGAGTACATAGCATGCGAGACCGGCCTCATGGAGCCTGTCACAGCAGAGAAGCTGGACCTAATGGACCAGATACACCTGAATCAGAACGGGGCACAGCCCCGAGCGCTGAGGGAAACTGGCTACGAGACAGAGCCAGAGTGTGACAATGGCAGGATCCCCTCTCACAGCTACGCGGGGGACGGAAGTGCTTCTAAAGAGATGCCCTTTGACGTGGACTGTGACTCGCAGCCTATTGAATATGCAGACGCAGATCTAGACGCATCACCGTAATGATACCTAGACATCTCAGCTTTCTAATTTCTATTAGCACAATAACTATTAAGTTAAGGCTTGTTATTTATAGGGGTCCTCTCCCTCATTGTCTTTCTCTACATAGAGTATATACAGTATATACACCTGTGTGTTATACATGAATGTACGCTCTCTCCACCTCTTTGAAAGTACAGACAGACAGAGGCTGATGACTTAAGTTATTAGGGGGTCAAGGTAAGTTGCACATCCCCTCTTGTTTTCAGAGATTCTCTTACTCTGCCCCACAATAAAAGGAATGACTAACTCAATATTGAAATCGTAGCTTAGTCTCTAGCTAGAAAAGCAGATACTTTTTTTTTTAAATTCCAAATTGGAAACATTGTTTACCAAATTGGTAAGTTAACTTGATGTTTTCCAAATTGGAGCCTGTTACTTGTTATTTTTGGTATAATGCTCATTTGTTGCATTTTATGCTCATTTGTTGCATTTTCTGCGTTTTCAATGAATAAGGCTATTTGATGTGTAGGAGCTGCTTTCTATCTTAACCTATAGTACGATCTGTAAATTCTCAGGGACAGTTAGTTTGTTCCTTCAGTATACCTACACTGAGTGTACAAAACATTAGGAACACCTTCCTAATATTGAGTGGCACGCCCGTTTGCTCTCAGAACAGCCTCAATTCGTTGGGGCATGGACTCTACAAGGTGTCAAGCATTCCATAGGGATGCTGGCTCATTTTGATTCCAATGTTTCCCTCAGTTGTGTCAAGATGGCTGGATGTCCTTTGGTTGGTGGACCATTCTTGATACACACGGGAAACTGTTGAGTGTGAAAAACCCAGCTGCGTTGCAGTTCTTGACACGCTCAAACCGGTGTGCCTGGCACCTACTACCATACCCCATTCAAAGGCACTTACATTTTTTGTCTTGCCCACTCACCCTCTGAATGGCACACATACACAATCCATGTCTCTGGCTTTAAAATCCTTCTTTAACTTGTCAAATCCTCATCTAAACTTGAAGTGGATTTAAGGGATTATAGATTTCACCTGGATTCGCTTGGTCAGTCTGTCGTGGAAAGAACACGTTCCTAATGTTTTGTTCACTCAATGTATAGCTTCATTGAACTAAATGTTGTGCATTCTCACACAATACGGTAAAAGGTACGTAGCTAAAGAGACAAAACCAACGGTGGCAAGCGACTGAATGTGAGTGTAAAGAGGCGTGGCACGACTGTGGTACGAGATCTATAGAAAGACAACTAGTCTCTTTCCTTACATGTTTGACAAGGACAATATGAAAACAGAGGCTGTATTATGCTACGATGGAATAAATCAAAATGATGAAATGAGTGATTGTGACTCACTGCTGTCTGAAGCGCACAGACCTCTCCAGAGCTACACTGCTCAATTCCAACTCTGTTTCTCTTAATCTACTGTGAATCCACAATTCCAATGGTACGAAGACGTGAAATCTGGGGTCATATTTACTAGACATGATCTTTCTCCATATTAACCTTTGTTGGTTTGTTTTCCCCACTGGTGAAATGCACATAAATATGTAAAGTATGAGATTATGCTTCGCTAATGCTAGATGCTGTGTAGAAAGAAACCAGTGAAATAATTTAAGCATTTCTGTTTTCATTGTCCTTTAAAAATGGGCCCTGGAAGCAATCAGATGTTTATTTAATGAAGCTTAAGATTGCGTATTTAAAGATGATGATTATTTTATCTTTAGCTTAGTAATGTTATGTTTTTCATTTCACTGGATTTATAGGTTCACAAAGCTTCTTTAAATAGTTAGACCTATAGCCTCCCCTCCTGTGTCTGTCTGTCTGTTTCACACATTTCTTTTCCTGCCTGGCTGTTGTCCTTAGAGAACTCTTTCTCTCCTCCATCACTCCCTCCCTCCCTCTTCCCTCTCTCCTTCACAGCCTTTTCCTCCACTGTTCCTCTTCTCTCTCCTGTTGACACCTCATCATCCCTGTCCACCTCAGGAAGTAGTCCCTCTCTCCCTCCTTCCTCCACTACCACTTCCTCCGAGGGGGTAGGGGTACGGCTGCTGCCCCCCTCCCTCCCGGACCAGGCTTGGGGGGTTCAGGCCCAGGAGGCCTTCCTGCTCTTCTGTGTGGCCTTGGGTGAGTGGTGCCTGTTGTGACCCATGTGTTTCTGTCTGTCTCACTTCGCACCTTGCATGTGGCCTCCCTCAGAAACACATCAACAAACCCCTACCTACCTATCTACCTACCCTAACCTGGAATGTGTTCAGATCCTCAAAACAAGTGTGTACTTCTGGTCCTCTTTAAATCCAATAGGATGACGGGACAAAACTGAACAATAATGTGATGACTTTTGGTTTAGAACAGATAGACAGATGTTTTTGTTTTGATAAAAAGGTACAGTAGAGATCAGGTCACTGAACTCTGTATTTGATGAACTTGTCTCAAAAGGTTTCGGTTCCATTCTTTTCTTTTTTGTAAACATTTTGCAAATGTTTTTATATTTTGTTATTGGCAAATCTGAGCTGAGACTTGTCATATATTTAATTGGAAATGAGGCAAGAGAGCCCAAGTGTTCAACTAATTTCACATGAGAATGATGTCTCTTTATAAGAACAAAGGATTTAAAAATATATAACTTTTTAAGCTCAATGTGTCAATTACTGAGTTTCAAAACTTTCTTATACTGGAACTTTTTGAAGATGTACATAATCCACCCATACATTCTGGGGCTACTGTTGGTAGGGAGATTTAATAAATACTGATTTCAAATGTTTTGAACATAGCTTGGCTTTAACATTAATAAACAAACAAGTAGGCTAACTGGTTCAAGGTTACATTATACACACGAATGTGAGATGTACGTAGCCTACTGATTACTATGATGTAAATTTAGTCTGTCATTTTGAAAGATTTTTTGACACTGAAAAACAAACAAATTAGATACTTTTTTAGGTCCAATGCAGCCATTTTTATCTCGATATTAAATAATTTCTGAGTAACAATTAAGTACCTTACTGTGATTGATTATTTTCAATTAAATTGGTCAAAAAGAAACAAAAATAGCTTCTTAGCAAAGAGTAATTTCTCAAGCAAGAATTTTGCTAGAACTGTTTGGGAGTGGTCTGTGTGAGGCTAATTGGAGCCAAATGGGAGGGATACTTAACCTGAACTAGCTGTTTATTGGCAGAGCAGTTTCACTCTCTTTAGTATTGGTCCATTTACTTATACCGCCTGGTGATGTTTCCAGGCAGGCCAAAACTCCGTCCCACCAAAACAGGCAAAAACGTTCAGGTGGCTTTTCAAACAGCTCTTACACTAAAAGGGCATTTATTTTCTAAATTTCAAAGTATTATCCCAACATCATGGTGTGGAAATATACACTGGGGCCAGTTTATTGGCTACACCCATCTAGCCTGTACCGTTGACACCAAGCAGGAAAGGGCCATGGACTCATGCTGCTTACGCCAAATCCTGACTCTGCCATCAGCATGACGCAACAGGAACCGGGATTTGTCGGACTAGGCAATGTTTTTCAACTCCTCAATTGTCCAGTGTTGGTGATCGCGTGCCCACTGGAGCCTCTTCTTGTTTTTAGCTGATAGGAGTGAAACCCAGTGTGGTCGTCTGCTGCAATAGCCCATTCATGACTAGGACCGATGAATTGTGTGTTCTGAGACGTTGTTCTGCACACTTCTGTTGTACTGTGTCGTTATTTGCCTGTTTGTGGCCCGCCTGCTAGCTTGCATGATTCTTGCCATTCTCCTTTGACATCTCATCAACAAGCTGTTTTTTCGCCTACAGGACTGCCGCTGACTGGATGTTTTTTGTTTGAAACACCATTCTCGGTAAATCCTAGACACAGTCTTGGGTGAAAAGCCCAGGATGCTGGCTGTTTCTGAGATACTGGAACCGGCGTGCCTGGCACCGGTGATCATACCACGCTCAAAGTCGCTTAGGTCACTCATTTTGCCCATTCTAATGTTCAATCGAACAGTAACTGGATGCCTGTCTGCCTGCTTTATATAGAAGGCCACATTACTCACGGTCTGTAGGAGCGAATCATTTTCGTGAACGGGGTTGTGTACCTAATAAACTGGCCACTGAGTATATAAAACACAGGAACAGAGTGCAGGCCATAATTTGAAAATGTCGGCAGTCGCGCTGAACCATCAGCAGACTAATGCTAATATAGATCCACATTCGGTGCGATGTGTGCGAGCCTTAAGGGATGCCTGATGAAGATTCCTTTCTGTGCTGTGGTTGTTTTCTTTAGTTTGATCCATATCTATGTCAGGTATTTCTATTATAGCTATTATAGCTGACCCAGGTCATTTGAGGTTATAGCTTGAAATTGGTGTGCCTCCACAGCAGTTAAGGTGAAAAAGCACACACGTGATCTACGGAAATGAAACCTTCAATAAACCGCAGACTTATATTTCTCTCTCTTTCTTATCTATCTGCTTCATGTCATGATAACTGACAGTAAACCAGTTTAGGCTGAAACCAGAACAGTATAGCATCACTACGATAGTAAGTGGCTAAGGAGATTAGCTGGAGAAACATAAGGCTGGTTTCCTGGACAAAGATGAAGCCTAGTCCTGGACTAAAAAGCATGTTCAATGAAGATTCTCCATCCGAGGTACATATGAAGTCCCATTATGTCCCTCAGGTCCCAGTGATCTCCACATTCACTGGCAGGTGAACGGTGCCCGCCTGGAGACACCCGTCACAGAGTACCGCCACCCCCTGAGGGGCCAGGGCCCTGAGGTGCTGGTGAGCAGCTGGGTGAGAGAGGGTGCCCTGGTCAAGGACTCCAGCTACCAGTGTGTCGCTGCGTCCAGCGTAGGAAATGACGCGTCTAAAGTCGACCTCAACCTCATCAGTAGCGGTAGGGCCTGCTGGGACAGCTAAATCTTAACTTTGTCCTATCTATCTATTGCCTTAAATCTGTGGGGCTGTTTCCTGGGCACAGATTAATCTTAGTCCTGGACTAATAATTAAGATTATTAATTGACCATGTTTTTTAGTCCAGGACTAGGCTTAATCTGTGTCCAGGAAACCACCTCCATAAACTCCTGCCTGCATGACTGAAAGAGTCCTGAATGAGTCCTCGTATAGCCTGATGTCAAATGATGCAGTAAATTCCAGAAAATCCATGCCAACACTTATTATTAACAAGGACAGCCAAACACACATTACCAGGGTTGTGTTCGTTATGGCACACAACATACATTTTTTTGCAAGTCCAGATGGTAGTCCTTCCCCGTTTCAGTCCGTTTTCCGACTAATGAACACAACCAAATACTCTGAACTGATTTTACAGTCAAGTGTCAACTAAGTTTTTTGTTGATAAACAGAGGAAGACCGTATTCCATCCAGAGACATGAGCCAATGGAGGGGTGCCCTCTCAGAACATGAAAAACTGCTAAAGAGGTGGAAAAGAACTTGGGTAGGTTTATATTCACTAAGCACCAAATAGTTCTGAAAGTGAATTTAGATTAGGGTGTTTTGTGTGTGTCACAACTTTAATATTTGATTTACATCTTATTCAAATAATACCACGAAACTGCAGTGCAACTAAAGATATTTGAATTTTAAAAAATCTAGAATAATGTTGAAAAGTACATTTGATAAAAGCTTCTTAACTCTGCCTGGGTGTGTGCATGACAGATTACATAATACACATGATTTAGAAGCCATCCTGAACCACCCTAACTTTTCATGCCAACTTTTGATGGTTAGGGCCGGGGGTAAGTCGTTTGAACATTGTGCTCTGTTTTTTAATAGCTCAGAGCACTACAGAGGTGCAATGTCTATATTTTACCAATGAATGCCAGTGAATCAGGAAGTAAAAATCACATACTTCTACACAGTTCAACAATAGAGTACCACAGTATGAGTCATAATACCCATAAAACCTAGCGGTCAAACAAGGAAATGGTTCCAATCATTTTTCCACCATTACTTTTTCCCCATAGGGGATTTTAGAAAGACTTAAAATAAGGGCTGTGTTTTGTGTAGGCTTACCCTGGCTTGACGTTTTGATAAGTGTAAATCTCTCTAGGACAAGGGGACTTTTTCAATATTTTCGCCTGTATTTACCCCCCAAAAATGAAACGCTAATTAGCTGCTAATGTGGCTATCATAAAGAACTACAAATGCCATGATGGTCTGGATGAGACTGCCGACTCGAGGCAAAGGTAAGAATTTGTATTGAATAAATTGGCTACATTTCTTTAAATTGACAATTCTGTGAACTGTCTTGTGCAAGTTTTAAATTGACACAATACCTGTTAGCAAAGGTGTCAGCTAGAGATGACGTGCAGGAGCTTGCAGGGATTTGTAGTCTTGCATGTCCCTGACCAAGACCCTTCTCCCCCGATTGCTCAGTTTGGCCGGGCGGCCAGCTCTAGGAGGAGTCTTGGTGGTTCCAAACTTCTTCCATTTAAGAATGATGGAGGCCACTGTGTTCTTGGGGACCTTCAATGATGCAGACATTTTTTGGTACCCTTCCTCAGATCTGTGCCTCGACACAATCCTGTCTCGGAGCTCTACGGACAATTCCTTCGAGCTCATGGCTTGGTTTTTGCTCTGACATGCATTGTCAACTGTGGGACCTTATAGAGACAGGTGTGTGCCTTTCCAAATCATGTCCAATCAATTGAATTTACCACAGGTGGACTCAAATCAAGTTGTAGAAACATCTCAAGGATGATCAATGGAAACAGGATGCACCTGAGCTCAATTTTGAGTCTCATAGCAAAAGGTCTGAATACTTATGTAAATAAGGTATCTGTTATTTATTTGTAATAAATTTGCTAACCTTTCTAAAAACCTGTTTTTGCTTTCTCATTATGGGGTATTGTGTGTAGATTGCTGAGGATTATTTATTTTTTCATCCATTTTAGAATAAGGTTGTAACGTAACAAAATGTGGAAAAAGTCAAGGGGTCTGAATACTTTCTGAAGGCACTGTACATGGTTATCAAAACGTCATGCCAGGGTAAGCCTACACGAAACACAGACCTTATTTTAAGTGTTTCTAAAATTCCCTATGGGAAAAAAGAATGGTGGCAAAAAACGATTGGAACAATTTCCCTGTTTGACCGCTAGGTTTTATGGGTATTTCGACACCTCCACTGTGGGGCTCTATTGTAAACTATTTGTCACGGCACATAAATGAGTTCAACCTGTCTAAGGGTCGCGTTCAAAACAATGTTTACATTTGACCAGCTGGCTAGTGTTTCCATTGACCGATAGTACACCTTCAGCATTCCTCACCAGCCCCATTTCAACTGTTGTAGCTTGCTTTAGAGGGAGTG
This sequence comes from Coregonus clupeaformis, assembly GCF_020615455.1. Classification (NCBI taxonomy): domain Eukaryota; kingdom Metazoa; phylum Chordata; class Actinopteri; order Salmoniformes; family Salmonidae; genus Coregonus; species Coregonus clupeaformis. Next base: position 54,476,615 of record NC_059206.1, read on the forward strand.
CAAACTGTGAGCTTAAATGAAATAGTGAGTGCTTTATGATCTGGATTCTCTCCTGTGTGTATTTCTTATAGGAAAACTGTGATGGACAAGGAGCTCTCTGAGGTGTGCCTGAGCTTTACTGTAAATATCTACGGTCAATACTGCTCAATATCCAGGCTTCAGCCAAGGTGACCCTACCTGATCTTGGTCCAAAGATGTCACATCATGACGTTACATGGCAAGTTTCTCGCCGTTGGACACCTGAAGCAAGGCTTCAACATCAGGCTTCTGTTCTGCAGTGTTCACATGTTGTGGCGGTAGCATCAAATATATTCTATAATGTTACAGGCCCTTGATACAGGCTTTGGTAGTGTATGTTTCTTCCCCCTGGCTGACTAAATGGTGACTGGGCAGATTGGTTGACTTTGATGTTCACACTTTCTTTCTTTACTGTAGTAGCTGTGTTAATCTGTCTTTCATAGTGGTCAGCTGTTACAGATGAGATTGAGATGTTTTGTTAAGATTAATATATTTTAAAGTATGTGAATATAAGGTTTGTTTTGTTTTATTGAGATTACTATGTTACCGGTATGTCTAGAATATATCCCCCTTGATTTCTAAATCAAAAGGAGAGTTGATCTCTTTGTTTTGGCATTACAGTGCAACATAATATCAATACCAGTACTTTACCGGATTAACCAAAGAGTTTACTATTAAATTGTCAATAAATGCACACACATCAAAGAGTGCACAGACATAAATGTAACCACAAAACAGAAAAGGTCTCCACTCCATAGAGAATTTCAATAGTTTCAGATTGCTGAATAAATGCAGTGTTGTAGCCAATTAGTGATTTCAGATTACTTTATTTTTGCCTACAGATTACAAATATGTTTTCTACATGCCATTATGTGGTCAGTTACGTTCCTAACTCTTGTCACTGTATGTGGTCTGTTAAGCTCCTAACTCTTGTCACTGTAATGTTTAATTCCATGTGTGGTTCGTATGACAAAATGTGTGAAAATAATACAATTAAATGTAACTTGATGGTGGAACTTGATGTTGCCTTATTAATTGCCCATCATACTGTGTTCTTCATGTAATGGCCACGTTTGACGGCAGTGAAGTGCAGTTCAGATATTTGATATTTGAATGCAATTCAGATATGTCAGTGGTACTGTATCAGTGTCAGGCCTTTGTGACATTTCGGCTATGAAGGACAGAGCAGTGCCCACACATCAATTTAGCATCCAAATACGTTCTACCATGATGACATCAAAGCAGCACTTCTCCACAGGACCAGATTCTTTGGTTTAATTATTAAGTAGCACCTACAGGTGGGCTAGGCCTCCCATATATTGGTCTGATTCATAGGTCAGCCTCCACGGTGGCTTACAGCCTGGCATCTACAGTGATATGGCAAAGACAATATGACAGAAGTATAGTAACATGATAGGCTACCCTTTAGGTGAGATTATTGATAGCCAAGTGCCAGTCTGTTTTTTCCCTCTAGCCAACTCCGTATTGTCATGCCATAAGGAATTGGCAAGAGAGCAGAAACACTCCAAAGTATCCATCAGCAGTAACACTTGGCCATCTAGTGGCAAATTATCTGAATATCTAGAGACAACCCTATAACGACTCTCAAACTTCAAAGTGGCGTATCTTGTGTAATGCAAAATGCTACTTTGTTTCTATATACTGTTTGTTTATTTGTGTGTAGGCCTACACACCTCAATATTGGGGGGGTGATGCTAAAACACCCCCAAAAGAGAAGGGGGCGCTAATTAATAGCCTTGCGAAGTAAAAGAGTCCCCACTTTAAATCTTCAACATACCTCTGACTTATTAGTGTAGCTTGAGAAAGCAGCCACACTTTAAATAATGTACCAGTTATTTCTGACTTTTTATTAATGTGGCTTGCGCACACTTTAAATGATTGTAAGAATTATGCAAAAGCAGCCACACTTTAAAGTGGAACTGACAGCGTTTTAAATACTTGGCAGATATGAAACAAACAGACAATCATAATAGCAGTCAACAATATCTAATTCCCATTTTATGCTACAAAACCAACTTTATAAGAGGTTTTAAAAATAGGTTCTATTTGACTAGAAATTCCATGACGTACACTAAGACATTGTTGGCAGAATAGATGGATGCAGTTCAATGCATGATTAATATAATTCACTAATACATTTGTTGGTAGTCCAACAAAAATTGCTATCAGGTTGTAAATCACAGCTGGCCTGGTACATTGTTTGCTTCCTCCAGCCATTCGGGATGCACTGTTTCACTTGCAATGACTCAATATTGTAATGATCTGGCTAGAACATAAATGAGCAATTGTCCAGACAGAGGTTTGAGTTTACGAATTCCCGGTTAATTAACCAAACTCAACACAGGCTACTGTTTGGCCGTAGCCCACGCCAAATAAATCAAGGATACTCGTATAAAACAACCATGACCATCTCTTGTTAAGACCAGATGAAAGTGAGAGAACAATGGCTAAGCATGGTCTTAAACTTACGATGCTCCAAACCTTTATCAACTATAACAATATATAGTGCCTTCAGAAAGTATTCGTACCCCTTGAAATGTTCCACATGGATTAATAATGGATTAAATATATAACTTTTTTCTACACACAATACCCCGTAATGACGAAGTGAAAACATGTTTTTAGACATTTTTGCACATTTTTGGAAATTAAATACAGAAAAATCAAATTTACATAAGTATTCACACCCCTGAGTCAATACATGTTAGAATCACCTTTGGCAGTGATTTATTAGCTGTGAGTCTTTCTGGGTAAGTCTCTAAGAGCTTTGCACACCTGGATTGTACAATATTTGCACTTTACTTTTTACAATTCTTCAAGTTCTGTCAAGTTGGTTGTTGATAATTGCTAGACAGCCATTTTCAAGCCTTGCCATAGATTTTCAAGCCGATTTAAGTCAAAGCTGTAACTAGGCCACTCAGGAACATTCAATGTCATCTTGGTAAGCAACTCCAGTGTATATTTGGCCTTGTGTTTTAGGTTATTGTCCTGCTGAAAGGTGAATTTGTGTGCTCAGTGATAGGGTTGAATGGTGGGAACCCGATTATCGAGATTTACCGTGATTTACCACCCAAAACCACTCCCTTTTCTCAGGATAAATAACTGCAAGAAACCAGTAAATTATAATAAATTATTTATATGAACAGCATGGCGTGAAATGGAACTGTTAAATTATATGCAATGTCTAAATCTGGCTTCTCTATGGCCTCTGCATGATGGATCAATGCTCAGGGTGGGGATAGACAGCCCTTCTCAGTATGGAGTGCAGTTCACAATGTATGTAGACCTACAGTATCATCTTATCATGGTAACGTTTTTTCTTGTGACAGGAAGGCCTGCATTTTCTGCAGCATAGCCTATGCTACAGTATTATAAAGACTGAATGTGCCATCTCCATCTGGCTTTCAGGGGTCAACTTGTTTTTTAATTGTAAATATGTTTTACTTTTTTTTTGCAGCTGCAGAGTTTTAAAACATCCTATCACTCGAATGTAATTGCTATAAATCAGTGCAAGCACGAGCACTCTGTCTTTATCTCCATTCAAATTGCATCCAAAATAGATCATCCTGTTCTAGATTGATATATAGCCCTATGTACAGGTAATACATTCAATGCAGTATTAGCCTTATATTTAGCTAATTAATGATGGGTTACGCATAATAAGCTTCTAACTTATAGCCTCTGTCTTTTGCGCAATGCGCAAGCACCTGTGCTCCGTTGGCCTCTCCGTAAAAAAACGCTCCCTAGCTCTTGGAGTCCCATGCAGGAAAAGCTAGACTGTAATAGCTTGCTGGACATTATTTTGTTTGCATTTCTTATACCAATAGACTATTCGAAGAGGGACGGAATATATTTTTTTGCTGAATGTTAAATTCAGCAGCCAATAGAATTCACGGGTAGTTTGAAAGAAGAGCGAACGCGTTAATGCAATAGCAGTTATTTATTTAGACCCATAACCATTCAGTCTTTGTGAAGAGAAGTGAAAGCCTTCTGCATCTATTTCTAGTCCTAAATTATTCAAGGATGTCATTGGAATTATGAGGATAAGGACAATGAAACTTATTTCATTTAATTGTTGAAAGCCAGGAAGGATTGAAGCAACAATAGAGGGCGAAAGAGGAGGTAGGCTAATAACATTAGGGAAAATATTATGAAAGGTATAAATGCGTCAACCTACTGATTATACAAATAGGCCCTATTATGTTTCAAAATTAAAATCAAATTCGCTAGCCTATACTTGTAACTTTGTAGGCCGCATGTGCTGCACCAGAATCGCATGTTCACTTCTGCTTTAATCATGGTTTGAACGATGTGCCTAATTCCAGTCCGTATAATACAGTATAATACAATACAGTACAGTAATACAGTCCACACTAAAAAAGATTAGCCTACTGGAGCTAGTTTCATTCATTTACCCAAGAGAGCATATAGCTAGCTACATCTATGGGCTTTTATGTTTTTCTGCCATGCGTAATGTGCAGTAGCCTATATCATATATTTTATGTATTGGATAACGGCACAATCATTTGGTCTTTTTTGGGCTTGGGCTCATTAAATGTCGTTAATATAGGGCTCATAAAATGTATTTAATGTAATGTTTATCAGGCTCATGTAGCATCAGGTTTGAATTTTCATGCTGATCAAATCAAACGCAGACATATTTATATGCTTTATAATGCTTTTGAATGACACTTCCGGTTTTGATGGGAAATACCGGGTTACCCAGGAGAAAAGTGATTTATTCTCGGGATGGAACATTTGTAAAATACCAGGAAAATATTAAACCCTACTAAGTGATGTATTGTGTTGGATTTGCCACAAACATAACGCTTTGTATTCAGGACATAAAGTTAATTTCTTTGCCAAATGTTTTGCAGTATTACTTTACTGCCTTATTGTAAACAGGATGCATGTTTTGGAATATTTGTATTCTGTACAGGCTTCCTTCTTTTCACTCTGTCATTTAGGTTAATATTGTGAAGTAACTACAATGCTGTAGATCCATCCTCAGTTTTCTCCTTTCACAGCCATTAAACTCTGTAACTGTTTTAAAGTCACCATTGGCCTCATGGTGAAATCCCTGAGCGGTTACCTTCCTCTCCGACAATTGAGTTATGATGGACTTTGTAATGACTGGGTGTATTCATACACCATCCAAAGTGTAATTAATAACTTCACCATGCTGTTGTGGCAGAATTGGGGTGAGCTGTTGTAACTTCTCAAGGGTTAAGTTATTGTTCTGTGTTGGACTGTGATGTTATGCATTTCATAGACTCCTGTTATGTCTGCACCCTAACACAAGGCCATTGTGTTCTGGAACTGTTGCTTGTGTAAAATAACTGTTGTGTAAACAATATGACTGTATTATCACCTCTCACTATATAAGGGACATGTAACCATTTACTCGGAGAGCTCCTTGCCTGACTGCAATCAGAGACGGATCTACCTTGCAGCTGCTCGTATGTATTAAAATATTCACTATTATACCATTAAATTAGTCTGCCTAATCTTTTAATCTAATTTTCTACAACGTTTGGTGCCGTGACCCAGTTGAGAGCGACTTGACTTTTTGATCTGTATCGCTCGGCTTGGGCCCAGACAGACCTCTGGCCACAACCCTCAAAAAAGGTGAGAGACCTTATTCAAAAAGCTCTGTGAGGGACTGTCTGTTTTCCAGCCTAGCCTTAATGGTGAAAGATCTCTTGTCCTCCTCATCCACAACATTTTGGGGTTCAATTTGGCAGAACTATTTCCCTATAATAATGCCTCTGGCCAGTTCACAGTGTCTCCAATAGTAGGGATTGGTTTACCTATAATCACGTGAAATATACTGTTGGACCAGTATATTAGCAGGAATTTGATAGCCTGCAAGTAGGAATTGGATAGCCTACAGCAGGAATTGGATAGTCTGCAAGTAGGAATTGGATAGCCTACAGCAAGAATTCGATAGCCTGTATGTAGGATTTGGATAGCCTTACAGCAGGAATTTAATAGCCTAGAGCAGGAATTGGATAGCCTGCAAATAGGAATTGGATAGCCTACAAGTAGGAGTGGATAGCCCACAATTAAATAAGTATTATAATAATATTTAACCGGTTTGAACACATGAGAGGGTGATGAACGCTCTACGTGTACCACTGAAGATGTTCTGTATTCACCCACACAACCATATAACATGCTAGGTAGAGACTTGTTAACTAAACTTAATGCTACAATTTAGTGATTATTCAATCACTGCTGGCACAGGGTAAACTGTTTGTAACAAAAAATAGTTACAACGCAACACATCCATTTTTCCGGTTACGAAACCTGGGAGAGATGAGTGGCGCCTGGTTCAGGACCTGAGAGCTGTAAATGATGTGGTACCCAACCTAGTTACCATCCTGTCATCAGTTCACCCGGCGGCAGAATGGTTTACTGTAATAGATCTCTGTAGTGTGTTTTTCTCTGTTCCAGTGCACAAGGATAGTCAGTACCTGCTGGCATTATATGGGTGACATCTTTGTGGCATCTAGGAGCAGAGAAACACACATTAAGGATGCCACTACGATATTACAAACATTAGCACACAAAGGCCACAAGGCATCCAAAAATAAATTACAGCTGTCTCAATCTCGGGTTTTCTATTTGGGTCATCACCTTTCCCATGGTCAGCGCTCCCTCACCAACTACAACCCGCCAGATGAGAGCATTTTTGGGAATGGCAGGTTACTGTCGTCAGTGGATTCCTGACTATTCCATCCTTGCCCCTGGTCTCGAGAGCTACCTTAAAAAGCACTACATATTAATCTCAAAATAATTGACATTTAGTGAGTGTGAAGCAGAAAGTGAATATTCAACTAAAATTGGTAATAAATATATACAGTAACATTGTTAGGGTAGACACAAATTCAAACAATGCCTTCCAATAAGGAAAAAGTAAAAGGGGACAATGGCATCCCGGTGAACAGAAGTTATCATGTTTGTTTTATTTGCTTTTAAACCTTTTTGTTTGTAGCTCTAGGTGCAATAGGGGTAAAAGCAGAACATTGAGAGTGATCCGTGTGCATTAGCAGTAGTGATTGAGAGGGCTTTCTTATTGGGAAGAATAGAAAGGGGTCCTAGTTATAGGAAACAGATATGGAGACTAGTGAAAGTAACCAAGACAGTGATAAAGAAAGTAACATGGAAAGATTCATGGTACTCATGGTCTATCCATTGAGATGAACTTTAATGAGTGTTCACAGTATGGTGAATGGTAATATGTTATTAGTAGCTTTCAGATAGCACTCTAATAATGCAATATCTTAGTAATTTGAAGAAGCTAAGGTTTCAATACAAGGTCACATGATCAATACAAGTGTGAAAAGCATTTGGTTGCCATTGTTTGGTTTTATTATGTTCCTAAGCGAAAAGAGGGATTGAGCCTTAGGACTTCTATTAAATTAGAGCCCGCCATCTGGTGTTTGGGTTAATGATAAGCTTCCTGTGGACCCCTAGATAATCTGCCAGTGACAGCGAGTGGTACTCACTGATCTCAAACAGGCTGTAAGGAACACAGTGGGAAAATTTGGAACAGAGGTATGAATAATGGATTAGGAGACGTTCTAGTTATTCTGACCTGACAATTTCCTATTATTATTTCTCAATTCGATAGAGGTTTAATAACACATTTGATTTAAGTAAGAAGGTAATGTCATCTATAAACAATAATCTGTATCCATTATGTGGAACACTGTCCAAAATTGAAGTGAGTAGATCCAAATAAATGTTTTTAGTACCAGGGCTGGGGGGAGGAAGGAGCTGATAAGCCAGCACCAACTTTTTGAAGGCCCTAGCAGATTTATTAAACAACAGGTTTCATATTTTGACTAGTTGATGTCCCAGGGACAGAAAGTACAGACCACAAGCATTTTACATTTACATTTTAGTCATTTAGCAGACGCTCTTATCCAGAGCGACTTACAGTTAAGTGAGTGCATACATTATTTATTTTTCATACTGGCCCCCCGTGGGAATCGAACCCACAACCATGGCGTTGCAAACGCCATGCTCTACCAACTGAGCTACATCCCTGCCGGCCATTCCCTCCCCTACCCTGGACGACGCTGGGCCAATTGTGCGCCGCCCCATGGGTCTCCCGGTCGCGGCCGGCTACGACAGAGCCTGGATTCGAACCAGGATCTCTAGTGGCACAGCTAGCACTGCGATGCAGTGCCTTAGACCACTGCGCCACTCCAACAAGCCATACGTCAATGCAACAGGTCTAGATGACAAGATTACAAGAAGGGGGCTCTAGGATTGTTTACTTTAGAAGGTGCCTATTCCGCTTAATGGGACCGTGTATCATCTGATGTGTCTCCAGTATGATTATGTATATGCATGGATTTATCAAGGCTTCCCGCCCAAAATGTAGTAAGCTCGATTGAAAAAGGGAGGGTGGTACATAGGCCTAGTAGTACAGAATATTGCATTCTTAGGACTGATTTAAGCATAGTGGAAACTACACTACATGACCAAAAGTATGTGGATACAATCATGGGCCTTAATATGGAGTTGGTCACCCCTTTGCTGCTATAACAGCCTCCACTCTTCTGGGAAGGCTTTCCACTAGATGTTGGAACATTGCTGCGGGGACTTGCTTCCATTCAGCCACAAGAGCATTAGTGAGGTTGGGCATTGAAGTTGGGTGATTATGCCTGGCTCGTAGTCGGAATTCCAATTCATCCCAAAGATGTTCTATGGGGTTGAGGTCAGGGCTCTGTGCAGGCCAGTCAAGTTCTTCCACGCCGATTTCGACAAACAATTTCTCTATGGACCTCACTTTGTGCAAGGAAGCATTGTCATGCTGAAACAGTAAAGGGCCTTCCCAAACTGTTGCCACAAAGTTGGAAGCACAGAATCGTCTAGATTGTCATTGTATGCTGTAGTGTTAAGATGTCCTATCACTGGAACTAAGGGCCTAGCCCGAACCATGAAAAACAGTCCCAGACCATTATTCCTCCTCCACCAAACTTTATAGTTGGCACTATGCATTGGGGCAGGGAGCGTTCTCCTGGCATCCGCCAAACCCAGATTCCTTGGTCAAACTGCCAGATGGTGAAGCGTGATTCATTACTCCAGGGAACGAGTTTCCACTGCTTCAGAGTCCAATGGCGGCGAGCTTTACACCACTCCAGCCGACGCTTGGCATTGCGCATGTTGATCTTATGCTTGTGTGCGGCTGCTCGTCCATAGAAACCCATTTCATGAAGCTCCCAACGAACAGTTATTGTGCTGACGTTGCTTCCAGAAGCAGTTTGGAACTCGGTAGTGACTGTTGCAACTGAGGACAGACGATTATTACGCTCTACACGCTTCAGCACTTGACGGTCCCGTTCTGTGAGCTTGTGTGTCCTACCACTTCGCGGCTGAGCCGTTGTTGCTTCTAGACGTTTCCACCTCACAATAACAGCACTTACAGTTGACCGGGGCAGCTCTAGCAGAGCAGACAGTTAATGAACTGATTTGTTGGAAAGGTGGCATCCTATGACGGTGCCACGTTGAAAGTCACTGAGCTCTTCAGGAAGGCCATTCTACTGCCAATGTTTGTCTATGGAGATTGCATGGCTGTGTGCTCGATTTTATACACCTGTCAGCAACAGGTGTGGTTGAAATAGCCAAATCCACTAATTTGAAGGGGTGTCCACATACTTTTGTGTAGATAGTGTAAGTACATGTTTATTTTTTCTTCCAGGACTGATGGAATGTCCACTACCAAGTTTTCTGATGAGTTTAACAATAATTCTGTATCTCTCCCTTTGAAATGCCTCCTGAGGCAGGTGCCTTGGGAGAGCAGTTAGTGATACTCTGCAGGACTATAAAGTATAAAGCTACCCGATCCGGCTGTTAAGGGAGCTCCCAAATGAAGTAAGGCGTGGCCATTTGTTTGTTTTTGCGCTACGTTTTACCACACACACACCTGCATACACACACAACCCACCCGTCTATACTCATGAATATTTGTTAGTGGTGTTAATCCTGTGTCTGATTTATTGTGTGGGGTTTTTCTATTTGGGTTTAGTAGGTTCTTCACAGTTAGAAAGGATGCATCTTAAAGGGCACACATCCCACATTTTCTAAAGTGTCTATTGTCTGAATTTAGGTTGAACACATGTAAGTTCTCCTGATAAGAAATGAACCGAAAAACCCAATGTAAACCTGTATAGAGAATGCTTTAAATGTTTTAAAACAACGAGTCTGAAGTACAATGAAAGAAAAGGGAAAGAACAGACTCACTTAATGGTTTTGAACAGGGGCGCAACTTTCACTGGGGACGGGGGGAACATGTCCCCCCACACATAATGAAATTGCATTTTTGTCCCCCCCAGATTTATCATTGGAATGTGATACAAAACGAGCTAACGGTGTGCTTTAGGACCATGCGGATGCCTCAGAGCGGTCGTGTAGGCTGTTTGGAGTGTTTATCCAACTGGATATAATATATATATATATATATATATATATATATATATATTATGTCCCTCCCACTTCTAAAACCAAAGTTGCGACCCTGGTTTTGAATTTCATCTGTTCTGACTTTCTGGTGAGGTCTGATCACCCTTGCTAGAAAGATCAGTGACATTGGTTGAAATGTAAATATAATATGTAAACGCTGATAACTATGAAGAAGTGTATTGTTGTTGATACAAATCTCACCAGATCTCAATGGTTTTGGTTCTGATTCTGATTCGGAAAGGCGAGAAGGAGAGAGACTCTTACTTGAATTCCCTTATTGTGATACAATTACAGTGGGGGAAAAAAGTATTTAGTCAGCCACCAATTGTGCAAGTTCTCCCACTTAAAAAGATGAGAGAGGCCTGTAAATTTCATCATAGGTACATGTCAACTATGACAGACAAATTTAGAAAACAAAATCCAGAAAATCACATTGTAGGATTTTTTATGAATTTATTTGCAAATTATGGTGGAAAATAAGTATTTGGTCACCTACAAACAAGCAAGATTTCTGGCTCTCACAGACCTGTAACTTCTTCTTTAAGAGGCTCCTCTGTCCTCCACTCGTTACCTGTATTAATGGCACCTGTTTGAACTTGTTATCAGTATAAAAGACACCTGTCCACAACCTCAAACAGTCACACTCGAAACTCCACTATGGCCAAGACCAAAGAGCTGTCAAAGGACACCAGAAACAAAATTGTAGACCTGCAATAGGCTGGGAAGACTGAATCTGCAATAGGTAAGCAGCTTGGTTTGAATAAATCAACTGTGGGAGCAATTATTAGGAAATGGAAGACATACAAGACCACTGATAATCTCCCTCGATCTGAGGCTCCACGCAAGATCTCACCCCGTGGGGTCAAAATGATCACAAGAACGGTGAGCAAAAATCCCAGAACCACACGGGGGGACCTAGTGAATGACCTGCAGAGAGCTGGGACCAAAGTAACAAAGCCTACCATCAGTAACACACTACGCCGCCAGGGACTCAAATCCTGCTGCGCCAGACGTGTCCCCCTGCTTAAGTCAGTACATGTCCAGGCCCGTCTGAAGTGTGCTAGAGTGCATTTGGATGATCCAGAAGAGGATTGGGAGAATGTCATATTGTCAGATGAAACCAAAATATAACTTTTTGGTAAAAACTCAACTCGTCGTGTTTGGAGGACAAAGAATGCTGAGTTGCATCCAAAGAACACCATACCTACTGTGAAGCATGGGGGTGGAAACATCATGCTTTGGGGCTGTTTTTCTGCAAAGGGACCAGGACGACTGATCCGTGTAAAGGAAAGAATGAATGGGGCCATGTATCGTGAGATTTTGAGTGAAAACCTCCTTCCATCAGCAAGGGCATTGAAGATGAAACGTGGCTGGGTCTTTCAGCATGACAATGATCCCAAACACACCGCCCGGGCAACGAAGGAGTGGCTTCGTAAGAAGCATTTCAAGGTCCTGGAGTGGCCTAGCCAGTCTCCAGATCTCAACCCCATAGAAAATCTTTGGAGGGAGTTGAAAGTCCGTGTTGCCCAGCGAAAGCCCCAAAACATCACTGCTCTAGAGGAGATCTGCATGGAGGAATGGGCCAAAATTGGGCCAGCAACAGTGTGTGAAAACCTTGTGAAGACTTACAGAAAACGTTTGACCTGTGTCATTGCCAACAAAGGGTATATAACAAAGTATTGAGAAACTTTTGTTATTGACCAAATACTTATTTTCCACCATAATTTGCAAATAAATTCATTAAAAATCCTACAATGTGATTTTCTGGAGAAAAAAATTCTCATTTTGTCTGTCATAGTTGATGTGTACCTTTGATGAAAATTACAGGCCTCTCTCATCTTTTTAAGTGGGAGAACATGCACAATTGGTGGCTGACTAAATACTTTTTTTCCCCACTGTATTTCCTTATGGAGTTATCAAGGGTTGTAATTCTACATTTCTTTGTTATTCTGATTAGTTAATTTTTATTTAACCGGCAGTGTTGTTTTATTTGGACGCAAGATTCACGGTGTGAGTGATGTGTCCAAAGGGGGAATGGTAAGGGCTTGTAGAAAGGAATGGAATGCACCCAAATGTCCTACTATTGCTGCACAAATCTAATTTGTCAAGAACTCAACAAAGGAAAGCAAGTACCGACCTCTTTGTCAAGCCTACCAGTCCCCTGGCACCCTTTTGTAGATATGCAAATTGATTTTGTTCACATGCCTGCATGTAAAATAAAAAATGAATGAATAAATAAATTATAAATGAATAATTGAATAAATGAATAAAGAAAGAAAATAAATGTTGGTAATGGTTACAGCTGCTCCAAATGGATTGAAGCCTTCCCCACATCTAATGAGGAAGTAAAGACTGTGGCTAAATGCCTGTTCCACGATATTGTTCCATGATTTGGTGTACCACAAAGTTTAGATAGGGATAGGGGGACACATTTCAACTCAAAGATAATGAAAGAACTGTGTGACATGATGCAATTTAAGAGAAATTTGCATGTACCATTTAACCCAGAAAGTTCTGCACTTGTAGAACGCTATACTGGCGTTCTGAAATATAAACTGGTAAAAATATGTGCTCAAACAGGACTAACCTGGGTGGATGCGCTACCCATAGCCTTGTTTTCAATGTGTTCCACCCCAGTCAGGAAAACTGGCCTCAGTCCACATGAGGTACTGATGGCCCCTCCCATGAGGACCCCCGCATCACCACCAGCTGCAGTCCCAGATCTGCATCTGTTGGATGACACTATAAAGTACTGTATAGCTCTGACTAACTGTATTCGAGCTGTTCACTCAAAGGTCTTTGCTGCCCAAACTCCCCCGGATGACCATCTCCATCACGATCTCCAGCCCGGAGATTGGTTAATGGTCAGGAGGCACGACAGAGGTAAAGAACCTTTAAAAACCCAGGTGGAAGGGGCCACATCAGATCGCCCTCACCACCCCAACGGCGGTGAAGTGCTTAGGGAAAGACACCTGGATCCACGCCTCCCACTGTAAGCAAGTAGCAGAGCTGAAAGAAGATCTCTGCTTACCCTGGGACTCGCAGCCATTGTGGCTGTGGGCATCCTCTGAGTGGTATCAGACTTCGAGCCAGAGGCGGGTGAACGTGCTAGTAACCTCTCCCCCACCTCTCCGCTCCAACGAGGCCCGTCTTCCACAGGGGGAAGCCCAGAAGTAGATGACCCCGCAGACCTGAACCTGGTCTCTGATGACCCCGCCGACCTGAACCTGGACTCTGATGACCCCGCGGACCTGAAGAGAAGAAAAACAGGACATGAACATTATGGGGTTTTTCCCAGGTCAAACACTTTCTTACAATTAGCTGGTAATGTCTCTGTACTACAGAATGTGTCAGATTGTTGGGTTTGCGGATTGTTACCAGACAGTGCTGAGACTATATCATTGCTAGCTATAACCCTTAATGCTTATGAAATATTGATGTGGATCAAAGCAGGTAACCGTACAGACCGAGAGCTTGATTGGGTGGAGGATAAGGTGTTTTATATGAGAAGATTTGATTTTAATAATCTCACCTCTCTGCCCAAGCAAACCATCACCCTGGCCTACTCTCCCCCAGGTTATTTGTGTTATATAGCAAATGGAACAGGTCCCCAGTTGGGGGAAAGTCATTGTAAGTATAATCTTTCTGTCCACAATAAACTTACCCTGCTCTTACTGTTGAGAAATGGAACATTCCACCCTAACAGTCATTGGGAATACGTTATAAACTCAATAACCTACTTCCTCAGTAAGTGGAACTACAGTATGTATGTTTATGGGGGGGAAAGCCTACTATTATCTGCCCACAAATTGGTCAGGCTCATGCTAATAATGTTGTTCCTGCTGTGCGTGCTACCCCCGTACCCCCAAATCACCCTTTCTTCCACTTGTATAGGAAGACCATTGTAGCCGGCCCTGCAAAGTATTTTCTTTATTTTGACACAAATCAGCTACTTTGACCACTTTCCCAACAAGTTAGACAAAACGTTAGAGGGAATGACATCTTGGTCTACTTCCCTGCTATTTAAATCTGAAATCAGAACAAAAATATATTATACTAATCAAACGATACAGCTGTTCTACTAACCGCGTCAGCGACATTTCCTTTAACATTTTATAAACAACAGACATTTTGACCACTTTTCCCAAAAAGTTCGACAAATAGTTAGAGTGTGTGAAATCTTCCTCTACTTCTCTGCTATTCAAATCTGACATCGGAACAAAATATATTCTACCAATCTAACGATACAGCGGTTTTAATAGACGCATTAACTACTTTTCGTCTCAACTTTTACAAACAACTGAAATATTTATCACTTTCCCAGCACTTTAGACAAAAGGTTAGAGGGTATGACACGACATCTTGGTCTACTTCTCCGCTATTCAAATCTGGATTCAGAACAAAATTATCTTCTACCAATCAAAAATTTTAACTTTTTGTCGGAGTTTAGAGTGACGAAAAATGGCTAGCTAAAGTCAGCTGACAGCACTCTCATGTCTCGTAATTGGGTTGTCCAAACAGAGCCATTGCTAAGGATACACACACGCAGAGGAGCACATGGGGCAGTGCAGACAGCGTGGGACAGACCTAGACAACTATGTATATATACTAAGGTATTTATTTTTATTGAGATGTTAAATTAGTTATTAAACTTTATTTTGAAGGCCAAATTTTATCAACTGTTTATAAAAAGATCTGTCAACTGTATTTCGCTGAGGGGGCACACTGACTGGACCAGCAAAGAGTACGCCCCCCACTTCATTTTTTCTGTTTCAATGGAAGTCAATGAAAAATAACTAAGTAGACCAGACCCAGCTGCTATTGCATTGGTGTCTATGGGAGAGCAACCCTCTTAAGTACACCAATTATTTAAATGGTAAACACCCTGAGTTGACTATCTTCACAGAGTATCCACCATCTTTGGTAGAGTGACACATAGTGGTGGACAGGACTCGCAGGAGGTACACTACCGTTTTCAAAAGAAAAGCACATTTTTTGTCCATTAATATAACATCAAATTGATCAGAAATACAGTGTAGACATTGTTAATGTTGTAAATGGCTATTGTAGCTGGAAACGGCTGATTTTTAATGGAATATCTACATAGGTGTAAAGAGTTTAATTATCAGCAACCGTTAGTCCTGTGTTCCAATGGCACGTTGTGTTTGCTAATCTAAGTTTATCATTTTAAAAGGCTAATCGATCATTAGAAAACCCTTTTGCAAATATGTTAGCACAGCTGAAAACGGTTGTGCTGATTAAAGAAGCAATAAAACTGGCCTTCTTGAGACTAGTTGAGTATCTGGAGCATCTGCAATTGTGGGTTCGATTACATGCTGAAAATGGCCAGAAACAAAGACCTTTCTTCTGAAACTCGTCAGTCTATTCTTGTTCTGAGAAATGAAGGCTTTTCCATGCGAGAAATTGCCAAGAAACTGAAGATCTCGTACAACGCTGTATACTACTCCCTTCACAAAACAGAGCTAACTGGCTCTAACCAGAATAGAAAGAGGAGTGGGAGTTGTCTGTTTGAGAAACAGATGCCTCACAGGTCCTAAACTGGCAGCTTCATTAAATAGTACCCGCAAAACCAGTCTCAACGTCAACAGTGAAGAGTCGACTCTGGGATGCTGACCTTCTAGGCAGAGTTGCAAAGAAAAAGCCATATCTCAGACTGGCCAATAAAAATAAAAGATTGAGATGGGCAAAAGAACACACACTGGACTTCTTTGCAACTCTGCGTAGAAGGTCAGCATCCCGGAGTCGCCTCTTCACTGTTGATGTTGAGACTGGTGTTTAAGATGACCAAAAAGCTCAATTTTAGTCTAATCTGACCAGAGTTCCTTCTTCCATATGTTTGGCGAGTCTCTCACATGTCTTTTGGTGAACACCAAACATGATTGCTTATTTTTTTCTTTAAGCAATGGCTTTTTTCTGGCCACTCTTCAGTAGAGCCCAGCTCTGTGGAGTGTACGGCTTAAAGTGGTCCTATTGACAGATATTACAATCTCCGCTGTGGAGATTTGCAGCTCCTTCAGGGTTATCTTTGGTCTCTTTGTTGCCTCTCTGATTAATGCCCTCCTTGCCTGGTCCGTGAGTTTTGGTGGGCGGCCCTCTCTTGGCAGGTTTGTTGTGGTGCCATATTCTTTCCATTTTTTAATAATGGATTTAATGGTGCTCCGTGGGATGTTCAAAGTTTCTGATATTTTTTTATAACCCAACCCTGTTCTGTACTTCTCCACAACTTTGTTCCTGACCTGTTTGGAGAGCTCCTTGGTCTTCATGGTGCCGCTTGCTTGGTGGTGTCCCTTGCTTAGTGGTGTTGCAGGCCTTTCAGAACAAGGTGTATATATACTGAGATCATGTGACACTTAGATTGCGCACATGTGGACTTTATATAACTAATTATGTGACTTCTGAAGGTAATTGGATGCACCAGATCTTATTTAGTTATTTTTTTTCATTTCACTTCACCAATTTGGAATATTTTGTGTATGTCCATTACATGAAATCCAAATAAAAATCAATTTACATTACAGGTTGTAATGCAACAAAATAGGAAAAACGCTGAGGAGGATGAATACTTTTGCAAGGCACTGTATGAATCTGTTGGTCACAGATACCTTAAAGAAAAGGTAGGGGCGTGGATCAGAAAATCAGTCAGTATCTGGTGTGAGCACCATTTGCCTCATGCAGTGCGACACATCTCAGTCGCAAAGAGTTGATCAGGCTGTTGATTGTGGCCTGTGGAATGTTGTCCTACTTCTCTTCAATGACTGTGCGAAGTTGCTGGATATTGGCGGGAGCTGGAACACGCTGTAGTACACGTCGATCCAGAGCATCCCATACATGCTCAATTGGGTGACATGTCAGGTGAGAATGCAGGCCATGGAAGAACTCGGAAATGTTCAGCTTCCAGGAATTGTGTACAGATCCTTGTGACATGGGGCCGTGCATTATTAATGCTGAAACATGAGGTGATGGCGGCGGATGAATGGCACAACAATCCTCAGGCTCTCGTCACAGTATCTCTGTGCATTCAAATAGTCATTGATAAAATGCAATTGTGTTCGTTGTCCGTAGCTTATGCCTGTCCATACCAAAACCCCAACGCCACGATGGGGCACTCTGTTCACAACGTTGACATCAGCAAACCGCTCGCCCACACAATGCCATACACGCTTTCTGCCACCTGCCCGGTACAGTTGAAACCGGGATTCATCCGTAAAGCGCACACTTCACCAGAGTGCCAGTGGCCATCGAAGGTGAGCATTTGCCCACTGAAGTTGGTTACAACGCCGAACTGCAGTCAGGTCAAGACCCTGGTGAGGACGACAGGCACGCCGATGAGCTTCACTGGGTCGGTTTCTGACAGTTTGTGCAGAAATTCTTTGGTTGTGAAAACCCACAGTTTTATCCGCTGACCGGGTGGCTGGTCTCAGACGATCCAGCAGGTGAAGAAGCCGGATGTGGAGGTCCTGGGCTGGCTTGGTTACATGCGGTCTGCGATTTTGAGGCCGGTAGGACGTACTGCCAAATTCCCTAAAACGACGTTGGAGGTGGCTTATGGTAGAGAAATTAACATTCAATTATCTGACAACAGCTCTGGTTGACATTCTGCCAATTGCATGCTCCATCAAAACTTGAGACATCTGTGACATTGTGTCGTGTGACAAAACTGCACACTTTAAAGTGGCCTTTTATTGTCCCTAGCACAAGGTGCACCTGTGTAATGATCATTCTGTTTAATCAGCTTCTTGATATGCTACACCTGTCAGGTGGATGGATTATCTTGGCAAAGGAGAAATGCTCACTAACATGGATGTAAACACTTTTTGTGCACAAACGTTGAGAGAAATAAGTTTTTGTTCATATGGAACATTTCGGGGATATTTTATTTCAGCTCATAAAACATGGGACTAACACTTTACATTTTGCGTTTATATTTTTGTTCAGTGTAGTTTTGTGATTTTTCTATTTATTTTTATTTATATTTTTAGATTTCTATTTGAAATTCGGTTTAGTTTCTGTCAGTTTTCAGACTTGATATACTAGTTTTTCTTTTATTTCTATTTCGTTTTTATATTCTTTCGTTTCAGTTTTAGTTTTTAGTGCCAGAAAGTATCCTGTGGGAGGCTAGGAGCCATTTATATGTTGTAGGCCTATAGTTTGTGTTTCTTGGGGATGTCACTTCTTGCCACTGGGGGGCAGTAATACATTAGGTTATGAGTCTGGTCATAGGATTGGTTATGTTTAAATTACAAATCAATCTTAATGTGATTTGAATTTAAAAGGATTATCGTCGGTGTCCGACTCAGATTCAGACATTTCTGCCACGCCGTTGAAAGCTATGGCCGGCTCTGGTTGTTGTTGGTCACAGGTATTCTCTTGCCTGTTCTGTAATAGTTCGATAGCCTTGACTATGTTCGTCCCGTTATCAGTTACGACGAGTAGGATCTTCTCCTCTGGTATGTCCCATGCGTCCAATTACCTCTCCGGTATGTTAATGCTAAATCGATGGAGGTTGAGAAACGCATGCTGTGCCTTGTTGGAGGAGGGGTGATAGAAGCAGGCTGATATGCCCATAAACTAAGCAGTCAGTCCTTTCTTGTGCCATCTTTCTACACACAAGGATATTTATCATACCTCTTTCAGAATCTTCTTAATTTCCTGGTAGCTGTATCCATTTGCAAAGCAGTCAACCCGTTTACTCTAGCAGCGCCAGAAGTTTTAAATTTGGGATCAAGTGTTTGATGAAATTTTCGGAAGGCTGGCTCATTGCACGGGTGTCATGGACTTGCCAGACTGGATGAATAAATTAACCAGTGCTTCTTCTCTTTTTTTAATTTATAATTTTTTTATTTAGTTGTAATTTTACCCCCTTTTTCTCCCCAATTTCGTGATATCCAATTGGTAGTTACGATCTTGTCTCATCACTGCAACTCCCCAACGGGCTCGGGAGAGGCGAAGGTTGAGTCATGCGTCCTCCGAAACATGACCCGCCAAGCCGTGCTGCTTCTTAACACCTGCTCGCTTAACCCGAAAGCCAGCCGCACCAATGTGTCAGAGGAAGCACCGTTCAACTGACGACTGAAGTCAGCTTGCAGGCGCCCGGCCCGCCACAAGGAGTCGCTAGAGCACGATGAGTCAAGGAAAGCCCCTCGGCCAAATCCTCCCCTAACCTGGACGACGCTGGGCCAATTGTGTGCCGCCTTATGGGGCTCCCAGTCACGGCCGGCTGTGACACAGCCTGGGATCGAACCCCAGGCTGTAGTGATGCCTCAGCACTGCGATGGAGTGCCTTACATGCTGACCACACCGCCCGCGTTGCGTGCACGAGCGTTGCAAAATAAATGTACACATACATGTTATTCAATAGTTTCATCCAAACTGCTCACACCTGTCAAAGAGCATCTCCATAGCCAGGTGCTAAAATAGAACTTGGTTCTAAAATAAAGGTTCTATTTTTGACGAGTGACGCGCTGCATGTCCCGCCTCTCCCATTTCCTCATTGATCTTTAGCAAAATATACCAATGTGGGTGATTGAAAGATGAACTGAGGTCCACACTCCAGTCCAGTTGGTGGTGGTAATGCACCTTAAAGTTGGATGCCATCTGCCATATAAAGTCCACAGAAGAAGAAGAAGAAGAAGAGATTACTAGAAAATAACTAGGTTTCCCTTTTATCTGTGGATTAATTGTCGGAGTAGAGAACACATGGTTTTGTGTGACTCAAAATGGGTCAAAATTCTACAAAGATCCAGAAAACATACAGTGGGGAAAAAAAGTATTTAGTCAGCCACCAATTGTGCAAGTTCTCCCACTTAAAAAGATGAGAGAGGCCTGTAATTTTCATCATAGGTACACGTCAACTATGACAGACAAATTGAGGGGAAAAAATCCAGAAAATCACATTGTAGGATTTTTTATGAATTCATTTGCAAATTATGGTGGAAAATAAGTATTTGGTCACCTACAAACAAGCAAGATTTCTGGCTCTCACAGACCTGTAACTTCTTCTTTAAGAGGCTCCTCTGTCCTCCACTCGTTACCTGTATTAATGGCACCTGTTTGAACTTGTTATCAGTATAAAAGACACCTGTCCACAACCTCAAACAGTCACACTCCAAACTCCACTATGGCCAAGACCAAAGAGCTGTCAAAGGACACCAGAAACAAAATTGTAGACCTGCACCAGGCTGGGAAGACTGAATCTGCAATAGGTAAGCAGCTTGGTTTGAAGAAATCAACTGTGGGAGCAATTATTAGGAAATGGAAGACATACAAGACCACTGATAATCTCCCTCGATCTGGGGCTCCACACAAGATCTCACCCCGTGGGGTCAAAATGATCACAAGAACGATGAGCAAAAATCCCAGAACCACACGGGGGGACCTAGTGAATGACCTGCAGAGAGCTGGGACCAAAGTAACAAAGCCTACCATCAGTAACACACTACGCCGCCAGCGACTCAAATCCTGCAGTGCCAGACGTGTCCCCCTGCTTAAGCCAGTACATGTCCAGGCCCGTCTGAAGATTGCTAGAGTGCATTTGGATGATCCAGAAGAGGATTGGGAGAATGTCATATGGTCAGATGAAACCAAAATATAACTTTTTGGTAAAAACTCAACTGGTCGTGTTTGGAGGACAAAGAATGCTGAGTTGCATCCAAAGAACACCATACCTACTGTGAAGCATGGGGGTGGAAACATCATGCTTTGGGGCTGTTTTTCTGCAAAGGGACCAGGACGACTGATCCGTGTAAAGGAAAGAATGAATGGGGCCATGTATCGTGAGATTTTGAGTGAAAACCTCCTTCCATCAGCAAGGGCATTGAAGATGAAACTTGGCTGGGTCTTTCATCATGACAATGATCCCAAACACACCGCCCGGGCAACGAAGGAGTGGCTTCGTAAGAAGCATTTCAAGGTCCTGGAGTGGCCTAGCCATTCTCCAGATCTCAACCCCATAGAAAATCTTTGGAGGGAGTTGAAAGTCTGTGTTGCCCAGCGACAGCCCCAAAACATCACTGCTCTAGAGGAGATCTGCATGGAGGAATGGGCCAAACCAGCAACAGTGTGTGAAAACCTTGTGAAGACTTACAGAAAACGTTTGACCTGTGTCATTGCCAACAAAGGGTATATAACAAAGTATTGAGTAACTTTTGTTATTGACCAAATACTTATTTTCCACCATATTTTGCAAATAAATTCATAAAAAATCCTACAATGTGATTTTCTGGAATTTTTTTTCTCATTTTGTCTGTCATAGTTGACGTGTACCTATGATGAAAATTACAGGCCTCTCTCATCTTTTTAAGTGGGAGAACTTGCACAATTGGTGGCTGACTAAATACTTTTTTTCCCCACTGTAACATTTACATTTACATAATTTAGCAGACGCTCTTATCCAGAGCGACTTACAAATTAGTGCATTCAACTTATGATAGCCAGTGGGACAACCACTTTTTTTTATATATAACCTTGTGCATTTCAGCTAAAATAACAATCCAAAGTTCATATCCCAGGACAAATTAGCTAGCAACAGCAAGCTATCTAGCTAAATGTCCATGCTCATTGAGTGCAATCTTAGGGCCAGCATCGGTTTGTGGTGGTAAATAGACAGGTATGGAAAATATAGATGAAAACTCTCTTGGTAAATAGTGTGGTCTACAGCTTATCATGAGATAGTCCACCTCAGGCGAGCAAAACCTCGAGACTTCCTTAGTATTAGATTTTATGCACCAGCTGTTGTTTACAAATATACACAGACCGCCACCCCTTGTCTTACCGGAGTCAGACGTTCTATCCTGCCGATGTAGCGTATATCCTGCCAGATGTATGTTGTCCATGTCGTCGTTCAGCCACGACTTGGTAAAACATTTTAATATCCCGTTGGTAGGATAACCTTAATCTTAGGTTGTCCAATTTATTTTCAAATGACTGAACATTGGCTAATAGGATTGATGGAAGAGGCAGTTTACTCACTCGCCGTCGGATCCTTACAAGGCACCCCGACCTATGTCCACGATGTATCCGTCTCTTTCTCATGCGAATGACAGGGATTTGGGCCTTGTCGAGTGTCTGTAGGATATCCTTTGCGTCCGACTCGTTAAAGAAAAAATCTTTGTCCAATACGAGGTGATTAATCGCTGTCCTGATATCCAGAAGTTTTTTTGGGTCATAAGAGACGGTGGCAGAAACATTATGTACAGAATAAATTACAAATAATGCCAGAAAACACACATAATAGTGCAATTGGTTAGAGGGCTGTAAAACAGCAGCCATCTTCTCCCACGCCATTCATGCGTGTGATGGCGCACAATGACACACGCGTACCCGGTCTAGTCAGCATGTTAGACTCTGCGCCACTCGGGAGGCCTTCTTCTCTTTTTTTTTTACTCATTTGAATTAAGTTGCCATGTTTCTGCTCTTTTAATGCAAACTGCTAAAGTTGGATGTCCTAACATTGACGTGGCTTGTGGCTGTCTCACCTTGTCTTTATCCGGAAATGAGTTGTATGATTCTTTGTGGGCGCTGTTCAGATGAACTATGACGTTGGTTGGATTTTCCCTTTTATCTCTGTTCCACACACGCTGCTGACACTAAAATACATTTGTTTTTGTCCTTTCCAGCAATGTACTCAAAACAATACCATACAGGGCTTTACCTTTTGCTGCCGCCATTGTTCACGCCTATGGTTTGGTATTTGGTATTTAGTATTTATTAGGATCCCCATTAGCCACTGCAAAAGCATCAGCTACTCTTCCTGGGGTCCACATGAAACATGACATAATACATAGTACAGAACATTATTAGTCAAGGACTGAAATACATACATTTAAAACATCACACATATAGACTCAATGGTTGCGCATATTGTGCATACACACAATATCTAGGTCTATTACATAGTACAGTGCAAATTACAATACAACATATATAAAATGGCTGTGTCTCTTCACAGTCCCCTTTGTGCAGTAAGGTGTTCTTTTATCTGTTTTTTAAAACTGGTTTTATTGCTAGCTTGAGTTACCTGGGGTGGCAGAGAGTTCCATGTAGTCATGGCTCTATTTAATACTGTGTGTTTCCCAGCCTCTGTTCTGGACCTGGGGTCTTGTGTTGTACCGATGAGTGTCCGAACTGTTTGCCAACTGCTTGAACAGACAGTTCGATACCTTCAACACATCATTACCTCGCACAAAGACCAATAGTGATGCAATCAATCTCTCCTCAACTTTGAGACAGGAGAAACTGACATGCATGTTACTGACACTTTCCCTACATCTAAGTGCAATACGTGCTGCTTTGTTCTGGACCAACTACAATTTACCTATGTCCTTCTTTGCCGCACATGACCACACAGCTGGGTAGTAGTCCCAGTAGTCCTGTAGGACCTGTCTGGTCAACTGAGATGTCAAGAAGGCAGAGCAACGCCCTATCATGGACAGACCTCTTCCCATTTTTGCAACCATTGAGTCTATATGTTTTGACCATGACAGCTTGCTATCTAGGGTTACACCAAGCAGTTTAGTCTCCTCAACTTGCTCAATAAATGAGGTTTAGTATTGAGTGAGTGATTTGTCCCTAAAATTATGCTTTTCGTTTTTGAGATATTTAGCAGCAGCTTACTGCTAGTTACCCATTCTAAAACTGTTAAGTGTCTCAGTTATTTATGTTACTGTTGCAGCCGATGTGTATACTGTTGAGTCGTCAGCGTACATACACACAGACTTTATTCAAGGTCAGTGGAAGGTCATTTGTAAAAACAGAAAACAATAAAGACCATAACCAGCTGCCCTGCGGTACACCACACTCAACTGAATTTGCATGAGAGGCAAATTCCCTCTATGTTCTATTAGATAAGTACCTCTCAATCCATAATAAAGCAGAGGATGCAAATCCATAACACCTACGTTTTTTCAGCAATTGGTTATGATCAATGACATCAAAAGCTGCACTGAAGTCTAACAAAACAGCTCTCACAATCTTACTATCGATTTATTTCAGCCAATCATCAGTCATTGAATTATTTTGTAGTTACAGTCTTGTCCCATAGCTGCAACTCCCGTATGGACTCGGGAGAGGCGAAGGTCGAGAGCCATGCGTCCTCCAAAACATGACCTTACCAAGCCGCACTGCTTCTTGACACACTGCTCGCTTAACCCAAAGGCCAACCACACCAATGTGTCGGAGGAAACACTGTCAGCGTGCATGCGCCCTGCCCGCCACAAGGAGTCGCTAGAGTGCGATAGGACAAGGACATCCCGGCCGGCCAAACCCGGACCAATTGTGCGCCTCCCGGTCGCGGCCGGCTGCAACACAGCCTGGGATCGAACTCGGGTATGTAGTGACGCCTCAAGCACTGCCAATGCAGTGCCTTAGACCGCTGCGCCACCCTGGAGGCAATCATCAGTCATTTGGGTAATTTGTGGTTCACACTCAAGCTCTGCACTCGCCCTCAGATGTCTTCCCTGTTAGCTACGGATAGCTAGTTCTGGTGATTCACAAGCTAGGCCTATTTGAAATATTGCCATCTACTGGCAGCATTTGCCTGCTAGATTCAGAAGCATGAAAACCCCATTAGAAAAAAAAGTTTGGTTGTTGCCCAAAGAAAAAAAAAGAAAAAAATGATATAAATGTTTTGCAGTCAAAGATAATAGTTTCAGTATAGTTTGTTTTTCAAATATTTTTCGTAATTATTATACTTCAGTTTACTAAATGTTTATTCCCAATGTAAGTTTTATTTTCATTTTTGGTTTTCGTTTACTATTATAACCTTGTCATGAATATTTCCAGCAAATTCTATAAAATTGCTTTGTTTATAACTTCAAGTATATTTAAATTAAACTCTTGACTTGAGTTGACTTGTGTGTCCCCCTGGGGGCAGAGGTGCTCAGAGGGAAGGGGTGCCCCTCTCCTGCCAGTGGGTCCCTCATCCCACTGATCCCTCTGCAGCCCATAGAGGACTACAAGAACATCCTGCTGTCATCCAAACCATTGTGATAAAATAAAGTTGATTTATTTATTTAAAACTTCACCAATGACGCCTTGTCTTTTGGAGTCTATTATTACAGTTTCATA
Organism: Coregonus clupeaformis; assembly: GCF_020615455.1. NCBI lineage: Eukaryota > Metazoa > Chordata > Actinopteri > Salmoniformes > Salmonidae > Coregonus > Coregonus clupeaformis. The sequence continues at coordinate 54,502,214 of NC_059206.1, forward strand.
TACGGTGGTGTTCTGGCAGGAGAGTGTATAAAAGTGTAGTAGTCTGAGTGTAGTTAATTCTGATGAAATGTGTGATCTTACTGCCTCACAATCCAAAGTATTAAGGTTGACAGAGTAGTCTATCAAAGTATTCAGACCAATTATTTTACTAAATTTAACTTTGACTATATTTAACTGCTTCGCTTAAGTAAAAGGTTTTAAACTTCTTCCACTACCACAAAAATACTTTTAAAGAGTTAAACCAAGTCCCATAACTTTTCTTCATAGAAAATTACCATCTAGTTCATACTGCAAACGGCTTTGAGACAGGGCATACAGATGATGGCGGAAGCGGAGATGGAGCTTGAATCTGATGGCGGTGGAAATCAGGATGAATGGACTTTTGTCCAAAAGAATGGAAAAAGGAGCAAAATAGTTGTGGAAAATACATCTGCTGCTGCAGATACCCCATCGTATCTAGTAGGAATGTTTTTTTTTTAGGTGAACAAGATATGCCCAATTTAGTGGATCCGTTTGAAATATCAGTGTCACGAGTTACAAAGCCAGAACCCAGAAGCAGACCAGGACAAGGTAAGTTGAAACGAAGGTGAGTGTTTATTTACAAATTCAAGAGTGATGCTGAATAATCCAGGGAACAGAGCGGGCGGCGTTGATTAGTTGTTGGGGGTGCAGTGGTTGATCCCATCATGGCTCGGCAGCCGCCGACCACCAGGCAGAGGTTGGATGAAGGTCCCGGATGAGTGACTGCAGATGGAACAAAACGGAGGTAAGTAAACAACAAACCAACAAGGTGCAAAACAACAAAACTAACGCTAGACGCTCTAAGACTGATACTCTGGTAAACCTACTGTTCATGGCTAACGATCCGGAAGGGAATGGATGTTAGGCCAGAGCCTAAGAAGGGTGATGATCAGGACCAGGTGTGCAGATTGCTGATGGGATGCAGGTGCGGAAATCAAGAGAGCTCCCCGGAGCGTTCCAGAACCCTCGGGAAACTGGAGATCACGAGCCGAAAAAACTAGTCCACAGACAGGACCCGACTCAGACTGCCGGGATCGTTACAGTACCCCCCCTCCGACGAACGCCACCGGGCGGACTCCCCGGAGCGCCAGGATGGAGGCGGTAGAAGTCACGGATGAGGTCAGCATCTAGGATCTGTCGCCGCGGAATCCAACTCCTCTCTTCAGGACCATACCCCTCCCAGTCCACGAGATACTGGAAACCCGGCCCCGCCGTCTGGAATCCATGATGCGTCGCACCGTGTAGGCAGGACCACCTCCGATCATCCGAGGAGGAGGAGGAGGAGGCGGAGGAGGCAACAGAGGACTGAGGAAAACAGGCTTGAGGCAGGAGACATGAAAGGTGGGATGGACTCTGAGCGTCCTCGGGAGTTTGAGTCGAACTGCCACCGGATTGATCACCTTCTCCACCACAAACGGACCAATGAACTTCGGTAACAACTTCCTAGACTCAGTCCGTAAAGGAAGATCCCGTGTGGCCAACCAGACCCTATCTCCGATGGTGTAGGTGGGAGCGGGGATCCGGCGACGATTCGCCTGGAGCTGATACCGGTCCGAAACTCTAAGGAGTGCCTTTCTGGCCCGATGCCAGGTCCGGTGGCACCAGCGAATATGGGCCTGAACAGAAGGCACTGAGAGCTCCTTCTCCTGAGAAGGGAACAAGGGAGGTTGGTAGCCATACAGGCACTGGAAGGGAGACATCCCAGTGGCAGATGTAGGGAGATTATTGTGGGCATACTCAACCCAAGGCAACTGAGAGACCCAGGAGGTGGGGTTGGAAGAGGCCAGGCAGCGTAGCGTGGATTCCATCTTCTGGTTGGCTCTCTCCGCCTGACCATTAGATTGGGGGGTGAAAACCAGATGTGAGACTGACTGTAGCTCCAATGGCCAAACAGAAGGACTTCCAGACAGCAGAGGTAAACTGAGGGCCACGGTCGGAAACGATATCACTGGGCAACCCGTGGACCCTGAAAACCTCCCTAACCAGGATCTCGGACGTCTCCGAGGCAGAGGGAAGCTTGGCAATTGGCACAAAGTGGGCGAACTTGCTGAATCTGTCCACGATAGTCAGAACGACCGTGTTCCCCTCAGAAGCGGGCAACCCAGTGACAAAGTCCAGGGCCAGATGCGACCATGGTCGCCGGGGGAATAGGAAGGGGGTGAAGTAGTCCAGAGCTGGGCCGATTGGTACTCTTATTCTGCGCACACACTGGACAGGCAGCAACATAACCCCGAGTATCCTCGGCCATGGCAGGCCACCAAAAACGTCTGCGAAGAAACGCCATCGTCCGAGCCACGCCAGGGTGACAAGCCATCTTGCTGGCGTGGGACCATTTGAGGACCGCAGGACGAACCGACTCAGGCACAAACAACCGACCCGGGTGGACCGTTACCGGGACCGGGCTGCGTCCGAAGAGCCGCCATCACCTCCTCCTCAATCTTCCACCTAACAGCTCCCACGACGCAGTTCCGGGGGAGAATTGTCTCGGTCTTGGACCCACTCTCCTCCGTCTTGGAGAACATCCGAGACAAGGCGTCCGCCTTGCCGTTCTTAGATCCAGGTCGGAACGTCAGGGAAAAAATTGAATCGTCCAAAAACAACGACCACCTGGCCTGACGGGAGTTGAGACGTCTAGCCGATTGCACGTAAGCAAGGTTCTTGTGGTCAGTCCAGACAATAAACGGCTGCTCCGCCCCCTCCAACCAGTGGCGCCACTCCTCCAAGGCAAGTTTCACCGCGAGAAGCTCCCGGTTACCCACATCGTAATTCCTCTCCGCAGGCGAAAGGCGACGAGTAGTAGGCGCAGGGATGGAGTTTACTGTCCGTGGAGCATCGCTGCGACAGGATGGCGCCAACTCCCACATCAGACGCGTCCACTTCAACGACGAACTGACGGGCCGTGTCCGGTTGAGAGAGAATCGGTGCGTTGGTGAAACGCCTCTTCAAATCCAGAAACGCTCGATCCGCCTCCGGATTCCACTTGAAGCTCCTGATACTGGAAGTCAAGGCCGTTAACGGAGCGGCCACACGGCTGTAATCCCCGGATGAATCTGCGGTAGAAATTCGCAAACCCCAAAAATCTCTGGAGCTGCAATCTCGTACCGGGCTGGGCCCATTCCAGAACCGCTCTAACCTTCTCCTGGTCCATCCTAATCTCTCCCCTGGAGATGATGTACCCGAGAAAGGATGTCGTGTGGGCGTGAAACTCGCACTTCTCGGCCTTCACGAACAGGCGATTCTCCAACAATCGCTGCAGAACCTGCCGGACATGCTGGACGTGGTCGGAAGGTTCCTTCGAGAAAGATCAGAATGTCATCCAGGTAAACAAACACAAAGAGACCGATCATATCTCTCAGGACGTCGTTCACCATACTCTGGAATACCGCTGGAGCATTGGTCAGTCCAAACGGCATCACCTGATACTCGAAGTGACCCATCGGTGTATTGAAACCCGTCAACCACTCGTCTCCCTCTCTGATCCGGACCATGTGATACGCATTGCGTAGGTCTAGCTTGGTGAACACCGTAGCACCCTGTAAGGAGTCGAAGGCAGAACTCATCAAGGGCAGGGGATACTTGTTCTTGACCGTGATGTCATTCAAACCCCGATAATCAATACACGGTCGAAGAGAGCCATCCTTCTTACCCACAAAGAAGAATCCTGCCCCCAGGGGGTGATGACGAGGGACGAACGAGACCAGCAGCTAGGGACTCCTTGATGTAGGTCTCCCAAAGCCTCACGTTCAGGGCGGGAGATACTGTATAACCTTCCCTTGGGGTAGACAGCTCCAGGGAACAGGTTGATGGCACAATCATATGGTCGGTGGGGAGGGAGTGACAGAGCCTTCTGCTTACTGAACACTTCCCCCAAATCGTGATATGTCTCGGGAACCAGGGACAAATCTGGGGGTTTAGCCTCAATCACCTGACTGGGAACCGAATGGGGACAGGCAGTCTTGAGACAGTTAGCATGACAATCAAGGCTCCAACTTCGTTACCTTGCCCGTCACCCAATCGAACTGGGATTGTGTTCCCTTCAGCCAGGGGTATCCAAGGACCAGAGGAACATGGGAAGACGACAGAATGAAGAATGAAATCATCTCCGAATGATTCCCCGACAACAGCATCTTAACCGGTTCAGTCCTCATCGTGATACGTGCCAGACTACTGCCGTTCAGAGTGGTCGCTTCAATGGCTTCCGGCAATTGCTCCTGGAAAGCCCCAGCTGTTCCACCAACTCGGCATCAAGAAAGCTTCCATCGGCACCTGAATCGATAAAAGCGTTAATCGCTAAGCTCTGATTCCTGTTCACAAGGGTAGCCGGGAAACGGGTCTGACAGAGGTACTGAGAGGTTGAAACTGGCTCGCTAAAAGTCCTCCCAACTTTAGCGAGCCGGGCAGTTTGAGCGACCGCCGGGAACAAGTGGAGATGTAATGTCCCGAGCTACCACAGTAGAGGCAGCAGTTGGTCTTACGTCTATGTTGACGCTCCTCCTTGGTTAACCCGTGCCGCCCCACTTGCATGGGGTTCAGAATCGGGGAGAGAGGACCTCTCCACTAATCCTTTGTGGTGGAGAATGATCGACGTGTTCTGGTCCACCACCCGACCCGACTGGGAACTGAGAAGCTGATCGATTGGACGGACCCCATTGCTTCTCCCTCCTTCGCTCTCGGACTCGATTATCCACCCGAATAGACAAGGCTACCAAGCTGTCCAGGTCACTAGGCTCCGGATAGGAGATCAACTCATCCTTGAGCTGCTCCGACAGACCCTGGTAAAAGGCCGCTTGCAGAGACTCCTCATTCCACCCACTCTCCACAGCCAACGTCTTGAACTCGATCACGAAGTCGGCCACGCTGCGAGTTCCTTGGTGAAGCGAAAACAGGCGCCTAGCTGCGTCCCTCCCTCGGACGGAATGGTCGAAGAGCTGCCTCATCTCGGCCGTGAACCCCTGGTATGAAGCCATGCAGGGGTCTTGTCGTTCCCAAACGGCTGAAGCCCACTCCAGCGCTCGACCACGCAGCAACTCAATCACAAAGGCTATCCTAGCCTTGTCTGTGGCATAAGAGTAGGGCTGTAGATCGAACACTAACCCACACTGCATAAGGAAAGAACGGCATCTTCCCAGCTCCCCCTCATATTTATCCGGCGTCCGGAACCTTGGGCTCACGGAAGGACACAGCTCCAGACGCGGCAGGCGAGATGGGTGAAACCGGTAGTGGATCCTCCACCGGAAACTTGCGCTGGTTCTGGACCTCCGTCAGACCGGTAGAAAGGTTCCGAACTGACAACGCTATCTCCTGTAGTGCCGTGCTATGTTGTCCCAACATCTTCTCCTGATGGGAAATGGCATGGCGAACAGAGTCCAGGTCCGCTGGGTTCATTACTGGCCGGATCGTTCTGTCACGAGTTACAAAGCCAGAACCCAGAAGCAGACCAGGACAAGGTAAGTTGAAACGAAGGTGAGTGTTTATTTACAAATTCAAGAGTGATGCTGAATAATCCAGGGAACAGAGCGGGCGGCGTTGATTAGTTGTTGGGGGGTGCAGTGGTTGATCCCATCATGGCTCGGCAGCCGCCCGACCACCAGGCAGAGGTTGGATGAAGGTCCCGGATGAGTGACTGCAGATGGAACAAAACGGAGGTAAGTAAACAACAAACCAACAAGGTGCAAAACAACAAAACTAACGCTAGACGCTCTAAGACTGATACTCTGGTAAACCTACTGTTCATGGCTAACGATCCGGCAGGGAATGGATGTTAGGCCAGAGCCTAAGAAGGGTGATGATCAGGACCAGGTGTGCAGATTGCTGATGGGATGCAGGTGCGGAAATCAAGAGAGCTCCCCGGAGCGTTCCAGAACCCTCGGGAAACTGGAGATCACGAGCCGAAAAACTAGTCCACAGACAGGACCCGACTCAGACTGCCGGGATCGTTACAATCAGAACAGGTGGAGAAAGCAAGAGGTAAAGTTAAATCTGTGAAAATCACGAGAAGTGGACTTGTTTTGATATCTGGTGTATCTTTTGATCAGAAGAAACTTGTGTTGGATCTCACGCAAACTGATGGATATGATGTGTCGTGCTTTGATCTACGAAGGTAGGGCACCTGTCAAAGGAGTAACTTCTGGAGTAGCAGAAGAATTTGACATTGCTTTACTGAAGTAGATTCATGGAGTGGTCAATGCACATACAGTGAGGGAAAAAAAGTGTTTGATCCCTTGCTGATTTTGTACGTTTGCCCACTGACAAAGACATGATCAGTCTATAATTTTAATGGTAGGTTTATTTGAACAGTGAATGACAGAATAACAACAACAAAATCCAGAAAAACGCATGTCAAAAATTTTATAAATTGATTTGCATTTTAATGAGGGATATAAGTATTTGACCCCTCTGCAAAACATGACTTAGTACTTGGTGGCAAAACCCTTGTTGGCAATCACCTAGGTCAGACGTTTCTTGTTGTTGGCCACCAGGTTTGCACACATCTCAGGAGGGATTTTGTCCCACTCCTCTTTTCAGATCTTCTCCAAGTCATTAAGGTTTCGAGGCTGACGTTTGGCAACTCGAACCTTCAGCTCCCTCCACAGATTTTCTATGGGATTAAGGTCTGGAGACTGGCTAGGCCACTCCAGGACCTTAATGTGCTTCTTCTTGAGCCACTCCTTTGTTGCCTTGGCCGTGTGTTTTGGGTCATTGTCATGCTGGAATACCCATCCACAACCCATTTTCAATGCCCTGGCTGAGGTAAGGAGGTTCTCACCCAAGATTTGACGGTACATGGCCCCGTCCATCGTCCCTTTGATGCGGTGAAGTTGTCCTGTCCCCTTAGCAGAAAAACACCCCCAAAGCATAATGTTTCCACCTCCATGTTTGACGGTGGGGATGGTGTTCTTGGGGTCATAGGCAGCATTCCTCCTCCTCCAAACACGGCGAGTTGAGTTGATGCCAAAGAGCTCGATTTTGGTCTCATCTGACCACAACACTTTCACCCAGTTCTCCTCTGAATCATTCAGATGTTCATTGGCAAACTTCAGACAGGCCTGTATATGTGCTTTCTTGAGCATGGGGACCTTGCGGGCGCTGCAGGATTTCAGTCCTTCACGGCATAGTGTGTTACCAATTGTTTTCTTGGTAACTATGGTCCCAGCTGCCTTGAGATCATTGACAAGATCCTCCCGTGTAGTTCTGGGGTGATTCCTCACCGTTTTCATGATCATTGCAACTCCACGAGGTGAGATCTTGCATGGAGCCCCAGGCAGCGGGAGATTGACAGTTATTTTGTGTTTCTTCCATTTGCGAATAATCGCACCAACTGTTGTCACCTTCTCACCAAGCTGATTGGCGATGGTCTTGTAGCCCATTCCAGCCTTGTGTAGGTCTACAATCTTGTCCCTGAAAATCCTTGGAGAGCTCTTTGATCTTGGCCATGGTGGAGAGTTTGGAATCTGATTGATTGATTGCTTCTGTGAACAGGTGTCTTTTATACAGGTAACAAGCTGAGATTAGGAGCACTCCCTTTAAGAGTGTGCTCCTAATCTCAGCTTGTTACCTGTATAAAAGACACCTGGGAGCCAGAAATCTTTCTGATTGAGAGGGGTTCAAATACTTATTTCACTCATTAAAATGCAAATCAATTTATAACATTTTTGACATGCGTTTTTCTGGATTTTTTGTTGTTGTTATTCTGTCTCTCACTGTTCAAATAAACCTACCATTAAAATTATAGACTGATCATTTCTTTGTCAGTGGGCAAATGTACAAAATCAGCAGGGGATCAAATACTTTTTTCCCTCACTGTAGAATTAATCGCATGGTAAATGGCAGGAAGGAGTAGAGTTTGTTTGCAAATAACAAAACATTATTTATAATGCTACTGTTAATAATAATATAGTAGGACTATAGGCCGCTAAGGTCATTAAAATGTTTTTAATGTATTTTTTTAATGTATAATAATAATAATAATAATAATAATAATAATAATAATAATAATAATAATAATTGTAAGAACAATTTCCAAAATAATATTCATATAATAATTATTATAATAATCTTTATAAAATACATTTAAATCCCATTGTTATTTAGCCCATTCATATTGCATGATGTTCAGTATGTTTTTCATATTGGACATACAGTACATATTGCACCTTACATAATTGCCTGTACGTTGTGTCACAGTAAAGGGGGGCATTCTACTCAGGACCACTTCTCCAAATCCACAGAGTTTACACCCCAAGGAGTGTTGCTGGTCATTTTGTGGCCCTTACAGAATGGACAATCAGCTTCAATGCAGTACTTTTTTCGTATTGAACATACTGCATATTGCACCGTACACAATTATCTGTACAAAACAGATTAGTTTGAACAAAAAGCTATGGCATATGCAGCGTTTACCGTGAATGCAGTCTCCACTTATGTGGGATCATTGCCTTTAAATTTCAATCATGCTGTAACCCTGAAACTTCTGCAATACGGATTGACTAGCGCCCTTACTGTGGTCAAATAGCTTAAAGGCCAAGTGCAGTCAAAAACTTGATTTTCATGTGATTTCTATATATTTCCACACTATAATACTGTGAAAATTATGATAATGCACTTTTAGTGTAAGAGACCACCTGAAATGTCAGCCTGTTTGGTGGGATGGCGTTTTGCACCAGGCGGTAAATTAGTCAATAGACCAACGAGAAAGAGAGTTCCAAACCTCTCTGCCAATAACAGCAAATTGTCAGTTTTTCTTTCCCCATTTAGATCAGTCCCAGACAGTCCTAATACAATTATTGCTTGAGAAATTGCACTTTGCTAAGAAGCCATTTTTGGTTGTTTTTGACAATTTTAATTGAAAACAATCACAGTCAGGTACTTAATTGTTACCCAGAAATGATTTGATACTGAACATGGTTACATGCACACAATAAAAGGTTAAAATAATAGTTCGTTTAAAAAGTTTACATGCTTTGCAAGAACGATTTCCCTAATAATCCTGTTTACATAGACAAATCTGAAATCAGGCTACTGATGGGACTTTTCATGAATGCATAAAATCGGCAATCAAAATAAACGTTTACCACAGGGACCATGTTATTTTTGCAAAGACTTTTTGATTCTGAGTTCGGACATATAAAGTTTGTATGTGAAAACTATTTAGAACAACTTTAAGTTTTTCCCAACTAACTTTACTTGCGCATAAGATGGAGGCTTGCGCTACCTGGTGCTGGCACATGTGAAGATCAAATGCACTGCTGGAACGCCGATTAAGCTGTTTACATGTCCTAATCATTCGAAAGATTGCACAGAAAACCAGGTGTTTTAATCGGCGTATGCTTATTTCAATTATGACCTAACGCCGATTAAAGATAAGCAGAGTAAGGTGTTTACATGACTAATGCCATACTCGGCCTACTGCCAGGTTAATATCAAATTATTAGTGTGCTTGTAAATGTACTCATTGAGATAAAAACGACTGCATTAGACCTTTTAAAGTAGGTTTTTATTTTACATTAATTTTTCTACTACTTGTAGTTTGCCTTTTGACAAACTACAAGCGGGCTGTCATGTGCCTTTACTGAGGAGTGGCATCCGTCTGGCCACTATACCATAAAGGCCTGATTGGTGGAGTGCTGCAGAGATGGTTGTCCTTCTGGAAGGTTCTCCCATCTCCACAGAGGAACTCTGGAGCTCTGTCAGAGTGACCATCGGGTTCTTGGTCACCTCCCTGACCAAGACCCTTCTCCCCTGATTGCTCAGTTTGGGCGGACGGACAGCTCTAGGAAGAGTCTTGGTAGTTCCAAACTTCTTCAATTTAAGAATGATGGAGGCCACTGTGTTATTTGGGACCTTCAATGCTGCAGAATCTTTTTGGTACCCTTCCCCAGATCTGTGCCTCGACACAATTCTGTCTCGTCGCGCTACAGACAATTCCTTCAACCTCATGGCTTGGTTTTTGCTCTGACATGCACTGTCAACTGTGGGATCTTATATAGACAGGTGTGTGCCTTTCCAAATCATGTCCAATCAATTGAATTAACCACAGGTGGACTCCAATCAAGTTGTAGAAACATCTCAAGGATGACCAAGTGAAACAGGAAGCACCTGAGCTCAATTTCAAGTTTCATATCAAATGGTTTGAATACTTATGTAAATAAGGTATTTCAGTTTTGTATTTTTAATAAATTAGCAAAATTGTGCTGAGAAAAAAATCATATTTAATTATTTTTAGAATAAGGCTGTAATGTAACAAAATGTGGAAAAAGTCAAGGAGTCTGAATACTTTCCGAAGGCACTGTATCTAAACTTTAGCCGGCTGAATTGGTCTGACTGCTAGAATGGCCAGCTAGCTAACGTTAGCTAATGTTGACATCACTCATAATCTACCTATCTTGTTTGCTTTCCTCCTTTGATTGTTGTTGACTTTGTAAATTTCAGATAAAAAATGCCCTTGTCTACCCAGTCTTAGACGGGATATGACAACTATGTCCTTGTAGCCAGTCTGGATAATGTCAGGAATTTGTCCAACATCTTGAAAGCCATCACCTTCAAAGATCATGCCATCTTCAATGCCACACCAAGTGGCTTGAAAGTAACAGTGGAGGACTCCAAATGTCTGCAAGCCAATGCATTCATTCAGGTTAGTGCAGGGATATCAACACACACACACACACACACCACACAAACACAGGCAGAGAACCAGTCATAAACTTTTGGATGACGTGTGTTATCATGTCTGATTTATGTTGAATTCTTTTCCAGGATGAGATCTTCCAGGATTTTACTATGAGAGAGGACCAGTGCTTAATTTGTAAATCAGGAGTTACTAGAACAAAAAGTGAGCATGTGAGGGGGTGGGGGAGTTCTGAGGTACCGGAACGCATGAGAAAAAAAATCACCTTGATAATAAAGCATTGACTGCATTCATATCACTGCATTTGCATAGTGCATAGAGCAGTAGAGTAGAGGTACTTACAGAAGTTGCACACATGGGGAACATTTTTAGTAGCCTAGGGTCTGGGAAAAATTTGTCCTTTTATAAACGCATTTCATGCAATTCTATGTCATTTTACATGACTGGAGACTTTGGCAGGCTACTTTGACACTGACAAACTGAAAATCTGAGATCAATAAAGACGACCTCGTCTTGAATTCATCAACAGCCTAGGCCTAGGTGTGTGGAGACACATATTGTAGGCTACAATATGAGGAGGAAATTATAGTCCTAAAAATACTTTCCAGTTTCACTGACACTCCCAATGATGCACAGCTCACTCACTGGTGAAAAACCTATCTCTCTTGTTTTACTTTGTAAAACAATATTTGGAAGTTGATCAAATATTTTGGTAGCCTACAGCATAGTCTTCTATTTTCAGCAGTAGCCATTTGCTTTCCAACCTGTGTTTTCCCTAGATTTTATTTGAAATATTGCGTATGGCCTGTTTTGTCTGCATGCTGTTTGTTCACTGACAGATTTGCAGCGCATTCACAAATGTAGGCTATTCCTTGTTATTGGGCTACAATCCACAGCTAGACTATTTAAAAATATAATAAGCTATTGATCTTCTGTGGCTAAACTATAGGCCTTCTCATGGTGTAGTAGGCTGTTCTGAATGATTTAATGTATTTCTGAACAGACAGCAGTAATTCTATAACTTTGGCAAATATATTTCAATTGATCAGGGGTGCTGCAGTTCCTTCAGAATCCTTTTGTGCGGCTTTGATTCTGTAAGGAAATAAATGATGAAGTGCAACACTGGAGAGATGAGATTTGCAGGCTCATGCATATCAGAGCAGGGAGGGAGAGAGATCATAGAAAGTGAATCTCATTCTAGTTATGTGAGAGATACAGGCACTCTTCTCACACAGCCACGGACACCCGTTGGTCTCACACATACAGTAGGTTACAATGTTGCGCAAACCATAAACCCGGGCCGGCCCAACCCGAATCAACTCTTAGAATATTAGGCCCAGGCTGAAAATCTACTTTTTCCCATTATGTTTTTTTGTGGGGGCAGGAGAATTAACAAAGAGGCAACTCAAATGAACATTATTTTTCATGCCATGAGAGTTACCGGATCTTGCCAAACAGGCTCCGGAACAAAACAGTCCAAAACAGAGAGGTGCTGGATCCTGTTCCTGCAGGATCCAGTTCAAATTAAGCACTGGAGAGGACTCAGTGGGGTTCCAGGTCAACCTAACCTGTCTCACCATCTTTGGGGGAAGCACGGTACCAGATAATGAAGAAGACTGTCTTCTTGATATCCTTTCAGATTTCTACTGAGTGATTAAAAACCAATCGGATGAAGACTTTGTCGACCGAAACGCCATACTTTTAAGCTGAAGAATAATACAATCATCAGCTTTTTATTGTAGGAGAGAGTCACAGTCACAGCTTTCTAAAATATCAGACAAAAAAACTATAAAAGCTACTGGAAGTAACTAACATGTCTATTTTGTGTTGAAGGAGTGACCACTGCTTTACGGATGTGCTACGATGGCTACGGCTACCCCCGAACCTGTTTCTGGAGGAGGGTGTCATGGTGACGGAGTGTAAGATCAACACCCAGGAGCCAGAGGAGCCCATCCACTTTGAGTTCTGAAGCACCAATGTGACCAATAAAGTCCTCCTGCAGTCAGAGAGTCTGAGCTGGACATGACCAGTGAGGTCCTGCAAATCACTGAGTACGTTTACATGCACAGTAATAATTCAATATTAAACTAATTATGGCAGTAGGCAGATTATGCAATAATAAAAAAAGATTGTTTGGTAAATACAGTAGGATAAATACACATGTAGGTAAAGTCCATTCTCGTTTTTTTTTCTCATTTCCTTTTAAGAGCTTTGTCACAATGGACCAGTCAGTCAATCAGGTAGCCTGATTTCAGAAGTGTCCATGTAAACAGGATTATTAGGGAAATCGTTCTTCTTGCAAAGCATGTAAACATTTTATTCAAACTATTATATTAATCTGACTATCCTCAATAATCGCATTATTGTGTGCATGTAACCTTACTCATTGTCTCCAAGTCAGCCCTACTTCAGGTGAAAAACATGTTTTGTTGTTGTTGTTGGTGGTGTTGTTGTTGCTGCTGTTGTTGTGAGGTCCTGAAAATCAACCTAGCTGGATTCAAATACCCATACTAACACACTGTATACTACATGTGTCACGTTCGTTGAATACAGGATTGGACCAAGGTGCAGCGTGGAATGCATACATGTTTATTCACCAAGTTAATACACGACAAAACAACAAAAGCAACGTAATGTGAAGCTCACAATGGCTACACACAAACAAGCCAAACAAGAGTCAAGATCCCACCACATAAGTAGGCAAAATGTCTACCTAAGTATGATCCCCAATCAGAGACAACGATCGACAGCTGCCTCTGATTGGGAACCACACCCGGCCAACATAGAAATATACAATCTAGATCTACACATAGATACCTAGATATTCACATGAAAACCTCTAGCATTCACACCCTGACCAACCTAACTAAAGAATAACAGGCTTTCAAGGTCAGGGCGTGACAGTACCCCCCCCCCCAAATGTGCGGACTCCGGCCGCACCAACCTGACTCATTAGGGGAGGGTCCTGGTGGGCATTCAGCCTCGGTGGCGTCTCCGTCTCCGGGCGTGACGTCCTCCCCCTTTCTGCCTCCCCGTTGCACCCCTGGTCCGGTCTGGACCTCGGCGCGATACTTCCCCTCTCAGTCCCCCCGCGATGCACCAAGCCCTGTCTGGACCCTGGTGTGGGAGGCCCCGATCCTGGAGAGGGGTTGACGTCTGGTTCTGGAGTGGAGCCGCTGACCGGAGCTGAACTGGACCCCGGTGGAGCGGACTGCTCTGGCTCTGGACTGGAGCAGCTGACCAGAGCTGGACTGGGCACCGGTGGAGCGGACTGCTCTGGCACTGGAGTGGAGCAGCTGACCGGAGCTGGACTGGGCACCGGTGGAGCGGACTGCTCTGGCACTGGAGTGGAGCAGCTGACCGGAGCTGGACTGGACACCGGTGGAGCGGACTGCTCTGGCACCAGCCGTACCGGGCTGGGGACACGCACCACTGGTCTGGTGCGAGGAACAGGCATGGGTCGCACCGGGCTTGGAACACGCACCACTGGTCTGGTGCGAGGAGCAGGCATGGGCTGTGCCGGACTGGAGACACGCACCACTGGTTTGGTGCGAGGAGCAGGTATGGGGCGTACCGGGCTGGAGACACGCACCACTGATGTGGTGTGGGGAGAAGGTATGGGCCGTACCGGACTGGATACACGCACCACTGGTTTGGTGCGGGGAGCAGGTACGGGGCGTACCGGGCTGGAGACACGCACCACTGGTTTGGTGCAGGGAGCAGGTACGGGGCGTACCGGGCTGGCGACACGCACCACTGGTTTGGTTCGGGGAGAAGGTATGGGCCGCACCGGACTGGATACACGCACCACTGGTTTAGTGCAGGGAAAAGGTACGGGGCGTACCGAGCTGGCGACACGCACCACTGGTTTGGTGCGAGGAGCAGGTATGGGGCGTACCGTGCTGGCGACATGCACCACTGGTTTGGTGCGGGGAGCAGGTACGGACCGTACTGGACTGGATACACGCACCACTGGTGTGGTGTGGGGAGCAGGTACAGGCCTTACCAGGCTGGAGACACGCACCACTGGTTTGGTGCGAGGAGCAGGTACGGGGCGTACCAGGCTGGCGACACGCACCACTGGTTTGGTGCGAGGAGCAGGTACGGGGTGTACCGGGCTGGCGACACGCACCACTGGTTTGGTGCGGGGAGCAGGTACGGGCCGTACTGGACTGGATACACGCACCACTGGTTTGGTGCGAGGAGCAGGCACGGGCCGTACTGGTCTATGAAGGCGCATTGGCGGTACAGTGCGTAAAGCCGGCACATAGCCTGATGTCTGTACGGACACACTCTCCTCAAAGCGAGTGCGGGGAGTTGGCTCTGCTAAACCTGGCTCCGCCAGCTCTAAGGCCCGAGCTCCCTGCTGCTGGAGGGTTAACTCCTCTCTCAGCTCCTCCTGTTGCCTGGCCAGCTCCTCTCTCTGTGCATCCACTAATTCCTTCTCCCTTTGGGCCTCCTGCAGCGCCTCCTTCTGAAGTGAGAGCTCCTGCTTCCTCTTCTCTAACAGCCCCCGTAATGTGGTGGCCTCTCTCATAATGCTGATCCGTAGGTCTTGGAGGACCTCTACAATAGCGGCCTCCTCCTCCACAGTCAGCCCTTTCACGGCCTCCTGCTGCTTCGTCGACCACCCCGTGTGCCCCCCCCATTTTTTTTATTGGGGTTGCCTCTCGGGTCTCCTTCGTCGTTTCGTATTTTGGAGTCACCGTCGATCCTCTCCTACCTGGGCTTCTACCTTCGCCCAAGGTCCTTTCCCAGCAAATATCTCCTCCCAAGACCACATCTTCCCCACCTGTGTCCAGGGTGTTTGCTCCTCCTGGGCATGCTGCTTGGTCCGTTGGTGGTGGGATCTTCTGTCACGTTCGTTGAATACAGGATTGGACCAAGGTGCAGCGTGGAATGCATACATGTTTATTCACTAAGTTAACACATGACAAAACAACAAAAGCAACGTAACGTGAAGCTCACAATGGCTACACACAAAACAAGCCAAACAAGAGTCAAGATCCCACCACATAGGTAGGCAAAATGGCTACCTAAGTATGATCCCCAATCAGAGACAACGATCGACAGCTGCCTCTGATTGGGAACCACACTCGGCCAACATAGAAATATATACAATCTAGATCTACACATAGATACCTAGATATTCACATGAAAACCTCTAGCATTCACACCCTGACCAAACTAACTAAAGAATAACAGGCTTTCAAGGTCAGGGCGTGACAACAAGATTAATGAGAATATACTACATACTATATACTATTAGTTCATTTTAGTATACTGTAAACAAAGGTATCCGTTCAGTTGAGCATACTAGAGCTTCACCTGTCTACCGGAGGTTGATGCTCTTGCTAGCTTGTTAGCATAACAAATTACTAGCTAGACATCTTACGACTTCGGGTGTGTTCTTAAATTCAATCTGGAGTGCCAGAGTGCGCTCAGAGTGCGCTCTCGGCGTTAGTAAATTCAGAGCGTTTTGCTCTCGGAGCATTCAGAGCGCACACTGGACACTCTGGCTGAGGAGTAGGGTTTACCCGAGTGTTCTGGCCTCACAACGGCAGTCAAGCACCCAAGCTAACTGGCTAACATTGGCTAGTTTGCTAGCTACTTCCAGACACAAATGAGAGAACACCTCACTCTGACCATTTTACTCGCCCTAGCAGAGCTGGTTAGGCAGTTTTCATGTTATCCAGAGCGTTGGCGACTGTAACTGTGCTGCTGGCAAACATTTAATTACGCTTTTTAGCAGACGTTTACTGACAACGGCCATATTCAAATGGTGTTGAGCGCTCTGGTACACTGAAGAGAGTGCTCTGAAATCGGAGTAGATAGCCAGAACTAATTTAAGAAAGCACCCGAATGTCCATTGAGAACGCACAACGACTATACCACTTAGCTAAGCTAAGAATGATAGGAATAATCAAGTCAATAAACGTTGGAAAGTTAGTTAGATAGCATATAGTTAATATACTGGCAAGTTTGATGTACAGTCATGGTCAAAAGTTTTGACAAGACACAAATACTAATTTTCACAAAGTCTGCTGTCTCAGTTTTGATGATGGCAATTTGCATATACTCCAGAATGTCATGAAGATTTATCAGATGAATTGCAATTAATTGCAAAGTCCCTCTTTGCCATGAAAATGAACTTAATCCCCAAAAAACATTTCCACTGCATTTCAGCCCTGCCACAAAAGGACCAGCTGATATCATGTAAGTGATTCTCTCATTAACACAGGTGAGAGTGTTGACGAGGACAAGGCTGGAGATCACTCTGTCATGCTGATTGAGTTAGAATAACAGACTGGAAGCTTTAAAAGGAGGGTGATGCTTGAAATCATTGTTCTTCCTCTGTTAACCATGGTTACCTGCAAGGAAACACGTGCCGTCATCATTGCTTTGCATAAAAAGGGCTTCACAGGCAAGGATATTGCTGCTAGTAAGATTGCACCTAAATCAAACAATGATTGTTGTGAAGAAGGTGTCAGGGCGCCCAAGAAACTCCAGCAAGCGCCAGGACCGTCTGCTAAAGTTGATTCAGCTGCGGGATCGGGGCACCACCAGTGCAGAGCTTGCTCAGGAATGGCAGCAGGCAAGTGTGAGTGCATCTGCACGCACAGTGAGGTGAAGACTTTGAGGATGTCCTGGTGTCAAGAAGGGCAGCAAAGAAGCCACTTCTCTCCAGGAAAAACATCAGGGACAGACTGATATTCTGCAAAAGGTACAGGGATTGGACTGCTGCGGACTGGGGTAAAGTCATTTGCTCTGATGAATCCCCTTTCCAATTGTTTGGGGCATCCGGAAAACACCTTGTCCGGAGAAGACAAGGTGAGCGCTACCATTAGTCCTGTGTCATGCCAACAGTAAAACATCCTGAGACCATTCATGTGTGGGGTTGCTTCTCAGCCAAGGGAGTGGGCTCACTCACAATTTTGCCTAAGAACACAGCCATGAATAAAGAATGGTACCAACACATCCTCCGAGAGCAACTTCTCCCAACCATCCAAGAACAGTTTGGTGATGACCAATGCCTTTTCCAGCATGATGGAGCACCTTGCCATAAGGCAAAAGTGATAACTAAGTGGCTTGTGGAACAAAACATCAACATTTTGGGTCCATGGCCAGGAAACTCCCCAGACCTTAATCCCATTGAGAACTTGTGGTCGATCCTCAAGAGGCGGGTGGACAAACAAAAACCCACAAATTATGACAAACTCCAAGCATTGATTATGCAAGAATGGGCTGCCATCAGTCAGGATGTGGCTCAGAAGTTAATTGACAGCATGCCAGGGTGGATTGCAGAGGTCTTGAAAAAGAAGAGTCAACACTCTTTGCATAAACTTAATGTAATTGTCAATAAAAGCCTTTGACACTTATGGAATGCTTGTAATTATACTTCAGTATACCATAGTAACATCTGACAAAAATATCTCATAACACTGAAGCAGCAAACTTTGTAAAGACCAATACTTGTGTCATTCTCAAAACTTTTGACCACGACTGTAGTAGCCAACTAACGTTAGGTACAGTAGCTAGCTAACATACTGGTACATACTGCTGTAATGATATGCTATGTGGTTCGTAAGGATAGCGTAACTAACAAATTGTCAGCCAACATAACGTGTAAGGTAACTTATTTGAAAAGTCATTACTTTATTACATTGCTCAACCTTTTCTTAAAATTTGTCATAATTAGTTAAAGCAATGAATTTGTATCCACTCTTGTTGGACTTCAGCTGCATATTGTCCGCCATTTTCTTCAAATCTGAAAACGATGTGAAGCCACGCCCATTTTCTGAAGAATTTCATTATGGGCCCTAAAAGCAAAGAAATAGTGTCCACTGCATGTATATTTTGTATTTTGGCAAATGTAGTATGACATCTGGGAACTTTTGGCATACTAACTATATCCATACTATGACCAATAAGCAAACTACACTGCTCAAAAAAATAAAGGGAACACTAAAATAACACATCCTAGATCTGAATGAATGAAATAATCTTATTAAATACTTTTTTCTTTACATAGTTGAATGTTCTGACAGCAAAATCACACAAAAATTATCAATGTAAATCAAATTGATCAAGCCATGGAGGTCTGGATTTGGAGTCACCCTCAAAATTTAAGTGGAAAACCACACTACAGGCTGATCCAATTTTGATGTAATGTCCTTAAAACAAGTCAAAATGAGGCTCAGTAGTGTGTGTGGCCTCCACGTGCCTGTATGACCTCCCTACAACGCCTGGGCATGCTCCTGATGAGGTGGCGGATGGTCTCCTGAGGGATCTCCTCCCAGACCTGGACTAAAGCATCCGCCAACTCCTGGACAGTCTGTGGTGCAACGTGGCGTTGGTGGATGGAGCGAGACATGATGTCCCAGATGTGCTCAATTGGATTCAGGTCTGGTGAACGGGCGGTCCATAGCATCAATGCCTTCCTCTTGCAGGAACTGCTGACACACTCCAGCCACATGAGGTCTAGCATTGTCTTGCATTAGGAGGAACCCAGGGCCAACCGCAACAGCATATGGTCTCACAAGGGGTCTGAGGATCTCATCTCGGTACCTAATGGCAGTAAGGCTACCTCTGGCGAGCACATGGAGGGCTGTGCGGCCCCCCAAAGAAATGCCACCACACACCATGACTGACCCACTGCCAAACCGGTCATGCTGGAGGATGTTGCAGGCAGCAGAACATTCTCCACGGCGTCTCCAGACTCTGTCACGTCTGTCACATGTGCTCAGTGTGAACCTGCTTTCATCTGTGAAGAGCACAGGGCGCCAGTGGCGAATTTGCCAATCTTGGTGTTCTCTGGCAAATGCCAAACGTCCTGCACGGTGTTGGGCTGTAAGCACAACCCCCACCTGTGGACGTCGGGCCCTCATACCACCCTCATGGAGTCTGTTTCTGACCGTTTGAGCAGACACATGCACATTTGTGGCCTGCTGGAGGTCATTTTGCAGGGCTCTGGCAGTGCTCCTCCTGCTCCCCCTTGCACAAAGGCGGAGGTAGCAGTCCTGCTGCTGGGTTGTTGCCCTCCTACGGCCTCCTCCACGTCTCCTGATGTACTGGCCTGTCTCCTGGTAGCGCCTCCATGCTCTGGACACTACGCTGACAGACACAGCAAACCTTCTTGCCACAGCTCGCATTGATGTGCCATCCTGGATGAGCTGCACTACCTGAGCCACTTGTGTGGGTTGTAGACTCCGTCTCATGCTACCACTAGAGTGAAAGCACCGCCAGCATTCAAAAGTGACCAAAACATCAGCCAGGAAGCATAGGAACTGAGAAGTGGTCTGTGGTCACCACCTGCAAAACCAGTCCTTTATTGGGGGTGTCTTGCTAATTGCCTATAATTTCCACCTGTTGTCTAACCCATTTGCACAACAGCATGTGACATTTATTGTCAATCAGTGTTGCTTCCTAAGTGGACAGTTTGATTTCACAGAAGTGTGATTGACTTGGAGTTACATTGTGTTGTTTAAGTGTTCCCTTAATTTTTTTGAGCAGTGTATATACTCAATTTACGTCACAAATAGTATGGTTAGTGCGGTTACTATGAGTATTCGAACACAGCTTATGTCTCCAAGTAAACCATACATGGGACTTGTTATAAAAATATACAATATAAAAAAGTGTGTGTGTGTTTAAATTAGGAAATCTCAAAATGGTATTGTATTGTATTGTAGCGAATTCAGGGGGTAGCCCGATCAGGACTCAGGACTATACTCCGTCTGCAGTTGTCCGTCCAAGACCTTAGCCATTAAACCAAGAGGCTGGAACCTCTTGACAAGTTTGCTGGGTGTTGTACTAAGTTCACTACTATGATTGGTTCCAGGGTGTATCATGCCAACATTAACCTTTCTTCACTTGATCTGTTTTTATATTTAGGTTGTCTACGTTTGGGAATTCAGGAAATGCCCATTGTGATTACCCCAAGGACTTGGACATGATGGAGCTTTTTCTGTGCGCAAAGAAACAGACTAACATGTATATTCATCTTCTTTATACTGTATTATCATAGTGTATTTGAATATGCACTCAGTGTGGCACTACAAATTCCTGTATATCATAGTAGGGTTGGTTGTTTAGCAACAAAACCGACGCATCCACAACAATGGGACAAAACAGACGGGGTTGCCTTAGATTGTTGACAACATGTAAACTATATTTAGTCTCCAAATGTTTATTGATAACATTTATTGAAATACATTTGCACAATGTGCAATTGTTGTCTCAAATACATGATTACAGTTGTTGGTTAGCTAGCTAGTGAATTTTAGCCATATTAGCATTGACATGAAATCAGTGAAAACACCTCAAAACAAAACATGCTATCAAGAACAAGATGAAACTAGCTGAAACGAGCCACCTATGATTCCCCACATGGCAGCTTCTTGTCATTGTTGTTAGCTATCTGACCGTTCAGAATCATAACAAAGCACGGCTTCCAGCCACATCGATGCCCCCATCATTTCCGTGACGTCAGCCAACCCGTCTATAGAAATCAAGAAATAGGTTTGTGGTAGCAGAGGCGCATGCGTGTACGCATAGGATGCATGGGGTGTGAGTAGCTCCTACAGCCTTCTTAGACTCAATAACCCTGAAGCGACTATCAGCACAAAAAATTATCACAAAATATATAAATATTGGACACTGTTAAAGCGTTCGCGCAGAGAAAGCACCAGGTATGAATGGCTTTCCCATGTAATTTGATTTGACATTCTGGGACAAAGTAGAGACCCTATTTACTCAAATCAAATGACAACACACGTCACTCAATTCAGTGCTTCCGAGTTCCATGTAACAGTTATTTCAGTTGTTTTAAAACCAGGAAAATGTGGAGAGTCCCATGCAGATTACATACCCTTATACCACAGCATGGTTGAATACTCATTTCTGATAGGCTAGAAGGGCATTCTAGAATGGACATTAAAACCAGATAACAGGACAGTTGGAAAAGATATCGGGACAGTTGGAAAAGATATTGGGACACCTTGCAATCATCACGCTATATGCATCTACACATGCAGACCGTACTCGCTACAAAGTTACAGAAAGCTAAACCAACAACCACACACCAAAATTTGATAGATTGTAAACTCAGGTCCAACGAGGAAAAACTTAGCCATGATTTGTTTTTGCAGAGACATCTTTTTTGGTGCAACTGATGACCTAACGTGGTGAGTGATGAACATGAATTTCTCCGGTCTCTATGTTGCGGTCATGACGCAAGTGGCGCTATGCTGTCAAATCCTCCCACATGTTTCTAGTTTGACCAGCTGTTTTCAGCAACTGGTATTTTTGAATTCGGTTGTCATATTGGCAGGTGTGCTAGCAACAAACTATTTAGCTAGCTTCTAGCCTAGTGTTTGATATGCAATGTGATCTCCTCGTAATGAACAGTGTTGAGTGTCTTGACTAGAAAGCAACCTTTTCTAGCTATGCCAAGCAAAATTGGGCATCATCAGCTCATTGTTATGGATGTATCCAAATGAATGTCAATAGAAAACAGCTTAAACAAATGCAAATGCAGCTACTTTGCTGTTATTCTGGCTGTAGAGGTCGTTACTGTTAGCCGTAGCTAGTTGGCTAGCTAGAATGCAAGAGAGAAGAATGTTGCCAGTGAGCATGGCAATGGAAGATCTAGAATGAACAACTGGGTCGCGTCCATAATCATCGAACTAATCGATTGAACGACTGGGTCGCATCTCTAGCAAAGGGGCCACAGTGCCCCCCGACCCACCCCTGTCTCAGTATCGATCCTGCAATAGTCCATGTGCCGGGAGGCTAGGTGTCAGTCTGTTATATCTGGTGTAATTCCCCTGTCTTGTCTGGTATCCTGTGTGAATTTAAGTATGCTCCCTCTAATTCTCTCTCTCCGTCTCTCCCTCCCCTCCCATAGGACCTGAGCCTTAGGATCATGCCTCAGGACTACCTGGCCTGATGACTCCTAGCTGTTCCCAGTCCACCTGGTCGTGCTGCTGCTCCAGTTTTAACTGTTCTGCCTGCGGCTAGGGAACCCTGACCTGTTCACTGGACGTGTTATCTTGTCCCAGACCTGCGCTTTTCGACTCTCTCTCTCTCTACTGCATCGACCTCTGCATGCTCGGCTATGAAAATGTACTCCTGAGGTGCTGACCTGTTGAACCCTCTACAACCACTTATTATTATTTGACCCTGCTGGTCATCTATGAACGTTTGAACATCTTGAAGAACAATCTGGCCTTACATGACCATGTACTCTTATAATCACCACCCGGCACAGCCAGAAGAGGACTGCCCACCCCTCAGAGCCTGGTTCCTCTCTAGGTTTCTTCGTAGGTTCCTGCCTTTCTAGGGAGTTTTTCCAAGCAACCGTGCTTCTGCATATGCATTGCTTGCCGTTTGGGGTTTTAGCCTGGGTTTCTGTATAGCACTTTGTAACATCTGCTGATGTAAAAAGGGCTTCATAGATACATTTGATTGAATGATTGATGAGAAAGTATGAATTCTCTTGTAAAAATGTAAATACAATTTGTTTTTTATTATTTCTAACGGTAAATGTGTGCTTTAGTATTGTTTTCTTTGGCAACTGTGGTATAAGCGGGATAAATGCCTCCGTTCTGTACATTACCTTTTCGGCTCCACCTTATCCCGCTGCGTTGTCCATTGTTTCCAAGGTAATGTACAGAACATTGGCATTTATCCCTTACATCCCTTGCAAGCTTGATCAATTGTGACAATAAAATAATAACAAAAACTCATTAGCAACAGAATGGCAAAAGTCTTACCAGACTTGATACATATAAATAAAACAGGGTTTATTAAAAATTGACACTCACTGTACAAACAAATACAAGAACATGTTACAGTATAATACAATACGCTAAAAAACAAGATATAGATTTATAAATAACGGCTGTTGATGCCGAAAAGGTTTTCAGAAAGGGGCACAAGATAGGGATGTCCTCTCTCCCCTCTCCTGTTTGCACTGGCAATTGAACCGCTTGCAGAAAGAATTAGACAGGTCCCAAACGTAACAGATATCAGTATTGGTAAACAGGAATATAAACTACATTATTTTGCAGACGATCTCCTGTTATACCTGACTAATATTGAAAACTCAATGCCCCCTTGTTAAAAATATTTTCAGAATACTCTCAAATCTCAGGATATACTTTAAAATTAACGTGGAAAAAACGAATATAATAAAACATTATAAATAATCTGTGGACCACAAAAAAATATGAAATACCTAGGATTCTGTCAGGATGGGTCGGACCAAGGTGCAGCGTGAAAAGCGTAAATGTTTATTTACTCAATAAACTTTCAACAAAACAAGACACAACGTAACATGTCCAAAAGGCTATACACATACCAGCCTAACAGGAACAAGATCCCACAATACACAGTAGGCAATAGGCTACCTAAGTATGATCCCCAATCAGAGACAACGAGCGACAGCTGCCTCTGATTGGGAATCATACCCGGCCAGACATAGAAATAGAAAACTAGAACTTAAACATAGAATATCTAACATAGATTTCCACACCCTGACTCAACAAACTAGAGTTCTATAGGTCAGGGCGTGACAGATTATTAATAAGTGACAACAAACAACAAATATATAAAGACAATTACAACAACATGAAAGCAGATGTAGTGTCGAGAAAACGATGCTGAGATGCTGTGAGAACAAGGAATCCGCTGACACTGTACTTTGATTATAAAGGTTTATTATATCAAAAGAGTTCAGCGTCAATTTACAGACATCTGCAGACATCTGGAGAATAACCGGTCCCAATATCTAATATGTTATTCTCCCCTCCTTTGTCCCAAACCATAGTACAGTGGGGAAAAAAGTATTTAGTCAGCCACCAATTGTGCAAGTTCTCCCACTTAAAAAGATGAGAGAGGCCTGTAATTTTCATCATATGTACACGTCAACTATGACAGACAAATTGAGAAAAGAAAATCCAGAAAATCACATTGTAGGATTTTTAATGAATTTATTTGCAAATTATGGTGGAAAATAAGTATTTGGTCAATAACAAAAGTTTCTCAATACTTTGTTATATACCCTTTGTTGGCAATGACACGGGTCAAACGTTTTCTGTAAGTCTTCACAAGGTTTTCACACACTGTTGCTGGTATTTTGGCCCATTCCTCCATGCAGATCTCCTCTAGAGCAGTGATGTTTTGGGGCTGTCGCTGGGCAACAAAGACTTTCAACTCCCTCCAAAGATTATATATGGGGTTGAGATCTAGAGACTGGCTAGGCCACTCCAGGACCTTGAAATGCTTCTTACGAAGCCACTCCTTCGTTGCCCGGGCGGTGTGTTTGGGATCATTGTCATGCTGAAAGACCCAGCCACGTTTCATCTTCAATGCCCTTGCTGATGGAAGGAGGTTTTCACTCAAAATCTCACGATACATGGCCCCATTCATTCTTTCCTTTACACAGATCAGTCATCCTGGTCCCTTTGCAGAAAAACAGCCCCAAAGCATGATGTTTCCACCCCCATGCTTCACAGTAGGTATGGTGTTCTTTGGATGCAACTCAGCATTCTTTGTCCTCCAAACATGACGAGTTAAGTTTTTACCAAAAAGTTATATTTTGGTTTCATCTGACCATATGACATTCTCCCAAGTCTCTTCTGGATCATCCAAATGCACTCTAGCAAACTTCAGACGGGCCTGGACATGTACTGGCTTAAGCAGGGGACACGTCTGGCACTGCAGGATTTGAGTCCCTGGCGGCGTAGTGTGTTACTGATGGTAGGCTTTATTACTTTGGTCCCAGCTCTCTGCAGGTCATTCACTAGGTCCTCCCGTGTGGTTCTGGGATTTTTGCTCACCGTTCTTGTGATCATTTTGACCCCACGGGGTGAGATCTTGTGTGGAGCCCCACATTGAGGGAGATTATCAGTGGTCTTGTATGTCTTCCATTTTCTAATAATTGCTCCCACAGTTGATTTCTTCAAACCAAGCTGCTTACCTATTGCAGATTCAGTCTTCCCAGCCTGGTGCAGGTCTACAATTTTGTTTCTGGTGTCCTTTGACAGCTCTTTGGTCTTGGCCATAGTGGAGTTTGGAGTGTGACTGTTTGAGGTTGTGGACAGGTGTCTTTTATACTAATAATAATAATATGCCATTTAGCAGACGCTTTTATCCAAAGCGACTTACAGTCATGTGTGCATACATTTTTGTGTATGGGTGGTCCCGGGGATCGAACCCACTACCTTGGCGTTACAAGCGCCATGCTCTACCAGTTGAGCTACAGAGGACCACACGTACACGTCAACTACTACTGATAACAAGTTCAAACAGGTGCCATTAATACAGGTAACGAGTGGAGGACAGAGGAGCCTCTTAAAGAAGAAGTTACAGGTCTGTGAGAGCCAGAAATCTTGCTTGTTTGTAGGTGACCAAATACTTATTTTCCACCATAATTTGCAAATAAATTCATTAAAAATCCTACAATGTGATTTTCTGGATTTTTCTTTCTCAATTTGTCTGTCATAGTTGACGTGTACCTATGATGAAAATTACAGGCCTCTCTCATCTTTTTAAGTGGGAGAACTTGCACAATTGGTGGCTGACTAAATACCTTTTTTCCCCACTGTATATATATCCTATGTAACCTGATATGGGTGTTTTCCCCTACAGACCAATCCCAGGACCAACAGACATCCTCTGTTTTAGGGTGCCCCTATAGAAATACTCTCCAGATGCTTTCTCAAGCTGAGTCAACATCCTCTAAGACCATTTGCAACCGTCAGACACTACATATTTCCCCCCTTCGAGACTAATTAAGTCTTGAAAACAAAAAGAATAGGATTATGACAAATAACAATTTCTCTCTTATTGAGTAACTTTAACAATAAACCAAAAACAAATTTTTCTATGGAGTGTAAATAAATTTCTATGAAATATGAACAAATCTTTATGGAGTGTGAGAGCGAAAAACCTGTTTGGCAGCTTTCTTTCCAAATATCCATCAATCAATCAAGACAGTAAAATTCTCTCACGGCCCCTCTGCCCCAGGCAACCACCTAAGTACTCCAGATCAATTCAAACATCTTTATTACATTTACATTTACATTTTAGTCATTTAGCAGATGCTCTTATCCAGAGCGACTTACATGAGCAATTAGGGTTAAGTGCCTTGCTTAAGGGCACATCAACAGATTTTTCACCTAGTCGGCTCGGGGATTAGAACCAGCGACCTTTCGGTTACTGGCACAACGCTGTTACCCACTAAGCTTACCTATCAATGCATTTTAAACTACGATGCAATTGAATACACATGAAAGCCCCAGCAAACAAAATACAATCAAATTTGTCCACATTCAGGCTGGTCGACCCATCGGACCCTCCTGTGGATTCTCTCTGTCCCTGCTTAGACCCAATATCCCTAAGCATCCACGAAATAAACAAAAACATCTGAGATCCCCACATGTACCCAACTACAGCAAATATCATTCTTCAAAAATTAATACAGAAAAAATATGACACAAATTATGTATTACACATGCAAATACAGTGGGGAAAAAAAGTATTTAGTCAGCCACCAATTGTGCAAGTTCTCCCACTTAAAAAGATGAGAGAGGCCTGTAATTTTCATCATAGGTACACGTCAACTATGACAGACAAATTGAGGAAAAAAAATCCAGAAAATCACATTGTAGGATTTTTAATGAATTTATTTGCAAATTATGGTGGAAAATAAGTATTTGGTCACCTACAAACAAGCAAGATTTCTGGCTCTCACAGACCTGTAACTTCTTCTTTAAGAGGCTCCTCTGTCTTCCACTCGTTACCTGTATTAATGGCACCTGTTTGAACTTGTTATCAGTATAAAAGACACCTGTCCACAACCTCAAACAGTCACACTCCAAACTCCACTATGGCCAAGACCAAAGAGCTGTCAAAGGACACCAGAAACAAAATGGTAGACCTGCACCAGGCTGGGAAGACTGAATCTGCAATAGGTAAGCAGCTTGGTTTGAAGAAATCAACTGTGGGAGCAATTATTAGGAAATTGAAGACATACAAGACCACTGATAATCACCCTCGATCTGGGGCTCCACACAAGATCTCACCCCGTGGGGTCAAAATGATCACAAGAACGGTGAGCAAAAATCCCAGAACCACACGGGGGGACCTAGTGAATGACCTGCAGAGAGCTGGGACCAAAGTAACAAAGCCTACCATCAGTAACACACTACGCCGCCAGGGACTCAAATCCTGCAGTGCCAGACGTGTCCCCCTGCTTAAGCCAGTACATGTCCAGGCCCGTCTGAAGTTTGCTAGAGTGCATTTGGATGATCCAGAAGAGGATTGGGAGAATGTCATATGGTCAGATGAAACCAAAATATAACTTTTTGGTAAAAACTCAACTCGTCGTGTTTGGAGGACAAAGAATGCTGAGTTGCATCCAAAGAACACCATACCTACTGTGAAGCATGGGGGTGGAAACATCATGCTTTGGGGCTGTTTTTCTGCAAAGGGACCAGGATGACTGATCTGTGTAAAGGAAAGAATGAATGGGGCCATGTATCGTGAGATTTTGAGTGAAAACCTCCTTCCATCAGCAAGGGCATTGAAGATGAAACGTGGCTGGGTCTTTCAGCATGACAATGATCCCAAACACACCGCCCGGGCAACGAAGGAGTGGCTTCGTAAGAAGCATTTCAAGGTCCTGGAGTGGCCTAGCCAGTCTCTAGATCTCAACCCCATATAAAATCTTTGGAGGGAGTTGAAAGTCTTTGTTGCCCAGCGACAGCCCCAAAACATCACTGCTCTAGAGGAGATCTGCATGGAGGAATGGGCCAAAATACCAGCAACAGTGTGTGAAAACCTTGTGAAGACTTACAGAAAACGTTTGACCTGTGTCATTGCCAACAAAGGGTATATAACAAAGTATTGAGAAACTTTTGTTATTGACCAAATACTTATTTTCCAC
The DNA here is from genome assembly GCF_020615455.1 of Coregonus clupeaformis. Lineage (NCBI taxonomy): Eukaryota > Metazoa > Chordata > Actinopteri > Salmoniformes > Salmonidae > Coregonus > Coregonus clupeaformis. The sequence goes on from NC_059206.1 coordinate 54,530,812, forward strand.
CATAATTTGCAAATAAATTGCATTACAAATCCTACAATGTGATTTTCTGGATTTTCTTTTCTCATTTTGTCTGTCATAGTTGACGTGTACCCATGATGAAAATTACAGGCCTCTCTCAACTTGTTCAGTGGGAGAACTTGCACAATTGGTGGCTGACTAAATACTTTTTTCCCCCACTGTATGTCTATATATCATTGCAGACACTGGAATGTAGTCCACTACACTTCATCTCTTCAGCAGTGTCGACTTTCAATGCAACGTCGTTGATGGAATCTGAACATTTCCACACCTTCCTTGTTCCACTTCCTCCAGTCCATTCATATTGTCCATTCCTATTGTCCATGTTTGAGTATTTGAATCCCCTCTACACATTCCCCCATATGCTTCTGGAAGAAAAGAAAAGACCAAACAGTATCTTTTGCAAAACAACACATGCAAATTAAAACATCAATATCAACAATAATTAAAAATGATATATAAAATGAATCACATTCCATTTCCCCCCTTTGATTCATCACAAAATACTAAATATCACAATAATATGTCAAAACGTGAAAAATGATCGGATACTCAAAATTGGTATCTATCCATCAATACTCCTTTGAGTATTTGACAAAAGGTTAAACCCTCTTATCGTTTCATTTGCAAAACCCTTCAAAGTATAGGTAATATTATCTATGTGATCTGCACCATACCATGGAAAAAGTCCAAGTCCCCACTTCTCTCCTAGACTTATCCTCCAATGGTAGGCTTCCAGACTATGACATTTCTTCATTACCCTTTTCACCCTATTTCCAAACCTAGAATCAGATTTATCTGTTTCCAGTGCTTCCCCTCTTTTAATGGTAAAAACCTCATATGGAAGCTTCAACGTCGACATATAACAACATCCTGTCCATCCATAGGGTAAGAATCTATTCTTTCTCACCACAAACCCCAGATGTTTCTAAAATTCCCAATAGTCACATTTCCATGCAAAAACGTATCTTTCACCATCAAAGTCCTTCTCTTCTTACTAACTTCAACATAAAAAGTTACATTATATTTCTCATTACTAACCTTATGTTCATGCTTACCCAAAGTCATCATATAATCATCACAATCTGATATTGCCCTAAACATACCCTTTCCATCATATGTTTTATTTGAACAAAAACAGCTTTTAGCCCTCACGGGTTTCACCTCCAATGCTTCATGAAGCGCTGTTAACTGATTTTCCTTCCTATCTAACAAATTCACATAGGGTAATTCATTTAACCAATAACACTTAAACCTAGGCCTAAACAAATGCTTCAACAACGACATTATTATATCTGTTAATGATTGTTGCTGATACAACAGCCATGATAAAGCATAAGATTTACACATACTTGATAGAGGTTGAGCTATATTCTCTAAGATTCAACCCCATGTTCCTGGTGCTGGAATTCTCAACAGACATGGACCCTCAAGATTCCTCACTGATCTTACAGAATGAGGTAACTGCTTTACCAAAGATTCCTACCTGCCCATCCATCTTTAATTTGCAAAACAGAATAATCAAATCCATATGCCTTCCATTTTGTTTCTCTCTTCCCTAACGAGCAGTATTGATCAGATATATCTTCTTGTCTTCAATCAAAATCAAAGAACTCATCCTGTACCTCCATGATAGTATTCTCCCTGATCTTCCCCTCTAACATTACTCAAAATAAGTGAGCAATCACTCATAACCCTTGTCGTATCTGATGAATGGTGGTCATTATTGCTGTCAACAAAGAGTCCGTATATGCTGCATCGTGTTAGAGGCTTTTATTAAAATCACGAGGTTACAGCATAAATGACAGGTGACATGACACCCGGAGAACGGCTCCCCCGATTGCCATGGCCGTTCTGACGTCTTCCTCGCCTAACCCCCCTATTTATAAACAATGAAACTCCCTCTTCTGGCCAATCCCCAGTCTCCCCTGTCTACAAGACACTTCCGGTCTGTTGTATTTGGCGTCACACCCAAAACATTCCCTCTTGCTACTAACACAAACAACATTCCATTTCTTCATGAAAAACATTTAACAAAGGCATAATCTTCAGATACTATACCCTCTTCCACTTCATATCGTTATACAAAATATACTTCCTTTGACTAGGTGAAACAGCTTCTACTTCTGGTCTAATAACAACACTTCTTCTCCATAATTATCTCTCCACTGAACTCTAAATTTCCCTTCACCACTGTTCTCTCTCTCGTACTAACATTGAAGCTGAGCTGACTATCCTAGAGTTCCTTCAACCCTAGTTTTCATAACGTTTTTAGTCTTACTTTTTCCCCATTTTTTCAAAAACCATTACACTGATTTATCCACAAATTCCTTCCCACTATTTTTTTCAAAAACCATTTCACTGATTTATCCACAAATTCCTTTCCCTCTAATTTGAGGATATTTGATCGGGAAGTCCCCACCTGCTTATGACTTCTTTACACAAAAACTTGGCAAACGATTGAGCATCTTTTAGCTTAGTTTGACATCTTATACACTTCTTGGTGTAGGAATGTAACCAAGAATAACAGTCACACCCCTGCGAACATTATTTTTCAGACAGATTGTGCACCTTCCTATGACATAGTCAATCTGTTCAAGCAAATATGGTTCCCAAAAACCAAATCCTTTGTGATCTTTCTCCTAACCTCCCCCCTTGCAACATTAGCTAACCCATAGCTTCCTAAATCATCAGACCTATTAGGTCTAGAGGCGCTACTATCAAACCCTCATGGCTTCTCCAAAAACAACAATTGATTGCTACTCTAAGGATTTTTCATTGTCTTCAAAACACCTGCTTTTGAAAGTCCTTCAATTTATGGTTCAATCCCTTGGAATGCTTCATCTTTCAATGGATACTGATTCTTCCAAGGAGGTCTGCCTCCTGGTTGAAGTTCAACTTTCACCTCAATTGGGCTGATTTCACAAGTCCAATATCGGCACTACTTTGATACCACAAACATTCTTGAACTTTTTGCAACATCTCCTCTTTAATAGATTCTTAATCCATCTTCACACTGCAAATAGATTAATGTGTCATCCGTACAGCTTGTGGCTCTCCTTGTCCTTGAGCCAAAATCATTATTTTGAGAAATCGCTGATCTTCACTCCTCCAAATCCCCCAAGTTCTCTTTCATCAGTACAAAAACAGCCTTCTCTGCTTCTGTCATCATTTCTTCTATTTGCTTCTACTCATAGCCTTCAGAAACCAACTAGGTCACATGTGGCACACTCTTCTCAATCTCAAATTCTTTATCCAGATAATCATCTGTGTTTATCTTCATATCTGCTCCTTGTGGTCCTAAAATTATGCAACATAAGCTGAGTTGAACTTTCTTTAGTTGATTACTCAACCATTCCTCTGAGTTCAATTGGCAGCATTCTTGAAATACTTGAGCTGAGTTGAAATGGATATTCCAGAAGCCTCGCATCTGGCATATTTTCCCCTTAAATTTCTTCCATTTCTTAGCCTGCTTCAAAAAATCCTCACTGAGATTTCCAATTCAGAATACTAAAGACTAATCCATCTATGTCATCATCAACAATCGGTAAAACTTTTCCTTTGGCACTTCTACCAGACAGCCGTCTGGTGTACATCTTATTTTACAGTTCAACTTACACAATGCATCTCTTCCCAACAATGCAATAGGTGTATGTTCTGATACAAGTATGGGTATTGTAATTTTCTAATTTTTCATAGCAGAGCTCAATTGATTCCATAAGAGTAATCAACCGTTTCACTCCCTCAAATCCCTGTCCTAATTAGTTGATTGGACATAGTAAGATGTGTAACCTCTTCAGGCTGAACACAGAGAAAAGCAGTTCCGCTATCCACCATCACTTCCAATGGTCGGTTGTTTATTTTCACCTCAATTGTTGGATCTTTTTCCCCTAACTGGTGCTACCAGCTGACACCCCCCTTTCGGATCTTCTGGGCACCCCTAGAATCCTTGCTCCTGGCCCCTATACGGGTTCACCTGTCCTCCAGATGATCTTGACTTGCCCCTGTATCTTCCTCTGAAATTCCCTCTTGTGTTTCCTTCTGGCCCATTACACTCACAGCAAAGTCATCAACCTGTCCACAATCATAACACACTTCTGAAGATTGTTGGAAGTATGGCTTAAATCTTCCTCCTCATCCTAAGCCTTCTCGTCCTCTTCCTCTCCAATTCTGTGTCTGTCCAGAGACTGGCTATTGATATGAAACAACTGGTACCGCTATTGGTGGCTGGTACAATTGCGGTTGGAACTGGTCCAGTTGAAGCTGTGGCAGTGATTGTTGATTTGGTGCACACTGATTCTTCATAACCAAAGCTTGTTTCTTCTCCTTCTTATTCTCCCCCAGTTGTATTTCATTGAGTTTTCTGAGAGTTTCTTGGTCCGGTTATTTCAGGTTGTGTTCCTTTTTCCTCTACAGATCCACTTGATGGGCTATATGATCTCTATAGACACCTTTTGTCATGCTTCCAAGTCCAACCACCTCTGCCAGTTTGCTCCTTACTGGTGAGGGCAGTCCCATCTGCAGTTTAGCTCTCAAAATTGACTGCTCAATTTGACTCACATCTGGATCATTTCCGGTAATATTTCTCCACACTTGATGAACTCTTGCCACATAGGCTCTCTGATTTTCTTGTTGTCCTAGTGGGTCAATCAGAATGTTGTCAGGATGCACATTTGTTGGAAACATATCTTTCAGTGCTCTCCACAGCCGATTTCTAATTGCAGCCAACAATTCAGGGTAATTCACCGCAGTCCCCACATATCTATTAAGTCCAGCTCTCTAAAAAATGTCTTCCATTTCTGGAATCCCAAGGAGATTAGCAAAAGTCTCTTAATGTCTCCTATGGCAGACTGTGTTCCCACCATAATTTCTTCCAATTTTGAAATCCAAGGATATGCTCCATCTTGAAGAGTAGGCAACTTCTCAAGTATATCTGACATATCGGTATTCTTCAAAGGCTTATATTCTAGGTTCTGTCTTCGAAATATCACTAGCATCATCTTCTTACTTGTGCTCTCTTTCCTTGGCTCAATGTATACTTCTTCTCCAATTCTTGGGATCCTTTTCTCAGCAGTTTTTTCTTCTGTATCTTCAGCTTCTTGAGTTGTTCTTCCAGTTCTCTTACTTCTTCTAAATTATTCGCTTTATCCAGGCATGATACGCATCGGTCTATGTCTCTTTCTATTTCTTCTGTGCTAGTCATTGTAGGATAAAATCCTCCCGAACATAAAGCACCTTTAATCTCCAAATCTTCATCGCTTTCTTCTTACTTTTGGAGTTTGGATTCATCTTTATGGTCGTTTCTGCTTTTCCTCTCTCTATTATTCAAGCACTTTCATTATGTTGATGACGTCTGGGTTAAGAATCCCTTCCACTGGACATGGTTGTTCAATGTCAGGCCAACGTTTATTCCACTTTCCAGATAACCTTGCAATACCATTAACTAGAGGATTACTATTTTCTACTACATCAACAGGAGTAATTACTTTCATCGTTTTGATGTCCTTTTCCCCCCATTGTAACAACTCATCTATATTCCTTTATTGTGAATTATTTTATTATTTTAGACTATGTAGCTTATGTTTCCCTCACTTTTTTTTTCTCCCCCCCAAATTTTTATTTATTTAACTAATTAATCAATTTATTCATCAATTTATTCATTTTTATTTTATTTTACCAAATTATTGATTAGTGGCAATCTTACCACATCCGATCAGGAAAGGTAAAGGAAAGTAGTCAACTTCAGAGCAATCCAAAAAAGAAAGACCTCTAATCCAGCAACACTACAGCACTCACAAACCAATTGCTTAATAAGCACTCAATTACCTTAATTTTACAGAATAATGTCAGTGCTCGATTTCCCACACAACTCTAATCAAACCAACTCATGCACAAAAAACTCCAAAATGCAATTCTTAATTACATCAATTGATCAGTCTGTTGCCAAGTCCCTGTCAAATTGTCACAACATGACATATGCTAGGCACCCAAAATATCCTCTATGGGAAGGTAAGTTTTGTGAATAGAACAGTACTAGCCTTGATTTGACTTGATCTGTTGCAGCACACCCTGTCGCGTTATGCACTTGTCAGCACCTCCTCTCTCTCTCTCTGTCTCCTCCTCATCGTCTCTCATATCACAGAAGAACAAAGAACAGACAAGAATTTAGTATTTTATGCACTCACTGGGTTATTTCAACCATGCAATACTCCTCTGTTCACATTCTTTCTAAAAAATAAGCAAACAGCTTAACTCAGGAATAGTATAAATAGCTCAATAACATTTTATTTTATTTATTTTTAATCCGTCAACATATCTCTAATTTATCAATTCAATAGATCTCAATCAAATAGTTTCATCGTTAAACAACAGCCGATTTAACAAACAGAACACTTTATTCGTGTGTAAGTCTCCCCCTCCTTCTCTGTCTGCTCTGAGTCTGCGTCTCCCAGCAGCTCAGTGCAGGCAGGGGAGTGGCATATTTGCTCTACGTAACTCTAAACTCAGAAAATCACACGCATGCGTAGTTCATTCACCAATGCGATTTCAGAGTGAGAAGAGCTCCCAAGCAGCTCTCTCCAAGCTAAACAACAGAAAGTAGACAGACCAGCTATCCCTCCGTTATTTCCCCAACACAGACAAACAGTAAAACTTAACAGAACTCACAAACCAACACAAAACATAGAACACAAATCCTACTCTCTTCCACACACACACACACACACACACACACACACACACACACCGTTTAAGAGGCTTATGTCCATTGCTACGGACCTCTAAAGCATGCTACTACCATCGCGCCGTTTTTTCCTTGTTCCTACATTTCTGCTACCTCGAGTTCGCGGATATTCAATGAGCGGTTACATCGAACATATACCTCGTCAACTATAAGTCCAGCGGTAACTTGCAACCGAATGTATCTACCACAATCTCCAGTTCCCTGAACTGACCTAAAACCAACCCAGTGAGATTTCAGGATTTTCGGCCCATCCTAATGATCGCCTCGTTTGAGGGCTTGCCATAGATTTGCGATGTCATAATTTGTATACATTTTTCCTTAGTTCCTGGCCTTTCCTTCCTTCATTCTATTCTTTTTGAATTTTATTCAAGCAAAATATCCCTGTGTCCAGTATTATCAATCCTATAGACACTCCCCCCTGTTTGTGTTGCTTTCAACGCAAACAAATTTAGAAATTTAGAACAGACTCTTATCCCACAGCAAATAACAGCAAAGCACACATGCAAGTTCTTAACGGTGCATTCATTCAACGCACACACACGCAGACACACGAACTGACCAGTGCCCAAAGTGGTGAGAAAACTCACCCTTATCTGCCGGACTCTGGAGCGAGAGTCAGCTCGGCGTCCCTGAATGGAACGCTGAGAAAAGACGCAACACGACCCAATTACCTCGTCGCCATTAATGTAGTGTCGAGAAAACGATGCTGAGATGCTGTGAGAACAAGGAATCCGCGGACACTGTACTTTGATTATAAAGGTTTATTATATCAAAAGAGTTCAGCGTCAATTTACAGACATCTGCAGACATCTGGAGAATAACCGGTCCCAATCTCTAATATGTTATTCTCCCCTCCTTTGTCCCAAACCATAGTATATATATATCCTATGTAACCTCATATGGGTGTTTTCCCCTACAGACCAATCCCAGGACTCCACCTAACAGACTTCCTCTGTTTTAGGATGCCCCTATAGAAATACTCTCCAGATGCTTTCTCAAGCTGAGTCAACATCCTCTAAGACCATTTGCAACCGTCAGCAAAGTCATAAATTGTTCAGACACTACACAGATCTAATTAAAATGGAATCTTCCCATAAATCTTACAGGTAGAATAAACATCTTTAGAATGGCATGGCTCCCAATGTTTCTATATTTATTTTCGGTAATACCAATTACCCCACCGAAGACATTCTTTAAAAAAGTATACTCTGCCATAAGACTTTATATGGTTAAATACATCTCAGAATATAAAGGAAAGTTTTACATCTCCCTAAGTCTGACGGTGGTTTTAACCTTCCAGACCTGGAATTGTATCACCTCGCCACCCAAGGCTTTTACTTGCCTTTTACTTTTTACCCAAGGCTTTTACTTGCAACATACAGTGGGGAAAAAAAGTATTTAGTCAGCCACCAATTGTGCAAGTTCTCCCACTTAAAAAGATGAGAGAGGCCTGTAATTTTCATCATAAGTACACGTCAACTATGACAGACAAATTGAGAAAAAATATCCAGAAAATCACATTGTAGGATTTTTTATGAATTTATTTGCAAATTATGGTGGAAAATAAGTATTTGGTCATCTACAAACAAACAAGATTTCTGGCTCTCACAGACCTGTAACTTCTTCTTTAAGAGGCTCCTCTGTCCTCCACTCGTTACCTGTATTAATGGCACCTGTTTGAACTTATTATCATTATAAAAGACACCTGTCCACAACCTCAAACAGTCACACTCCAAACTCCACTATGGCCAAGACCAAAGAGCTGTCAAAGGACACCAGAAACAAAATTGTAGACCTGCACCAGGCTGGGAAGACTGAATCTGCAATAGGTAAGCAGCTTGGTTTGAAGAAATCAACTGTGGGAGCAATTATTAGGAAATGGAAGACATACAAGACCACTGATAATCTCCCTCGATCTGGGGCTCCACGCAAGATCTCACCCCGTGGGGTCAAAATGATCTCAAGAACGGTGAACAAAAATCCCAGAACCACACGGGGGGACCTAGTGAATGACCTGCAGAGAGCTGGGACCAAAGTAACAAAGCCTACCATCAGTAACACACTACACCGCCAGGGACTCAAATCCTGCAGTGCCAGATGTGTCCCCCTGCTTAAGCCAGTACATGTCCAGGCCCATCTGAAGTTTGCTAGAGTGCATTTGGATGATCCAGAAGAGGATTGGGAGAATGTCATATGGTCAGATGAAACCAAAATATAACTTTTTGGTAAAAACTCAACTCGTCGTGTTTGGAGGACAAAGAATGCCGAGTTGCATCCAAAGAACACCATACCTACTGTGAAGCATGGGGGTGGAAACATCATGCTTTGGGGCTGTTTTTCTGCAAAGGGACCAGGACGACTGATCTTTGTAAAGGAAAGAATGAATGGGGCCATGTATCGTGAGATTTTGAGTGAAAACCTCCTTCCATCAGCAAGGGCATTGAAGATGAAACGTGGCTGGGTCTTTCAGCATGACAATGATCCCAAACACACCGCCCGGGCAACGAAGGAGTGGCTTCGTAAGAAGCATTTCAAGGTCCTGGAGTGGCCTAGCCAGTCTCCAGATCTCAACCCCATAGAACATCTTTGGAGGGAGTTGAAAGTCTGTGTTGCCCAGCGACAGCCCCAAAACATCACTGCTCTAGAGGAGATCTGCATGGAGGAATGGGCCAAAATACCAGCAACAGTGTGTGAAAACCTTGTGAAGACTTACAGAAAACGTTTGACCTGTGTCATTGCCAACAAAGGGTATATAACAAAGTATTGAGAAACTTTTGTTATTGACCAAATACTTATTTTCCACCATAATTGGCAAATAAATTCATTAAAAATCCTACAATGTGATTTTCTGGATTTTTTTTTCTCATTTTGTCTGTCATAATTGACGTGTACCTATGATGAAAATTGCAGGCCTCTCTCATCTTTTTAAGTGGGAGAACTTGCACAATTGGTGTCTGACTAAATACTTTTTCCCCCCACTGTATTGTAAAATTAACTAAAGAGGAACAATGGGTACATATTGAAGGTGTGTACCCCCCCCCCCTCCCCTCCCCCCCTATATATATGTATTCTACTGTATTTTAGTCAATGCCACTCCGACATTGCTCGACCTAATATTTATATATTTCTTAATTCCATTATTTTACTTTTAGATTGGTGTGTATTGTTGTGAATTGTTAGATCTTACTGTACTGTTGGAGCTAGGAACACAAGCATTTCACTACACCCGCACTAACATCTGATAAATATGTGTATGTGACCAATAAAATGTTATTTGATGTCTTTTGTCTGTATATGTTCATATTGTTTGAAAAATAAAATAAAATCTTACAAAAGAAAGTAATCAAGAAATGTGCATTTGAAGATGGCATGAGATGCATTTACTCAATTATGTATATTTTTGCTGGTTGCCCACTCTTGGAGGGTATAGCTTTCACTGGGGGTAATTATGGTTTTGAAGTACACTACACAGTGCATTTGGAAAGTATTCAGACACCTTGACTTTTTCCACATTTTGTTACATTACAGCCTTATTTTAAAATGGATGAAATAAAAAATAGTCCTCATCACAATACCCCATAATGACAAAGCGAAAGCAGGTTTTTATAAATGTTTGCAAATTTTTAAAAGATGTAAAACAGAAATACCTTATTTACATAAGTATTCAGACCCTTTGCTATGAGACACGAAATTGAGCACACACCTGTCTAGGTCCCACAGCTGACAGTGCAAAAACCAAGCCATGAGGTCGAAGGAATTGTCCGTAGAGCTCCGAGACAGGATTGTGTCGAGGCACAGATCTGGGGAAGAATCTTCCTAGAGCTGGCCGCCTGACCAAAGTGAGCAATCGGGGGAGAAGGGCCTTGGTCATTTAGTTGACCAAGAACCCGATGGTCACTCTGACAGAGCTCCAGAGTTCCTCTGTGGAGATGGGATAACCTTCCAGAAGGACAACCATCTCTGCAGCACTCCACCAATCAGGCCTTTATGGTAGAGTGGCCAGAATGAACCCACTCCTCAGTAAAAGGCACATGACAGCCCTCTTGGAGTTTGCCAAAAGGCCCCTAAAGGACTCTCAGACCATGAGAAACAAGATTCTCTAGTGTGATGAAACCAAGATTTAACTCTTTGGCCTGAATGCCAAGTGTCACGTCTGGAGGAAATCTGGCACCATCCCTACGGTGAAGCTTGGTGGTGGCAGCATCATGCTGTGGGGATGTTTTTCAGCAGCAGGGACTGGGAAACTAGTCAGGATCAAGGGAAAGATGAACGGAGCAAAGTACAAAGAGAGCCTTGATGAAAACCTATTCCAGAGCGCCCAGGACCTCAGACTGGGGCGAAGGTTTACCTTACAAGAGGACAACGACCCTAAGCACACAGCCAAGACAACGCAGGAGTGGCTTTGGGACAAGTCTCTGAATGTCCTTGAGTTGCCTAGCCAGTGAAATTGAACATCTCGAGACCTGAAAATAGCTGTGCAGCGACACTCCCCTTGAACTTGAGAGGATCTGCAGAGAAGAATGGGAGAAACTCCCCAAATACAGGTGTGCCAAGCTTGTAGTGTCATATCCAAGAAGACTTGAGGCTGTAATCTCTGCCAAAGGTGCTTCAACAAAGTACTGAGTAAAGGGTCTGAATACTTATGTAAATGTGATATTTCTGTATTTAAAAAGAAATACATTTGCAAACCTGTTTTTGCTTTGTCATTACGGGGTATTGTGTGTAGATTGATGAGGGGAAAAAACAATTGTATCCATTTTAGAATAAGGCTGTAACGTAACAAAATGTGGAAAAAGTGAAGGGGTCTGAATACTTTCCGAATGCACTCTATATACAAAAGCTCACAGAACGGGACAAACGAGTGCTGAAACGTGTGGCGCGTAAAAATCATCTGTCCTCGGTTGCAACACTCACTACCGAGTTCCAAACTGCCTCTGGAAGCAACGTCAGCACAATAACTGTTCGTCGGGAGCTTCATGAAATGGGTTTCCATGGCCGAGTAGCCGCATTCAAGCCTAAGATCACCATGCGCAATGCCAAGCTTCAGCTGGAGTGGTATAAATCCCGCCGCCATTGGACTCTGAAGCAGTGGAAACACGTTCTCCGTAATGATGAATCACGCTTTACCATCTGGCAGTCCGATGGACGAATCTGGGTTTGGCGGATGGCAGGAGAATGCTACCTGCCCCAATGCATAGTGCCAACTGTAAAGTTTGGTGGAGGAGGAATAATGGCCTGGGGCTGTTTTTCATGGTTTGGGCTCGGCCCCTTAGTTCCAGTGAAGGGAAATGTTAACGCTTCAGCATAAAATGACATTCTAGACGATTCTGTGCTTCCAACTTTGCGGCAACAGTTTGGGGAAGGCCCTTTCCTGTTTCAGCATGAGAATGCCCCCATGCACAAAGCGAGGTCAATACAGAAATGTTTTTTGTTGATCGGTGTGGCAGAACTTGACTGGCCTGCACAGAACCCTGACCTCAACCCCATCGACCACATTTGGGATGAATTGGAACGCCGACTGCGAGCCAGGCGTAATCGCCCCCAACATCAGTGCCCGACCTCACTAGTGCTCTTGTGGCAGAATGGATGGAAGTCCCTGCAGCAATTTATTTTATTTAATTTATTTTACCTTTATTTAACTAGGCAAGTCAGTTAAGAACAAATTCTTATTTACAATGACGGCCTACACCGTCAAGCAATGTTCCGACATCTAGCGGAAAGCCTTCCCAGAAGAGTGGAGGCTGTTATAGCAGCAAAGGGTAGACCAACTCCATATTAATACCCATCATTTTGGAATGAGATGTTCGACGAACAGGTGTCCACATACTTTTGGTCATGTAGTGTACATGCTAACTGGATAGTCACTTTGCTGCTGTCCTCTCCAGCTGTCCCTCTGCCAGGTACAAGATGTCCCTGCTGAAGTATTCCACCAAGGCCCTGGAACTGTCCAGTAAGGTCTCAGTGAGGACAGACAGCCGAGGGTTCCTGTCTCTACAGTACCTGGTCAGGAACGATGACGGACAGATCTGCTTTGTGGAATAGTACTGCTGTTCGAATGAGGAGGTTGAAGAAGAGTAGCAGGAATTCCTTGTACAATCTGAAAAAACGATTCAAATATTTATCATTATACTCAATAAATACTTTCTCACTTGGCCATGTTATTTGGGCTGCATTTCTCGACTGTGTTATTTGTAAATAGTGTTGGCTGTGTACATGATTGTTTATGTTAATTTATCTGAATCAATGCTGCTCTGTGCTCTCCCAAAACCTTGTGAAAGTATTCTTAGATTTTTGTTCAAAATTGTAAATGGACTTTCTGTAATAGTTAGTAGTGGCCTCTTCTACAGTGCTTTCAGAAAGTATTCATACCCCTTGATTTATTCCACGTTGTTGTTTTACAGCCTGAATTCAAAATGGCTAAAATAGATTTTTGTTCCTCACCCATCTTCACACAATACCCCATAATGACAAAGTGAAAACATGTTTTTAGAAATTGTAGCAAATGTATTAAAAATGAAATACAGAAATATCTCACTTACATAAGTATTCACACCTTAGTCAATACTTTGTAGAAACACCTTTGGCAGCGATTACAGCTGTGAGTCTTTCTGGGTAAGTCTCTAAGAGCTTTCCACAGCTGGATTGTGCAATATTTTCCCATTATTCTTTTCAAAATTCTTCAAGCTCTGTCAAATTTGTTTTTTGCAATTTTTGCAATTTTTGCAGGTCTTGCCATAGATTTACAAGTAGATTTAGGTAAAAACTGTAACTTGGTGACTCGGGAACATTCACTGCCTTCTAGGTAAGCAACTCCAGTATAGATTTGGCCTTGTGTTTTAGGTTATTGCCCTGCTGAAAGATGAATTAATCTCCCAGTGTCTGGAAGAAAGCAGACTGAACAAGGTTTTCCTTTATGATTTTGCCTGTGCTTAGCTCCATTCCGTTTCTTTTTTATCCTGAAAAACTCCCCAGTCCTTGACGATTACAAGCATACCAATAACATGATGCAGCCACCACTATGCTTGAAAATATGGAGAGTGGTGCTCAGTAATGTGTTGTATTGGATTTGCCCCAAACATAATATTTTGTATTCAGGACAAAAAGTGAATTGCTTTGCCACATTTTTATCAGTATTACTTTAGTGCCTTATTGCAAACAGGATGCATGTTTTAGAATATTTTTATTCTGTACAGGCTTCCTTCTTTTCACTCTGTCAATTAGGTTAGTATTGTCGAGTAACTACAATGTTGCTGATCCATCCTCAGTTTTCTCCGATCACAGCCAACAAACTCTGTAACTGTTTTAAAGTCACCATTGGGCTCATGGTGAAATCCCTGAGCGGTTTCCGTCCTCTCTGGCAACTGAGATAGGAAGGACGCCTGTATCTTTGTAGTGACTGGGTGTATTGATACACCATCCAAAGTGTAATTAATAACTTCACCATGCTCAAAGGGATATTCAATGTCTTTTTTTCTTTACCCATCTACCAATAGGTGCCCTTCTTTGTGAAGCACTGGAAAACCACCCTGGTCTTTGTGGTTGAATCTGTGTTTGAAATTCACTGCTCGACTGAGGGACCTTACATATAATTGTATGTGTGGGGTACAGAAATGAGGTAGCCATTAAAAAACCATGTTAGACACTATTATAGCACACAGAGTGAGTCCATGGAACTTGTGACTTGTTAAGCACATTTCTATTCCTGAACTTATTTAGGCTTGCCATAACAAAGGGGTTGAATACTTATTGACTCAAGACATTTCAGCTTTTTATTTAATTAATTTGTAAAGATTTCTACAAACATAATTCCACTTTGACATTTACATTTTAGTCATTTAGCAGATGCTCTTATCCAGAGCGACTTAGTGCATTCATCTTAAGATAGCTAGGTGGGACAGCCACATACAGTATCACAGGCATAGTAAGTACACTTTTCCTCAATAAAGTAGTTATCAGCAAAGTCAGAGCTAGAAGGGGGGGGGGGTCGTTCTTTCAAGTGCAAGTGTCTTTTTTTGGTGAGGAGGGGGATTATTTAAGATACTCTTTGGAGAGGTAGGGTTTCAGGTGCCTTCGGAAGATGGGCATAGACTCTGCTATCCTAGCTTCAGGGGGAAGCTGGTTCCACCATTGGGATGCCAGGACAGACAAGAGGTTGGACTAGGCTGAGCGGGAGCTACCCTCCCGTAGGGGTGGGAGGGCCAAGAGACCAGATGTGGCAGAACGGAGTACTCGGGTTTGGGGGGGGGGGGGCATCATGGTCTTGTAGTGGATGCCAAGCATCATGGTCTTGTAGTGGATGCGAGCTTCGACTGGAAGTCAGTGGAGTGTGCGGAGGAGCGGGGTGACATGGGAGAACTTGGGAAGGTTGAAAACCAGGCAGGCTGCAGCGTTCTGGATAAGTTGCAGGGGTTTGATGGCACAAGTGGGGACCTCAGCCAACAGCGAGTAACAGTAGTCCAGACGGGAGATGATAAGTGCCTGGATTAGGACCTGCACCACTTCCTGTGTGAGGTAGGGTCGCACTCTACGGATGTTGTAAAGCATGAACCTGCAGGAGCGAGTCACTGCTTTGATGTCCAGGATCAGGCTGGAGTTATGGGCCATACCGTACCTTCTGGCCCTTCAAAATAAAATATTTAAATATTGATAATTTATTTGACCGAGATGCATGCCGACAGAACGATCCAAGCAAGCGAAACAGCGCCTCTGTGTCTCAGTATGTGTAGTCGATGTATCTGATGCTGTCTGGACATACAGTGGGGAGAACAAGTATTTGATACACTGCCGATTTTGCCGGTTTTCCTACTTACAAAGCATGTAGAGGTCTGTCATTTTTATCATAGGTACACTTCAACTGTGAGAGACGGAATCTAAAACAAAAATCCAGAAAATCACATTGTATGATTTTTAAGTAATTAATTTGCATTTTATTGCATGACATAAGTATTTGATACACCAGAAAAGCATTACTTAATATTTGGTACAGAAACCTTTGTTTGCAATTACAGAGATCATACGTTTCCTGTAGGTCTTGACCAGGTTTGCACACACTGCATCAGAGATTTTGGCCCACTCCTCCATACAGACCTTCTCCAGATCCTTCAGGTTTCGGGGCTGTCGCTGGACAATACGGACTTTCGGCTCCCTCCAAAGATGTTCTATTTGTTTCAGGTCTGGAGACTGGCTAGGCCACTCTAGGACTTTGAGATGCTTCTTACGGAGCCACTCCTTAGTTGCCCTGGCTGTGTGTTTCGGGTCGTTGTCATGGTGGAAGACCCAGCCACGACCCATCTTCAATGCTCTTACTGAGGGAAGGAGGTTGTTGGCCAAGATCTCGCGATACATGGCCCCATCCATCCTCCCCTCAATACGGTGCAGTCGTCTTGTCCCCTTTGCAGAAAAGCATCCCCAAAGAATGATGTTTCCACCTCCATGCTTCACGGTTGGGATGGTGTTCTTGGGGTTGTACTCATCCTTCTTCTTCCTCCAAACACGGCGAGTGGAGTTTAGACCAAAAAGCTCTATTTTTGTCTCATCAGACCACATGACCTTTTCCCATTCCTCCTCTGGATCATCCAGATGGTCATTGGCAAACTTCAGACGGGCCTGGTCATGCACTGGCTTGAGCAGAGGGACCTTGCGTGCGCTGCAGGATTTTAATCCATGACGGCGTAATGTGTTACTAATGGTTTTCTTTGAGACTGTGGTCCCAGCTCTCTTCAGGTCATTGACCAGGTCCTGCCGTGTAGTTCTGGACTGATCCCTCACCTTCCACATGATTATTAATGCCCCACGAGGTGAGATCTTCCATGGAGCCCCAGACCGAGGGTGATTGACCGTCATCTTGAACTTCTTCCATTTTCAAATAATTGCGCCAACAGTTGTTGCCTTCTCACCAAGCTGCTTGCCTATTGTCCTGTAGCCCATCCCAGCCTTGTGCAGGTCTACAATTTTATCCCTGATGTCCTTACACAGCTTTCTGGTCTTGGCCATTGTTGAGAGGTTGGAGTCTGTTTGATTGAGTGTGTGGACAGGTGTCTTTTATACAGGTAACGAGTTCAAACAGGTGCAGTTAATACAGGTAGTGAGCGGAGAACAGGAAGGCTTCTTAAAGAAAAACTAACAGGTCTGTGAGAACCGGAATTCTTACTGGTTGGTAGGTGATCAAATACTTATGTCATGCAATAAAATGCAAATTAATTACATAAAAATCATACAATGTGATTTTCTGGATTTTAGATTCCGTCTCTCACAGTTGAAGTGCACATATGATAAAAATGACAGACCTCTACATCCTTTGTAAGTAGGAAAACCTGCAAAATCGGCAGTGTATCAAATACTTGTTCTCCCCACTGTATGTTGACATTCTTTTTTTTGCCAGACCACATCAGATACATAGGGCTACATATTGTAAAACAGAAAGGTGCTGTTTCAGTAGATCGGATGCTATTTTGGACTACTGTGCTATATAATAATAGGAGATGAAATAAATGAAGTATGATGGGGGAGAATGGTTGAGTTGAGAGCGAGGGGAAGCGAACGATGCATAATTATGTAATCGCCAACTGTGAATGAAGAACAGGGCGGGCCATTCTATTGTATTGATCGATCCTAATTATAATCTCAAAATGTTATGTACTCAGTCTACTCTGGTGTACTTGGAGTACACAGTGAGAGCGTGAATAATTTACAATGGCAAGAAGAACAAGTCTAATGGATGCACTCGTTAGTGTTGCTACAAACTCTGCATGAAAACGACTCCGATGGTGGGGAAGAAATGAATTATGATGACATCTCTGATGAGTATCCTTCTGATTCTGAGCCTCAACATGAACCTAAACCTCCGAGGCCTAAGCGCAAAAAGCCATAACTTTGCACTGAGCAGGTGCCCAGGCCACCACCAAATAAAACGGTGCGACAGGAGAGAGGACGGCACTGTTTAGAATAGAACAAGCCGGTGAGAATTCTATGGGCTATTAACAGCACAAAATGTCATCACTGAGGGAGCAGGCCCTACCGCTCAAGCAAGAAATAAAATCAGCAACGCACAACAGCTTTCGTTGTTTAGGCTTTGTGACATGCACCAACTGATAATTGACTTTTAGACTGCTGTCATATCAACACTTATATTTACAATGCCATTATTGCTTTTATGATGAGTTTCACTATTATCAAGCACACTTGGCACTTGTAATGATGTTTAGGCTATTGACGTTTTTGTCATTTGACTGTGCATCTTGGTGGTTGGTATATTTATTATTATTTTGTTGTTATAAAAAGAAGCTTGTATCGGGTTCCAACACCAATACTTTGTTTCATAGTTGTAACGAAGGCACTTCACGAATACAATTTATTGAACAATTAATTTCTGTATCCACATAGGAGGTCCCATGAAAAAAAATAACTTGCCCCCCTATGGAGATCAAATGTTGGCACCAGTCCTGGTTCTTTGCACTCTGGGAGGCCGACACTGGAGTTGTCAACCGTGATGGAGAGGTCATGGAGCGGGCAGGCCTTCTCCGGGAGGAAGAGCAGCTCCGTCTTGTTGAGTTTGAGGTGCTGGGCCGACATCCAAGCTGAGATATCTGCCAAGCACACAGAGATGCGTGTCACCACCTGGGTGTCAGAAGGGGGGAAGGAGAAAAGTAGTTGAGTGTCTTCCGAATAGCAATGATAGGAGAGAACAGCTGACAGAGCCGAGTGACTTTGTGGATAGAGAGAAGAGGAGAGGGCCTAGAAATGAGCCCTGGGGGACACCAGAGCTCGTGAGAATAGTGAAAGTACGTGGTGCAGACACAGATCCTCTCCACATCACATGGTAGGAGCGGCCTGCCAGGTAGGGTGCAATCCAAGAGTGTGCAGAGGCTGAGACGCCCAGCCCTGAGAGGGTGGAGAGGAGGATCTGATGGTTCACGATGTCGAAAGCAGTGGATAGATCTAGGAGGATGAGAACAGAGGAGAGAGAGTCATCTTTGGCAGTGCGGAGAGCCTCCGTGACACAGAGAAGAGCAGTCTCGGTTGAGTGACCCATCTTGAAGGCTGACTGGTTAGGGTCAAGAAGATTGTTCTGAGAGAGATAAAGATAGAGTTGATCAGAGACAGCATGCTCAAGTGTTTTGTAAAGAAAATAAAGAAGGGATACAGGTCTATCGTTTTTGACATCAGATGAGTCGAGTGTTGGTTTCTTGAGGAGGTGAGCCACTCGGGACATTTTGAAGTCAGACGGGACGCAACCAGTGTTCAGGGATGAGTTGATGAGGGAAGTGAGAAGGTCTTCAGTGATGGTCTGGAGAAGGGCGGAGGAGATGGGGTCGAGCGGGCAGGTTGTCGGGCGGCCAGACCTCACTAGTCGCATGATTTATTCTGTAGAGAGGGGAGAAAGACGTCAAGGCGTAGGGTAGTTCTGTGTGAGTGGGACCAGTGGACTCAATAGGCTGTGAATGAGGAGCGAAAGTGGTTGACAAAGTCGTTTGCAGAGAGGGAGGAGGAGAGGGTGGAGGATTAAGCAGGGGGAAAATAGATTCCTAGGGTTAGAGGCGGAAGCTTGAAATGTAGAGTGATAGAAAGTGGCTTTAGCAGTGGATACAGAGGAAGAGAATATAGAAAGGAGGGAGTGAAAGGATGATAGGTCCTCCGGAAGTTCAGTTTTCCTCCATTTTTGCTCAGCTGCCCGCAGCCCTGTTCTGTAAGCTCGCAATGAGTCACTCAGCCACGGAGCAGGAGGGGAGAGCCGGCCGGGAGGAAAGGGGACAGTGCAAGTCATAGGATGCGAACAGGGAGGAGAGTAGGGTGAAAGAGGCAGAATCAGGAGACAGGATGGAAAAGGATTTAGCAGAAGGGAGAGATTATAGAAGAGGAGAGAGTAGTGAGAGAGGATTGCGATGGCGCATGACCATCTGGGTAGGGGCTAAGTGGCTAGGGTTGGAGGAAAGGGAGACAGAAAAGGAAACAAAGTCGTGATCAGAGACCTGGAGGGGGGTTGCAGCGAGATTAGTAGGCAAACAGCCTCTTGTAAAGAGGAGGTCAAGCATATTGCCTGCCTTGTGAGTTGGAGGGGATTGGGAAAGGGTGAGGTCAAAAGATGCAAGGAGGGGAAAGAGAGTTGGAAAGAAATGAATCGAAGACCAATGTTGGGAGGTTGAAATCGCAAAGTACGAAGAGTGGTGAGCTATCGTCAGGAAATGAGCTTATCAAGGTATCAAGCTCACTGAGGAACTCTCCAAGAGCACCTGGTGGGTGGTAGATGACAACAATGTTAAGCTTGAGTGGACAAGTGACAGTGACAGCATGGAATTCAAATGAGGAGATAGACAGGTGAGAGAGGGAGAAAAGAGAAAATCTCCAGTTAGGAGAAATGAATAGCCCTGTGCCACCACCCTGGCGACCAGATGCTCTTGGACTATGAGAGAAAACGTAGTCCGATGAAAAGAGAGCAGCTGGGGTGATCCATGTTTCCGTCAGGGCTAAAGGGCAGCATACTGTAGACTGAGATGAACGTTCTTGACCGCAGATCGGCAGTTCCAAATGCTGCCAGAGACCCGGAATTCCACATGGGTTGTGCGTGCAGGGTACACTAAATTAGAAGGGTTGCAGTCAAGGGGTGGGGAGCATCTAAAGCCTACAGGGAGAGGAGCGAACAGCTATAGAAAATACACATAGTTGCCAAAGCCAAAAAAGAGCAAAATTAGATAATCAGAAAATAAGTAGGTAAGATACTCAAGTGAGAGAGTGGTGTGGAGCCTTCCTCTCTTTCCTTCCTCGAAGAACTGCGCAGAACAACTCGGCAGAACCGTCTTCGTTTAGGCGGCGGTCTTAGTTTTGCCAACATGATCGACGCTTACAGCTGCTGCTGAGAAACCAGGGGAGACTGAAGTACTAACACTAATTGCTAATTGCCAAGCAGAGGTATTTGGTAATTCATTAGGATCCCCATTAGCTGTTGCGAAAGCAGCAGCTACTCTTCCTGGGGTCCACACAAAACATGACATATTACAGAACATTAATAGTCAAGAACAGCTCAAGGACAGAACTACATCAATTTAAAAATGGCACACATAGCCTACATATCAATACATAAACACAAAATATCTAGGTCAAATAGGGGAGAGGCGTTGTGCCATGAGCACGCCTCCCTGTACTAATTGCTGATTGCCTAGGAGATGAGAAACCACTCTCCCTCCCATACAGACACTGATTACCAAAACAAGTCACAAATCCTCCTTCTTTCCATTTAGAGTGTGAGTTAAGCGACGGGAATCAACTATTCCTGGCATGTTCATCTTAAACCATGATGCCTCAATATCCATTGAGATGCCAGATATGACACCTTTTATCGGTGCCCTACTCTGATAATCCTAGCATTCCACTTCATGCGTACATCCCTTTTTCTTTTGACACACATGAAATCAACATCCTGGTCACTCTGACTGACTCCACTTCTCCCAATGCATCCTTCACCATCTTTGTGACCGCAAACGGGTTTCCCAAAAAAACATCCTTGCTCATGAATCGCACTTCAACAAGGAATGAGGCATTATCATACCGAGGCTTATCTTGATTTAGAACTTTACCTCAATTCTTAGATGTTACAGTATTCCACTCATTTCCTTTATCTTCACTTGCGCCAATAGAATCAAGAAGGGCTTCCGCCATTGCTCTCCTGCTAATTGTGCTCCAAGTCCTCGTCTTCTTCTTCTTCTTCTTCTTCTTCTTCTTCAGGATTTGGTTGGCGGATTGCATCCAAGTTTTAGGTGCATACACCGCCACCTACTCAAATCAAATCAAATCAAATTGTATTGGTCACATGAGCCGAATACAACAGGTGCAGACATTACAGTGAAATGCTTACTTACAGCCCTTAACCAACAGTGCATTTATTTTTTACAAAAAAAGTAAAAATAAAACAACACCAAAAAAAGTGTTGAGAGAAAAAAGAGCAGAAGTAAAATAAAGTGACAGTAGGGAGGCTATATATACAGGGGGGTACCGTTGCAGAGTCAATGTGCGGGGGCACCGGCTAGTTGAGGTAGTTGAGGTAATATGTACATGTGGGTAGAGTTAAAGTGACTATGCATAAATAATTAACAGAGTAGCAGCAGCGTAAAAAGGATGGGGTGGGGGGGAGGGGGGCAGTGCAAATAGTCCGGGTAGCAATGATTAGCTGTTCAGGAGTCTTATGGCTTGGGGGTAGAAGCTGTTGAGAAGTCTTTTGGACCTAGACTTGGCACTCCGGTACCGCTTGCCGTGCGGTAGCAGAGAGAATAGTCTATGACTAGGGTGGCTGGAGTCTTTGACAATTTTGAGGGCCTTCCTCTGACACCGCCTGGTATAGAGGTCCTGGATGGCAGGAAGCTTGGCCCCAGTATTGTACTGGGCCGTACGCACTACCCTCTGTAGTGCCTTGCGGTCGGAGGCCAAGCAGTTGCCATACCAGGCGGTGATGCAACCAGTCAGGATGCTCTCGATGGTGCAGCTGTAGAATTTTTTGAGGATCTGAGGACCCATGCCAAATCTTTACTGTACTGGTGTGTGAGGCCATTCATGGCCTACCTACATTCAATTATTGATATGGTAATACAAAATTGGGAAAAGGTAAATTGCCCTGCCAGCTATTAGCCCTCCTTAAAAAACTCACCACCCCATTCCACTATTTAACCCTATCTAATCCTACTCCAGACCAACGGTCTGAGAGGATAGAACACTACCACTCAACTACCCATCCTCCTCTACCACTCTCTTCACTGCTTCGGCATAAGACACTCTGTACTACTCTAACCCTGGCAACCTCAACCTACCTTTCTCTCACCAGACACCTCCGATCTCCAGCCCCATGGGCACCCCCACAGCTAACACAGACAACTTTCTCCACCGATACTACCCATTCCTTCGTCTCATGCCTTCCTGCACACTTCTCACATCTTGAAATCTCCCTCCTGCACACTACTGCAACATGCCCATAAACCACCGTAGTATTTCCGGAACAAAAGCTCTCATGGGATAACTTACATTTCCTAACTTGACCTTGTCGGGCAAAGACTCTACCTCAAAACTCAGCAGGACAGACAATGTCTTCTCCGTTTCCCCACATTCTACACCGGATCTGCATGGCACCAAGCGGCGGGCGTCACAGACACACCACTTCCCTCTACACTCAGCTCCTTCTTGGCGGTCATCACTGAACCTGCCACCACAATTAATTCACCCTCACTCTCGTCACGTTCACTTTCCTTCTCTAGCTCTTCCAAAAGTTATGTGCGATCTTCCATTTAATATTCCCTCAAAACATCTTCCACTTTTCTCATTTTTTCCTTATCCTCCATCTTCTCCTTCACCAGATCTTCTAGAAGGCGTGTGCAATCCCCCCTCCATATTTATTCATAATATGTTCCGCTTTCTTCTTTTTTTCCATGTACGCCATCTTCTTTCGTGACTGACCCACCTCTCACGTTCCATGCAGCAATGGTCGAGCCAAGTCTTCAGCCTGAGAATCTGGTTCTAAACACTCCAAAAAGAGGTGAAACCACTCCCCCTCCAATACAGCCAATATTACCAAAACAAGTTACCAAAACAAGTTACAAATTACCCTGTCCCTTAATCCTGGTTGATGTGTCAACAATCATCTGCAACATTATGGGGTATTGTGTGTAGGCCAGTGACACAAAATCTCAATTAATCAATTTTAAATTCAGGCTGTAACACAACAACATTTGGAAAAAGTCAAGGGGTGTGAATTATTTCTGAAGGCCCCTAATGCTCTCTCAATACAACTCCGCTACACTAGATGGCGCCTGTTTTCCATTTTGCTTTTCTCCCACGTTTTTCCTAGTTCACTGTCGTGCGCCTGCGCGTCACAAATCTAAAAAATGTCGGTGCTTAAGAGAAAACGTGGAGGACAGGGGCCAGGTGTGAAAGCAAAGAAAGTTAAATTTGTACAAAATGGAATTAAACCTCAAATTACAGAGACTGAACAAAACAATGAAATCAGCGTCCCAGCACCCGTGTCAATGGTAAGTGCATGTCAAACATGAAATAGCTAGCAAAACACTGCAAGCCTGGCTACGCTAACTGGTAGCTAGCTAACTGCCGTCTAGAAAAAGTTGCTGATTTGTCTAGCTAGTTATGTTGTAATATAAACAGCGACCCAACAACATGTACTGTAGTGGACAGTAGTTATCAGCTATGAAACAATGTTTTGATTAAATTGATTTGTCTTCCAGGGCAAGTGGAGAAACAAAGAACGAGTTCTTGTGTTCTCTTCGAGAGGCATCAACTTCAGAACACGACACTTGATGCAGGACCTGAGGACGATGATGCCACACACTAAAGCAGGTTTGTTACCATTTACATATTTGTGTTTTCTTATTTGAGTGGTTTGGTGATATTGTTCAATTCATGTAGTTATTAGCTATAACCCTGGAAAAACGATTTTACTCTTGCAGACACAAAAATGGACAGAAAGGACAAACTCTTTGTCATAAACGAGGTG
The DNA here is from genome assembly GCF_020615455.1 of Coregonus clupeaformis. Classification (NCBI taxonomy): domain Eukaryota; kingdom Metazoa; phylum Chordata; class Actinopteri; order Salmoniformes; family Salmonidae; genus Coregonus; species Coregonus clupeaformis. The sequence goes on from NC_059206.1 coordinate 54,555,057, forward strand.
TGTGAAATCAAGAACTGCAACAAATGCATATTCTTTGAAGCAAAGAAGAAGCAGGACCTCTACATGTGGTGAGCATTAGGTTTACATCAGTAAAGGTGTCACTAACATTTTAAACCATCTCTTTGTAAAGTGACATGTCTCTTAAAACCTTACGATTTGAATTGAGTCTGTATTTTCTTTTAGGGTTGCAAATGTTCCCCATGGACCATCTGCAAAGTTCTTGGTTCAGAATGGTGGGTGTCATCACCTTGACATGACAATATTTATTATTGGTATTTGTCTCATCAACCAACTGTGACACCACAGCTAGTGGCAGAAAAATAATGAAATGCTACTATGAAGCTCTTAATCGAAGCAATCATTTTTTACCCCTTTGTTTTATGTAGTCCACACACTCGCCGAACTCAAAATGACAGGGAACTGCCTGAAAGGATCCAGACCGCTGCTGTCATTTGATCCTGTGAGTACTGAAGATTCAGTCATGGGCAAAATGTTCTAGTGTTACAAACCACTTGAAACTTACTTCATATGGGCCTCACATCACGATTTCATGAATTTAGTTTTATGTTCATGCTTCTTTTCTTTCCAACAGCAATTTGACAAGGAGCCCCATTATGCACTGCTGAAGGAGCTCTTTATCCAGGTTAGCTTCGTTATCATTACTGCGTAATTATTTGTTCAAAGGGGAAATTATTTGTTTTGCTTCTCGTGTGATGTGATCAGTTCAGAAGTGACACTTCCGTTGTTGTTTTTGTAGACATTTTCAACTCCTCAATACCACCCCAGAAGCCAACCCTTTGTGGAACACGTCTTCACGTTCACTGTAACAGACAACAGGATATGGTTCAGAAACTATCAGGTGAGTTTCACTTGCTTGTTCCCTCCATCTTGATCATATGTGGCCAACATGAGTGACTCCATTGGGAAGAGAATATTCAGATAATTTTTAAATGCACTTTTATAAAACACATAATCTGATTGTTTTAAAGGTAGCTACTGTTCTTGAATGGCTACATGCAAAGTTACTTATCATACATTTTGACTAATTTCTGTGTCCCACAGATCATTGAGGAAGATGCGTCAATGGTAGAAATTGGACCTCGCTTTGTCTTGAACCTCATCAAAATATTCCAGGGGAGCTTTGGTGGCCCCACACTCTTCGAGAACCCACACTTTGAGTCTCCAAACACGGTAATATTTTCAATTTACCCCCAGTGGAACTCGATAAGATTTGGATTGGTGAAACCAGGAGTTGAGTAGATCATTGCGGTCTGACATAATGAACCCATAGTCCAATTACAAAATAAGAAACTGATCATTTTGTGTTGATACATTTTGGCTGAGTTTACAAAGGCAACCCAATTCTGATTCCCCCCCAATGTCGCAATGTTATATATTATCATGGTGCATGTATAAAGCACTGGGGAGCAACGATATACTGTGTGCTGGTTTATAATTTGTGTCTCCTCCCCACAGCATCGACGTCTGATCCGCATGGCCACGGCCTCCAAGCTGAGAGAGAAACAGATGGTCAAGGAGCTCCAGAAACTGAAGAGGACGGAGAACAAGGAGGTGGTGACTAGGGACGTGACGGACGACGTGTTCGCCACGCCAGCCGAGGAGAGACCAGTCCACATAGAGCTAGAGGCCCCCGCAGCGAAAGTAGTGAAGAAGAACAAACACAAAGCTTTCAAACGACAGAGAAATCAGAAGCGTTAGACTAGACTGTTTGGTCTTCTGGAAGAACGCATCTGAGAAGTGATTACATAGGCGCTTTCTCATTTCTTCTTTCCTCAAATCCTCTTTTCCTTGTCCTCTCTTGTTGCTTATTTCTCAAAACGCATTGGAGTTCCAAGGGGAGAGACCTTAGCTCTTCGCCAATATGTTTTGAGAGGGAGGCGAGTAAAGACCATTTGGGAAAGAGCCTTACAATTTGTTTGTGGCCGTGAAGTGGGAGGATTGCCCAGAGTTTAATTGACCGTTTACCCCAGCAACCTTCGAAGGACTGTCTCGGAATATGTCAATGTGGTTCAATTTTTTATAATGTTTCAGCTGCCAAAAAATAAAGCAGCTTTGTGATTTATATAACATGCGCCAGCTACCCTTTCCTCACGGTTAAGAAAAAACCCTAATTGGACCTTGGTATTAAATTAGTCTTGACTTAGTATTGTTTACAACTTCAGCAATGAACAAGCAAGATTGTTGTACCGGCGACAGCAAAATGGGATTTAAAATGTTGAGAATTATCTGGACAAGTTGATGGCACCTAATTGATATTCACAATTAACAGAATTTAAGCGACAGCATTTCTTTGCTTAGTTCTATTCGGAATCGTTGGGACGTCCATACCCTAAACCGTGGGCTTTTTATATTTTGAGCCTTAACCGGGTAATGTCAGAGTTGGGACGTCCCAAGGAACCCGGATTGCAAGTACATATAAATCCAGAATAAATTACGTCATATTAGAGCGTGTAGGCATCGGCAGCAATTTTAACCTATAATTGTGCGGTGGTTATAACACGAGTCCACGATGTGCGGTGGTGTTCAAGCTGAGGACAATCTATTAATTTTATTAAATCTGCCCATATTAATTCTTAAAATTAGGTTACGGTTGTAATCAGATTTTCTGGTTTTGAGGACTTGTGGAGAACTGTTAGCTTAGCCTTTTAGCTAGCCAGCTAACTTAGCTAACAACATTAGCAACAGGGCAAGTAGTCTGGATTTCAGCTAGCAGAACCAGCTTGAACTCAGAATTACGAGGTGTGTGTCAAAAGGGACGCAACTGATTTTAAGGCCTATCGGAAACTAGCCTTGAGATGGCATCCAGGTACAGTAGACGTTAATAAAAAGTTATACAGCCGCATCATTGAGAGCATCTTGACTGGCTGCGTTACAGCTTGGTATGGCCTCAAGGCAGTACAGTACACAAGGCAGTACAGAGGGTAGTGCGTGCGGCCCAGTACATCACTGGGGCAGAGCTCCCTGCCATTCAGGACCTCTATAACAAGCGGCGTCAGAGGAAGGCCCCGAAAAATGGTCAAAGACTCAAGCCACCCAATCTTCGACTGCGCACTACTACCGCATGGCAAGAGGTACCGATGCACTAATTCTGGAACCAACAGGACCCCGAACAGCTTCTATCCCAAACCATAAGACTGCTAAATAGTTAGTTCAGGTAGCTCTTTGGTTAACTTTTTAACTATCTGCATTTACAGTTTTTGCACTTATCACATATGCTGCTGCTACTGCCACTTTATTCAGTTATATGTACCCCTGCACATCGACTCAGTACTGGTACCCCATGTATATAGCCAAGTCATCGTTACTCATTGTGTATATGTTACTTTTATTTTACTTTTCTATTATCTCTATTTTCCTTCTCTGCATTGTTACGAAGCATGTGACTAATTCAATTTGATTTGAAGTCTCAGGGTATTTTACGTGTTTTGAAATTATCAACTTTACCCTGTATATCTAAAAATGACCATATACACTGCTTATACAAAACATGAAGAACACCTGCTCTTTCCATAAGGCTGACCAGGTGAAAGCCATGATCCCTTATTGATATCACTTGTTAAATCCACTTCAATCAGTGTAGATGAAGGATTAAAGAAGGATTTTTAAGCCTTGAGACATTGCATTTTAGTCATTTAGCAGATGCTCTTATCCAGAGCAACTTACAGTTAGTGCATACATTTTCATACTGGCCCCCGTCGGGAATCAAACCCACAACCCTGGCGTTGCAAACGCTATGCTCTACCAACTGAGCTACACGGCACATGGATTGTGTATGTGTGCCATTCAGAGGGTGAATGGGCAAGACAAAGTATTTAAGTGCATTTGAATGGTAGTAGGTGCCAGGTGCACCGGTTTGTGTCAACAACTACAATTTCAATGAAGGGAATCGAAGTGGGCGGGGGATATGGAGTGAGACACCTGCCAAAAGGTTGAACGTACTTATCGTTAGGATTGTAAGAAAAGCCATGCGTGAAAAGTAAATGTAAAATCTAATCTGTTAACATACAAACACCATGTCACGATTATGGACTAACATTTTGGGCTTGAACAAATCTTGTGTTGCAATTCTGACGTACAATAATACCTTTCAGAGTTTTGGCAGTTTAATCTCAACAACCCCAAAAAAACGTACACCGAACGGCCTGTGAGGAGTGCTACGCGAGTAAGTTAGGGAAACCGGAAAGAGGTATTCTCTTTTACTCCTCAGTTGAGTTTACTTCACATTTAGGTAGCTAATGCAATGGATTTGTTTGCCAGCGCAAATCTAGATAGCACTAGCTGTATAATGCATACAACAGTGAAGTTTCAGTCCACTAGGTGTATCTCTACAGCATGGGCATATCTCTGGGTGACGTGGACATCCCCATACACGCACCGTATCAAAATATGACTAATTCAATATTGCACCATCCCATTCTCTGGGCTCTGTCTGCAATCATAACCAGTAGTATCTACCAGGAATAATAAAACATAGAATAATAATAGATGTTTGGTGTATCTGGTCCTGTGTAGCTCAGTTGGTAGAGCGTTTGCAACGCCAGGGTTGTGGGTTTGATTCCCACGGGGGGCCAGTATGAAAATGTATGCACTCACTAACTGTAAGTCGCTCTGGATAAGAGCATCTTCTAAATGACGTAAATGTAAATGTAATGTATCTATGAATTATGTATGACCACTGGAATATTTTGATATTTATTTAATCACTCAAAATCTTGACAAATCATATTCTGTAGGAGGGGTTAATATGAATTTAAAATAATTTGACATGATTTATATGAATCGGTTCATGAACCTATGCATTTTGAAATGAACAAGGGAGAGGTTAAACATAGGCTAAGTCTGGCATAAACTTATTCCCACACTTTACAATAACTCTGTTGCAGTGATCTTAGGAAGTCTCCGTATAGGCTATTCCCTCCATCACGACACTGCTGCCCAGTTGAAGAGCTTGTGATTTCCATGCGGCACCACAACACCATGCGCCTTTGGAAAAGCACCCCTCAGCCTCAGAAGATGTACTACAGGAGACATGCAGCCATAGAGTAATTATACCCTATTGTAGGCTATTTGCCTACTAGCCAAATAAAGTGCAGAGCATGCATAATGTGTGCAACTTGTCATTCCAACATATTTGAACATTTAATTAATCCTTCATTCCGTTCAGTCAGTCAGTATGCCATCCATTGTCATTTGTCTGAGTTGCAATAGGAACTAAATCAAAGAGAATAGAACAGTCATCCATTTGTTTATTGAAATCAATGTGTGTATTCAAAATTCTCCAAAGTTCTTTAGCCTATCAATTTAATAATCCAATGTTTAATTTAGGCCTATCCAAATAAAAAATAGGCCTTCAACTTGTAGGCATTGCAATTTAGGCTATCATTTTGGGTACTGGTGTCTTGTGGAATCATTTTAGAACTCTATTTGTGTTTTATAACTGTTTTTATTATACGGATCTCCTTAAAAAGAGACCCTAGCTCACAGGTCTATAAATATAGCCTCTAAATAAAAAAAATTACAAAATAGTTGAAGCACGTGCAGTGGCTGATAGGGAAAACAGATCTGGCAATAAGAATAGGCTATAGATAGTCTTAACCATTTGGGACCCATTGGCTATTTAGCTCAAGACAGGTTATAGCCAAGACTTAATCAATATTTTGTTTTGTCTCATTTATTGATATGGATATAGCCTCTGCGTGATGGGGTTGTGCAACGCAAATGGCTATAACAAGCCTACATACAGAGTAGATTTTACTAATACAACAGTCAAAATGTCTAATATAAGGCCTACTGTCCGTGCTCCCAAATACTGGAAAAAGTGTGATTCATTAGGTTACATGATCACCACAGTAGCCCTATAAAAATAAATTATGTAATTATATGGCCATTAAATAACACAACAGCATGGCATATTTAGATAGCGGAATAGTCCTAGCCCAAATCATATACTTTCTATTTTGCAGCTTGGGCGGTTATACTAGACAAGGCTATTCTGTGTCTTTATCATGCTCACACAAGTCATTTGCTGAAGGCCCAAGCCTATACTACGCCCTCTACTGTTATAATATCGTTATTGAATGCAGTTCCAAAACAAGCTCTAGACTTTTGGAAATGAAACCGGAAGCTGCAAAGCAACTCTATCTTCTGGGATAGAGTTGCTTGATTGACTAGCTAACTTCGACTAGCTACATTCGGTTCATGCCCTTTGCAGATGCCACATTACTGCCAAAAAAATGTACGTATAAAAAAAGATCTGTAACGGAGTAAATGGAGACGTAAAGTAAGAATTGAACATGTAAATGTTCATTCATAGTTGTAACATAGGGTTTGTACGTTTACAGATCTAGTTTAACATTTATGTTTCATATTTCACACATGGCTTTTCTTATGATCCTCACAATTTATGAATGGATTTTCTTATGATCCTAACGATTCCTATGTTCAACCTTTTGGCAGCGATCTCGCTCCATAGGGGGACCGTTGGACAACACGAGCATGGGTGAGGGAGCGTGAATAGGGCGGGACCAAAATTGGGGAAAGCTGAACTTTATGCAAATACTCTGCGACATCGCGTAGTTATTAACCAATCGAATCTCCTAGCACTACCTAGCCTGCTTGCTAGTTGCTAGCATCAACATGAGGGCGACACAAGCTTGGCTATCTGAATTTCCGTGTTAAAAGGGCGTTAAAAGGATCTTGGCAGTAAGCCCCGGTCAGTATAGCCAGATGAGTCGTGTCTCCGGCAGTAGTTTAGCAAGCAAGTTTATTTATATAGCACAATTCATACATCGAAGCAACTCAATGTGCTTTACAAAGATGTTTATCAAAAATAATGAAAACATCATAATAATAAAAATACAATAAAATAAAAAACATATAAAGATACAAAATTAAAAATGGGATAAAAACATAGGAAGCTATAAGGCTAAACAGTGTGTGGTTAAGTATAAGTGCTCAGTCGTAGGCACGTGAAAAGAGAAGTGTTTTTAACCTGGATTTCAAAATGGATACGTTTGGGGCACATCTAAGATCTTCTGGTAGTTTATTCCAGTTGTGTACAGCATAAGTGCTAAATGCAGCTTCTCCATGTTTAGTTTGGGCTCTGGGCTCTACTAGCTGACCTGTGTTCATGGATCTAAGAGCCCTGCTCGGTTTATATTCTTCAAACATATCAGACATGTACTCGGGTCCTACATTTAGTAGTTTAGGCTACTTTATTCCAGTAAAACACAATTTTCAACAGCGCATTTGATAACAATAATCTAGCAAATTAAATTGCTTGTCACTCAACTACTTAAGGCTAATATTGCGCAAGCTATTTTACAAACATTTAAATGTTGAAGCGCGTTGTTCAGCTAGCGAAGCAGCGCACAGTTTGACAAGGCTACTGATATTGCCTGGGGTTGTTCAGCATGTAAATTGAGTTGTTGATCACAAGCTATGTTTCCATTCAATTTTGCGACAGATTTTCAATGCGAATATTCTACTGTTGCGTTAAATAGCAAATGTGCCTACTCTGGTCTTGGCACATGCACTCTAGCCAACAGCTCGCAGATACTGTGCGGGTAGGCTAATGTACATGATGACATTATTATGGATAAGAGCAAGAATCTTTTTATTTGTCAAATGGCAGTCAAGCGTCGATCATCATGTCACCAGAATAAGACCCTCTGTATTTATTGGAAAGGCACATCAAGATCACTGTGCACTTTCACCACCCTGTGAAGTTCATAATTTATTAATTTGTAGCCTAATAAACTGTGACTCTTAATGGGGAGACCACACACCATATCATCACCTGACTTAGATATGATGGTTAACATATCAATATTTGCGCATAAAGGCGTTTCCACCACCATTTCTCGCATTATACATTTAACAGACACAAAAAGATTCTACCATGTCGAACGAACAAATAATCTGTCGGCATTTATAAAATTGTACCGAAACTTCCTGTTTCCATCACAGCTGTCATTATTGTTATTTTTTATACAGTATGACTATGCGCATAAAAGCTGGATGGAAACGTGGTTACAGTCTGTCAACACAGTTACATGCTTAGTTTGACACTGAAGGAGAGGACACATCACTTGTCACAAAAGACTAGAGTTATAAAATGAGCACGGGCGGTTCTGACCAACGCATGCTACATTTGGATTATTGCATCTCTAATATGCAGTATAAGCAAATTCAGTGGAGATTGGAGAGTGAGTCATTTTATAGTGTTGTCTCTCTTTTGCAGAATATGTTCCAATCAGAAAGTATTCACACCCCTAGACTTTTTCCACATTTTGTTGTGTTACAGCCTGAATTTAAAATTGATAAAATTGAGATTTTTTTGTCACTAGCCTACACTCAATACCTCATAATGTCAAAGCGGAATTGGGTTTTTCGAAATGTATTGAGTAAATAATTATTCAACCCCTTTGTTATGGCAAGCTTAAATAACTAAAGGAGAAAGTATTGGCTTAACAAGTCACATAATATGTTGCATGGACTCACTCTGTGTGCAATAATAGTGTTTAACATGATCTTTGAATGACTACCTCATCTCTGTACCCCAAACATACAATGATCTGTAAAGGCCCTTATTCGAGCAGTGAATTTCAAACAAAGATTCAACCATAAAGACCAGGGAGGATTTCCAATGCTTCGCGAAGAAGGGCACCAATTGGTAGATGGGTAAAAATGAAAAAAAGCAAACAATGTATATCCCTTTGAGCATGGTGAAGTTATTAATTACACTTTGGATGGTGTATCAATACACCCAGTCACTACAAAGATACAGGTGTCCTTCCTAACTCAGTTGCCCAATGGTGACTTTAAAACAGTTACGAGTTTAATGGCTGTGATAGGAGAAAACTGAGGATGGATCAACGACATTGTAGTTAATCCACAATGCTAACCTAAATTACAGAGTTAATAGGAAGCCTGTACAGAATAAAAATATTCCAAAACATGCATCCTGTTTGCAATAAAGCACTAAAGTAAAACTGCAAAAAAGGTGCCAAAGAAATGAACTTTATGTCCTGAATACAAAGCGTTATGATTGTGGCAAATACAACACATCACTGAGTACCATTCTTCATATTTTCAAGCATGGTGGTTGCTGCATCATGTTATGGGTGTGCTTGTCATCGGAAAGGACTCGGGAGTTGTTTTAGGATAAATATAAACGGAATAGAGCTAAGCACATGCAAAATCCTAGAGGAAAACCTGGTTCAGTCTGCTTTGCAACATACAGTGAGGGAAAAAAGTATTTGATCCCCTGCTGATTTCGTACGTTTGCCCACTGACAAAGACATGATCAGTCTATAATTTTAATGGTAGGTTTATTTGAACAGTGAGAGACAGAATCACAACAAAGAAATCCAGAAAAACGCATGTCAAAAATGTTATAAATTTATTTGCATTTTAATGAGGGAAATAAGTATTTGACCCCTCTGCAAAACATGACTTAGTACTTGGTGGCAAAACCCTTGTTGGCAATCACAGAGGTCAGACATTTCTTGTAGTTGGCCACCAGGTTTGCACACATCTCAGGAGGGATTTTGTCCCACTCCTCTTTGCAGATCTTCTCCAAGTCATTAAGGTATCGAGGCTGACGTTTGGCAACTCGAACCTTCAGCTCCCTCCACAGATTTTCTATGGGATTAAGGTCTGGAGGCTGGCTAGGCCACTCCAGGACCTTAATATGCTTCTTCTTGAGCCACTCCTTTGTTGCCTTGGCCGTGTGTTTTGGGTCATTGTCATGCTGGAATACCCATCCACGACCCATTTTCAATGCCCTGGCTGAGGGAAGGAGGTTCTCACCCAAGATTTGACGGTACATGGCCCGTCCATCGTCCCTTTGATGCAGTGAAGTTGTCCTGTCCCCTTAGCAGAAAAACACCCCCAAAGCATAATGTTTCCACCTCCATGTTTGACGGTGGGGATGGTGTTCTTGGGGTCATAAGCTGCATTCCTCCTCCTCCAAACGCGGCGAGTTGAGTTGATGCCAAAGAGCTCGATTTTGGTCTTATCTGACCACAACACTTTCACCCAGTTCTCCTCTGAATCATTCAGATGTTCATTGGCAAACTTCAGACGGGCCTGTATATGTGCTTTCTTGAGCAGGGGGACCTTGCGGGCACTGCAGGATTTCAGTCCTTCACGGCGTAGTGTGTTACCAATTGTTTTCTTGGTGACTATGGTCCCAGCTGCCTTGAGATCATTGACAAGATCCTCCCGTGTAGTTCTAGGCTGATTCCTCACCGTTCTCATGATCATTGCAACTCCACGAGGTGAGATCTTGCATGGAGCCCCAGGCCAAGGGAGATTGACAGTTATTTTGTGTTTCTTCCATTTGCGAATAATCGCACCAACTGTTGTCACCTTCTCACCAAGCTGCTTGGCGATGGTCTTGTAGCCCATTCCAGCCTTGTGTAGGTCTACAATCTTGTCCCTGACATCCTTGGAGAGCTCTTTGGTCTTGGCCATGGTGGAGAGTTTGGAATCTGATTGTTTGATTGCTTCTGTGGACAGGTGTCTTTTATACAGGTAACAAACTGAGATTTGGAGCACTCCCTTTAAGAGTGTGCTCCTAATCTCAGCTCGTTACCTGTATAAAAGACACCTGGGAGCCAGAAATCTTTCTGATTGAGAGGGGATCAAATACTTTTTTCCCTCACTGTACAGTGGGAGACAAATTCACCTTTCAGCAGGACAATAACCTAAAACACAAGGCCAAATATACACTTGAGTTGCTTACCAAGACGACATTGAATGTTCCTGAGTGACATAGTTACAGTTTTGACTTAAATCTACTTGAAAATCTATGGCAAGACCTGAAAATGGCTTTCTAGCAATGATCAACAACCAACTTGACAGAGGTTGAATATTTAAAAAATAATAATAATGTGCAAATATTGTACAATCCAGGTGTGCAAAGCTCTTAGAGACTTACCCAGAAAGACTCGGCTGGAATCGCTGCCAAAGGTGATTCTAACATGCATTGATTCAGGGGTGTGAATGTTTATGTAAATGAGATATTTCTGTATTTCATTTTCCATACATTTGCAAACATTAACAAAAACATGTTTTCACTTTGTCAGTATGCGGTATTGTGTGGAGATGGGTAAAGATTTTTTTAAATATTTAATTCATTTTGATTTCAGGCTGTTACACAACAAAATGTGGAATAAGTCATTTCTGACTTACCATTTCTGAAGGCACTGTATATTAAAAACAATATCTAAACAAATACACACACACACACACACACCTAGAGTGTATTACACAGTATAAGCAAATCCAATAAAAGTCAATGGAGAGTGAGGTATGCTACAGCATTCTCCCTCTCACAAGCACACGTGTGTAGACACATACCACAGACATACACAAGCACACATGGGTGTGCATGGATGTCTCATGGTAGGTTGAGGTATGCAAAATGGGTAATCTTTGGGAAATATAAAAAATATGGAACTATCCAGACTCTGCCTAGAGCTGGCCATCCGACCAAACTGAGCAACCGGGCAAGAAGGCCAATGACCACTGACAGAACTACAGAGTTCCTTGGCTGAGATGGGAGAACCTGCCAGAAGAACATTGTCACATGCTTCGTAAACAACAGGTGTAGACTAACAGTGAAATGTTTACTTATGGGCCCTTTTCAACAATGCAGAAAAAAAGAGAAATGGTAGAAAAATAATAACAAAAGGAATAAATACACAATGAGTAACGATAACTTAGCTATATACACGGGGTACCAGTACTGAGTCGAGGTAATTGAGGTAGATATGTACATATACACTGCTCAAAAAAATAAAGGGAACACTTAAACAACACAATGTAACTCCAAGTCAATCACACTTCTGTGAAATCAAACTGTCCACTTAGGAAGCAACACTGATTGACAATACATTTCACATGCTGTTGTGCAAATGGAATAGACAACAGGTGGAAATTATAGGCAATTAGCAAGACACCCCCAATAAAGGACTGGTTTTGCAGGTGGTGACCACAGACCACTTCTCAGTTCCTATGCTTCCTGGCTGATGTTTTGGTCACTTTTGAATGCTGGCGGTGCTTTCACTCTAGTGGTAGCATGAGACGGAGTCTACAACCCACACAAGTGGCTCAGGTAGTGCAGCTCATCCAGGATGGCACATCAATGCGAGCTGTGGCAAGAAGGTTTGCTTTGTCTGTCAGCGTAGTGTCCAGAGCATGGAGGCGCTACCAGGAGACAGGCCAGTACATCAGGAGACGTGGAGGAGGCCGCAGGAGGGCAACAACCAGCAGCAGGACTGCTACCTCTGCCTTTGTGCAAGGGGGAGCAGGAGGAGCACTGCCAGAGCCCTGCAAAATGACCTCCAGCAGGCCACAAATGTGCATGTGTCTGCTCAAACGGTCAGAAACAGACTCAATGAGGGTGGTATGAGGGCCTGACGTCCACAGGTGGGGGTTGTGCTTACAGCCCAACACCGTGCAGGACGTTTGGCATTTGCCAGAGAACACCAAGATTGGCAAATTCGCCACTGGCGCCCTGTGCTCTTCACAGATGAAAGAAGGTTCACACTGAGCACGTGACAGACGTGACAGAGTCTGGAGACGCCGTGGAGAACGTTCTGCTGCCTGCAACATCCTCCAGCATGACCGGTTTGGCGGTGGGTCAGTCATGGTGTGGGGTGGCATTTCTTTGGGGGGCCGCACAGCCCTCCATGTGCTCGCCAGCGGTAGCCTGACTGCCATTAGGTACCGAGATGAGATCCTCAGACCCCTTGTGAGACCATATGCTGGTGCGGTTGGCCCTGGGTTCCTCCTAATGCAAGACAATGCTAGACCTCATGTGGCTGGAGTGTGTCAGCAGCTCCTGCAAGAGGAAGGCATTGATGCTATGGACTGGCCCGCCCGTTTCCCAGACCTGAATCCAATTGAGCACATTTGGAACATCATATCTCACTCCATCCACCAACGCCACGTTGCACCACAGACTGTCCAGGAGTTGGCGGATGCTTTAGTCCAGGTCTGGGAGGAGATCCCTCAGGAGACCATCCGCCACCTCATCAGGAGCATGCCCAGGCATTGTAGGGAGGTCATACAGGCACGTGGAGGCCACACACACTACTGAGCCTCATTTTGACTTTTTTTAAGGACATTACATCAAAGTTGGATCAGCCTGTAGTGTGGTTTTCCACTTTAGTTTTGAGGGTGACTTCAAATCCAGACCTCCATGGGTTGATACATTTGATTTCCATTGATAATGTTTGTGTGATTTTGTTGTCAGCACATTCAACTATGTAAAGAAAAAAGTATTTAATAAGATTATTTATTCATTCAGATCTAGGATGTGTTATTTTAGTGTTCCCTTTATTTTTTTGAGCAGTGTAGGTATGGATACAGTGACTAGGCAAAGGGATAGATAGTAAACAGTAACAGCAGCGTATGTGATGAGTCAAAAGAGTTAGTGCAAAAAGGGTCAATGCAGATATTCCAGGTAGCTATTGATTAACTATTTAACTAACTATTTAGCGGTCTTCTAGCTTGGGGGTAGAAGTTATTCATGTTCCTGTTGGTTTCAGACTTGGTGCATTGGTACAGCTTGCCGTGCGGTACCAGAGAGAACAGTCTATGACTTGGGTGGCTGGAGCCTTTGACAATTTTTAGGGCCTTCCTCTGACACCGCCTGGTATAGAGGTCCTGGATGGCAGGGAGCTCGGCCCCAGTGATGTACTGGGCCGTACTTACTACCCTCTGTAGCACCTTGCGGTTGGATGCCAACAGTTGCCATACCAAGGTATGATGCAGCCAGTCAAGATGCTCTCAATGGTGCAGCTGTAGAACTTTTGATGGATCTGACGGCCCATGCTGAATCTTTTCAGCCTACTGAGGGGGAAGAGGCTTCGTCGTGCCCTCTTCACGACTGTGTTGATGCGTGTGGGCATAATAGTCCTTTATTTATGTGGACACAGTGGAACTTGAAGCTCTCGACCTGCTCCACAACAGCCCTGTCGATGTGGATGGGGGCGTGCTCGTACCTCCATTTCCTGTTGTCCACAATCAGCTCCTTTGTCTTGCTGATGTTGAGGGAGAGGTTGTTGTCCTGGCACCACACTGCCAGGTCTCTGACCTCCTCCCTGTAGGCTGTCTCGTCGTCGGTGATCAGGCCTACCACCATCGTGCGTCTGCAAACTTAATGACTTCTTGGAGTCATGTGGGTTAACAGGGAGTACAGGAGGGGCCCCCGTGTTGAGGATCAGCGTGGCGGATGTGTTGTTGCCTACCCTCACCACCTGGGGGCAGCCCGTCAGGAAGTACAGGATCCAGTTCCAGAGGGACCTTCCCAGGGTCCTTCGCTTAGTGATGAGCTTGGAAGGTACAATGGTGTTGAACGCTGAGCTGTAGTCAATGAACAGCATTCTCCCATAGGTGTTCCTTTTGTCCAGGTGGAAAAGGGCAGTGTGGAGTGCAATAGAGATTGCATCATCTGTGGATCTGTTGGGGTGGTATGCGAATAAGAGTCAGTCCAGGGATGGTGTTTATGTGGGCGATGACCAGCCTTTCAATGCATTTCATGGCTACAGATGCAAGTACTACGGGCGATAGTCATTTAGACAGGTTACCTTGGCATTCTTGGGCAAAGGGACTTTGGTGGTCTGCTTGAAACATGTAGGTATTACAGACTGGGTCAGAGAAAAGTTGAAACTCTCAGTGAAGACACTTGCCAGCTGGTCAGCGAATGCTCTGAGTACGTGTCCTGGTAATCCATCTGGCCCTGCGGTCTTGTGAATGTTAACCTGTCACATCGGCTACGGAGAGCGTGATCACAGTCGTCCGGAACAGCTGGTACTCTCATGCATAGTTCAGTGTTACTAGCCTCGAAGCGTGCATAGAAGGTATTTAGCCCGTCTGGTAGGCTTGCGTCACTGGAACGCTCGCAGCTGGGTTTCCCTTTGTAATCCGTGATAGTTTGCAAGCCCTGCCACATCCGACGAGCGTCAGAGCCGGTGTAGTAGGATTCAATCTTGGTCCTGTATTGATGCTTTGCCTGTTTTATGGTTTGTCGGAGGGCATAGCGGGATTTCTTATAAGCATCTGGATTAGTGTCCTGCAACTTGAAAGCGGAAGCTCTAGCCTTTAGCTTAGTGCAGATGTTGCCTGTAATCAATGGCTTCTGGTTGGGATATGTACGTACAGTCCCTATTCCAGTCTGTGGCAGCGAAACAGTCCTGTAGTTTAGCATCCGCTTCATCGGACCACCTCCATATTGAGCGGATCACTGGTACTCCCTGTTTGAGTTTTTGCTTGTATGCAGGAATCAGGAGGATAGAGTTATGGTCAGATTGGCCAAATGGAGGGCGAGGGACTGTTTTGTATGCGTCTCTGTGTGTGGAGTAAAGGTGATCTAGAGTTGTTTTACATGCTGGTAGATTTTTGACATGCTGGTAGAAAACAGATTAAAGTTTTTCTGCATTAAAGTCACCGTCCAGTAGGAGCGCCGCCTCAGGGTGAGCATTTTTCTTGTTTACTTATGGCCCTATACAGCTCGTTGAGTGCGGTCTCCGTGCCAGCATCGGTTTGTGGTGGTAAATAGACAGCTACGAAAAATATAGATGAACTCTCTTAGTGTGGTCTACAGCTTATCATGAGGTATTCTAACTCAGGCGATTAAAACCTCAAGACTTCCTTAATTTTAGAGATTGCGCACCAGTTGTTAATGAAGAGACACACACCCTCCTCTGAGCTTCCCCGACGCAGCCGTTCTGTCCTCCCGATATATAGAAAAAACAGCTAGATTTATATTTATCATGTCCTTGTTCAGCCACGACTCGGAGAAACATAGGATATTACAGTTCTTCAGATCATGTTGACAGGAGTGTCTCGAACTCTTCCAGTTTATTCTCCATTGATTGCAAGTTCGCTAATAGAATGGAGGGTAGAGACGATTTATCCACTCTCCAACGTAGTCTCGTCAGGTATCCCGCACGCCGGCCTCTATAGTGCCATCTCCTCCTCCTTCGAATGTCGGTGATTTGGGCCTGGTCCGCGATAATCACTTCGCGGCTGAGCCGTTGTTGCTTCTAGACGTTTCCACTTTACAAAAACAGCACTTACAGTTGACCGGGGCAGCTCTAGCAGGGCAGACATTTGAGGAACTGAGTTGTTGGAAAGGTGGCATCCTATGACTGTGCCATGTTGAAAGTCACTGAACTCTTCAGTAAGTCCATTCTACTACCAATGTTTGTCTATGGAGATTGCATGGCTGTGTACTCGATTTTATACACCTGTCAGCAACGGGCGTGGCTGAAATAGCCGACTCCACTAATTTGAAGGGGAGTCCACATACTTGTGTATATACAGTGGGGAGAACAAGTATTTGATACACTGCAGATTTTGCAGGTTTTCCTACTTACAAAGCATGTAGAGGACTGTAATTTTTATCATAGGTACACTTCAACTGTGAGAGAAGGAACCTAAAACAAAAATCCAGAAAATCACATTGTATGATTTTTAAATAATTAATTTGCATTTTATTGCATGACATAAGTATTTGATCACCTACCAACCAATAAGAATTCCGGCTCTCACAGACTTAGTTTTTCTTTAAGAATCCCTCCTGTTCTCCACTCATTACCTGTATTAACTGCACCTGTTTGAACTTGTTACCTGTATAAAAGACACCTGTCCACACACTCAATCAAACAGACTCCAACCTCTCCACAATGGCCAAGACCAGAGAGTTGTGTAAGGACATCAGGAATAAAATTGTAGACCTGCACAAGGCTGGAATGGGCTACAGGACAATAGGCAAGCAGCTTGGTGAGAAGGCAACAACTGTTGGCGCAATTATTAGAAAATGGAAGAAGTTCAAGATGACGGTCAATCACCCTCGGTCTGGGGCTCCATGCAAGATCTCACCTTGTGGGGCATCAATGATCATGAGGAAGGTGAGGGATCAGCCCAGAACTACACGGCAGGACCTGGTCAATGACCTGAAGAGAACTGGGACCACAGTCTCAAAGAAAACCATTAGTAACACACTACGCCGTCATGGATTAAAATCCTGCAGCGCACGCAAGGTCCCCCTGCTCAAGCCAGCGCATGTCCAGGCCCGTCTGAAGTTTGCCAATGACCATCTGGATGATCCAGAGGAGGAATGGGAGAAGGTCATGTGGTCTGATGAGAGAAAAATAGAGCTTTTTGGTCTAAACTCCACTCGCCTTGTTTGGAGGAAGAAGAAGGATGAGTACAACCCCAAGAACACCATCCCAACCGTGAAGCATGGAGGTGGAAACATCATTCTTTGGGGATGCTTTTCTGCAAAGGGGACAGGACGACTGCACCGTATTGAGGGGCGGATGGATGGGGCCATGTATCGCGAGATCTTGGCCAACAACCTCCTTCCCTCAGTAAGAGCATTGAAGATGGGTCGTGGCTGTGTCTTCCAGCATGACAACGACCCGAAACGCACAGCCAGGGCAACTAAGGAGTGGCTCCGTAAGAAGCATCTCAAGGTCCTGGAGTGGCCTAGCCAGTCTCCAGACCTGAACCCAATAGAAAATCTTTGGAGGGAGCTGAATGTCCGTATTGCCCAGCGACAGCCCCGAAAGCTGAAGGATCTGGAGAAGGTCTGTATGGAGGAGGGGCCAAAATCCCTGCTGCAGTGTGTGCAAACCTGCTCAAGACCTACAGGAAACGTATGATCTCTGTAATTGCAAACAAAGGTTTCAGTACCAAATATTAAGTTATGCTTTTCTGATGTATCAAATACTTATGTCATGCAATAAAATGCAAATTAATTACTTGAAAATCATACAATGTGATTTTCTGGATTTTTGTTTTAGATTCCGTCTCTCACAGTTGAAGTGTACCTATGATCAAAATTACAGACCTCTACATGCTTTGTAAGTAGGAAAACCTGCAAAATCGGCAGTGTATCAAATACTTGTTCTCCCCACTGTATAGTGTAAAAATTAAAATCCAGCAATTGTTAATTGTCTGTACTTGACAGATAATATGGAGCTAAAACAATAGCAAATATATAGCCTACGTAGCTATACATATAATTAATAAGACTTTAAGAGTTGGCTTCAACTTGTGATTTGTTCCCCATAACAATCTGCAACACTTCTCTTACTGTAAGTATTTTTATTCACATATTGCAATAACAAGAGGGTTATTGTATTGTTGAACTATGTGCTTATTCCTCCTTGTTGTAACATATAACAAACTGTACCATAATAGGTTCTGCAAAGAAAGCAGCAATGCGACTTGGAATACTGGTGGCAAAGACCTCTTTTAGATGCCCAATGTATTTGTCATTTGCCATTACAAGAGCCTGTAATTATAGAATTAAAATGTATTTCAATAGAATAATCAAAAAGCATTCATTACAATTGCATAAACATCCTCTTTCAAGATAGTGTCAACACTGCACAGACAGAGTCACATGGACACAAATACAGTCAGGTCCAGAATTATTGAGGGTACAAGGGAACAACTCTGTAACAAAACCCTAATGACAGTTACAGCTCTACCCTAGCAGACAGACATAAATCAGCTTAGCACTGGATGCAGGTGTGTTTACATTTACATTTTAGTCATTTAGCCGACGCTCTTATCCAGAGCGACTTACAGTTAGTGAGTGCATACATGATTATTATTATTATTATTTTATTTTTTTCATACTGGCCCCCCGTGGGAATCGAACCCACAACCCTGGCGTTGCAAAAGCCATGCTCTACATCCCTGCCGGCCATTCCCTCCCCTACCCTGGACCAATTGTGCGCCGCCCCATGAGTCTCCCGGTCGCGGCCGGCTACGACAGAGCCTGGATTCGAACCAGGATCGAACCACAGCTAACACTGTGATGCAGTGCCTTAGACCACTGCGCCACTCGGGAGGACATGGCAGTTTGTTGATGGCAGTTTGACATAAGAATACTGATGTTGGACTGAGGAGGGAGGGAGGGAGGGAGGGAGGGAGGGAGAAATAAATCATTATAAATTAGGATGTTACTGAAGTTCTCACGTATTGTAAAACATTTATGCTTTGAATCATTATGACACCACATATTACCAATATGATAACAATACTTACTGCATGGGAAGACTGGTGTGGATGCAGGTGTTGATGGCAGCATAACATTACAAGGCTGATTTTGGACTGAGGTGGTATTCAAGTTCCTAGAGAAAGAGGGAGGGAGACAGAAAAATAAATTAGGAAGTTACTCAAGTTCTCACGAATTGTAACATTTCGACTGAATCATATTATGACACAGTATATTACCAATGAGATAACAGCAATACTTACTACATGAGTACTGTCTCAAGACGTTCCAGAGCAGGCCGGAGAAGCTGAGGCACGAGGAAAGCCACCCGCATATTTAAAAAATGACACCTTACAATATATACTCCCTCACTGCCTGGTCCTTCATGGTACATTGAAACTGGCTACAGCAGGGATAGGCAACCCTGGTCCTGGAGTGCCGCAGCCACTTCATGTTTTAGATTTAACCAACCAGGAAGACCAGGTGTGTTGAAATTAGGCAATCACTGAACTGATCAATTAGCTCAGTTGGTCAGGTGTGGTGACTAGTTGGAACAAAATCCTGCAATACCTGCGGCACTCCAGGAACAGGGTTGCCTACCCCTGGGCTACAGAGTGGTGGAGGTGATTCCAGATCCTGGGGTCTGACTCCTCCTCCAGAGGGGGACAAACCACAGCTTTCACTATTTTGGCAGCGTAGTCTGTAACATCACAAATAATAAAACAGGTATTTCAACAACATTGGCAGACTAATAAAAAAGAGAAACATTTACATAATTTGACTTGATAGAATATAAATACATTTCACCGTAGGTAGGTTTGGTCTTCACTGGTCTAATTTTGTATCCACACTTCTTGGCCTTTGGGAAGGAGAAGGAGTACCTGAGCAGGTCGTCTTTTCTCACTACCTGCGGATGTCCACTGTTCTCATTGTAATGCAAGATCTAAATGTAAAAAGGATAAAAAAAGAAGCACAGGATATATTTGATGGGTTGGTGACAAATGAGACAAACAACAGAAAGGGCTTTGATACACTTCACTGTAATAATGGCAATTTCAGTACTTAGAAAATGTTTCTTATTTTCAAATGGCTTTACCAAACTTGCATGCATTCCCTTGTAGGAGAAGGCGGTGTGCTTCGGCAGGAAGTGCAGCATCAGAGAGTGGATCGCCTCTAGACCTGATGTCTGGTAGTCAATGGATAGTTGCGAGATGTCAGTGCTTAATTTGAGCAGGATCCGGCACCTCTCCGCTTTGGAATGTTTCGTTCCGGGACCTATTTGGCCGGATCCGGTACCTCTCGTAGCATGAAAAAGAATTCTCACTTTTTGCAACGTAAAAATTCGAATAAAAGCGATCAAAGTTCATTCCAGTTGCCTCTTCATTAATTGCTCGCACACGCTTTTTCAGTTCTGCCCACAGGTTTTCTATAGGATTGAGGTCCGGGCTTTGTGATGGCCACTCCAATACCTTGACTTTGTTGTCCTTAAGCCATTTTGCCACAACTTTGGAAGTATGCTTGGGGTCGTTGTCCATTTGGAAGACCCATCTGCGACCAAGCTAACTTCCTGACTGATGTCTTGAGCTTCAATATATCCACATAATTGTCCTTCCTCATGATGCCATCTATTTTGTGAAGTGCACCAGCCCCTCCTGCAGCAAAGCACCCCCACAGCATGATGCTGCCACCCTTGTGCTTGACGGTTGGGATGGTATTCTTCGGCTTGCAAGCCACCCCCTTTTTCCTCCAAACATAACGATGGTCATTATGGTCAAACAGTTCTATTTTTGTTTCATCAGACCAGAGGACATTTCTCCAAAAAATACGATCTTTGTCCCCTGTTTCCTCCAGCATATTCACAAGGTCCTTTGCTGTTGTTCTGGGATTGATTTTAACTTTCCGCACCAAAGTACGTTCATCTCTAGGAGACAGAACGCGTCTCCTTCCTGAGCGGTATGACGGCTGCGTGGTCTCATGGTATTTATACTTGCGTACTATTGTTTGTACAGATGAACGTGGTACCTTCAGGCGTTTGGAAATTGCTCCCAAGGATGAACCAGACTTGTGGAGGTCTACCATTTTCTTTCTGAGGTCTTGGCTGATTTCTTTTGATTTTCCCATGATGTCAAGCAAAGAGGCACTGAGTTTGAAGGTAGGCCTTGAAATACATATACATGTACACCTCCAATTGACTCAAATGATGTCAATTAGCCTATCAGAAGCTTCTAAAGCCATGACATCATTCTCTGGAATTTTCCAAGCTGTTTAAAGGCATAGTCAACTTAGTGTATGTAAACGTCTGACCCACTGGAATTGTGATACAGTGAATTATAAGTGAAATAATCTGTCTGTAAACAATTGTTGGAAAAATTACTTGTATCATGCACAAAGTAGATGTCCTACTAAACTATAGTTTGTTAACAAGAAATTTGTGGAGCGGTTGAAAAAACGAGTTTTAATGACTCCAACCTAAGTCTATGTAAACTTCCAACTTCAACTGGTAGTCAAACGTTTTGAGAATGACACAAATACTAATTTTCACAAAGTCTGCTGCCTCAGTTTTGATGATCGCAATTTGCATATACTCCAGAATACCATGAAGAGTGATCAGATGAATTGCAATTTATCCCCCAAAAACATTTCCACTGCATTTCATTCCTGCCACAAAAGGACCAGCTGCCATCATATCAGTAATTATCTCGTTAACACAGTTGATAGTGTTGACGAGGACAAGGCTGGAGATCACTCTGTCATGCTGAATGAGTTAGAATAAAAGACTGGAAGCTTTAAAAGGAGGGTGGTGCTTGAAATCATTGTTCTTCCTCTGTTAACCATGGTTACCTGCAAGGAAACATGTGCCATCATCTTTTCTTTGCACACAAAAGGGCTTCACAGGCAAGGATATTGCTGCTAGTAAGATTGCACCTAAATCAACCATTTATCGGATCATCAAGAACTTCAAGGAGAGAGGTTCAATTGTTGTGAAGAAGGCGTCAGGGCGCTCAAGAAAGTCCAGCAAGCGCCAGGACCGTCTCCTAAAGCTGATTCAGCTGCGGGATCGGGGCACCACCAGTGCAGAGCTTGCTCAGGAATGGCAGC
Source organism: Coregonus clupeaformis (assembly GCF_020615455.1). Lineage (NCBI taxonomy): Eukaryota > Metazoa > Chordata > Actinopteri > Salmoniformes > Salmonidae > Coregonus > Coregonus clupeaformis. The sequence continues at coordinate 54,577,207 of NC_059206.1, forward strand.
AGGCAGGTGTGAGTGCATCTGCACGCACAGTGAGGCGAAGACTTTTGGAGGATGGCCTGGTGTCAAGAAGGGCAGCAAAGAAGCCACTTCTCTCCAGGAAAAACATCAGGGACAGACTGATATTCTGCAAAAGGTACAGGGATTGGACTGCTGAGGACTGGGGTAAAGTCATTTTCTCTGATGAATCCCCTTTCCGATTGTTTGGGGCATCCGGAAAACACCTTGTCCGGAGAAGACAAGGTGAGCGCTACCATCAGTCCTGTGTCATGCCAACAGTAAAGCATCCTGAGACCATTCATGTGTGAGGTTGCTTCTCAGCCAAGGGAGTGGGCTCACTCACAATTTTGCCTAAGAACACAGCCATGAATAAAGAATGGTACCAACACATCCTCCGAGAGCAACTTCTCCCAACCATCCAAGAACAGTTTAGTGACGACCAATGCCTTTTCCAGCATGATGGAGCACCTTGCCATAAGGCAAATGTGATAACTAAGTGGCTCGGGGAACAAAACATCAACATTTTGGGTCCATGGCCAGGAAACTCCCCAGACCTTAATCCCATTGAGAACTTGTGGTCGATCCTCAAGAGGCGGGTGGACAAACAAAATCCCACAAATTCTGACAAACTCCAAGCATTGATTGTGCAAGAATGGGCTGCCATCAGTCAGGATGTGGTCCAGAAGTTAATTGACAGCATGCCAGGGCGGACTGCAGAGGTCTTGAAAAAGAAGGGTCAACACTGCAAATATTGACTCTTTGCATAAACTTAATATAATTGTCAATAAAAGCCTTTGACACTTATGGAATGCTTGTAATTATACATCAGTATACCATAATAACATCTGGCAAAAATATCTCATAACACTGAAGCAGCGAACTTTGTGAAGACCAATACTTGTGTCATTCTCAAAACTTTTGACCACAACTGTATGAGACCAATGCGTGGCCATGGCTGTGTGAGTAGCGCGCCTGTACCTCTCACAGAACTAGAATTTGATTCACTTTCTATCATCTCTCTCCCTCTCTCTGCTCCGATAGACATGATCCTGCAACGCTCATCTCTCCAGCATTGCACTTCATAGTTTATTTCTGTGACGAGTACTGGGTATACGAAGAGGCAGGACGCAGACGCAGGAATTAACAAGGTCAAGGTTTACTTAAACAATGACAAAGAGAAATAACAAAGATAGAGTACACGACATGAAGCTAAACAATCACACACAACATCATAAGGAACAGTCCAGGGCTAAATAGGGGTGGTGATGAGATGATGAGGTGCAAGTGCGCTTTAGGTGATTATGGTGTGTTGGGTTTCCATTCTGGTGTTGCCGAGGTGGTGCGCTCAGACCATTGGCTCAGTAGACCCGCGAATCAGAGCGCAGGAGGGGAGCAATGGGAGGAGACGTGACAGTACCCCTCCCGGATGCGCGGCTCCGGATGCGCGGCTCCAGCCGCTGGACATCGCCGGCCAGGCAGAAGGAGCGGGCCGGTCAGGGCGGCGACGGTGGAAGTCCCGAATTAGGTTGGGGTCCAGAACGTCCACAGCCGGAACCCAGCTCCTCTCCTCAGGACCATACCCCTCCCAGTACACCAGGTAATGGAGCCATCCCCCAAGCAACCTGGAGTCCAGCAGGTCCCTCACCGCATACGCCAGACTCCCGTCAATGTCCAGGGGTGGAGGAGGCGTACCCTGGGAGATGGCATCCGCCAGAGGACCAGGAACCACCGGCCTGTGGAACCACTCGTCGACAGCGGGTGCGTCGGTCTGGCTGGGTGTCCAAAGGGCCAGGGCCGGCTGGTACCCCAGGACACACTGGAAGGGAGTGAGCCACGTGGAGTGAACAAGGGAGTTCTGGGCATATTCTGCCCAGGGAAGAAACCTCGCCCACTCACCCTGCCGGTCTTGACAGTGGCAACCAAGAAACCTCCCCAGCTCCTGGTTCATGCACTCCACCTGCCCATTCGACTGAGGCCTATACCCGGAAGTGAGGCTGGCCGTGGCCCCGATCTTCTCCAGGAAAGCCTTCCACTTTCGGGAGGTGAATTGGGGGCCACGGTCCAAGACGATGTCCTCCGGAAGTCCATAATGCCGGAAGACCTGTTGGAACAGGACCTCAGCGACCTGGAGAGCAGAAGGAAGACCAGTTAGTGGCAAAAAACGGCATGATTTGGAAAACCAATCTACAACCACCATGACTGTGGTGAAGCCGTCAGAACGTGGAAGGTCGGTGACAAAGTCTATGGACAGGTGTGACCAAGGTCGCTGAGGCACTGGGAGAGGAACTAGTTTGCCTGCCGGGGCATTCCGAGGTGTCTTCGTTTTGGGCACATACGGAACAGGAGTTAACATAGCGGGATACATCAGAAGCCAAGGTGGGCCACCAGTATTTGGGGGCTAGAGAATGCAGGGTGTGCGTAATACCAGAGTGCCCTGCCGTAAGGGTAGTGTGCGCCCAGATCAGCAGGAGGTCACGGACACTGGTGGGTACATACACGTGCCCCGGAGGGGCGTTGGCAGGCGCTGGGTCCTCCTGAGCCGCCAGGCGGATGTCTTCATCCACATCCCAAACGACAGGTGCAACGATGAGAGACAAGGGCAGATCCTTCCTTTCCCCAGATCCTTCCTTTCTCCGGTATGGTGCATCCTGGAGAGTGCGTCGGCCTTCACTTTCTGGGATCTTTTCGGTAGGACAGCATGAATTGGAAGCGAGTGAGAAATTGGGCCCACCTGGCTTGACGAAAGTTAGTTGGTGTCGCTGCCCGTATGTGCTCAAAATTCCGGTGGTCAGTAAGAATCCGGAATGGATGGACTGCGCCCTCAAGCCAGTGTCTCCATTCCTCCAGAGCGAGGACCACCGCCAACAGCTCCCTGTCTCCAACTCCATAGTTCCTCTCTGCGGGTGTAAGCTTTTTAGAGAAAAAGGCACAGGGATACATTTTCTCTGGCTTACCGTGCTGCTGGGAGAGGACCGCACCCACGCCCTCCTCCAATGCGTCCACCTCCAGGATGAAAGGACGTGATGGATCTGGGTGTTTTAGGATGGGCGCTGTGGTGAACCTCTCCTTCAGCCTCTTGAAGGCAGCGTCAGCCTCAGGGTTCCAGGCCAGCTTCTGTGGCCCACCCTTAAGGAGAGAGGTGAGCGTGGCGTCTATGAAGGACCTGATGAAACGCCGGTAGAAATTAGCAAAGCCCAGGAAGCTCTGTAGGCCCTTGATGTTGGTGGGAACTGGCCATGACCTGACGGCGTCTGTCTTCACTCCTTCCATGAACACCCCCTGAGGACTGATCCAGTATCCCAGGAAGGAGATGGCCTGTTGGTGGAATTCGCATTTCTCCCCCTTCACCAACAGGCTGTGTTCCCGGAGGTGGAGTAGGACAGCTTGGATGTTCCTGACGTGCTCCTTGAACGTAGCCAAGTAGATCAGGATATCATCGATGTACACCACCACCTGTCTACTCAGCATGTCTCGGAACACATCATTGACGAAGGACTGGAACACAGAAGGTGCGTTGGCGAGGCCGTAGGGCATGAAGCAGTATTCATAGTGGCCTGAGGTTGTGTTGAATGCCGTCTTCCACTTGTCTCCTTCCCGGAATCGGATCAGGTTGTAGGCACTCCTCAGGTCCAACTTGGTAAAGTACCGGGCCCCTCATAGCTGCTCGATGGCCGACGGAACCAGAGGGAGGGGGTACCGGTACTTGGTGGTGAATGTGTTCAGCACCCTTTAGTCAATGCATTGTCTCAGAAGAAGAAGCTGGCGGAGGTCAGGAAATGTAGAGCATCTGATGAACCCCTGTTTCAGGGCCTCAGTCTCCGCCATGGAAAGGGGGTAAATGCGACTCTTCAGGGGGTGTTGTCCCTCCAGCAGGTCAATGGCGCAGTCCCAGGGCCTGTGAGTAGGGAGACACGTAGCCTTTACTGAAGAGAAAACATCGGAGAGATCTGCGTACTCAGTTGGAATGTTGGGCTGGAGGGCGGACTCCGGACTCTCCACTGATGTGGAACAATAAACCACCGGCAGGCAGGTCTTCCGGCATGAGGTAGACCAGGCTGTGATCTTCTTGGTGCTCCAATTGATGGTGGGGTTTTGAAGTCTGAGCGAGGGCAATCCCAATACGAGCCGGTGAAGGGGTGATGTGATGATGTGGAATGACAGCTCCTCGTGGTGCTCTGGTAGTGTGGGAATGGTGATGGTGATGGGGAGAGTGACGTGCGTAATGGTGCCTGATCCAAGGGGTTTATTGTCCAGTGATCCAAACGTGTAGCGGAGATGGCAGTGGCACGGTGGGCAAACTCCATTCGGAGACCAGCTCCCTATATATATAAGGTTCCCCGCTGATCCGGAATCTATCATAGCAGTAGAAATGGAAGAGAAGGAATAACCAGACACCGTTATGGGAACTAAAAACAATGGTTTTGTGATAGGAGCTGACGTAACACTCACGGAGCAGCGACGGGAGTCATACCGCCTAGATAGGGAGCCACCAGGAGATCTGTGGTCCGTGGTGGTGTAGTGGGTGCTGCCTACCTCCATGGGTGAGGACTCGGAAGCAGGGCGGCTTCCATAGCTCAGATGGGGTGAGCGTCGAGGCTACGGGAGGTGTTGGGAACGCCGTTTATCTCTCAACATGTCGTCAAGATGGATGGACATGGTGATGAGGGTATCAAGGTCCATCTCGTCGTCCTGACATGCGAGTTCCGTCTTGTTGTCCTCCCGTAAGCCTCTTCTGAAGGCCGTGCGCAGAGCACGCTCATTCCAGCCGGAAGACGCCGCCGCCACTGTGCGAAAGCTCAGAGCGTACTCGGCTGCGGGCCCCTCTGTTGTAGGTGGAGGAGTTGCTCACCCCCGTCCTTTCCCTCCGTGGGATGATCAAACAACGCCCTGAACCGAGTGAGGAAGGTGGGGTAGGGTAGTACCACTGCCTCCTCTCTTTCCCAGACTGCCGTGGCCCAATCGAGCGCCTTTCCTTTAAGTAGCGAAATCACCAGCGCTATCCTGGCTTGGTCAGATGGATATGCCCCAGGCTGATGCACCAGATAAAGTGAAACCTGTAGCAGGAAGCCACTACATTTAGTAATTTTACCGTCATAACGCTCCAGTAGGGCGAGGGTTCCCGCAGAAGTGGGTGATAGCCCGGGAACAGGTGGATTGGGGGCACTCGCCGCTCCCTGAGGTGGAATCGGAGCGCTGGGCAGATTATGCAGAGTTTGGAACACTTCCTGCATGGCGGCTTTCAACTGGGCAAGCTGCTGCTGGTGCTGGTCGAGGCACTGGGAAACTCCTGCTGCATCCATTTTCGTTTGGTGTGTGATTCTGTGATGAGTACTGGGTATACGAAGAGGCAGGACGCAGACGCAGGAATTAACAAGGTCAAGGTTTACTTAAACAATGACAAAGAGAAATAACAAAGATAGAGGACACGACACAAAGCTAAACAATCACACACAACATCATAAGGAACAGTCCAGGGCTAAATAGGGGTGGTGATGAGATGATGAGGTGCAGGTGCGCTTTAGGTGATTAGGGTGCGTTGGGTTTCCATTCCGGTGTTGCCGAGGTGGTGTGCTCAGACCGGTGGCTCAGTAGACCGGCGAATCAGAGTGCCGGAAGGGAGCAACGGGAGGAGACGTGACAATTTCTTTATAGAATCATAGCCGCGCAAAGGGTTCTGGAGGAGCTGCGGTACCCCTGATAAATTGAAATACATTTGCCAAAGTTAGAAAATAACTGCTGTCTTTTCAGAAAGAAATGAAATAATGAAGAATTACCTGCTACACCATGAAAATGGCGATAATTTAGCCACGGAGGATCAATAGCTTTTTTTTTTATAGCCTAGCTGTGCATTGTGTGTTGCCCAATAACAACACATAGCCTACAGTCCGGAATGCACGGCAAATCTGTCAGTGAACAGCATGTAGACAAAACAGGCCTTTCAAAATATTTCAAATACAATCGGGGGAAAACAGGTTGGAAACCAAATGGCTCCTGCTGAAAACAGGTATAGGCTTTTTGCACGAACACATCGGCCATCATTGGCGAGTGAGCTGCGCATCATTGGGTGAGTCAGTGAAACTGGAAAGCATGTTTAGGACTATAATTTCCTACTCATATTGTAGCCTTCACACACCTAGGCCTATGCTATTGATGGATTCAAGGTTGTTTTTATTGATCTCAGATTCAGTGTCAAAGTAGCTTGTCATTTCAATAATTTGTGAGGTATTAAAAAAGATTCTGCCAAAGTCTCCAGTCATGTAAAATTATGTAGAATTGCATGAAATGCATTTATAAAAAGGCAAAATTTTTCCCTGACCCTAGGCTCCTAAAATGTTCCCCATGTGTAAATGCCTCTACTCTACTTATTATAAAGGTGATGTACTACTTGTAGGATATGGACACTTAGTTGGTTCCAGTCACTCCTTTGTCCGTTCCTCTGCTTGCAGTGGTGTATGAGGACACGAAGGCATGAGTGGCATCGGTAGGTTGGTGTGTTGCTTCTGTATGTGGTACAGTGTAACTTTCCATTTTGGCACAATAATTTCCCTGCTTTCTTTAGGAGTCGTTGCACATGACCAGTAGAGATGGTTGAAAATGGAGTTCCGCCACAGCCCAACATCAGCACACCGTCTCTTGTGAGCCAGCATGTCAATTTTTTGCATAGAGCTAATCACAGTATAAAACAGGCAATAGAAATGTACCCATAGATTAGTAGAATAATCATACCCAGTTATATGACACAAAAAAGTTTAGTATTATTTACATTTTGCCAAATGCCAAATATCGAAGCAATGCTTTGTATCTGGCATGCTCTCCCAGATCCATTTAGCGATCTGTCTGTTTCGGTCAGTGATAAGGGTTCCAACCACCAACTTAGCATTGTCAATGAACTGCTTAGTCCTCTTCAATCCCTACAGCTCACATCACGTGGCACTCTTCACCTCATTGCTCTAAGATACAAACAAAAAAAGAAATGCACGTCCAATGCAATTAAGCAAATCAGATGACACATCAATACAAATTGTTGAACAATTTTACAGTATAACAGTAGACAATATAAATGTCTTACCTGAACAATTTCTATGTTCAGGATCTTGTTGATTCTCTGTTCAACAGCAGTGAATGTCCCAAACTTCGCAGAGTGGCCGGGACTATCACTCCTTCAATCTGCTGCCAAGACCAGACCCATGGTGTTTATGCTTGCGTAGTATTGTTTGTACAGATGAACGAGGTACCTTCAGGCGTTTGGAAATTGCTCCAAATGATTAACCAGACTTGTGGAGGTCTACAATTTCTTTTCTGAGGTCTTGGCTGATTTATTTTGAGTTTCCCATGATGTCAAGCAAAGAGGCACTGAGTTTGAAGGTAGGCCTTGAAATATATCCACAGGTACACCTCCAATTGACTCAAATGATGTCAATTAGCCTATCAGAAGCTTCTGAAGCCATGACATCATTTTCTGGAATTTTCCAAGCTGTTTAAAGGCACTGTAAACTTAGTGTATGTCAACTTCTGACCCACTGGAATTGTGATACAGCGAATTAAAAGTGAAATAATCTGTCTGCAAACAATTGTTGAAAAAATTACTTGTGTCATGCACAAAGTAGGTGTCCTAACCAACTTGCCAAAACTGTAGTTTGTTAACAAGAAATTTGTGGAGTGGTTGAAAAACGAGTTTTAATGACGCCAACATAAGTGTATGTAAACTTCCGACTTCAACTGTACTTAAGTATCAAAAGTAAATGTAATTGATCAAATGTACTTAAGTATCAAAAGTAACAGTGTAAATTATTTCAAATTCCTTATATTAAGCAAACCAGACGGCACCACTTTCTTGTTTTTTAAATGTATGGATAGCCAGGGGCACACTCCAACACTCAGACATAATTTACAAACGAAGCACTTGTGTTTAGTGAAGCCGCCAGATCAGGTAGTAGGGATGACCTGGGACCAATTTGTAAGTCGCTCTGGATAAGAGCGTCTGCTAAATGATGTAAATGTAAATGTTGGACCATTTTCCTGTCCTGCTAAGCATTCAAAATGTAACGAGTACTTTTGGGTGTCAGGGAAAATGTACGAAGTAAAAAGTACATAATTTTCTTTAGGAATTTAGTGAAGTAAAACTAAAAGTTGTCAAAAATATTAATAATAAAGTAAAGTACAGATACCTAAAGAAACAACTGAAGTATTTTTACTTAAATACTTTACACCACTGGCTGATGTCAACATTGTGAACAGAGTGCCCCATGGTGGCAGTGGGGTTATGGTATGGGTAGGCATAAGCTACGGACAACGAACACAATTGCATTTTATCGATGGAAATTTGAATGCACAGAGATACCGTGACAAGATCCTGAGGCCCATTGTCGTGCCATTCATCCCCCGCCATCACCTCATGTTTCAGCATAATAATGCATGGCCCCATGTCGCAAAGATCTGTACACAATTCCTGGAAGCTGAAAATGTCCCAGTTCTTCCATGGCCTGCATACTCACCCATTAATCATGTTTTTTGATGCTCTGGATCGACTTGTATGACAGCGTGTTCCAGTTCCCGCAAATTTTTGCAGACGACACAACAGTGGTAGGCCTGATCACCGACAACGATGAGACAACCTATAGGGAGGAGGTCAGAGACCTGGCCGTGTGGTGCCAGGATAACAACCTCTCTCTTGTGATGGGTGATTTGAAGGAGTCAGGCGCAGGAGGGTAAATCACAGAATACAGAGTTTATTCCGGAATACAGAGTTACGCTATATAGCGTCAAACAGTCCAGTGCGCAAAACAGGCGCACTGGAACAAAACAGTCACACGGGGAAAATATACCCCGGCAAAACAAAATACAAGTAGCTCAACCGAGATACTCTCTCCTCACATTAAACAATCACCCACAAGGACAAGGGGGGCAGAGGGAACTCTTATACATGTACTAATGAGGGGATATGAACCAGATGTGTGTAATAGACAAGACAAAACAAATGGAATGATGAGATATGGAGCGGCAGTGGCTAGAAGGCCGGTGATGACACACGCTGAAGCCTGCCCGAACAAGGAGAGGAGGCAGCTTCGGAGGAAGTCGTGACAGTACACCCCCCCTTGACGGGCAGCACGCCGACACCGGCCTCGGGGACGGCCAGGAGGACTCGGAGCAGGGTGAGCCGGATGGCGACGGTGTAAATCCCGCAACAGGGAAGGATTGGGGATATCCCTCACCGGGACCCAGCACCGTTCCTCCGGACCGTACCCCTCCCACTCCACGAGGTACTGAAGGCCCCCCACCCGACGCCTCGATTCCAGGATGGAACGGACGGAGTACGCCGGGGCCCCCTCGATGTCCAGAGGAGGCGGAGGGACCTCCCGCACCTCAGACTCCTGGAGCGGACCAGCCACCACCGGCCTGAGGAGAGACACATGAAACGAGGGGTTAATACGAAAATCATGGGGGAGTAATAACCTATAGGTAACCTTGTTGATCCTCCTCAGGACTTTGAACGGCCCCACAAACCGCAGGCTCAGCTTCCGGCAGGGCAGGCGGAGGGGCAGATTCCGGGTCGACAGCCAGACCCGATCACCCGGTACGAAGACCGGGGCCTCACTGTGGTGGCGGTCAGCGTTGGCCTTCTGACGACGCACAGTGTGTTGGAGGTGGACGTGAGCAGCATCCCACGTCTCCTCCGCGTGTCGAAACCAGTCATCCACCGCAGGAGCCTCGGTCTGGCTCTGGTGCCACGGTCCAGAACCGGTTGGTAACCTAAAACACATTTGAATGGTTTTAGGTTAGTGGAGCAGTGACGGAGAGTGTTCTGGGCATATTCGGCCCATGGCAAGAACACCGACCACTCCCCCGGCCTGTCCTGGCAGTAGGACCGCAGGATCCTACCCACATCCTGATTTACCCATTCCACCTGCCCATTAGACTCGGGGTGGAAACCAGAGGTCAGGCGGACCGAGACCGCCAGACGTTCCATGAACGCCTTCCAGACCTTGGATGTGAACTGGGGACCCCGGTCAGACACTAAATCCTCTGGTACCCCGTAGTGCCAGAAGACGTGTGTAAACAGGGCCTCCGCAGTCTCAAGGCCTTGGAAAAGCGGTCCACAACGGCCAGAATGGTGGTGTTACTTTGAGAGAGGGGGAGATCAGTAGGGAAATCAATACCAAGGTGAGACCATGGTCGTTGTGGAACTGGTAAAGGCTGTAACTTACCCGCTGGGAGGTGCCTAGGTGCCTTACTCTGGGCGCACACCAGGCAGGAGGAGACATACACCCTCACGTCCTTAGCCAAGGTAGGCCCCCAGTACTTTCCGGTCGGGCAGCGCACTGTACGACCGATACCTGGGTGACCAGAGGAGGGTGACGTGTGTGCCCAGTAGATCAGACGGTCACGGACAAGAGCAGGTACGTACTGCAGCCCAGCTGGACACTGAGGTGGAGATGGATCTCTGCGTAACGCATGCACTATATCCGCGTCCATCGCCCATACTACCGGCGCAACAATGCAGGAGGTCAGGAGTACAGCCGTGACAGTGTGTCTGCCTTCACGTTCTTTATACCCGGGATGTATGATAGAGTGAAATCAAACCGGATGAAGAATAGGGCCCACCTGGCCTGGCGAGGATTCAGCCTCCTCGCTGGCCGGATGTACTCCAGGTTACGGTGGTCCATCCAGACGAGGAAAGGGTGTTTTGCCCCTTCGAGCCAGTGCCTCCACACGGTCAGGGCTCGGACAACAGCTAACAGCCCCCGATCACCAACGTTGTAGTTCTGCTCCGCTGGGCTGAGCTTCTTGGAGAAGAAGGCACAGGGGCGGCGCTTGGGTGGCATGCCCGAGCGTTGAGAGGACAGCGCCTATCCCTACCTCGGACGCATCCACCTCCACTACGAATGATAGTGATGGATCGGGGTGGGCCATTACCTGGGCTGAGGTGAACAGACCCCTCAGGTTACTGAAGGCCCTGTCAGCCTCAGTAGACCAGCAGAGCCGGGACGGCCCACCCTTCAACAGAGATGTAATGGGAGCTGCGACCTTGCCAAAGCCCCGGATAAACCTCCAATAGTAGTTGGCAAAGCTAATAAAGCGCTGCACCTCCTTAACCATGGTTGGAGTTGGCCAATTACGCACGGCTGAAATGCAATCGCCCTCCATCTCCACACCTGAGGTGGTAATGCGGTATCTGAGGAAGGAGACGGACTGCTGGAAAAACAGACACTTTTCTGCCTTGGCATAAAGGTCATTTTCCAACAGTCGGGCCAGCACTTTGTAAACCAGGGACACATGCTCGGCGCGCGTAGTGGAATACACCAGAATGTCATCGATGTAGACCACTACACCGCGACCAAGCATGTCCCGAAACACCTTGTTCACAAAGGACTGGAAGACGGATAGAGCATTCATCAAACCATAGGGCATCACCAGGTATTCATAATGCCCCGTGGTTGTGCTGAATGCTGTCTTTCACTCATCCCCCTCTCGGACACGCACCAGGTTGTACGCGCTCCGGAGATCTAATTTGGTGAAGAAGCGCGCCCCATGCATTGACTCGATCACTGAAGGAATGAGGGGGAGAGGATAACTAAATCGTATCATCTCCTTGTTCAGTGATCGATAATCAATGCAAGGGCGCAGACCGCCGTCTTTCTTCTTCACAAAAAAGAAACTAGAGGAGGCGGGTGAAGTGGAGGGACGTATTAACCCCTGGCGCAGGGACTCGGTGACGTATGTTTCCATAGCCTCCGATGACTCCTGGGAGGCACAGTATCTAGGAGGTTTATCGCGCAATCCCCAGCCCGATGAGGTGGTAACTTGGTCGCCTGCATTTTGGAAAACGCATGCGCCAAATCGAGGTATTCGGGGGGAATGTGCACGGTGGAGGTACTGTCTGGACTTTCCACCGTGGTTGCACCAACGGAAACACCGAGACACCTACCCTGACACTCTCGCGACCACCCCGTGAGAAACCTCTAAGGCCAAGAGAAGGTGGGGTTGTGGAGTGCTAACCAAGGAATACCTAATTCCACAGGGAAAGCAGGAGACTCAATAATAAAAAAAGTGACTTGTTGCAATGAGGCTGATGGGTAACCATGGTGACTGGTGCTGTAACTTCCCTAACAAGGCCGGACCCTAATGGTCGACTGTCAAGTGCTCTGATGGGGAGTGGAATAGATAGGGGAACCAATGAAATGCCTAGACTGTGTGAGAATGCCCTGTCCATAAAGTTCCCAGCTGCGCCTGAATCTACTAGCGCCTTACATTGGAGAACTACAATGTGATCAGGAAAGTTGATGGGTAGGGTACAGTGCGCAGCAGAGGGCTCTGAACGAGTGTGGGTGTTCGATACCTGTGGTGACGTGAGAGTGCCCTGCCTGCCGCCTCCAGACCCAAAAGAACGCTGACGACAACATGCGGTGTAATGTCCCTTCGTGCCACCAGAGTGATACTGGTGCTGTCGTCCTCTGCTCTCTCGGATCGCCGCTCCACCCAGCTCCATCAGCTCGTGATCCGAGTCGAGCGGGGTTGGAACGGGCAGACCCCCTCCAGGATGTCCTCTGGCTGCCAGCAGGTTGTCCAAGCAGATGGCCATGTCCACCAGTTGCGTGAAAGACAACATGGTGTCCCGGCAGGCTAGCTCCCTTCGGACATCCTCCAGCAGATGGCACCGGAAGTGGTCGATGAGGGCCAACTCGTTCCACCCGGACCCAGCTGCTAGAGTCCGTAACTCCAGAGCGAAGTCCTGCGCAGTCCTCATCCCCTGCCTCAGGTGGACCACCCGCTCGCCCGCCTCTTGACCCTCGGGCGGATGATCGAAGACTCCCCGTAGTTGTCCAACGCAGCTCCTCCTTCGTTCCAGACCGCGTTGGCCCACTCCAGGGCTTTGCCGAGAGGCAGCAGACGAGGGCGGACACCTTCTCCCGCTCCGATGGGGCTGGGCTGATGCTGGAATAATAGAGCTCTAGTTGGAGGAGGAATCCCTGGCAGAGAGCAGCTGTCCCGTCGAAATCCCGTGGTCGGGATATATGGATCCCTCTGGGTGCTGGGGTGTGGGTGGCTGGATCCGGTCGCCCAGCTGGTCTCGACAGATCGGGTTCTCTCCTCTCCAGGCGTTGGACGACCTGGAGAACCCGATCCATCGCTTCTCCCAAGCTGGCTAGCATCGTCGAATGCTCGTGGACCCGTACCACGACTCCAGGCATGCGCTCCTCTCCCGCTGACTCCATACCGGGTGGGTGATTCTGTGATAGGTGATTTGAAGGAGTCAGGCGCAAGAGGGTAAATCACAGAATACAGAGTTTATTCCGTAGTACAGAGTTACGCTGGATAGCGTCAAACAGTCTAGTGCGCAAAACAGGCGCACTGGAACAAAACAGGCACACGGGGAAAATACACCCCGGCAAAACAAAATACAAGTAGCTCAACCGAGCTACTCTCCTCACATTAAACAATCACCCACAGGGACAAGGGGGGCAGAGGGAACACTTATACATGTACTAATGAGGGGATATGAACCAGGTGTGTGTAATAGACAAGACAAAACAAATGGAATGATGAGATATGGAGCGGCAGTGGCTAGAAGGCCGGTGACGACGAACGCCAAAGCCTGCCCGAACAAGGAGAGGAGGCAGCTTTGGAGGAAGTCGTGACACTGAGCTAGATAACACATTGTTGGAGTGTTACTCATGAACAACCGGTTTCCGGATACATGTTTTGATTGAATGACAGTATGATAGGAAATTACTGTAAAATTATCTCTCTACCTGCCTAGTTTACACGAAAGCACAGATACAGACAAAATTGGATTTAGCACAAAACAGCATTAACAGTCAATGTGTGAAAATACATATGGCTTTCAAGGTAAAATATCACGGTAGCATAACGCATTACAATGCAAGATATGGGCAGTAGTAACTACTCATATCGTGGTCATCTGTAGCTCAATTGGTAGAGCATTGCGCTTGTAACGCCAGGGTAGTGGGTTCGATCCCCGGGACCACCCATGACTGTAATTCGCTTTGGATAAAAGCGTCTGCTAAATGGCATATTATTATTATATATACATTTATAGGAGCATTATAAACATGCTATGTAATGACTAATATTGGCACCCAGAACAAAATCTCAAGCAGTGTTACAATGCCCTATAGACGGGTTGGTTGTTTAGCAACCAAATCAACACTTGTGCAATTATGGGGCAAACAGACTGGGTTGGCTTAGATTGTTGACACGTAAACTATATTTCTTCGCCAAATATTTTATGAAAACATAAATACATTTGCACAATGAGCACTTGTTGTCTCTCAAATAGATTGTTACAGTTGTTGGTTAGCTAGGTAGCGAAGTCAAAACACCTCAAAACAAGACATGGTATCAATAACAACGAGCTGAAACGGGCCACTTACGATTCCCCACATTACATTTACATTTACGTCATTTAGCAGACGCTCTTATCCAGAGCGACTTACAAATTGGTGCATTCACCTTATAGCCAGTGGGATAACCACTTTACAATAAAAAATAAAAAAACAACTTTTTTTTTTTTTTTGGGGGTAAGGGGGGGTAGAAGGATTACTTTATCCTATCCCAGGTATTCCTTAAAGAGGTGGGGTTTCAAGTGTCTCCGGAAGGTGGTGAGTGACTCCGCTGTCCTGGCGTCGTGAGGGAGCTTGTTCCACCATTGGGGTGCCAGAGCAGCGAACAGTTTTGACTGGGCTGAGCGGGAACTGTGCTTCCGCAGAGGTAGGGGAGCCAGCAGGCCAGAGGTGGATGAACGCAATGCCCTCGTTTGGGTGTAAGGACTGATCAGAGCCTGAAGGTACGGAGGTGCTGTTCCCCTCACAGCTCCGTAGGCAAGCACCATGGTCTTGTAGCAGATGCAAGCTTCAACTGGAAGCCAGTGGAGTGTGCGGAGGAGCGGGGTGACGTGAGAGAACTTGGGAAGGTTGAACACCAGACAGGCTGCGGCATTCTGGATGAGTTGTAGGGGTTTTTAGTTGTGGAGAAGATTAGTTGTGTGTCGTCTGCGTAGCAATGATAGGAGAGGCCATGTGAGGATATGACAGAGCCAAGTGACTTGGTGTATAGCGAGAAAGGGAGAAGGGCCTAGAACTGAGCCCTGGGGGACACCAGTGGTGAGAGCACGTGGTGCGGAGACAGATTCTCGCCACGCCACTTGGTAGGAGCGACCTGTCAGGTACGACGCAATCCAAGAGTGAGCCGCGCCGGAGATGCCCAACTCGGAGAGGGTGGAGAGGAGGATCTGATGGTTCACAGTAGCTTCTTGTCATTGTTGCTAATTATCTGACCGTTCAGAATAATAACACCACACGGCCTTCTGCCTCATCGATGCACGTGCATCATTTTTGTGATGTTGTCAGCCAACTAGTCTATTGCCCATGTAAAATGCTCATTAGGGATATAAATCCCTTCTCACCCTACCCATAGCTAAGCTGAGGCCCGAGTCTGGAGGTCATGTCCCCTGTCCTCACTGTGCTCAGGGATTTTTTGTACTGTCCCTTAGAGGCAGCTACAGTCCCTGACGGTCTGTATGGGGGAGTCTCTGCAGTGGCTTCCTCCCCAAGGTCCAGCGAAAACATCAGGACAGATGGTCTGTGAAGAGAGGAGAGAACGAGCCAAATTAGGCTAGATAAAGTGTCAGTTAATGGTCTCATGCACAGCATAGTGTCACATACTATAAATCTCAGATCTGTTAAAATCCAGATTGATAGGGTTTATTTTATGTGGATAGAACCAATGTAAGAGATGAGACTGGAGCTGTTGCATTGTACTGTATGCTGGTCCATTCAGAAAATATTCAGACCCCTTGACTTTTTCCACATTTTGTTACCTTACAGCCTTATTCTAAAATTGATTAAATCGTTTTTTCCCCTCATCAATCTACACACAATACCCCATAATGACAAAGCAAAAACTGGTTATTTGAAATTTTAGCAAATTTATAAAGAAAATAAAACTGAAATATCACATTTACATAAGTATTCAGACCCTTTACTCAGTACTTTGTTGAAGCACCTTTGGCAGTGATTACAGCCTCAAGTCTTCATGGGTATGACGCTGCAAGCTTGGCACACCTGTATTTGGGGAGTTTCTCCCATTTTTCTCTGCAGATCCTCTCAAGCTCTGTCAGGTTGGATGGGGAGCGTCGCTGCACAGCTATTTTCAGGTCTCTCCAGAGATGTTAAATCGGGTTCAAGTCCAGGCTCTGGCAGGGCCACTCAAGGACATTCAGAGACTTGTCCCGAAGCCTCTCCTGCGTTGTCTTGGCTGTGTGCTTAGGGTCGTTGTCCTGTTGGAAGGTGAACCATCGCCCCAGTCTGAGGTCCTGAGCGCTCTGGAGCAGGTTTTCATCAAGGATCTCTCTGTACTTTGCTCCGTTCATCTTTCCCTTGATCCTGACTAGTCTCAATGTCCCTGCCGCTGTAAAACATCCCCACAGCATGATGCTTCACCGTAGGGATGGTGCCAGGTTTCCTCCAGACGTGACGCTTGGCATTCAAGTGAAATATTTCAATCTTGGTTTCATCAGACCAGAAAATCTTGTTTCTCATGGTCTGAGAGTCCTTTAGGTGCTTTTTGGCAAACTCCAAGCGGGCTGTCATGTGCCTTTTACTGAGGAGTGGCTTCTGTGTGGCCACTCTACCACAAAGGCCTGATTGGTGGAGTGCTACCGAGATAGTTGTCCTTCTGGAAAGTTTTTCCGTCTCCACAGAGGAACTCTGGAGCTCTGTCAGAGTGACCATTGGGTTCTTGGTCACCTCCCTGACCAAGGCCCTTCTCCCACGATTGCTCAGTTTGGGCGGATGGCCAGCTCTAGGAAGAGTCTTGGTGGTTCCAAACTTCTTCCATTTAAGAATGATGGAGGCCACTGTGTTCTTGGGGACCTTCAATGCTGCAGACATTTTTTGGTACCCTTCCCCAGATCTGTGCCTCTGCACAATCCTGTCTCTGAGCTCTTTGGCAAGCTAACCAAGAGGCAATTGGGTACTTATAGGCTGCGTTGGAGGTGAGGCCCATAGTCTGTGGACTTCCACCATGGTAGGACCCCCTGCAACAGGCAATCAGAGTTTATTCCACAGTTTAGTTTATGATCAACTAAACATTTAATATTAATGGGGATTTTTCAGTAGACTATAAGTTAAACTATATGTTAAACATAGTTCAATCTTTTCAGACTATAAGTTAAACATAGTTAATCACAACATAACAAGTGTTAAGACTAAGTGGTACAGAAGGAAGAGGCCTGGAACAGAGCCAGGAAATGGACCTGAGAATGGGCCTGCTATGTGTGAGAACTGCCTGCTATGTGTGGGAACTGCCTGCTATGTGTGGGAACTGTATATGTTCGAGAATTGATTTTGGCTCAGAAAATGGACCTGCCATGTTTAAGCCATGTTTAAGTATCGATTGATATGTTTAAGAATCAATTAGAGGGTCAGAACAGAGCCAGTAAATGGCTCTGTTATTCTTACATGACAGGGCTTGGTCCCGCCACTATTGTTTCCGGAAACTGAATACATAGAAGGAAGAGAAGTCTGATTTCGCGGGCTGAGCGGTCAAGAGGTGAAAACTGGAAACAGTGGTGGAGTAACCAAACAGGGAGGGATTAAGCTAAAAAGTATGTAAAATGAGCAGGAATAGAACTGTATATAAACTGAGAGCTGAGTGTTGGAAAGTTAGTTGCTCTGCAGACCAGCTCGGCTCTATTGCTTGTGTAATAAAGTATATCTTAATTCTACAAAAACTCTGGAAGTACTTTGATTTTTTAATAAGTATAAGGACAATTTTCTACATCAATATCCACTTCAACGCATGAAGAAATGCGTTCTCTGAATGTTCTCTTTGTTCTCCTGAGCCAGCGGAATGTTACACCGCAGTGAGAAGCAGGTCAAACCTCTCCTGTGAGGTAACACTAGAGTAAAACATACTATTACTACACACTCGTCTAGATGCGCACATGCATGTGCAATACATGTAAGTGTAATATCACTCCCTTACACAGGTCAGATAAAGAGACAATAACATACAGTAGGCCTATTAGTACTCATCACAGTTAAACATGCAGTAGTAAATAGACTTGACATACAATACCAAGGTTTCATTACCTCAGTGTGATGATATCAACGTTTCCTGTGTGTAGTCTAGCCATAAGCATAGCCAGGTCATTAGCCTCAGAGACACTGTTTGTCAGGCAGACGATCTAGCAGGAGAGACCAGGTAAGACAGCATATTCACATTGTAAGACCCTTTTCTCCATAGGAATCCATACAATTCATGCTCATGGGATTGGCCATTTTGTAATCGGAACCTACGAACCTACAGAACCTTCGTAACCTGAGGTAAGCTGAAACACCACTCACGCTATCACAGTCTCAATTCAGGAACCAAACTGAAATTCTAATTCAAATTGCCCTTGTTGATGGGGAAAATTTGAATATCAGTTTACTTCCTGAATTGACTCAAATGAAATGATTTGACCCCAACCCAGCCCAGTATCTTGAGTGGTACCTTGATTGGGTCTGGCAGCATGGCAGCTAGTTTCTCAGTGTACTCATGCAGAGATGTTAGTTGTGTGCCAAAGCTTACAGGGCTGCTTCTCTACTGCCACTGTCACCTTGCTACAGAGACACAACAACAGCAACAGCTTAGAAATGTTCACAGACAATCTTTGGAACTTCATTTAAATACAATGATGAGGCGATACAATAAGTGATTAAAAAAAATATATATATATATATTTATCTAACCTTTATCAGGGAGTCATACTGAGACCAATGTCTCTTTTACAGATGAGCCCTGAATTACAGAAATCACAGAAAATGCACACATCAAAATATAAATACAAAATGCAAGCAGAAAGAAAGAAAAACAAGGTAATAAAAAACAAGCACGTTCATCAGTAATAAGGTCCTCAATCAGCTTTCTGAATTGCCCTAAAGGCACCAAAACATCAAATTTAAGAACATTTTGAAGATTGTTCCACAAATAAGGTGCAAGAAAACTAAAAGCTGATTTACGTAACTCAGTAGAGACCAAAGGAATTTCCAGAGTTAGCCATCCCTGAGACCGGGTGTGGTAACTCGTATGTCTAAAGTTTAGCAATGATGTTAGGTACAGTGGGACTTTTTGCAAAAGGGCTTTATAAATGAAAACATAGCAATGTATCAACCTACGTGACATCAAAGAGGGCCAACCAACTTTCTGGTAGAGAATGCAGTCATGAGTACAAAAATTGTCGCCCGTAATAAAGTGCAGTACACTATGATAAACTGCATCTAACAGATTTAATGAAGTGGCAGCTGCATTCATATAGATGATGTCACCATAGTCTAGGACTGATAGGAACGTCGACTTGTCACGATCGTTATAGGAACCGGACCAAGGCGCAGCGTGATGGGCGTACATCTTTTAATGAGTACTTACACAATAACAAAACGATACGTGAAGTCTAAAGGTTCACCAACACAAACCTATACAGAACAAGATCCCACAAATAACTAGTGCCAACAGGCTGCCTAAGTATGGTTCCCAATCAGAGACAACGAGAATCAGCTGCCTCTGATTGGGAACCACCCTGGCCAACATAGATCTACACAAACTAGAACAAAACATAGAAAATACAACATAGACAATCCACACCCTGGCTCAACATATAAGAGTCCCCAGAGCCAGGGCGTGACAGTACCCCCAAAGGCGCGGACTGCGACCGCGCCAACCAAACACAAGAGGGTAGGGGCCGGGTGGGCATTCCGCCTCGGAGGCGGATCCGGCTCCGGGCGTGACCACCACTCTCTCTCTACCCCCCCGTAGCGCCCCTGGTCTGGTCTGACCCCGCTGGCTGGAGCTGGACTGGACATCGGTGGAGCGGATTGCTTTGGCTCCGGTGTGGAGCAGCTGACCGGTGCCGGACCAGGCACCGGTGGAACAGGAACGGGCCGGTGCTAGCACAGGACGTACAGGACTGTGCCGGAACACTCGCGGCACAGTACGTGGCTCCGCATAACACGGAGCCTGCCCAGACTCACGCTTCCTAGCCTGAGTACGGGGAGTTGGCTCTGCTCTACCTCTAGGCTAAGCCAACCACCCCTTTAGCCCCCCCAAAAAAAATCCCTTGGGGCTGTCTCTCGGGCTTCCTCCTCGGCCGGTACCCTCTGCGTTGCCGCTGCTCCTCTCTGTAGCGCGCCTCCACAGTCTCCTCCCAGGGACGGCGATCCATTCCGGCCTGAATCTCGTCCCAAGTCCAGGATCCCTTCCCGTCCAGGATCTCCTCCCAAGTCCAGGCTGTCTGTTCCTGGACACGCTGCTTGGTCTTCCTTTGGTGGGATCTTCTGTCACAATCGTTATAGGAACCGGACCAAGGCGCAGCGTGATAGGCGTACATCTTTTAATGAGTACTTACACAATAACAAAACAACAAAACGATACGTGAAGTCTAAAGGTTCACCAACACAAACCTATACAGAACAAGATCCCACAAATAACTAGTGCCAACAGGCTGCCTAAGTATGGTTCCCAATCAGAGACAACGAGAATCAGCTGCCTCTGATTGGGAACAACCCTGGCCAACATAGATCTACACGAACTAGAACAAAACGTAGAAAATACAACATAGACAATCCACACCCTGGCTCAACATATAAGAGTCCCCAGAGCCAGGGCGTGACACCACTGAATAATCAGCTATTTAGTGAGAAGCATGACCTATTTCTATAGAAGAAGTTTCTTAACTAACTCATCAATGTTTCTCCCCAATTTTGATCTTGTCTCATCGCTGCAACTCCCCAACTGGCTCAAGAGAGGCGAAGGTGAAGTCATGCGTCCTCCGAAACATGACCCGCCAAACCGCGCTCCTTAACAACCGCCCGCTTAACCTGGAAGCACCAATGTGTCAGAGGAAACACTGCTCAACTGACAACTGAAGTCAACCTGCAAGCACCCGGCCCGCCACAAGGAGTCGCTAGAGTGCAGTGCCTTAGATCGCTGCGCCACTCGGGAAACCCTATCAATCTGCTTTTTAGAAGACAGCTTTCCTGATGCCCAGATATTTGTCAGCAGGGACGCCATCGATATGGACATCCAAAATACATATGCCTAAATCATCAGAGTTAGAGAACAACATATACTTCGTTTTACCTGCATTCAATACTAATTTCAGGTCAATGAAGTTTTTCTGTAATACAATGAAGGAAGACTGTAGTTCAGATAGAGCCTGGACAACCGTGGGGGCAACAGCATACAAACTGTATCATCGGCATTCAAGTGCAGATTACAATTTCTTACAGACAAGGCTACACTAGTATACAGAACATTAAGGATACCTGCTCGTTCCATGACATAGACTGACCAGGTGAATCCAGGTGAAAGCTATGATTCCTTATTGATGTCACTTGTTAAATCCACTTCAATCAGTGTAGATGAAGGGAGGAGACAGGTTAAAGAAGGATTTTTAAGCCTTGAGACAATTGAGACATGGATTGTGTATGTGTGCCATTCAGAGGGTGAATGTGCAAGATAAAAAATGTAAGTGTCTGTGAATGGGGTATGGTAGTAGGTGCCTGGTGCCCGGTTTGGTCAAGAACTGCAACGCTGCTGGGTTTTTCACGCTCAACAGTTTACCGTGTGTATCAAGAATCGTCCACCACCCAAAGGACTTCTGTGGGAAGCATTGGAGTCAATATAGGCCAGCATCCAGGTGGAACGCTTTCGACACCTTGTAAAGTCCATGCCCCGATGAATTGAGGCTGTTCTGCGGGAAACCTTTCATAATATCCAGGAAACCTGATTTAACACCATCAGTAGATACACAGAGTTCTATCTGTCAAGAAATGTGTAAACCAGTTATATGCAGCCTGGTCTAGGTCAGTTGAAGAAAGCCTCTGAATTAGCAAGAAGTGATCAGCAGTATCAAAAGCCTTTGACAGGTCAATGAAGAAGGCAGCACAATGTTGCCTTTTATCCATACAGTTAAGCACATCATTTATAACTAGGGATGCAGCTCATTCCCATAAGAGCTAACAGGCATAGGGTCATCTGCAGCTATTTGTCGAGTGAGCTGAGAATTTGCCAAGGTCCCACATGAGAGCAGAGCAGACTGAGCATTCGACAGACCTCCCTCAAGTCGCTGGATGCTGTGGCGGGAACTGGGTGATCAGTGTTGTCAGAGCTCAGTCCACCCGGATGAAGCTCCCTCCTAAGGATTGGAGTTGCTGCAGGGAACTGGAGTGGCTGCCAATGCTCCATTTTGGGTGTACACAGGAAGCCTTGGTGTGGCTCCTGTTGCCGGGTTGGGGCTGCCAGGACGGGCAAGAGTGTCCCAGGCCTGTCTTGGGGATGAGGGTAGGGAGGGTAACCAAAACTAGCTTGGGAGGAAGGTTGTGGGGGGAATTGAGGAGGGTGGTGTGGAGGGCAGTGTGCCTGGCGAAGCTCCAAACTCTCAGCATATGAGGGAGGAGGTAAGCTTGAGGTAAGCTTGAGGTAAGCTTGGCTTCTTATATGGTGTTGAGTAAAGCTTAAACCATGCATTTGATCGTAGGTAGGTAGTTGTAGTTAGGTATTGTAGGTAGTTTATTTAGGTAGTTATTGTAGGTTTCCGTAGGTAATTATTGTAGGTAAGTATTGTTTACGGCGGAGCCCGGAGAAAGCACGAGGCTAGCTAGCTAGCGGGTAGCTACTGGTAACGTTTAACAACGGTGGAGAGTTGTTTCCAATGTTAATGTGCTAGCTAGCCAACGTTTAATTTTTGCTGCGTTATGAAAGGAACTAGACACGGACACGAATTATCTGTTTAGTGTGTTAACACACTATTGGTAGTTTGTTGTAACCAAGTATTGGTGCTAAACTGTGTGTTATTGGATGCTAGCATGCTAGTTAGCTATGGCGTCATAGTTAGGCATCGTGGGCTGTTGTGGGTAGTTACTGTAGATTAGCATTGTTTTTCGGCGGTGCCGGGTCTAGCACGAAGCTAGCTAGCTAGCCGTTCTTCAAACAAAGTCAACACAGTGGCCATTGCTAGCTAGCCAACACGACCAGCTAACTGTACTGTAGTAGCTAAATACAATATACTTATGCTAGCTAGCCAACGTTTAATTATTGCTGCGTTATGAAAGGAACTAGACACGGACACGAATGATCTGTTTAGTGTGTTAACACACTATTGGTAGTCTGTTGTAACCAAGTATTGGTGCTAAACTGTGTGTTATTGGATGCTAGCATGCTAGTTAGCTATGGTGTCATAGTTAGGCATCGTGGGCTGTTGTGGGTAGTTACTGTAGGTTGGCATTGTCTTCGGTGTAGCACGAAGCTAGCTAGCTAGCCGTTTTTCGAACAGAGTCAACACAGTAGCCATTGTGTGCTGTACTGTGGCAGCTAAATACAATATATTTGTGCTAAGCTAGCCAACGTTTAATTATTGCTGCGTTATGAAAGGAACTAGACACGGACACGAATTATCTGCTTAGTGTGTTAACACACTATTGGTGGTTTGTTGTGACCAAGTGTTGGTGCTAAACTGTGTGTTATTGGATGCTAGCATGCTAGTTAGCTATGGTGTCATAGTTAGCTAGCTGAATAAAGTGGGTTGAGTCTACTCCTTTAAACATTGAACCGCTGTGGTTCACAACAATTCTGATTTCTAAAGGTGGAAGTTGGGAGAGTTTTTGTTCGGGTGGTTCAGTGAAACAATTATAGTTTCTGAGGTGGAAGTTTTGGTGAGGGAGGCCCTGCTCTCTCCTCTTCCAGATGTTTAGTTCATTTCATTCCGATCTCCTCTGCATTATTGTAGCCATTTGCTACAGCCTGTCAACTATGCCTCTGCCTATCCCTGTTCTATCCTCTCTGCACAGGCTACACAAACGCCTCACACCGCGTGGCTGCTGCCTCTCTAACCTGGTGGTCCCTGCACGCACCCCACACCTGGAGTTCCAGGTCTCAGGCAGCCTCTGGAACTGCCGTTCTGCTGCCAACAAAGCTGACTTCATCCCAGCCTATGCTAACCTCCAGTCCCTCGACTTCCTGGCGCTGACGGAAACATGGATTACCACTGAAAACACTGCTACTCCTACTGCTCTCTCCTCGTCTGACCATGTGTTCTCGCATACCCCGAGAGCATCTGGTCAGAGGGGTGGTGGCACAGGAATCCTCATCTCTCCCAAGTGGACATTCTCAATTTTTCCCCTAACCCACCTGTCTATCTCCTCATTTGAATTCCATGCTGTCACAGTCACTAGCCCATTTAAGCTTAATATCCTTGTCATCTATCGCCCTCCAGGTTCCCTTGGAGAGTTCATCAATGAGCTTGACGCCTTGATAAGTTCCTTTCCTGAGGATGGCTCACCCCTCACAGTTTTGGGGGATTTCAACCTCCCTATGTCCACATTTGACTCATTTCTCTCTGCCTCCTTCTTTCCACTCCTCTCCTCTTTTGACCTCACCCTCTCACCGTCCCCCCCTACTCACAAGGCAGGCAATACGCTTGACCTCATCTTTACTAGATGCTGCTCTTCTACTAATCTCACTGCAACTCCCCTCCATGTCTCCAACCACTACTTTGTTTCCTTTTCTCTCTCGCTCTCCTCCAACACTACTCACTCTGCCCCTACACAGATGGTAATGCGCCGCCGCAACCTTCGCTCTCTCTCTCCCACTACTCTCTCCTCTTCCATCCTATCATCTCTTCCCTCTGCTCAATCCTTCTCCCTCCAATCTCCTGATTCTGCCTCCTCAACCCTCCTCTCCTCCCTTTCTGCATCCTTTGACTCTCTGTGTCCCCCTATCCTCCCGGCCGGCTCGGTCCTCCCCCTCCAGCTCCGTGGCTTGATGACTCATTGCGAGCTCACAGAACAGAGCTCCGGGCAGCGGAGCGGAAATGGAAGAAAACTAAACTCCCTGCCGACCTGGCATCTTTTCACTCCCTCCTCTCTACATTTTCTTCATCTGTTTCTGCTGCTAAGGCCACTTTCTACCACTCTAAATTCCAAGCATCTGCCTCTAACCCTAGGAAGCTCTTTGCCACATTTTCCTCCCTCCTGAATCCTCCCCCCCCCCCCTCCTCTCTCTCTGTGGATGACTTCGTCAACCACTTTGAAAAGAAGGTTGACGACATCCGATCCTCGTTTGTTAAGTCTAATGACACTGCTGGTCCTACTCACACTGCCCTACCCTATGCTTTGACTTCTTTCTCCCCTCTCTCTCCAGATAAAATCCTGCGACTTGTGACTGCAGGCCGCCCAACAACCTGCCCGCTTGACCCCATCCCCTCCTCTCTTCTCCAGACCATCTCCGGTGACCTTCTCCCCTACCTCACCTCGCTGATCAACTCATCCTTGACCGCTGGCCATGTCCCTTCCGTCTTCAAGAGAGCGAGAGTTGCTCCCCTTCTCAAAAAACCAACACTCGATCCCACTGATGTCAACAACTACAGACCAGTATCCCTTCTTTCTTTTCTTTCCAAAACTATTGAGCGTGCCGTCTTTAGCCAACTCTCTTGCTATCTCTCTCAGAATGACCTTCTTGATCCAAACCAGTCAGGTTTCAGGACTGGTCATTCAACTGAGACTGCTCTTCTCTGTGTCACGGAGGCTCTCCGCACTGCTAAAGCTAACTCTCTCTCCTCTGCTCTTGTCCTTCTAGACCTGTCTGCTGCCTTTGATACTGTGAACCATCAGATCCTCCTCTCCACCCTCTCCGAGCTGGGCATCTCCGGCGCGGCTCACTCCTGGTTGCGTCCTACCTGACCGGTCGCTCCTACCAAGTGGCGTGGCGAGAAGCTGTCTCCGCACCACGTGCTCTCACCACTGGTGTCCCCAGGGCTCAGTTCTAGGCCCTCTCCTTTTCTCCCTATACACCAAGTCACTTGGCTCTGTCATATCCTCACATGGCCTCTCCTATCATTGCTACGCTGACGATACACAACTAATCTTCTCCTTTCCCCCTTCTGATAACCAGGTGGCGAATCGCATCTCTGCATGTCTGGCAGACATATCAGTATGGATGACGGATCACCACCTTAAGCTGAACCCTGGCAAGACGGAGCTGCTCTTCCTCCCGGGGAAGGACTGCCCGTTCCATGATCTCGCCATCACGGTTGACAACTCCGTTGTGTCCTCCTCCCAGAGTGCGAAGAGCCTTGGCGTGACCCTGGACAACACCCTGTCGCTTCTCCGCTAACATCAAGGCGGTGACCCGCTCCTGCAGGTTCATGCTCTACAACATTCGGAGAGTACGACCCTGCCTTACACAGGAAGCGGCACAGGTCCTAATCCAGGCACTTGTCATCTCCCGTCTGGATTACTGCAACTCGCTGTTGGCTGGCCTCCCTGCCTGTGCCATTAAACCCCTACAACTCATCCAGAACGCCGCAGCCCGTCTGGTGTTCCAACCTTCCCAAGTTCTCTCACGTCACCCCCTCCTCCGCACACTCCACTGGCTTCCAGTTGAAGCTCGCATCCGTTACAAGACCATGGTGCTTGCCTATGGAGCAGTGAGGGGAACGGCACCTCTGTACCTTCGGGCTCTGATCAGTCCCTACACCCAAACGAGGGCATTGCGTTCATCCACCTCTGGCCTGCTGGCTCCCTTCCTCTGCGGAAGCATAGTTCCCGCTCAGCCCAGTCAAAACTGTTCGCTGCTCTGGCACCCCAATGGTGGAACAAGTTCCCTCACGACGCCAGGACAGCGGAGTCACTCACCACCTTCCGGAGACATTTGAAACCCCACCTCTTTAAGGAATACCTGGGATAGGATAAAGTAATCCTTCTAACCCCCCCAAAAAAAAAATTGTAAAGTGGTTATCCCACTGGCTATAGGGGTGAATGCACCAATTTGTGAGTCGCTCTGGATAAGAGCGTCTGCTAAATGACGTAAATGTGCCCTTGAGCAAGGCACTTAACCCTAATTGCTCCTGTAAGTCGCTCTGGATAAGAGCGTCTGCTAAATGACTAAAATGTAAAATGTAATGGATGATAATGTCAATGATACATGGTGTGGGAAGCATCATATGGTGCACTAACCTCAACAGTGTTTTGACAGACCCTAGGGTAGTGGTCAGTGTTAGTGCAGAGCTGAGCTGCGCTGTGATGGACCGGGTCTGGTAGAGCTGTGCTGAGGCTGGCCGGGTCTAGTAGAGCTGTGCTGAGGCTGGCCGGGTCTAGTAGAGCTGTGCTGTAATGGGTCGGGTCTACTTGAGCTATGCTGTGATGGGCCGGGTCTGGTAGAGCTGTGCTGATGCAGACCTGGTCTAGTAGAGCTGTGCTAAGGTGGGCCTGGTCTGGTAGCTTGGGGGGGAGGTTGTAGGGGGAATTGAAAAGGGTGGTGTGGAGGGCAGTGTGGCCGGCAATGCTCCAAACTCTGCGTGGGGCCTCTGGCTTGGGCATAGCTCAGTGTATCTGCATGCAGTTCCTGGGAGAGAAGTAATGGAGGGTGGTGTGGGGGGCAGTGTTGCTGACTGTTCTCCAGTCTCGAATGCAGGTCTAAAGGAGCGTCTGATTTGTCTCAGGAAGTTGGTGACTGGTCTGCTTCTCCTGTGGGGTGAGGTGGACTGGCCACCCAGAGCAACATCCTTTAACATCCTGTCGAAGGTGGGGACTGTCTCTTTGTACAGGTGTACATTGTCGTAAAGACAGTCCAGGCTGAGGGTGGGATGGTGGGCCAAGTGTACGTTGGGCCATAGCACACAGTCCCGAGAGAGGCTGGCAATTTACCCTCTGGATGGCAGCAGGGTGGAAATCTTTCGTCTGGAACAGGGAAGATCTTACAATCTTCGCAAGGGGAAAGGTGGTGGAGGCCCTCTCTATCACTCCCCTTAGTGATGTGGCCACCCTCTCCTGTTGGGCTTGCAGGAAATTGGTCCCTGTGAATGATGATATGGCTGGGGGAGCCAAGCTGGGCCACAGTCAAGAGCTCCATAGCTCTCTCTGTCGTGGGGCACGATAACTTTGCGACCTTTTCATTTGGGAAAAGTTTATTCATTGGAGTCCATCATTAATATAATGTATGGTTTCTCGTCAAGTCTGTGGAGGATGGCAGGAGTGATGGGAGTAATTACAGGCTGTGAGATGGGTATGGAGGGGGTAAACTGTGTTGGTGCATTGGTTGGTTGGGTTGGTTGTAGGGTTCTGATTCAGCTGTTGGCTTGGTCCAGGGTTTTTCTGGGAATCTTTGTAAAGTGGATGGTGGTGGCTGAGAAATTCCTTCCTTAGTGTCAGCTTCCTGCCTCCTGTTTGTCTCCGGGCCTCTAGAGGTCATCTGTGTTCCCCTCTGCCTTAGTTCTTCCTCGTGTGTGTCAGCTTCCTGCCTCCTGTTTGTCTCCGGGCCTCTAGAGGTCATCTGTGTTCCCCTCTGCCTTAGTTCTTCCTCATGTGTCCTAATTAGCTTGATCCAGGTCACCTGTGCCTTGTTTCCCCTTGTGTATTTTAGCTGTGTGTTTTCCCCTTGTTTCTCACTTGGTTATTGCGTCCTGACTATGTGTCTCCTGCTTTGTCCCACCGTGTCTGTCCTAGTAAGTTGTTCAAAGTTATCTTTAGTTTGTTTTTCTCCCCTCGTGGAGTTGTTTTGTTTTGCCTCCTGTTTTGGAACATTAAATCTACTTGCCTGGAGTATTGCCTTGGGTGTTTCATTTGGGTCCTACAACACCTCCTCTGTGGCTAAGGGGTAGTACCCCCAGCTCTCCACATCTGAGACCGGAGTTTCTAGCCCGGTTTGTGACACTTAGTTTATGTAGTGGTCCTCTGTAGCTCAGCTGGTAGAGCACGGCGCTTGTAACGCCAAGGTGGTGGGTTCGATCCCCGGGACCACCCATACACAAAAATGTATGCACGCATGACTGTAAGTCGCTTTGGATAAAAGCGTCTGCTAAATGGCATATTATTATGTAGGTCCATCTACAGGTCCTGCATGTGGCTGGTGTTGACTGTGCTGGACAGGTCCTCTCTAAGTCTGCACACCTCCATCCTGAGAGCCTGGTTGTCCTCCTCAATGTTTTTCATTGCACACTGCAGCTCCCGGATCTCATCCCTACGCTGACACACCAGGCTGATCTCTTCCTCTATAAGATGCTATGGTACTGCAGGTATCAGGTGTTAAAGAGGCATGCTCAGCAGTGTGTCTACTACATGTGAGGGAGGTAGAGGGACACTGAGGTCTACATAATGGGGCACAGAGGGAGTGGAGGCTGTTGTAGGTAGTGAAAGTGGAGAGGTTTTATTTGGTCGAAGTAGTGGACAAATTGATCCAGACTGGCCTCTGAACCTTGAACCATCACAGTGCCATTATTATAAATATTTATGTTACATTTGGGAAATTTTTCTGACTCACTAGTAACATTTTCAGGATAAGTGATGACAAGGTCTCTGAAACAACTCTTAAAGAATGCATCCGTCTTCATCTCCATGGTGACCTTTAACCTCTTAAACGTAACTAAATGCAATTGGAAATGTAATCTACATAATCCCCTAAAGTAACTATTTATCATGAGAGGGCCATAAACAATGACTAGTAATGCTGCATACTGCAAGAAAGGTTAAAATCGCCTTTCATCTCATATTAATCTTGTCCGTCTATGACAAACAAAGTGTTTTTTGTTTAAAATCTATGGATTATTTTGGATTATTGGCTATAAATCGATCTCTGAATGTGCTACAGTGACCAAACCATTCTCTCCTGCTGCCATACGATCAGTGGCGACCCGTCATTCAGGGCACCTGTTCTGAGCCCCACATTTCTAGCAAATTTTTGTATTGTTTTTTTATTCAAAATTTGTTTTGGGGGGGGGGAAGCCTCTCCAACATAATCCAGGTAGAATCAGGAATTCCCCAGGGCAGCTGTCTAGGCCCATTACTTTTTTCAATCTTTACTAATGACATGCCACTGGCTTTGAGTAAAGCCAGAGTGTCTATGTATGCGGATGACTCAACACTATACATGTCAGCTACCACAGCGACTGAAATGACTGAAACACTTAGCAAAGAGTTGTACTTAGTTTCAGAGTGGGTGGCAAGGAATAAGATAGTCCTAAATATTTCTAAAACTAAAAGCATTGTATTTGGGACAAATCATTCACTAAACCCTAAACCTCAACTAAATCTTGTAATAAATAATGTGGAAATTGAGCAAGTTGAGGTGACTAAACTGCTTGGAGTAACCCTGGATTGTAAACTGTCATGGTCAAAACATATTGATACAACAGTAGCTAAAATGGGGAGAAGTATGTCCATAAGTAAGCGCTGCTCTACCTTCTTAACAGCACTATCAACAAGGCAGATCCTACAGGCCCTAGTTTTTTCACACCTCGACTACTGTTCAGTCGTGTGGTCAGCTGCCACAAAAAAGGACTTAGGAAATTTGCAATTGGCTCAGAACAGGGCAGCACGGCTGGCCCTTGGATGTACACAGAGAGCTAATATTAATAATATGCATGTCAATCTCTCCTGGCTCAAAGTGGAGGAGAGATTGACTTCATCGCTACTTTTTATGAGCGGTATTGACATGTTGAATGAACCGAGCTGTCTGTTTGAACTACTGGCGCACAGCTCGGACACCCATACATACCCCACAAGACATGCCATTCTTCACAGTCCCCAAGTCCAGAACAGACTATAGGAGGCACACAGTACTACATAGAGCCATGACTACATGGAACTCTATTCCACATCAAGTAACTGATGCAAGTAGTAAAATTAGATTTTTTAAAACCTTATGGAACAGCGGGGACTGTGAAGCAACACAAACATAGGCACAGACACATGCATACATACACACGATGACATACGCACTATACATTTTTTACATTTACATTTTAGTCATTTAGCAGACGCTCTTATCCAGAGCGACTTACAGTTAATACATACACGTACACCTGGATTTTGTACTGTAGATATGTGGTAGTGGTAGAGTAGGGGCCTGAGGGCACACAGTGTGTTGTGAAATCTGTGAATGTATTGTAATGTTTAAAAAATTGTATGATCTGCCTTAATTTTGCTGGACCCCAGTAAGAATGGTGATCCATAATAAATACAAATACAAATTCTGTAGCTAAGAAAGTAATGCTAAGTGTATGTTGTGTAATAAGCTGTTTGTAGCCCATGTTCCTCACCCTAATAATTTGGTCCCTTTTCCCCTCTTAATTTCGCCTACTGTTCTGACTTGGTAGTGCACATGTAGCCTATAACCTGTTTTAGAGAAATGTAATCATTGAATATTGTAAGAGCTTTCATTGTCTGCTTATATGCCCTTTTTATTTATCCTACGGTTCTGACTTGGTGTACAGGCAGAGCACTGAAAGAACGGCCCATGCTCTGAATTTTGTTGCTGTACATTTCAAAAGTGCTGAACAAATAGTTATATACAATCTGGACCCTTTCTTTCTAAAAATAGCCGCCGAAATTGTCGCAACCCCTATTACTAGCCTGTTCAACCTGTCTTTCGTAACGTCTGAGATCCCCAGAGATTGGAATGCTGCCGCGGTCATCCCCCTCTTTAAAGGGGGTGACACTCTAGATCCAAACTGTTACAGACCTATATCCATCCTGCCCTGCCTTTTGAAAGTTTTTGAAAGCCAAGTTAACAAACAGATCACCGACCATTTCGAATCCCACCGTACCTTCTCCGCTATGCAATCCGGTTTCCGAGCTGGTCATGGGTGCACCTCAGCCACGCTCAAGGTCCTAAACGATATTATAACCGCGATCGATAATAGACAGTATTGTGCAGCCATCGTCATCGACCTGGCCAAGGCTTTCGACTCTGTCAACCACCGCATTCTTATTGGCAGACTAAATAGCCTTGGTTTCTCAAATGACTCTCAATAACAAACCTCCAAACGAGCTTCAATGCCATACAACACTCCTTCCGTAGCCTCCAACTGCTCTTAAACACTAGTAAAATTAAATGCATGCTCTTCAATTGAACACTGCTGGCACCCGCCC